>NC_090299.1:47772500-49022500 GCF_039906515.1 Pseudorca crassidens | reverse complement strand
TTCTAGAAAGTATAGTTGTCATTTCCTTTTTCAGCTCTTTTAGAAAGTAAAGTATGACCTCTTTTTTTAAATTAATTTGATTTATTATAAAACTTTTCCAGAGAGCTACACTTTGTTTTCAAGTTATTTTGTGTTCACAACAGAATTATTTTATGAATTTTAAAGTACTTAAGCTTAATAAATGTCTGGTATGTAACAGTTCCTCAGGATTTTGACCTTCTAATTAAATCAGTCTACTGATGTTTTTCCTTTTTTACATGCAACCTTATATACTTAGGAGAAATTTATATACTTGATAGAAATATACTATATTAGTGAATGAATTTATAATAAACTTTGTTTTCCTATCAAGTTATATTTGTGAGAATAGTAGAAACCTTTTCATATGTTTTCTTAGGTGAAATATTTCTACTGAATATTTTCTTGGCATCCTCAACTTAAAAGTAATATTCAACTGTCAATATTCAAACTTCTGAAATACTTTTTTCCAACAGATATTTATGGTTATTTGCCGTGTTACAACATTGTTCTAAGCACGGCAGTTAAAAACTAAATCTGAAGTCAATCATTTGCTTCAGTAGAACCTTTTAAAAAAATGCCACACAGACTTTCATTAATTTCATAAACAATGGGCTATTTTATCAAATACTAGTGCCAGGAACTATTATTAACATAGGCTATCCAAAAATAAATGAGATTATCTGCATTCAAAAATTCTCTTACTCTAGTTAAGAGGAGCAGACAGTGAGATCCACAGTGCTGCTTTTAAGTATTAGTTATCATGGAGCTGTGTACAGAATGCTGCATGAGTCTAGAGGAGGGAGCACCTACCTGTAAAAGCAGTATCTGGACGAGTCGTGTAATTAATCATCCCCCCCAACCAAAAGCCCTATTTATAGAACTTTGCAGCGTCCTTCTCTTGGCTGCCAGCCTTTCTCGTCCCGATCCTCTGTCCTTTGCATTGCCAGCAGAATTAACTTACTGAAAATCAAATCTGACCCGTGTGAGCTTACCAAATAAAAGAACCATGGAGCATTTCAGCCGGAGATGCTGACACGTGCACAGTGGCATTTAAAAAGAAGGAGATTTCAAAAAGTGATAAACTCAGTGTGGCCCAGTCTTGTGGTGTAGGGAGAGTTAGGGGATGAATTTGGGACAAGGAAATTAGCCAAATTATATGGCATACTTAGGATTTTTTGGCCATAGTTTCTAAACATTTGGGAACCAAGGTGTTATTTGAACTGAAATAACAACAGATTTGTTGAAGAGGAAATTCTGTTGGCATCGTGTGTGTTGGATTGGAGAGAGAAGTGAGTGCCAAGAAAGCGGCTTTGTGATGTCTTTAAAATAAGGACGTTTTTAGATAATTATTTGCCTCCCTGGTGTACAGATTCATTTTTTATGAAATGCTGAATAATTTATAATTTTAAAATCCCTAATAAAGAAATCTGAAGAACACTCAGTGCCCAGCCAGAATTTTCACTTGTTCCTCTTTGTTATGTGTTTTCCTAAACGTGATGTGTTTCTTAGTCTTCTGCTAAAATAAGTTTGCTGAATCTAAACTTCTATTATGTTTGTGTATAATTTCTTTCTTCTGTCGTTTGACAGTTGGAATCCATCATACATCACCTTAAAGTTTCAGAAGCCCAAATTAATTATACTCACATTTGTGATATGCTCCCTTTGTGCTCATTTACCATATTTTGTCATTGTAAAATTCATGTGGAGAGTGGTCACTGGGATCCCTGTTCTGTTTAATGCTATCTACTTCAGCAATGTACATTATCGGGAAAATTCACCTTATAGCTTGAAATAATCCTTTGTTCACTACTTTAGCGCTCTGAAATAGAGTTTGCTTTTCTCTTCATTTTCTACTTCTTTTGTTCTATGCTATTATATGATGTTTACTTAACGGATAAATTGTTCTAACTATTAAATTTCACATACCTTTAAAAACTATATTCAGCATATAACTAGACAACATTCATAACTATCTAAAATACTCCTGGTTTTTACCTATTAATATGACAACTCTTCTTTGTTTCTGTTTTGTTTTGTTTTTTTAATATATTTTCAGAATACTATTGTAGAGGCTTCTATTCAGCTTCCTCCTTCCCTTTTCTCACCAAAGCAAAAAAGAGAAGTCAGACCAAGTGATGACTCTCTCTATAAGCTTCAACTCATCGCATTCCGCAATGGAAAGCTTTTTCCAGCCACCGGGAATTCGACGAATTTGGCCGATGATGGAAAACGGCGTACAGTGGTTACCCCAGTGATTCTCACCAAAATAGGTTTGTCTGTGGCATATGTCATCCTGTAGTCACTGGACAATACGACTTTATCATGCCCTGTCCCTAAAGATGCTTATTTTTGTTCCTTCTCGTTTTAATGAGTCACTAGTGAAGAAAAGGTATTTGCAGAGTTCCCATTCGTGGATAAGTTGACATTTAATTGTTTATGAAGTTTGTTTCAGAAATATTTTTATTTCCCATATCCTCCAGATGGTGTGAACATCGATACCCACCACATCCCTGTTAATGTGACACTGCGTCGAATTGCGCACGGAGCAGATCCTGTGGCCGCCCAGTGGGATTTTGATTTGCTGAACGGACAAGGAGGCTGGACGTCAAATGGGTGCCGTATACTCTGCTCAGATGAAAATATCACCACCATTCAGTGCTACTCCCTTAGTAACTATGCGGTTTTAATGGTACGGCAGTCGTTAACGTTATGCATAAACACTTAAGTATTCTCATTTTTCCCTATGCGTAGTTAAGCTCAAATGAAGATTGTTTTTTTAAAACTTTTGACATAATTGCTCTCTTTAAGTAAGAGGCGACTTTTGGTGTAATTCTGAGTTTAAAGGGAAATTGAGTTACTACGAAGTGAAATGTATGGGATTGAATTTGGCATAGGAATTTTCAGTAACATTTGTAAGCAAATCCATTCAACTAGACCTTGACCTTAAAATTTGGAAACATCTTGGGTGTATGCAGTCCAACTCTCAACCCAGAAAGCGTGACTCGTTTTGCCCAAAGATGCACAGTGAACAGTGAGACGTTTTCCTTCTTTGCCATCTAGTGCCTTATCCCACTACACATCATAATTTTTAGACTCCTTTTGAATTTAGAGTAATGGTGATAATTTCAGTTTAGTTGCTGCAAGTGACAGTATTGACCCAAATATCTTCAGTGTTAATGTCTTGTGTTATTTATCATTTTACATGTCTATTAATCTTTGGTAGAATAACCAGCTATTAATGTATAGGAACAGATCTTTTTATTAATGAGTCATTTAAGTGAATCTGATTCCTGAGTTGATAATTATGAAATTAGCCATGCTAGTTTTTATTTCATATTGTGGTTATTATAAGATACTAACATCCTGGAGTATGTATACATGCATTCAGAGCGTAAGGAATTACTGATGACTGTGAAGGACATTTCCCAGCAATGGCTTAAGGCTAGCCTGGGAGTGAGGACGCCTGCATTCTGATTTCTGCCTCCAGCTCATCTAGACAGTATTTTATCAAAGCACCAAATAATCTTGAAACGTGATATATTTTACCTTAGGTGAAGTATTATTTTCTTAAAAAGACAAAAGAGCGTCTACCACTGGAAATGGTCTTGAAGCAAGCTTGAATTAGAGTAGATTTTCCTCAATTCTGTGTTTTAGTTTTCTCTTTGCTCCTCAACTTAGGATACATTACCTAGTGTCCCAAACAAGCAGAGGAGTAAGTAGATTATCTGGCAGGGCAGAAGGATTAATGTGTGTGTTACTCAGCCCAGCTGACAGTGGGTAAAGTCTACACTAGCAAAGACTCAGCTGTGTTTGTATCAGTCATCTGTCCTTTTGGGCTTAAAGTTAGTGTTGATAGTTTAGGACTCTCTTCACAAATAGATGTTTGATTTCTGTAAGTCTGAGTCTGGTTTCTGTAAGTTCACATTCTGTTGTTTTGTAGTCACCTTTCAAAGAAAGCTTGAAGTAGTAATTAAAATACGAAGCATTTTCTCTTTCACTTTGAAAGTGTTTTCTCATTCAGGTTTTGATTATAAAGTAACATGAAACTGAGAAGTACTGAAGGAGAAGTAAGAGAGATGCAGCAGCATCTGAAGTTTTTTTAGTAGTTAACTAGAAAAAGTTGGGCAAGAGAAATGAAACGCAGACACACACAAAAGGCATTTTATAAACTTCATTGTTAAAGACATGACACTGTACCATGTGAAACTTTTATTTTTATTTAATTTAATACCAGTTTAAAACATCTATTTTTGAACTTCCTAGCTGTTCAACAATTTAAATTAGTATAATCCTTTTCTTGAAGGAATAAGCTATTCTTTTATCTTTCATACTTTTAATCTTTTAAAAAATGTGATGCACAATTCTTTAAAACTAAGAAATAGCACCAAGATTTTTTTCTATTTTCAAAGAATATCCTTTCGCTTTTCTTAAATATAGCTATGCCACCTAGAGGCAGCAAGGTGAGATGTATCTGAAATTGTTGACAAAATTGTAATAAAGTTAGTATATGGGATTTTTGGAGTTGCTAATGAAACATGAAGGCAAAGTTAATGAAATCATACATACTCTTAAATAAGTCATGCCTAAGATAGAAGAAATAGCTTTAAAAAATTAGAAGTCAACATCTGTTTTTCCTTGCCTGACACTATGAACAGTAGGTAAAATGCTATTTTTCTTGAAAACTGCCTTAATATTGGGTTTTATATAGCACGTCTAAATTCCTGTTTTGGCAGCTAGCCCATAAAACTTTTCCTGCTCTGGTTTTAAATAATTTTGTATTTAAAAAATGATACAAAAGAATGTATTTGTTTGTAAATCTCGAAGAGATACCATAGTTTGGTTCAGTAGACATCCTGCGATAGCCATTTATATCCCAAGTTCTCAAGGAAAAAAGTTAAGCAGTAACTGGGTTTGTTTGAATGATACGATTGGAAGTAGCCAATTGAGCAGGAAACTTTCTAGGAGCTGGGGTCAGTAGGGAACAAAAAAACTGAATGAGTAGGGCCAAACTATTTATGATAGTACTTACTACTTAATTGGTAATGGTAGTGAAGATAAAATAATCACTATACCTTGATTCCCCTTTTGTTATTGTATTCACCTAGAAATGCATGAAACCAGAGCGCACTCGTTTGTTTTTACACGTCTAGTTTTTAAACTTTGTTTATATAAAACTTGCTGAATGAAAGTGAACTTTGGTTTCATTTACTCTATAATTGAACATGAATGCTAGCAATGTTTTTGTTTATATAATTCTTAAGCAGGTACTACATTCTCATGGATCAAATGTTTCAGTTATTTCTAACACTGATGTACAGTGAAAAGTTGAACTCCCAACCCTCTGTCTTATCACCTCTTCTCCACAAAATAGGTAACCCCTGATTAGTTTTTTACAGATTATTGAAGAGATTTTCATGTATATTACAACAAAATGAATACATGGTCCTATTTTCTTCCATTTTTACACGAAGGTTGCATGCTACAAACGTTCTAAACCATGCTTTTTTTCCGGGAAGCAGTATATCTTATGACAATGATAATGATGTCCATGGAACAATGTATCTTATGCTCCTGCTGATATCTTATGAAGGTGGTATTTTTAGGATGATATGAGGGTGGGGATGGCAGTGGCTAATTTTCATTAAGCATTTATATACCAGGTGCTCTCAAGTCTTTATGTGCATTAACCTATTTGGTCGTCATGACCACATCATGAAGTATCCTGCTACTATTATTGCCCCCAGTTTACAGGTGGAGAAACCAAGGCATAGAGAGGCTAAGGACCATGACCAAGTTTTCAAAGGTAGTTAGTGTTGGAATTGGAATTCAGGCTCCAGAAATGTCTTCTTAATCCCACTACTAAATTTCCTTTCTGAAAGTTTCCATATCAGTATTAAAAAACTTTCTCATTCTTTTTCACCTCTGAATATTATTTTATGATCTCACCATAATTTATTTGCATATTCCTCAATTTTATTTGTTTCCAATAATTTCCGTGTACAAAATTATTTTACACATTAGAAAATCTGCAGGATAAATTATATGAAGTAGAATTGGTAATCAAAGGGGGACCAACACTTTCCTTTTTTCGTTAAATTGAGCTAATTGAGCGATGTGCACAGATCTTAACTATATAGCTTGATATTTTTATCTGTGAACACATATTTAGCTGCCATCAAGATAAAGACTTTTACTTGAGCACTCACAGGCTCTGGTATGTTTCTTTCTAGTTAATTTCCATTGTCATCTCAAGAGATAACCCTTCTGATGTCTATCACTGTAGATAAGTTTTTCCAGTTCCATATAAGTGGAAATGTATAGCTTGCACTCTTTGTGTCTGGTTTCTTTCCCATCATTACATCTGTGAGATTCATCTTCGTTTTTTCATGTGGCAGCAGGTTATTCTTTTTTTTTTGCTGCATAGTAGTCCATTGTGCAAAGATATCAAAATTTGTGCATTCTACTGTTGATGGGTATTTTGGTTGTTGCAAGGATCTGGTATCAAGAAAAAGCTGCTGTAAATATTCATGCACATGTTTTTTGTTGTTTTTTTTTTAAATTTTTTAACATCTTTATTGGGGTATAATTGCTTTACAATGGTGTGTTAGTTTCTGCTTTATAACAAAGTGAGTCAGTTATACATATACATATGTTCCCATATCTCTTCCCTCTTGCGTCTCCCTCCCTCCCACCCTCCCTATCCCACCCCTCCAGGCGGTCACAAAGCACCGAGCTGTTCTCCCTGTGCTATGCGGCTGCTTCCCACTAGCTATCTACCTTACGTTTGGCAGGTATATATGTCCATGCCACTCTCTCGCTTTGTCACAGCTTACCCTTCCCCCTCCCCATATCCTCAAGTCCATTCTGTAGTAGGTCTGTGTCTTTATTCCTGTCTTACCCCTAGGTTCTTCATGACATTTTTTTTTCCTTAAATTCCATATGTATGTGTTAGCATATGGTATTTGTCTTTCTCTTTCTGACTTACTTCACTCTGTATGACAGACTCTAGGTCCAACCACCTGTTTACAAATAGTTCAATTTCGTTTCTTTTTATGGCTGAGTAATATTCCATTGTATATATGCATGCACATGTTTTTTGATGGACGTGTGCATTCAGGAGTGGAATTGCTAGGTTCTAGGCACCCATACGCTTTGGTAGGTAATGCCATGCAATTGACCAAAGTGGTTTTATTGGTTTACAGTCTCACCAGTAATGAGTTTTAATTGCTCCACATCCTTGTCAATGCTTGATATTGTCAATCTTTAGTTTTTGCCTTCTAGTGGTTGTGTTGTGATTGATCATTGTGGTTTTAATCTGCCTTTCTTTGGTGACTAATCATGTTGAGTACCTCTTCATTTTCATATTGGCAGTTTGGGTATGCCCTTTTGTGAAGTTATTGCTCAAGTCTTGCCAGTTTTAATTTGGTTGTCTGTTGTTTTCTTACTGGTTTATAGGAATTCTTCATGAGTTCTGAATAGGAGCTCTTTGTTGGATTTATGTGTTGCAAATGTCTTCTCTCAGTTCATGCCTGTTTTAATCAATTCAACTGCCAGAACAGAATACCACAGAGTAGATGGTTTACAAACAGCGGAAATTTTTTTTTCACAGTTTTGGAGGCTTAATTAAGTCCAAGATCAAGAAGCTAGCAGATTCAGTATCTAATGAGGGCTGGCTTCCTGATCATAGATGCTGTCTTCTCTCTGTGTCCTCTCATGGTGGAAGGGGCAGGGGAACTCTCTGGTATCTCTTTTATAAAAGGACACTAATCCTGTTCATAAGGGCTCCATCCTATGACCTAATCGCCTCTCAAAGGCAGCATCTCCAAATAACGTCACATTGGAGGTTAGATTTCAACATACGAATTTTGTGAGGGGGACACGTTCAGTCCATACACATGCCTTTTTCTTTTAATGTTGTCTTTTTATGAGCAGAGTTTCTAATTTTTCTAAATTTTTTTAGTAGTACTTTTTTATGTCCTATTTAAGAAATCTTTGCTTACCCCCAAATCATGAAGATATTTTCCTTTGTTTGCCTTAAGAAGCTTTAAGTGTGTTTTACCTTTCACATTTAGGTCTGTGATTTAATTGGACTTGACTTTTGTGTATGGTGTATGGTAGGAGGATTAAAATCTTTAAGTTATGCTTTGTTTCTTAGGGGAAAAATTAAAAGCAACATAGACATCATAGTCTTGGGGGTTTTTTTGTTTTTTTGTGGGTTTTTTTACATTTTTGATTTCAGATCTATTTTAAAATTTTATTTTATTGTCAAACTCTTCAAAATGCTTATACTCTGACAAACAGAGGGTACCCTGAGATGTTTTTCTTTGGACTTCCTTCCATTATTCAGATCCTGGTGAGTTTAAACAATTACTGATTTATAATTATTCTTATTATTGATATGATGATAACGAATTATTTAAAACTGCCAGTAATTTCATATTTAGTAATTCTTAGGCTAAAAGTAAACCCTTGTAAATGTGTGAATCTCTGTCAAGTAAACAAAGAATTTCAAAAACTCTTCTTCCATTTATTCAGTTCCTTAATAATAACTATCTTTGCAGTTTTTAACATACTTTCTGGTATTCTAATATTCTCTGAATTGATGCAGTTTATTTTGGTGGAAAACTTTACTTTCCGTTTTCTGGCCTATTTTCTTAAACTTTGCACCATATAAAAGAGAGTGACTAGGATCACCATTTAGTGATGGACTGTTGAGTAAGCACCAGAGGCACAGACTTTTCCTATCTTATATATCACTATATTGCAAACTGAATGACACTTCTACTTTTTTTCTCATGGGTGTCTCCTAGTGGCCATTTATGGACCATGTATTTAGTAATTCTTTTAATATAAGTGATTTCATTTATAAAAAGAGAAAGAGTGAAAGGAAGAATCATAGGTAGCAGTGAAATTATAGGATTTGAGGGTATTTGAGATGTCACCTCCTCTCCCTGTACAGGTAGATACTGAATTTTTTAAAGTAGAGGTATAATTGGCATACAGCATTGTATTAGTTTCGGGTATACAGTGTAACGATTTGATATTTGTGTATATTGCAAAATGATCACCACAGTAAGCCTAGTTAGCATCCATCACCATACAGTTACAATTTTTTTCTCTTGTGATGAAAACTTTTAAGATCTACTCTTTTAGCAGCTTTCAAATATGCAATATAGTATTATTAAGTATAATCCCCATACTGCACGCTGTATTGCCAGGACTTTATTTTATAACTGGAAATCTGTACCTTTTGACCCCATTCACCAATGTTTTCGTTATAGTATCACAAAGCCTATATTGTTGACCGATGTAATTGAAAATCATTTTGATTCGGATTTCTACTTTACCTCGTTTGTTTTAATCTTTAACTTCTCTTCTTTCCTATCCCGACCTTCGCAGTTATTTTAAATAGTATTCTCTTGTATTTTTGTCATCAAGATAGGAGGTTTTTCTTAACTTGATCTGTTTCCTTTATACTGGGCAGCGGGTCTGCAAACCCTGGCAGACATTTGACCCACAGGCCTGTTCCAGTCAGCTGCCATTTGTTTGTTTGCTTGATGTTCTAAATGCTGGAAAGCTAGGAGTGGTTTTTAATTTTTTAATGCTTATATTTTAAGTGGTTAACAAGTACCTGCATAATAGCCTCAATTTGCTCTTGGCCCGCAAAGCCTAAACCGTTTTACTCTCTGGCTCTTCACACCTTTCCAAAGGTCATTTTCTCAGTAGAGGTTCTCTTTCACTTGGGAAGCTCAGTTTGTTGTGACAACAAAAATGCCCCTGCAGAAGCAGTGCTCTGTGTGACCAGTCAATAGTACTTGCTCCTTCCTGCAGTCCTACCTTGGAATTTTAAGAGTCTGGGTCCTCTGTGTCAACATCTAGCTTCTTTCTCATACTATATCACATTTGGCTTTTGAAAAACGACTGATTTCTTTTTTATTTTTTTGTGGTACGCGGGCCTCTCACTGTTGTGGCCTCTCCCGTCGCGGAGCACAGGCTCCGGACGCGCAGGCTCAGCGGCCATGGCTGACAGGCCCAGCCACTCCGCGGCATGTGGGATCCTCCCGGACCGGGGCATGAACCCGTGTCCCCTGCATCGGCAGGCGGACTCCCAACCACTGCGCCACCAGGGAAGCCCTAATTTCTTTTAAATGTAAATATTGTATATGACATATTTTGAGAACTGAGCTGGCACTTTGATGTTTTATTAGATAATATCCAGCCGCCTGTGTCTTGTTATTCTCTGCAAAGGCTGGTGGAAGACACGCGTACACACCTTCTGCCCCTTCCTCAGATCCTGCCAGATGAGATAATTGTGGTATCTCCATCTCAGTAACTGCCCCAAATCATACAGCTAGTAAGTGGTGACGTATTCTTGAACATTTCCTGGAGGAAATGGAAAGCAGGCAGCGCACGGAAAGAGTCTAGAGACCACATTCTGGACACTGAAAGTTTATCCTCAATTATTTAGTCTACATGGGAAGAGGAGCTTTTCATAGAAGCGAGGGGAAATGTGTGCACTCCAGCTAGCGTTTAACTGGTTCCAGTTGCCCTAGTAGTTTTTGAATTTCTCCTCTAATATTCTGGACTTTTAGCAGAATGCAAGTACCTTGAAGCTGTGTACCATAGACCGATCCCGCGGGCATCTCACAAGGGCAGGTTCAGAATGGTGGCGGTAGGCTTTTGTCTTGTATTTTCCTTTTCGAGTCTTAGTTTATAGACTGTCAGCCCTGGAGGGTCCTGCATTTAGCTGATGCCCAGTGCTTAGCGTAGCGCCTTGCCATGGTGGGTACCCAGTTAACATTTATCGAATAAAGAGAAGGACTGTATGTTCGAGACTCATCACAGTGGGGTCGAGTGCCTGGGCTGGAATGCAGTTTTCTGTGTGGTATCTCACAGTTGCCCATTAACTCTGATTTTTGTCAGGCTCCGTGGCCTCTGTTCGTAATTTGTTACGGTGAGGGGCTTGTTAAGGTGTTCTAATAGGATCTTTTTGGATCTGTAATTATACAGTCAGTCTCTGATTCTTCTATGGGAAAATGTGCTGCTTCCTTCCCTACTCCGTTGAGCCCGTCTTCAGTGTCCTTGTCTGTCACCCATTCCCTCCTGTCTTTCATCTAGTTTTTCTAGTTTCCGGAATTGTCTCAAGAACTTCCGGATTGGAGGTGCACCCATTATGAACGCCTTCTCACATCCAGCTGACCATTTTGCAGCTTTCAGAATCAGTTTAGAAAGAGAGTTTAGTGCTAGGATCTGGTAAATCTACAGCTTTGACCCTGAAACCCTGGTTGTCCGGCCTGGGTGCAGGCGTCCTCCCAGCCTGCTTTGGTCCTTTATAAGGAAGGAAGCATTAAGCTATCCACTGTTTTCATTTTAGGAAGGCACTGTCTGCCTTGGTTTTGGGATCACAACCTTGGTAACCAAGCTCTTTTGGATCTAATCCTCCTTCCCAGCACTTAACCTCTTTGTGCCTCAGTTTTTCAGGCTATGAAATGGGCTAACAATATACCCAGCTCATAGGGTTACTCTGTGTAAGGTGCTGGCACCGTGCCTGGATTATAGTAAATGCTATGTAAGTGATTTGCTATTATTATTTACTGTTAACTGATCTTTGACCTCTTTGCTCCCATCACCGGGCTGCTCTCTTGTTCATCAAACATTACTGTGATCTGATTGTGCATCTTAGTGCCCTGTGACTTTCAGCTCTTCAAGGGCAAGAACCACGGTTTACCACTCTGTCCCTGTGCTTTGCACCATGTCTGGTTCATTCATATTTGTTGAACTTGACTGTGGGAGGTTAGAGAGATCTATTTAGGCTTTATTGACTTGAAGATGCTGCTGCTTTGTGCTTTATCAGCTGGTGAATGCACAGAGTGATAAGTGGGTGAAAGGGCATCAAAAAGGATGAAGTCTGTGGTTGCCCTTCTAAATCACTGCTGTTCTCTCTCCATTACCCTCATAGGAGAGTCAGTATTCAGATTTGTAAAGCAGATGGTCTATGGTAAGACAAGAGTGTGTGTGTATGTGTGAGTGTATGTGTATACACACACTGCATGAGTAGTTAACACATGGGAGTTAGGAGGGCAAAGTAATGTGTGAGGAAAATAGCGTGAACCATAGTCCTTGAATAAAATGAAGAGATGTAAGGGCCAGAGTTCTGTTTATCGGTAGGTTTTAGTCACTGAGAAAATCTCAGTAACTAGATGTCCAGAGAAGTGCTCCTAGAATAATGCTTTCATTTCCCCCCCTTAGGATTTGACGGGATCTGAACTCTATACCCAGGCAGCCAATCTCTTGCACCCTGTGGTCTATACCACGGCTGTCATTCTTCTCTTCTGCCTCTTAGTGGTCATCGTCAGTTACATATACCATCACAGGTAAGAAATAACACTTTGTGAATAGAGGTCTGTGGAGTTTATTTCACATTTAATTAGGATAAAACTGAGTTTAATACCATGCTATCCTTCCAAAGTAAGGACGATTACTTCAGAATACCTACAGGCCTTCTTCACTTCATGCAATTCAAGACATAAATAATTAGTGCCTGTGATGGTAAATTCATCTTCTACAGCACTCAGTCACTTTGCTGGGTTTGTACCTGGGAAAGAATATGGGAAGTCTGTGTTGGTGGCTGGGGGGTGGGGCATGGGGGGGAGATAAGGTGGAGCCTGGTTACCTGCAGATGTGTCTCCCAGAACCAGACTGTGGTATTATTTCTGTTTTATAAATTCTTGCCTGTTGTGATATTCTTTTTTATAGACAGCATTTAAGAATGTTTGTGGAATTTAAGTGTGGGATATGGTTTTTGTTAATTGGAGGCAAAGCTATAGAAATTTTTATTTTATGGTGAGAAATAATGAGCTGAAAGGATTTTCTAAGCAGAAATTCACTTTACAAGAGGTTTTGCTAGAATGTATTTTCCTCTTTAAGCAGGACATATGTGACATTTCTTGATATTTAGTTAAGAAACAAGGAGATTTTGATGTAAAAAAGAGAGACTTCAGCATTTCATTATGAAAGGCCAGGAAGAAATGCACTGGGCATTTAGACCATGTTATCCTAGTAAGTCAGGAAAAATAGAGCTTGGCACCTTGCAGAAATCTCTGGGAAGCAAACAAGTAATCCATCTGTCATAAGACATTGTAACTAACAAAAGCTCACATATTTCTTATTATGGAGATTTTGTTTAGCCTGTTTAGGATGTAGTAGTTCCATTTGACTTGTCTTTTTTACTGTACTGAAAAGTTAAATGTTAAGAAACTGTATTGAGTGATTTCTCAAACCCTGTGTGTGTGTGTGTGTGTGTGTGTGTGTGTGTGTTTGTGTGTGTGTGTGTGTGTCTGATAGTATGTTTTAATAAAGTGTTTAAACGTTTACATCTGGCCTGTTATGAGTTGGAAATGTTAACTTGAAGATGTCCAGCTTCAAGTATACTAACCTGGGTCTTATTTTTTCCCTTTTCTTTTAACAGTTTGATTAGAATCAGTCTCAAAGGCTGGCACATGCTTGTGAACTTATGCTTTCATATTTTTCTGACATGTGTGATCTTTGTGGGAGGAGTAACTCAAACCAGAAATGCCAGCGTCTGCCAAGCAGTAAGTCAAAGTAAAAAACTGAAATGAAAAAAATTTGCTATTAGAAATGTCATGTTTCATTAACTATAAAAGGAAAATTGTTTCTTTAAAGCTTTTTTCTTTAGCTAATTAAAGTCAAACTGTATGTCACTTAAACAGTTTACCAGTATACTTCAAATTCTGAATTATCGTTTCACAACTGAATATATGACTTATGGAGCTTGTCTTTTTGTCTTGGGGAATTTTGTGCTACTTGTCATGCCTGTTATAATGCCAAACATTTAATTAAAAAAATTTATAAAATCCTGACTATGATTGAAAGAGAAGTGACATTTTCCGACAGTAGGATTTTAAAAATTATTTTATCTATTTATGAAAATAGTAGGAATTAGAAAAAATTTTAACTGTAAGATGTAAAAATGAGAAACTTTTTACCTGTGGTACATATAAAGAATTTAAAAATATGGTCAACTCTTAATTTCAAATAAATTATTACATATGTAGCCTTAGTAAACAGTATTTTTGCAGTGTAAGTATAAAAAATCAAAACTAATATGTGAATAGGAAATACGTAAAATTTTATTTATTTGCATACTCTTTTCTATGTACATGATAGCAAGCAGTGTCACAGAGTATTGAGTTCAGACTACCTAGATTTGGATCTCAGCTCTCCTGTTTCCAGTGTTTCTATGGGCAATTTATTTAACTTTTTTTAATTGCAGAAAAGCACATAATGAGATCTACCCTCTTAACAAATTTTTAAGTGTGTAGTACAGTTATTAACTATAAGGACAATGTTGTACAGCAGATCTTTAGAACTTTTTCATCTTGCATGACTGAAATTATACCCACGGATCAGCAACCTTCAATTTCCCCCTCCCCTCAGCTCCTGGCAGCCACCGTTCTACTTCCTGTCTCTGTGAGCTTGACTATGTAAATACCCCATATAAGTGGAATGATGCAGTATTTTTCCTTCTGTGACTGCCTTATTTCATTTAGCATAATGTCCTCAAGGTTCATCCATGTTGTAGTATGCGACAGGATTTCCTTTTTTATGGCTGAGTAAATATTCCGTTGCATGTATACATCACATTTTCTTTATCGATAGACATTTAGATTGTTTCCAACTCTTGGATGTTGTGAGTAACACTGCAGTGAACATAGGAATACAATTATCTTTTCTAGATCCCGATTTCAATATGTAACATTTTTGTGTCTTCAGTTTTCTCACCTGTAAATTGGGAATAATAATCGAGTTGTTGTCAGATGATGTGATTATTTATATTAAAAAAGCTAAAATAATTTCCAGGTAAATTATTTGAAAAAAATAGGAAAGTTTAGCAAAAGTGAATGTAGTTTTTTTAAAATGTAGTTTAATGTACAAAATTTTGCTGCTAGTATGCAGAAATGCAACTATGGGAAAACAATGAGAAGGTATCATTTATATAGTATCAAAAAATATCAAGTACTTCGAAATAATAAAAAGTGTTCAAGATTTGCAGGTAAAAATTTATTATATATTAAAGAAGACCTAAATAAATGGAAAGATACATTAGGTCCAAGAATAGGAAGAATTAAAATCAGAAAGGTGGCAGTTCCTCCTAAATTAACCTATAGATAAGAGAATTTTTCATGAAACTCAATAAAATGGTCTTTGAATCTATATGAAAGTAAAGAAGAACCAAAGATAGCTAGGACACTTCTGGAAAATAGTAGAATAGGAAAACTTCTAATGATCCAAACTTTTGAGGCTGTTGTAGTTAAAACTGTAGTGTTTGGTGTAGGGATGGATAAATTGACCAACACAGAAGAGCAAGCTTGGAAGCAGACCCACGCAGAGCTTTGGTACAAGACAGCGGTTACTTGCCTCATCAGTTGGGTAAAGACAGACCACTGTACAGTTAAGGGAGCTGGGGAAATCCATCTGGAAAAAGATTAAAATGGCTCTATACTTCAAGCCATTTTTAAAAAGTCAACTTTGGGTAGATTAAAAACTTACATAAGTCCAAACCAAAGAGTGAACATTTATATTAGAAAATAGCATAATCCTTGGGATAAGGAGGGATTTCTTAAATATGACTAGAAAGGACATACATTGAACTAAATTAAAAATGAGATCTTTTTGAAAAATTAAGATTCCTAAGGAAAGTGAAAAGACAAGTTTCAAATTAGAAGAAACTATTCCCAATACATAACCACTGACAGAGCATTAGAATAAAAAAAATATATATATATGTTAAAAACTGTAATCAGTGAGAATGCCACACACGGCACTGTGGAAAAGTGGCGAGAATGACAGACAGCAGAGTAAACACAGGGCCAGGGTACGCCTGAAGAGATGTTCCATGGCATTGGTGGTCACGGAGATGCAAATTCAGATAGCTACCATACTATGCATTTTTCTGTCAGAAAAATTAAGCCTGACAATGCCAAGTATTGAAGAACATGTGGATCCACATGTTTTATTTATACATGGTGGGAATGTAAGCGGATGACTCCAGGAGGCTTTACCTTCTAAAGGTAAGCATTCACACACCCTGGACCTACAGTCCCACTCCTGGGCTCAGAGTGAGCTGACACACGTGGAACAGGCGTGTGCCTGTGAATATTCATAGCAGCACTCTACACAGTAGCAGAAACCTGGAAGCAACCCCAGTGTCGATCACTGAGAGGGTGAATGAATAAACGGTGATATTACACAAGAGTCAAAATTAATGAATTACAACAAGGCATAGCAGTGTGAGTCAATCTCAGGAATATAAGTGAAAAATTAAGTCCCGTAAGTGACATTCACCCTGCTATCTTTTTTTAAAATAAAGGTGAATGTAACTAAAATGAAACAGCACACTTTTAATGAAAATATATAAGTGCAACAAAACTGTATAAAAAAGGAAAGCAAAGGGATGATAAACACAGGATACAGGGTGATGATTACCTTGGGTGAAGGGGACCATATGGTTTGATACAGGTTTTTGTCAAGATCTTACTTTTTGTCTTATTGAAAGATTCTTGGACACCTATTATTAGCAATAGGTAATTAAATAACTAAATAAAGGCAGGCTATGCTTTTGTGCTTGGCCCAGTCATTAGGATGGTCATTAACCTAAGGCTGATGATTAATCCAATATTGTATTCATGAGATCCAATTGAAAGTATGTATGCGCGCGTGCGTGCGCGCACATAAGAATTGAGTGGATTAAATGACTCAGGAGTGCCTGGCATACAGTAAATGCTCAGTTAGACGCTATTACTACTATTGTTATTGATATAATTACCTCTTAGCAGTGCAGAATATTTCCCTGTTTCAGGCCATTACTATGCATCTGAAAACAAATTTGTTAGGGAGCCTATGAGAAGTTAGGTAACGGATCTCGGACCAACTTAATACATGTACAAAAAACAGTGCTTCTCTTTTCTCAGTCTTTCTCCCCTTCTTTACCTGGCCCACTCCCACTTACTTTGTAGGTCTCAGTTTACTGTCACTGTTTCAGAGATGCAGTCCCTCCACCCCCCTCCCCTCATTATCCTCTGGTGCTTATTAAAATTCCATGGTGCCTACAAAACTTTGTGACTGACTGTTGTTTACCTGTTTGTTGTCTCTGGACTCAGAGCTCTACAGGAGCAGGAATTATATTGATTCGATTCACCAGTGTTTATCCAAGAATCAGTGTAAGACCTGACGCATAGTAGGTGCTCAGCAGATATTGGATAAATGAACAAAAAAGGCCTCTGTTTGCTAATAGTAGAAATCATTCCACCTGGAGCTGTTTTGAGCATGAACAATTAGGAGTGTATTCAGCACACAATGGTAGTAATAGTCTCAGTTCTATCTAAAAATATTCATTGATTTCTTGGAATAGACAAATTTATTTCACTAAGGAAATGAACAGAAAGAGGCCATAGTAAAGATGACTGCCTTTCATCATCCTGAATGGTATTTTGTACCATTTCTAGAATGAAAAGGGCAGGAATTGCACTGAGTTATTAGAGTCTCAATAACAGATGTCTGTTAGTTAAGGATTTACCCAGAAAAGCTAGGGTGGGGGATGGACAGGTTTTATATGTTGTTTTCTTCTGTTCTTTTTTTTCTTTTTAACAGTGTTCTTTCCTTCCTCTGTGAAAGACATAACATCATTCTTGTTATTTTTGACCCAGACATGACTTACTTCACTTTGTTATTCTAATACTTAATTCAGTTAGTAGCCAGCTGTGTCTGCCAGAACAGCCCGTATGACTAGTTGCCTAACCTTAGTAGGGGCTTCATGTTTCTTGGGCTCTTCTTCCACCTCTAAAACTGAACCCTAAAGTGTCCACCTTTCACAGGCAGTTTTTGTATGTGCACATGATCGGTGTAGATTTGGCTTCTCTCCGTTTCAGAGCTCACGTATTTTATGAACAGTGTGGACAGGTTCTAATACAGGTTCCTCCCCGAAGTGATTGGTTGAGGTTATTAAATGCCCCACCGGCCAGGTACTTCCCCCTCTGCTGCTTTTGTCATCCGTTCTGGGTGGTGCCGTGGACACATTCTATAGCCTTGAACTCTCTTTTTGCAAGAGGATCCAAAGGAGAACGGAGAAGCTGAGTGATAGAGTAGAAGGGACTGTTGACTCAAGGTGGGAAAGGATCTGGGTTCTGGGTCGTGCCGGGCTGCCGAATAACTGCTTGAGCGTTAATTTTCCGGTCCTTGGTTTCCTTAGCTCTGCAGTGAAAGGATTTGGCTGGATCTTATTTAAGTTACCTTGTTGCTCTACCACTTCATGATTTAATCTATTAAATATCGTGCCAGCTGACCTTCTCAGGTGTTCTCTGATGTCTTTTATCCAGAGGACCGCTGCAGTGGCATGTGAGATGCATTGGGAAAGATTCAACCCGTAGGATATTAAGAGCTTTCTACTTGCCAACTACTGCAAGTTTGTCATCTTAAATTTCATATTAACCCTAGGAAGTATTTCTTACTCACAGATTTTATTAGTACAGAAATTGAGTCTTAGAGAATTGAAAAAACTTGCCCCAAGTCACTAGGGCCTTTGGGTGGCAGAGGCCTGATTCAGACGACAGTCTCTTTGACTCTGTGTGTCCTGTCCCCCACCCCACCCCAATAACTGTGCTTGCCTGTTTAGAGAGGACCCGCAGAGTAGAGGGGTCTACTATGAGTTGCAGCCCTGCCACTGACCATGTGACCTCCGGTGGATGATTTAACTTCTTTCAGCCTCAGCCTCCTTGTCTGTAATGCTAAATGAATGGGGATGCTAAGAGGATGAAATAGAAGCATGCACAAAATTGTCTGATACACTTTGGGATACATAGCAGGCGTTCAAAAGTGGAAGCTCTTAATTTTTATATATATTCATATCTGACTATTAAAGATCAGTTTTTGCACACTTGGCTGTGCATGCTGTATGATTGCAGTTTTATTGGTGGTTAAAAGTCCAATTGTTACAATGTCTGGTCTCTGGTATGTGAGCAGTTTATGGTTAGGTAACGAGTATATAAAGTGCGACTGTTCAGGATGAGTATTTTGTATCCATTTTGCAACTTTGGTTATTGTCGTCCCTGAGGTAAGGTGACTTTCTTCAGTTCTAATCTGTTGCATTTAATGAATTGTCTACATGCCCTAATGAATTAGATTGTTTATTTCCAAACTGGTTACAGATTTCCCACATGTATTTCTTGTTTATTTGGAAGAAATTGTGACAGTGAGGTTATATGTCAAGTATAGCCCAAGTGTCTGATGGAGAATAAAATAGGAAGCACCTCCCTCCTTTCAAAAGACAGGAACACCCTCTCTGCTAGTTCTCAGTGCCTGCTACTTTATTCCGGTTCTTGTGGAATATTCGGTGATTTGCTTATGTGACTGTTAGCAGGTGACATCAGACTCCTGAAATTCCACTATTGGTAATAATTGTTTAACTAGAAGACTTCAGTATCTTTCAGGTGTGCAAACTTCTTCTGCATGTTTTGAAATGCCATAAGAAACACTTCAAAATCTAAAGGTTGAGTTTTACCTCTTAGATCTAAAACAAGAAAATTCTCCATCTTGCACCTCCGTTGAAAGTATTTTTAACTTCTGTTTTTAAACTTATTTACAGCCCTGTCTCATTCTTTTGACCTCTGTGTCAGAGAAAACTAGCAACAGTAGAGTATACCATTTTGAGTCAATATCAGTGATTTGTTTTGAATGTTTGGTTTCTATGCACCAAATCCAAGGATACTATTTTTATTTACAATATTTCGTGTGACTCCAGGTAGCTCAAAGGGTTATTTTATGCTATTTGTTCCACTTATATCTGTAAATTTTGCTTTTATAGTGCAGTCAGTAAAACTAACGAGAACCAAGGAGCCACTTTTCTTCTTAATAAGAAGATACTCTGACCGCTTTGGTTTGGCCGGGCTGGATCCACCCTCCTAGCCCTTCCAGTCATTAAGAGGACAGTGACCACCCTAGTATCTTGCCCTGCAAAATAATACCTGAGCTTTTATGTCACCATGTTTAACTGCAGATCGGTTCTCATTAAAATGAGCCTTAGGCAGCAGTCTAAATGCTTCTGTTACTGACCTAGGTTTGATAATGTCAATCAGTTTGATTTTCTTGAAATTGGAGAGCCATCCTTTAAAAGCAAATTTTTTTTCCCCTTGGAGCTTTTCATTAATAGGATTTTACCTGTAATCATTGTGTAAGAAGAAAGAATCAAAAAGATAGTAAGTAGTTAGATAAGAAAGCTGAACTATGTCCTTTCTGCTCCAATGACCCACGTACTTATTTTTTTAAAAACAGATTTTAAACCTCTCTTAGCCCCATACATATCTTCATCTAGAATTTTATCTTTAACTGGTGTTGCTTCAAACACAGGTTACATGATAAACATGCCCCTCATCACCCCTCTGGGAAGAAACTTGGTGTCATTTACATATATTTCAATTATCCATCATTTATCAAGCACTTATTATGTCTCAGGTCTTGTGCCCATTCAGTCCCTACAAAATCCCTAGAGATGGTTATTGCTAATCCTTCCACTGTTCAAATGAGAAACATTAATTTCAGTAAGGTTGACATTATTTTCTTAAAACCATACTCCTAATAAGTAATAATAAAAATATTGCCGTATTTTTAATTGCTTATCAGGGACCAGGCGATGTGCTAAATGTTTTATATAGACTGTCTTTTTCAAAGCCTCATGGTAGTTTTATATTCTCAGTTTACAGATGAGGAAAACAATGCTTGAAATGTTATGCAAGCTTGCTAAGGTGTCATAAGGGGTTGATTCTTGTTTTAAAACCAGGCAAACTTGTTGATTTCAGAGCTCACTCACTTAAAATAATCAATCTGTTATATTGCTCACTTACCATTTTGATATATAAAAGCTCTGAATTAGAACTACTCAGGTCTCTGACTCTGTGTGCTGTGACTTCCACCCTCTAGTTACCCTTGACTTCTATATCCCTCCTTAAAATGGGCTTTGGGAACTCAACTCTAATCTATAACATAGCATCTATGAGTAACATGTCTTTGGCTTATTGTCCAGGAGTGAATTCCGTGATACATTTAGAGTCATCTTGGGTATAAGTTGTAGTCTGTGGGCCTCCTAGGTCCAGCTGTTGATTTGATCCTCTTATACATCTGTTAGAGTGCTTTCTTTGTTTTATCAGCAGGTGAAGGAATTGATCATTAGAATACACCTTCATACTGTTTTTGAGTCAGATTTTCAAAAGTAACTTACCAATCTTTTTGATAAAGTTTACTGGCAGCTACTGTACTTTATGATTGTAAAGGGGGATTTTGTTTGTTTTAGTTCATGTATTCTTCAATCTTCTTTCTAGGTTGGAATAATTCTTCATTATTCCACCCTTGCTACAGTTCTCTGGGTGGGAGTGACAGCTCGAAATATCTACAAACAAGTCACTAGAAAAGCTAAAAGATGCCAGGATCCTGATGAGCTGCCACCTCCACCAAGACCAATGCTCAGGTATCTAATATCTTGTGTACTGTTTTATGTTAAATGTCCATTACATCTTAAATTTAATGAAGCATGGTCATAACAGAAAATTGCTCAGTGAATTTTGGAAAGTAAAAAAAATGGACTTGTAAGTAGCCTTGCAACTGGGAGTGCTTTGTGAAGTTATGTATCCTCTCTATGCCTTTCTGTCTCATACAAAGTGGGAATGATTCTCCTTCACAGAGTTGTTGTGAGGAATAAGTGACTGACTTTGTAAAGCACTTAAGATGGTACTGGCCACAGAGTAAGCTCTGTGAAAATATGAGCTGTTTCTATTTCCTTGAGGTCATGGGATAGATTTTAACCTAGTCAAGTACATATCCATGTGGTTATTCTCTACAAAAGACAAGACAGTTTTGGGGTCATGCTGTTCCTACCATTACAATCTGAATCTGTTGTCAATGGATTCTTGTGCTGGATGAGTAGAAGTCAGTCGATCAGTGTCTCTGAGTGTGTTGAATGCTGGATGTGTACCTTGCCCTGGGCCAGGGACTGAAGGAAAACCTCCTGCCCTTGAGGGGTTTACAGTCTGAGGAGACAATCTGAAAGAAGAACCCGCTGCAGCTGTGTAAGAGCTGGAGTGGAGATGTGTTATTTGAAAGTATCAACAAAGGAGCCATTAATTCTGCGGGGGGATGGTAGGCTATTAGGAGTTGCTTGACCACCGGCACAAGGGATGGAGGTTGCACTACAGATACAGGATCCCGTGGCGAGCTGAGCAAATTTGAGCAGTGCAGTTTGGCTGAGGCAGGAACCTAGGGTGTACAGTGTACAGTAGTGGGATTCAGAGTGAAAACTGCGTTTCAGTCCTTGGTGGGGGGCCAGGTTAAAATGTGGGCTATACATTGGAATGCTGGAGGGTAGGGGGCATATATAAATAATTCCACTGAGGTCATTCGGGGGTCCCCGTGAGGACTGCAGCTAGAACAGTGGCATGGAGATTAGAGAGGATACGTGTTCAGACACCTGAGGCAGTTTCTCCAGGATTGCTGGCCAGCTGGATTTGAGGGTGTGTGCCAGGATTCGAAGGTGGCTGCAGAGTGTGTACTCCAGTTCGCTAAGGCCCCTCTGCAGATGGTGCGTCCATCAACTGAGAAAATCATAGAGGAAAAGCAGATGCGGGAACTCCGGGAGGGTAAGCACAGGGAAGGTGGGCTCACCAGTACTCTGTCGTGGAAAGTTTACATTTTGGGAGTCTGGCGCTCAGCAGAGAAATCGAGCTACGTGTACTCTGGACAGGACAGGAGATGTTTTCACGTGTATTCGTTGAAGCACTGATAACGAGCAACCTCTCCTAGAGAAAAGTTAGTTAAGAATGATCCCTGGACCGTATCAGTGGGCCATAGCAGATAAAGGGAAGAATTGAAAGAAAACATTGAAGATTCGGGGGAGAGCGGTTCCATGGGTGGGAAGGGGCAGCAGGAGTGCTGGGCCATGGTCAGATTGCAGGATGTGATTTGACACCCCTGTCAGTGGTATTAAAGGAACTGAGGGATGGCGTTTGGCTAAGAGATAGGAATCCTACCTATCCTCATGCAGCTTTCTGTTAGGTTTCTGTTAGGTTTCCTTTCTGTTAGGTGATTAAAAACAAAAAGGCGGCTTGGGCTGCAAAGCCTGTGCAGTCCCTAGTGACCTGCAGGTACCCCCTTTGCTTTAGACACTGCAGGCGCACCCTTTAGGATGCTCTCCTTCCCCCATGTCCCTGAGCTTAAAGAAACCCCAGCATTGCGGCTACCTGGAAGGTGGATGTGGGGCTTGCCTTGAGTCTGCTGGCCTCAGAGAGGGCGGTTTCAGTAGCATGGTAGGTGGAAGCAGCCTCATCTCACAATAAGGTGACAAAGGTGAGGCACTTGGTGCTATTGTTTCCAGGGGTTTGTCACCAAAGGGAGCAAGAAAGAAGGTGCTGGTTGAAGGAAAGTTTTAGAAGATAGGGAAAACGTGAATAGACTTATAGGCTGGAAGGAATATGCCGTGGAGAAGAAGATTTACAGCTGCAAAATAAGGGTTATTTGGTAACAGGCAGTCCCAGAGTCGGGTGGGGAAGGAGTGGCAGAGAGGAATGTGGAGCCCGAGATAAATTTGGGTGAACTAATGCCTTCTTTTCAGGTAAGAAGCAGCTATGAATTAGCATAGCAGGAAGAAGGGCAGGGCCACGGACGTTGGCCTGCCTCTAATCTGTGAAATTAGAAGACAGGGTTATAGTTTTATAGGGTAATTAGCTGTCTTTTTCAGCAATGATATCATATTGAAGGATTTTAGTACCTGTGAGCATGACTAAGAAAAAATGTATGGAAAATGTGTTACGAATATTGCCTTTATCCAGCCAGTTAGCATTTGGACTGTGTCTTTGAACCTGGCAAATACAGAATTAAGATTGGCTGTACCCAGGGGTAGCTAGCCGGGGTAGGACGTTCCCTGTTCTCCTTTCAGAGAACTCAAAGAAGCTGTACCTCCCCGCAAAAAGTTGTTCTTCATAGGACCAGCCACTCTGTCTCCCTCATTTCTTCCTGCACCAGCTAGTCTGTGGGCAAGGGGTCAGGAAGGGCCTGAGTGCTGTAGGACGTTGCTGGGATCCAGGTATCTTTCTTGTCCCAATCTCAGCTGACTGAAGATAAGCACACACCGCAGTAGAACATCCTGGAATATGCAGGTTTAGCTGGACATTAATAAATAAATAACGTCATTACATATTTAGTCTGACCTGTGGCGCAGTAAGATCTTAAAGTCCATTATGTAGTGGACTAACTTTCTGCTTCATCAGCTGAATCTAAAAGAAGCCCCATTCCCCCAAAAGAAAAAAGTATAAACTGAAGCTCTACCTGTAGTAGCTTACTGTTACTTTGCCTGTCCACAGGGTGGCAGGAGCTGATCAGCTTTCCTTAACTCAGAAACCTTATACGCTTTTTTAAAAGAAAGAAATCCAAAGTAAATAAGAACTTTAAAAAATGTTAGTGTTAACAAAGCAGGCTTTAAGTGTTAACCTTCAATGCATTATTGGACTAGTGATGAATCTTTAAGGAATAACTTCTGCAGTACTGAGATACTGTGAGGTATCCACCTTAATGAATTGGATTGATGTGCTCTTATTTCCATCACTGCCCTTTCTAGGTTTTACCTGATCGGTGGCGGTATACCCGTGATAGTTTGTGGCATAACAGCGGCGGCAAACATCAAGAATTACGGTAGTCGGCCAAACGCGCCCTAGTGAGTATTTAGTGTCCTCTGCGTACCTGAGTCGATTGCTTCTCTTCTGTTTCCGAAGCACTAAAGTTTACTGCAGTTTCTTACACGGTGTGTTGACATGTGTAGCATCTGAGCTGGTTCCCCATTTTCTTTCCTAGCTGCTGGATGGCATGGGAACCCTCCTTGGGAGCCTTCTACGGGCCTGCCAGCTTCATCACTTTTGTAAACTGTATGTACTTTCTAAGCATATTTATTCAGTTGAAAAGACATCCTGAGCGCAAATACGAGCTGAAGGAACCCAGTGAGGAGCAGCAGAGGCTGGCAGCCAATGAAAATGGCGAAGTAAATCATCAGGATTCCCTGTCTGTCTCCCTCATCTCGACATCAGCCCTGGAAAATGAGCATACTTTCCACTCTCAGCTTTTGGGAGCCAGCCTTACCTTGCTCTTATATGTCGCTTTGTGGATGTTTGGGGCCTTGGCTGTTTCTTTGTATTACCCTTTAGACTTGGTTTTTAGCTTCTTTTTCGGAGCCACGTGTTTGAGCCTCAGTGCATTCATCGTGGTTCACCATTGTGTCAACAGGGAGGACGTCCGGCTCGCATGGATCATGACTTGCTGTCCGGGCCGGAGCGCGTACTCGGTCCAGGTCAATGTGCAGCCCCCCAGCTCCAGTGGGCCGAGCGGGGAGGCCCCCAAGTGCACCAACAGCAGCACAGAATCTTCATGCACAAACAAGAGTGCCTCGAGCTTCAAAAACTCCTCCCAGGGCTGCAAATTAACAAACTTGCAGGCTGCTGCAGCTCAGTGCCATGCCAACTCTCTACCTTTGAACGCCACGCCTCAGCTTGACAATAGTCTGACGGAGCATTCGATGGACAATGATATTAAAATGCATGTGGCGCCTTTAGAAGTTCCGTTTCGAACAAACGTACACCCAAGCCGCCATCATAAAAACAGAAGTAAAGGGCACCGGGCCAGCAGACTCACAGTCCTAAGAGAATATGCGTATGACGTCCCCACGAGCGTGGAAGGCAGCGTGCAGAATGGCCTGTCGAAAAGCCGGCCGGGCAGTAATGAAGGACACTCTCGGAGTCGAAGGGCTTACTTAGCCTACAGAGAGAGACAGTACAACCCGCCTCAACAAGATAGCAGTGATGCTTGTAGCACACTTCCCAAAAGCAGCAGGAATTTTGAAAAGCCTGTTTCAACTAGTAGTAAAAAAGATGCATTAAGGAAGCCAACTGTAGTTGAACTTGAAAGTCAGCAGAAGTCTTACGGCCTCAACTTAGCCATTCAGAACGGACCAATCAAAAGCACTGGGCAGGATGGACCCTTGCTGGGTATGGATAGCACTGGCAATGTGAGGACTGGATTATGGAAACACGAAACTACTGTGTAGCATTGGTGGGCTTCCTGGGCAGAAATCCACATAAACTGTGATACTCAAATTCCTTTAAGCTATGAACATGTAAAAACCGACTGTTTACAGCCACCTTAGGGATTCAAAAGAATTTTGAATAAACTTCTAAGTTTTGTATTTTATGTATTTTATATCCCCCACGTGTTGCTTTTTTATGAATTTTGAAAAAAAAAAAAAAAACCCTCTTAAAAAAAAACAACCCTCTAAAAGCCCTCTGGTGGCTTGTTTTAGTTGTCAGAGCACCAGCAGGACATTTTGAGAATCTGAAATGTAATTTTCTTGGGATCTGTAATATCTACTTAACATTTCAGGCTTGTATGTAATACAATAAATAGGTGTTTGTCATTGTGTCAATCTTATATTTTTACATTTTAGGAGCATTTAGTGCTATTTTAATGAAGTTTGTGCATTGGGATAGTTTAATGAGAATTATACACGTATCAGTTATCAGATTTTTACATGATTAGCTCCACTGATGGCATATAAATCAAAGAGCTTTTGGATTGTTGTATTTTATAAATACAGTTTTTTATATGCTACAAGTTTTTTTTTTTAAATCTCACAGAATTTTTTTTGAAAACGGAGATGCCTAAAAAGCTTTTCCTAAATTACATTACTTTTGCCCATCTTATTAATACTATTTTTGATATTTTTGTGGCTTTTCAGTGGTTTATATTTGGTTTTCCTATTCATTCTTTTTTTTCCCCAGCGCATGTTATTTCTTTTTAATTGAAATATAATTGACTTATTATATTAGTTTCAGGTGTACCACATAGTGATTTGATATTTTTATACATTATGAAGATAGCAATCACCACGGTAAGTCTAGTTACCATCCGTCATTATACAAAGTTCTTAAAATATTGTTGACTCTATTCCCTATGCTGTATGTCGCATCCCCACGACTTAATTATTTTATAACTGGAAGTTTGCCTCTTCATCCCCTTCCCATATATGAACGTAAATGAAAAGGTGTCATACAAGGTTCACGTTCACTTACTTTGGATTCTTCAATATTGGCTCCTATCTGTTGGCTGTTACTTTGTTCTTAAACAGATAAAGTTCCTCAGGTTCATGCTAAAGTTCTAATTTTTAAATTCCTCTCTAAGGGCAAACACAGGTCTGATGCAAAAGTTATCGTTGGTCAGTGATGCACTGCAGTCCTTATCTATCTCCTGTCTCCAGGCTCACTGGGGTCCTTTCCGGGAAGGTTAGATCGGGTCTGCCCTGGCTCCTTTGTGCATTCACTTCTCTCCGATATGCAAGTCAACACCTGAAAAGATTGGCACAGCTTAGATCTGTTTTTGGCAATAGTCTCAAGGTTTGAATCAGATCAGATTCAAAATATATATCCAAGAAATGCTAAAGTCAAGCTTGATAAACCTCAAAATCCGAGCAATTTATTGCTTACTCAGAGTAATTCTCAGAGATGATACCAGGTGATCACGCATTATAGTGTTAAGTGTTCATTTTGCATTGGGTTACTGCATTAGAAATTATTTTGCTTCGCAATAATAAAACTGGTGGTTCTATTTAAGCCTTTTGTTAGGTGTTGTTTTAAAGGCATTCTTTTTGATGGAGGAAACAAGGCAATTAAGTAGATAGATCTGGCACCTGTACATTTAACTACCGCCTAGCCTAGGGTCTCCAGGTAAGTTGATATATATGTGCAGGATGATGTTTAGAAATGACCAAGACAAACTAATAAGGAATGGAGTAAATAATTCTTTTTTTAAATTGTTATTGTTATTTAAATTTTTCTCTGTTATTTTTCAGTATATCACTCCAACGTTTAATCTGTTTATTTGACCCGTAGGTCAAATAGAAAAAGAACTTTGTTCTTCTGCTTTTTCCTACTTCCACAGGAAATGAGGGCTTTCCCTTCTTGGAAATGTTCACCCTTCAGTAAGCATTTATTAATTTAAACAGAGCTTCTTGTAGGTAACAGAAGGAAGAGAAGCCTGGGACTGGTAGAGTTGGGGACTGGAAAGAAATCAAATATTTGGAATAAAATGAAGATTCCACTAAAAATATTCAGAGTGTTTTGATACACAAAGCATAGTTGATGAGTGATGACTTGATGCATTATATTCTTAGTATTTGAATTGAAATTTCATGTTTGTGAATAAGAAGTGAATAAAACATTGCATCCTTCCTATATTTGTCTTTTATAATCTATGGCTTGTTGCTAGTTGAGGTTTCTCTGTTTTTCATAGAATCATAAACTCTTAAGGTATGCTTCAGTTGTCTTAAAAATTGGCTCATTCATTTTCCTCATTTTAAATTTTCAGCAACTGAGGCTCAAAGAGTTTCTTACCTGCTGAAGTACCAGCAGGTTATGCCACATCCGGGACCAGGTCCATGTTCTCTGATGCCACGTCCGCTGTGCTTTGATTGCTTCTCTGAAGGCAAGCACCTGTGCTCTTCACAGTGTCTATTATCTGTAATTTTACTAAACTTTCTCATCCTGGTTATTTTGAGTTTTGTTTTAAATTTCATTTATTTATTTATTTTTGGCCGTGTTGGGTCTTTGTTGCTGCACGTGGGCTTTCTCCAGTTGCGGAGATCAGAGGCCACTTTTTGTTGAGTGTGCCAGCCTCCCATTGCGGTGGCTTCTCTCGTTGCGGAGCCAGGGCTCTAGGCGCTCAGGCTTCAGCAGTTGTGGCACGTGGGCTCAGTGGTTGTGGTACGTGGCCTCCAGAGAGCAGGCTCAGTAGTTGTGGTGCATGGGTCCAGTTGCTCCGCGGCATGTGGGATCTTCCCAGACCAGGGATCCAACCCGTGTTCGCTGCATTGGCAGGCGGACTCCTAACCACTGTGCCACCAGGGAAGTCCCTATTTTGAGTTTTAATTTCATAATGAGGTATAATTGGTTGTATCTACTTAAGGAAACACACATGATTTATTCCATGAAAGTTTTTCTTTAAATCAAGCTGTTATATACTATGTAATGTGTGTAATATGCACACTTTATACGTATATAATGATGTTATATACTAATCTATTTTTAGGTAACAATTAGAAATTAGGTTTGTGTATGAGTATTTTTTGTGATTTATATACATGTGTAAAAGTATGTTAATATTTCAGGTTGTAAATAGGTGGCAACTAATTTCTAAATCTCAGGCTGTTTTGCACGTGTAACTTAATGTAACTCCATGTTCACTATTTATATAAATAGGTATAATATAAACAGATGGCAATTTATGTGTAGATGCTAAGGTTTAGATTGTGTTTATTATTGAGAAGTAACAATGTTAAAACATTTAGGCCTGTGTATTTCAGGCATTGAGTTCAAATACCCAAACTGAAGTTGGTTGAGACCATAAAAAAAGAGGAAGTAAAAAAATTAACTGAATGAGGGCTTCCCTGGTGGCGCAGTGGTTGAGAGTCCGCCTGCCGATGCAGGGGACACGGGTTCGTGCCCCGGTTCAGGAGGATCCCACATGCTGTGGAGCAGCTGGGCCCGTGAGCCATGGCCGCTGAGCCTGCGCATCCGGAGCCTGTGCTCCGCAACAGGAGAGGCCACAACAGTGAGAGGCCCGCATACCGCAAAAAAAAAAAAAAAAAAAAAAAAATTAACTGAATACATTTGATGCAGGAATTAAACTAAATCATCAAGTTAAGTGTTGCATACAACAGCAATCCGAAATTTAAAACAAACGTTAATTTTGTTTTTCCTTTCACATTCCCAGAATCATTCAATTACTTTAATATTCACTTCAGTGCTCTTAGCTAAGAAATGATTTGATTATTTATAACTACTTATATTTCCCGAACTTAAGTCATTTTATCACTTACGCCAATTTTGCTGTACTTTCCCTAAATTTATATTAATACTGTCACATGGATCAACTCACTTTTTTTCCCACTGAAATATAAGTAATAATAAAACCAATAGATTTATTTGTATAAATAAAGCAAACTCCTCAAGGAGAAATTTGTAACTTTATAAATTTGTCAGTAATAAAAATCTTTGTATGTTGCTTGGTTTTAGACAAAGATGAAATAGCAATCAATAAGATTTTTTTTAAGTTTTGGTATTAATTGAATTTTCTTCCCAACCTACCTATGGGTCTCCAGTCTAGAACCATGTCTTATATTGGCCATTAGAGGCTCATAGCCAGTGGTAATACTGGAATACTGGAGGCATCAATTGAGAAACACAAGTTGAGTATTAATTATTGTAGGTTAATGAGTCCTGTCTTTCTACCTTCCCTGGCGTACCCAGCTCTGTGTGGGATGAAGTCTCAGGCAGCCTCTGGTCATAGCTTTTTTTCAGCATCTTTTCACCATGGATGTCACCGATTCATAGGTGGATACTGAGTGTGAACTTACAGGACCATAATATTAATATTAAGGAACCCCCATTTATATAGTCAGCAATGGACCACTACCTTTGCTTATAGAGTTGGATGCTTAGAATTAGCTTAGAACTTGTTTAACAAAGTTTTGCTTCATTCTGTTTGAAACATGTACTGTCCTTCTGTGTCATGTATTTAAAATGGTAGAAGGAAAAAGAGTTAAATTCCATTGTATGCTGCTGCCATCTAGTTTGAGCCTATCTGATGAAGGCTTTTGTTTACAAGACTTTTCTAAGTATATTCAAAAAGTTCAAAATATTTTCAGAGGGCTCTTCAGATGCATTCCTTAATGGGATTGTTGCAACAATGTAAAGAATTCAGCTAATCATATTTTCAATTTTGCAATAATTGTGTTCATTCTGTCTTGGCATATAATATTGATGTTTTGCTTGTACAGAAAAATTGAGTGTTCAGATGAGCAATTATATGCAAGTTATGATTGCTTGCAAAGCCAGGTCTAGTCATGTGTACCAACTCAGGTTGAAGATTGTGTCTAGGAAGATACTCCGTATGAAAGTAATGAACTCCAGTTCTAAACAGGTATTTTTTGTTATCAGTGTCAATTCCTTTATGAAACTGTGTAAAAACGTCAATTTGGTGGCCACAACCATGGTTAACAAATTTTTACCGCTTAGTTTTTTTTTAACTTTCATGTTGAGTCTGGGTAAACTTTTTTAAAAAGTCAACATTTTAGAGGCTTAACGCAATGAAAGTTTCTTGCTGAAATAGTCTGGCATGTACGTTCCTAGCATGGCACCTCTCCCCAGGAGTTCTCACCCAGGTTTCTGCCCTTCTCTTGGTACTTCCTCAGAGGATGGAGGATGGCACATGGGAGGGTTTTATGGATCAGGCCTGGAGATGGCGTATATTTTTTCTACCCACAATCCATTGGCCAAAACACAGTTGTGGCCACACCTAACTACACAGAATCCAGGAAATGTAGTCTAGGTGTGTGTCCAGGGAGGAAAGGGAGATGGCTTAGTGAGCAATTAATCAGATTGTCACAGGGATAAATTCCTGGTATGTTCAACAGTGAGCTTTATTCCCACCTAGTCTTCATTACCATTTTTTTTTTTGCGGTATGCGGGCCTCTCACTGTTGTGGCCTCTCCCGTTGCAGAGCACAGGCTCCGGACACGCAGGCTCAGCGGCCATGGCTCATGGGCCCAGCCGCTCCGCAGCATGTGGGATCTTCCCGGACCGGGGCACGAACCAGTGTCCCCTGCATCGGCAGGCAGACTCTCAACCACTGTGCCACCAGGGAAGCCCTTCATTACCTTTTTTAAAATCTTACTTTTAAGCACTGATCCTTTATGAGTTCCAAACAAAAATGCTAGGTTTTAGGTCAGTTTGCAAATTATGTGATGGTCAATTTTGAAAAGAATTCACTAGAAATTCAGTATCCATTTTGCTAAACTATGTCCTGCATATTCTCATTTAAAAATGATTATATTGGAAGGTTCATTTCCTAAAGGTCAAATATATACACAGTTGTTTTGCAGTCAATCCCTAGAACTTTTTGGTCTTGCAAAATGGAAACTCTATACCCATTAAACAACTCCCCACTCCCCGCCCCCAGCCTCTGGCTATCATCATTCTAGTTTGTTTCTGTAAATTTGAGTACTCTCTACACCTCATGTAAGTGGAATCATACAGTATTTGTCTTTTTCTGACTGGTTTATTTCATTTAGCATTATGTCCTCAGGGTTCATTCATGTTGTAAGCATATGTCAGAATTTATTTCCTTTTTAAGGTGGCACGTATATTCCACATTTTCTTTATCCGTTCATTCGCCAGTGGACATTTGGGTTGTTTCTACCTTTTGTCTTTTGTGAATAGTGCTGCTATGAAAATGAGTGTACAGAGATCTCTTCTAGTCCCTATTTTCAGTTCTTTTGGGTTTAGGTCCAGAAGGGAATTACTGGATCATATGGTAATTCTACTTTAAAATTTTTGAGGAACCACTGTACTGCTTTTCCTAGGGGCAGCACCATCCTACTTTCTCACCAACAGTGCACAGGGGATCCAGTTTCTCCACATCCTTGCCAAGACTTATTTTCTGGGGTTTTGTTTGTTTCTTTCCTTTTTTTGGTAGTAGCTTACCTGATTAGGTGTGAGGTGATATCTCATTTTGGTTTTGATTTTCATTTCACTAATGGTAAGTGATATCAAGCATCTTTTCACATGTTTGTTGGCCATTTGTGTATCTTCTTTGGAGAAATGTGTGTTCACATCCTTTGTCCATTTTTTAATTGAGTTATTTGTTGTTGAATTGTAGGTGCTTTATCTATTCTGAATATTAACTCCTTATCAGATATGTGATTTGCAAATATTTTCTTCCATTTCATTGATTTATTTTTAATTCTATTCATTGTGTCCTTTGACACACAGAAGTTTGTAATTTGGTGTCCAGTTTATATTTACTTTTGTTCCCTATGCTTTGGTATCATATTCAAGAAATCTTTGCCAATCCAGTGTCATAAAGCTTTTCCCCTATGTTTTCTTCTAAGAGTTTTGTAGTTTTAAGTCTTACATTTAGGTCTTTGATACATTTTATGTTAAAGTAAGGATGCAGCTTCATTCTTTTGCCTGTGAATATTCAGTTTTCCCAGCATCATTTGTTGAAGAGACAGTCCTTTCTCCATTGAATGGTCTTGCCACCCTTGTTGAAAATCATTTGATCCTGTTTCTGAGGGCTTGTTCCTGGGCTCTCTACTCTATTCTATCGATCTATATGTCTCTCCTTTTTTTTTTTTTTTTTTTTTTTTGCGGTTCACGGGCCTCTCACTTGTTGTGGCCTCTCCCGTTGCGGAGCACAGGCTCCGGACACACAGGCCCAGCAGCCATGGCTCACGGGCCTAGCCGCTTCGTGGCATGTGGGATCTTCCCAGACCGGGGCATGAACCCCGTGTCCCCTGCATCGGCAGGCGGACTCTCAACCACTGCGCCACCAGGGAAGCCCTATGTGTCTCTCTTTATGTCAGTACCACACTCTTAATTACTGTAGCTTTGTAATAAGTTTTGAGATCAGGAAGTGTGAGACCTCCAACTTTGTTTTCCTTTTTCAAGAGTGTAGTTTTAGTTTGCTAGGGCTACCATAATAAAATACCACTGATTGGGTGGTTTAAACAGCAGACTTTTATTTTCTCACAGTTCTGGATGCTACAAGTCCAAGATCAAGGTATTGACAGGTTTGGTTCCTTATGAGGCCTCTCTCATTACTTTCAGATGGCCACCTTCTCTCTCCGTTCTCACATGGCCCTTCTTTATGTACATCCTGGGCGTCTCTCTAATGTATCAAAATTTCCTCTTTTAAGAACACCAGTCAGATTGGATTAGGGCCCACCCCAGTCACCTCTTTAAAGGTCCTGTCTCCAAATACGGTCACATTCTGAGCTACTGGGGGTCAGAGCTTCAACATAGGAGTTCTGGGGGACATAATAACGCACATAATGATTACTTTGGTTATTTGGGATTATTTGAGATTCCAAATGAATTTTAGGATGGGTTTTTCTATTTCTGCAAAAAACATGTTTTGGATTTTGATAAGGGATTGAGCTAAATCTGTAGGTTTCTTTGGGTCATATTGACATTACAACATGTTTATTATAGGACATGTAGTAGTTATAGTAGTAGTTTCAGTAGTACACATTTATTGAAAAAACTCCATGTATAAGTGGACCCTGCACAGTTTAAGCCTGTGCTGTGTTGTTCACGGGTCAACTGTATTTTATTTATTTTTGATAATATTATAAAAGGAATTGTCTTCTTAATTTCATTGCTTGGATTGTTCATTGTTAGTGGAAACACAACTGATTTTTGTGACTTGATATTGTACCTTGTAACTGCTGAATTTGTCTATTCTAACAGTTTGTTTTCAATGTTTAAATTTTCCTTATGTAAGATCATGTCATTTTTGAACAGAGATAATTTTATTTCTTCCTTTCCAATTTGGGTAAATTTTGTTTCTTTTTCTTGTCTAACTGCTTTGGCTAGGACTTCCAGTACTATGTTGAATAGAAGCGATGAAAGTATCTTTGTCTTTAAAAAATTTTTTTCAAATTGTAGTATGGTTGATTTACAATATTATATTAGTTTTAGGTGTACAGTATAGTGATTCAATGTTTTTATAGTTTATACTACTTTTAAAATTATCGTAAAATATTGACTATATTCTCATACATTACATCCTGTGCTGTGTATTACATCCTTGTATCTTATCTTATACCTAGTAGTTGGTACCTCTTAATCCCCTTCCCCTATCTTGCCCTTCCCTCACCGGTAACACTAGTTTTGTTCTCTGTATCTGTGAGTCTGTTTCTGTTTTGCTATATTCATTTGTTTATTTTTTAGATTCCACGTATAAGTGAAAACATGCAGTATTCATCTCTCTTTGTCTGACTTACTTCACTAAGCATAATACCGTCCAGATTTGACCATGTTGTTGCAAATGATGAAATTCCATTCATTGTTATGGATGAGTAATATTCCATTATCTCTCTCTCTCTCTCTCACATTTTCTTTATCCATTTATCTGTTGATGGGCACTTAGGTTGCTTCCATATCTTGGCTATTGTAAATAATGCTGCTGTGAGTATTGGGGTGCATATATCTTTTCAAATTAGTGTTTTCATCTTGTTCCTGATCTCAGAGGAAAAACTTTCAGTTTTTCACCATTGAGTGTGATGTTAGCTGTGGGCTTTTCATATATGGTTTTTGTTATGTTGAAGTAGTTTTCTTTTATTCCTAGTTTGTTGAATGTTTTTGTTATGAAAGGGTACTAAATTTTATCAGTGCTTTTCCTGCATCAGTTGAGGTGCTCATGGGTTTTTTCCCCCCTTTATTTTGTAAATGTGTTATAGTACATTGATTGACTTTCATGTATTGAATCATCCTTTCACTCCAGGAATAAATCCTACTTGATCATGGTATATAATCCTTTCAATGTGCTGTTGAATTTTTTTTTTGCTATTATTTTATTGAAGATTTTTACACTCATAGTCCTCTAGTATTTCATCTTTTGATATGACATTAGATTTAGGTGTTTTGTAAATAGCTTTTATGATATTAAGAAAGTTTTGTTTTTTACCATGAGTTAGCTGAGTTTTACCTCAGCTGAATTAGCTGAGTTTTACCATGAATGAGATTTGGATTTTATCAAGTGCCTTTTCAATATTTGTTGAAATGTTTGAATGGTTTTCTCCTTTATTCTGATATTATAGTCAAGTACACTGACTGAATTTTGAATGTTAAAGCAACCCTGCGTTTCTGGAATAAATACTATTTGATCATAAAATATTATCCTTTCAATACATTACTGGGTTTTATTTGCATATGCATTTTTAGATTTTTGCATTTATGTTTATTAGAGAAATTGGTCCATATGTTCTTTTAATAATCCTTACTAGGTTTTAGATTAATACTATACCAGCCTCTTAAGATGAATGGTGCTACTTTAGTTATTCTCTGTTCTCTGAAGGAGTTTTTATAAGATTGGTATTAGTTTTACATCTTAATTTGGAAGAATTTTCAAGGAAGTTATCTGGGCATCAGTTTTCCTTTCATGGGTAGTTTTAAATTACACATTAAATTTTCTGAAAGATACTGAGTCATTAAAGATTTTCTATATCTTCTTGTTCAGTTGTGGTAAGTCGTATAATTTTCTTAAGGTATCTGTTCATTTCATGTAAGTTGACACACTTACTGTCATAAAGTACTTCCTAATATCTTCTCAACCTTTAAGGTATGTACTAATTTCACCTTTTTCATTCCTGATAATGCTATTTTGTGTTTTCTCCATTTAAAAAATTCAGTATTCCTAGAGGTTTGTCACTTGTATTAACCTTTTCAGAAAATCAACTCTGGTATTGTTCATTTTCTGCGTTGTGTGTTTGCTTTCTACTTTCATTGCCTTTTGCTCTTCGTTATTTCCTTTTTGCCATGTTTTTTGGGGTTTGCATTGCTGTTCTTTCTCTAGCTTTTTAAATGGGGTTAATCCTTTTTTTTTCCTGTAATATACATTTAGAGCTGTATATTTCCCTCTGAATGTTGTTTAGAAACAATGAGGACCATAAGATTATCCATCTAAATGTTATAAACTATATTTAAAAATCTTCATATTGTTTTCTTTTTTGTTTATTTTGAAGAAAATAATACGCTATTTCTGTTTACTCTAGAGTATAGTGAGAAACTACTGTACTGTTTAAAGTTTATTCATTATTTCTGTTTTTAGCCTTCCCACCTAGGATCCCCTTACCTGCTTAAATTTCATAACTACTTGTTTTAGTAGTTTTTCTTCCATGCCATTAGAAATTTCTGGGTGTGAATTGTGAGGTACAGTTGCCTGAACGTGCTCCCATTTGAAGATACGTTGCATGGGCGTCTCCTCAGTGTAGGCAGGACACTAAAGAGAATATCTTGCCGTAGAGCAATTCTAACAGTGCTTCTAAGACATTTAGATCATCTTCTCACATAGACTATTCCCCAAAATAGTTTAGCTTTACGAAAAGCTGAAGAAAACCCTGTAACTTTAGAATTATTATAATCAACAACAAAAGGAAACTAAAAGACTGGTTTGAGTCAGATAAATGGATTTTTCATTACAACTTAAGCATTCCTAACATTGAATGCAAACTGTGTTTGATAAATGGTTTTCATATGAGATTTCCATACATTTTACTGCCTTCAGGGTTAAACTGGCAACCTGGTACCAAGACAGGCCTGGAAGGTTTGGCAGGTTTTGTTGAGTAAAGGGCTTGGCTCTTGACATTCGTATAGGGACAGGACTGAAAGCCTGGTGCTTGGAGAGACAGGGGTTTGTAGCCAAGATGACCACATGAAACTGAGCCCTTCAATGTGCTACATCCGCAGGAAGAAATCCTACCTACATTTAGGGACAGAGAACAGGGGAGTTTTATCAGTTATGACCTGGGCTCTGGTTGGTTGCCTCTGCAAGTTTATAGCCACATGGGTTTGGTGTTCACATTTTTATTTCTTGCATCCTTGTGTGCTTATCCCCAACCAAAGATGGTAGCATAAAACGTGGCCTTGCTAGATGCCACTTCCACAGATGGAAGAAGCAAACATAATACAATATGGAAAGTATACACTCTCAACAACCTATGGGATTTACGTGCACAGGTCTGAGCTGTCTCTTGGGTATTCAGCATCACTCTATCCAAACACTTTTGGAATGACCTGCTATAGTTGTCTTTCTTGCACCCCTCCATTTCATCAATACCATCTTTATGCAGTGTCACGTTGGGCTATAGTTAATTATTCCAGGAACAGGTACATGGCCCAAGCCAGGGCAGGCAGTCTCTTCCCTGGGAATTTGAACTGAGAAGTCTCTCCTAGTCACTTGATTGATAATGATGACTCAGGATCCTTTGGTTGTCTTATATTCTGACATGTAACCCTGCAGCGAGAGAGAATGATGCAGAAAACCAGAGGGAGTGGCAACAAAAGAGAGTCCCAAAGGCTTTTGAGTTCCTGGGTTTAGAGTTATCCTAAAGTCAGCTGCATTCCCTACCTGTGAGCTCTGTGACATACCTTCTATCACTGAATTTTTCTACCACTGGGTCCCCTCCCACCACCTTTTTTTTTTTTTAATTGAAGCTATATTTGATTTCTGTTACCTATATCCCCAGTGAGTTCAAGCGAATATACCAGTAGAGACTCCGTCTCATTTTTTGGTGTGATCTCAAAGGTTAGACATCTTTATTTTAATGAAATGTTTGATGGAAGAAATATTCCAGATCTGACAAGTGAAAGCTGCAATTACATCTTTGGATAGACACACTAATTCATTTTCATCATTTGAGTAAAAATGCCTAAAAATAATGTGAATGTAATTTTTGGCACCATTATTTTGTGGATTTTTATAAATGAGTTTAGCCATTACACTAATAGAAAGAGGTTTAAGAATGAAAAAATACATTTCTTTAAGCAAAATAGAGTATGCCAACATCACGTAGCACGTTTAATATTTTTCAGGTGAGATTTGCTCTCCAGCTAAAATTATTCTTTTTCACATGAACAGAAGATTGGCTGAGTGATAGTTCTTAATTCAAGAAGGAACAGCATAACTAACTGAAAAGCTATTCAGAAGCAAAAATACTCTCCTAAAAATATTTTTGCATTCGACAGAATGTTGTTCATTTAGTAATCACCTTTGAATAATGAAGTTCCTTTTGACTCGTCAAATACATTATTCTGTCACAAAATAAGACATGCTTGAAGAATTTAACAATTCCTGAAGATCTACTTCATATTTCTACTTTAGGGAAATAGTTATGTACAGGATGTTAGAATGGAACGCTCCCTGCCTCCGTTTCAACTACGGTGCCAATTTGAAGTATTGGCAATATCAGGATACCAAATGGACTGAAAGCATCACGTGTAAATTTTATTAAAGAACTGTAAAGGAACACATTCCACAACTATATCCATCTGACTGTTGTAAGGATCAAAGAAGAGGTCAGATAGGCTTTTGTGAAGAGACTGGAGAAGAGATCTTTGGAGGACCAGTTGCCATCCTTGGGCGGGGAGTGTAGTGTGCTACCTTGTTTACCTCAAGCCTAGTGGGAGGGACTTCCATGAGGAAACCCGGAAAGGCAGCTTATGTGTTCTTTGAAATTGAGGCATACTGAATTAGGGTCCAACACACACACCCCTACCTCTAAGAAATGTAGTAGACAGGATGAGGCAAAATAATGGTCCCCCCGCAAAGATGTCTACATCCTAATCCCCGGAACCAGTGAACATGTTACCTTACATGGCAAACAGCACTTTGCAAGTGTGATTAAGGATCTTGAGATAGGGAAGTTATCCTGGATAATCCATGTGAGCCCAGTGTAATTAAAAGGATTCTTCTGAAAGGGAGGCAGGAGAGTCAGAGGAGGTGTGATGATGGAAGTAGTGTGGCACGAGCCAAGGAATGCAGGTAACCTCCAGAAGCTGGAAGAGGCAAGAAATGGTTTCTGAGCCTTCAGAAGTAACACAATCCTACCAGCACCTTGATTTTACCCAGTGAAACTGATTTTGAACATCTGACCTCCAGAACCTCCATGATTTGATTCATTCAAATCATGAATTTGTGACAATAGGAAACTAACACACAGAGTGCTGCTTTGGTGACAGAGTTCAGAGAGTGCTGCTGCCGTGAGGTAGGTTAGCAGGCACAGAATATGGGGAGAAGGATGGGTGAATATTTCCCATGGGCTAGCTGTGGACCTCACAGGAGAGAGACCCGGTATGGGGTTTTCATCAGGTTTATCCAGCAGTGCCCTCTGTAGGAGCAGGGAGGTCTCCACAGGAAGAGTCTGGAGCCATTGACTTCCTGTTAAAGAAGGAATTTCAAATGACCATGCACATCTATCTATGTCAATAAAACTGTAGCAGAGTAGGGCCCAGAGAGGTCAAGGCCAATGAATGACAGTTCCAGTTAAAATTTTTCTTGTCCCTTTCCCCAACGTGTCATTTCTGATAGAAGCTAAAGTGGCCTTCAGGTAGATGGGGGAGATAAGGAGTGGAAATGGAGAAGGTGGTCTCCATGCCTTTCCTGTTGCTGCCTTGGAACTATTGTAGCTACAACAACCTAGAAGAGAGTAGAAGATTGGATACCAAAGCAGATTCACAGCTTTATTATCTTGAACTGGACTTTCTAACTACTTAATCAAGAATTGTTAATGGTATAAAGGGACTGTAGAACTTTCCAGAATTTTCTCTCAGGGAATATTTTTGTCTCTCACTGAATAATGTATAAAGACAATAGGGGACAAAATACAGGAACACTTTTAAATTTTAGGAAAGCTTCCAAACATGTAAAAAATTGGAAATAGTATGAATTCCCCTCTGTAATGAACTGACTTGTGTGCCCCCCACCCCAAATTCATATGTTGAAGCCCTAACCCCAGTGTGACTCTATGTGAAAATAGGGTTTTTAGGAGGTAATTAAGGTTAAATGAGGCCATAAGTATGAAGTCCTAATCTCTTAGGATTGCTAGACTTACAGGAAGAGAGAGAGCCATCCCTCTCTCTCTCTCTCTCTCTCTCCCCACATGTACACACCGAGGAAGGTCACATGAGGACACAGAAGACGGCCACCTGCAAGCCAGGAAGAGAGCTCTCACCAGAGGTCTACCATGCTGGCACACTGGTCTCAGACTTCCAGCCTCCAGACTTGTAAGAAAACATCTGTTGTTTAAGCCTCCACTACATCTGTAGTGTTTCGTTATGGCAGCCCAAGCAGATGAATACATCCTTCGTCCATATCCTGTGATCAATTATGATCGACATGTCATGCTTCCTTCATCTATTTTTCTTCTTTTTGTCGCCATCCTCCCGTCTGCTCATTCTGTGAAGACTATTTTATACCAAACTTCGACATCATATGATTTTTACTTCTAAACATCTACATCTCTGAAGAATAAAGGTGACTTACAACCTAACCATTGAGGCGTAATCATTACTATCTGTTAGGATCTCGCTTCCCAAACCTGCTGGATATGCTGGTCATTGAAGTGAGTTGTGGGCATGTGATTTGTTTTCACTACTGAAATGAAAACAGAAGTAGCATGTATCAGGTAGCTATTACTGTGTAATAAACCACCACAGAATATAACAGCTTAACAAGCATTATTTTTCACAATTTTGTGGGTTGGGTGGGAATTTCTTTTGGTTTGAGACATCTTGGCTTATCTCTGTGGTCAGCTGGCAGCTCTGTGTGTGGCTGGATGGTGTAGGAAGACCTCAGTTGAGATGATTTGTTTGACCACATGTTCTTTCCTATTAGTGGACTAACTTTGGATTCTTCATAGAGTGATTGCAGAGTTCAAAGAGCATTAAGAGAAAGTAACCTTCACTGTAGAAGCACTTTTTAAGCCTTTCCTTCTGACACATTTACTAATGTCCCATCCACTAAGGTAAGTCACATGGCCAAGTCCAAATTCAAGGGGTAAAGAATAGACTACCCTTCTTGATGGGAAGAGCAAGAAGGATAATGTCATATTTCAAAGGAGTGTGCATACAAGATGGGAAGAGTTTGTGGCCATTTTTGTAATCTACAGCAGTGTGAAGCTTTTCCTGAGTGATGATTAACTGAGGGTTTTGTTTTGTATATAGTACGTGTGAAGGCTGGATAACAAATTAACAGCTGAGAACTGGCAGTGGAACAAAGCAAAACAGGGTTAACAGGCAAGGAAAGAAGGAATACTTTCATTGATAACATAGAAAAACTATGTGTGCATATATACATATATATATATATATATATATATACACACACACACACACACATATAGATCTGCCACTTGCTAAATTTACTTAAAAATTAAAGTAACTTTCTTGAGATTCTTTAGGTGATCATGTTGCCTACAAAGACAGTTTTAGTTCTAATTTGTATGTGTTTTCTTTCTCTTTCCTCATTTCTAATATTAAAGGAAAAGCATTTAGTCTTTCACTATTAAATATGAATTAGGTATAGAGTTTTTATAGATGCCCTTTATCAAGTTGAGGCTGTCCCCTTCTATTCTTAAGGTGGAAATTTTGTTCGATATTAGATTTTTCTTCTTTCTTAGCGTAAGTATTTAGAGCTGTAAAATTTCTTCTAAATTGTGCTTTAGCTTGTTCCCCACAATTTTTATGTTTTATTTCATTTTCAGTCATTTAAAAATATTTTTAAACTTTCCTCATCATTTCTTCTATGATCATGTGTTCGTTAGAAGTGTGTTGGGAGATTTTCCAGGTATATTTATTGTTACTGATTCCTAATTGAATTCCTTTGTCATCAGAGAACATGCTTTGTATGTCTTCAGTCTTTTCAAATTTGACTTATTTTATACTCAGTATATGATCTATCTTTTTAAATGTTTTATGAGCATGTGTAAAGAATGTGCATTCTACTGTTGTTGGATAGAGCATTCTATAAATGTGAATTAGGTTAGTTAGATTGATGGTGGTGTTTGAGATGTCTATATTATTGATTTCTGTCTAATTGTTCTCTCACTTGCTGAGAGAGCGTTATTGAAGTCTCTGGCCATAATTTTGGATTTGTCTGCTTCTTTTTTGTTATTTTATTCCTAGTGGATTTGAAACTCTGTAATTAGGTACATACAAACTTAAGATTGTTATGTCCTTTGATGAATTAATTTATTATAAAATATTTGTCTTTTTCTGATTACTTTTAAGACTTTCCTCTATCATTGGTTTTCAGAAATTTCATTATGTGTTTGGTGTGGTTTTTGTTGTGTGTATATTTCTTGGATCTCTGTGTTTATTGTTTTCATAAAATTCATAAAACCCACAACCTTATTCCTTTGAATATTTTTCTTTGTCTTACACATAAGTTAGCCCACAGTTACCCCCAAATCATCAAAGTTCTGTTCATTTTCTATCTGTTTTCTCTCTGTTCTTCAGTTTAGATAGTTTCTGTTCTTTTCACTGGTCTTTTCTTCCAAAGTGTCTAATCTCTCTTAAACTCATCCATTGGATTATTTATTTCAGATATTGTATATTTTATCTCCAGGATTTAATTTGGTTCTTCTTTGTATTTTTCATTATGTGTATGTTTTTCTTTAAAATATTGAATGTATTTATAATACCTCTTCTAAGTCCCTGTTTGTAATTCCATCATATAACTCATTTCTACTTATCATCTACTGACTGCTTTTTTTCAAAGTTGTTGGACCACAATTTTCAGCTTCTCAGTCTATTAATTTTAACTGAAGGCTGTGAACTGTGATTCTTTGCCTTTGAGTGTTTGCTGCTTCTGTCTTAAGGCAGTTAAATTACTTGTGGGTTTGTCTGATTCGTTAGAGGCTTGTTTGTAAGGGCTTGTCTAGTGTAGCCTTCACTGTAAGGCTGTTTTACCCCTACCACTTAGCAGCGACACTCTCAGGTCTCTACTCTCAGTGGGCAAAGAGGCCTGTCCACCCTGGCTGGCTACACTCAAACATCTCTCAGCCCTACTTAAGCTCTGATTGTTTCTCAGTTGTTCTTTCCTGATTTTGTGAAATTTCACCCTATGAGTGCACAACTGAGTATTCAGTTGTAGTCTGGAACAGATTCCTATGCAGATTCCTGGTGCTTTTTCTTTGTATAGCTCCCTCCACTCTGGTACTTTACCACAAATTCCAACCACATGGGCTCCCCTGAATTCCAGTCTTCCCTCATGAACTCAGTGACACTCCTGAGTTGTACTTGGGTTTTCTCTTCCAGCATGGTCTGTAATGTGACTCCAGACAGAAAGCTGGGGTGACTGTAGTGCTCACTTTGATTGTTTTTTCCTCTCTTGGAGAATCATAGTTTTTGCTGCATGTTTTCTAATGTCCAAAAACAGTTGTTTCATATATTTTGTCCATTTTTGTAGGTCTTTATCATGGTGGACAAGTATGATCCCAGTTACTCTAGCATAGCTAGAAGTGAAGACCCCACTACATTAGATTTTAAGAGAACTTATTATGTGTTTTAAAAATTTCCTCCAGAAGTAACTAAGGTATATGAAACTACTCAACAGGCATTTCCTATTCATAAATGGAAGTCTCAGTTGCTATTAAGAATGTTTTTCAGTTAATGAGACAAAACTGTATAATAAAGTATCATTAGATTGTTTGAGGAAGCATAATTGTTGAGAATGTATGTGATTTCGCTCTTCTGAGCTTGGCAAAACATTTTTTTTCTGTTGTCCACGTACCTTATAATAATGTCATTGATTTTCATCATTTTTTAAAGGCTGAACTTGGTTATATTTGGGGCACTCATTAATTCTTGGTTTACATGGCTTTTAGAAACTTAATTTTCTGGATAAATTTGTCTAATCTTTCATTGTGGTACACCGGCTTCTCTCTAGTTGTGGATTGAGGGTTTCTTAGTTGAGGTGTGTGAGCTCAGTAGTTGTGGCACATGGGCTTAGTTGCCCTGCAGTGTGTGGGATCTTAGTTCCCTGACCAGGGATCAGAACTGGGTCCCCTGCATTGTAAGGCAGATTCTTTACCACTGGACCACCAGGGAAGTCTCTAAGGTGTTTGTTTTTGTTTGGTTTGAACAGACATCTGTTCTCTCACAGCTTGGAGACTAGAAGCCTGAAAATCAAGGTGTCGTCAGGACCAGAGTCCCTCTGAAGCCTCTGAGAGGAGATCTTTCCTGGCTCTTCCAACTCCCGGTAGCCTGCACTCCTTGGCTTGTGGCAGCACAACTCCAATTTCTGCCTCCGTCTTCACATGGCCCTCTTCTCCCTATGTGTCTGTCTTCGCATGGCATTCTCCTTCCTCTGTGTTTTCTCATCTTATAAGGACACCAGTCATACGGGATTGGGGCTCACTTTAATTAAGTATGACCTCATCTTAACTTGATTACACCTGCAAAGCTCCTTTTGCATTTCCACCTAAGGTTATATTCACAGGTATGGTGAGTTAGGACTTGAACATGTCTCGTTGGGGGACATAATTCAATCCATAACCACGGATGTTGCCCTTTGTTCATTGGTACATTTCTTGTCCCCTTCCTCTATTTTTCATCATCTTTTTTTTTTTTTTTTCCTGTTTCCCCACAGTTGCACCATTTCCTCTGCTCCTGTTAGCCTCCAGTTCAGGAAGCTCTTCACTACTATGTCAGTTAAGGTCATCTGGACCAGTGACCTACATGTCACAGGCTCAACAGTAACTGGACTGTAAGTCCCTGAAGCTCTGGAATCGTGCTTTGTGCATCTTGTAATAACTAGAAGATATTTAACCTTTTGCAGTGTCATTTTAATGATCTATAAAAATGGACACAACAATAATGGAACATACTAAATAAGCCTGTAGTGAAGTTCAAAAAGGTTCATATACATAAAGAACTGACACCTATTAAGGACCTTAGGTAAGTGTTAACCCCTTACTTGGTGCCCTAGTGTTCCTTATTAGTCACCACTTGGTGAGTGTCTGGATAAAAGAATGAATGTGTACCTCAGTGTAAAAAAGCTTATCCAGGAGTCATAGGTTGGGAAACTCTAGAGTTAAAATATTCGGTGGAATAATGGCAGGTGAAGTTTGCATAGGCAACAAAGGCTATATGGTGTGAAATGAACTTGGATAAGAGTGAAATGAAGTTCAAATGGATGAAAAGATAAGGAAGCAACTAGCAACCACCAGCTGATATAAATTATAGCATCCTGGCCGCAGTGACTTGCAACGCAGGCTACTGAAAAATTGCAAGTGAAACCATCAAACTGCTGTTTGAGGAATTATGAGGAATAGAAGATTCAGGAAGAATCTGAGTTGGGTAAGTTTATTTCTGATATTTAAAAAATGAGAAGCTTCCACACACTGTCAAGCTCACCCACACGTAGAAGACAAGGCAAAGCCAAGATCTGACTAATCAAACAGTTGAGATACAATGAGGTTTAGTTAATCTGTTACAGACAGTGGGGGGGCGAGCAATGATTCCAACATTAGTTGTGGGATGTCACATTGCTAAGTTGCCTGTGCTTCGTCAGAACCTAGGAGATGATGAGAATCTGTCTGATAGCATCCTTTCAGGGAAGTAAGGAGGGAAGTGGGAGATGGCATCATAGCAGCTCCTTAGAGACCTGCAAACCTCTCTCCATTCCAGGATGGTGTTCTGCCAGGACTCAGGTAAACTGCAGTTCAAGCTTTGCTTATACAGGTACTTGCAGGGTCACCAGGGCAGAGCTGTTTCTCTACACAAATCAATAAACTTGGATGGATCTAGAGAAAAATCTTAAACATATTATTTATAAGAAGTGAGATGAGGGCTTCCCTGGTGGCACAGTGGTTGAGCGTCCGCCTGCCGATGCAGGGGACACGGGTTCGTGCCCTGGTCTGGGAGGATCCCACATGCCGCGGAGCGGCTGGGCCCGTGAGCCATGGCCGCTGAGCCTGCGCGTCTGGAGCCTGTGCTCCGCAACGGGAGGGGCCACAACAGTGAGAGGCCTGTGTACTGCCAAAAAAAAAAAAGACGTGAGATGATTTGTAAACACAAAGGTAATGAGCTAAAGATATAGATGCTAACAAGGTAAAATTTAATATGAATGAATATATAATTATGACTTTTGTCAGGGGGAACTGACCTTTCCAAATAGGTGAGAGTGAGACCTGGTTTAGGAGAAATCTCCAAAGAAAAAGACTCAGGAGTCAACAAAACTCGAGGGTTTTACTGGACACCTTTATATGAATGTATTGTGATCTAAGTGCCAAAAGAGTAAATGGGCTCTTAGCTTCTAGTATCAGGATATTGTTCGCAACCCCCTGGAAATGATAGGCTTAGTCTAACCCATGTACAGGGACAACTAGGCGATCCCTTGGAGGATACACAGTTAGGGTTAAGGGGACTGAAACCACATCAAATAGAAAGTAAGTGTTTCTTGGTTCACAGGAAGATCAAGAGAGATTATTATCGTTGTTAGTATTAAGTAAAGCCCTACCATGTGCTAGATACTGTTAAGTGCTATAAATGAACTGTGAATGCAAGCTTCACAATACTAATTGAGTAATTGCCATTATTATTCTCATTTTCCATGTAAGACAATGAAGACTCCCTGAGATTAAATGGCTGCCCAAGGTTAGCCATGTTACTAAGTAGTGCCTGAACTGAGATTTGAACCCAGGTGGACTAACTGGTCCACACTCCTAACTAGTATCCTGTGGTGCCTCATTGAAATTTTCCAATACTTGAAGGGCTTTAACACTTAAATGGAGTATTATGGACTGAATGGTTTTCCCCCCAAATTCATATGGTGAAGCCCTAACCTCCAAAGTGACTGTGTTTGGAAATAGGCCTTTAAAGAGGTAATGAATGTGAAGTGAGGTCATAGGATGGGGCTCTAAGCCAGTAGAACTGGTGTCTTTATAAGAAGAGACTCTGGGGATGTGTACACAGAGAAAAGGACACAGCAAGAAGGTTGCCTCTGCAAACCCAGGAGAGAGGTCTCAGGAGAAACCAAACCTGCCAACACCTTGATCTTGAACCCCAGCCTCCAGAACTGTGAGAAAATATATTGCTGTTGTTACAGCCACCTAGTGTGTGGTATTTTGTTATGGTAGCTAGAAAACTAATACAAGGGGTTAGATTTGTTTTATATTCAACAAGCATTGAGCTGAGAGTATGAGATGGAGGAGCCCCTGTCCTTGACCTAGTGGCCTATGAGGACCCCAAAGAAAGCTCCAAAACGGAAGGTGCAGAGAGACAACCTTAGACTCAGTAAAGGGAAGAACTTTTCTGTAAGGGGTCTCCAAAAATATCCTTTTTGAGTTCCCTTGACTTAGAGGTATTTCTGATTAATATGCAATTCAGTTGTATTTAGGCTGGATGAACCTTTATAGATGACATTGATAAAAAGGGTTCAGTGCTTAGCAGTTGGTTGGACTAGATAATCTGTAAAGTCTCACAATTCTTACCTCTCTGCTCTTTGTAACCACTGAGATTTTTTAAGAACATATATTTTGTTAGAATAATTTTAGATTTAAGACAAATTTCAAGGATAGTACAGAGAGTACCTTTATACCCACACCCAGTTCTCCTTTGTGTTAATATCTTAACATTACTATGGTATTTGTTACAATTAATGGACCAATATCCCATTGACCTTTCAAACTTATTTTTTTGGAAAAACTTTCAACTTTGTCTTTAGTTTAATCAAGCTGACACGTTTCTTTGTATTGGAAGTAACTATTAAAAATGCAAATGCTGGGGCTTCCCTGGTGGCGCAGTGGTTGCGAGTCCACCTGCCGATGCAGGGGACACGGGTTCGTGCCCCGGTCCGGGAAGGATCCCACGTGCCGCGGAGCGGCTGGGCCCGTGAGCAATGGCCGCTGAGTCTGCGCGTCCGGAGCCTGTGCTCCGCAACGGGAGAGGCCACAACAGTGAGAGGCCCGCGTACCGGAAAAAAAAAAAAAAATGCAAATGCTATTTGCTTCTTAGAGTTTTAACTGGGCAAAGAAATTTTGAGGAAGAAGCAAAAACTTACCCCCCAGATTTCACCCAAGTGGGCAGGACAAAAGCTTTAGAATCTTGAGAATTGGTAGATACCTCAAAAATGGAGACTGTGAAGAACATGAGAAATGATGATATATATCAGAGGGGAAAAAACAGCAACAAAAAAAGAAGCAAGACAGCTGCTTCTGAAGTTCTGTCACCAGAATGTAACTAGAATGAACTTATGTTAAAGCAGAATGCAGAGAGTTGCTCTTCTCCTATTTTTTGCTTGTTAAAAAACTTAACCTTCATGGGGAAGCCAGATTTTATTTTGCTTTCTTTGTGCTTAGGATGGCAGATTTCTCCCCCTACTTTTTTTTTTTTTAACATCTTTATTGGAGTATAATTGCTTTACAATGGTGTGTTAGTTTCTGCTTTATAACAAAGTGAATCAGTTATACATATGTCCCCATATCTCTTCCCTCTGGCGTCTCCCTCCCTCCCACCCTCCCTATCCCACCCCTCTAGGTGGTCACAAAGCACCGAGCTGATCTCCCTGTGCTATGCGGCTGCTTCCCACTAGCTATCTACCTTACGTTTGGCAGTGTATATATGTCCATGCCACTCTCTCACTTTGTCACAGCTTACCCTTCCCCCTCCCAATATCCTCAAGTCCATTCTCTAGTAAGTCTGTGTCTTTATTACTGTCTTACACCTAGGTTCTTCGTGACTTTTTTTTTCTTAAATTCCATATATATGTGTTAGCATACGGTATTTGTCTTTCTCTTTCTGACTTACTTCACTCTGTATGACAGACTCTAGGTCATCCACCTCATTACAAATAGCTCAATTTCTTTTCTTTTTATGGCTGAGTAATATTCCATTGTATATATGTGCCACATCTTCTTTATCCGTTCATCCGATGATGGACGCTTAGGTTGTTTCCATCTCCCGGCTATTGTAAATAGAGCTGCAATGAACATTTTGGTACATGACTCTTTTTGAATTATGGTTTTCTCTGGGTATATGCCCAGTAGTGGAATTGCTGGGTCATATGCTAGTTCCATTTGTAATTTTTTAAAGAACCTCCATACTGTTCTCCATAGTGGCTGTACCAATTCACATTCCCACCAGCAGTGCAGGAGTGTTCCTTTTCTCCACACCCTCTCCAGCATTTATTGTTTCTAGATTTTTTGATGATGGCCATTCTGACTGGTGTGAGATGATATCTCATTGTAGTTTTGATTTGCATTTCTCTAATGATTAATGACGTTGAGCATTCTTTCATGTGTTTGTTGGCAGTCTGTATATCTTTGGAGAAATGTCTATTTAGGTCTTCTGCCCATTTTTGGATGGGGTTGTTTGTTATTGAGCTGCATGAGCTGCTTGTAAATTTTGGAGATTAATCCTTTGTCAGTTGCTTCATTTGCAAATATATTCTCCCAATCTGATGGTTGTCTTTTCATTTTGTTTATGTTTTCCTTTGCTGTGCAAAAGCTTTGCAGTTTCATTAGGTCCCATTTGTTTATTTTTGTTTTTATTTCCATTTCTCTAGGAGGTGGATCAAAAAGGAACTTGCTGTGATTTATGTCATACAGTGTTCTGCCTATGTTTTCCTCTAAGAGTTTGATATTTTCTGGCCTTACATTTAGATCTTTAATCCATTTTGAGCTTATTTTTGTGTATGGTGTTAGGGGGTGATCTAATCTCATACTTTTACATGTACCTGTGCAGTTTTCCCAGCACCACTTATTGAAGAGGCTGTTCTTTCTGAAACACGGCAATTCTTTGCTTGGCAGCAGAAACTTCCCAGAGAGGCTTTCAGGTGCAGATTTTTTACCTCGTGCCCCATCACACACCCTGCAGTTCCTGAGATACAGGTTACTTGTGCCCAGGGTCCTCCTCTGGGCACAATTTACCTGACGTGCCTTGGACACTCGATGCCTGTGGTAGATGCACAAGTGTAACTATCTGACTCTTCCTTTTAGCACCGTTTATGAATTAAAATTTTTAGCATTAAAAACTATACAATGAAGGATATAGAGAAAGATTTTTTTCTTGTGATTATTTTCCTAGGAAATTAAATTATTACTGGAAAAAATGATTGAAAATATCCACTGTGTCTCTGCAGGTCTCGGTATGTTGAAAACCTCACCTATATGATGGTGTATCCCCACCTAAAAAATCTAATATGTAAAATCCCAACTCTCCTAAAACACTAAAAACATCTTTTCCATCACAAACGGCAACCCCAACAAGCAGATTTTGATGCAACTCTGTGTCACAAAAGAACCAACGTGGTAACGTTAACGCAGCTCATAAAACCCACAGGAGGAGGGAATGCTAAGTTTAAATGGCAGCATCCAGTTGGGCATTGAATTGCCACATACTAAAGTAGAAACTTTCTGTCCATTGATGGAAACTGTTTCAGACATCACTCAGTTTAGCAGCCTTTCTTTTCCTGTGAGAAGGTGAAGCTGTTTCTATCATCCTCACTTTGTCATAACAAAGATTATACCTGTTCCCAGGCTGTCACAACTGGACATGGCTAACATGTTCACCAAGTTGAAAGATAAACACATTTTAATTCTACACAGATCTGTGCAGTAGCTAAGAAAAATATGAATAACCAGAGTTACAGATACATAGTTGGTGAGGACCTTAATGAACAATTAAGATAGTCTAAAAGTATTTTTACATTAGCAAATGGCAGAATCAACATTAACACCTATGAGACAAGATGGGAATCGGCAGGTTCCATGATAGCAAGGCAAAGGGGATGATTTATGCAGTAATAGGACAAAAACATGACCCCAACCTCACCTGGATACAATTTTCATTAGTGCTTGAATGAGGAAGGTTAGGAATTAATGACAGCTCCTAAAATCTGCTGTATACATGTTTTCTTACATTAACTGTTGAATAAATAGCAAGTAGTTCATTCTATATTCCAGGTTCAGTCCTTCTTAACTAATTTTTGTGTTGGTTTCCAAAATCTTGTCATTGAATCCTTCAGCAGTGGTTGAGGGAGGTGCCTCAACTCTGTACTCACAAACTCACCCATCAGTAAGTGGCTGATCTGCCTAGTAGGCAGAACTGGGTATATGGCCTTCTGTCCAGGTGCTCCCTGAGCAAAGCATCCATGTCAGGACACAGCCATACGTTGCTCTGACATCCTTTGATCTGTGTTTCTCAGAGTATGGTGTGCTGATCATGTGCATCAGAATTCCCAGAGGGGGCTTGTTTAACGTACAGACTCTAAACCTCCCCCCTCTGCCCCACAAGATCTAATGAATCAGAATCTCTGGCAGTGTCCAGAAATCTACATTTTGAAGACACAATAAGCTGCTTTGAATGAGCAAACAAGAGACTGAGAACTACTGTTTTATATTCCGCCAACATTAAGGGGAATGAATTCTATACAGAAATTCTTTGGGAAACCAAGAGATAATTACCAGTTTTTAATATTTCCATAGGAACTCTTCTATTTGTATCCATAAATGATTTTCTTAGGAAGGCTTCACTTTGATGTTGAGAATATTCATAATATGTGTATGGAGGTAAACTATAATTACCTACCTGAGAACCTATATGACAGAACTACACTATATATCTGCAGGTGGTTTTCTAATTACTCAAGCAATGTGGAAAGCACTTATTTAAAAGCTAAATTGAAATCATACAACTGAGACAAGTCTATTTTGTCAGTTCCCACATTTCTCCATACCTCTAAACCCACTACACACTTCCATGGCACGTTATATGTAGTTTTATAAATCATTAATGTAAATCAGAGTAATTAATATACTAGTTAGTGTTGCTCCACTCAGAATCTTACAGAAAATATTCTCTATGTGATTACATTCACTAGACAGCAACAATTATACTGTGTACTTTTGTAGCTGGACCAATATAGGAACCAAAAATCTTAATTTTTAATTCACTGACTTGTATGAAATAATCTTTGTCTACAAAGTAATAATATAAAATTATATATATTTAAAAATTTTTTAAATTAATTTATTTTTATTTTTTGCTGCATTGGGTCTTCTTTGCTGGCACAGGCTTTCTCTAGTCGTGGCAAGCTGGGGCTACTGTTCCTTGCCGTGCACAGGCTTCTCATTGCAGTGGCTTCTCTTGTTGTGGAGCACAGGCTCTAGGCGCATGGGCTTCAGTAATTGTGGCACGCATGCTCAGTAGTTGTGGCATGTGGGCTCTAGAGTGCAGGCTCAGTAGTTGTGGCGCACGCGCTTAGTTGCTCCGTGGCATGTGGGATCTTCCCGGACCAGGGCTTGAACCCACGTCTCCTGCATTGGCAGGTGGATTCTTAACCACTGCACCACCAGAGAAGCCCAAATTTTATATATATATATATATTTGAAATATACAAAAGTATTGTGTTAGGAGAAACCGTACTTCAGCAAAACTAATATATCCCTGAAGGATGGTGGGATGATTGACAGTATAGACTCCGGAACTAGACAGTCTAGACTCAAAATTCCAGTTCTAACACTTCTTCACTGAGTAACCTTGGGCAGAATATTTAACTTCTCTGTGCTTTGGTTTTCTTACCTATAAAATAGCAAAAATAATTGCACTTCTCTCATTGATTTGCCCAAGGCTTATGATTACATAAGTCTTATATATAAGACCAGTAGCACTCAGTAAAGTTAGACGTTATATTATTATTATTAATCTATGTGATGACATGTCAAAACGATGCTTCAGGTCATTAATCTGTTTTTAATATATTTTCCTACTCTTTTGGTCTCTCTAGTATCTTGAGTGTTCTTTTTTTTTAATTATTGAGGTATAAATGACATAACATTATATTGATTTCAGATGTACAATGTAATGATTTGATATTTGTATATATTGCAAAATGATCACAATAAGTCCAGTTCACATCTGTCACCATCCATAGTTAACAGAATTTTTCCTTGTGATGAGAACTTACAAGAGCTGCTCTCCAAGCTACTTTCAGATATGCAAACAGTAGTATTAAGGATAGTCACCATGTGGTACATTACATCCCCATGGCTTATTCATTCTGTAACTGCAAATTTGTACCTTTTGACCCCCTTCATCCATTTTGCTCATCCCCCATCCCCACCTCTGACAACCAGCAATCTGTTCTCTGTGTCTTTTGAGGGTTCTTTTTTCCCCCTTCAGCCCACACCAATGCTGAAAAAAGATTAAAAGTAACCACTGACTTGAATGCTAAACAAAGATTCATGGGTCAATTTTTTATTATAGATCAGAAGATTGAGGCCTTGGGGCTGGGGAGAGGTAAAAGAAGGGCAGAGTGGTGACTCTGGAGGGAAAGAACTGGAGGAAGAGACTAAGATCCCCAGAGTGGGAGGGAAAGGAAAGGCCCTTGATCTGGAAATGACTCCCAGTAAGCACACCACCCAGTGTGGACACCTGCCAACTCACCTCCCATGGACAGACAAGCTGCTCTCCAGCAGACCTGAACACCCAGAAGCTTCTGCTAACAGGCTGGGGAATCTGGCCACCTTGTGTGGGCTTAGGTGCTTGAACGGAGAACATCAGCCTTGCAGACCCAGTTAGTTCTGTATTGAACCAGTTGGGAATGTCCCTAAGAATGGAGCAGTGGACAAAGAATTGCTGTTACAATTCAAATACATGAATCTACCTACGTAATGGAAAAATGATACAGTGCAAAAAGGTCAAGCTGGAGTTTTAAATTTCCGTATTGTAGAATTATAAGAATTAGGCAGATACACCAATTAATTATAGAGTAAAATTTGGAGTTAAAAAAAAAAACAGTTCCTTCTCAAATTATTCTTCTTTCTAGCACTTTTAATATTTCCCTCTTAAATGAATCATTTCCCCTTATCCTTTAACAAAAACAGTTTTTAAAAAGACTCACAAATTTCTTTCTCATGACATAAATGTCAACCTCCCACCACCAGCTACCATGTCTCATAGCTTTTATTTGTATGTGGATAAAAGTACACTGCTAGTTCCATATTTTCACTATTTATTCCCTCCTATATCTATACAGAGACATAAATTTAATATATAAATTATATAAATTAAATATATACATTATATTTATATATTATATAAGTATGGTTTGTTTGGAGAATTGCATTTTCCAAATTAACTAAGCCCTAACCTGTGCAAGTCTCTTTCATTCATTGTTTTCCTTGACTTCTCAGAAATATTTGACACCAATTCCCTTGTATACTTCCTTGAAATTATCTTCCCTTTATTTGCACTACATTGTGTATTTCCACTACTTTATTTCCACGATGATTTTCTTCCTTTCTTTGTAACTCCTCTGTGGTATCTTAGAGGTCATCCGTGGCCTCAAGTAACTTACAGTCTAGTGCAAAGACCAACATTCTGGTGGTCATTGCTGAGTGGCTGACCCAGTGTCAGTGCATAACATCTACTCCCCAGCCATTTTCCTTTATACAGTCTACTAGTACATGATTAAGTGTAAAAACCATTAAGTAGTAAAACTACTAAAAGAACATGGACAGGGTAGAAGTAATTTAAATGGGACAGATGGGGAAGCTTTATACAGGAGGTGACACTTGGGTTGGACATCTAAGGATGGAGAAATTTCAACACTAAGAAGTTAAGATATTCCACATGGATGAAACTACTTGAGTGGTGACACAGATGTAGAAAAATACTACATCTTCTTAATAGTTCTCGGATGAAGAATGAACACTAGGGTGAAGTGAAAGATTTGAACTATAGTAGATTGCAGGGGATGGGGAATGCGTAGATCATAGGTTAATGCTATGGAACCTGCCCGGTTTTATGTAGGTAAAAGGGAGTCTGACAATTAAAGGAGAGAGTGTCATGATTAAAGCTGTGTATTAGAGAACTCCAGTGTCAGCGTGGAGAACACATTAGGGAGGAGGGGAGAGTAGAGGTGGGGCGTCTTTTTTAAGTATCAGTAGCAATCATATGTCGTTCTCTCATATTATCTTTTCTCTGCTAAATATTTATTCATGACTTGCCTTCTAAGATCTTAAGCTCTTTAAGGCAGGAACCATATCTTATTTTTCTTTCAAGTATACTAACCCATACACAGATGTTATCACCCTGCCTGTACATTATCATCATAATTTTCATTGTTATATTAAGTAACATTGAGCACTTACCACATACCAGACATGATACAAAATCAGTTACATGCATTATCTCACTTAATCCTTAAATATGATTTTCCCCAGTTTACACATGTGTAAACAGGGACTTAGAGAACTTAGTCATTTGCTCCAAATCATGGAGTTGGTAACCAGTAGAGCCAGGATTCAAAGCAAGTTCTTTGTGACTGCAAAGTTATTAACAACAACGTTAAATGGGCTCTCTCCATGGTGGCCAATAAATGAATACTTTTGAATGACTGTGTAAATAAAAATGGTGTATCACAGAATGAAGACTTGTTCGTTTGAGTTGACCTATATAGCAATTAACTATATCCATTCATATTGGGAAGGTATCTTTGTTTGAGTTGTGCAAAGTGTGTCTTTCTGTATTTTAAAATAATAAAGTTAATAATGGTATGAAGTATTACTTATATAAATGAACATTATTAAAGAACCAAGTAGTAAATGTCAGAGCTATATCCATATTCCCTAATATCTCTTTTCCTGTTCCTGTGTATCCCCAGACTCTAATATGCTTTTATTCCCATCATTCCATCGACTATGGCAATTTTGGGGAGAAGGTTCTTCAGTCTACTGGAGCCTTCTTTGAGCACATGGGAAATTATGGCCTTCTGGGCTGATCCTATATCGATGACCCGTTTCCAATGGATGTGGGAGTTTGAAAGCCCAGCTCCCTGGACTCAGATAACTCTGAGGGGTAATTTCCTCTCCAGAGTTTTCCTTGGGATCAAGCTGAAGCTACCCTGTGTGGGACTTTGTTTGAGATCACACCCTCATTTGGCTTCGTTCCCTTCACTGTCTTGCTTCCTTCAGTCTTTTATTGGTTTTGCTAATGAGATTTCCTTGATACATCACTTACATATGAACTTTCATTTCAGTATCAGCTTCTAGGGAAAATAACGTAGGAAAAATGCTACATTAAAATCTAACGAACATGCTAATATTTCCCTTTAAAATAAATATTAGTTTCTTTTCAATATTTAACATGGTATGTGTGCCTTCTTACTTCATTTTAGGTGGGAGAAAAATCAACCAACATTACATGCAGTGTCATGTTAGGACACCCTCTGTTATCATATAACTTTTCACGAGATTTGATTTGACCTGTGATAATTTTTGTAGCGAGCCATGTAAAAGTTTTCTACTGAGTGTGTTCACGTACAAAAGTGCAACTTATAGATATTTGTTGTATGAAAACTAGAAATTGCCTTAAAATTTTCACTATTGAATTTCTAGGAGTTTGAAATTCTAAGTTCTCAAATTGTATTCCAAATATAGCAAATGTGCTTTTTTAAAATGGGTACATTTTGAATTTACATGGTTCAGATAATTCCATTTCTTCCAGCATGATGAACAAAACATTGATATGTTTCCTTTCTTCATTTCACAAGCTGAACATTTTATTTCCTCCAGCAGGACCACGGATAAGCATATCATTTCAAATTTGGAAACGTCTCATGTTTAAGTCATAGGTGTTTTTTATGGGTTTTGTGCCTTTTGCTAATTTACCCCACACTTTGCTTCAGGTAACATTCTGAATGATGGCAGTTTCTTCTGCATCCAGGCCGGCGATGGTGTTGAAATCTCAAAATGGCCAGGTCATAAATATGTCTTGCATTCTTTAAGTAGACTCAGTAGTCCTCATGATCTGCAAACTCACTGGCCCCTCTTCCTTCCTTCCTGTCTGAAACAGGTGACGAGTAACAAGGACTTGCTGAGTGTTGTTATTGACAAATGGATGAACTCCGTGTGCTGCTGCTGGCTTCCTACCCTTAGGTTGGAAGTGACCAATGTGACCCCATCTTCATTCTAATCCTACTTATGAGACTGACTACTGCTGACATGGAATGGAGCTCCCTAACCTAGAAATTCTCCTTTAACTTGTAGGGAAAGAGACTTGGGAATTTTTAGTTGAAGAGAAGATATATTTTTATACTTAACCCTTTGAAATACATAGTATTAGCTACTTCCTGTGTCTTGGGGATTGTATACTGAATCCTGATTAGAGTATGTTCTAAAGCCTTAAAGTGGAGTGGCTGTTCTTTGTTAAGTGTTAGCTGATCCTCCAGGTAGAAGGCCAGGGTGTGGTAATGCAGAGAAACCACTGTAAGATGGAGAATCAGATGGAAGACAGAGGATTGATACCCAAAAATGACCAAGGAGAAATCTATCTATCATCAAGTTCTAGCACCTATTGGATGCTGGGCAAGAAAGATGAAACTAAAAGGGCAGGAACTGAGTATAGGCAGGGATGGAGGGGAAGGTGCTGGAAGTAGCAGGAATGAGGCAGGAAGATTTGGACTTTTACAGTATTCTGAGCTAAGATGACAGGGGCTAACTTCTGATGCATTGGAAGTTTGATCCATGTTAAAACTGCAGGATCAGGCAAACAAATACTACATTAAAATCCACTTATACAATAATAAAGAATGATACACTCTTTATAATTGAAGGGCACTGCAGTAGGCAACGGGGTTGCAAATAATAATAGTGATCATCATCATCATTGTGAAAATAATTGTAACAAAAATAGCTCACACTCCCGTAGAGCTTACTTGTTACGTGCCAGATACTTTTCTGAGGGCTTTCCATATATTAACTGCTTACGACAACTCTGTGGTGCTTTCATTCTTTTATTTGTTTGCTTGTTTTGTTTTTCAGGTGTTACTGTTCAAATTCCCATCTTATGGATGATGAATCAGAAACACAAAAAGGTGAAACACTTGCTCAATGTCACTCAGCCAGTAAGAGGCAGAGCCAGGATTTAAATCATAGGAAGTCTGGATTTAGGGTCTGCAATAAACTGCCCTCAAATAACCTGCTATTAGATGGAGAGGCGGGAAATGTCCATAACCATGTAAATGACCATATAACCCACTTTGTCCTAAATATTGAAATAGTGCTATACACAGTGGATGCCTCAGAGGTCTGGAGCTGGGAGACAGTGTTGCAGGTGGCTACTTGTACAGGTTATAGAACATTTAGGATTCAAATATCAAACCCAAACTTACAGAAACAAAGGGGGTTCATTAGTGACATAATTTAAAAACCCAAGAGTTCACCTTCTGGCATGGCTGTCACAGAATGCAAATGATGTTATCAAGAATATTCCCTTCTTTATTCTGGAATTTCCTTCTGTGGGCTTAATTCTCAGCAAGGTCCTCTTCACGTGGGCCAGATTGCCCCTAGAAGTTTCAGAATTACATTCTGCCCATTTACCACCACCAGTTAGGAGGTTGTTTGTCCTCCTCTGTGTTTCCAGAAACAGTTCAGGATTGATGCTCATGGATTCTAATTTTCATGGCTTTAGTGACATATTTGCTTCCTGAGCCAATTACTGTGTGCTGGTCTCGGTTATTTATGCATCCCTCTCACCAAAAGGGTGCTCTTCCGGAACTGTATGGATTAAAAGTCTAGAAGAAGTCATTTCCCAAAGGAAAATCTAAGTGCAATTGCTAAAAGAAAGGGAGATGATGAACTCTGGAAGAAAATAAAGTAAAACAAAAGATCCCTTGTCCCTATATTACCATGTGATATATTGACTAACTAACAAGTCAAGTGCACAGACAATTTTAGAGAAGGTAAAGCTGAACATTTTTATTTTGGTCAGATTATGGAGAGAACTTGAATGCCTGGCTAAGAGATATGTAGATTTTATTTTGTAGGCAATGGATAGATAACCGTTGCACATATTTCTGCAAAGAAATAAGTAAATCCAACACTAATTTAAGAAGATCAATCTACAAGAGATGGCTAGCAAATCATGGGTTCCCAAATCATTTACTAATTTCATGATTGACAGTATCCACGCATTTGAGATTTTTAGAGGAAATCGTACAACGGGGCAGATTGCTATATTGATAAATTCATGTTCGTCAAACTCAAGTGGGTACACAACACTGCTGCAAAATCCTATTTCGCTGTCTTCAGCAATGCTCACTTTCTGAGATGAGTATTTCACACCTTTCTTTCCACTGTCTAAACTCTAATTCTTTCTTCTGCCCTTTGAGCCTTTCCTCCATCCTCACTGCTACCATATCAATCCAAATTCCCTTTCACTTCCACCTGGACTATTGCAGTATCTCATTAGAGGCTGATTCTACCCTTGTTTTGTCATTGCCCCGTCTCATGGCTGTAGCCCACATACAAGGTACTAGAGGTGACGTGGTGGAGTCAGTCATTAAAAAATCATTTAATGAAGTGCCAGAGGAAAGGAAAGGAACAAAAAAGGTGGATGGAGGGATATTGAACTTGTTTTTTGGCTGAAGAGATAAAGCCAGTAGAGAGAATTATGACGCAAAGAAAAAAAGGGGGATAATTAATGGAGCAAAGCCCCAGAGTGGAGAAATGGCATGGTATTGCACTAAAGACACTCCTTACTCTGAAACAGGTGACAAGTAACAAGGACTTGCTGAGTGTTGTTATTGACAAATGGATGAACTCCGTGTGCTGCTGCTGGCTTCCTACCCTGAGCTCAAATCTGAAGATGCTATGGGGTGAGTAGGTACTAGACAAATTTATTCAATACTCTGTTTAGTCACCTTCCTTTCTATGCCTATTGGAGTTTGACCATGACCCACTGAATGTGAATCATTGTGGAATATACATTGCATTAGGAAAAAGATTTGAACAACATAGTTAATATACCCAGGATAATAGATTTATACAGAAATAGAAACATAAAATATACATGGAAAATTTTTAGTATTGTTGAGTGCTCATAAAACATTCACAAAACTGTATAAATACTATGTGACAAAGAAGTTTCAATAAATAAAAAATCAACACTACACAAAATAATTCAATCAGATTAGAAGTCAATAACAAAAGGAAAGCTAAAAAATTGGCACATGTTTAGAAGCTAAAATCATACTATTAAATACCCTTGTGTAGATATTTCATAATTAGAATAACTATGAAGTATTATTCATAAATCATTAGCAATAACTTCATAACTAGAACAAATATATAAAATTGTTACATGACAAAATTTATGGAATGTAGTTAAAGGCGGTATTCAGTGGAAAATTTATAGCTTTAAAACATTTACTGCAGTAAAAACTAAAGTCAAATGAACTGATTGTTCATCTATAAAAAGAATTAACAATGTACAAAAGAGTTAAGCCCAAGTAAGAAATAAAGAAGAAAATTAAAATTATTACAGTAATTTTTATATGTAACATTGACCCAGGCATTTAATTAATGTTTAACTCAGTTGATCCACAATAATAAAGACAACTGCAGAAATTAATGAAATTGGGTAAAAATAGTAGAGAACATTAGTCAAACCAAAAGTTTAAATAACCATTAAAAAATATTAAATAATTTTTCTGTTGAGTTTTATCTGATTATCAAGGAACAGATAATTCCTACTCCACTAATTTTTTTCCCAGAAAACAGACATATGCTCAATTCATAGTATAATTGGCTAGAAAAACCATTCTTCCAAACATGAAAATGATATGAAAAAGAAAATTTTAGTCCTCTTGCACTTAGAAATATAAGTGCTATAATGCAAATAAGATATTAATTAGGTCTAACAATGTAACATATCATGATAAAGTAGGGTTTATTCCAGGAATTCAAATATGATTTAATAACAGAGATTTACTACACTAATGGATTAAAGAAGAAAAATCACGTTACCTGAATAGAAGTAGAAAATGTATTTCGTAGTATCCAATTACTATTTGTGATTTTAAAAAATCTGGACCACTAGAAATAAATGGAAAATTACTTAACTCAATAAAAATCTACTGCGAACATTACTTAGTGGTGTTTAATAATACAAAAATCTCCACTTCCATCATTACTCTTCATCATGGTATTGGAAGTACTGACCAATGCAACCAGGTAAGATAAACAAACGAGACATATTAATCAGGATGGGCTAGATTATATAAACCACAAGAGTTTATATCTTGTTCATGCTTAATGTTCTTTATGGGTTGGCAGAAGGGCTGGGCTCATTAACACTCGGAGAGGCAGACTGGTGGAATAGCCACCATCTTAAACATTGCCAGTTATTGTATCCAAGGGAACATGGCAACTTGGCAGGGTCTAGTATCCACAATTAAATGCTCTGGTTCCAAAGTGATACATGTCACTTGTCTCAAAACTCAGTTGGTGAGAAATAGTCACATGGCTCCACTCAAGAATAGAAGACCCAGGAATTAAAATCCTAACGTGGACCCAGAAAGGGAAGATATGGAAATATTGGTGGATGTTACTAATGACTACCACAGAAACATATTAATTGAAAAAGAAGACAAGACACAAAACTGTCTTTCTTTGTAGATTTAAGAGTATTTACATAAACCAACAAGAAATACAAGAAAACCAACAGCCCAATTATCATAATGAATAAGATCTTGTAGCAATGTTGCTGAATACATGATCAGTTTACAAAGCAAATAATAGTGCTACACACACCTGTGCTCATGTCCATTGCCTTCTCTAACTGTGGATGAAATATTTGTGCTTCGTGACCACTTCAGAACCAGATTCTAATCTCTCTCACTTATTCAAACAGATTACAACTCTCCATTTTTTATTCATTCTGGAATATTTCCCATCAGCACTCAAACATTCTACAAGTTCTCACATCTTAAGTCCTCTATTTGTTGGTTGCACATCCACCTCTAACTCCCATCCCATTTAGTTGTTACACTTAAGAGCAAAACTTGAAAGAGTTGCCTGTTCTTGCTATCTCCAATTGCTCTCCCGTCTTTGTCTCTTGAACCAACAATCTTTTACCATTCTTTCCATGATGATTACTGACTTCTATGTTGTGAATCCAGTAATGGTTTCTCAGATCTTTTCTAACTTGACCTATCATTAGTATTTGACAAAGTAGATTACTTCCCCTAAACTTCTATTCACTTGGCTTCTACAAACTTGTAACCTTCCAGGTTTACTCCACCTTCACCGGCCACCCTTCCTAATATTTGTTCATTTCCTCTGCATCTCTGGAGTGATGTTGGAGTACACCAGGATCAGTCCTTGGACTTCTTTTTTCCCCTTTTCTCTTTTCCTTGGTGATTTATTATAGTCTTTTAAGCTTATGTGGTAATGTTGCTCAAATTTATATCTTGTAGACAGATTTTGCCTCTGAACTCCAGACTCACATATACAACTGTCTATTCCAATCTCATTTGAGTGTCTAACGACATCTAAAATGACGCTTTAGATCCCTTTTTTAGAAGACATCTAAAAGATTAAGGGAGTTTTTTCCTTAATTTGTTCTTTAAGTAGTCTTCTGCATTCAGTAAGTGGCAACTCTGTCCTTTAAGTCATTCAGGATAAAAACTTTGAAATCGTCAGTGATCCTTCCTTCTTTCCCAGACTCCACTGCCCATTTGTCAACGAATCCAGAATCTGACTCCTCCTTACCTCCTCCATTGCTACTAAATCATCGAAATCACCATCATCTCTCACTTACACTGTTGAAATAGGCCCTAACTGGTCTCTCTTTTCTACTCTTGCCCCACCTACCACCTAATTGCAACACAGTAGCCTAAGTAAACCTGACATGTGGGTCAGTCATGGTTCTCCTCCTATGGTTTTCCATCCCACTCAAAGGTGGTGCAGGACAGTGTGTAAGAGCAGAGGCTCCAGAATTAGGCTGACTGGGTCGGAATCCCAGCTTTGTCATTCATCAATTGCCTGACCTTTGGCAAATTACTTAAGCTGTATGTGCCATGGTGTCTTCATCTGTAAAGTGGAGGATACTAGTAGTTAGTATCTCACAGGGTTGTTGAGAGGATTAGATAAAACCCTTCTAACAGTGCCTGACAAATAGTAATGCAAGATATGTGTCAGCAGTTATGTTATTTTAGTAAATGCCCAAATTTTTATAATGACCTTTAAGGGTCTACACTATCTCCCTATCCTAAGATAAGCTCTGTGGTAGTCAGAAACTTTTGTCTGTTTCCCCAGGACATAAAATAATGTCTGGGTTATAATAGGTGCTCAATAAATATTTCTTAAGTACATTAATGGATAATAGAATAAATGATTTCAAAAGGGCCAATTAAATATAATGGATATCCCAGAATCTAATCCTTATTAAATGCTATAAATTTCACCACAAATCATGGGAAACAGAAGGACTTTTTAATTAAACTTGTTGAAGAAATTGGCTTTTTATATAGGAAAAATGTACATCGGTATTTTTAAAATCTACACCAATAGAAAGCTAAATTTTATAAATATGATTTTTTAGACAAAACCCTAATTCACATACCCTAAAGGTCAAAAGTTGATTGGGAAAAGCTAGCAGAGGGAAGAAAATAATGATTAAAGCAGAGATAAATGAAATAGAGAATAGAAAAACAGGAAAAAAATCAACAAAACCAAGAGTTGGTTCTGTGAAAAGGTCAACAAAACTGACATTGAGGAATGTCCCTGAGGAATCTTGGGGCAGGAGACCCAAAAAGGAAAATTGTATTTTTCCCTAAATTGAACAGAATAAGATTGGGGTTTTTATAATTTGAACAATAAAAGAAATATGACTCGTTTTATACCCAAACTGATGAAGAAGACTGATATTGTGAATCATTTTATATAAATAGGAACACAGTATACATGCTGTTTTATAACTTACCTTTTTCTTTAACAATATGTTGTGAACATATTTCCATGAAGTAAATGTATAAATGTGAAAAAAATTACAGATCTCAGAAAAAAAGTGGGTTGAATTGACTACATCTAAATTAAGGGTTTTTTTGTAAGTGAAGGACACTGAAGGTAACAAACAGCTGATAAACTGGGAACTGAGAACCATATTTGCAACACCAGAAACCAAGGGATTATTATCTAGAATATAATAGAAATGTCTGTTGATCTGCAGTTAAGATAAAATTGAAAATAATCAATGGATGTGAGTTGACAACTCATAAACGGGGAAGCCTGAATGTCTTATAATAGATTCTTACCCTCACTAATAATCACATAAATATAAATTAAAAATTATGTAATCCGGGGCTTCCCTGGTGGCGCAGTGGTTGAGAGTCCGCCTGCCGATGCAGGGGACACGGGTTCGTGCCCCAGTCCGGGAAGATCCCACATGCCGCGGAGCGGCTGGGCCCGTGAGCCATGGTCGCTGAGCCTGCGCGTCCGGAGCCTGTGCTCCGCAATGGGAGAGGCCACAACAGTAAGAGGCCCACGTACCGCAAAAAAAAAAAAAAAAAATTTATGTAATCCTTTATACTTTTCAAATTGGTAATATAATATTGATACAATCCTTTAAACTCCTCAGCTTGGTAATTAGGTTGCTAGCAAACACTGGTGGTGGTAATGAAATGGGAACCCTTATACTCTGCTGGAGGGCGTAGAATTTGGTAGAAACCTTGGGGAGAGAAATCTGGCAATACCTCATGAAATAACATATGTGTATACTCTAACACTCCTGCAACCCTTCTATTGGTTACCGACTCCTCTTCAACATGTCTAAGGATGTTTCCTGCATCCCTGTTTGTGGTGGTGAGAAACTGGAGGAACCTGTCACTGGGGAAAGAATAGGTAAAATGAGGCCGAGGCACACGAGGACTTTTTTTTTTTTTTAACATCTTTATTGGAGTGTAATTGCTTTACAATGATGTGTTAGTTTCTGCTGTATAACAAAGTGAATCAGCTATACATATACGTATATCCCCATATCTCCTCCCTCTTTCGTCTCCCTCCCACCCTCCCTATCCCACCCCTCTAGGTGGTCACAAAGCACCGAGCTGATCTCCCTGTGCTATGCGGCTGCTTCCCACTAGCTATCTATTTTACATTTGGTAGTGTGTATATGTCAATGCTACTCTCTCTTAGTCCCAGCTTACCCTTCCCTTTTGTGTAGCATTTAGAAGGAATAATCAGGGTGTGACATGTAGGTAGCTATATACATCTTGAAAGTGTATTGTTGAGTGGAAAATAATAAAGAGAACCAGATTTATAGGTCGATACAATTTATATAAGGTAAGACCATATATTCATATGAATCAACCCCTGTAATCTTATAAGGATACATACATATCCAAGGACATATACACAACAGAGATGCAGGGACCGGAGAAGGGGGAAGTAATGGGGTGAAGGGGAAAATTCATAAATTGAGAAAGGCCTTTGGAGACCTATGATGATGGTAAAGCATATACATCCACTATGGAGGAACGAAGAGTGAAAATGGAGATCGATCATAGCAATAATTCTCCTGATTCTTTTTTAGTGATTCTGCACCTGACCACTTCCTAGTGGGGGCGTGCCTCCAACACCAGAAGTAGGCTGCAAGACCAGTGTATGATATGTCAGTTATGGCTGAAGGCTTGAAGACCATTGAGAAGACCTCTGCCTCCAGTGCAGGTAACACACCTGGATCCTCAGAGCGCCTTAGCAGGGAGTTCCTTCAGAAATGAGGATGAGAAGTACAGATTCACAGGAGAGCACATTTAGGGCCAGACAAGAAATTGAGAGCATAGGGGAAAAAAATAGTTCCTTACGCTTAAGTAACTAAAAGGGGCAACAATTTGCAGATCTTTATAAAGTTCAGTTTCTAAAAACCACCACGGTGTCTTAGATTTTTCACATCAGACGTTAACTACAGTTTTTGGCCTATTGCTTAAGTTCTTACTGTGCTTTGGGATACACAAGCTGTAAGCCATCCCTTCTGCACATATTCCAATAAAACCAATGTAAACAGTTCATAAATTAGTATACCTTTCAGAACATGTCTCTGCCAGTTTGACCTCTGATTGGGCTTGTGTTTAAAACTGTAAATCTCTATTATAGGCAACTCCCAAATTAAAAATCAATTTTCTTTCAAAATTTATTTTGTGACCTTGTTGTTTAGAAATGAGAGTGTCTTTTCCCATAAAGGGAATGTTGACAGTGGTGTAACCCACTTTCCTGGGCACTGGGCCCACTCTAAGCAAAATTCTGAAAAGTCTGGCAGTTACCCTTAGTGGTTAACCCTGCAGTAGTCACAGGCTGTGCTTCATGTGCCCAGCACATCTATCCATGCGCACACCTGCGCACGGGGAAATTATGCCAATTTTTTTTGGGGAGGGGGTATAGTTGCTTTCCAATGTTTGTGTTAGTTTCTGCTGTACAGCGAAGTGAATCAGCTATATGTATACATATATCCCCTCTTTTTTGGATTTCCTTCCCATTTCGGTCAAATATCATATATTAACACCTATATGTGAAATCTAGAAAAATGGTACAGATGAACCTGTTCGCAAGGCAGAAATAGAGACACAGATGTAGAGAACAGACATACGGACACCAAGGGGGGGAAAGGGGAGGTGGGATGAATTGGGAGATTGGGATGGACATATATACACTAATATGTATAAATAGATAATTAATAAGAACCTGCTGTATAGCACAGGGAACTCTACTCAATGCTCTGTGGTGACCTAAATGGGAAGGAAATCCGAAACTATGCCGATTCTTAAGCTGAAGAGCTGATCTGGAGGAACTGCAGACAAAGTAAAGAATAGGGATGTATTATTTCCCTAAACCCCTGGGTCTCAGTCCTGTTTGGGTATCGAAGTTGCTGCTCAGCATCTTTCAAAGGAGGAAATCAGAATCCTGGCAGGTGGGTGTCAGGTGCAGAAACTGCACAGGTGACTCTGGGCCCTGCAGTGTTGCCAGCAAGCAACCACTGTTATTCCAGTCCTCCATTCTTTCTCCTCCACACCTGTGATATCGACCAGGGTTTTAGGAGCAGCAGGCAGCTCAGGAGGCCTCTGGCATCTAAAATCCAGCCTGCAGGTGACTTCAAGACTTCATCCTTGCTGGCTGTGGAATCTGTCATGTGCCCAGGCTGCTAAACCCTTCTCTACAACCTTATCTTCACTCGATGTGTCTAGTATAATGCTGAGATTCTAGGGAAAGTGACACCTTCTTTTGTTTTAGAAATAGGTGATCAAGATGTTGACTTTTGCTTCTGATCAACAGAAAAAAAGAAAAAATCAAACCACATCATCTGAAGGGAGAGGGAATGGGTCAAGTTCTGGTACGGGTTCCCTGTTGACAGCCAGGCCATCATTCGTGCATTCATTCATGCAGTCTGTCAACAAGCAGTAGGACAAGCAAAAAGTGCTTTGGCCGGAAACTTCTCCAGGCTCTGGGGCTACAGAGGAGAGCAAAACAGATGAAAGTCTGTTTACAAGTAAGTAAAATATGTAAAATGTATGTTAGAGGGCACTAAGTGATAAAGCAAAAAATAAGTTAGGAAAAGCCTCAGGAATTTTTGGAGGTGGGGGGCGGTGGGATAATGAAGGCCTCACGAGAAGGTGACATTTGTGTAAAGACTTGAAAGGGTGAGAGGTGAGCCACATGGTGACCTGTTGCAAAAGCAGGTGGCATGTCTGGGATGGAAGGGGGCGCGGACATCAGGGAGGCTGGAGAGGCCTGAATGGGGTAAGGAAGAATCTGAGTAGAAATAATGAGAAATGAAAAATGAGGTTTATTTGATTAAAAAAAAAAAACGTGTAGTGACAGTGGAAGGACATGATCCCCTTTCTCTCGCCACCCTCTCTGAGTCCTGGAGCTTTTGCACCAAGACTGAGAGGGTCTGCATCCCTATTTCCCACATTCCCTGATAAGGTACTATAGTAGTTTTACCCAGGACTTAAACTTTCTTCCTCAAATACCCCATGTCCCCCAAATGTTTTCTTCTTTCCCCCTTAAACAATATCCCTTGCTTCCATGAAAATGAAGGTAACTATGTGTTAGTTATTGAATAGAACTCAATTGAATATAGAGTTCTCACTAAGGCGCTTGTCAATAAGAATAAGTCTCTTTTCGCCTAAACAGATTTGGAAATATCTACCACGTAGCAAAAAAAAAAAAAAAGTCTCTAATTGATGTACCATCCAGCCCTGGGAGGAAGAGAATTCCTGACACATTGCCTGCACCTACGAGTCTGTTCTGGGTCAGGGGTCGTAGCTGGTGGTTCAGTGTATTTTCCCATTGTTTACTCCAGAACCCACAGGCTCATCAGCGTCAGGACCCCTGCTTGATGTCTTTCGGAAGTGATGGCACACATTGCATGGTGGGAAGGGGCAAAGATGACAGGCCTTGTACAGAAAGAAAACTCACCTGTCAGTTGGCATTTGCAGTGCTGTCTGCTGCACTCGCCAAGCTTAAGGCAGGGCCTGGGGGAATTTAGGGGCCTGCCGTGCCTTCTGAGAGCAGACTTCACAGAATGCCCTGGACCTCTGCTGTTATGGCAGTGAGTCAGGGAGCACGAGGTGGGGAAACAGCTGGGGTGAAATCAGAGAGAGGATAAATTAGTGCAGGAAACAGCAGGCCAAAGTTTCCAGAGGAGCTGCTACCGCTGCCTGCTGCTTTGCAGTGAAAGAAAGCAGACCAGAGTCAGATGGCTCAAAGGGACCCAGAGGTGAGAGAAGAAACGTTCTCCGGAGCTTCAGCACCAAAATAGGTTTTCATTCTGGATGACCCAATCCAGATTTAGAGTCAACCAGATCACACACTTACACGCCTCTCTCTCTCTCTATCTGTTATCTGTCAATCTATTATCTGTCTATCTATGAAAAGACAAAGTCAAACCCACATTATCTGGAACAAGAAGAAATGGGTCAAATCCTGAAAGCTGTTCCTTTGATATCCAGGCTGGAATTAAGAGATTCATTATTCTGCCAACAGATATTAAGTGCTGCATGTCAATAAACACACACACACACACACACACACGCGGATATATCACTTTTCAGTATGATGTCAGAGGAACACACACAGACACACACATTCATAAAGACCTGAGGTCACTCCTGAGACCCAAGTGAAAAGTTAGGTTTTACCTAATTTGGGTTTTAAACTCAAGGCTACTAGCCAGGTTAAGCAGAGGGGTGGAGGGACACTGCACCTAGGAATGAGGACATTTCACAGACTCATCTCCTGGGGGTGTTATGATTTGTTAGCAGGAAACACGCTTGCGGTTTGTGATCTAAGGCAATTTGGGGAAAATATACAAAATGTATGGAAGGACTTTTGATAATGATAGAAAAAAATGTTGGAAGTTCATGAGTAAGCATGCTGAATGGTGGTTTTCATTATTGTTAAGGACTATTTTGCATAAGAACTTAAAATTTAGTGTATTCACAGTACTTAAGATTTAAGGTAAGAAATTTGGTTTAATTGCTTTCCATAATACTCCTCCCCAACATACTCCTTATCCAGAGTTTCACACTTTGAATGGGATCCCTGGACTTAACCTAAAAATGCGACATTGGCTTAGCAGTCAGGCTGTGAAGGGAGGGTACGGGTGTGCGGGCTGGAAAGCTGGTGACCCTCGTGCGTTGTGGTGAAGCGTGGGTATAACATTTCCTTGTGATACCCTGCAAAGCTGACCACACGCTGACTAAGCCTGCAGCTTTAGGGAAAAGACAAACATTCAGAATGCTGGTGTGTGTTCTTATTGGTCATTCCAGCAAAGCCCTACGAGAGCAATGCACTGAGACCAGAACTAGCCAGCCTGCGAGTACAGCAGGGAGGAAAGAGACCTCTGCGCGGATGGAGGCTCTCTTACTTCAGATTAAATCCTGAATGACAGAGTTAAATCATGTGAGGTGCAGCAGAGCTCTGCACCCCAATGGAAACAGTTGACAGGTGGCTCTAAAGAGTTTACTCAGTAGGACTGGCGTCCCTAACCTTCTCCCACAATGTCATATTGAAATCTCTGGAAGGCAAGGTGAGACAGGCCTGAAGCAAACATCAGATTTAGGAAGCTGCCTTCTCCGCCACGCCTAATCAGAGACCAGCAAATCAAAGGGCAGAGCTTTTAGCTAGCCTACTAATGCATGGTGAAGGTACAGGTGGCTATGGGGGTGGGGGGGCAGGTTAATCCACTTTGGAGTTCAGGGAACATTCTGACTCTCCACAGGTTTTCCATGTTTCACTTCTTGATGAATTGATGTTTAAGCTGAAATGTGAAAGGCAAGTTAGACATTAGCCAAGGGAAAAGTAGGAAGAAGACTCTGCTAGCCAAGGACACACTACAAAGGGGGGCACACCTGAGAACAGAGAGAAGCTCCAGGATATTGTTAGCTAACCCTGGCCATGATGTGGCGCTCCCTTTACTGGCACACTGAGAATGGCACAGGATTTTCAGATATCCAGATTTGAGTCTGAATATTGGAGTGCCTGTTATTGTTATATGACAATTGGCCATGGTCCTAATTCTCCACAACTTCTGTCAGATGGAATAGTAATAACTACCTTGTGAGATCTGACAAAGTGAAATTACGTGAAGTAATTAGAAAGGTGCTAGGTACATAATAACTGCTTAGTAAGTGTTGACATCTTTGTAACATCATGATCCCTACATAATTTTCACAGCCAAGGTGATCCTTACTGCTTTCACAAATCCTTTCTTCTCTGATAATGCCAGCTCCTTTCCCCACTTCTTTAAACTCCGATATTCCCTTCTCTTGTCAAAGAATGTAGTTTTTCATTTTTCATTAAAGTAAAAAAAGAAACTAATATAAGTTTCAGATGCACAACACAGCGATTCAGTATTTTTATAGGTTATATTCCATTTAAAGTTATTATAAAATAATGGCTATGTTTCCCTGTGCTGTATAGTTTTTAAAATTAGCCTTTACTCACTAGCATGATTGTAACTCTCTAAGAAAAACTTCTCATAAACTCCAGGGTACCTAGAGAGTTAATGAATACAGAGTTAGTAATTTATGATCATAAGTTTTCAGGGTTAGAAAGGCCCGTAAAATTATGGTTGTTGAACTACCATAAATGCTGAACTTGATGGTGCTCATACAACGAGAGTACCTGAAAATGAACCAGAAATAGGCTCAGGGAATACATTCCCATAGAAACGATTTTGGTGTGAACGTGTATACATAGGTGCTAAACGCTACAGACATTTAGTCATTTTGGGGGGTGGGAGGAGGGAGAATAATGTTATCTATTCAAGCACGTGGCACAGAGGTAACAATGGACTCTGTTACACTGAGGGGGTCTGCTTACCTGGTCCGCCCCTCTGGGAAGGAGAACCCCAACTGCTGTGATCAGTTGGGTTAGTTCATTTCAGGTGCATTTCTCAGTAATACCCCAGATGTTGATTTACTTGGTACCTTAGAAAGAGAGCAAGGATTAGTTGAGGAAAACTGAACCTAAACCTAGAAAGAAGCTGTATTCACTAAATAAATACATGAAACATAACAAGTACTCTGTCATATGCTCGCTATCAGGATGGTGTACTCCTAGGAACTGGTAAAAAACCCTTAACAGCGGTGGCTAAGGGAGGCGTTTCTATTCTGATTCTTGCCTGGGCCCTCACATGTCACCTGTTTCTGCATCATTCACTACTTGGGTGGTGCATTTGGATCCAGGTGTGTTTAAGTTTGGATTCGGGCCTACTTCTTACTAGAAATATAGTTTTGAATAAGTTTATCCACCATTTTTTTTTTTTTTTTTTTTTTTTTTTTGCGCTACACGGGCCTCTCACTGTTTGGCCTCTCCCGTTGCGGAGCACAGGCTCTGGACGCGCAGGTTCAGCGGCCATGGCTCACGGGCCCAGCTGCTCTGTGGCATGTGGGATCCTCCCGGACCGGGGCACGAACCCGTGTCCCCTGCATGGGCAGGCGGACTCCCAACCACTGTGCCACCAGGGAAGCCCTATCCACCATTTTTGAATTGCAGTTTCTACAGTTAAAAGTGGGGAAAATAACTTTACCTTATGGGATGATTGTGAGAATGGGTGATAAGAAATTTGAAGCTTATGGTGATGTGTGTCACAGAGCTCAAATTTATACAGAGGTTGCGTGAATAACGCTATGGTTTATTACTTTGTTGTTCTTTTTAACATCATCTTTTTCTGTGGCCCACCCTACTGTGTGGTAGATTGGTCAGGTCCTGATAGACAGGAAAGGTAGAATTCACAGCCTGCATTTACTCAAGTTTCCAGCTCTTAACCACAGAGTTGTCATCAGTCCTATTCCTCCATCTTGGCTCTTGTGTTTCTATAGTTTCTTGTCCATTAGCTACTGCGATGCTGACCCTGGAGAAGGACCAGTATTTTTTCAAATGTGTTCCCTACTGCAGAGAATTCTTCCTCTCTGTGCTTTTTGGTAGTAGTTGTGTGGGTGGGAATTTTATAGAACACTCTGACTCAGGAAAGAGAAAAAGAATCAAGGCTGCATGCTACATCAAAACTTCTCCTCCCATTAATCAAAAACTGACTTAATGTTTTATTTCAGTAGCACGTTGCCTTTTGTACCTGTCAGCTGAACCACCTGGGATTTTGGGGTTTAAACATTTCATTTTCCTGTAAGTATGAGATTTAGTGAAACAACAACAACAGAAACAGTAAGTTACACAGATGAATACCGTATTGAAATAACATGCTGTACAATCTCCAGTGGCCAATTCACATGAAAAGTGACTGATTCCTTTAAATATCAATGACTCTCTCCCAGTATATTAAATTCAAATCCTCCCGATATTTTCATGGTTTATTCCAAAGTACTCTGCTCATATATAATTTTTATAGACCAGTGGAAACGTTTAGGTAAAATACTCTATTGCATTCAATTCCATTTATTAAATAAATTTATATTGAAACACTACTAAATTCAGAGGGACTAATTTAAACCCCTACAGGGCTCCAAAGATTTCCTGTTCATAAACAACTTATTTCCTTTCTTCTCTACATGAAATACAATCTGTTTTACATATAAATAGAGGTTTCTTTTAATTATGGAACATCCAAATTGCAATCATAGCTCTTTTTATTTTATATGGCATGTATTTCCCAGGGTGAATAAGATACTTCATAAATCAGAGTAGAAGGATATATTCAATTATGCAAGATGCTAATTTTCCAAAAATGCAAGCAGCTGGACTTGAAATATTTTACTTCAGTTCGTACGTGTATTAAATAAGTATATTTTGGGCACCTACTATGTGCCTGACACTTTGGTAGTATCTGAGAGATGAATAAAACAAGATCCTTACTCTCCCGGGACTCAAAATCCGTTAAACATACAAATTACAATAAATCACGGTATGCACAGCAACAAAGGTGTGTTTAAGGTATTGAGGAGGCTACTACAGATACAGAAGAGAAAGTTGGGGAGGAATCTCTTGATTTCCTGCTTCTTCCAAACAACCTGTTCTCCCTGGGTGTTCCCAGTTGGTGAAGCCAAAAATCTAGACATCGGCCATGAATCGGCCCTTTCCTTAATCTCCCACATTCAATCCACCAGCTGGTCCAGCCAAACCTTTCCCTAAGCTGTATTTTAAGCCTGCCAAGACTTCTGTCTCCCCACTGTTACCCCTCAAATTCCAGCTCCCATCATATCTCCTCTGGTCCTCTTCAATTTACCAATTTCCTTTGCCTCCCTGCTTCCATTTTTGCCACCCTACAATGCATTCTCCACACAGCCGTAAATAGGATGTGTAAACATATAAATCAAATTATGTCATTCAACTGCCTAAAGTCCTTCAGTGGCTTCCCGTTACATTTAAAATTCAACCCAACATTGGACTTTGACCTACAAGGTCCAGCATGATTTATCCCAAGCCTTCTTTTCCTTCTTCGTCTCCTTCCCTTTTCTGCTCAGTTCCACTTTATAATAGTGGTGAAATGTATGAACAGTGCACCGTCTTGGTTGCTACAAGTTATATTAATGCGGCTGTGTACATCAACCCTCTTTCTGTTTTTAACTATGTCTAGCTTGCTCTCACCTCAAACTTTCTGAATGAAACTCTTTTCCCCCAGATATGCCCATGGATGGCTCCTTGTTTACTTGCAGATCTTAGCCCAGAAGTTACGTCCTCACTCGCTATCAACTCACTCTTTTTAATTCTTCACAACACTTTCCTATATCTGAAATTATCTTGGTATATCATTTCTTTATCTTTCCTTCCCAATCCCTCCTTACCTTTGCCCTCTACACACACACTCAAATGTGAGCTTCACAAGATCAAGGGCCTCTTAGCATTAGATAAGCACTTAGCATTAGATATTCGTGGAATGAATGATTTCATAAGCAAGATGATATTAGAACTAGGTAAACTCTTATTAGATCAAGAGGGTGGAGTGTGGATTTAAAACTATAAGCTATTGTTTGTTCCCAAATTGCCTCGTGAGAGAGAAATGTAAACGTAAGGAACTGGCAGTATCGTGGCTCACGTTCCAATTGGGAATAAATTCCTGATAAGCAGGCATGGTATGGATTGAAATAAGCTTCGCTCTGTGCAGCCAGACAGACTAAGACAGAGTACCCTTGGAACATGTTTTCATTTTTAAAAAATTTGGGGTGTCAGAACTGGGGTCTACACTCAGAAGTTAACTCATGGTTTATATCTTTCCAATTATACTGTCACTCTCTGGTATTTTTAAAGGTGAAATTGCAATTTAAAATTTAAATACTTTTATGGGGTTTTTGTATGTGTGCATGATTGAGAAGAGGGGTCGTGAGAGTTTATTGGCAAATCTGGCATATACCGAACATATTCAGTGACAAAATCACAAATCATTTGCAAGAGTCTCGGAAATAAAAGCTCATTTAATAATCTGTCACGAAAGCTTTTAACCTAGGGAGACTTGAGCTAACAGTGACAAGAATCTGCAAAAAACCCCACCACCTTTATTACATTTTCAGGGGGCCATTCCTGTTCTTAATTGAATCTTTCAAGTTTTTATTATGATTTATGGAGCTATTGGAAATAAATCAGCTTCTTTCTTCTCATTGTCTTTATGGGGAGTTTACCCATTTCCCAGGAATCGTGAGAATTTGTCAGGTAATTATGGAATCTGGCCTCTTCGAAGTCCAAAGTGTTGACCTCTCTAGAAACCACAAAATTAGAATGTGGATGACTTAATGAAGAGATTTTTTTTCTTCCAATTAGCATTTATATTTTCCCAAGAAATTTATATAACCATAATAAATGTCTGATAATGGCATAGACATTCTTATCATCTGAAGTCTAATTATTCTATTTTCTTTTTTCTAGTAGATAACTAGCTATTGCTAACATTTTTGGTTTCTGGGAGTTTGGGTTTGTCTCTGCATCCCCTCCATCCACAGAGCTCATCTGGTTTCAGAGCTATACAATCACTTCTGTCCCAGTGACATCCTGATTTCCAGGCTAGACTTCTTACCCAAGCACCAGGCTTTAAATGATCCCAGGGTATTTTCATGCAAAAGCTCAACCACTGTATAAAATTCAACAAACCCAACTTAACCAAGGCTACTCTGCCACACACTTGTGTCTATCTTTCACTCCCTCATCCCCTACACTCCCTCTCCTATATTCCCTTCCATCATTTCCTCATCCCTTCTGTTTCAGACTGTAGCACAGTCTTATATATTATCTCTTAGATTTGTTTCTTCTAGTCCCATTGGGTACACACTTGTACAGACATCATCACACGTAAATCAAGTCATTAATGTCCCCATCTGTCTCCCTGCCTCTTATTCCTTTGCCCTTCAAATCCAGATACATTTTCAGAAATAGTATTAGCAGCATAAAAATGATAGAAAAGGGGCTTTCCTGGTGGCACAGTGGTTGACAGTCCGCCTGCTGATGCAGGGGACACGGGTTCGTGCCCTGGTCCGGGAAGATCCCACATGCCACAGAGCGGCTGGGCCCGTGAGCCATGGCCACTGAGCCTGCGCATCCGGAGCCTGTGCTCCACAACGAGAGAGGCCACAACAGTGAGAGGCCTGCGTACCGCAAAAAAAAAAAAAAAAAAAAAAAATGATAGAAAAGGATCCAAGAACTCTTCACTTACCACGAAAAGGAGAGCTTTGCATTACCTGTCAAGACAATTTTTAACAACACGTCTTAGCTCTGAAGGCCCCACCTTCCCTTATTTTTGGTAAGCTTGCAATCTAGACAGTCACATCTCTTTGCTGTCCTCTCCCTGACCTTTTCAGATGATCCTGTGTCATTTTTCACCTTGGATGATCTACTCTCTTCCAATCACTTTTCCAAGTTTACTTTTCCTTCAAGTCACTTTTCAAACCTCATCTTTTCAAGGAAGTCTTCCCTGGACACTAAACTCTATATTCACTTCTTTTTTGACCGTATATTCTCATGTGTTGCTTTGTGTGCCTGGATCTTGTCTCCCTCATAAGAACATGAATTCTGCAAGGCAAAGATGTTATGTTCTGCAAACTCTGCATCTTCCACAGTGCTAAACATTTTTTTTAAATGTTAGTAAACACAGCAACAAAGAATCAGTCTAGTATATAAGCTCCATGAGGGCTGGGGTCATGCCTATTCTGTTCCCAGCTATGTATCCTGTAGGTAACACAATGCCTGTCCCATAACAGGTGTCCAATATATATCTTGTGATTCAGAGAATGAATGAATAAGAGCTGAGAGAGACTCGCAAGTTACGGTGAAAACCCTCCTATGTCAGTTTTTATAGTGCTCATTTAACAAGTAAGGGTAATTAAGAGAAAGAAATACCTAGGGTAGAATCTCAAATCCAATGCTACCTATCCATGAGTTAAAATAGAAACCACAGCATATATATGTTTAAAAAAACTCGTGTAGGAGGATGACTCATGACAGTCAGAATCCAGTCACCTCAAAAAGCTCAAAAGCTTCGAGATTTCTGTTACCTTTGGTCTGGCATGGAGGACAAAATATCACAGAGCAAGATTGTACAGTTGCTTCAGGCAGGTGGAAAGCAAGGGGGAGGGGAACTAGTTCCCACCGTCAGGAAGCAGGCAGATCTGCCCACAGAGTGATCACTGCAATATGTTCTTAACAAAGATGATATTTTAATTCTCTTCTTCTCAATCTTAGGGTTAGGTCCCCATGTTAGGAGCTGTCAGTTCACACTATGTTCTACTCTAGCATTTATTACAACTACAATAAAATAATTTTTTGTTTGCCATGTTTCTTTAATATCTGTTACTCCTGCAAAGTGCAAGCTTCAGGAAGCCTTCTTGTGTCCCACATGCCTGGAATAGAGCCTGCAGCATAATAGGTGCTCAATATAGGTTTGTTAAATGAATGAGGAATTCTAGGTCTATACTCAAACGCATGCACACGTGTGTGTTTGTGTGTGTGTGTGTGTGTGTGTACACCCATGCATGTGAGAGACAGACAGACAGATATTAAAGTTCTGGATAGACCTGAAGACTATAGGACACTCTCAGAGAAAAACACTGAAACCCATAAAGGGAATGGAAAATACGTGCTAAGAGAAGAAAAGGTCACAGTTGATGTTGTGAAATTTAGAGATAAGAATGTTATAGAATGAGGCAGCTCTGTGACATGAGAAGTGCCTATTCTTGGCTGTCTTATTTCATTTGTACCTATAAAATGTGGATAATAGCCATTTTCCCTTACATTAGGGTTAATTGGGGTTGTGTATGTGAGGCATTGAACCCAGTCCCTGGTTTCTACACAAGATGCTACTCACCCTCTTGACAATTTTCTCTGAATTCACGAACTCATAGGCTATTCTTTAAGAGAATATGATGAAACAAACCTGAGAAAACAAAAAAGCGGGAAATACAAAACACAGTGTAGCAGATCCGATTGTACATGTTCAAAAATCATTCAAAGCCTTGCAAAAAGGAACTAGAATATGTTTCCTCTGATGTCATCCCATCCTAAATACTATGTCTATGTGTACCTATATATGTCTATGTGTACCTATATGTCTGTATCTCTCTTTCCATTCATATCTCAGACTGCATTTGTCCGTATTTGTTCATATATTTTAATTAGTGGTAGACTTTTTAGCAACTGATATGTAAATATGTAAAAATCAACATTTTGTAAACAAAAAGTTGAAATCTCCTCCTTCTCTTCCTCTTCATCCTTGCTTGTTTTTTGTTTTGTTTTGTATTGTTTTTGAAGTGACCAGATATCAAAACATTTCTTCCTGTAACTTTGGAATATCTTACACAGTTTTGATGAACTTAAAATTTTGTTTTAGGTACAAAGGGCCACAATGAAGTTTTTAAAGTAAGTGCCAAGGTAAGTTCTGCTGACGTCGACATCTGACGAGTGCTGGGCATTTTCCTTTATTCACAGGCTAAGCAACATTAATCTTTGTAAAGACATTCCTCCATGACTCAAGTGCCCAGAGTGATGGTGTGAAACACTGGTGCACTGTTGACCAGCCATCTTCCAACAGGAAGCAAACCAAATCTTGGGCTGAGATCTTTTCCTGAAGTGTATAGTCAGGGACTTGAGATCTCCCTCTTAAAATTAAAATCGTTGAATAAATGTTGGGATTAAAAAAAAAAATCTCGTTGGTAAAATTGACTGCATCAGTTCAAAGCCCTTTTCAACCAAGGGCCCTAATGAAGCTCCACTATAAAGAACAATGGTTAGAGGTAAATTTTAGGATAGGGGTGAAATGTGAGCAAAACTTTCAAAATAAGAATACTTCCCTCCTAAGAGATTCTGTTAGATTTTGTCATTTAACAGTAAGGTAACTATTAACATTTATTGGACATTTAACATGTGTCAGGAATTTTGCATCTTAAATCTTTGCAGCAACTTTGTGAAGTAAATCTTATCTTTCTTATTCGTCTCTTACAGATGAGCAGACTGGAGCACTGAGAGATCAAGAAACATGCTCGTGCTGTGCGGCCAGTAAGTAGCTGAGCCAGGGTTTAAGTCCAGGCAAATGGATTCCTCAGGCCACGAGCTATGCTGTGTGCCATTGCAGCTCACGTTGGTAGCAATCAGAATCTGTCCTTAGGACGGGGGCTACCAGTGGACTGATTATATATGATTGGGAGGTTTTTTTTTAATTTTTTTAATATTTTATTTGTTTTTATTTTTTTCTTCTAGTTTTATCAAGATATAATTGACATACAGCACTGTATAAGGTGTACATATGACCCAGCAATTCCATTCCTGGGTATTTATTGGAAGGAAATGAAAACACTAATTAAAAAGATACATGTACCCCTATGTTCATAGCAGCATGATTTACAATCTTATTTACAATAGCCAAAATATGGAAATGACCTAGTTGTCTATCAACAGATGAATGGATAAAGAAGATGTGTTTTTTATATATATATATATATATATATATATATATATATATAAAATACACACACAATGGAATACTACTCAGCCTTAAAAAATAATGCAATCTTGCCATTTGTGACAACATGTATGCACCAAGAGGGTATTATGTTTAGTGAAGTAAGTCAGGCAGAGAAAGAAATACTGTGTGATTCACTTATATGTAGAATCTAAAAAAACAAAACAAACAAACATAACAAAAAAGAAACAGAATTATAGATACAGAGAACAAACAGGTGGTTGCCGGAGGGGAAGGAGGTGGGGGGAGGAGAGAAATAGGTGAGGGAAATTAAGAGGTACAAACTTCCAGTTGCAAAATAAATGAGTCATGGGTATGAAATGTACAGGGAATATTCAATGGGGAATATAACAATGATTATATAATATCTTTGTATGGTGACAGATGGCAACTAGATTTATAGAGGTGATCATTTTGAAATGTACAGACATATTGAATCACCATGTTGTCAACAGGAGCTAGCACAGTGTTGTAGGTCGATTGTGTGATTTCTGATCCAGACAGAAGACTGATATGTCTTTATTATGTCTTTATTCACTTCCGATGGAAAAGAGGTATGTGTTTTCTACTGAAGAATGAAGAACTTCAACCTCAGTAAAGGCTTTGATACCTGATGTGGCCTGTGTGATAATTTACTTTATTTGCAGTTTACCTGTCACTGACCTACAAAGATAGCATTTGGCTCTGCTTACAGAAAAGCAGGAACTCATGATTAACTGCCTTTGACTGTGCTTTTCCCAAAGCCATCTGCATCTGCTGTGCTTTGCAACTGGAATTTCCAAAAAGCAGCCCCTCCTGACATGAAAATTAGGTTTCATACAAACAGAAGTTCCACATCAAAAAGGAAAATGAGTAGAGGGTGTAATAATTTAGTGCTAGATGTTCAAAGAAGCAGGCCCAAATAGTACATGGACTGAAACTGTTTAGATAACATACCTAAAACAAACAGTATTTTAACAGGTGAAATTATTTTCCTTTTCCTTGAACATTTGACACTACTGACCACCCTGTCAGAGTGTGTTTGAGCATGTGGGAGGGACCTAACAGAAATCAGCAAAACCTTCCTGAAGGATTTTTGAAGGAAGAGGACTTGTCAAGGCTATAATATGGGAAGGGTGATGCATTTTAGGCAGACGGAGAACATGAACAAAAAGATAGGTGTGGGAGGAAAGAAGTTTCCGGAGGCTGGGACGCCAAGTGTGAGATGTGGAATAGCTGGCCAGGTAGTTCAGAGGCAGCTCTGGAAACACTTCTGCATTATGCAAAGAAGTCTAATTTTATTCTATAGGCAAAAGGAAGCCATGAAATGATGTGAAGCAGAGGAGTAACATGATTAGTTTCAGATTTTAGAAAGCTCACTGAAAGTATGGTGGCCACTGTATTGGAAAGAAGTAAGAATGGAACAAGAGAGGACTAGTCATGAGGCTACTGGAATAATCCTTGTAAGAGAGGATGCTGGCTTGAACTGAGGCAGTAGCAATGAGTTGGGACAAGGGGGTGGATGTAAGAGGTCCACCTTAGGTGTTTGAGTCTATAAATATGGTGGCTGATTGTATTGGGTTGGCCAAAAATTTCATTTGGGTTTTCTGTAAGCTGTTATGGAAAAACCTGAATGAAATTTTTGGCCAACTCAATATGTGGAAGTCGAGGAGACACGGATGACTATTATGTTTCTGACTTGGGTACCGGAAGATGGAAGAGACTTGCATCTGTTGGTCTGCTAAGAGCAAAGAACCAGTGGTGGTGAAAATGTTGGATAGATGGGACAGAGGAAGGCTGTTTGACGTCCGTCTTGGAGAAGCAAGAGGACCTGGGATGCCAGTAGAAGGAGAAACCCCTTCCACTGAGGTGGGAGATCAGAAGATAAAGAGGAAAGAGGATGCAGGTAAGTCCGTGCTGGCATAGTGGATGGGGTAGCAGTGCTTAGAAGGCTGAGAGACTTTTGAACTTTCTCTAAGAGGTAATAGACAAGATTTTTGGACCAAGGTGTTAGATAAGAAACTCGGGGAGAGTGAAGGTTTGAACTGTTGGCACAAAAGAAAGGGAAGTAGGGCTCCCCTGGTAGCGCAGTGGTTGAGAGTCCGCCTGCTGATGCAGGGGACACGGGTGCATGCCCCGGTCTGGGAAGATCCCACATGCCGCGGAGAGCCATGGCCCGTGAGCCATGGCCGCTGAGCCTGCACGTCCGGAGCCTGTGCTCCGCAATGGGAGAGGCCACAACAGTGAGAGGCCCGCGTACCGCAAAAAAAAAAAAAAAAAAAAAGAAAGAAAGGGAAGTAGCCTAGAAAGAGACAGACAGTGGCTGGGTAGGTTAGTGGCTTTGAAAGGACTGAAGGAAACCATAAACTGGCAGTGGTACCATTCTGCTCAGTTCGTGATGCATAACTTGACTCTGCATTGTATTATGACTTATTATCATTAGGGCCACAGGGATGACAGGGACCATGTTTCATTTAACCTGAAGACTCTTCAGTGTTCAAACAGAGCATGACCCATATTAAATGCTCAATATACTTTTGTTGACTTGAAATTTGTGGAGCTATGGAGCAGTAGACATGAAATACTATTAGCAAACTGAACTTTTTTTTCCAAGTGCGTTAAATGGCAGTACCTTGGAGAACACTGAAAGTAGAAGAGTCAATATTTTAGAATGGTTCTCCAATGAGTGACAGTTCTTTGTGTGAACAGGTGTATCTGAAAAGACCAATTTGCTGCCACTAGTCACTTTCCTGCTGCAGACTCTGGGTTTAGTGATTTAGGGTGAGGCACAACACCTGGCATTGTTTATAGCACTCTTTCTTCACAGTGACAATCTCAGAGTCTGTGCAGGGATTTCAAGGAGAAAAGTGAAGGGAACTGGAAAAACAGATACAAAAGGATAATGAAGAAGAGTGAGCTGAGGCCAACTGCCAACTGAAAGTTGCTGCCTGACAGTATACGCTGTAAGGCAAAGAGCACAGAGTTGGGCGTAAAAAAAAAAAGGAAAACACCTAAGTTCTAGTTTGAGCTCAGTCTCTGAGTAATTATATCACCTTTGACCTGTGACCTTTAATCAGTTTTCTGAGACTCAGTGTTTTTGGTTATCCAAGGGGAGTCATACTTTTTGCATCAGACGATTCTTTTAATATACATTTTGTGAACTGCCCAGCATTCTACAAATATGTAGTCAAAGACTACAGATGAGAACGTTGATGCAAAGCTGACTTTTACATTGCATGCATGGCATCTCCGTATCTTTGCCTCACTGCGCTACCTTTGCTTCTGCTCACCCCAGTGCAAGTTGTCTCTGTTTCTCTTTCTTCAATCTCTTCAGAATTTTATCTCCAGACAATCCTTACATGGAAGTTGCAACTTCAGTGTTTACTCCCCAAGGTATCCTTTTCAGTGTATCCAGTATGATCATTGACAAACCATCCTTGCAATCTCTAAACATTTGCAAATATGAAATCATTTGTCAGTGCAACTCAGTGAATGCTTATGAGTTGCTATTATGTGCAAAGCCCTGTATTAGGTGCAGAGAATACAGGGATGAGGTACAATAGAGGAGATGATTCTACTGATTCTACTCAGATGCTAAGCGTTCATATTAAAGTACTGGGTTGGCCAAAAAGTGCCTTTGGTTTTTTTAAGGAAAAATAAAAGACACATTTTTTATTTTCACCAGGAACTTTATTGAACAATGTACTCACCTTTTTGTTCCACTGCGTTCTCCCATTTTTCAGGCAACTTCATAATTCCATCTTCCCAAAACTTTTTATCTTTTTGAGCAAAGAACTGTTCCAGGTTCCTTATACAGTCTTCCAGGGAATTGAAATTTTTTCCATTAAGAGAATTTTGTAAAGACCGAAATAAATGGAAATCCGAAGGTGCAATGTCTGGTGAATATGGCGGATGAATCAGAACTTCCCAGCTAAGCTGTAACAGTTTTTGCCTGGTCATCAAAGAAACATGCAGTCTTACGTTATCCTCATGGAAAATTATGCGTTTTCTGTTGACTAATTCTGGATGCTTTTCGTCGAGTGCTGCTTTCAGCTGGTCTAATTGGGAGCAGTACTTGTTGGAATTAATCGTTTGGTTTTCCAGAAGGAGCTGATAATAGAGTACTCCCTTCCAATCCCACCATATACACAACATCACCTTCTTTGGATGAAGACCGGCCTTTGGTGTGGTTGGTGGTGGTTCATTTCGCTTGCCTCATGATCTCTTCCGTTCCACATTATTGTACAGTATCCACTTTTCATCGCCCATCACAATTTGTTTTAAAAACAGAACTTTTTTTACGTTTAAGTAGAGAATCACATGTGGAATTATGGTCAAGAAGGTTTTTTCGCTTAACTTATGTGGAACCCAATCATTAAAGCAATTAACATAACCAAGCTGGTGCAAATGACTTTCATCGCTTGATTTGGATATTTTTAGTATGTTGGCCATCTCCCGCGTGGTATAATGTTGATTGTTCTCAATGTCTCGATTTGATCGCTATCAGCTTCAACTGGTCTACCCAACCATGGAGCATCGTCCGGTGAGAAATCTCCAGCATGAAACGTTGCAAACCACTTTTGACGTGTTCGATTAGTCACAGCACCTTCTCCATACACTGCACAAATCTTTTTATGCATTTCAGTTGCATTTTTACCTTTCTCGAAATAACAAAGCATAATATGCTGAAATGTTGCTTTTTTTCTTCCATCTTCAATATTAAAATGGCTACACAAAAATTCACCAATTTTGATAAGTCTTTTTTTAAATGCATGCTGATATGACAGCTGTCACATACAATCTAACAAAATGGTTTCGAATGAAGTTAAAGACAACTAAGTGCTTTTAGAGTCATCTTACGGAAAAAAATGAACAAACCTTTTGACCACACAATATATTAATAGAAACACAGAAAAGAAATTGATTAATTTTATCTGAGAAGTTTAGAGAAAGCTTTCTAGAAGCTGTGGTATTTGACCTTGGCCATGAAGAATGAATACAGTCTATATAATTTCACCAGGTAGAGAAAGAGAAAAGACATTTCAGATAGAGAAAACAGCCCGGTTGAAAGTCTAGAGCTAACAAAGGGTGCTGTGTGTTGGGGAGAATGACAAGTGGCCTAACTGCTCATTCTCCAACAGGAGATTTTACTACAAGTTAAAAAATCAAATATGGACACAATGGCCTCAGAAATGGTTATTTCCATTGCTTTTGGAGAGTTATGTCTACCAGAGACTTTGGAACTGTGGCGTAGAAGGGTAGCGATAATAACTGTTGAACATATAAGAAGAGCTGTCCCACCAGCAGATGTTAACCTGACACTGTGGAGATCAGTTCTCAATATATGCAAATATAGAATCATTATGTTGTACATCTGAAACTAATATAATGTTATATGTCAATTATACCTCAGTGTAAAAAAAGGAGCAATGCATAAGACCAGTGAACTAAGTAGTTCCATCTTTTGTGGAAGAGCCCAAAGGTGGGTGAAGATTTGCCATGGTTTAGGAAACGATTAAAAAGGAAGAAAGGAGCATGCGAGTTGGTGTTTTACAAACAGACAGACACACGCACATTCCTGATCACTTGAGATGTTCAGATACCTGCAAGGTGCATGGAAGCCCGCCTCTTTCATCTAAATTCTTCTAAATCTTATGGCAATTGATTACCTAGCTATAGCTTGTTTGTAAGAGTCAGAGGTGAAGCTGGGTTCAATCACAGGCTTTGCTACTTGTTCCATGTGGGAACTTGGCCAAAGTATTTGATATCTATAAATACTATAAATCTCGGTTGGCTCATCTGTCTGAAAAGGTGAGAATAAGAATACTTATTTCACAATTTGACAGTGAGGATTTCCAAGGATGTACGTAAAGCAACCGGCAGAATGCCTCAAATTTGCAATGTGTTCAATGCATGGTGCCCATTATTACTCTTGTCTTAATTCTATTGTCTTTTCTCTACATTTAATAATCATGACAGTTTAATTTGGCGTATTTCACAACCAGATATCAAACTGTATTTTAAAAACTGTTATTCCCACCTAACTGGCCTTGCAAGAGCCAGGACTTCTGAATAGGAATTGATGTGGGTAATAATTTTCTTGTGACCATAAAAAGAAATGAAATTGAGTTATTTTGTAGTGAGGTGGATGGACCTAGAATCTGTCATACAGAGTGAAGTAAGTCAAAAAGAGAAAAACAAATACCGTATGCTAACACATATATATGGAATCTAAAAAAAAAAAAAAAAAGGTTCTGAAGAACCTAGGGGCAGGATAGGAATAAAGACACAGACGTAGAGAAGGGACTTGAGGACACGGGGAGGGGGAAGGGTAAGTTGGGATGACGTGAGAGAGTGTCATGGACTTATATATACTACCAAATGTAAAGTAACTAGTGGGAAGCAGCTGCATAGCACAGGGAGATCAGCTCGGTGCTTTGTGACCACCTAGAGGGGTGGGATAGGGAGGGTGGGAGGGAGACATAAAAGGGGGGGGATATGGGGATATATGTATACGTATAGCTGATTCACATTGTTATACAGCAGAAAGTAACACAACAATATAAAGCAGTTATACTCCAATAAAGATGTTGAAAAAATAAGTTAAAAAATAAATAATTTTCTTGTGAGAAGATAGGTGAAGAGTTGTGCTTTACCTGTTTTATAGGTGCCCACACTGAGGCAGAAACCTTGGATGTGCCCCAAGAAATACAGACTCTGAACTAAAACTATAACTAAATGCCTTTATCTCCAAGCCTGCAGACTCAGTCATTTGCTTCTGCAGTCTTGTCCACATGAGTGTATGTCATCAGAGTGCTGAAAGGAACACTCTTAAAGCTCTCTGGGCACCAAGCGGCACTGCCATGACTAGCATTTCACAAAGAATGAGTCCCTTAGGAAAATCCAATTTGAGAGGAGCAAAAGTAATAACAAAACAAGGATTGCCATTTAATCATATCAAATCAAAGACGTGTATATCTATATACATATATGCATACATATATATATATGGTAATGGTAAAAGGAGAGAGTAATTCATTTTTGCTGTTCTAAAATTGGATTTTTCCCAAAGGTCAAAATAGAACTCAATTCTTTGGACTTGCGTTAATGATACTGTAGCTAACAGAGAATGCTGGGAGCAAGAGCTGAAGCCATTGCATGTTGAACAGCTTCCCTAAAAGTGATTGTCCCATTTATGCATTTGAAAATCGGAATTGTAAAAGGAATGATATATGTCTCAGTTAGGTATGGCGTTCTATAAGATTTTTCATTTCGGAAATTTAGTAATATTCCTTAGGCAATTCTTCCTTCATGAGAAAGGCAGCGGTGGCCTGGCATTTAATAAGTTTGCAGCAACCTTAAGCTCTATTGATCTGAATTAGTATATCTGCCTTTTGCTTTGATAGTTTATTACTGTGATTCACAGGTAGAAAGATGTATAGTCACCCAGTTTCTATTGACTATGCTAGAAAAATACATTGCATGTCATTGAATATACTACAAGTCTTCGGAATAATTTACACAGTGTATTTTGGTTTTATATATTAAGTTTTTTTTATCCCAGTGTCAATATCAGTACATAGACACGTAGAACAATGCACCATAAACACTGAGTGAATGAATGATTGAGTTAATAGCTTGTATAACATCAAAGAAAGTAAGTGGTGGATTCAACAATCAAGTTTTAAGCTTGAGAATGTTCAAGTCTTCTGGCCAAGGAGAATGAGGTGGGTTGGTTAGGCCAGAGTTAAGCCCAACAGCCCAAGACTCAGATCTTGATGTGCTATTTTGGCTGCATATCTTAATTACTTGGTCTAAGTTGGGAGAGCTGATGAAGTTGATTTGAGTCAGATTCTCTGAGGCAGCATTAAGAGCTAGAAAGCAAAGTGATAGAACATGATCATCAATAAGAATTGGACTTAAGAACTTGGACCATGGTGCAACAGATTCAGGAATGAGCTGGCTATAATTTAGGAGGGTTCCAGGAAATCACTGTGTGCAGGGGTGGGTGTTTGTTGTAGTTTTTACTTGTTAATATATATGTGGGTATGTTCTATTGGCTGAAAGTTTATCAGGTCAAGATGGACTGAGAATGTTTTAGAATTTAGTTTAAATAAATAATAATAATAATGGTGATTGCTATATACCAGGCAGAGTTCTAAGCTTTTCCATGGACTATCTTAGTTAAATCTGGTATTATTATTACCCTCATTTTATAAATGGAGCACTGAGGTGTAGAGAGTTTAGGTATCATGCACAAGGTAAGGAGAGTGGTAGATTCAGGACTTGAATCTTTGGAAACTGACTCTAAGGTTTGGGCTCTAAACTAGCAGTCTACAAAAGTAGGGTGTACCCTGGCCTTACCATGGACTATTCTCCTAATTTTTTTCTCACCCCATATATCTGGTTCCCGAGTTACTGACAGTCACTTCTGTGACAAGAAATAAATAAATAGGACTTCCCTGGTGGCACAGTGGTTAAGAATCTGCCTGCCAATGCAGGGGACATGGGTTCGACTCCTGATCTGGGAAGATCCCACATGCTGCAGAGCAACTAAGCCCGTGCACCACAACTACTGAGCCCACTCACTGCAACGAATGAAGCCCACGTGCTCTAGGGCCCATGTTCCGCAACTACTGAGCCTGTGTGCTGCAGCTACTGAAACCCACGTGCCTAGAGCCCATGCTCTGCAATAAGAGAAGCCACCACAATAAGAAGCCTGTGCACCGCAACGAAGAGTAGCCCCCCTTCACCACAACTAGAGAAAAAGCCTGTGCACAGCAACGAAGACCCAACGGAGCAAATTAAATAAATAAATAAATAAAAGCTACTTCACCCTAAAAAACAGAAAAAGATCAGCCTCTGAGCATAATTCTTCTACCATTCACCATTTCTCTATGTCAGGATAATCTGTTTCGCATTTTGTGCTGATGCTTGCATTCAGTTATTCAATATGTTTTTTACTGAGTGATTACAATATGCCAGACACTTTTAGGTGCTTGGATTCCATCAGGAGTAAAACTGACAAAGATCCCTGGCCTAATGGATCTCATATTATACCAAGGGAGATAGAAAATGGAAAATAAATAGAGCATATAAGTAAGCTATAGGATTTATTAGAAGCTGATCATTACTGCAGATACAAGAAAAAGAAAGAAGTGTAAGAAGCATCAGGTGTGCCTTGGTGGGCATGGGAGGTGGTAATTTAAAATAGAGTGATCAGTATAAGTGTCACTGAGAAGGTGATAGTTGAACAAAGACTTGGAAGCAAGGGAATGCACCCTGTGTGTTGATGGGTAGTGGTGGTCATGTGACCCGGAGGCTGAGTGATCTTAGATGCCTGGCCTAGGAGACTCAGGGTTGCCTGTGGTCCTGGGCAAAGTCAGAGGGAAGGGTTCTATGTACAGTTTGGTCCCATAATCTTGGCCTTATCAGACTCGAGAAAATTAAAAGTGTAACCTGTCCTTTCTCAGTGACACACTAGCTTTGCCTTAGGGTAGTCACAAGCTTCCTCCTGACAGTTCACCTACCTGCAGTCAGCATGAGCCATCAGTGCAGGCCCTTCTCCAGAATGATGTCCATTCCCCGTAATATGGTGGTTTTCCATCTGTGAGCCCCACGCGTGAGGGGTTGGCACTCCAGTCTCTAAAGGGAGCTCAAGATTTCCTTTTCCCGCCACTTCCTTGTCTCACCAACCCCGTCCCACCCCTTAATATTCTGACTTTCTCATCCTCTGAGATGTTGAGGCCTAGGACTGTATTAGACGTTGGAGCTACGAGTTGGAACTTTTTGGGTAAAAGTACATTAACTCAGAATGAAAATACTGATGAACTCTTGCTGATTAGAATCTCTGGTATTTACTTGGATCTGCAATTAATAAAAATGATGAGTTATAACTTTGCAAGTACAATATGGAGGACCAAATATTTCAAAACATGTTCTTTGGAGGGAATACCCATGTATCCGACGAAGGCAGCTTCCTTTTCAGTTTACAGCTCTTATGACTGTGCTCTTTCTTTGCTCCCTGCAGCTTTCGCCCTCGAATGGTGTTGGCTATTTGTCTGCCATACCACGGGATCAGAATAAAAGCCGGCACTGACGAGAAGACAGTCATCACAGGATCACTTCTTTGTTGAGGCTGGGTTGACAATCCAGGAGAAGAGATTTTTCCTTTGCAGAAACTTTTATGCCAAACCTAGCCTTCTTGACAGGGATTAGTTTAGCTGCAAGCAGTTGTCAAGTACCGGCAAAGCCTCTGTAGAATGCTGACACAGGCCCTGTTCAGGGCCATCAACACTTTGTATCGAGTGGATGAAAACTGATTTTTTTTTAATGTGTGCAGTTTGGCAGCAACTTTACTGATTGTCAAAGCTCATTTTTAATTATTCATAGACTCTTACAGATAGAGTGTGTGTGTGTAGTAAATACTTTGGGTTTGGATCTCTGATGAAATCCTATATTAGAGCAACTCAGGATAAAATAGAGAACTTCCTGTCCCAGATATGCTTGACAAAATGGATATCATGGTTAATGGAAAGGAGAGATTTTGGAGTTGAGCAAAACCTGGGTTCAAAGGACAGACCACGCTTTAGACTGACATGCTTTGTGATCATGGGCAAATTGCTTAAATATATTAAACTGCAGTTTCCTGATTTCTAAGAAACAGTATTGCAATACTTCCCACCCTGTAGGCTTCTTAGGAAGAATAAATGAAAGAAGATACGGATAACAAGGTGAAAAAAAAAAACAAAAACATGAACTCATCCAAGTCCCTCAGTTTACAACTGAGAAAATGCAGCTGACTTGTTTATAATGTACAAACTCAGGACTCCATTCTCATGTGCTTAACTAGAGCACAGTAATCTTTCAATGGGCTCAAGCAAAGAGAAATACCTATAAAAAGCACATGTTATATAATGTAACTATATATGTATGCTCAAAAGTATGCTCAAAAGAACCCACATTATCTGTTTAATTCTAACTATATGAATCTGGATCCCAACAGGCTAAACGGATGCAGGATGTGGCCACAGCCAGTTGGGTTTCTAAATGCTGCATCATGGGTGCAGGATGGGATAGTGGCTTGAGTTGCAGCCTCCAAAAAGGTATGTCCATGACTAATTCCCAGAACACGTGAGTGCACCCTTATTTGGAAAAGGGTCTTAGCCGATGTCATTAAGATAAGGATCTTGAGATGAAAAGATCATCCTAGATTATCCAAGCCCTAAATCTAATGACAAGGGTCCTTATAAGAGACAGAGGAGTTACACACAAAGAAAAGAAGGAGGCAGTGTGACCACGGAGACAGAGATTGGAGTCATGCAGTCCCCAAGCCCAGAAATGCCCACGGCCACCACCAGAAGCTAGAAGAGGCAAAAGGACCGGAAGGTTCCTAGAGCCTCTGGGGCATCACGACGCTGCCAACATCTTGATTTCAGCCCTGTTACACTGATTTCAGACTTCTGGCCTCCAGAACTGTGAGAGAGTAAATTTCTGTTAATTTAAGTCACCAAGATTGTTTTAATTTTGCAATATGTTAACAGCAGCCCTAGATAACTAATACAGGCGGTTAAAACTCTGAGACAAAGAAATGAAAACAAGTTGTGTGCTAGCTAGGATGTAATTCACATGCAAGCATTGGCCTGTGGAGAGGGCAAAGATGCCCTATTTTTAAAATGTCTCCTTGCTTGCATTCACAGGGTCTTGAAAGATGCTTTATCAGAGCTCTGTGTCTTGGTGCATGAATTCAATCCTCATTTGAGAAATACAGAATCTACCTTCAAGTGACTTAAGTCATTGACTAGTGAACAAACCAACCAACAGTTCAGTTGTAGGGCAAGGTGCCGAGGGCTCCAACAGAGGGGTTTTGCGAGTGCTGTGATTCGCTTAGAGAAAGGAAGCGCCAGCTCTGACGGGGGCAGGGTAGCCACCAGGACAGGCTTCTGAGAGGAATGGTTGCCTGAGCTGTACCTCACCTTGTTGGCTAAGAGACAGGGAGCTTTTGCTGACAAAAGGAGCAGGGATGCTATTTTCCCCAGCCCTGAGATGAAAGTCCTGGAGGCTAAAATTTCTGTCGATTATCATGTCTGCTCCCCTCTTTTCCATGACCTGGCGTGTTTATGTAGGGAACACTGCAGCTGTTTGCTGGGTTAAGATAAATATTAGACAAGGAAGTGTGTCTGACTAACACACGTGAGCCAGGTGTTCTGGAAAGATAAACCCTGGGTAAGGGCAATGTGTGGGGATGGAGGACTTCACGCTTCCACTGGCCAGGTGGAAGCACGTCCAGCTCTGCAGTCATCAGCTCTGCCTGTGGCTTAATTCTTCCTGCCTCTGAGGCCCTGCCCACTGCTCCCTCCGGCCTCTGACTGCCCTTCAATTCATCACCCTAACTCCCAGTCCGGACAGCGGAGCCAAGCAGGAGAGAGGGAACAAATCTTTTTATGTATGACAAGCACTGTACTAAGTTCTTTACATATGTGATCTGATTTAGCCCTCGCCACATTCCTCAGGGAAAAGTATTGCCATTCCCATTTGTCAAAAGAGGAAACACTCTTATTTGGTTAAGTAACTTTCCTGGAGCTAAAAGGCATAAAGACCTTTGAAGATCTGACTTTTGCTTATCTCCAACGCCAGTCACTCTCTGTCTCAAGATTTACGCTCCAGCTATACCAAGCTGCTTCTAGTTCTTCCTTCCACGCTTAGTGCAATGACTCTCAACTGGGGGCAATTTTGTCCTCCAGGGGTAAAATCTGACATTATCTGGAGACATTAATGAATGTCACAGTTGAGGAAGGGGATGCTACTGTCATCTAATGAATAGAATCCAGGGATGCTGCTGCTAAACATCTTGAACTGGACAGGACAAGCCCTCCCCCCAACCAGAAAAGAATTCTCTGTCCCAAAATGTTAGTGATGCTGAGATTGAGAAATCCTGCATTAGTGCTTCTCATTCCCTCTGTCTGGTCTGTTCTTATTCCCTTCTCCTCTTAGCTGGATGTCTCCTACTCATTTATGACCCAGCTGGTGTGTCACTTCCTCTAGGAAGACCTTTCTCATTTCTCCAGGCTGGGCCAGGTGCTACCCTTCTGTGCTCCCATACACAGCCTTCCTAGCATTGCACCTTTTATTGGTTCTCCACGGTCCCCTTCATGAATCTGGGGCTCCTACTGGGCGGGGAACCATATTCCATCTACCTTTATATCCCTAGAAGACAGTGCTAATCCTGACAGGGCTTAAAGGATATTATTGCAAGAATGAAGTGGTGATTTGGGATTTATACACTATACGGAAGGGATAATGGGGAGAGTTGATATTGTCATTCTCAGTGCAGAGTGATTAGTGTGGAAAAAGAATGGCAGGAAGTGCTGTTGCAGAGATTGAAACATATTTCCTACTGGTTTTAGCTCTGGTTTCCTGAACCAGAACAGAAAGATTCTCAGAACTCTGAGAAAGAGAACAGAGAACCTCTCAGAGAAAAGAGAAAGTAGCTGAATATAAAGATGCATGTCCTTTTCTTCTTAAATCCCACTTGCTCCCCATGTTGTGATAATAAAAAGAATGACAAAAACAACCTAACTTGAACTGAGCAAAAATTAGGTCTGGCTGTTGTAGCTTGAACAGCTGTCAAATCCAGTGGAGGAAGCACAGGTAATGACAATGTTTCCACGTGGTCACGGATGCAAGAAAACCTAGCTGGCCCTTTCCTTGCTTCCGTCAGAGAAATTCAAATGACAGTAGCACTTGCGCTGTCTGCCAAAGGAATTGGCTGAAAGCAGGAGATATTTGAGGCACTTGATATGTTACTGGTTTTAAAGAGAGTGTCCCTGACAGCCTTTTAGCTCCCCGGCTCCCTTTGGCACTCGGAAGGAATAACAGTCAAGGGAACATTGAGGACCAATCCTCATTGCTTTGTCTGTACATAATCTTAGAATTTAGAATAGCACCCACTTGGATAAAAAGGTGGCTGCAACTGCCTTAGTTAAGCTCTTCTACCTGTAGCAGAAGAGAATCCAAAGATAAAATACGATTTGGTTAAACATAAGCACCCAGGAGTCTCCACAGGCGTAGACTATATTGAAATCTGGAACCAGGAATTCTTGCAGGATTTTAAATGTAGGAATCTTTGGGTATTATCTTTTATATTTTAAATTCATTGCTGTTTATGAACAGGAGCTTAAATGTAGAATATAAAAAGGTCGTTGAAAACTTCGAATTTAGTGTCAGAGCAGCCTGATGGAAAAGATAGATGACAATGTGCATCTTTTCTCCCACACTGGTTTTCCCTTTGATTCCAAATACACCTGCTTCCTAATACTTATTTTCTTCCTGAAGGAAAAATATCATAGGAAAATTATTATGAGTCAAGCCAAAGCAGTTCTTTCCTGGACAATATGCTACATGGAGCAGGCACTGTCTAGCAGTCTTGAGAATGAAATGATTATACAGTGTGACTTTGAGTGCCTTCTGTCAGGGAGTATGTTGAACAGTGTTGCGTGGGAAGTGCATGCTGTCCACTTCCTATGCAGTGGACCGTCTGTCTTTACAATATAGCCAATCCTGAAGTTACTACTTCTGGGAGAACAGCATTTGACAGTCTCCTTTCTCCCGTGGCATTGACAGAGAGGTCAGTGGACTAGGGGGGCGTGGCCTGGAAGCAGACACATCTGAATACAAGTCAAAGGGCAAAACCAGAGTTTGAAGTTTCAATAAAAGATTAAAATTTTAATGTAGTTAACATTTCAAAATCTTCTTCAGGATATGTACTTAAAACAATCCCTTCTCATCCCAAGGTTATGAAAATATTTTCCTGTATTTCAATCTAAACGTTTTGAAGTTTTGTTTTTTTATCTATCTATCTATATCTATCTATATATATATTACATCTTTATTGGAGTATAATTGCTTTACAATGGTGTGTTAGTTTCTGCTTTATAACAAAGTGAATCAGCTATACATATACATATGTCCCCATAGCTCCTCCCTCTTGCATCTCCCTCCCACCCTCCATATCGCACCCCTCTAGGTGGTCACAAGCACCTAGCTGATCTCCCTGTGCTATGCGGCTGCTTCCCACAGGCTCTCTAATTTACGTTTGGTAGTGTATATATGTCCATGGGACTCTCTCGCTTTGTCACAGCTTACACTCCCCCCTCCCAATATCCTCAAGTCCATTCTCTAGTAGGTCTGTGTCTTTATTCCTGTCTTACCCCTAGGTTCTTCATGACTTTTTTTCCCTTAAATTCCATATATATATGTTAGCATACGGTATTTGTCTTTCTCTTTCTGACTTACTTCACTCTGTATGACAGACTCTAGGTCCATCCACCTCATTACAAATAGCTCAATTTCGTTTCTTTTTATGGCTGAGTAATATTCCATTGTATACATGTGCCACATCTTTATCCGTTCATCCGATGATGGACACTTAGGTTCTTTCCATTTCCGGGCTATTGTAAATAGAGCTGCAATGAACATTTTGGTACATGACTCTCTTTGAATTATGGTTTCCTCAGAGTATATGCCCAGTAGTGGGATTGCTGGATCGTATGGTAGTTCTATTTTTAGTTTTTTAAGGAACCTCCATACTGTTCTCCATAGTGGTTGTACCAATTCACATTCCCACGAGCAGTGCAAGAGTGTTCCCTTTTCTCCACACCCTCTCCAGCATTTATTGTTTCGAGATTTTTAGATCATGGCCATTCTGACTGGTGTGAGATGATATCTCATTGTAGTTTTGATTTGCATTTCTCTAATGATTTTGAGCATTATTTCTTGTGTTTGTTGGCAGTCTGTATATCTTCTTTGGACAAATGTCTATTTAGGTCTTCTGTCTATTTTTGGATTGGGTTGTTTGTTTTATGTTATAGAGCTGCATGAGCTGCTTATACATTTTGGAGATTAATCCTTTGTCAGTTGCTTCATTGGCAAATATTTTCTCCCATTCTGAGGGTTGCCTTTTGGTCTTGTTTATGGTTTCCTTTGCTGTGCAAAAGCTTTGCAGTTTCATTAGGTCCCATTTGTTTATTTTTGTTTTTATTTCCATTTCTCTAGGAGGTGGATCAAAAAGGAACTTGCTGTGATTTATGTCATACAGTGTTCTGCCTATGTTTTCCTCTAAGAGTTTGATATTTTCTGGCCTTACATTTAGGTCTTTAATCTATTTTGAGCTTATTTTTGTGTATAGTGTTAGGGAGTGATCTAATCTCATACTTTTACACGTACCTGTGCAGTTTTCCCAGCACCACTTATTGAAGAGGCTGTACTTTCTCCACTGTACATTCCTGCCTCCTTTATCAAAGATAAGGTGACCATACGTACGTGGGTTTATCTCTGGGCTTTCTATCCTGTTCCATTGATCTATCTTTCTGTTTCTGTGCCAGTACCATACTGTCTTGATTACTGTAGCTTTGTAGTATAGTCTGAAGTCAGGGAGCCTGATTCCTCCAGCTCCGTTTTTCATTCTCAAGATTGCTTTGGCTATTCGGGGTCTTTTGTGTTTCCATACAAATTGTGAAATTTTTTGTTCTAGTTTTGTGAAAAATGCCAGTGGTAGTTTGATAGGGATTGCACTGAATCTGTAGATTGCTTTGGGTAGTAGAGTCATTTTCACAATGTTGATTCTTCCAATCCAAGAACATGGTTTATCTCTCCTTCTATTTGTATCATCTTTAATTTCTTTCATCATTGTCTTATAATTTTCTGCATATAGGTCTTTTGTCTCCTTAGGTAGGTTTATTTCTAGATATTTTATTCTTTTTGTTGCAATGGTAAATGGGAGTGTTTTCTTGATTTCACTTTCAGATTTTTCATTATTAGTGTATAGGAATGCCAGAGATATCTGTGCATTAATTTTGTATCCTGCTACTTTACCAAATTCATTGATTAGCTCTAGTAGTTTTCTGGTGACATCTTTAGGATTCTCTATGTATAGTATCATGTCATCTGCAAACAGTGAAAGCTTTACTTCTTCTTTTCCGATTTGGATTCCTTTTATTTCCTTTTCTTCTCTGATTGCTGTGGCTAAAACTTTCAAAACTACGTTGAATAATAGTGGTGAGAGTGGGCAACCTTGTCTTGTTCCTGATCTTAGTGGAAATGCTTTCAGTTTTTTACCATTGAGGACGATGTTGGCTGTGGGTTTGTCATATATGGCCTTTACTGTGTTGAGGAAAGTTCCCTCTATGCCTACTTTCTGGAGGGTCTTTATCATAAATGGGTGTTGAATTTTGTCGAAAGCTTTCTCTGCATCTATTGAGATGATCATATGGTTTTTCTCCTTCAATTTGTTAATATTGTGTATCACCTTGATTGATTTGCGTATATTGAAGAATCCTTACATTCCTGGAATAAACCCCACTTGATCATGGTGTATGATCCTTTCAATGTTCTGTTGGATTCTGTTTGCTAGTATTTTGTTGAGAATTTTTGCATCTATGTTCATCAGTGATATTGGCCTGTAGTTTTCTTTCTTTGTGACATCCTTGTCTGGTTTTGGTATCAAGGTGATGGTGGCCTCGTAGAATGAGTTTGGGAGTGTTCCTCCCTTTGCTATATTTTGGAAGAGTTTGAGAAGGATTGATGTTAGCTCTTCTCTAAATGTTTGATAGAATTCACCTGTGAAGCCATCTGGTCCTGGGCTTTTGTTTGTTGGAATATTTTTAATCACAGTCTCAATTTCAGTGCTTGTGATTGGTCTGTTAATACTTTCTATTTCTTCCTGGTTCAGTCTTGGAAGGTTGTGCTTTTCTAAGAATTTGTGCATTTCTTCCAGGTTGTCCATTTTATTGGCATAGAGTTGCTTGTAGTAGTCTCTTAGGATGCTTTGTATTTCTGCGGTGTCAGTTGTTACTTCCCCTTTTTTATTTCTAAATCTATTGATTTGAGTCTTCTTCCCTTTTTTCTTGATGAATCTGGCTAATGGTTTATCAATTTTGTTTATCTTCTCAAAGAACCAGCTTTTAGTTTTATTGATCTTTGCTATTGTTTCCTTCATTTTTCGTTTATTTCTGATCTGATTTTTATGATTTCTTTCCTCCTGCTAACTTAGGGGTATTTTTTGTTCTTCTTTCTCTAATTGCTTTAGGTGCAAGGTTAGGTTGTTTATTCGAGGTGTTTCCTATTTCTTAAGGTAAGATTGTATTGCTATAAACTACCCTCTTAGAACTGCTTTTGCTGCATCCCATAGGTTTTGGGTCCTCGTGTCTCCATTGTCATTTTTTTCTAGGTATTTTTTAATTTCCTCTTTGATTTCTTCAGTGATTACTTCGTTATTAAGTAGTGTAATGTTTAGCCTCCATGTGTATGTATTTTTTACAGATCTTTTCCTGTAATTGATATCTAGTCTCATAGCGTGTTTGGAAAAGATACTTGATAAAATTTCAATTTTCTTAAGTTTACCAAGGCTTGATTTGTGACCCAAGATATGTTCTATCCTGGAATATGTTCCATGAGCACTTGAGAAAATGTGTATTCTGTTGTTTTAGAATGGAATGTTGTATAAATATCAATTAAGTCCATCTTGTTTAATGTATCATTTAAAGCTTGTGTTTCCTTATTTATTTTCATTTTGGATGATCTGTCCATTGGTGAAAGTGGGGTGTTAAAGTCCCCTACTATGAATGTGTTACTGTTGATTTCCCCTTTTATGGCTCTTAGTATTTGCCTTATGTACTAAGGTGCTCCTATGTTGGGTTCATAAATATTTACAATTGTTATATCTTCTTCTTGGATCGATCCCTTGATCATTATGTAGTGTCCTTCTTTGTCTCTTCTAATAGTATTTAAGTCTATTTTGTCTGATATGAGAATTGCTACACCAGCTTTCTTTTGGTTTCCATTTGCATGGAATATCTTTTTCCATCTCCTCACTTTCAGTCTGTATGTGTCCCTAGGTCTGAAGTGGGTCTCTTGTAGACAGCATATATATGGGTCTTGTTTTTGTATCCATTCAGCCAATCTGTGTCTTTTGGTGGGAGCATTTAGTCCATTTACATTTAAGGTAATTATTGATATGTATGTTCCTATTCCCATTTTCTTAATTGTTTTGGGTTCGTTATTGTAGGTCTTTTCCTTCTCTTGTGTTTCTTGCCTAGAGAAGTTCCTTTAGCATTTGTTGTAAAGCTGGTTTGGTGGTGCTGAACTCTCTCAGCTTTTGCTTGTCTGTAAAGGTTTTAATTTCTCCATCAAATCTGAATGAGATCCTTGCTGGGTAGAGTAATCTTGGTTGCAGGTTTTTCTCCTTCATCACTTTAAATATGACCTGCCTGTCCCTTCTGGCTTGCAGAGTTTCTGCTGAAGGATCAGCTGCTAACCATATGGGGATTCCCTCGTGTGTTATTTGTTGTTTTCCCTTGCTGCTTTTAATATGTTTTCTTTGTATTTAATTTTTGACAGTTTGTTTAATATGTGTCTTGGTGTATTTCTCCTTGGATTTATCCTGTATGGGACTCTCTGTGCTTCCTGGACTTGAGTAACTATTTCCTTTCCCATATTAGGGAAGTTTTCAACTATAATCTCTTCAAATATTTTCTCAGTCCCTTTTTCTCTTCTTCTTCTGGAACCCCTATAGTTCAAATGTTGGTGTGTTTAATGTCCCAGAAATCTCTGAGAGTGTCCTCAATTCTTTTCATTCTTTTTTCTTTATTCTGCTCTGCAGTAGTTATTTCCACTATTTTATCTTCCAGGTAACTTATCCGTTCTTCTGCCTCAGTTATTCTGCTGTTGATCCCATCTAGAGTATTTTTAATTTCATTTATTGTGTTGTTCATTGTTGCTTGTTTCATCTTTAGTTCTTCTAGGTCCTTGTTAAATGTTTCTTGCATTTTGTCTATTCTATTTCCAAGATTTTGGATCATCTTTACTATCATTATTCTGAATTCTTTTTCAGGGAGACTGCCTATTTCCTCTTCATTTGTTAGGTCTGATGGGTTTTTAACTTGCTCCTTCATCTGCTGTGTGTTTTTTTGTCTTCTCATTTTGCTTATCTTACTGTGTTTGGGGTCTCCTTTTTGCAGGCTGCAGGTTCATAGTTCCCGTTGTTTTTGGTGTCTGTCCCCAGGGGCTAAAGTTGGTTCAGTGGGTTGTGTAGGCTTCCTGGTGGAGGGGACTAGTGCCCGTGTTCTGGTGGATGAGGCTGGATCTTGTCTTTCTGGTGGGCAGGTCCACGTTTGGTGGTGTGTTTTGGGCTATCTGTGGACTTATTATGATTTTAGGCAGCCTCTCTGCTAATGGGTGGGGTTGTGTTCGTGTCTTGCTAGTTGTTTGGCATAGGGTGTCCAGAACTGTAGCTTGTTGGTCGTTGAGTGAAGCTGAGTGCTGGTGTTGAGATGGAGATCTCTGGGAGATTTTCACCATTTGATATTATGTGGAGCTGGGAGGTCTCTTTTGGACCAGTGTCCTGAAGTTGGCTCTCCCACCTCAGAGGCACAGCACTGACTCCTGGCTGCAGCACCAAGAGCCTTTCATCCACATGGCTCAGAATAAAAGGGAGAAAAAGTAGAAAGAAAAAAGAAAGAAAGGAAGGAAGGAAGGAAGGAAGGAAGGGAAAGAAAGAAAGAAAGGAGATAAAATCAAATAAGATAAAATAAGATAAATTTATTAAAATAAATATTAGGAAAAAAATTTTTGAAAAAGAAAAAGAAAAAAAAAAAAACGGTCGGATAGAACCCTAGGACAAATGGTGAAAGCAAACTATACAGACAAAATCTCACAAAGAAGCATACACATACACACTCACAAAAAGAGGAAAAGGGGAAAAAATAATAAATCTTGCTCTCAAAGTCCACCTCCTCAATTTGGGATAATTCGTTGTCTATTCATGTATTCCACAGATGCAGGGTACATCAAGTTGATTGTGGAGATTTAATGCAGTGCTTCTGAGGCTGCTGGGAGAGCTTTCCCTTTCTCTTCTTTGTTCGCACAGCTCCGGGGCTCAGCTTTGGATTTGGCCCTGCCTCTGCGTGTAGGTCGCCAGACGGCGTCTGTTCTTCACTCATACAGGACGGGGTTAAAGGAGCCACTGATTCGGGGGCTCTGGCTCACTCAGGCCAGGGGTGGAGGGAGGGGTATGGAGTGCGGGGCGAGCCTGCGGCGGCAGAGGCCGGCGTGACGTTGCACCAGCCTGAGGCGCGCCGTGCGTTCTCCCGGGGAAGTTGTCCCTGGATCCTGGGACTCTGGCAGTGGCGGGCTGCACAGGCTCCGCGGAAGGGGGGTGTGGAGAGTGACCTGTGCTTGCACACAGGCTTCTTGATGGCGGCAGCAGCAGCCTTAGCATCTCATGCCCGTCTCTAGGATCTGCGGTTTTAGCCGCGGCTCGCGCCCGTCTCTGGAGCTCCTTTAAGCAGCGCTCTTAATCCCCTCTCCTCACGCACCAGAAAACAAAGAGGTAAGAAAAAGTCTCTTGCCTCTTCGGCAGCTCCAGACTTTGCCCCGGACTCCCTCCCGGCTAGCCGTGGCGCACTAACCACGTGCAGGCTGTGTTCATGCCGCCAACCCCAGTCCTCTCCCTCGGATCCGCCCAAAGCCCGAGCCTTAGCTCCCAGCTGCTTCTGCGCCGGTGGGTGAGCAGAAAAGCCTCTCGGGCTGGTGAGTGCCGGTCGGCACCGATCCTCTGTGCGGGAATCTCTCTGCTTTGCCCTCTGCACCCCTGTTGCTGCCCTCTCCTCTGCGGCCCCGAAGCTTTCCCCCTCCGTCACCCGCAGTCTCTGCCCGTGAAGGGGCTTCCTAGTGTATGGAAACCTTTCCTCCTTCACAGCTCCCTCCCACTGGTGCAGGTCCCATCCCTATCCTTTTGTCTCTGTTTTTTTTTCTTTTACCCTACCCAGGTACGTGGGGAGTCTCTTGCCTTTTGGGAGGTCTGAGGTCTTCTGCCAGCGTTCAGTAGGTGTTCTGTAGGAGTTGATCCACGTGTAGATGTATTTCTGGTGTGTCTGCGGAGGAAGGTGATATCCGCGTCTTACTCTTCCGCCATCTTCCCCTCCAACAATTCTATATTTTTAATCTACTGGAATTTTGGGGGTTTTTGGTAGAGGTGATGTAGGCATTTATTTATTTATTGAAATATAGTTGATGTACTATATTGTGTTCATTTTAGGTGTACAGCCCAGTGATTCAGATAATTATCAGATTCTTTTCCCTTATAGGTTACTATAAAATACTGAGTATAGTTCCCTGTCCTATACAGTAGGTCCTTGGTTATCTGTTTTATATACAGTAGTGTGTATATAGTAAGCCATCTATTCCTGTGCTGGTATCAGACTGTCTCAATTATTGTAACTTAGTTATGGTTCTTGCAATCAGGTAGAACAATTTTCCTACTTTCTTCAAAATCTCTTATATTCCATGTGTAGTTTGCACTTGGCTTGCCATATTCCACAAAAACAATATGATACAAAGCAACCAAAAAACCCTGTCATTGAAACTTTATTGCATTCAATAAATAATTTGGGGGTAAATTGACAATTTAAGGTATTGATTCTTCCTATTCATCAACATGGTTTATTTCTTCATTTATCTAGGGCAGCTTCTTTGAATTTTTCCCCTTTTAGTAATGGTTTATAACTTTCTTCATCAAGGTCTCAAAAATCTTTTGTTAAATTTATTTCTACACAACTTAAAAATTATTTGTTGATATTATAAATTAAATGTTTTCTATATTCTAACTGAACTATTAATGGTGTAAGGAAGGCTGCTCACTTTCTGATGTTGCATCTAGAAACCTTGTTGAATTATTTTAGTTGTTCTACTAGTTTTTTGGCGGATTATCTAGGAATTCCTACAGTTATACTGTTTGCAAATCAGGACACATTTTTTTTATTACTTTTAAATTCTTTCACCTTATTTCTTTATCTTGTCTAGGGCCTTGTATATTGCTGAATGTAAACTATCTTATTTGCATTCTTATACTTTTGTTTTAAGGAATTCCTCTAAGGTTTGGTCATTAAGAAATAAATTTAGTGTGGTTTTCTTTGATATATAACTTTCATTAAGAAAAATATTTTTCCTTCTTTTTTAGTTTGCTTAGAGGTTTTCATCATGAAATTATTTTTGTGACATGATTTTTTCATTTGTTGAGAGAATTACGTTTTTTCCACCTGTGATATGTTTTTCTGGTGATTGTAGTAATAGATTTGTTTTTAATGTAGAATTATCTTTGCTTTCCTGGGATTACGCATTTTAATGGTGGTGAATTCTTTGTTAACAGACTGCTGAATTTATTTTACTTGAATGTGTTAAAATTTTTGCCTCTATATTTTTAAGTAAGATTGACTTAAATATTTTTTCTTGTGCTATCCTTATCTAGTTTTGGTATAAATGTCACATTAGCCTCATAGACTGAGTTTGTAGTTTTCCTTTATTTATTTGTATTCTGTGAAGCAATTTGCATAAAAAAGAATTTTTGATCCTTGAATGGGTGATGGAAATCATCTAAAACCGTCTAGGCTGAGTATCTTTTGGATTTTATGATTTGTCTCATGTGTTCAGCATGGCTCCATGTGTCTTATCTTGGGACTTAGACCGAAGGATCAGATTTTACTTGAGGCATGCTCTGGTTATGGAAGGACAGGGGCAAAAGGCCAAACCAAATCATGCAAGCATGTGTATAGCTTCTCAGGTGTGACAGAGAAAATCACTGTGCCTGACTAGTGGTACCATGATATTTGCTTAGCAATTGGGTGGCAAGTGGTGAGCAAACAAAAATAGATATCTAGATGGTTTAAGATCCATGTGTGAGGTGACAAAACTTTGGCAAAACTGACACCTGTGATCACTTAGAGGACTTTGTGCTGAGCCTACAGTTCTAGAGGAAGGGACTGAACCATGATGTTAGCAGGTTTAAATTGATGGTTATTAACTTCATTTTGCAAATTATTTCTAAAGTTCACAGACTATGACGTGTCACAGATTGCAAGACATGCCTTTATTTTGTGTACCACTCAGAAAGGATGAAACACATCAATTAAGCTTTGATATAATGTCTTTTTAGGACATCAATTATGAAATGCAACCCAATCACAAAGATGTTAAAATGAAAAATGAATATGCATCTTATAATCAATGAAATATGGTATAAACAAGAGTAATAATTGGACAGTTTATATGCAAAAAAGAAAGGGAATAAGTTCTAGAAAGTCAGGATCCTGCAGAGTTGGAAAAGTCAACTGCTTCTAGACTCCAAGGAAGAGATGTGGTTTGAAAAGACCTTGAGAGACCAAGACCCAGTGAGACTTCTTAGTTGTATGGAGTGACTCAGCTTTGAGTCAGAGACCAGCTTTGAGTCAGGGAAACGGCCTGTCCACTCAAGCCTTGTAGCCTCAAGCTCGTTGCCATTAGGTTGAGAGGGGCAGGCATGGGGGTGAGGAAGTGAAAAAATACAAAATCTGTGATCCCAATCTACAAAAGAACTTTGAATATAGTCAATAGCACATGGATCTAACTAGAAGCAAATAAATCAGAAGCATACTAATTATCTGAGAGAGTTTGCTGCCAAAGAATTCTTGAGCCTTGCTTAAAAAAAGCTAAACTGAGTCTTAAAACATCCTTCTTGCAGGAAGTGGGCTGTGTGAGCTGTGTAGCTCTCAAAAGGGCACCTCTTCAACACCCACATTAGATGTGGCCAACGTGGATAAGTAAACAAGAAAGAATGTCTCTGAAGTCTAGAATCATGAAGAACAAAGGGCAGGCGATTTCCTCCTTCAAGAGAGCAGAATTGGCTTCAATTCAAGAAGCTTTCATGCCTTCCATGGTTGAAGACCTTCACAAAGCTAGCCCAGTTGTATTTCAGAATTGCTAGAGACCAGTGCCTGCCAAGCATCTCCACTTTTTCCATTTCTGACTGGAAGTGTCTACATGGTTATTTTTTCCCTTTCCCACAACTGCACACTGTATGTGGGAGTGGAAGAGGGTATCTTGTCTTTTTAGTTCATAGCTTGTTGTACAATAAAGAGCCACATGCAGATGTAAATGGAAAGCTCACTCAGAAATCCTAGACTTTGAGCTAGTTTCAATGCAGACAGGATCTCCAGGTTGCCTCCTCGGGGAGGGTGTGAGCATGTTCTATGTGTGGGAGAAAGAATGAAATGCAAATTTGGAAACCAGAAGCAGGGACATTTACAGTGACAGTGATAGGTATTTATCAAAACCAATTCATTTCCCCTGAATACATTGGAGGACCATTTGCTCATTTTCTTATTGTATTAGTGGAACCAAATGAATGAGTTCTGGCCAATGGGACGTGGGTAGAAGTGATGGGCACCACTCCTAGACCTGACAGTCAAACCCTCTGCATGACCTCTATGTTCTCTCTTTCCCTTAAAGGAATTTAGACACTTTGTGTTGAGGTGGAAGGGGCTTCTTTGAATGACGGCAAAACCCAGAACAGAGAAATGCACTCCCACTCCCAGACCCCTTCCTCCAGTGACTACAGTTGAGAGTAAGCAGTAAAATTTTATTGTGTCCAATGAGATTTTGTTTTTTATTTCTTACTACAGAATAATTTAGCCTAGCCTCATTAATGCAATCAATCAACATCTCTCCACTGGATTATTCTTATTGGATTAACCATATGTTCATTAATACTGATCTACTAGAAAATATCCTTTCTCTTGGCCTCAGAACATCCTCCAGCCCATTTGTCTGTTTTCTGTTCAAAGAACAACTTTGTGAGTCTTCTTTTTCACTCAGAGTCTCTATTTCCTTCTTCTCCCATTTAATCCCAGACCTAATGGTCATTTCCCTGTCCTTATTTAATTTGAATTCCTAGAAGCATTTGTAATGGTTGACCATGCTCTTTTCTTTGGTTTTCTTCCTACTATATTGTCCATTTCCTCTCCATCTCCCTTGCTGGCTTCATCCCTTCACCAGATATCAAAATGTAGATGTGACCCAGAGCTGCTTCTCTTGGCTATTTAATTCACACCCTAGGTGATCTCATTCATGTCTGTGTCTCTAAAGGATACCATATTTGTGCTAGTGGAACCCAGACCTATAGATTTAGTCCAAAACTCTAACCTGAGCACAAGATTCATATATTCAACTGTCTATTCAATATCTCTATGTGGAGGCCTAAGTGACATCTCAAAGTTAACATGATCAAAACAGAACTATTAATAGCCCCTCCCATCGTATCTGTTCTTTCCTTAGATTTTCCATCTCTATAAATTGTATTGCTATCCTCAGCCCCCAGCCTAGGATTCCTCTTTGACTTTCCTATAATTCTTCTTTTCCTTACATCCCTTGGTCAATTAGTAATTTATCCTCACCATCATCACTAGCCAAACTGTAATTCAAGCCAACCTCATCGTTTGGCTTGATAATGCCTCATAGCTGGTCTTGTTGCTTCCTTTGCAGTTTCCTCAGAGAAGCCAGTGGGGTCTTTTGGAAAAATAAATCAAATAATATCACCTTCCTGCTAAAGGTCTTTAGGAGTCTCTGATTGCAACTAGAATAAAATCCAGATTCTTTACTTCACCCCACAGAGTCTTGCATAATCCATCCCTTGCCTGACTTTCCAATCTCATCTTCCCCTCTTGCCCCTCACACACTAATGTTTAGACTGTTCTTATTGTCACCCAATCATGTCAAGTTCATTCCTACCTCAGGGCCTTCGCACTTCCTATTTCTTCTGGTTGGAATGATTTTCTTTTGAACCTTATTATGGGTGCATCCTTCTCATTATTCTTATCTCTGCTCAAATGTCCTTGTTCTAGAGAAGCAAACAGACAATCCCTTAGTCGTTTTCTGTCTTTTCAACCAGTTCCATTTTCTTCATAACATGAATCTATATATGAAGTTATTTTTTTCTTTATGTGTGACTGATTCACTCTAAGGAGGTTTGACTATATTTTAATAAATGATACACTTCCAATATTTTAGTTTAAACCATTATATTAATATTTATAAACAAGTAAAGGAAACTGTGGACATTTAGCCTTTCTACTAGGAAATATCAAGCAGGAGCTAAATATAATGAATGTAGCAGGAATTGAAGACAGGTGCCGGCTTTTGTGCAGAGAGACTTAATAAAACCATTGGTTCAGATCATTACTTAATTATAGCATGCCAGAGTTAGAATGCCAAATGATTATAGCTCCATTTTAATTTACCACCAAGATTCTGGTGCAACCAGCACTCTGAGATGCCACTGTAGCATTGCCTGCTGGAGCATCTTATTCTTGGTGAAAATGTTTTTTTCTTTCTGGTTGCTTGAGCACAACTTCCATTAAATTGCAATCAAGTCTTTGCCCTACAGTGTGTCTATTTTCAGAACCAGTCCCACCCCTTAAGCACCCACCCTCCATTTGATAGAGTGCACTTTCTCATCCTTTAAAGAGACCCACGCAACCCGTCTGTGATGGAGCCGTTAGGTCTGGCTTCAGTGTCCACTCCCGTCTACAGGCCTCTCCACTGGCAGCTCTTCCTCCTGTTCCTGTTCCTGCTTTTGTCCCTCCAGTCCTGATGAACACGTGGCCCAGTTTTCTCAGCCGCAGCTCTCTCTTTTTTTTTTCTTGCGGTACGCGGGCCTCTCACTGCTGTGGCCTCTCCCGTTGTGGAGCACAGGCTCCGGACGCGCAGGCTCAGCAGCCATGGCTCACAGGCCCCGCCGCTCGGCAGCATGTGGGATCTTCCTGGACCGGGGCACGAACCCGTGCCCCCTACATCAGCAGGCAGACTCTCAACCACTGCGCCACCAGGGAAGCCCCACAGCTCTCTCTTGCTGGCCAGGCACTTCCAAGGGTATAACACCAGACTACTCACCATGCTCCTCTTTGTTACAACCCTGGCCCTTCTAATTCTTAGATGCCAATCTTGGCCTGTTCCTACTGAGTACACAGCCTGGGGGGTTAGGCTCAGAAATCGTATGACTTTCAGTAACTTGTCCTCCATCCAGAAGGCTGGGGACCTTGTGATGATAAGAGGAATGAAAGTCTTTGGTGGCTTACCAGAGGACTGTTCTGTACTCTTTCCACAGAGTTAAATCCATTCATGAGAAACCTTAATCCTGTGCTGTTCAGGAAGCTGTCAAAGATGTCAATGGAGCCCCAACTCCTAGAAAACTAGTTTGCTTCTAGACTTCTTCCCATTTCACCAACCCACTTGACAAAAGTCCTGGGAAATCTAATCTGAATTAGCATTTACTATCCTTTTGTAGATCAAAATCTTTTAAGTATAAACTTTTAAATTTGAATAATAAATAGAAGGGAAAAAATTCTCTTTATTCTTGAGAATCAGGCCTGTATTTAGTTTGCTTGGGCTGCCATAACAAAATACCATAGACCAGCTTAAACAATAGAAATGTATTTTCTCACTGTTCTGTAGGCTAGAAGTTCAAGATCAAAGTGTTGCCTGGATTGTTTTCTTCTGAGGGCCATGAAGGAAGGATCTGTTCCAGGCCTCTCTCTTTGGCTTATAGCTGGTTATCTCCTTCCTGTGTCTTTATATTGTCTTCCATCTGTACATGTCTGAGTCCAAATTTTCATTCATATTGGATTAGGACCGACCCTAATGCCCTCATTTTAACTTAATTACCTCTGTAAAGACCCTATCTCCAAATATAAGTACATGCTGAAGTACTGGGGGTCAGGGCTTCATCCTATAAACTGGGGGTGGGGATGCAGAATCCATCCATAATAAGATTTTTAGCCCTTTGAGAAACACTGCATCAACAGTTACACTCTGTCCCATGATCACCTGTAACTAAATGAGTAAAGGAATATGAACCCCTTAGTTTATTCCTGCCCAACAATGTTTGCAATGGCTTTTTCCTTCACCTAGAATGTTCTTCTCTACACAGCTATGTGGCTTGCTCCATCACTTTATTTAGGCCTTTGATTAAAGATCGCTTAAATAGAGAGGACCTCCCAGCTCACCAAGTAGTGCTTTTATCTTACCCCCATCATCTGCCAGTGTCTCTTACTTTACCCTGTTTTATTTTGTTCATAGCACTTAGTACTACATGAAGTTTAGAACTTTTGTTTACATGAAAGAATAAAAGATAACAACAAATATATCTAACGTTCATTGAGTTTTTATGTTAAACCCGTCTTTAAGCACTTTTCATTAAATTTCTCAGCAAACCTGTCAGGTTGTCCCTATTTTTAACACTGTTTTGCAAATGAAAAAATGTGTTTATTGTCGTGACTACCAGTGTGCATTGCATGACACATATTAGGAATTACATATATCTGGGGTTTTTTTAGAATTTTTGAATTTTATTTTTTTATACTAAGGTTCTTATTAATCATCCATTTTATGCAAATCAGTGTATATATGTCAATCCCAATCGCCCACCACCAACCTCACCACCCCACCGCTTTCCCCCCTTGGTGTCCATATGTTTGTTCTCTACATCTGTGTCTCAATTTCTGCCCTGCAAACCAGTTCATCTGTACCTTTTTTCTAGGTTCCACATATATGCGTTAATATATGATATTTGTTTTTCTCTTTCTGACTTACTTCACTCTGTATGACAGTCTCTAGGTCCATCCACGTCTCAACAAATGACCAATTTCATTCCTTTTTATGGCTGAGTAATATTCCATTCTATATATGTACCACATCTTCTTTATCCATTCGTCTGTTGATGGGCATTTAGGTTGCTTCCATGACCTGGCTATTGTAAATAGTGCTGCAATGAACATTGGGGTGCATGTGTCTTTTTGAATTGTGGTTTTCTCAGGGTATATGCCCAGTAGTGGGATTGCTGGGTCATGTGGTAATTCAATTTTTAGTTTTCTAAGGAGTCTCCATACTGTTCTCCATAGTGGCTGTATCAAGTTACATTCCCACCAACAGTGCAAGAGGGTTCCCTTTGCTCCACACCCTCTCCAGCATTTATTGTTTGTAGAGTTTTTGATGATGCCTCTTCTAACTGGTGTGAGGTGATACCTCATTGTACTTTTGATTTGCATTTCTCTAATAATTAGTGATGTTGAGCAGCTTTTCATGTGCTTCCTGGCCATCTGTATGTCTTCCTTGGAGAAATGTCTATTTAGGTCTTCTGCCTATTTTTGGATTGGGTTGTTTGGTTTTTTGCTATTGAGCTGCATGAGCTGTTTATAAATTTTAGAGATTAATCCTTTGTCCGTTGATTCGTTTGCAAATATTTTCTCCCATTCTGAGGGTTGTCTTTTCGTCTTGTTTATGGTTTCCTTTGCTGTGCAAAACTTTGAAGTTTCATTAGGTCCCATTTGTTTATTTTTGTTTTTATTTCCATTACTCTAGGAGGTGGATCAAAAAAGATCTTGCTGTGATTTATGTCAAAGAGTGTTCTTCCTATGTTTTCCTCTAAGAGTTTTATAGAGCCCGGTCTTACATGTAGGTATCTAATCCATTTTGAGTTTATTTTTGTGTATGGTGTTAGGGAGTGTTCTAATTTCATTCTTTTACATGTAACTGTCCAGTTTTCCCAGCAGCACTTATTGAAGAGACTGTCTTTTCTCCACTGTATATCCTTGCCTCCTTTGTCATAGATTAGTTGACCATAGGTGTGTGGGTTTATCTCTGGGCTTTCTATCTTGTTCCATTGATGTGTGTTTCAGTTTTTGTGCCACTACCATATTGTCTTGATTACTGTAACTTTGTAGTATAGTCTGCAGTCAGGGAATCTGATTCCTCCAGCTCTGTTTTTTTCCCTCAAGACTGCTTTGGCTATTGGGGGTCTTTTGTGTCTCCGTACATATTTTAAGATTTTTTGTCCTAGTTCTGTAAAAAATGCCATTGGTAATTTGAGAGGGATTGCATTGAATCTTTAGATTGCTTTGGGTAGTATAGTCATTTTCACAATGTTGATTCTTCTAATCCAAGAACATGGTGTATCTCTCCATCTGTTGGTATCATCTTTAATTTCTTTCATCAGTGTCTTATAGTGTTTTGCATACAGGTCTTTTGTCTCCCTAGGTAGGTTTATTACTAGGTATATTATTCTTTTTGTTGCAGTGGTAAATGGGAGTGTTTCCTTAATTTCTCTTTCACATTTTTCATCATTAGTGTATAGGAATGCAAGAGATTTCTGTGCATTAATTTTGTGTCCTGCAACTTTACCAAATTCATTGATTAGCTCTAGTAGTTTTTTGGTGGCCTCTTTAGGATTCTCTGTGTATAGTATCATGGCATCTGCAAACAGTGACAGTTTTAATTCTTCTTTTCCAATTTTTATTCCTTTTATTTCTTTTTCTCCTCTGATTGCTGTGGCTAGGACTTCCAAAATTATGTTGAATAATAGTGGTGAGAGTGGACATCCTTGTCTTGTTCCTGATCTTAGATGAAATGCTTTCAGTTTTTCAACATTGAGAATGATGCTTGCTGTGGGTTTGTTGTATATGGCCTTTATTATGTTGAGGTAGGTTCCCTCTATGCCCACTTTCTGGAGAGTTTTATCATAAATGGGTGTTGAATTTTGTCAAAAGCTCTTTCTGCATCTATTGAGATGATCATATGGTTTTTCTTCTTCAATTTGTTAATATGGTGTATCACATTGATTGATTTGCGTATATTGAAGAACTCTTGCATCCCTGGGATAAATCCCACTTGATCATGGTGTATGATCCTTTTAATGTGTTGTTGGATTCTTTTTGCTAGTATTTTGTTGAGGATTTTTGCATCTATATTCATCAGTGATATTGGTCTATAAGTTACTTTTTTGGGGTATCTTTGTCTGGTTTTAGTATCAGGGTGATTGTGGCCTCATAGAATGAGTTTGGGAGAGTTCCTTCCTCTGCAATTTTTTGGAAGAGTTTGAGAAGGATGGGCGTTAGCTCTTCTCTAAATGTTTGATAGAATTCACCTCTGAAGCCATATGGTCCTGGACTTTTGTTGTTGGAAGATTTTTAATCAGTTTCAGTTTCATTACTTGTGATTGGTCTGTTCATATCTCCTGGTTTCTTCCTGGTTCAGCCTTGGAAGGTTATACCTTTCCAAGAGTTTGTCCATTTCTTCCAGCTTGTCCATTTTATTGGCATAGTGTTGCTTTTAGTAGTCTCTTCTGATGCTTTGTATTTCTCTGGTGTATGTTGTAACTTCTCCTTTTTCATTTCTAATTTTACTGATTTGAGTCCTCTCCCTCTTTTTCTTGATGAGTCTAGCTAATGGTTTATCAATTTTGTTTATCTTCTCAAAGAGCCAGCTTTTAGTCTCATTGATCTTTGCTATTGTTTTCTTTGCTTCTATTTCATTTATTTCTGCTCCGATCTTTATGATTTCTTTCCTTCTGCTAACTTTGGGTTTTGTTTGTTCTTCTTTCTCTAGTTCCTTTAGGTGTAAGGTTAGATTGTTTATTTCAGATTTTGCTTGTTTCTTGAGGTAGGCTTGTATAGCTATAAACGTCCCTCTCCAAACTGCTTTTGCTACATCCCATAGGTTGTGTATCATCGTGTTTTCATTGTCATTTGTCTCTAGGTACTTTTTGATTTCCTCTTTGATTTCTTCAGTGATCTCTTGGTTATTTAGTAACGTATTGTTTAGCCTCCATGTGTTTGTGTTTTTTACGTTTTTATCCCTGTAATTCATTTCTAATCTCATAGTGTTATGGTCAGAAAAGATGCTTGATATGATTTCAATTTTCTTAAATTTACCAAGGCTTGATTTGTGATGCAAGATGTGATCTATCCTGGAGAATGATCTGTGTGCACTTGAGAAGAAAGTGTGATCTGCTGTTTTTGGATGGAATGTCTTATAAATATCAATTAAAACTATCTGGTCTATTGTGTCATTTAAAGCTTTGTTTGCTTATTAATTTTCTGTCTGGATGATCTGTCCATTGGTGTAAGTGAGGTGTTTAAGTCCCCCACTATTATTGTGTTACTGTCCATTTCCTCTTTTACAGCTGTTAGCAGTTGCCGTATGTATTGAGATGCTCCTATTTTGGGTGCATATATATTTATAATTGTTATATATTCTTCTTGGATTGATCCCTTGATCATTATGTAGTGTCCTTCCTTCTCTTGTAACATTCTTTATTTTAAAGTCTATTTTATCTGTTATGAGTATTGCTACTCCAGTTCTCTTTTGATTTACATTTGCATGGAATATCTTTTTCCATCCCCTCACTTTCAGTCTGTATGTGTCCCTAGGTCTGAAGTGGCTTTGTAGGTCCTTTTCTTCTCTTCTGTTTCCCACTTAGAGAAGTTCCTTTAGCATTTGTTGTAGAGCTGGTTTGGTGGTGCTGAATTCCCTTAATTTTTGCTTGTCTATAAAGCTTTTGGTTTCTCCATCGAATCTGAATGAGATCCTTGCCAAGTAGAGTAATCTTGGTTGTAGGTTCTTCCCTTTCATTACTTTAAGTATATCATGCCACTCCCTTCTGGCTTGTAGAGTTTCTGATGAGAAATCAGCTGTTTACCTTATGGCAGTTCCCGTGTGTGTTATTTGTCGTTTTTCCCTTGCTGCTTTCAATAATTTTTCTTTGTCTTTAACTTTTGCCAGTTTGATTACTATGTGTCTCAGTGTGCTTCTCCTTGCGTTTATCCTGTATGGGACTCTCTGAGCTTCCTGGACTTGGGTGGCTATTTCCTTTCCCATGTTAGGGAAGTTTTCGACTATAATCTCTTCAAATATTTTCTCGGGTCGTTTTTCTCTCTCTTCTCCTTCTGGGACCTCTATAATGCGAATGTTGTTGCATTTAATGTTGTCCCAGAGGTCTCTTAGGCTGTCTTCATTTCTTTTCATTCTTTTTCTTCATTCTGTTCCATGGCAATGAATTCCACCATTCTGTCTTCCAGGTCACTTATCCGTTCTTCTGCCTCAGTTATTCTGCTACTGATTCCTTCTAGTATATTTTTCATTTCAGTTATTGTATTGTTCATCTCTATTTGTTTGTTCTTGAAGTCTTCTAGGTGTTTGTTCTTTAAGTCTTCTAATGTCTTTGTTCAACATTTTTTGCATCTTCTCTAGCTTTGCCTCCATTCTTTTTTCGAGGTCCTGGATCATCTTTACTATGATTATTCTGACTTCTTTTTCTGGAAGGTTGCCTATCTGCACTTCATTTAGTTGTTTTTCTGGGGTTTTATCTTGTTCCTTCATCTGGTACAAAGTCCTCTGCCTTTTCATTTTGTCTATCTTTCTGTGAATGTGGTTTTCCTTCCACAGGCTGCAGGATTGTTGTTCTTGCTTCTGCTGTCTGCTCTCTGGTGGATGAGGCTATCTAAGAGGGTTGTGCAAGTTTCCTGGTGGGAGGGACTGGAGGTGGGTAGAGCTGGGTGTTGCTCTGGTGGGCAGAGCTCAGTAAAACTTTAATCTGCTTGACTGCTGATGGGTGGGGCTGGGCTCCCCCATGTTGATTGTTTGGCCTGAGGCGACCCAACACTGGAGCCTACCTGGGCTCTTTGGTGGGGCTAATGGTGCACTCTGGGAGGGCTCACGCCAAGGAGTACTTCCCAAAACTTCTACTGCCAGTGTCCTTGTCTTCATGGTGAGCCACAGCCACCCCCCAACTTTGCAGGAGACCTTCCAACAGTAGCAGGTAGGTCTGGTTCAGTCTCCTATGCGGTCACTGCTCCTTCCCCTGGGTCCCGATGTGCACACTACTTTGTGTATGCCCTCCAAGAGTGGAGTCTCTGTTTCCTCCAGTCTCGTCAGAGTCCTGCAATCAAATCCCGCTAGTCTTCAAATTCTGATTCTCTAGGAATTCCTCCTCCCATTGCCTGACCCCCATGTTGGGAAGCCTGATGTGGGGCTCAGAACCTTCACTCCAGTGGATGGACTTCTGTAGTATAAGTGTTCTCCAGTTTGTGAGTCACCCACCCAGCAGTTACGGGATTTGATTTTATTGTGATTGCACCCCTCCTGCCATCTCATTGTAGCTTCTCCTTTGTCTTTGGATGTGGGATATCTTTTTGGGTGAGTTCCAGTGTCTTCCTGTCAAGGATTGTTCAGCAGTCAGTTGTGATTCTGGTGTTCTCACAAGAGGGAGTGAGAGCACGTCTTCCTACTCCGCCATCTTTGTTGAACTCTCACATATATCCGTTGAGTGAATAAATTAATGATTACAAATAGAAAGCTGAAACCAATAGAAAGGAGTAAAGTCAGCTGGCAGGGCTTGGTTATCCAGATCAAGAATTAACTTAAAGAGTAGTTTTAAAAAATTGCTATTGAAATGAGAATACAACCTTAGAGTTTCCTGTGTGTCTCCAAGGATGTCTGAGAATGTGTACATGGACTCCCATGTGACAGGATTACTACATTATGTGATCAGTTGTTCTTTTTTCTTTTTAATTGAAGTATAGTTGATTTACAATGCTATGTTAGTTTCAGGTGTACAGCAAAGTGATTCAGTTATTCATATATATGTATATGTGTGTGTGTATATATATATATATATATATATATATATATATATTCTTTTCCATTATAGGTTATTACCAGATATTGAATATGATTCCCTGTGCTACACAGTAGGTCCTTGTGTTTATCTGTTTTATATATAGTGGTGTGTATCTGTTAATCTCAAACTCCTAATTTATCCACTCCCACTATTCCCTTTGGTAACCATAAATTTGTTTTCTATGTCTGTGAGTCTATTTCTGTTTTGTAAATAACTTCATTTGTATCTTTTTTTAAGGTTCCACATATAAGTGATATCAGTAGTTCTTGGTGGAAAGTGTGCATTGGAATCAACTGAAGAACTTTTGAAAACTAGATCTGCCTGGCACCCAGGCCCATTGTTTAGAATCCTTTGAAGAAAGGTCCAGTCATGTGAGTTTTGAACTCTGGACAGACACTTCAAACTAAACCTAGAGGTGGAAGAACAAACCTTATGGCCTTGGAGACCAAGGTGATCCTAACTCTTTCTTGCTACACAGAACCTAGGGTAGCATATCAGTACCAGCATGGACTTTGAAAGTCATTCAGACCAGGGTTCAAATCCTAGCTTTGTCCTTGCTTTTAGTGTAAATAACTTAAACTCCCTAAGCCAAACCTTAACTGTAGAATGAATATAATGTTTCCTATTTCATAATATTGTTCTGAAGATTAAATGGAACTATACATTGTTTAGTACAGTTTCTGGCCCAGAAGTAGGTCCTCAATACTTTAAAAATACTCTGAATAGAAAGCCCTTGGGAAAGTAAAGGATGGCATATATATATATATATAAATGTGTTAAAACCAGAGATATGCAAAAGACATTTCTGTGCCAGAATTTGCTACTCTAACCACATGAGATCCTTGAAGAAGTCCCAAATACTGGTATCACCTGATCAAAGTTTTCAGCTGTAGAATTATCTTCTTGGTCATGATCAATGGAATCTCAAATCTCACAAGAAGTCAGGAGTGATTATTTTTCTAACTCAGAGATTCTTGGGGCTGCTTCCAAGTAGCAAAAGCCAGTATCTCTGCCTCAATTAATAAGGATCAATGGTGGTTTTAGCCACAGTTGCAAGGTAATCACAGCCACTTTTTAATTTGGGCCAAGTTGAATAATTTGAGAAAGATCATCAGGTATTATGTTATCATTCCTAATATCCCAGCAGAGGAAAAAGTCACCCATGAAGTAGATTCCAGTAGAGGAACCCCTAACAGCCCATTGGTTCTCCATCATGTGGGTGATCTAACAGGGCTCCCATCCTCAGGATACTGTCATTTTAGAATCCTGCAGAAAATCTGACCGTATCAGCCTTGGCTTTCCTGGAGCTCTGTAAATGTGAAGGTGATTAACATGCAATTTGCATCACCTACTCTCTGTTGCTCGCTGGGCAGAGTTTAAATGGAAATCATTTGCATAACTGAATTTTCCTTCTTCCGTGTTGTGGAGGGAGCTACTTGTTGTGAGTTACTCCAGAAGGTGAATTATCTTAATGGAGTCAGCGTGTGGAAAACGAACAGATGTTTGGGGAAGTCTAAATCTATTTTGCTTTGCTTAAGGCTGTGATTTAAACTCATCTGTCTTCAAATAGCTCCTAAATGATTCATATAAATGACTAGTCAACCACAGAGCATGTTACTGATGGAAGGCTCTGCCCAGAGAAACTATGTTCGCCAAATTGTATTTTAATCTTTTCAAGGAAATGGATGACTTCCATTGTTTGAGGTGTTTACTATTTCTAAGGGAAGGCTTTAGCCTGTGCCTCTGCTTTTTTGTAGCTTCTAGAAAATTGAGAAAATGAATTTGCCAGAGGGAGCAGCGTTCTATATTAGGAAACGTGTACATTGGCAGATGGTGAAGGGAGTGCTACCTGGGTGTTGAGAGCTATTTAGGAGTATTCAAATTTAAATCTCTGATTTGAGCTGAACACAGTAAAGCAATAAACCTATTTGTCACATTTATGCTTGGCTGAATCAGAGGAAACGTAATATTGGTATTATCTACTCTTGTAATTATGGACATACATTAAATGGGTCATGTTTAAAAGTACTCAGATAGTAATGAAAGTATAACCGCCAACTGAAAAACTTAATGGAGATAATAACGTTTATCATACATCTATTGCATAGTATTTATTGTGTGATAGGTGTAAGTCTGGGAACAGGTTTACATAATCTAGGAGAGTGTATCACAGCATTTCATACAACTCCATGGGCTATACAGGGCTCAGAAATATATGCCAAGCAGTTTTAGATCTATAGGAACAAACAACCTACTTTTCTTTGAAAACACATTTCTATTAGTGATTCTATAAAAACTTCTGAAGCAAGCAGTTTAAAAATGAAATAGTTAGCTATTATTTTTCAACCTTCCAAAATCCCAAAAAACGTTTTTAATGCAATTTGGCTGTAGCTGGGAACTATATCTTGGACTTTTTGACAATAATAGATAAAAAGGCAATTGTGAAATTAACATTTAATCAAATAAGTTAGCAATTCTTCATTTAACTCATTCCCTGAACAAAACCGAAACATTTTCTCTGCTGCTTAGAGTTTATTAGCAATTTAGTTAATATAGTTAGTATGATGGGGTAAGGGAAATTCAACATGTAATTAGATTATGACTAAACTTTAATCCCTACTTCAGAAACACAAATATTATTGGAGCTGAAAGGAAACTTAGATGGTTTCTAGTTCAACTCCATCATTAGACAGGTTAAGATAAAGAGTGACTCACATAAGGTCAAATCACTGATTAATGGCAGAACCGGAAGAGAGGTCTAGGAGAGCTCAGATTAATTAGGATAATTAAAATTAACAGAAAAAATAAGACCTATCAATAATTTTCCTGACACTTCATTCCATCAGTTTTCTTTTCTCACACAAATTTTATTGAAAAACAAACTTACAAATGAGATCATCACAGTGTCCATTGTAGAATCATGTGTAATTGTATGAATGCATTGAATTAACTAGAATTTCTGAATGAGTAAGGATTTCTTGAGACATACACAAAAGCGTTATTGAAATGACATGGGGTGGGGGGACCTTCAAGGTGGCAGAGGAGAAAGACGTGGAGATCACCTTCCTCCCCATAAATACATCAGAAATACATTTACATGTGGAACAGCTGCTACAGAACACCTACTGAACGCTGGCAGAAGACCTCAGACTACCCAAAAGGCAAGAAACTCCCCACATACCTGGGCAGGGCAAAAGAAAAAAGAGAAAACAGAGACAAAAGAATAGGGATGGGACCTGTACCTCTGGGAGGGAGCTGTGAAGGAGGAAAGGTTTCCACACACTAGGAAGCCCCTTCACTGGTGGAGACTGCGGGTGGTGGAGGGGGGAAGCTTCAGAGCCGTGGAGGAGAGCACAGCAACAGGGGTGCAGAGGGCAAAACAGAGACATTTCCGCACAGAGGATTGGTGCCGACCAGCACTCACCGGCCAGAGAGACTTGTCTGCTCACCTGCTGGGGCGGGCGGGGGCTGGGAGCTGAGGCTCGGGGTTCGGAGGTCGGATCACAGGGAGAGGACTGGGGTTGGCTGCATGAACACAGCCTGAAAGGGGCTAGTGCACCACAGCTAGCCGGGAGGAAGTCTGGGAGAAAGTCTGGACCTGCCGAGGAGGCAAGAGACCATTTTTTCGGGGTACGCGAGTAGAGGGGATTCAGAGCACCGCCTAAATGAGCTACAGAGATAGGCGCAAGCCTCAGCTATCAGCGCCAACATCAGAGACAGGCATGAAACTCTAAGGCTGCTACTGCAGCCACCAAGAAGCCTGTGTGCAAGCACAGATCACTCTCCACATCTCCCCTCCCGGGAGTGCAACATCACGCTGGCCTCTGCCGCCACAGGCTCGCCTCGCATCCGAACCCCTCCCTTCCCCCAGCCTGAGTGAGACAGACCCCCAAATCAGCTGCTCCTTTAACTCCGTCCTGTATGAGTGAAGAACAGACGCCCTCAGGTGACCTACACGCAGAGGCAGGGCCAAATCCAAAGCTGAGCCCCAGGAGCTGTGCCAACAAAGAAGAGAAAGGGAAATCTCTCCATGCAGTCTCAGGAACAGTGGATTAAATCTCCACAGTCAACTTAATGTACCCTGCATCTCTGGAATACCTGAATAGACAATGAATCATCCCAAAATTGAGGCGGTGGACTTTGGGAGGAACTGTAGACTTGGGGTTTGCTTTTTGCATCTAATTTGTTTCTGGTTTTATGTTTATCTTAGTTTAGTATTTAGAGTTTATTATCATTGGTAGATTTGTTTATTGATTTGGTTGCTCTTTTCCTCTTTTCTTTATATATAGTTTTTTTTGTTCCTTTTTCTCTTTTTGTGAGTGTGTATGTGTAGGCTTCTTTGTGGGATTTTGTCTGTATAGCTTTGCTTTTAGCATTTCTCCTAGGGTTCTGTCTTTCCTTTTGTTGTTGTTTTTTGTTCTTTTTAGTATGATGAAGAGGGGTTTATCCCAGGAATGCAAGGATTCTTCAATATATGCAAATCAGTCAATGTGATAAACCATATTAACAAATTGAAGGAGAAAAACCGTATGATCATCCCAATAGATGCAGAAAAAGTTTTTGACGAAATTCAACACTCATTTATGATAAAAACCCTCAAGAAAGTAGGCATAGAGGGAACGTACCTCAACATAATAAAGGCCACATATGACAAACCCACAGCCAACTTCGTTCTCATGGTGGAAAACTGAAACCATTTCCACTAAGCTCAGGAAAAACACAAGGTTGTCCGCTATCACCACTATTATTAAACATCATTTTGGAAGTTCTAGTCACAGCAATCAGAGAAGAACAAGAAATAAAAGGAAGCAAAATTGTAAAAGAAGAAGTAAAGCTGTCACTGCTTGCAGATTACATGATACTATATATAGAGAATCCTAAAGATGACACCAGAAAACTATTAGAGCTAATCAATGAATTTGGTAAAGTATCAGGATACAAAATTAATGCACAGAAATCTCTTGCACTCCTATACACTAATGATGAAAAATGTGAAAGAGAAATTAAGGAAACACTCCCATTTACCATTGCAACAAAAAGAATAAAATACCTAGGAATAAACCTACCTAAGGAGACAAAAGACCTGTATGCAGAAAACTACAAGGCACTGATGAAAGAAATTAAAGATGGTACAAACAGATGGAGAGATATACTATGTTCTTGGATTGGAAGAATCAACATTGTGAAAATGACTATACTACCCATAGCAATGTACAGGTTCAGTGCAATCCCTATGAAACTACCACTGGCATTTTTCACAGAACTAGAGCAAAAAATTTCACAACTTGTATGGAAACACAAAAGACCTCAAATAGCCAAAGCAATCTTGAGAAAGAAAAATGGAGCTGGGGGAATCAGGCTCTCTGACTTCAGACTACACTACAAAGCTACAGGAATCAAGACAGTATGGTACTGGCACAAAAACAGAAATATAGATCAATGGAACAGGATAGAAAGCCCAGAGATAAACCCACATACATATGTTCACCTTATCTTTGATAAAGGAGGCAAGAATATACAATGGAGGAAAGACAGCCTCTTCAATAAGTGGTGCTGGGAAAACTGGACAGCTACATGTGAAAGAATGAAATTAGAACACTCCCTAATACCATACACAAAAATAAGCTCAAAATGGATTAAAGACCTAAATGTAAGGCCAGACACTATAAAACTCTTAGATGAAATCATAGGCAGAACACTCTATGACATAAATCACAGCAAGATCCTTTTTGACCCACCTCCTAGAGAAATGGAAATAAAAACAAAAATAAACAAATGGGACCTAATGAAACTTCAAAGCTTTTGCACAGCAAAGGAAACCATAAACAAGACCAAAAGACAAGCCTCAGAATGGGAGAAAATATTTGCAAATGAAGCATCTGACAAAGGATTAATCTCCAAAATGTATAAGCAGCTCATACAGCTCAATAGCAAAAAAACAAACAAACAACCCAATCCAAAAATGGGCAGAAGACCTAAATAGACATTTCTCCAAAGATATACAGATTGCCAACAAACACATGAAAGGATGCTCAACATCATTAATCATTAGAGAAATGCAAATGAAAACTACAATGAGGTATCACCTCACACCAGTCAGAATGGCCATCATCAAAATATCTAGAAACAATAAATGCTGGAGAGGGTGTGGAGAAAAGAGAACACTCTTGCACTGTTGGTGGGAATGTAAATTGATACAGCCACTATGGAGAACAGTGTGGACGTTCCTTAAAAAACTAAAAATAGGGCTTCCCTGGTGGCGCAGTGGTTGAGAGTCCGCCTGCCGATGCAGGGGACACGGGTTCGTGCCCTGGTCCGGGGGGATCCCACATGCCGCGGAGCGGCTGGGCCCGTGAGCCATGGCCGCTGAGCCTGCGCGTCTGGAGCCTGTGCTCCGCAACAGGAGAGGCCACAGCAGTGAGAGGCCAGCGTACCGCCAAAAAAAAAAAAACAAAAAAAACAAAAAAAAACTAAAAATACAACCACCATACGACCCAGCAATCCCCCTACTGGACATACACCCTGAGAAAACCATAATTCAAAAAGATTAATATACCACAATGTTCATTGCAGCTCTATTTACAATAGCCAGGACATGGAAGCAACCTAAATGTCTATGCACAGATGAATGGATAAAGAAGATGTGGCACATATATAGAATGAAATATTACTCAGCCATAAAAAGAAATGAAATTGAGTTGTTTGTAGTGAGTTGGATGGACCTACAGTCTGTCATACAGAGAGAAGTACGTCAGAAAGGGAAAAACAAATACCGTATGCTAACACATGTATATGGAATCTAAAAAAAAAAACAAAATGGTTCTGAAGAACTTAGGGGCAGAACAGGAATAAAGACGCAGATGTAGAGAATGGACTTGAGGACACGGGGAGGGGGAAGGGTAAGCTGGGACAAAGTGAGAGAGTGGCATGGACATATATACACTACCAAATGTAAAATAGATAGCTAGTGGGAAGTAGCCACATAGCACAGGGAGATCAGCTCCGTGCTCTGTGACCACCTAGAGGGGTGGGATAGGGAGGGTGGGAGGGAGACGCAAGAGGGAGGAGATATGAGGATATATGTATATGTATAGCTGATTCACTTTGTTATAAAGCAGAAATTAACACACCATTTTAAAGCAATAATACTCCAGTGAAGATTTGAAAGAAAAACCAAGAAGTAGCAGGGAAAAATAGATTAAGTGATATTGGGATTAAAAAAAAAAAGACGATATGACATGGTTTCCTGATGTTGCTTTCCGTTGACCTCCTTCTAGACTTTTCTTCTGAAGGTCAGCACAGCACAGCTGAACAACATCTGCAGGGAACAAGGGCCTGAGCTTGCCTGAAGGTTGGAAAGTTTTATAGTTCTATAGACTCTTGATAGGCATAAAGGAAGAATGTGGACTCTGAGCTAGTCATGTCTGTGTGTGCATGTTTGTGTGTTTGTGTGTTTCTTCGTCTTTTCAAGGGTAAATACACCAAATCTCTAGCTAAAGCCATGGCTATGCTCTTAGAATCCCTGAATACTTGGATTCAAGCTCATACAGTAACCCAATCTTCCTAGTCTCCACCAATAGCACATATTAAATCATATTTTTCTCTATGTGAATATTTTTATATTATTCCACTCTTAGTATACACTTGAGGTTTATGTGTACATCTTTTACTTCGTACATGATTTTGAAGAAGGAACAAAAATATGATGTTTATAATGATTATAGCTTCCTGCTGGACTGATAATTTTATCATTACGAACTGTCCTTCTTTGTCTCTAGAAATAATTTTTATCTTAAAGTCTGTTTTGTCTGATATTAACATAGTCATTTGACTCTCTTTTGACTACTGTTTACATGCTATTCTTGCACTTTCAACCTATTTGTGTCTTTTAATCTCAAGTGTATCCCTTACAGAAAGTCAATAGTTGGATCATGTTTTGCATTCATTCTGCCACACCCTGCCTTTTGATTACTTATTCTATTTCAATTTAATGTAGTTACTGATAAGGTAGTGTTTACATCTGCCATTTTGTTATTTCTTTTCTATATCATTTGTGTTTTATTTTTCTATTATCTTCTTTTTTTTTGAAAACTCCATTGCTGCAAGGTGGAACTTTATTAAAGCATTATAAGGTGTAAAATTTCCTTTAAAACTATAAATTCTTAGATAATTGCACAATTAGAGAAAATTCAGTTGTTCAAGTTATGGCAGTACTTTTCAGTGTTTTACAGTATATTTGCATTTTAGCTCCATTATCTTCTATTCTGTCAAATAGATATTTTCTAGTACTTCACTTTAATTGTGGTTTTTCTGTATATTTTGTTGAGTTCTCTTCTTAGTGGCACTTTTGGAAATCAGGTATTCCCCCTACCTAGAGTTTGTTGTTTTTGTTACTTGTTGTTTGTTTAATGAGTTTTCTGAAGTAGTTGTGTAATGTCTGTATCCTTTGTTGTATGTGGTCACTAAAGTCTTCACTCAGCCTAGGGGGCAAATCATGATTGGACAGAGATTTCCTTAAATGCCTTGAGCAGTCCATCTCCCACTCGTTAGGTTGTTGTGGCATGCCTTGACCACTTTGGCAATTTACAGCTCCACCTTATTTTTCACTTACTACTTGCAAAGAGCCTTAAGGTTAGCCATGAGTGAGAGCTTATGGTCTTCTCGGTTCTTTATTGGTGTGTACATGGCCTTCTAGATCCCCAGGAATATGTTAGAACTTTTCAAAACCTTCTATAGACATTTCATTCCCTAGAATTTCCTCTTAAGTTTTTTGGGAAGCCTCTTATTTCCTAAACTATATCCCTAGCTCAGGCATCTGTGATGTTAAACAATTGCTGCTTTTGACAAATGCCCTGGGATTAGGAATTTTCACTCTGAGTGATGTCACCTGAAGATAAATCCTGTGAATGGGACTTTTATAGAGAGCTGCCAGAGAGGACAAATAGTGACAGTTCTCTGGAGGTGGGCCTTTTGCAGTGTTTCAAACACATTCTGCCCCCTCCAGTGTCCACTAGGCTGCTGTGTTTCACAGCTATCTTGGTAGTGAGACTGCTATTTTTTAAGGCTGCTGCAAAGTTAAGGAGAAGCAGATGGGAATAGGTAAGCACAGCAGATCTCACTGTTATTACTGATACCCCAATTCTGAACCCACATTACATCCAGGGTATATCTTTGCGTAGCACTTGCCATATTATGGTGAAATGATATGTTTCTCTGTTTCTGGTTTTCTCTCATTAGTCTGTAAATTCTTTAAGAACTGGGACAGTGTCTTATTACTCTTCATGGCCCCGACTCCTTTAACTTATTTTTTCGTTTGTGTTCTCTCTTTAGGTTTATGCCATCTTCCCTCATTCTATAATCATTCAAGGCAAATAAGAACATAATGGTGAAGGTTAACATAAATGTTTGAGGGGACTTAAAGATAGGGAAATAAATATAGGGCTAAGATTCACAGTGCATATGGCTGCATACAGCTATTAGATTTAGAATAAAAGTTGGCCTTGCGATTCTTTCTGGTTTTGAATACAGGGTTATGAGTATAAAACACAAATATTAAAAAAATATTGTAACTTGTATCTCCAAATATCTGTTATCCTTTTTCATGGTCACTTAAGGAGTTGGACTTATTTTCAGGAATATTTCCCTAACTCAGATCTCTCCTTGGGAACTAGCTGTTGCCAATATAATCTCATTACCGAAAATCCCCTGCATCATCAGCTTTGGTTCAGATTGATTTTGCCCCATTTCCTGTGCTCTGTCCCTCCCTTCAAAGGATGAAGATTTATTTAGGTCAGAGTGCTAGGAGAGAAATACATGTCATCTGAGGACCAAATCTGTGGTCAAAGAGTCTCAGGGGGGACAGTCCTCTAAGCTGCTCCCAGGGGCTCTGCCATGCCTTCCTTTGGCTGAGGTATCAGGAAGCCTTCTGTACTTGGAGTGACATGTCCAAAGCTGCTATATACCCAAATGTCCAGCCTCCTTTATCTTAAATTTGTGGTACTGAATGGATTGCAAAGAAATTAAGACAAAGTGAAACAAATGGGAAAAGGCACTTGCAGGGAGACTTAATTTCTTATTCTCACACCATACTGCATACTTATTTACTCAGGAAGGGTACAGTGGTATTTGAATGGGTTTAAAGCCCTTTGAGATGCTGATGAAAGGATTTGTAATATGATCCGTCTTTATTTTGTGCAACCCTGGCACTGAGCTCAGCAATTCAGAACCTAGAGCCTCTCTTTCATGGAAAAATGAAAGAATATGAATTAACCCTTTCCTTCTCTAGAGGAAAACTGAAAAGCTGGTGACTCAGGGTCAAGAGATTTTCCATTTAATAAAGACTACTTCCTGGCCACCTGCTATTCCATATCTCTTTAACGAAGCAGTTACAATTTTTAGTACAAATTCATGAGATGAGCATACTTCCATCCCTTTGAATTTTCCTTTAAAAAATGAATAGTTCACAAACATAATGTTATACTTAGTTTCCATTTCTTTTAAAATCAAATTTTCTTAAAAAGTTATTACATCTCAAGTAGAATTCTCTATACTAACTTTGAAACTATAATGAAACTGCCCTTGGGGTGAAGGATTACGGAAATGCTTTTCTTATTAATAACAGGAGCTGACAGGTATTGGGGAGTTTTAAAACTCTTTCCCATTGTTAATGGTAAGTGAGTTAGGTGAAGCAGGTCATATGCAGCTTAATTTAGCGCCAAGTCTCTAATTTCTGTAAAACAGGATTAAAAATTGGAGTAGTTTTATGTCTGGAACGTTCTGAATATTCTTCTCTCTTTTTATAGCAAAGACTTGGTATGTTTGATTGACTGGAAATGTTTTTTTCCTTGGTATTTAGCTCAAGGTATAAAACAAAGAAATGTTAAGCAGTAAACAATCTCTTTTGAATTTATTAAGATCCAGAAATAAGACAGAGAACCAAGAAGAAAAGGAACAAGAAATTCAATGAGAAAGGAGGACATACAGACAATTATAGTGGTCTTGTTTTCTCTTCCATGAAAGATGAGTATATGGTGACATTTCTCCAGTTCAGAGTTCACATTGTACCTGTACCAAATCCCAATGATGTTCTCTCTGTATATAGTAGCAATCCACAAATATTGGCAAATGGCAAACTAAAGTAAACTGAATAGTTGAACTAGCTCATTAATCCATGGTATTTCATTTTTCATATAAGGTTGTGAGAAGAGATTGTCACTTATAGGGACAGGAGCTCAAAAAGAAGTGTCATGGCTATTTCAGATTTGGCCAGAGCTGTGTCATTCCTTGAATTCCTAAGTGCCTGGGCACAGAGGAGTGACAGGGTGAGACTATTTGCATGAAGGGCAGAAGCACCTCCTATGTCGAGTTATGATGAAGGAAGGAAGACATGAGAAGCAGTAGCTTGATTCAAGAATCATGCATTAGAATCAGAGAGGAAGGAGATTTGGGGTGTAATATCCTTTTCTCAAGTTCTCTCCCAGCCCAGCGTCGTGGACTCACGTCTGAGTGTTCTGAATAAAGGGCTACAAATAAGAGTCAGAAGAGCAAGCTCATCAAAGCCTCACTAAGTGGGGACACTAGAAGCCCAGCGCCAACACCCACAGAGCTGAATGTAACACGAAGGTGGTGAGAGCCCGTCTCCCCTTCATAATGGAGGTGACAGCTGACAGCACTCTCAGCTAAGACTGATGTGTTGTGATAATAACATGTACTAGGTTAAAAGAAAATAATGGGGACGAATTTCCAAACAGAAAAATAGCTGAGCTGATTATAAGAAGGTGGCAGCAGGAACCAAAGGCAAGAGAAGAACTTGTAAATTAGCAGCATCTTCCATATATGTCTTGGGCCATTGCAGTTCTCCTAGAAAGGTGACCTTAATCATGGTGACGGCTTTGTGAGCCTCGGAGACCTGGGAGATTACCAGAGAGGGGAGCAGCAAGAATAACCATGGTAAAAGTCACCTAGTGTCTGAAAGGACTAAAATGATGATTGTTCAGGAAACACCTCTGAGAACTTCCAGGAGTTTATAAGGATACCATATCCAATAAGGGGAAATGGAGGTCTTATAACTGTGGGTGGATGCAGAATCAGAAGACGCAGTATGAAGCTCTGAATGCAACCCTCCTCTTATCGCCAGCATCATGAGGTCAGGGGAAACTTATAGAACTTAAGAAAACAAACTGTCCCTAAATCCTTACCAACATTAAGCTTAAGGAGGAGAAAGAACTGGGAAAAAACCCTTTACTTATGAATAGCGATCACTTTCACTTATGTTTTGATGCCTACTTCACTAAGGCTGGTTTTAAAGGACTTATTATCTTCACTGCGTAAATAAAGGAGATGAACCTCAGTTGCCTCAAGTTTCTAAGGCTCCAGAGCATATGAGTGGGAGAGTTTTCATCAGCCCTCAGGGCTAATGAGTCTTCTCTGAGAAGCGCTGTTCTGGTAAACCCTTTAGAGTCCTCGATACTGTCTCATTTGCTAGAGGGCAGGTGCCATTTGTTAGCCAGGGGCGTCGGGTTAGGGATTCGTTAAAAATTTTCAAGAAGAAAGGAATAATGACAAAATCAAATTCTAGATTTATTAAGTTGTGCACAATGTTCTTTAAAAGAAATAATCAGAGAGCACCCACCTTCCTTCTCTGGAGTTTGGAAGAAGAACTGGTGGGAACAGTGGGTGTGTGTGCTGGCCCCTGGCAGCCCCTACAGCACAAGTGGGATGAGATGGGCAGTGCTTGGAATAGCCTGAATCAAAAATTGTCTCTTACAGTTGAAGGGTACTTTATTTCCCACTATAAGATTGTGGTAGTTTGAGACAATCATATTTAAATCTTCACGGGCAAGTGGACTACCCTCAGTCTGTGAATAAGGAGTCAGGAGATGCCTGGGATGTACACGCCCTGGGGATAGTCTTTAACAATGACAGGGGATAAATGCTCCAGCTCCTGTGTCCTGATCAGGACAAATCTAAGGGTTACTTACACTGTCTCCGGACTTTCCCAGTGGGATTGAGCCAGTAATGTCCTCTCTGAAACTTTGCTTGTTCCATTGTCCTGTTTGGCCTTCTTCATGTAACCTCTTCTTGAATAAACCCTTTTCACCAGAAAAAAAAAAAAATTGTCTCTTAGAAACAGAATCCTCACTCTGGGTATTTGTGTCCACCCTGGAGCCACCAGCATGATACAGAGATTGAGAAATTTCATTGAGAAATTTCAAAGATTATCAGATCAGTGTTTTTTTTGTTTGTTTCCGCTTTTGTGTTAACGGTTGACTCAGATGAAGGCGAGACAGTACCACACAGGTAGTCCAGCTCCTCTGGAGCCCTGCAAAGCCCAGTAAAACCCACATCCCTTTCTGCCCAGTGATGGTATCTAGGGCAGCTCAGCTTTGTCTGCTGTCTCTCATGGGGCTGTGACTGGCTAGCATTGTGAATCGCAGCTGGGCCAGCTAGGACATCTTCACTCACACGTCTGGTAGGTGGCAAGCTATCAGCTGAGGCACCCTCGTTCTCCTCTGTGTGGACTCTCACCCTCCAGCAGCCTAGCTCAGCTTCATTCCCTAGTCTCCAAGTGCAGCAAGAGAGGGGAAACCATGAGCAAGCACTTTTAAGCCTCTGTTTGCTTACCATTTGCTTATTGAAACTTGCCAAATCCTATTTCTTAAATACCAACAAAATCCCATCATATATGCTGATGCAATTAATTTTTTTTAGGACTCTTAACTATGAAATTTTCAAACATAAATAAAGTAGTATAATGAATCTCTGGGTATGCGATCCAGCTTCAATAACTATTTACACAAAGTCTATCTTAGTGCTAAATGATTTTTTTTTTTTTTTTTTTTTTTTTTTTTGCGGTACGCGGGCCTCTCACTGTTGTGGCCTCTCCCGTTGCAGACCACAGGCTCTGGACGCGCAGGCTCAGCAGCCATGGGTCACGGGCGCAGCCGCTCCGCGGCATGTGGGATCTTCCCAGACCGGGGCATGAACCCATGTCCCCTGCATCGGCAGGCGGATTCTCAACCACTGCGCCACCAGGGAAGCCCTAAATGATTTTTTTAAACTAAATGCTATGGCATAGACGGCTAGTTCTTCCCCAAATATGTTCACCTCTTCTGTAACAATAGATGCCCAGATTTGTAGTCCAAAATAGAGACTGTGTTTTCAATTCTAACTTGTAGCTAGGTGTGACCATGTGATTCCTGTCTAGCCAGTGGGATGTGAGCAAGGGTGATGGGTGTCATTTCCAGGTGTGCCCTTGAATGGAAGGAACTTGGCACCTCCTTCCCTTTTCCCCTTATACTTGTCTGTTTTGTAGACAAGGAAAGGAAGCTGTCTTGGACCACAGACAAAGCTCACACCTTAATGATGGTGTGAGAAATATTTGGCAGCAAAATAGAAAGTGTCCAGGCCTCTGAAGACCTGGCAGAATTGAACTGTGCCACCAGGTGGGATTATGTGAGAGAGAAATAAACATCTATCTAGTTTATGATGTTTGGTCCTCTAGCTTAAACTGCAGTTTATTTGGGTCTCTGTTAACAGCGCAAAAATGAACGTCCTAACTAATAATCATGATAAACTATCCTATACTGTTTGGAGAGTAAAAATCCGATCGTATATATTAATGCCACTTCTTTGACGAGATGGTGTCCATTATCTTTTAGCTCAGCAGTTACGTTACAGACAATTTCTCCTGTTCCTATTTAACAAATATTTCCCAAGTGATCTCTTGCTTAAAAACTAGGTATCTTTGCTCACTCTTGCAGCATTTCTTTTTCTATATGTTATTTAACTATAAATATTTTCCCTACAGACCGGCCCTCTGCATAGTCCTTTGGGCAAATGCACATTGTTTCAGAAGAGCAGCATGGCTGGCACTACAGGAGCAAAATCCGATTTGATGATCTGATGGGTGAGTTTGTAGCCAGACAAGCCGGCAGCAGTGAAGAGGTGAATCACGGAAAGGAAGCAGGAACTGAAGCATCCGAGGGCCAAAGGTTTTTGGATGTGGGCAGTGAGCAGTGTCAGGTGACAGCAGCCTCTTAGTAGTACCAGCTGTTTGTGGTGGGTGGGATGTCTTGTGCAGAGGAATGGTAATAAATAGGAAGGGGGAAAGCATCAAGGATATACATTTGGGAATTTTTTGTAGAAAATGTTCGGGTTAGACCTCATGGAGGGAGGAGAGTAAAACAAGCTGACAATAGAATAGCTTGCATACTTTTATTAATCATACAGGTGAGAGGAGCTGAGAGCACAGAAAGAATGACCAAAGTGAGTGGAAGGGCTTGGCCAAAGCCCCCCTTGGTTGCCTTGGTTTTAAGAGATATCAACTGATTATAATTGCACTATAATGAGAAAAAATGTCTGCCAGTGAAGTAGAGAGTAATTCGAAGTAGGGCCAGGTGTTCTTGTTAGATTTCCCCTGAGGGAGAGTTTGAAAGGACCTTCTCACAACCAGGGAAAGGGGAAGAATTCGAGCTGATGTAAAGGACTTTGGGTGCTGAGTTCTGGAGAGAGCCCCTCTGTATAGCTGACTTTCACTTCTCCTGTTGACCTTGAGTGGAGCCGGTGGAGGGAATAAGCAATGTCGTAGCACGTCCGTGTTCTATTGCGTGGTCCACTCTGGCGATGAGACTTGGACGGCACTCTGAATCTCTTCACTGCCCTAATGGATAGGACTTGTCCAGAGGAAGCAGCAGAACAGGAGGCCACTATGGAGCATAAAGACAGCGTGGGTCAAACAAACAGGAGGTGAAAGTAGGTGATGAGAAAGGGAAAATCTCCGCATTTCCTGTCAGCCTTGCTCTATCCCTTGTGTCTTCCCTAAGTGCTGTTTGAGTAGAAGGCTGAGCTGTCAAGCTCAGTAGAATGGAGTAGCGTATGTGGCTGATTCATTCTCTCTGCCAAGAGCATTCCAGGGAGGGTGGTGGTCTGCGAGGGGGTATTTGCCATCTCTGCACTAACTTACTATTTTTTAGTAATAGAGACTTAAATATTTTAGATAAATGTTTCTTTTATAATTGAACATACTTTAAATTAGAGAAGAGTGGAATTCTGTCCAAAGAAAGACTGGAGATACCAATACCAAAAAAGTATATATATATATATAATTTAGAGAAAGGCTTTAATTGTTTTATTTACAGATTTCATCCAGTACCCCTTGCCTTAAATTCACTTAATTTGTGATTCAATTTGTGTCATATAGAAGCAAATGAAATAATATCTTTATATAAAATTATTAGGGTCAGAACTCTCTGAAATAGGGCAATGAATGTGCAGAATCAGAGGCAGGAATATTCTTTGTAATTTTAGAAGGTGTAATTGAATTATAACATACATATGGAAAGTGTGAAATTTAGATAAGTGGAGTCAAAGAGTAGGAACCCATCTGTGTTTGGTCACTTTCCCTCATTATTGTGTCTGTGAGCTGCGTCAACACTACTATATGTAATTCTTTTACTGTCACTGCTATGCTACTTGGTATGACTACACCTCGGTTTAATTATGTTCTCTCCCATTGATGGATACTTAGGTTGTTTTCATTTTTGTAAACATATACAGCAAATTTTGTTGGGTTTTTAACTAGGAATGGAATTTCTGGGTCATACTATAAACTTTAGCTTGGTGGATACTGCCAAACATTTTATCCAGGGTATTTGTGCAAACTTACTTTACTGTGGCAGTTGTGACAATTCATTTTTCCCCATATTTTACTAACATTTAATATTGTCTGCTTTTCAAAAATTTAGCCACTCTGTTGGGTGTATAGTAATTTTGCATTGTGGTTTTGATTTACGTTTTCCTGAGAACTAGTAAAACAGTCCCATTTTTAAAAAGTGTGTACAATAACAAGTATGGGGCAAAATATTTGCCTTTAAGTGTGAGGCAAAAGGATTTCATTGTGTTAATGTATGAAGCACAAATGTTATTACGTTGAGATGGTGCAATTTCAGTCTCATGGGTGAATCTGAGGTACAAAGATGAAGTGATTTGCTCTGGGAGGTCATGTTTTCTCTGTGCCAGTATAGGTCAAAGCTAATCACTTGAAGGGAAGTATAGAAGAGATTCCAATGGTATTTGTATTTCAAATCCATTTCAATGCCTACTTTAACAGTCTCTTAAAAATGTAAACCTGCTACTACATTTTTCTTAAAAATCATAATATATTTTAGTGTTGTCTTGATTTTCTTAAGGTCATGGTCACATAAGCAGATATTCATTATAGACAGCATTCATTTTTAGTGGCTTAATAGAGCCTGAATTAGTAAAAAAGTGATTCAACTTAGAGAAAGTTTAAAATATTAAAACATGTTACGTGCTATATGGCAGAAATAATGAGAAGGGTCATGAGCATTCCTGTAATATTTAAAGAGAAATGGAACCTTCAAGGGTTATATTAACCTTGCAAATGAGGGATTCTTTCTAGAGCCTAAAGGGTATTATTGTACACTTTTCTAGTGCCTAAAGTTTTTTGATTGATGCTGTACGTTCATTTAGGGCTAAAACATGTTCATTGGTGATGGTGGTTATGAGTCATAAAACTTTGGAGACTATATTATATGCTGTTCAGATGCTACATCAGATATATTGCTGCTTCCTAAGGAAAAGTCTAGTTTTACTTCAGTTTGCCTCCAAGTCAAAATTCAGGTAGCTTTGGATCCAAGTGAAAGTTCTGCTTAGGTGCTTGCCTCTGTTTTCACAAAGTGTCAGCCTTCACTCCTTGTCATCTGACTTTTACATAGTAAAAAGCCTGCCATTCACTGAGGACTTACAGTATGCTAGGCACTGTGCTAAACATGTTCCATCTATTATTTGGTATAATTCCACAACAGCCCTATGAAGGAGGTATTGTTATTATCCCATTTCACAGATAGAAAAACTGAGACACTCATAATTTAAGTAACTTACCCAAGGTCATGTAGCTAGAAGGTGTTGAAGCTAGCATTTAAATTCAGACTTGGCTCTGACAAGTATTAACTTTTGTGTCCTTGGGTAACTGGTTTTAATTTTCTGGGTCTCTGTTTCTTCATCTGAAGAAATGAGATAATATTGACAATATTGGGTTGTTGTAAAAATGATTTTAGGCAATGATCTCTCTAAAAGGCTTAGTATGTGCATGTGAGCATCACATAAGAACTCTATTCATTATTATTGTTATTATTACTTTTATTATTAGTATTACTATTGTCATCAGTTATCATTATTGATCAGGTAAATTTCTAGGTGCTCACTATAACTCAGCAAGTTAGTTATCACCATGCCCGTAGAAAGGGGCTAAGTAACTTGCCCACTGTCTTATCAGTTAGTTAGTGTGAAACCATTCTCTCCCAGAACTGGCGTACTCAAAAGGTTTCTCCTTCTTGTACACAATCTTGTAACCCTGTCTCTTCATTGGATAACTATATATTATCTCAAGTGAGATGTCTCCAACCAGCTGCTCAGAACGTTTGTATTCCAGGCCACATCAGAGTCTACTTTGAGCTCTCTGCTTCCCAGCTCCAAACAGAAGTCCACCTGAAGGAAGACCTATCTGGGGGATGGGTATATAGAGCATGCATTCCATCTACCCTCCCAGGCACTCTGTCTTCTGTCATTGTATCTGGCTAGACCTCCAGGACCCTACACACCTAACATTAGCTTGTTTAGCCTTTGGGAACTGCTTTCGCTGAATCACTGTGCAGCTTTACCTCCAGGTTCTATGAAAGATCCCTTCAAGAACCTTTTGAAAGTTATTGCTCTTGTTTCTGAGGACGTTTCCCTCCATAGCACTTGGTGTCCCATTTACAGTTTACAGAGTCTTACTTGAGACAATTTTTCTGGGAAAATTTTTTCTTGTACTAAGGAACTAGTAAGTTTCCTTCTTTCTAATTCCAAGAATTCTGTAATTGCTTGTCTCACATTTTTCAATAAGGAAGCTCAGAATCAAATTTCAAGTTAAATTACAATCATTATCTTGCAATATTAGGTTATAAGTGTTCTTGTAACAGGCTGCCGGAATAGGAGGAGGTTTGAAGACAGTGGAACTTCTTGAAAGCTTTCCTGAGCATAAGCTTTTGTTTTGGAATAATTTTAGATTTATCAAAGTTTCAAAGATCATATGACCTGCACAGTAAGACCTTGTGTCATAGTTTACCCTGCTACACTGTGTGTGGTATTTCATATTCCTACATGTGTGACAGTTCCTTCTACTACATGGTGTGTAGCTCATGTGATGTCACTGTTGTGCACATGGCTTACCACGCAGGCTACTACTCTGTGTATTAGTGCATACTGTCTTAGAATTTACACTACTATACTGTGTATAGTTCACATTATGTGCAGTTCACACCACTACACTAAGTGCAGTTCACACAACTACACTGTGTGCTGATTCACACAGTACACAGTTGAGGGGTGCTGGGTTTAGCACTATTATATGTTGCAGCCTCAAGAGCAGACGGAGCTCTTAAAAACATCGATTATAAGAAAAAGAGAGCCTTTCCAGTTTATACTTTGAAGAGTCTTATGGACAGAACAGTTATTTTTAGCATTTACATGGTTTTTCTGCCAAGTCTGTAAGTCAGAAGTTCAAAATACAACCAAGCACCAGGTATGCTGTAGGGAGGTCCAGGGTGAAGGCTTCCAGGTTAAATCGTCCGAATGTGGCCTAGGAGAGGCCGTTATGTAGAAGCTCATTGAGGGACGAGGGAGCGAACCATTATTCTTGGGCTTGTGGTCAGCCCAGGCTTATTCACAAGCTCTTAGGGGTCCGTCCACAACACAAGGTCTGGATTTGGCTCTATCTGCGCTGACTGCATAAGCTGTGGCTGGGGCTTTGTGCTTCTAACACCCTAACCACGGCTTCACCCACAAGGGCTGATATGTCTGGTTATTGCTGGTACAATTTCAGATGGAAAATAGAACACAAAAGGGGTACAGAATGGTCTATGAGTTAGTTTTGTTAGTACATTCTTAAGATCCACTGCAGGTCCTTCTGGGGGCAGAGTCTGAAGTGCCCTAGAGATGCCCAGGAAGATACCCAGAGAAGCAGAGGTTGGTGCTGAATTCTGGGCTAACGAATGTCAGAGCTGGACGGCTCAGAGTTCTCAGTCCTTCTGAGCCCCATGACCCTGGCTGACCATTGACTTAATGGCTAGACCCAATAGGTTAAGAAAACAAAAACCCGGGGCTTCCCTGGTGGCACAGTAGTTAGGAATCTGCCTGCCAATGCAGGGGACACGGGTTCGAGTTCGAGCCCTGGTCTGGGAAGATCCCACATGCCGCGGAGCAACTAGGCCCGTGAGCCACAGCTACTGAGCCTGCGCGTCTGGAGCCTGTGCTCCGCAACAAGAGAGGCCGCGTTAGTGAGAGGCCCGCGCACCGCGATGAAGAGTGGCCCCCGCTTGCCGCAACTGGAGAAAGCCCTCGCACAGAAACGAACACCCAACACAGCCAAAAAAAATAATAATAAATTTATTAAAAAAAAGAAAACAAAAGCCCAGGGAATGTAGGAGAGGAATACTATTACCCTCCCTGTGATCCAAGAGGAGGAATTTCCCAGAAGCGAGCCTGGCCTCAGGGAGTGGGGTGACTTGTCTGCTCGGTGTCTGATCATCGCTGGTGCAGGTCTTCTGGGGCCCTGTTTCCTTCCCACATCTGTTCAGTGAAGTGATGCTGGGTAAGGGTGTCTTTTCTGCATCTCAAACCTCAGGGCAGCTGTAGCAAGACAGCCCATTGTTGTTACACACCTAACCCCATACTCCAGGCCAGCTTTTTATCAGTCTCCATCTGCCTGAACCCTCTGTATCTTTCAACAATTCAGATTCAGATAGTGAGGACATGGCTCTAATGTATTAGCCTTCTAAATCCCCAGTGTTTCGTATCACTTACTGTAGTTTTAATTTTGACCTATATATGATTTATATAAATTAACGTTTGTCTTCCTGATTAGTAAACAAGTTCCATGGGGAGCAAGGTGGTGAGCACACATGTATTTTGATCCCCGTTGCATTCCCAGTGCCTGGCCCAACGTCCCAAGGGCGCACGTACAATTTGTCAAAGGAAATGAGTCAGAAAGTCTTGGAACCCCTTACCTTCTCTTTGGACCCGGCTGTCCTCCCCTCTTGCAGCATCCTCTTGCTGAGGTCTGTAAAGCTTCCTTGACCACCCCACCAAAGTAACCAATTCTGAATCAGTCCCTGGACCAAGATTTTTTTTTTTTTTTTAATTTTTATTGGAGTAAAGTTGCTTTACAGTGCTGACTAACTTCTTTCTAACCTGAAACCTTGATGTTCCATTCAGGGCACTAACATATGTATACCATTCTTGTCAATCCCCTTGCAGACGTGACAACTTAACAAATATGACAGCATAAATAATATAGCATATCGTCCAAATCCCCCCAGATGAGCTTGTAAAAGAGACGCACAGAGCAGACGAGAATTTGGGTGGGATTCTTAACCCCAGTAAAGCCAACCACACATCACAGCTTCCCCACAGGAGTAGAGGTAGCCCTGTGTAACTGCATCCCGTTCCAAGGAAAAGTACTGAATTTTCCCATTTTTATTTTTCCCCTTGACTTCTCACTCCCTGCTTTGGGGTTGTGTCTTTATTGCAAAATCTGGCTGTGGACTTGCTTCTCCTGAATACCCTTAGCATGCCTTCATAAACAAATTTATAAGTTTTCTTTTTTTAAAACATTTTTAAATTGGAGTATAGTTGATTTACAATGTTGTGTTAGTTTCAAGTATACAGCAAAGTGATTGTTATAATTTACATATATCCTTTTTCAGATATAATTTACATATAAATTTTTCGCATTTTTTCCCCTGTAGGTTATTACAGGATATTGAGTAGAGTTCCCTGTGCTATACAGTAGGTTCTTTTTGATTATCTATTTTATATATAGTAGTGTGTGTATGTTAATCCCACACTCCTAATTTATCCCTCCCCCCCACAACTTTTCCCCTTTGGTAACCATAAGGTTGTTTTCTATGTCTGTGAGTCTGTTTCTGTTTTGTAAATAAGTTCATTTGTATCATTTTTTTAGATTCCACATTTAAGTGATATCATATGATATTTGTCTTTCTTAGTCTGACTTATTTCACTTAGTACGATAATCTCTATGTCCATCCATGTTGCTGCAAATGGTATTATTTCATTCATTTTTATGGCTGAGTAGTATTCCATTGCATACATGTACCACATCTTCTTTATCCATTCATCTGTTGATGGACATTTAGGTTGCTTCCATGTCTTGGTTATTGTAAATAGTGCTTCAATGAACATTGGGGGTGCACGTATCTTTCTGAATTATGTTTTTCTCCGGATATATGCCCAAGAGAGGGATTGAAGGATCATATGGAGCTCTAGTTTTAGTTTTATAAGGAACCTCCATACTGTTCTCCATGGTGGCTGCACCATCTTACATTCCTACCAACAGTGGAGGAAGCTACATGCTCTCTCTGTTGCTAGAGGCCCCAGGAAAGTCCTGAGGCCTGAGAGTGGATTGCAGGGGGCATGGGCTGACATTCTCTTTCCCCCATCCCTCTTTCTTATTTTTCTTGGTACGCTGTTTCTTCAGAGCAATATACCAACATCGTTGCAGAACACGTGTAGTAGTCTAACGCTGAATCTTGGGTGCTTTGGTCCTCGGTTTCTTGCCTTTCTTGGTTTAGCGGCTTTCTCACCACATACTGTCAGACCTTATCTTCTTTGGGGAGATTGCTCTGGGGGCTCAGTGGAAGTTGGAGCTGGTCTCTGACATAGCTCAGTGAAAGCAGCTTTGTTTGTAGATTGTCTTGGAGGGTGGTGGGAGTAGGGGGTAGGGGAAGAGAATGTCTACTGATAAAAGACATTTTCACATATTATTGAGGTCTGGGGAAGTCCTTCTGGCTTATACATGAGTTAACTTGAATTTTATGTTAACTAAAACAGCCTATTTGTGGCCTATCAAGCATACATTGTACATCTGCTCTAATCATTAAAGAAACGGGCACATTGACCAGAAGTAAAGAATGTCCATGTTGAAAATAAAGATTAAATGCTTCCCTTCCTGGGACACCCATGTTGGTACTCCTTTGATGATAAGTCTCCTTTCCCAGGTGCGAAGGCCATGCTGACTCGCTGTGTCTGTGCTGGTCTGGTTTTGTTTCTGAAACCTTGAAGAAATGTATCCCTGCCTTGTTTAATAGTCTTTGTTCTGACAAGATATAAAACTGTGCTGAAAACCATGCTTCTCTGGAGCAATTTCTCAGAGTAATCTAGGAAGCTGGCTTCTGGGCTATAGTCCTCAGTCGGGCTCAGTAAAGCTCTTTTCTGTTCTTATTACAGATCGCTTATTGATTATTTTTTTTGACAGTACAAATAGGAAAGCAAAAGGGTTGCTTTGCCTTTCTTTCAATGATTGCCTTTTCCACTTCTCTAAGTACAAGAGAATATTTTCTCTCCTCTCTTGCCTGGGTTTTTCTAGGTTTTCTTATTTCATTTTGACACGCTATTTTCTTCGGGTTTATCGCTGGGGCTCCTCCCCCTGCTAACTATTTTATAGGAGACAGGCAAAGTCAGCACAGAGGAAACAAATAGAACCCAGTGGCCTGTGAGAGGCCTGCTGGTTCTAGCCACCTGCCGGAGGCATTGAGGCTGAGCCCAGCGACACTTCCTTTGAAACAGAGCAATGTTCCCGCAATCCAAGTCAAAGGTGCTTATAAAAAGAATTCCCGCTTTTGGGGCTAGGTTTCTTTTTCCTCCTAGCTCCAGGTCCCGCTGTCTTCCTGCTGTCACAGGGAAGGACCCACGGTCTCATTCCTGCTTTGAATGGCAAAAGCTTTAAATGGTAATACCTCTTCCTGCTCAGCTTGCAGAAGCCAACTCTGCATGTGGTTCCAAAGCCTGGCCCAGAGCTGTTACCTACAGCTTTCCTTCCTGTTTTACTTTCTTTTCAGATACAGCGCATAATTAAAGTAATACATGCTTCCTATAAGAAGTCACTATAGAAATATGCCGAGAGAAAAACAATCACTCCTGGCACCGCCCTCCAAAGACAAACATTGTAAGCATGTTGGTACATTTCCCTCTAGACTTGTTTTTACCATCCTTAGGAATATTCCTGGCCTATGCCCATTATTTTCCTTCTTTTTTATTTTTATGGTTTATTTATTTATTTATTATTTTTTAACATCTTTATTGGAGTATAATTGCTTTACAATGGTGTTTTAGTTTCTGCTTTATAACAAAGTGCATCAGCTATACATATACATATATCCCCATATCTCTTCCCTCTTGCGTCTCCCTGCCTCCCACCCTCCCTATCCCACCCCTCTAGGTGGTCACAAAGCACCGAGCTGATCTCCCTGTGCTATGCAGCTGCTTCCCACTAGCTATCTACCTTACGTTTGGCAGGTATATATGTCCATGCCACTCTCTCGCTTTGTCCCAGCTTACCCTCCCCCCTCCCCGTGTCCTCAAGTCCATTCTCTAGTAGGTCTGCGTCTTTATTTCCATCTTTCCCCTAGGTTCTTCATGACCTTGTTTCTTTTTTTTAGATACCATATATATGTGTTAGCATACGGTATTTGTTTTTCTCTTTCTGGCTTACTTCACTCTGTATGACAGACTCTAGGTCCATCCACCTCACTACAAATAACTCAATTTCGTTTCTTTTATGGCTGAGTAATACTCCATTGTATATATGTGCCACATCTTCTTTATCCATTCATCTGTTGATGGACACATAGGTTGCTTCCATGTCCTGGCTATTGTAAATAGAGCTGCAATGAACATTGTGGTACATTAATCTTTTTGAATTATGATTTTCTCAGGGTATATGCCCAGTAGTGGGATTGCTGGGTCATATGGTAGTTCTATTTTTAGTTTTTTAAGGAACCTCCATACTGTTCTCCATAGTGGCTGTATCAATTTACATTCCCACCAACAGTGCAAGAGGGTTCCCTTTTTATTATTTTCTTATTCATCAGATATTGAGGATTCCCAAGTGCGATTTTAATTTTGGAGAAGAATGTTCTAAGTAAGAAAGAGAGAGAGAGGGAGAAAGGGAGACAAACGCTGGACAGAGAAAGCAGCATAAACCTAAGCACCCTCTGTATAACAGTGATTCATCCTCGTAAACTCCCAGATTGGTGCTTCATTACAGTAGTTCCCATACAGGTCCACCTAATAATTAGGAAGAGAAGTGATGAGTCATCAACCCCTTAAGGGCTCACAACTTGTCCCTCTGAGATGAATAGCTTTTCAGAGCCTTCAGATACTCTTCTGAATACTTCTGGTGTCCAAGACCCTGGGGACAGTTCATTTCTACATCAGAGTTCTCCAAGGAAGCAAGTAAATTTACAGCTGGCGCGCAGTTTAGTAAGGTGGGGAATGGGAAACAGCGCCCCCTCTGGGCAGACACGGGCAGGTGCAGCTGGGTGCACAGTGTGGAGAGCTGAGTATGGCTGGAGTCCAGCCTTCGGCCAACTGTCCTTTTAGCACCTCTGGGTAGGGCACGACCTGTGTGGCCATCTACTCTGGCTGGTGACATGGAATGGGGAGTCCAGAAAACACAGTTTGATGTTCACTTTTGACCACTGTGGGTTTGCCTTTGGCCGGTCCCTGTCTCTGTGGATTGGCTTGTTCTCTGGTACAATGATGGCACAAAATGAAATGATCTCTGAGACCTAGGTTACACATTCCAGGTACAGAGCAAAATCTCATTCACGGCTGGTACAGACACACATGGACCCATTCTCACATCTCACCTGAGGTCTCACAGACCTCAGTGCTGGAGGGGGTAGAGTTTGCCATTGATTGGGGTCCTGAACCTGTTACTTACTAGATTCAAGTGATCTTGGACATGTTATTTAATTTCTAATTTACTTCTTTGTGAAAGGGAAATAATAATATGTGTAACTTTACGGTTATCCAGAGGATTCAATAAGAAAAAAGGATTACTTAATAATTAATCCAATAAATATTTATTAAGCATCCGCTGGGCACAGTTCCAGGCACTGTGTGCGAGCAGTGAGCAAGCAGGATAAAGTCCCTCATCCCGGGGAGCTACGCTCCTGTTTGGGGCTGAGGGAGACGGAAAATAAACAGCTAAAAGTACCAGTGCTGTGCAGACAAGTAAAATGGGGTGATGTGACAGAAAGTGATGAGGTGACCACTTCAGTCTGAGTAAGGGGAGGATTCTCTGAGGAGGTGACATTCAGGCTGAGAGGTCGATGACAAGAGAGAGCCAGCCACATCACTGTGGCCGGGAGAAGAGCATTGTGGGAGAATGGAACAGTGCCCGGTGCACGGAAGGAAGGCGGTGGGCCTGGCATGTTTAGGACCCGAAAGAAAACCAGTATGGCCGGAGTATGAAAGGGGAGGAGAGTGAAGGTTTGAGAAGTAGGAAGAGGCCAGATCACAGAGGGACTGATAAACCACGAAAGCAAATTGGACAAGGTAGAGCCTACACAGCTCTTGGCCAAGTGGTATACTTGAGTGAGAGACCTGTCTGAAAATGAGGAGAAAAGAATGTCCTGGAGACACCTGTTTCCTCCTAACCCTGAAAGATGAAGGGGAAAGTTATCAAATGCTGCTGTGCCGGATGGTTTCCTTCGTAGAGACTGTCTGCCTATGTCAAACAGAAGCCCTGGGGGAGAGATGGGCCCTCCCCAGTCCTCAGAGGAGACCAGTCAGTCCCTGACAGTGGGGAAGTGCCTACGGAGAGCCATTAGGTTCACAAAAGAAACCTTAAAATAGATTCAGTTAGAGATGCAAATTCAGTTCAGAGCAGGTATCCCCAAGTCTTGAAGCTTCAAAGATGCCTCCAGGAGGACACTGTGGGGGTGGGGGGCAGGGGAGGGCAGGGGGGCACCCAAGGTAGAGCAGATGGCTTGATGAACATAAGCTGAATACTTCAGGCTACTCTAAGAAAGGGAGTCTTAATTAAGGGGAAAAAGCCCCAACTAGCAGAGTTGTTTGCCTTCCGTTATTGATAGTATTATTCTTTTGTTCGTGAGTTGCTCACAGATCCATCCTGGGCCTTTCAGGTCTGAGAGGAAGAGAACCTTTCCCCTCCTTATTTACAAAGCCCCCCAGAGCTGCCCCTCGGTCATCTCCCAGGATTTCAAGGAAGGCTGATGTTCCAAATGAGAAGTATTTACAGCTCTTGGTTTCCAACTGTCCGAGTGGCAGCTCAGATGGTTAATTGGCTCTGCTGTCTTGGCCTCTTCGCCCAAGGCTTTCTACAGCCTTCTACTCCCCCTCGTCCATCATGGGGAATTGTCACAGTCCAGCAGGCTCTGCACATTTAGGTTACCTTGAAGGGTGGGTTTACCGTCAGGCAGCCGTTGATTCCCAAGCCTCTGCAGCTACCTCAGCTGGTTGTCTGTGGAGTGAAAGAGGACTAGCCCTTCATTAGCATCTGTGACACTTTCATGAGCATCAATGAGGCTCATCTGAAAAACTCAGGCCTGGAGTGACGGAAATTATTCTGCACCACAGGAAGCGACTGGGGAAACTTTCCTGGTTTATTGAGGCCCTAGTTAAGAAAAAAGGAGCATCAACTTTGTCCCAAGATGATAATAGTATTCCTTGAAAAGAGGAGTCTCTGTAAGCTTGGGAAATAATATTTTCAAAACACTTTATATTGGAGAATTTCAAATACACATAAAAGAGTAAAGTTCCAATGAACCCCCATGTGCTCATTGCTTAGTCTCAATAATTATTAACATTTTGCCAACCTTTTTCATCTATTTCCCCTTCCCCCCTTTTTTCTTTGCAATTTTGAGACATTGTGCCCTCTCATCCTTAAATCTTCAGGGCATATCTGCAATAGATAGAAAATTTACCCCATGAATTGATGGAGGTTGGGTTCTCTAGAAAGCAAACTCTGAGATGAGAAGCCAAGAGAAAGTTTGTTGGGAGGTTGCAGGAGTAGCATTTGTAGGAGGGAAGGAAAGGATGCAGGATTAGGCAGGTGCTATGAAGGACTCAGCTGGACCCCCATGCAATGCTACAACGCTGAGCACTTCTTAGTTGGCCAGAGTCTGGGGGGAAGACTGGGCCTCTATACTCCCATAATACTCCCATGTTGACCGGGATGTTCCCTGGAAGTAGGTATAACCTTGGAGTAAGTGTCTCCCTTCAGCTGAGGGCAATTTGTAGGCAATTTCTGGAAAGGGCAAATAGCAGGTGCTGTTAGCTGCCCGAACTCCCAGCAGCACAGGGAATAATCTTTAATTTCTGAAGCGGGGTTAGGGTGGCCCATCCCAGGACCCACCAAGACATTGTTATGCCTAACAAGTTGAACAGTAACTCTTTACTGTTATCTAATATTATCTAAGCAAGGTCCACAAAGGGAAGAGTTATATGTTAAATTAAAAGATTCCTTTAGAGCAGGTCTATTATGAATTTTAAATATGCAAATGAACATCATGACTCCCTAAGAGGGTTCTTAAATGAGCAACATTTCCAAAATTTCTTTAATCACCTAACAGGTTTTTGGGTTTGCTTTGATTTTTAGTTTTTGGAACCTATCTCAGAAAACAATGCCCTGGAAAATTTAATAAACAAGGAAAGTATTAGGGTTTTTTTTGGCTGCACACACAGCTTGTGGGATATTAGCTCCCACCAGGGATCAAACCCTGGCCCCCTGCAGTGGAAGCTTGGAGTCCTAACCACTGGACCCTCAGGGAATTCCCAGAAAGTAGCAGTTTCTATTTACAGTGTTGCAGAAAAGCTAAAGCCAAGGCCATCTTGCATGGGAAAGAAGCTGACTGTTTGGAGTGGAACCACAGTAAGAATAATAGGAGTAAAGGCTACTGGATGCTACAGTCCCTACTAAGACAGCCACAGATTACACGAGCATCCAAATATACTTTGCAGTTAGCACAGGATGTGTGCTAAAAATACTATGCATTTTATCCCATCTACAGCCTTTCACTAACAGCTTTTTGATATGGTCATTTCTGCACAGCGGAAGGGTGGCAGAACACGTGGTAATTGCTAAGGAGTCTCTCTGTGTGGATGCTGTGAAGTTATTTTTAGGTTGTTACGAAGCCTCACTTATAAATGCTACCCCAATCTTAAGAGGCTGGTGTTGGAGACCAAGGAACCAGAAAGAAGTGGTCTAGGGTTTAGTGAAAGATTCATAAATCAATAGATCTCAACTGTGCTTATAGCATGGGTCCAGGCATTGGAATTGATAAAGGAGATATACAGTTTGCTCCCTAGGAATTTATACTAGAATGATGAAGAGAAAGATGTGGTTAACACAATGGAGCAAACCAGGTAAACACATATGCAATTATTTTTCATTTTGTTGTATGGTTGTTTTATTGTATGACTTTTTTACAAACATTACCTCAATTAATGTGTGTTTGCAAGTACTATTGCTATTTTATAGATGAAGAGGTGGAGAAAATTCTTAATTACACAGCTAATTAACGAAAACACATTTCATGCATTTTGATGGTAACTATTCTGGCTCTAGCAGACAATGAGGTGCAGTTCAATGAGGGTTCAGAATCAGGAAAGAGTTGTAGGGGAGTGATGGGGTGTCTGGAATGACAGACGCAATTGGCATAAAGTTTCTCTTGGTTTAGTGATTTAAGGTGTTGTGTCCCCTTCTCTTGGAGGTGAGACACTAGGCTTACCTGTAGTAATTTATGACATGGGAGGAATGCTTATCTCTCTACATTTATGGGGGAACTGAGGTGTTTTCCAAACACATGGGAGTTCCTATACTGGTCCATTGTGAGAGATGGCGCAGTGTGGGGGAGACCATGGATCTGAAGACTGATATGACTACTTTTAAATTTAGCTCTACTTACTAGTACTGTGTTTTTGTGCATTATATTCAGAACTCTAGTTTTCTGATCCATCAAATGGGTGTAACAATGCCTATATCCTTAGAGGGTGTTTGTGGGAATTAAATGATATGTTGTTTATTAGTGCCTAGGATGAGCTTGACACCTGGCAGACACTCAGTAAATATTAATTTTCTTTCCTTTATTCCTTATTAAATCATTTCTCTTCAGCAGAATAAATGATTTTAGTATCAGAAGCATGAATGAATGGTCTTTCCAATAAAACCCAGAATTTCTGTCCTTCTCCCCCTCTCCCATCCCATTTCCTGGGAATCCATGCAACATACACTGCTAAAGGTCAGTGCTGTGCCTACTGAATTATTCTGTACATTGGTAGATGAGTCTCTGAAAGGTTCACGTTTTTCTGCCTTATCTCATTAAGTTCTCTTATTCAGTAGTGAATAATAATAACAGAAGCTACAATTTCCTGGGTGTTTACTATATGCCAGTTAAGTGTTTGATAGGCAATAGCAACTTTTGGGCATAGATCCTGTTGTTATTCCCATTATAGTGATGATACTTTTGAGTCTTGGGTTGAGTCATTTGCCCCAGATTGTAGAGCTGGTAAGTAAAGGAACAGGCCTTCAAAACAGTTGTTTGTGATATCAAGGGATGAGAGGTAAAACCTTTGAGTGACAAAAGCTTGTGACTTGGACTCATGATCCTAATGACCTCGGTTCACTTGGGTGCAGTGAAAAGAGAGAATTGGCTCTTGGAGCGACTGGATTTGAGTCTCGTCTAAGTACACTGGCCAGACCCCTTGGCCAGAAATCCAGCTCAAGGTAGCTTTAGCAAATAAGTGAAATTTATTGACTTCAATCCCTCTCTCTCTCTCTAACTCTGCTTCTGTTGGTCATCCTTTTTCTCATATTGAAGATATTGTCCAAAATTGACCCAGGAAATTTGCCAGAAATAGCTTTGGTGGCTTAATTTTCCCTAAAGCTTGTGATCACAGAGAAAGAGGACCTATTTCCATAAGATCTACCAAGTTTGAGTCCCCAGACTAATCACTCTGGACAGGAGAATGAAGGCCTCTCATTAACCTGGACAAGGTCATGTTCCTATAACCCTTGGGATTGGGTAGAATGGAGGGTAGGTTAAATCCCATTGAAACTACCTGGAACGAGACATGAAAGGAGACATGCTGAGCAGAAGACCTTTTTCCTTAATATTGGGTCACTTAAAACCTGTCTAAGCTTAAGTGCTGGTTTGCAACCTCAGAAGTTCCCCAGGTAAAATTTGAAATTGGGCCCCATGCATGGTAGGCAAGGAGAGACCAAAGAAAGAGACAGCCACTCTAAATTGGCAGGTGACAGTTTTAATAAGCAGGGGGACTTACGTACAAGGTTTGTCTTGGGCGGCCCCAAGATGTGTACGTCTCCGTACCTACCTGCCAGAATCTTACAGTTTATATAGAGGCCTGAACTTGGTCCAGTCACATACAGCATCCAGATGGTCTCAACAACACATACTCTCTCAACGCTGCGTGCTTGAAAGCAGCTCCCGCCGTGGGAAGGGTGGGCAGAATGTAATCACCAAGGGTGGGGGAGGGGTGAGAGCCTCCAATTGCCCGTGTCGTGCTCATAGGTCAACTGGTGGTCATGTCCTCTCAAAGATCTCCTCCAACTTTAAATAAATCATTTCTCTCTAAATTCCAGTCTCTGCATCTGTAACATGAGAGCAGTAATTTTCCTTGTAAGGTTGTTGTGAGGGACAAATGAAATAATAGGTTGGAAGGAAAGTCCTTTGTAAACTTCACAGGCCTGTGGAAACATGGCTGCAAACTAGAACCTCTGAAAACCTGCTGTTTCTCTCGCAACCTTTGCTTTGACAGATGACTTAGTTTTAGGTGCTTCCTTGCCATTCAGTGACAGCAAGTCATGAAGCACACTAAATTAATGAAAGTATGTGTATCACCATTGCAATACATATGCTCACATTCTTTAGCCTGAAGAGACGTAAAAATGGGAGCAACAAAAAAACCTGGGATACACTTATTTATAACTCATGTCTGCCCGATTTGCCGCCAGCATACAGCTTAATCTCAGCTTTACCTTAAAATGTCTCTGCTAAAAGGTAAAAGTAGGAGAACAAGCCTGTGGATAAAAATAAACAGAGGGTTTATACAAAAGGAAAATACAAAGTAAGAATACAAAGCTCAGGGACACGTGGGTGAAAATTGAGCTATGGGTGCCTCGTGCACTTGAAGGTAAGTTGGAATTTTGCCTAAGTTCGTAAACCAAGGGGAGAAAGCAGTGCTTCCTTCCTCACGTGATTAAAACTTAACGTTGCGTCTACTATAATACTCCAGCTAATCTAAGTGAAACTTGGATTACTTGGCCTCACAATCAAGAAGGAAATCTTGAATTTCTGTAGCTGTAGCTCCCTCTTCTAAGAATTCTAAAACCCATCTATGAGAAAGTCATCTTCAGAGAATTTCCCAAAGTGATGAATTATTTTCCCTGTTTCTATACTTCTGAAAATATATTAAGTTCGCTTAAGACATTGTATGTATCTTTACACTGTAGCCATTGTTTTTTAAACACCTAGAATTTTCTAGGTTCTTTTAATGTTAGCTAATGGAAAGTGAGCAATTGAAGAAAAAAAATGACCAAGTACTGGGATTAAGGAGACCTACATTCTAACCCTCATTCAGTCAATATTCATTCAAAGAATAAATATTTGAGTATCAGGCTCCATCATGAGTGCCAGGGATAGTTTTAAATCAAATATTGTTCTTGCCTTCAAGAAGCTCATACCTATCATGTGAGGGAGACACATAATAAAGATAATATCACATAAATGGTGATCATATGATGAAAAACCAAGTAGGGTAAGGGGATTAAGAGGGGTGTTGAGCACTCTTTTAGAGGGTGATCAATGAAGAGTCTCTGAGGGGTTAGTAATTGAAATAAATCTTGAAGAAAGTGAGAGAACAAGACTTGAGATTTTGGGAGAAGGATGTTTCCAGAAGCAAGACCAGTATGTGCAAAAGCCCTGAGGCAGGAGTATACTTGACTTACTTGAAGAACCAACAAAGAAGTCAGAGTGGTTAGAGAGGATTAAGCTAGGAAAGCAGGAATGATAGATAAGAAATAAATTGGAGAGCAAACTGGGATCTTACAGTCCTTGGTAAAATTTTATCTTTTATTGCTGTGTAATGAAAAGCTATTGGGGGGGCTTGAACAGAGGAATGACATGATGTGATTTATGTTTTAGAACGATCACTCCAGCTGTTATATGGACCACAGACAGCGAAGAGTAAAGGTGGAAACAGGGAGATTGGCAGATGACTGCTACAGTAATTTAGGATGTGCACAGTTGTGGTGAGAAACGGTTTTATTTGAGATATTTTATGTGGGTAGGGCCAAAGGATTTGATGTGGGTTTATTTTTGTGTGTGTTGTGGAACTCTAGTCATATGTGTGACTTTGGGAGGTGATCAAATATAGTGGACATTATACTAAAAGTTTTCAAACATGCACATGGTATAGTGAATAGTACAATGAACTGTAGATACGCCACTCAGATTTAACAATTATTAAGATTTTACTAATCTTGTTTTGCCTATGTCATCCCACCTCTCTGTTTTTCTCTTTCTGGACTATTAAAACAAACCCTAGACATCACATCATTTTACCCCTCAGTAGTTTAGTATACATCTCCAACAAACAAGAACTTAAAAAAACCTCCACAATATCATACATAAAACCCTCACAATATTAGCCTAACAAAATTAATAATTATTTATTACCATCTAAAATCAATATGTGTTCAAGTTTTTCCCAAACTTTAAAAAAAAAAATACTTTTACAGTTGGTTTGATCAAATTAAGATCCAGAGAAGGTCCACCCCATTGCAATTTGTGTGAGGAAGATAGAGATTTCTTGCAGACCCCCTGCGCCTTCACATGCGTAGCCTTCTCTATTATCAACAATCCTCACCAGAGTGGGACATTTGTTACAACCAATGAACCTACACTGACACATCATAATCACCCAAAGTCCATAGTTTACCTTAGGGTTCACTCTTGGTGTTGTACCCATTCTATGGGTTTGGACAAATGTATAATAACATGCATTTATCATTATGGTATCCCACAGAATATTTTCACTGCCCTAAACATCCTCTGTGCTTTTCCTGTTCATCACCCCTCCCACCCTTCTCCAGCCTTTCACAACCACTGATTGTGGTTTTACTGTTGTGGAGATTTTACTATCTCCATAGTTTGCTTTTTCCAGAATGTCATGTAGTTGGAATCTACAGTATGCAGCCTTTTCAGATTGGCTCCTATCACTTAGTGATATGCATTTCATGTTCTTCCATGTCTTTTCATGCCTTGATAGCTTCTACCTTCTCAGTGCTGACTAATATTTCATTGTCTGGATGTACCACAGCTTATTTATCCATTCACCTACTGAAGGATATCTTGGCTGCTTCCAAGTTTTGGCAGTTATGAGTAAAACTGCTAGAAATATCCATGTGTGGCTTTTTGTGTGGGTATATATTTTCAGCTCCTTTGGGTAAATACTAAGGAGTGTGATTGTTGACCATATGGTAAGAATGTGTCTAGTTTTGTAAGAAACCACCAAACTGTCTTCCAAAGTGGCCGTACCACTTTGGTTACCCACTAGCAATAAATGAGAATTCCTGTTGCTCTACATCCTCACTGGTATTTGGCGTTGTCAGTGTTCCAGATTTGGGCCATCCTTTTATTTTTCTCTGCCATTTTTGGTTGATAATCCTGAGTTATTTGCCCTCTTAGAATTTCTTGTATACTAGATTTGGTGATTGCACCGTGTGGCATTTGAAAAATATTTCTTTATCCTCCTAATTTACTACAAAACTGTTAGCTAGATCTAGAGGCTTGATTATATATATTTTTGGCAGGGAGAGGGCCAGAATAATTCATGGGTGGCACCATGTACTACCTGTATCACTGCATCGTCAATTTAAATAAAGAGGTGAACTGAGGCAAGTTTAAATTACCAGAAATTGAGTTTATTCAGGAATAAGAGAGGGATTGCAATTCAGGACACGTGAACTGTGTCACAATACAGGTGAGTCCATCTAGGATTTGGGGCGGGCTGTTTTTATGGGCAAGGAGTGCAAAAATGGTAAAGTCCAGCCAGAGTCCAAGCAGCAAGTTCACTGGCGTGAGGATGGGGAGAGATTCTTGGCACACGTTCATTGACTAAGGCCTAAGTTTAGGTTTTCTGTAAATCAGGCATTTACGGGAAATCAGTCTCTCAGCCCTTCTTTCGTTTTCCTGAGTGCGCACGCGTGAGATTCTCCATTTCTTCTGCGCCGCTTCCATTTTAGATTGAAATCTTTTCACAGCGTCCTGGGATAAACGATGGCTGCTTTAGTGAAGTTCAACCCTCAGGCCACGTTAGTGAGGTTAAAACTGATCAGCTGTGTGGTAGCCCAAATAGTTCCCCGTCTCTCCAAAGATATCCAAACCCTAATCCTGGAACCTGGAAATTTGTTACCTATGGGGCAAAAGGGACTTTGTACATGTAATTAAGGCTGCAGACCTTCAGGCAGAGGAGAGGAGCCAGGGTTGCCCAGGTGTAGTCAATCGAGTCACGTGACCCCTTTAAGGCCGAGAACATTTCCCAGCTGAAATCAGAAGACGCGGAAGAGAGTGCGGTGGGAGAGGAGTCAGAGAGGTGCGAGTCTGACAAAAGTGGGATGAGCTGTTGGCGGCTGTGAGACTGGGGGCCCTGAGTGGGGCCTCTAGGAGCTAAGGGTGGTATCCAGCTGACAGCCAGCCAGGAAACCCGACCTCAGCCCTTCCACTCCAAGGAGCTTTATTCCGCCAACAACGTGAGTGAACTTGCAAGCGGATTCTTTCCAGAGCCTCCCAACTACTACCCAGGACGGCTGACACCCTGGTTCTGGCCTACAACTTGCAGCAGAGACCAGCCGAGATGACCCGCATTCTTCAGCGACAGAACGGTGAGATAATAATACATTTGTGTTGTTTTAAGCTGCTAAATGTGTGGTATTTGGTACAACAGCGTAGATAATTATACAAGTGGATGCAGGTGTTGTGAGCCGGGTCGCGCTCAAGTTTTCGGTGAATCTTTCGCCTCCTCGTTTTCGGCTGCTGTTGGCGAGTGTTGTTTAGGGCTCTTGTCATTAATGGTTACCAAATGGTGAATTTTCCTCTAATTCTGTCATACCTTCTGCATTTATTAGCTGGAATTCTCTAAAGAAGAACTTTTGTTTGTAAATAATTCAGTTTCCCTGAAAAAAGTTTTGCATATGAAAAGCAGATAAATGCCTTACATTTTCTCTTTATTCGTTTTCGGAATACTGATGGTGGTTTTGCTATGATTTCAGGCAAACAGTACGTTGTTTTGTTTTCTGTATTATTATGAATTTCTGGAGTATTATATATTTGTGTGTTTCAGCCACATTGCTGTCATTAATTTCCTTTTGGTGCTTCAATGGTCCCATTTTTGGCCAATGGAAATCCCTTCAAGTTGGGTCCTGTGTCTTTTTGTCAAGGCCTCATCATTTATGATAGCATTCTTTCTGGCACTACGAATTCTCCTTTATCTTGTTTATCTTATACATTTTATGCCCCAGACATTGCTTTGTCCGTTTCCCCAAGAATCCTTTGTTTCTTTTTGGGCGTTTAGAGGCTACAGTCTGGGCGCTTAGGGGTACTTTTGTCCTTGCTTCAAGCCATCTGGGAAGACAGAGATAGGACAAGTTGTTTTTTAGAAAGAAAATAATAAGTTTCCAAATCAAAGGTTACAATACATGGTTTATACTTTGATTTTTATACTTTAATCCCTTTGTTAAAAATTTTGGTTTCTGACAACATTAATATAATTTATTTTTTGTTCTGTTATCTAACAACGCAAATATTATTACTGCTAACAAGATTGCTGAATCTGGTTTAAGATTTCTCTGCAGTTTGTTTTGGTGGTGGTGATGGTTGTTAGTTTATCCCTTTAGGGAAGTACAGTGAAGATAACTGTATTTAAAGGATTGAAGTGGTCTTCACTAAGTGGTTATGCCACCAATTTCCTATTCTTTTTTTTAATAATTTTTGGGGGGTTATGGGGTTTTTTGGTCTTTTTAAAAATGTTTTTAAATATGTAAATATTTGTGTAATTTTAAAGTGAAAAAATAAAATAAAACCAGGGGCATTTGGGAGTTCTAGCTTCTTGTCTCCTTCCTTCCCTGACTTCATTGTCTTTTCTCTGTAGGGAGACTTCTTATTAGTTCTTAGTTTTAGGTCCATCAACTTTTAATTCAGAAAAATACAATTAAATATATATATGTGTATATGCACATATAATCATAGTTTTCCTAACCTAAATAAAAATGTCTTCTTTAGAACACCGTTTACCTTGCTTTTTTAACTTAACCTATCCTGGAGATCACTTCACAGCAGTATATAGAGGTCTTTCTCATTCCTTTTTATAGCTATGTGATATTTCATAACTTATTCATAATAGATTTATTCAGCCTGTCCCCTTTTGTTGGATGCTTGATTTGTTTCCAATCTTTTGTTATTATAAATAATGCTGTGATGAGTCCTGTGCCTTCTTTTTTGCTTGTTTGCTGTGTACACTTAGGATATATTTATAGAAATGGGGTTGCTGGGCCAAAGGGTAAATACACCTTTTTTTTTTTTTTTTTTCAAGAGGGTATTAAATTGTTTATTTATTACACATGATAACGGATGATACACAAACTTCATTCCCATCTATATCTGGTACCATAATCCAATTTAGATATATTGCATAGGATGTGCCAACAATCATATATTAATAATCAAAAAACTCCATGACTTGGCTTGGGTGACCCTTTTTCACGGTGAACTCCAAGGTCACAACGCAGTAACTGTCAGTTCAACTACACCAAGGTTTCAGAAGACAGTAGCTTCTCCACCAAAGCAGGTTGTAAATAAATTTTGAATGGAACCTGGCATCACCCTGAAGGAATACTAACTTCACACTGTTGGGGTGGTTTACCAAAATGGCTTCAGAGTAGACTAACTTTACACAGCACATTTAAAAAAAAGACACATTTATTCAGCGTCACGATCAGACCATTACATTTAGCAATCAACAGCATGGGTGCAAAAAAAAAAAAAATCTACATTAAAACCCTTTGTTGGAATGCTTTACACTTTCCACAGAACAGAAACTAAAATAACCTGTTATACAATTAGTCACAAATACAGTCCTCGAGTTTTTTTGCCCATACACATGAGTATTGTCTAAAACATGTCTTCTTTGTAGCAGCTGGGCCCTGCCACCACTGTGCTTGGCCGAGTTCACAAATCTGTTGTAGCCTGTAGCTTCCCTGTCACTTCTCTGGCTCTCCTCTCCTGCTAAGCTTTGTTTCCTGGCAGTAATCAAAACCTTCTGCCACTGCCATAGCTACTGCTGCTGCTGGAACCACCATAGCCACCTTGGTTTCGGGGTTTGGCAAAGTATTGGCCTCCACCACCATAGGGGCCAGAACTTCTGCCTCCAAAGTTTCCTCCTTTCATGGGTCCAAAATTTGAAGACTGATTGTTGTAACTGCCAAAATCGTTGTAGCTTCCACCACCTCCAAAATTGCTTCCATCATTACCGAATCCATTATAGCCATCCCCACTGCCACCATATCCACCACCACCGCGGCTGCCACCAAAGCCACCTCGACCGCTGAAGTTTCCTCCACGACCAAAGTTGTCATTCCCACCAAAACCACCTCCACGACCACCACCAAAGTTTCCAGAACCACTTCGACCTCTTTGGCTGGATGAAGCACTAGCCATCTCTTGCTTAGATAGGGCTTTCCTTACTTCACAGTTGTGGCCATTCACAGTGTGGTATTTCTGAATGACAGTCTTGTCTACAGAGTCATGATCATCAAAGGTTACAAAAGCAAAGCCTCTCTTTTTGCCACTGCCTCGGTCAGTCATGATTTCAATCACTTCAATTTTCCCATACTGTTCAAAATAATCTCTTAGATGATGTTCTTCAGTGTCTTCTTTAATGCCACCAACAAAAATCTTTTTCACAGTTAAGTGGGCACCAGGTCTTTGCGAATCTTCTCTTGAGACGGCCCTCTTTGGTTCCACAACTCTTCCATCCACCTTGTGTGGCCTTGCATTCATGGCCGCATCCACCTCCTCCACAGTGGCATATGTGACAAACCCGAAGCCTCTGGAGCGTTTGGTGTTTGGATCCCTCATTACCACACAATCTGTGAGCGTTCCCCACTGCTCAAAATGGCTCCTCAGACTCTCATCGGTTGTTTCAAAGCTCAAACCTCCGATGAAGAGCTTCCGCAGCTGTTCGGGCTCTTTGGGTGACTCTGACTTAGACATAATGGCAGTGGAGGGTGGGGGGAGACGTCAACGATGCTTACTCGGTGGCGTCCACGAGCAGAAAAAAGCTACACCCTTTTTTAATGAAAAAAATTCATAGTTATTTTTTATTATAACAATCATAAGGCAGAACAGAAAAGTATAATTTTGGTAGATTTTCCCGAAGTCCCCTTCATGGAAGTTATGCATTTTGCATGCATGAGCAGTTTTTGAGAGTTCACCATCTCTCCATAGGGATTGACTTGTTAATTATTGCCAACCCATGCTCTTGAGTGCTGATTCTTCATGTGTAAATTATGGGTAACAATTCCTTTCTTGAAGAGTAGGAGGATAAAATCTAAGAAGTACAAAAAGAAAGTGCTTGATACAGAGCAAGTGTTTAATAGATACAAGCTTACTTTCCTCCCTTCTTTGTTCAACAAATCATTCCAGTCGTTCATTTAATAAATGTGTGTTGAGAGCCATGTGCTAGACCCTTCTGTAGGGAACTAAAGATCAGCAATAAACAGACGCATAAGCTCTTCCTCATAGAAACTACATGATACAGAATTTGGTAAACAGATAAAAAAAGATGCATTCCAGCAGTGCTTCGATGTAGAAACACAAAGAAGGTAATGAGAGAGAGAGCTGAGGGTGTCAGGGGTGATTGTGTACCTCAGTCTTTTCATTTTTAAGAAAATACATACTGTTTAATCTATTTCACAAGGTTGCTTGGAAAATGAAATAATTTCTGGTTATTTAAGTGTTTTGAAAAGTTGCTTAACTCTTGTTTTTTATCCTTGAGGAAAAGAACAAAAAGAAAGATGCTCCCTTAGTTTCCTAGGGCAGTCATAGCCAAGCTCCACAAACTGGGTGGCTTTGAACAACAGAAATGTATTGTCTCACGGTTCTGGAGACTAGCACTCTGAAATCAAGGTGGCAGCAGGTTCATACTCCCTCTGAAACCTATAGGGAACTTCTTCCTTGCCTCTTCCCAGCTTCTGGTGGTTTGTGGGCAGCCTTTGGCATTCCCTGGCTTGCAGGTGCATCCCTCCAATCTCTGCCTTCATTGTTAATGGCGTTCTCCCTGGGTGTCTTTGTATCTTCATGTTTTCTTTTTTTAATTAAATTTTTAATTTAATTTTATTTTGATTCTTTTCTCTTTTTTTAAAAAAAACTTTATTTATTTTTGGCTGCGCTGGGTCTTTGTTGTTGCGAGCGGGCTTTCTCTAGTTGCAGAGAGCAGGGGCTTCTCTTGTTGTGGAGCACGGGCTCTAGAGCGCAGGCTCAGTAGTTGTGGCGCGTGGGCTCAGTTGCTCCACGGCATGTGGGATCTTCCCGGACCAGGGCTCGAACCCGTGTCTCCTGCATTGGCAGGTGGATTCTGCACCACCAGGGAAGCCCCACGTATTTTCTTGTACTGACATGATTTATCGTATTGATGGCTTGGGGGCCATCCAACTCCAGTATGACCTCATCTTAAATAATCGCAGTGTATTTCCAAATAAGATCACGTAGGAAGGTACTGGTGATTTGTAGTTTAACATATATTTTTTTGGGGGGGAATGCACAATTCAACCCATAACAGATGTTAATATGCAAAACTCAGCACTCAAAACAAGCTCCAAATGTCTTCTGGCAAAGTAATAGGGATAGAGATGAACAAAGTAGGAGGGCGTTCTGACTCTTCCTCATAAGAGGTCTGAGTGAGGAGCTTCCTAACAGAACTGTTATCACTGTGTCAATTCAGTGTCCAAATGACTGGCCATTTGCCAGTTTCCTCATCTTCCTTCAGAGCCAGATGCCTGGGTTTCTTTCTTCCTACACAGGCATGAGATTTTTAGGGAATAAGTCAGTTGCTCTTGTGAACATATCAGCACACAGAGCCCAAACAATTAAAACTTGCTCTCTCTCTTCCTAAAGCAAAAAAAGAATTATAGTTATTTTTGGTTATAATAATAGTAAGGCAGAACAGAAAAGTGTAAAGTATAAAGAAGAGACCACCACACACTTGAGAAAGAGATGATTACTGTTTACACTTTGGTAAATATACCTCAGTACCTGTCTTGTGTGCCAGTGTGTGTCTGTGTGTGATTGTGTATGTGCGTGCATGTGTATTTTGTATCGATTAGGAATGCATCTGTCTGAAAGTAATAGAAAACCAAACGAGGGTGGTTTAATAACTAAGAGTTTACTTGTCTCATATTTTAAGAACCCTGGAGGTAGGTAGTTTCTGATGTTGGATTAAGGATTCAGTGGTGTCAGGGCTAAGAATCAGCGATCCTCTTACATATTTATAAGATATTCTCTTATTCCTTTCCATTATGGTCGCACAAGGGCTGCCACAGGTGTAGCCGTATTACTGGTAATCCAGGAAAGAAGAAAAAGAAGAAAGCTGTCATCCGTCCCCTTTTGTTAGGAAAGCAAAAGCTTTTCCTGAAACCATCCCATGCCTCTCTCCCACCTCCAGCCATTGGATCTGCTCAGCTCATTGTTGGTAGAGTCACATGACTGTTTCTAGTTGTATGGGGCACTGGGAATGTGGGGAACAGGATTGCTTAGATCAGGGATTGGCCAGCTATGCTTCATGAGCCAAATCTGCCCACTGCCTATTTTTGTAAATAAAGTTTTATTGGAACACAGCCACACCCATGCACTTACCTGTTTTCTATGGCTGCATTCACACTACAGCAACAGAATTGAGTCGTTGTGACGGCAACCATGTGTCTCACATATCCTGATTATATTTATCACCTGGTCCTTGATGGAAAAGTTTACCAATTTTGAGGCTAGATCAAGTAATGATTCATAGACTAAGGCTGGAAACGTTGTTCTAAATAAAAAAGGGTTTTATTAGCAAGGGAGAAAATGGGAATGGATGTTGGGTGGGCAATTAAAAGTGTCTGTCACAATGACTTTGGTGTTGGTTGGGGGTGAAAAACAAGGTTGAGCTAACCTTTATAGGAACAATGGTTTATTTCCTATTCAGTCACCTACTCCTTCAACAGTCTCTTCCGTTTGTGGCCTTTGTTCCTTGGGTATCATCCCTTAATCCAATCCTTAGGTAACAAGCAACTCCTCCACCATCTCTGAAATATCTTACTTTCTCGAAAGGTTCTAATTTCACACATGTGCACCTTAGAGTAAATTTAAAGCAATATATCCTTTTAAGCCCTCATCTTACAGGGGAAGAAAACTGCTCAGTGAAGAAGAATTTCAGGCTCCAGAGTAGGCTTCCTCCTCCCTTCTTTACTTCCTTGTTTTCCCAGGTACTTATTATAAAGCATCTACACATTCCAGGCTTTGTTCTAGATGCTTAAAATACAAAAGAGAAGGCAAAGTCCCCGCCCTCAAAAAACTTACATCAATCACATGGGGAAAAACAGAGGGTAAATGAACCATAAATATACAGTAAAATGTCAAATAGTGATGAGTACTTTGAAGAAATGTAAGCAAAGGCCTAGAGAGTGACAAGTGACCAGGAAAGGCTTTTCTCAGGAGGAGACTCTTCCAGCCTGAAGGAAGTGATGCAGAAAACCTTGCATATAGCTGAGAAAAGGATTCCAGGGAGAGAGAAGGGTAAGTGATAAGGCCTTGAGGCAGAGCTTTGATTGGAGCTGTCGTGAGCAGCAAGGATGCCAGTGCTCAGTTAACAATGAGCAAGGAGAACGCTCTAAAATGAGACTGAGGTTATAGCCGGGTGTTAGATCCCACAAGGACTTGTAAGCCATGGAGAGGACTTGGGTGTTTGTTCTAACTGTGGTGGCCTGCCATTGGAATATGTTGATCAGGAGCATAAAGTGCTCTGACTGATACTTAAAAAGATCCCCTTGGAGTACTCTGGGATGGAAAGGAAATTTCCATTTGCATAGTAGAGAAATAGATAATTTGCTGAATTGTGAAAGTGCTTTGTAAACAGTGACTTTCTATTCATTTATTTAATAAGTAATATTTAATAACTGTTATACTGTGGGCACATTTTTAAGCTTTGGGGATACAGTAATGAATGAGACATAAGCCCTAACCTTGTGGGATCTAGTAGTTGAGCTTTAGAAATAAACAGATAACTGTAACTACTATAGTAAGCTCTATAAAAGTGAGGGACATCTAAGCCTATTGGAGAAGCCACACCTAAAATTGGGTGGACTGGAAAGGAAGGAAGATGTGTTCACTTCAGCTGTGTCCTGAAGGATGGGCTGGTGGGGTAGAAGGGGGATAAGGCTGCCAGATAAAATAGAGGATGACCAGTTAAATTTGAACTCTGTGTAAACAGTGGATAATTTTTTAAGTATAAGTGTGTCTTAAATATTACGTGGAGCATGCTTATACTAAAAAGGTATTACGTGTTTATCTGAAATTCAGATTTAACTGGGCATCCTGTATTTTTTATTGCTTATATCTAGCAAACCTGGAGGATGTCCTTTGGGGGCATTACAAGCAGTTGGATAAGCATGGAGTGCAGAGTTGAAGGCAGGAGTACTGACAGGGAAGTAGGTGGCACCAGATTGCATCCTACTGTCAGGATAAAGTCCAGAAGACAACCCGTGAGGTGTTTTAAACAGGACAGTGACAGGCTCAGGTTTCAAATTTAGGAAAAAACAGAATGCTGTGGCTCTAAGGTACAGAAGATAAAATGGAGGCTTTCTTTGTACTTGAAGAGACATTATAAGTAAGTCATTTTTAGGCGTTAGCTTTTGAATTTCATTATTTTTTAGCTGCTTGTGTATTCCCCTGTGGAAGGGTTGTTATATGTTCTTTGTCATTAGTCCGTACTAATTTTAATCCTAAACCGGCAGAAAAGAATTTGGAAGAGAAAAATATTGAACAAGAAACCAAACCACGGTTTCACAGAAAGAGAGCGCTTCTTCACAAAACTCCCAGACTGTGTTCACAGGCATTATCTCGTGCACCCTCAGGATCATTCCTTGCTGTCCACTTTAGGGGGTGAAGGGGAGTATGTATCAGAAGTTTCATCTCTTGAGTTGCTCATTCTAGCCTCAAGCAAGGGTCCCCGAGGGTTTCTCTGCCAAGTAGGATGCTAAGGCGTTCTTATGAGGCCAAGAGGACAGCTGGGGGAAGAAGGCCATGCTCTCTCCACTTGGTGGGAAGAGACAGGCCTCAGCTCTTCAACAACAGCCCAGACTCAAAGTTCAGCCTGAGTTTGAAACAGGTTCTTCAGGGTGGGATGAACTTTCTTTAGAGGTGAAAATGCCAAAGGGAATTTCTGGTCAGACACACAGGCCACAGTAATTCTGAAGCATGATTCCCTTCTAGTAATTTTTCATCTATATCATCTTCCTGTCAGAATTTCTTGGCCTATAAAACTCATTTTTCTTAATCCAAATTTTGTCGTCTCTTCTCCTTCTTCACGGTTATCCACGTCAACCTCCCAATGTTTAGTTTGTTCTTTACACATTCATCCACTCATGTGTTCATCAAATACTACTGAATATTTACAGTGAAGAATGAAAAGATGGATCAAAGACGGTCTTCTTCCAAAAGATATTTATAATAGTTGGGGAAGGAGAGAAAGAGAGAAAAAAAAAGTAACAGTTATTATTGTAAAATATTAATGGGAATAATTTACTTATTTAAAAATAATAAGTAAGGATAATAGTAACAGTGCAGTAAATGCTTACTAGATGCTGGAGACTCTTCTAGAACTTTGTATATGTTCACTCATTCAGTAGTCACAAAAATTCTATGAGAAAACTACGATTACCAACCCCATTTTATGAGAAAACTGAGATGTGGGTTTCATAGATTTGCTTGCAATCTCCAGGTTAGTCAGAGAGCTGGTCAGAGACCAGGAGTATGGCTCTAGAGCTTGTGTTCTTAACAGTATGTTTTATAAGTATGCACTGTCTATGATATATAGAGACAAATATGTCTTATACAGTTTATTTAATATGCAATTGATTATTTAAAGATCATTTTCTGTGGGTTTTCATGCCATTGGGTAACTACAGGGATAGAGGTAGCTTGGTATATTACCTGACAATAGACCATCTACCCCAGATGTGGACCTGGTACAGCTGCATCTGCTGGTCTGAAGTTATAATAACGTTTTCAGCTAAAGATTGAGATCGGGGTGTCTTCTCTAATAGGAATTTAAAACAATGAAATAAACAGTGTCAACTAGAAGAGGTGTGTGTTAAGAAGAGCGGGATGAGAAGAAAACTCTGAAGCCTCAACCTTTGGAGGGTGGGCAGAAGAAGGACCACCTGTAAGGAAGAGAAGAAAGGGTGTGAGGCAGGGGGAGAACAGGGAGAGAAGGCAGGGAAGGCCAAGAAATGGAGTTTCGAGGATGGAATCGCCCGTGTTGTCAAATGCAGCCGTAATGCACTTCATTTCCTTAGCTTCATGTATCGATAGCACTTGACAAAGCTGAGCCACAATGCCTCCCGGCAACTGGCCGGAGGTCACGCTCTCCCCGTCCAGGGGTTGGTGTTTTCTTTTCCTTGACTGGGTTGGGCTCTTCTCTTTCTCAGAAATGCTTTCATGTGACTGGAGGCCATCTGGGTTTCAGCAGCTTCCACCTGCTCCATCCTGTCTGGATAAGCCCCCCTGGCTGAAAAAGGGACACCTGGGCCTTTGACTGTGCTTCTGTTTTGAACTCGATTTTTTTTTTTTTTTGCGGTACGCGGGCCTCTCACTATTGCGGCCTCTCCTGTTGTGGAGCACAGGCTCTGGACGCGCAGGCTCAGCGGCCATGGCTCACGGGCCCAGCCGCTCCGTGGCATGTGGAATCCTCCCAGACTGGGGCACGAACCCGCGTCCCCTGCATCGGCAGGCGGACTCTCAACCACTGTGCCACCAGGGAAACCCTTGAGCTCGATTTTGATGGAGGAAATGAGATGAAATGACTCAGCCCTAGAGAGGATAGACTGGGCTGAACTCGTGTTAAGGAAATAAAGAAGGGAGAAGATGGAAGTCTCAGGAGGAATGACACTGTTTAAAAAAGAAACAGCAAGTAAAATTAAGCTAAGTAAAGAGTCAATGTTTGAGGAAGTGCTGGAGGGTGACCATTCCAATCTTAGAAGCCCTTTGAAGTCACTATTACACTTCTCTAAAAATTCTCAGAGAGGCCGAGTTGATTATTTACTTTTCTTCCAATTCTACCAAGTATCCTTTGGGTATAGTGCAGGTGAGAAGACCTTCGGGGAGGAATGGGTCACCGTCATGTCCTTCTCCTGAGAGCAGGAGCTCGGGGTGAGGGGCATGCTGAATTTACTTTAGGAATAAAGATGGCACAAAGTGGACCAGACTCCTAACGATTATCTCAGAAAGGAGCCAAGTCTCTAGATGAGACAGTAGCTTCCAAATATTTGTGAACTTTAGAAAACGTTTTACCTTTCCCACATCTGTTAGTTTGGTTTTCCTTTGTATATTCCTCCTAGTGATTAGCAGTAGAAACTTTCAATCAAAAAAACTCATGTTCTGGGGCTTCCCTGGTGGCACAGTGGTTACAAATCCACCTGCCAACACGGGGGACATGGGTTCAGTCCCTGGTCCGGGAAGATCCCACATGCCGCAGAGCAGCTAAGCCTGTGCACCACAACTACTGAGCCTGTGCTCTAGAGCCTGTGAGCCACAACTACTCATCTCACGTGCCACAACTAATGAAGCCCGCATGCCACAACTAATGAAGCCTGCAAGCCTAGAGCCCGTGCTCTTCAACAAGAGAAGCAACTGCAGTGGGAAGCCCGCGCACCACAACAAAAGAGTAGCCCCCGCTCGCCACAACTAGAGAAAGCCCACGCCCAGCAAAGAAGACCCAATGCAGCCAAAAATAAATAAATCTTAGGAAAAAAAGGCTCATGTCCTTGCTTTGAGAAAGAAATTGTGGTGACAGCAAAGAAAAGAGGTACTATATCCAACTCTGCAGCCAATTTTGGGGGAAAAGAAACCCAACAGATGCTGATAGCAGCAATTTTATTTTATTTGTTTATTTTTTAATTTTTTTATTGAAGTATAGTAGATTTACAGTGTTTCAAGAATACAGAAAATTGATTCAGTTATATATATATGTATATATATATTCTTTTTCAGATTCTTTTCCATTATAGGTTATTATAAGATATTGAATATAGTTCCCTGTGCTATACAGTAGGTCCTTGTTGTTTATCTATTTTATATATAGTGTATATCTGTTAATCCCCAATTCCCAATTTATCCTGCCCCTCTTTTCCCTTTGGTAAGCATAAGTTTGTTTTCTATGTCTGCCAGTCTATTTCTGTTTTGCGAATAAGTTCATTTGTATCATTTTTTTAGATTTCACATATAAGTGATATCATATGATATTTGTCTTTCTGCCTGATTTCACTTAGTATGATAATAGAGCTCTAGGTCCATTCATGTTGCTACAAATGGCATTATTTCATTCTTTTTTATGCTGAGTAGTATTCCATTATATGATATATACCACATCTTCTTTATCCATTCATCTGTTGATGGATATTTAGGTTGCTTCTATGTCTTGGCTATTATAAATAGTGCCTGATAGCAGCAATTTTAAGTCGGAGGGAAGGAATCATGAGGCCTAGGGCAAGGCAGAAAGGCATAAAAAGAGAGGCAAGGCAAAAAGAAGTATCACTATAATTTTAATATTATTGAATGATTGCAATGTTCCAGGCAATATTCTAAGTGTTTTACCAATTTTAACAAATTCAGTCCACCTAATAATAGTGTGTGCTTTTTGTTCCTCGCATTAATGCTACCTAACAAACCTTCCCAAAACTTGGTAGTGTAAAATAATAACCGTTTTCTTATGTTCATAGATTCCGGGGGTCAGGAATTCAAACAGGGCATAGTGAGCATGACGTTTCCCTATGTGTAGTGTCTGGAACATCAGCTAAGAAGACTCATATCTGGGGGCTGAAAGAGCTGAGGCTGGGGGATCATCCACTTCCAAGATGGTTCCTTCACTCACACATTTGGCTTTTTTTCTCTTTACTCTATTTGCATATGACTTAAAAAAATTATTGGAGTATAGTTGATTTACAGTGTTGTGTAGTTTCTTCTGTACAGCAAAGTGAATCAGATATACATATACCCACTCTTTTAGATTCTTTTCCCATCTAGGTCATTACAGAGTACTGTGTAGAGTTTCCTGTGCTATCCAGTATGTCCTTATTAGTTATCTGTTTTATATATAGTAGTGTGTATATGTCAATCCCAATCTCCCAATTTATACCCCCGCCCTTGCCCCCTGGTAATCATAAGTTTGTTTTCTGCATCTGTGACTTGATTTCTGTTTTGTAAATAAGTTCATTTGTATAATTTTTTTTTTAGATTCCACATATAAGCAATATCATATGATATTTTTCTTTCTCTGACTTCAGTATGACAATCTCTAGGTCCATCCATATTACTGCAGATGGCACTATTTCATTCTTTTTAATGGCTGAGTAATATTCCATTGTACATATATACCACATCTTCTTTATCCATTCCTCTGTTGATGGACATTTAGGTTGCTTCCATGTTCTGGCTATTGTAAATAGTGCTGCAATGAACATTGGAGTGCATGTATATATCTTTTCGAATTATGATTTCATCCAGATACATGCCCAGGAGAGGAATTGCTGGATCGTATGGTAGCTCTATTTTTAATTTTTTAAGGAACCTCCATACTGTTCTCCATAGTGGCTGTACCAATTTATATTCCCACCAACGGTGTAGGAGGGTTCCCTTTTCTCTACACCCTCTCCAGCATTTATTGTTTGTAGATTTTTTGATGATGGCCATTCTGACTGGTGTGAGGTGATAACCTCATTGTAGTTTTGATTTGTGTTTCTTTAATAATTAGTGATGTTGAGCATCTTTTCATGTTTGTTGGCCATCTGTATGTCTTCTTTGGAGAAATGTGATTGGGTGATTTGGTTTTTTTGATATTGAGTTGCATGAGCTGTTTGTATATTTTGGAGATTAATTCCTTATCGGTTGCTTCATTTGCAAATATTTCCCCCCATTCTGAGGGTTGTCTTTTTGTTTTTTTTATGGTTTCCTTTGCTATGCAAAAGTTTTAAGTTTCATTAGATCCCATTTGTTTTTACTTTCATTACTCTAGGAAGTGGGTCAAAAAAGATCTTGCTGCGATTTATGTCATAGAGTGTTCTGCCTATGTTTTCCTCTAAGAGTTTTATAGTATCTGGCCTTACATTTAGGTTTTTAATCCATTTTGAGTTTATTTTTGCGTATGGTGTTAGGGAGTGTTCTAATTTCATTCGTTTACATGTAGCTGTCCAGTTTTCCCAGCACAACTTACGGAAGAGACTGTTTTTTCTCCATTGTGCAATATATTCTTGCCTCCTTTGTCATAGACTAGGTGACCAACACATTTGGGTTCTTGGCAGGGGTAGATGGTTGGCTTGAAGGCTTGGCATAGCTAGCACTGTCATTCAGGGTGTTTGTACAGAGCCTCTCCATCATCGAGGTCCAGGGGAGGTTGAATTTCTTACATGGCAAGTCAGTGATCCAGGGAAGAAGGTGGAAACTGCATAGCCTTTTATGACCTAGTCTGGGAAGATACATGGTGTCACTTCCACCAAACTCTATTGGTATAAGCAGTCATCAGCCCACCCAGACTTGCAGGGAGGAAACATAGACTCCACCTGTCAATAAGAGGAGTGTCAAATAATTTGTTGCCATTTAAAAAATGCTACACTTTTATTACTATTTTACAGATGAAGACACTAAACTCTAGGGAAATGAAATAATTTGCCAAAAATGTCATCGTCAGTAAGTGCCAGAAGTAGGTATCAAATCCAGGGACTCTGGTACCAAAGCCATTGTTCTTAATCATTATGCTAATAATGCCATCACCACTGATAGTAACGATACTGTTACACCAGCTATGATTGTTGCCACTGCTTCTGCTACTATTACTGCTATTAATATTCTGCTGCCACTAAAATTACTGCTGCTGTCTCCACTACTATGACTATTACTACTACTGTTAAAACTGCTATAACCACTACCACCATTACAGCAACTATTACAAAAACTCTTGCTACCAGGAGCCATTCATTGGGTATGGTTGATAACACTCATGTCAGCCTGTGTGAAAAGTTTTTTACAGACAACCTTGTATTAAAATGCTACATCATTTCCATCACAAAACTGGGATCACTCTCTTCTTTTTAAGAATGAAAGGACTAGGTCAGAAGTTAAGAACTTGAAGTTCGGTAACATGTTGTGGAGCCTGGGCTGTCAACCACCCCTGAGTCCTGTTCCCTAGTGCTAGCCACCCATGGCAGGTCGGAGGTACCCCATCTACCACCCAAGTTTATTCTCAACTCAGGGTGAGGCTGTCCTTTTGATCTTGGAAGGAACATCCCCACCTTTTAGCGTTTGTCTATAAGGTAGCAATGTGAAGGGACATATAAATAGATGTTTTTGCTTTACTGATGGGGAAAAGGTGTTGGGGATACAGGGTTATAAGTAGAGAGAGCAGGGCTCTGGGGCTTGTCCTGGCCATTCCAGAGGCTGCATACCGTTGGCAGTCAGTTCCTCCGGCTGCACCCTAATTTTTCCACTCTTTGATCAAGGGGAGGATAAAGCTTCTTTCACCTCTGGTGTCTCATAGCCTAGAATAAAGTGGACAGTAGGGAGTGGGGGAGAGATGCAGCTTTCCTCAAGAAACCCCTGTTGAGAGCAGCTTCTCCGTGTATTTACATTCAGTGGGTTCAACTTGTCTGGATCTAAAATTGGGTTGGGAGTTTCAACAGACCTCTCACCCACGGAGAAGCATAACTCATCTGTAAGAAGAAGCACAGGTGGGGAAAGGGTTTTAAAGTGTTTCTGATGCTGAAATTGGAGATGCTTTAGTCCTGAAAACTGTTGAACAAAGTGCAGATTCTATAAAACCACGGGACTTCAGAAACATTTTTATGAAGATTCTTCCAGTAATGAAATTACTTTGGATAATGCATTTCTTGGACATGTTTTATGTAAGGAGGGGAAAATAAACTTGTTCCAATTAAAACTCAAAAGTGAACTGGATGAACTGAAGCTATTAAATATTCAAAAGATATAAACAATGATAGCACTTATTTTTTTTGTTTTGTCTTAACAGAAATACCAAAGAAGATATCCAATAAAATGTTAACATAAATGTGTGAACATTTGTGCAAATAAGTACTTTATTAAGGCAGTTCGCGCTGGGGTGGATTTACTTCATTTTGCTACTCAGAAGTTTGTTTTGGGGTGTGTGTGTGTGTCCAAATGCCATGTCTAGGTTTACTTTATTGATAACTTCCAAAACATGATTGATACCAGGTATCATACTTGCAATGTCAGCTTGTGACATAATCTTTAATTCTGCTTTTCCTTGAGTTACTTGTCATTTCTGGGACAGATAATAATAAAAACAACCACAATAATGTTTACTGAGTGTTTATTTTCTGCTAGGCACTGTGCTGAGCGTTGCTTATTTAGGTCTTCCGAGATTACTTATGAGGTAGGTAGGTAGGTATTATTATCATCATCCTCATCTCACAGATGAGGAACTTGAGCATTAAGGTCACACAGCTGCTGAGAGCCACGAGAGCCTGGGTTTGACTCCACCTCAGTCAGAACCTAGAGCACAAGCTCTTAACCATCAGGGAACACTAGCATCTCAGGGCATCCTTTCAGTACTGCATTCTTTGTTGCACTGATCTGGGAATAATGCTCTGATTCTGTTCTGAAATTTGTGGCTAACGGTCTTTCATATAGACTTATTGCATCAGCTGCCTGCTGTCCATGAAGCCAAGTATTACAGACTGAATGTTTGTGTCCCCTCCACGCCCCATCTTATACGTTGAAGCCTTAACCCTCAAGGTGATGTATTTGGAGGTGGGGTCTTTGGTAGGTAGTTTGGTTTAGATGAGGTTGTGATATTGGGGCCCCTGTGATGGAACTAGTGTCTTTATAAGAAGAGCAAGTGCTGGTAAAGCTCTGTCTCTCTTTGCCATGTGGGGACACAGTGAGAAGCTGGCCAATTGCAAGCCAGGAGGAGGGCCCCCACCAAGAGCCGAATCTGCTGACACCTTGATCTTAGACTTCCCAGTCTCCAAAACTATAAGAAATAAATGTCTGTTGTTTAGGCCACCCAGTCTGTGTATTTGGTTTTGACAGCTCAAGCTAAGATCCCAAGGTTTGAGCTATCTCGTGCGTGATGTTATGAGAATGTCTCAGCTTGGTGCACCTGATCCCACATCTGCTTCCTCTCCAACTCAGCAGACCCCTCTTCAGCAGCACCTGACACCAGCTCTGTGCCAGCCCTCTGGAACTCCTTATTAGGTCTCCAAGGCCTTCACTGCATCATGCCTCTTTGACTTTGCCTGTGCCTGGGCCCTTTCCCCTCCCATCTTCATGCCTGGTAACCTTCTACCAATCACTCACGTTTCATCCCAGGTACCACCTCCTCTATGAAACCCTCCCTGACCTCCCAGGTAGAGCCTTGTGCTCCTTTCATTGGCCTGATGCTCCAGCCTTTACGTTCAGTATTCTCTAACAGCACTACCCTGTTCTGTTGTAATTACTTCTTATCTTTTATTGTAGCAAAATCCCCACATCACATAAAATCGCCCTCCCAACTGTTTCCAAGTGTACAGTACAATATTGTCAACCACAGGCACATCGTCACGCCACAGACCCGCCTCATCCTGCGTGATTGCAACGCCACACCCATCAAATAACTACTCCCCACTTTTCCCTTCCCCCTGCCCCTGGCAACCTCCATTTTATTTTCTGTTTCTACGAGTTTAACTACTTTGGATACGTATATAAGTGGAATCCTGCAGTGTTTGAGTGTTTGTCACTTTGTGACTGCCTTATTTCACTTAGCGTAATATCCTCAAGATTCATCCATGTTGTGACAAGTGACAGGGTCCTCTTCATTCTGAGGCTGAATGATATTCCATTGTACGTGTATACCATACTTTCTCCAGTCATCAAGCCATGGATCTATCTTTATTTTAGCTAAACATTTTTGTTAATATGTAAGTAACTTTTAATTATTGTGATATAATTGACAGATTACATTGTGTAAGTTGAAGGTGCACACCATGTTGATTTGATACATTTTTATATTGCAGTATGATTCTCACTGTAGCATTAGCTAATACCTCTGTCGCCTTGCATAATTATCATCTCTTTTTAGTGGTGAGAACTATTAAGATCTAGTTTCTTAGCAGCTTTGACGTTTATAACACGGTATTGTTGACTATAATCACTATGCCGTGTGTGAGCTCTCCAGGACTTATTTATTTAGTGGTTGCAAGTTTGTGCCTTTAAACAACCTCTCCCCATTTCCCCTCCTTCCAGCCCCTGGTAAGCATGACTCTATGATTCTACTCGCTAGTTGTATGGGTTTGGCTTTTCTCGATGCCCCATTTAAGTGATACCATACAGTGCTTGTCTTTCTCTGTTTATCTCATTTATCAGAATACCCTCAAGGTACATCCATGTCCTAAATGGCAAGATTTCCTTCTTTCTCATGGCTGAATTTTTTTAATATATATCTACATACATATTTTTAATATATATATTTATATATATAATGTATGTATATAATATATATATAAATAAAATATATATTATATGTATGTATGTATATATTGTCTAACATCTTCTTTATCCATTTATCTGTTGACACACTTAGGTTGTTTCTATATCTTGGTTATTACACATAATGGAGACATGAACATGAGAGGGTGGGTAACTCTTCCATACATCCATGGATCTATTGCAGTTCATTTTGATGTGGGCCATCTGCCTTATTAAATCCATTAGTGGGAAAGACCATTTCCTATTCTACCTTGTATTCCAAGTTCCTAGCAGTTACTGACACATAATAGGGGCTTGATAAATATTCAGAAGAATTCATTTCAATTTGAACAAACACAGAACAAATATTTGGAAAGAGGAACAATAAGCGTCCAACTAGAGGAAATACAGATTTTTTTAAAAAGTAGCAAAGTAGGAATTTGAAGAGGAGCCTGAAACAAAAAAAATCAAAAATTAATTGTACATTTTGCTAAGCTTTAAAATCATTCCCCAAACCACAATGATGTAACTACTTTTATCAATTCATTAATATATTCTGGGGTACTGTCTTCTGTCTGAAGGAAATTTTCTTGCCAAATTGAGAATTATCTTAAGCCCTCAAGCTTTTCTGCCCCCACGTTTCCTGACTTTAAAAGGTTTGTACACAATTCCAGATAGAAGAAAGTAGTCCTTTCAGCCCATCTTCTTTCACCATTACTTTAATGAATGCTGGAACCAGTTCAACCTTAGAATTTGTGTTCCTACAATCTCTGGTCAGCATTTTTAAAGATCTCTTTGGATGTAAGTAACTCATATTAAAAATCCAAACATACTTTTTCTATTCAGGAAAAGATGAACCCTGTAAAAATTTCCTTCTCCAAAAAGATAAAATGTCAGCATGTAGGAATGCTATCTGAGATTTCCAAAACCTTGTGCCTTACTTTTTTTTTTTTTTTAAGTCAGAGAGATGGATCTGCTTCAGTCAGTTCTCAAATTTTCATCCCCTGTGACTAGGGGCATATATTTTGTTAGAAACTTGGCTGGTCCAAAGACCACACTGGCGTTCAAGGAAGGCAAAGGGAAGGAAACTGGCCTTTGTTGAGAATTCATTTAAGATGTATCAGGGGCAGCAGCCCCCCTTGTGGGGGTAGGTATGCTGTTCCCATTTCTATAGATCATAGCAAACAAAGGAAATCCAGACCAGACCCCAGACCACTCAAAACAACAATGAAACATGTTGTGTAGTGGCATCCATGACTTAGCCTTGGAGTAGCAATCCTCAAAGTAACTGAGCTGAGTTCTTCAAGGAGCAAAGCCATTTTTCTCTTCTTTATATGAAGAGGGGAGTTTTTGAAGATGCGCTGTTTTATGGGGGGGAGTAGTATAAAGGAAACTCTTTGATCAAAAGTTTCCACAGGCATCCTATCCAGTCAGCTTCAGTGTGAGGTATTCTTAGAAAATTTTCTTTTGTTCCTTGGTTTATACACACTTTTCATGGGGGTCCACGGACTCCCAAAGGATTCTTAAATAGAATGCTGAGGTTGGACTTGGAAAGGAAAAAATTGCATCTTAAATGTCATTAATCTCTAACTACAATTTAACAGGTCTCATTATGAATTTAGGTAACATCCTTCAGTAATATTAGCAGTACTGTGCCCTTGTCATCAATAGAAAGCACAGATACTTTCATATTACATTAGAGTCATTGCTGATGTCTTGAAATGTCATGTTCCTCACTACTTTGAAACTATCATACCTACCACTGTATATTGTTATTTAATGGAATAACAGAGGCATATATGTTTTGTATCACAAATTTGTTGCTTTAATATTGAGTAACTGTATTTACAATATAATTAGGTTCTTTTACAATCTTATGTATGCCATTTTATGCATTGAGAAATATTCTAAGAATGGGTCTGTAGTCTTCCACAGGGTCCATAGCATAAAAAGGTCTCCTAAATCTTTGCATCCTCAGTCTCTCCCTCCATCATTTCTTTTCCCTCCCTTTCATTTCTTCTTTTCTTTTCTCTCCCTTTTCCTTCCTTTCTTCTTTCCTTTCTTTCTTCCTATACCTAGTGATGCTAAACATGGAGGGTCTATCCAGGCTTCTGTTTGTTCTGATAAATAGTGGAGTGAGATCTCCTTGACTCCAGTTTTCCTTATCTGACGCTGTCAGTCCCCTCCTCTGAGATACAATGCACTGTACTTTACTTACCTGAATCTGAAGCGTTTGGAGGGAGTGGGGAATGCAGTTGGATCTGTGTGCCATCTTTGTGACTGAATCCAGTTCAGCTTTCTCTTCTGAGATTTGGTTACATGTCCCACATCATTTATGCCTTATTTGTTCAGGAATATTTCCTCCTCAAATAAGCTGAGGGGGTGGGTGGGCAGTGCCCATACTTTATACTGTTTCCCCAATTCAACAAAGACTACTGCAGCTTCTGTCGGAGAAAGAGCGAGAGTGAGAATCCTGGTCATTCATGTTTTGGCCTCCTTTCTAATAGTCTAAGGCAGGAGGATGTGAAAAGAACTTCTTCTGGTCTTTTGCGTGCCTCTTTCCTATGAATCCAGATTTCACAAAGATACATATTTTTCATTTTCCTTCATGTTGTCTACATTTCTGTTAAGTTCCTGTGTCTTACAGGTAATGATACTTCTGTGTCGTTATTGTTTTCCAGGTTTCTCTTTTCTTTTGACCTAGAGGCTTCAAATGTTACCCCACCCCAGTGACTTCAGGGAATGATTTTTTTTTCTGTTTGGCCACGCCTTGTGGGATCTTAGTTCCCCAACCATGGATCGAACCCTTGCCCCTTGCAGTGGAAGCTTGGAGTCCTAACCACTGGACTGCCAGGGAATTCCCGGGAATGATTTTTAAGGCTCATAAAACATGGGTTAGGGGCATATAATTCTGTGTTTCCGTGGGGTTTAACTCAAGCTAGGTCATTAGATATTCTAAAACTACCATCCTACAATGACTCCCAAAATAGGTCTGTACCGATATTTTTCTTTCTTATTTTTATTTTGGCTGTTCATGGCATGATCCTCATTCTTTATCTCTGTTCAGAAAGTGGGGGCCTAGGTTATTTAAAATCTGTTATTTGCAGGGCTGGAATTGGGCATAGAGGCGGGAGTGTGATCTGCTCTTAGGACACAAATTGTGGAGCCAAAGGGGGAAGGTATGAAAGACCTCATCTAGGGGCCAAGTCAGGAATGAGACAGACAGACAGAAAGTCATACTCAAGTCACTGGGGTGAGTGGTTAAAAACTGAGTAAAAGGTAAAACTTAGAGAGATCTAGATGGAACACTAGGATTCTGACCAGAGAGCAGGAGACAAAGCTTGGACAGAAGCCTTGAAACACAGTGACCCAATGGTGACCATTTTCTATAGGTGTTTGAGCTTTTCCAAGGCTGGGGAGAGAGAGCTCTCAAGGACATTTGGAAATTTTCTCCTTGTCTAACTTCTGTGTTCTAATGAATAATCATATTCTTTTATATCTCCGTTCTTCTATTGATTTAGGAAGTGTTCTCGTGATGATTACAAGAGAGAGGAGCTTCCTTGAGTATTTGAGGATCGGTGAAGATGCCCGTGCTGCTGTAATGGAATTAGAAAGAGAGAGAGTGGTAGGGGATAAGAATAGAGAGGAGAAGGGAGGCCACATTAGGTAGGATATGTTGGTTCTTCTGATAAAGACTTTGAGTTTGCTCTGAGTATGCTGGGGTGCTCTCTGAGGGTTTTAAGTAGAGGAAATAATATAATGCAGTTGGTATTTTCAAAGGGTCTCTTTAGCTGCTGCGTTGAGAAGAGATTACAGGAGTGTAGAAATAAAAAAGATCACTTTGGAGTTACTGCGGTTGTCCAGGCAGGAGATGATGCTGGCTTGGACTATACTGGGATAGAAGAGGTGGTGAGAAGTCTTATCAATTGGACTTGCTGGTGGGTTAGATCTTACGTATGACAGAAAAAGAGTGTTGTGGATGACACTGGGGATTTGGAACTGAGGAACACATAGAATAAGATTGCTGTTGACTTCAGTAGGGAAGCTCTAGAGCAAACATTTTGGGAAAAAGATGAATCTAAAGCTGCCTAAGCAGTGATGTGGATCCGTGGCTCATCATCCAAATGTGGTGGCTTCTCCAGAATTGCTACATAGGAAGAATTGAGAGGCAGTGCTCCCCCATTCTAGGGATGGGGTGAAGCTTGGAACTACTTTTGCATATCATTTTGTGTGAAATTAAGAGAATTAAGGTGTACCTATTGTAGAATAAGATGCTATTGGAGAGTTTGCCTAACCAGTACCAGCCCTTTGATATCAGCACTGCCCAGAGGGAATTTTGAAGCTCCCGTGTGGGTCCCCTGATCTTCTTGGAAGTAACACCTTCACTGACTTTCTGAGAGTTTTTCCAGTGATTGCAATGGCTCTTGCACCAGAAGCAGAGGTATGAAAAATGCTGCTATCATGGAGTTCAGTGACCCTTTTTGAGACCTTTCATGAAGAAAGAATCACCAGCGTATCTTCCTTTATCAAAGAGAGGATTCTGCCTGCCAGCAGAAGCTGTGCTAGGTAATTGAATAAAAGGAATCTATGACATGCATTTATGAAAATATCAGGAAGTGCAACCAGGAGGCAAGGGAACCTCAGAAATTGCCACTGTGGGAAGCTGCTACCAGCCCGAGGGTTGGAGGGATGGAGAGAGGAGCTAGGCCACCCGTGGACCCAGGGACCACACTGTTCTGCTCAGTGGGATCTGGGGCCACAGAGGTTGTACCAGAGAGAGATGCATCCTCTCAGGAGACGCTGCCTGAAGCAGAGATGGGGGGAAAGGCACTAGCTTTCTCTTTCTCTTCCTCCTGCCCTTCAGTCTCCTTCTTTGCTTCCCACCTGAAGGCGGGTGGCAAGGGGACCCAGAAACATGGTTGGCAGGGGGTTTGCCACGCATGCAATTCAGAGTAGAGTAGGCAGAAGGTGGGGCATAGATCTGAAGGCAGACAAGCAAATGTGATCGGTGACTCTCCTCATAAAAAGTGAAAGAGGAATCAAGTTGGTGACTTCCTGTCTCAGGAATCAAAGGAAACAAAGGGATTATGTGGGGTTTCAGGTACAATCATTGCAGAGTCGGGTCTTAGGGGATAGAGGTTGCTCTTAGTGAGAACTTTATTAGATTTTGAAGCTTTGTAATATCCCCATGTTGATTTTTATTTTCCTTGTAGTGATAGATTCTTTAAACAAAGAGACAGCAAGGAAGGGAGACCCATGAAGACTACTTTCTGTTTTGCAGACACTCTTGAGGGAAGAAAACCTCATATGATGCAATGGGCAAGGGAAGATTTTAAGAGGACAGAGAATAGGCAATCATGTGGAATTATTAAGACAAAATAAAAACAAAAGAGAGGTGAAGCAGTAACCCTTTAATAGCACTCATTCTCAAGTTCAGCTTTCCTTTCTGATATCCTAGACCATGGTTGGAAGTTCTCACTAAAATAACTACTTTTTTTCCATCACCATTTTTTATTAGAGTTGTGATAAGCAAACTTCTTTATTTTTCTTCCACGTTAAAGTCATTGCTTTTGCATCTAACATGACACCTACCCTCAGTGATGTAATATTATTTCCTCTGTAAGCATCATAATCTAGGAAGATTTGTGGGATACAGTCAATATGGAGTCTGGCATTCAGAGAATGAAAAGTTATATTTTGCAAAATCCTTTTTTTAGAACAGGACTCTAAGGAGACAGTAAAGTCCAAACTTTGGTAATTCAAAAATTCAGCTCCATGATTTGTAATTTTTGTAGACAAGCCAGATTTGATTTTGCAGTCTCTAAGTCTGAAGTTTATAATGCATGTAATTTGATTTTCTTTCTCTAGAGATATTTTATCTATCTGATAGCAGTCTTTATCAGCTTAAGCAAAGTAAAAATTTCCATAAAAGTTACTGTAAAGATTCCCTTTACTTTTAAAGAGACTCTTAGTACCTACTGCTAATTTTAAAAGACATTTCTAGAATTTATACTTGAAGTCCAGTAGGATGACTGCTGGACTTCAAATATAAATTCTAGTAATGTTTCTAATTCTGGATTTTACTGTTTATTGTACTAATTTGCTTTTCTTTTATATCCTCTGACATGTGATTGATACTTACCATGTCAACTTTTTGAAGATTTATCAAGCTGAAAGTCATTTTCGTATATTGAAATTTGTATTTGAAACATATTTATGTCTTCTGATACCAACTGACTATTTCAAAACTTAAAATTCTGCCAGTTACTAACTATTAATAATCTCCCAATGTAGTAAGTGATTTACACTTTTCACATTTTACTTTTGTACTGTTATCTCAATAGTCCTATGGAATGGTTCGGGAACTTTCCTCTTTTGGAGGTGAGAACATTGTGGTTCAGAGGGGGATGTGTGACAGCTGTCACTGTGATAGTGTGGACCTATCACAGGTCAGCTGACGTGGAGGCTCTCTTTAATGATTCTTAGGTCTAGTGCCCAGCAGACTGAGTGGTGTGCAGAGGTACAGGAAATGTGTGCTTTACTCCATTTACTGCCCTGTACTTGGCACATTGTCTGATTCTAGAAAAAAAAAAAAAAATAGGGAAATCGCCTTGCCTCTCATAGGATTCTTTGCTACATTTTAGGTATAGATAATATAATAGCTTTCAAAGCAGCAAATGAACCCCTTGACATTATGCCCGTCCTGTTAATCCTGAAGGGTGTCATTTATGAAGATGAGGTTCAGAAACTTATGAAATAAGGGAATGCATAAGTAAAGTATAAGATGCCTATGTGCTTTGAATAGTGATTTAATCTGAAAAGCCAATAATGTCCTGTTTCCTTAGAACTAGCACTTCATTAGAAGGACTAGTGAATACTTCGAAGTCTTCCTCTAGTTAAGGTGAAGTCTAGTCCTCCACAGAGACAATAGATATCCTCTCTGTTATGATTTTTGTAAAAGAATTTCTTTCCCTTTACTTTCCTCCCCTTCCTCAATCCCCTCCATCTAACACTGTCATTCACAGCAGAATTGTACTTTCTGGTTGGTACAGTCTGTAAATATGTATTGACGTCTAATTTGGGGTCAGGCACTATGCTTGGGAATATCAAAGAACAGGACACATTCCCTAACCTTGGAAATTCAGATGATTCCTCAATGGAATTCAGTAACTCTGCCATTATTGCACTAATTGCTTTCATATCCGCCATCTCATGAATTTTTCACCAGCGTCTTTGAGGATAGTATTAGTATTTTAATGAGGTTAAATATGCTTAATGTCTCTCAGAGATGAAGTGGGACCTAAAAGAGTGTGATCTGACTCTTTTTTCCAAGGTGGTGGTGTCATTGTTGCTCTGTGGGATCTACAGAAAGCCATCCTCTCCTCTAGGACATTTCACCCTCCCCTTGCCTTCATGGCTTTCACCATCTCTGCCCCAAGGGATACCATATAAGGCTCCATCTCCTTCCAGTTCTCTTGACATTACCTGATACAATGAGCATGGTGCCTGTGGGGAGTGGTGTGCCTTGGTCTGCTGCAGAGGTTGGAAAGGTAAAAGAAGAACCCTGCATTTCCTAGGCTCCTTTGCAGCTGTGGTTCTGAATATAGTTCATTTCCACTAGTATCACACACTCACCTGAGATTTGGAAGGTAGAGTGAGGCAGAGGCCATCCTTCTATGCCTACTACTTTCTGTCATCAAGCATGGCCACGGTACTGGTCTTCCCACAGCCGTGTTCTGATATAGAGCCACTAGGTTCGGAGGGGTAATGAGAAGAAGCAGGGTGTGGGGCGTGACAAGATCTTAGTGTTGGGGTGCTGGCAGCTATCTCTGGATTTTAGCCTCGGTGTGTTGCTAGAACAAAAAGTTCCAGCAGTGGTCCCCTGATTTCCACCTCTCATTTATCCTCACAACAACTGGAAGGGTAGATACTACTATTACTGTTTCCATTGTATAGATAGGGAAACTAGCACAGAGAAGTTAAGAAAACTGACCAGTTCACACGGCTAATAAATGGCCAATGCAGGTTTTAATTGCCTGGTTAAATTGTCTGGCTTTGGGGAGGAGCTTCAAGATGACGGAAGAGTAAGACACAGAGATCACCTTCCTCCCCACAAATACATCAGAAATACATCTACACGTGGAACAACTCCTACAGAACACCTACTGAACGCTGGCAGAAGACCTCAGACCTCCCAAAAGGCAAGAAACTCCCCACGTACCTGGGTAGGGCAAAAGAAAAAAGAAAAAACAGAGACAATAGAACAGGGACGGGACCTACACCAGTGGGAGGGAGCTGTGAAGAAGGAAAGGTTTCCACACACTAGAAGCCCCTTCACAGGCGGAGACTGCCGGTGGCAGAGGGGGGAAGCTTCGGAGCCACGGAGGAGAGCACAGCAACAGGGGTGCGGAGGGCAAAGCGGAGAGATTCCCGCACAGAGGATCGGTGCCGACCGGCACTCACCAGCCCGAGAGGCTTGTCTGCTCACCCGCCGGGCCGGGCGGAGCTGGGACCTGAGGCTCGGGCTTCGGTCGGAGCGCAGTTGGCAGCGTGAACACAGCCTGAAGGGGCTAGTGCACCACGGCTAGCCGGGAGGGAGTCCAGGGAAAAGTCTGGACCTGCCGAAGAGGCAAGAGACTTTTTCTTACCTCTTTGTTTCCTGGTGCGTGAGGTGAGGGGATTAAGAGCGCTGCTTAAAGGAGCTCCAGAGATGGGCGCGAGCTGCGGCTAAAAGCACGGACCCCAGAGACAGGCATGAGATGCTAAGGCTGCTGCTGTCGCCACCAAGAAGCCTGGGAGCAAGCACAGGTCACCATCCACACCTCCCCTCCCGGGAGCCTGTGCAGCCCGCCACTGCCCGGGTCCCGGGATCCAGGGACAACTTCCCCAGGAGAACGCACGGCGCACCTCAGGCTGGTGCAGCGTCACGCCGGCCTCTACTGCCGCAGGCTCACCCCGCACTCCGTGCCCCTCCCTACCCCCCGGCCTGAGTGAGCCACAGCCCCTGAATCAACTCCTCCATTAACCGCCTCCTGTCTGAGCGAAGAACAGATGCCCTCAGGCGACCTAGACGCAGAGGTGGGGCTAAATCCAAAACTGAACCCCAGGAGCAGTGCGAACAAAGAAGAGAAAGGGAAATGTCTCCCAGCAGCCTCAGAAGCAGCGGATTAAATCTTCGCAATCAACTTGATGTACCCTGCATCTGTGGAATCCCTGAATAGACAAGGAATCATCCCATATTGAGGAGGTGGACTTTGGGAACAACGATATATATATATTTCCCTTGTTTCTTTTTGTTAGTGTGTATGTGTGTGTGTATTCTGTGTGTGATTTTGTCTGTGTAGCTTTGCTTTTACCATATGTCCTAGGGTTCTGTCTGTCCGATTATTTTTCTTAAATTTTTTTTTAATAATTAGTTTTTATTTTAATAGCTTTTTTAAATTTTACTTTATTTTATCTTTCTTTCTTTCTTCCTTCCTTCCTTCCTTCCTTTCTTTCTTTCTTTTCTATCTTTTCTTTCTTTCTCTCTCTCCCTTTTATTCTGAGCTGTATGGATGACAGGCTCTTGGTGCTCTAGCCAGGTGTCAGGGATGTGCCTCAGAGGTGGGAGAGCCACGTTCAGGACATTGGTCCACAAGACACCTCCCAGCTCCACATAATATCAAACTGCAAAAATCTCTCAGACATCTCCATCTCAACGCGGAGACGCAGCTTCACTCAATGACCAGCAAGCCACAATGCTGGACACCCTATGCCAAACAACTAGCAAGACAGGAACACAACCCTACCCATTAGCAGAGAGGCTGCCTAAAATCATAATAAGGCCACAGACACCCAAAAACACACCACCAAACGTGGACCAGCCCACCAGAAAGACAAGATCCAGCCTCATCCACCAGAACACAGGTACTAGTCCCCTCCACCAGGAAACCTACACAACCCACTGAACCAACCTTAGCCACTGGGGACAAACACCAAAAATAACGGGAAATATGAACATGCAGCCTGTGAAAAGGAGACCCCAAAGAAAGTTAAGCAAAGTGAGAAGACAGAGAAACATACAGCAGATGAAGGAGCAAGGTAAAAACCCACCAGACCAAACAAATGAAGTGGAAATAGGCAGTCTTCCTGAAAAAGAATTCAGACTGATGATAGTAAAGATGATCCAAAATCTTGGAAATGGAATGGAGAAAATACAAGAAACCTTTAACAAGGACCTAGAAGAACTAAAGAGCAAACAAACAGTGATGAACAACACAATAAATGAAATTAAAAATTCTCCAGAAGGGATCAACAGCAGAATAACTGAGGCAGAAGAACGGATAAGTGACCTTGAAGATAAAATAGTGGAAATAACTACTGCAGAGCAGAATAAAGAAAAAAGAATGAAAAGAACTGAGGACAGTCTCGGAGACCTCTGGGACAACATTAAATGCACCAACATTCAAATTATAGGAGTCCCAGGAGGAGAAGAGTAAAAGTAAGGGACTGAGAAAATCTTTGAAGAGATTATAGTTGAAAACTTCCCTAATATGGGAAAGGAAATAGTTAATCAAGTCCAGGAAGTGCAGAGAGTTCCATACAGGATAAATGCAAGGAGAAACATGCCAAGACAGATATGAATCAAACTATCAAAAATTAAATACAAAGAAAAAATATTAAAAGCGGCAAGGGAAAAATGACAACACACAAGAGAATTCCATAGGGTTAACAGCTGATCTTTCAGCAGAAACTCTGCAAGCCAGAAAGGAGTAGCAAAACATATTTTAAGTGATGAAGGGGAAAAACCTACAGCCAATACTACCCAGCAGGGATCTCATTCAGATTTCTCGGAGAAATTAAAACCTTTACAGACAAGCAAAAGCTAAGAGAATTCAGCACCACCAAACCAGCTTTACAACAAGTGCTAAAGGAACTTCTCTAGGCAGGAAACACAAGACAAGGAAAAGACCTACAATAACAAACCCAAAACAATTAAGAAAATGGTAATAGGAGAATACATATTGATAATTACCTCAAATGTAAATGGATTAAATGCTCCCACCAAAAGACATAAACTGGCTGAATGGATACAAAAACAAGACGCATATATATGCTGTCTACAAGAGACCCATTTCAGACCTAGAGACACATACAGACTGAAAGTGAGGGGATGGAAAAAGATATTCCATGCAAATGGAAATCAAAAGAAAGCTGGAATAGCAATCCTCATATCAGACAAAATAGACTTTAAAACAAAGACTATAACAAGAGACAAAGAAGGACACTACATAATGATCAAGGGATCAATCCAAGAAGAAGATATGACAATTGTAAATATTTATGCACCCAACATAGGAGCACCACAATACATAAGGCAAATACTAACATCCATGAAAGGACAAATCGACAGTAACACAATCATAGTAGGGGACTTTTAACACCCCAGTTTCACCAATGGACAGATCAACCAAAATGAAAATCAATAAGGAAACACAAGCTGTAAATGATACATTAAACAAGATGGACTTAATTGATATTTATAGGACATTCCACACAAAAACAACAAAATACACTTTCTTCTCAAGTGCTCATGGGACATTCTCCAGGATAGATCATATCTTGGGTCACAAGTCAAGCCTTGGTAAATTTAAGAAAACTGAAATCATTTCAAGTATCTTTTCCGACCGCAAGGCTATGAGACTAGATATCAATTACAGGAAAAAATCTGTAAAAAATACAAACACATGGAGGATAAACAATACACTACTTAATAACCAAAAGATCACTGAAAAAATGAAAGAGGAAATCAAAAATTACTTAGAAACAAATGTCAGTGAAAACACGATGACCCAAAACCTATGGGATGCAGCAAAAGCAGTTCTAAGAGGGAAGTTTATAGCAATACAATCCTACCTTAAGAAACAAGAATCATCTCAAATAAACAACCTAACCTTACACCTAAAGCAATTAGAGAAAGAAGAACAAAAACCCCCCAAAGTTAGCAGAAGGAAGGAAATCATAAAGATTAGATCAGAAATAAATGAAAAAGAAATGAAGCAAATGACAGCAAAGATCGATAAAACTAAAAGCTGGTTCTTTGAGAAGATAAACAAAATTGATAAACCATTAGCCAGACTTATCAAGAAAAAAAGGAAGAAGACTCAAATCAATAGAATTAGAAATGAAAAAGGCAAAGTAACAACTGACACTGCAGAAATACAAAGGATTGTGAGAGATTACTACAAGCAACTATATGCAAATAAAATGGACAACCTGGAAGAAATGCACAAATTCTTAGAAATGCACAACCTTCTGAGACTGAACCAGGAAGAAATAGAAAATGTGAACAGACCAATCACAAGCAACGAAATTGAAACAGTGATTAAAAATCTTGCAACAACAAAAGCCCAGGAGCAGGTGGTTTCACAGGTGAATTCTATCAAACATTTAGAGAAGAGCTAACACCTATTCTTCTCCAACTCTTCCAAAATATAGCAGAGGGAGGAACACTCCCAAACTCATTCTACAAGGCCACTATCACCCTGATACCAAAACCAGACAAAGATGTCACAAAGAAAGAAAACTACAGGTCAATAACACTGATGAACATAGATGGAAAAATCTTCAACAAAATACTAGCAAACAGAATTCAATAGCACATTAAAAAACCATACACCATGATCAAGTGGGGTTTATCCTAGGAATGCAAGGATTCTTTAATCAATGTGATACACCATATTAACAAATTGAAGGAGAAAAACCATATAATCATCTCAATAGATGCAGAGAAAGCTTTCGACAAAATTCAACACCCATTAATGATAAAAACCATCCAGAAAGTAGGCATAGAGGAACTTATCTCAATGTAATAAAGGCCTTATATGACAAACCTACAGCCAACATTCTCCTCAATGGTGAAAAACTGAAACCATTTCCACTAAGATCAGGAACAAGACAAGGTTGCCCACTCTCACCACTGTTATTCAACATAGTTTTGGAAGTTTTAGCCACAGCAATCAGAGGAGAAAAAGAAATAAAAGGAATCCAAATCAGAAAAGAAGAAATAAAGCTGTCACTGTTTGCAGATGACACGATACTATACGTAGAGAATCCTAAAAATGCTACTAGGAAACTACTAGAGCTAATCAATAAATTTGGTAACGTTGCAGGATACAAAATTAATGCACAGAAATCTCTTGCATTCCTATACACTGATGATGAAAAATCTGAAAGTGCAATTAAGAAAACACTCCCATTTACCATTGCAACAAAAAGAATAAAATATCTAGGAATAAACCTACCTACGGAGACAAAAGACCTGTATGCAGATCACAGATGAAAGAAATTAAAGGTGATATAAACAGATGGAGAGATATACCATGTTCTTGGAATGGAAGAATCAACACTGTGAAAGTGAGTGTACTACCCAAAGCAATCTACAGATTCAATGCAATCCCTATCAAACTACCATGGGCATTTTTCACAGAACTAGAACAAAAAATTTCATAATTTGTATGGAAACACAAAAGACCATGAATAGCCAAAGCAATGTTGAGAAAGAAAAACAGAGCTGGAGGAATCAGGCTCCCTGACTTCAGACTATACTACAAAGCTACAGTAATCAAGACAGTATGGTACTGGCACCAAAACAGAAAGATAGATCAATGGAACAGGATAGAAAGCCCAGACATAAACCCACGCATATATGGTCACCTTATCTTTGATAAAGGAGGCAAGAATATACAGTGGTGAAAAGACAGCCTCTTCAATAATTGGTGCTGGGAAAACTGGACAGCTACATGTAAAAGAATGAAATTAGAGGGCTTCCCTGGTGGCGCAGTGGTTGAGAGTCCGCCTGCCGATGCAGGGGACGCGGGTTCGTGCCCCGGTCCGGGAACATCCCACATGCCGCGGAGCGGCTGGGCCCGTGAGCCATGGCCGCTGAGCCTGTGTGTCCGGAGCCTGTACTCCGCAACGGGAAAGGCCGCAACAGCGAGAGGCCCGCGTACCGCAAAAAAAAAAAAAAAAAAAAAAAAAAAGAATGAAATTAGAACACTCCCTAACACCATACACAAAAATAAACTCAAAATGGATTAAAGACCTAAATGTAAGTTCAGACAGTATAAAACTCTTAGGGGAAAACATAGGTAAAACACCCTATGACATACATCACAGCAAGATCCTTTGTGACCCATCTCCTAGAGAAATGGAAATAAAAACAAAAATAAACAAATGGGACCTAATGAAACTTAAATCTTTTGCACAGCAAAGGAAACCATAAAGAAGATGAAAAGACAGCTCTCAGAATGGGAGAAAATATTTGCAAATGAAACAAGTGACAAAGGATTAATCTCCAAAATTTAGAAGCAACTCATGCAGCTCAATATCTAAAAAACAAACAACCCAATTCAAAAATGGGCAGAAGACCTAAGTAGACGTTTCTCCAAAGAAGATATACAGTCTGCCAACAGACACATGAAAGAATGCTTAACATCATTAATCATTAGAGAAATGCAAATCAAAACTTCATTGAGATATCCTCTCACACCAGTCAGAATGACCATCATCAAAAAATCTACAAACAGTAAATGCTGGAGAGGGTGTGGAGAAAAGGGAACCCTTTTGCACTGTTGGTGGGAATGTCAATTGATACAGCCACTATGGAGAACAGTATGGAGGTTCCTTAAAAAACTAAAAATAGAACTAGCATACGAGCCAGCAATCCCGCTACTGGGCATATACCCTGAGAAAACCATAATTCAGAAAGAGTCATGTACCACAATGTTCATTGAAGCTCTATGTACAATAGCCACGCAATGGAAGCCACCTAAGTGTCCATCAACAGATGAGTGGGTAAAGAAGATGTGGCACATATATACAATGGAATTACTCAGCCATAAAAAGAAACCAAATTGAGTCATTTGTAGTGAGGTGGATGGTCCTAGAATCTGTCATACAGAGTGAAGTAAGTCAGAAAGAGAAAAACAACTACAGTATGCTAACACATATATATGGAATCTAAAAAACAAAAGCAAAATGGTCATGAAGAACCTAGGGGCAAGACGGGAATAAAGACACAGACCTACTAGAGAATGGACTTGAGGGTATGGTTGGGGGAAGGGTAATCTGGGACAAAGTGAAAGAGTGGCATGGACATATATACACTACCAAATGTAAAATAGATAGCTAGTGGGAAGCAGCCGCATAGCACAGGGAGGTCAGCTCTGTGCTTTGTGACCGACTAGAGGGGTGGGATAGGGAGGGTGGGAGGGAGGGAGATGCAAGAGGGAAGAGATATATGTATATGTGTATATGTATAACTGATTCACTTTGTTATAAAGCAGGAAGTAACACACCATTGTAAAGCAATTACACTCCAATAAAGATGTTAAAAAAAATTGTCTGGTTTTATGTCTGCTGTTTTAATCGTGCTCTGCTGACTTTTTAAATATTAGTTTGCGTTTAGTTCTCATATAAGTTACATGTCCACAGTGGCCTACGAATGGAGGAATAGTGCGAGGCCCTACTCAATAAATAGCAAGTAGCTAAGCAACACCTTCCATTTACAGACAAGGAATTGAAGGCCCAGGTGGTGCAGAACTCCCTCAAAGCTTTAACAGATAAAGTATTGAGGCTGAACTGCCGGGGTGTGTTCTGATTCTGTGTGTGTTCTTCTTCCCAGTCTAAAACTGATACGACATTTTGATGAAAGCTTTACACCCTTTAATAAAAAAAATCCAAACACACACATGCATACAGTATTTTGTATAAAATTTATTTTATTGTTATAATTGGCTTCTTAGAATTAACTTAAACCACCTTTTGGCAGTTTGGATTCCTTTTGGAAAGTTCCTTTCCCCCCACTGTCTGTAGCCTTGGTGAGGGTGGGAAACTGCTTTGATGGTCCCAGCATCTTACCCCTCCCTCTATCCATGCCCTTTGCCTTGTGACTTAGCAGTTACTCTCACAGAAGCACTGGAGTATATTTTCCCTATCCCTCAATTCTGAGTGACCTCCAGGATGAGGTGGGCGTGAAAGAATGCCAGTTCTGGGTGGTGGCATAAAGAGACCTTGAGTATGTCTGCCCTTCCTCTTGTGTCTCTGTCTTTACCACCAGAATATGGTTGATCTAGCCTGATAGAAGAAGAGAGATGTGCAGAGTAGAGACATGTAAAGCTGAGGCCATCTTAGTTCATCCAACCACCAGCTGGTGCCAGACATGTGCGTAACTTCAGCTAAGATTAAAGATCTCCCTAGCTGACCCTGAGCTAACCTTGGATATTTGTGCAATAAACACTTGTTGCTGTATGCTACTGAGGTTTCATGATTGTTTATTATTATTATTTTTAATTTTATTTTTATTTTTGGCTGTGTTGGGTCTTCGTTTCTGTGCGTGGGCTTTCTCTAGTTGCGGCGAGTGGGGGCCACTCTTCATCGCGGTGTGCGGGCCTCCACTGTCGCGGCCTCTCATTGCGGAGCACAGGCTCCAGACGCGCAGGCTCAGTAGTTGTGGTTCATGGGCTTAGTTGCTCCGCGGCATGTGGGATCTTCACAGACGAGAGCTCGAACCCGTGTCCCCAGCATTGGCAGGCAGATTCTCAACCACTGTGCCACCAGGGGAGCCCCTTATATGTTCTTTGTTACGTGAGGGTAGTTGGTCTTATGAAATGCTAGATATTTCCAAGAATCTTTCTTTTGGAGTTGAATTCATGACTTCATTTCCCTTGTCCTCAAGACAATGAGGGTATCTTTCCAGAAGTTTCACATTGACACTAGGTATGTTTGCAGGAAAAGAATTATGAATCCCTTTTCCATCTCAGCAGAAGTAATTTTCATCAGACTTTTATAGTACTTCTGAGAATGTCTGCAGACTTCTGGCCAATTGACTAGATGTTATCATTTTCAACTTCAGCCTGCTGAAACACTTCCTTTAGCATCGGGGAGTTTTCACAAATTGTGGATTCTAATCTCTTCTTCCAATGTGGCAAGTTGGCCAGTGGAATCTACAGTTGTCCAGAAGCAGCATCCATCAAAGTTGACTGCAGAGCTTCCAGTGAAATGATTTACCTCATTCTTAAGTGCCCAGATAGCTGCCAGCTGAGACAAGGCATAAATGAACTCCCTCTCTTCTGACTATTCTGGGGGTATGATTTATTTTTCTCATAAAAACATGAAATTTCTGCCCAAATTTCAATTAAGCCCTTCAAGACTCATGCTCTTGTAAGCCAGGGGACATCTATGCAGAAGACGTCTTTGTAATCAGCCTACTTCTAACCAAACCCAGCTCAGATGAAAGAGCCCATTTTCAGAGTAGTAGATGACACTCCCAGGACCTTTGGCTGTCTGTGATTTCAAGACAAAGCAAAGAAACTTCATGACGTGAGCAGTTTCCCTCTTCATTAGAGCAGAAAAAATTGTCATGTGTGACAGGTGAAACATCTGCAGAGAGCACCAAGAATTTGTGTGCCAGGGTTGTAACTGACAAATAAACTCTTTCTGAGGTTATCACCTGTATCCACAGTTTCCAAAAAGGGCTTAAAAAGGCAATTTTTTTTTTTATAGATGCGTTAGCTAGGAAGTAAGTTTAGATACTGGCACCAGTGATAGTGGTAGTTGCATCCAGTCAGTGTTGAAGGAGAATAAAATGCATAGTAGAAAGGATACTCACAATTTTGAAAAAGATAACATTATTGATAGGTGTAGTACTTCAGTTATTTGAATTTGGCCATTTCTAGGTCATGGGGTATTATGGGCTGAATTGTGTGCCCCCCAAATTTTTATTTTGAAGTTCTAACCCCTAGTACCTCAGAATGTGGCTGTATTTGGACATAGGGTCTTTAAAGAGATAATTAAATTAAAATGAGGACATTAGGGTGGGTCCTAATCCAATATGACTGGTGTCTGTATAAGAAGAGGCTATTAGAACACAGACATGTACAGAGAGGAGGTCATGTGAAGACACAGGAAGAAGATAACTGTCTACTAGCCAGGGAGAGATGCTTCAGGAAGGAAACCAGCCCTGACAACACCTTGATCTTGGACTTCTAGCCACCAGAAGGAAATTTCTATTGCTTAAGCCACCCAGTCTGTGGCACTTTATTATGGCAGCCCCTGCAAACTAATACATATGAATTATCTAAGATCTTATCCTGGGAGGCTTTTTTTTTTTTCCCTTGGCAATGTGATAAGCATTCTTGAAGGACACTTCAAAATTGTTCCAGTTAAGACAAATCCAAGTTTTGATAAAGTTGCAATCTTTTCAAAACAAGCCTCCTTCTCATGAAACGATGTATAGTTCCTGCTGTCTCAACATGATGATCACTGAATATATTTGTCTAATTGTATTGACTGCAGGACTTGCCTGAGCACACAAATGAACACAAGGGCTTTGGTGTCCTGTCTCTGGAATAAAGCAAAGCCAAAAGATACCTAAGCTTTATTCCATTGGCTGTTTTCAGTTGAAGGTAATCCTAATGAAAACTCAGAAGTTTCTCTACTTATAACGGGAAGGTGTGTTTTCACTAATTCGTTCTTTCTTTCTTTCTCTTTCTTTCTTTCTTTTTTGAATTTTTGAATTTTATTTATTTTTTATACAGCAGATTCTTATCCATTTAATGCATATTAGTGTATATATTCTTATCAGAGATAAATTATGACCTAGTCACTTGGTCACAGCTATGTGCAGAAAGGCTTGGACTGCACAGCCTCTTTCCAGTCACAACTGAAGTATCCTGTAGTGTATAGTATAGTCCATTTGGGAAGGGGTGAGCAGACTTTTGTGGAGAGCTGGCTGACTCTGCCAGGATAGCTAACACCTATTTAGTACTCACTGCTCCAATTCCTTTCATAAGCCAAGTCCTCACAAAAACTCATTAAGATCCATTAGTATTCCTAAAATATAGATGACAAATTGAGACAGAAATTAAATCAGTTGGTTACACTCATGCAGCTAGAAAATGAGGAAGCAGGATTTCAACTCAGCTCAAGTAATTATATTATTGTCTGTAAAGGTAGCAATAAGATCATGAAATAGTGAAAAAAGTGTAGGACTTGGAAAAGACAGTGAAGGGTATTTTCTCAGGAAAACAGCTCAGCTAATGTCCTTTCTGCCTTCTTTCTAGCCAACCACAGTATTCCTAATTTTCCAAGACTTGAGTAAATCCCATGTCTTAGTCTGTTCGGGCTGCTATGACAAAGATGCCACAGACTGGTGGTTGACAAACAGCAGTTATTTATTTCTCATGGTTCTGGAGGCTGAGAAGTTCAAGATCAAGGAGCCAGCAGATTTGTTGTCTGGTGAAGGCCCATTTCCTGGTTCATAGACAGCCATCTTTTCCCTGTGTCTTCATCTGGAGGAAGGAGGGAAGAGAGTTCTCTGGCATCTCTTTTATGAGGGCACTAACCCCATTCATGATGGCCCTGGCCTCATGTCCTAATCATCTCCCAAAGGCCCTCCCTCTAAATATCATCACTGGGGATTAGGTTTCACCATGCAAATGCTGGGGGACACAAACGTTGTCTATAGCACCCCATCTCTCTCATATATCAGAGGTTCCCTTACCTCTCTAGACTACAGGAATACTTTCCTCCATTTAACTCCCAGAGCACGCTGTATCATGTATTTCGTTCATTTATAGATTTATTTATTAATTTACTTATTGATCCATTCATCATCGATTAGCCATCTTTTAAGCATTTATTATGTTCCAGTTATAGTGTTAGGTACTGATGATATACTGAATAGAACATGAATTGTAATTTCAAGTTTTCATAGTACAAAAGAACATGAATGTGGGAAGTAGACACTGAATAGCTTATACTGTTGAATTCTCTTCTATGTGCTGTGTTTCACCAATGAAATTTTGGATTATAAGGTCTATCACTCCTCTCTCTCTCATTATGCCTAGTGCAGTGACAGTCACATAATGGGAGCTTGAAAAATGCCTGTCCTTCTAAACATGCAAATTTTATTCTTTTTAGTAACTCCACATGTATCTTTAATTCACATGCATTTTGGAATAATATTTTAGCACTGGTTTGAAAATACACCAAGGAATAATAAGATACTCTATCAGAACATAAGGAAAGTTGAATTTAATAGCATGGTCAACATTTCTTGTACTATATAACTGCTTCCAGGCCTGGTCAATTTCTGCAGCCTGGAGTTTGAGTGGAATTTGATATTAGGAACTGGGCTATTGACACCGAGAGGGAAGGTATCACACGATGCCCAACCAATTTCTAACTCACTTAAATAAAATGTCCCATTTGCTTACCTTTGACTGAGCTCACAATAGCTTATATATTGTACCTAACAATCAATTCCAATTTACATTTTTTGTGTGTGAGATGACTAATATAAAGTACTGTACACTTATAACACAAGTACACGCAAGACACACACACACACACACACACACACACACACATACATACATATACATGGCTAGAGGTAAGAACAGCTGTTCAATTTTACATTTGAATCCAAAACCTCAAAATACATTCTGCTCAGAGTTTGGGAACTCTTAATAATTAGTCTCTCATACAGCCAACGGTGAGAAGAAAGCTAGTTGTCCTGTAAGCTCTAACAATTAATTCAAGAAGTGAGAAAAACTCAATTAGCCCACTAGATTGTGTTCAACGCATAATAATTTATCTGATTTTTCATTGGAAATGATAGTTAGAGCAACAGCCTCAAAAACTCCAGTTTTGGTTCTCTGGGTTTTAGGCTTTTTTTTTTTTTTTTTTAGAAATAAGAGTACTGTATTTGAGTTTGAGTCATCACTTTTGTAATGAATGTCTCTTTTAATAAAGTGCAGGGAAATTTTGATTCATTGATTTGTATAATTTTGGAGAAGTAATCTTTTATCCTTATATAGCTTAATTATTAAGACAAATGAATATTTTCAAATTAATTGAATGATTAATTACCCTAATCGTCACCTTAATTTTCCTCTTAGTGATTTTTCTTGTTAATACTCTTAGTAGGATAAGGTCATCTCATAGTATTATTGTAGTTGCCAGTCTGGGGAAACAAAGTCTTCCACAGCAATACAAACGTTGTAGATTTTCACCATATTTACTCATGCATTTTTTGGCTCTTCATTCCCTGTCCAAAAAAGAATTGTAGACTTTTATATATGCAAAAGAAAATCAAGTATTTTCTCCAAAGTAATTCCTCTTGCCTATGGGAAATCTCAGGAAAATCCTCTCCCTCAGAACTGAGGCCCCCTTGTATTGTCACCAGGTAACACCGTTTCACTTTCATTAGAAGCAGATGATGCAATGAGATTATGACTCTTGCCTGTTTTTAAACAAGGTGTGGAAGGCAGCCTGCAAGATGGCTCCCAAAGGTCTCCTGTTGGTACTCACGTTCTTGTTTAATCCCCTCTTCTTGAATTTCCTGCCCGGCTCTAGCAAATAGAATATGGCTCATGGAATTCGCTCCTGAGATTAGGTTCTAAAAGATTGTAAGTGGAATCTAGAATTTTTAACATTTTCCGTTCAATATGCTCTAGAACAAATCATTTTCCTTCATTGAAGGCTATACGTTTCCAGATTAATAGGGCCCCCTTCATGCCCAGCCGAATGCCGAAGAAGACCCACACCAAGGCCTATCATCAAGGATATGCAGAACATCAGCACGAAAAAGAGGATTCTAAAAAACTTCCAGAGGGGAGAAAAAAAAAGCAGGTCACATATGATCTGGAGTTATAATGGCATCAGAATTCTCAATAGCAACAGTGATAATAGAGAAATGCTTCACAATCCTGAGGAAAATGACTTCTAACTAGAATTACATTCTCAACCAAACTATAAATCAAGTGTGAGGGTGGAATAACAACATTTTCAGACACGCAAGATGTCCATGGATTCATTGCCCATGGCCTCACCTGGTGCATAGGGGCAAATAAGAGAATAAATGATAAAGTGTGAGATCCAGGAAACAGAGGGTTCCTGAGCAGAGACAGGGGGAAAAGAAGAGAAGGCCCATTACCCCTGCCATGCAGCTGGCCACGGGGGACCCAGTCCACACTGGAGCATGTGACTGAGGCTCCATGAGTGATGTCCCCAAGGAAAAAAGTAGATAAAAAGTATGGATGTGTTTGACCTTGTTGGGAAATGTTTTGTGCCTCTGACAGAGTTTGAGGACACAGTGATGATCAGCACAGAGGACACTGAGCAAACAAAACCCTTGTCTTCCTTAGAAGGAGGAAATTAAGATAATGTCTATAACTATAAAGTCAGAAGATTGCCAAACAGATAGCTTATGTTGAAATTAGGTGGTAAATATCAGAAGAAACAGCTAAAGAGTTGAATATGATCATTCTGAAGATTAGGAAGTGAGAGTAAGAAGGGACAGAGGGGAGTGCTTTAAAAAAAAAAATAGTTGCACTCTTTGACTCAGAATTATGCATTGATAAAAAATAACGAGTTCCCAGAACTCATACTTTATAAACGTTAAAATGCCTTATCTAATTTTCCTTCCTCCCTGTGTTCCCTTCCCCTTCACACCTGGAGACCCTCGAGCTTTCACATTCTCACGGATGTGTCTTGTCTATAGAGACCCCAGAAGTTTCTGTCCCCCATTCCTGTGTATTGATCTCTCTTTTTCTCTGTCCTGTGCCTCTGCCCCTCCTTCCCACTGTGTATCAGGAAAGCTCCCAGGGAAAGGAGTTTACATAAACATGACCTTCTACATTTTCTCTTTCCCTCTCTAGAATTTCACAGTCAGCCTCTGGCAGGGACTCACCATCAGATGGGGTCATGAAGAGGTCTCTTTAAGGATTTTTCCTCTTCTCCATTTTTGTAATGGTTTGAAAACAATAGCTCTCCCATCTAGTCAGCCTAGGTCTTAGAGCACCTCGGGAATATTTCTTGCTTGTGTTCCGTCTCAGCCTAGTCTCTACCCTGGAAATTGAATTGTTTCTTTGCTCATTTAGACTTTTTAGTGAGATGTCATCCCATTAAGATGTGCTAAGGCATGCTTGCCTGTCATTGATTTCTACATGAATTTTGGACAGTCAGGCTGTTGAACAAACATTGTTCACCGAGTTCTTTTTTTGAATGCACTCCTGGGAGGGAAGTCTGCAAACTCCTCTGAAGGTCATTATCACAGCAGTTCTAGCTGGCCACTGGGATAGAGGCAGGGGGAATGTATGCTGAGGCTTTCGCCATAAATTTATTTTCCTCTTCTGAATTCCAGAATACTGAACCTGATCCGGTTCTTCAGTCAAACTCTGGTATGAATTAGCAGTGGGACAGTCTTCCTTTCTTTTGCTCTATATCTCATATGACTAAAGTCTTAGAATGGGCTGTGATGGGATGAGGACAGGCTGCTATAGAATCATATTAGAGAGGCACCTAGTTCAGTCTTGGCAAGTCAGGGAAAGCTTCCCTGGGCAGGGATGTGTAAGCAATGACTTTGCATGAAGCTCGAAGAATGCAGTTGTGGTGAGCTCTTGAGCTAGACGGGAAGACAGCTAGGTACACAGTCATACTAACAACCGCACCAACAATGATCGCTTACTTTGACCTAACATTTCACAGTTTGTTACACTGTCTCCAAATGCAAGATTAGGAAATAGACAAACAGCCTGTGCTTGGAGCATCTGCAAAAGTGGGCCTGAGAAAAGGAGCACAGTCCAGCTTTAGCAAATGTATCCACAATTTTGTAATAAGAAAATCAACAAAGTCTATGTTAATTGCAAAATTAAGTTTTGTAGTTTGTATGGGTTTTATTTTTGTAGAATTTGCAGGATGAGAGGTGGTGGAATGGAGGAGACAGAATAATTTTCGAAGTGACTAATCTGGTCACTTTACATGTATTTTTCTTATAACAATCTTGAGAAAGTCTGGATAATAAAATATTACTATTATTGCCTTGTTAGTAGATGATGAGGATTAGGTCAGAGAGCTGTTAAGGGATTTTTTCAAAATCACACTGCTGGTAAAAGGCAGAGGTGAGACTTGAACTCAGAAACCTCACTGAGAGACCAGGGCTTGTGAAGGCAGGTCGACCTGGACCCAAATCCTTTTTCTACCATGGGATGAAATTTCTTCACCTCATTCACCTTCATATGGGGCAAAAATATATATCCCATAGAGTTGTTGGGAAAATTAAATAAGATAGCATAGGGACAGTGTCTAGCCAAGGACTAGCTTGCAGTGCATGTTTAATAAATGGTAGTTATTATCATCTCCTGGTTCTTGACTTTAGTATCATTTCTCCTCTGCTGCAGCATGTGAAGAATAATCTTATTAGAAGCACTGCAAGACAGTAGGCAATTAAGTGTTTAGTTGCTGTCAGGGCTAGAAGACTTGTTAGAGCACTGGGGTGATTTTGATCATGCTGTTTATAAACCTTGGTGGTCTCTACCCTGCTTCTTTCATTTTGTAGTGAGGGTTGAAACAACTTAGGTTATTTCTATGTCCAGATTGTAGATAGAATTGCTATACAGGCCCATGTTTTTCAACGGATACTTTCTCTCTGATTTATTCAGTCTGAATGCAGTGATTAGAAGGGAAAGCACAGGTGCCAGCATGGCTGGGTGGAAATCCTGGCTTTCTTTACTTTCTAGCTGCATTATGTTGGAGGCATTGCTAAAACTGTGCTTCAGTTTCCCTGCCCATAAAATGAGAATAAGACTAGTATCTACTTAGGTGGTTGAAAGGGTTCAATAAGTTATTCTGTGTAAATTGCCTTTAAAAGCGTCCAAAGTCAGGTTCAGTGTTTATTGAGCATTTACTATATCTCAGGTTCTATTTTAAGTGCTGGAATGTTATCAATAACTGAGATAGACAGAGTTTCTTTTTTTTTTTTGCGCGGTACGATGGCCTCTCACTGTTGTGGCCTCTCCCGTTGCGGAGCACAGGCTCCAGACGCACAGGCTCAGCGGCCATGGCTCACGGACCCAGCTGCTCTGCGACATGTGGGATCTTCCCGGACCGGGGAACGAACCCGTGTTCCCTGCATCGGCAGGCGGACTCTCAACCACTGCACCACCAGGGAAGCCCCAGAGTTTCTTGATGTGAACAAATAAGTAATGCGAAGATTCTGAAACTCCGAGTTTTGTAATATGAGGATGCGTTTTGATGTCACTTGGTGAGAGTGAAACAACAAATGTTTCCAGTGTTTCTCTGGGTTTTTCCAGATTATTCAGAACCTTGGTCAAAGCTTTAATTTTTTCTCAGGAATGACTTCCCACAAAATGGTACTTGTGACTTCACAGCAAGCAACTTCTTTATAAGAACCATTATGCAGAGGACAGATAAAGAAAATTGTGTGCTATAAGCCCAACAATTAGAACTGTCTTGTTTTGCATTTAGCTATAACATATGGCGATGAGTTACCTGCTTAAATTAGAAGGACGTAATTTTTGTATCAAAATTTGAATATAACCAAGGCTCTGTTCTTGACAAAGAAATGTGATATGGTTTCTAATATTTTGATAATCCAAATCTAAATGTCTAAATGTCTTCCTTGTTTCTCCCTTAGCATTTTGTTTCAGTAACAACTGCAATCTACTTTTAACTGCTGTCGTTTTCTGACCTGGAGAAAGTCCTTTCCGTTGAGTTACAGCCAGAAATTTGGCAACAGTTGAATTAAGACTGAAACATTGCCTTTATATTCAGAATACACACAAAGGTGAACATAAACTCACAAATAACTTGAGATCATCCTAAACCTAAGTTGTGGATGAGCTTGTTCTGTGTAGACCATTCACATCTCAATTTCAGAAGAAGCAGGACCTTATTGGATAACTGATAGGCAGAGTCCCAATAGACATTGTTTCCTTTGACAATAGCACACTACCACTTTGTCTGTGTCACTTGTCATACATGGAGCAAGAAATTATGCATCATAATAGCAGAGGGCCAGTGGTTCTCTATGTGTGATAGACAATCTGATTTATGTGCTTTGCAGTGGCCCAGGTGCAGAATGCACACGTCTATTTGGAACTTCACTCATAGGACCTCTCCAAATGTGCAGAAGGATTTAGAACCATTATACCATCATCTCAGACTTCAAATTTGGAGTTTAGTAACACCCCCCATAATGGCCATTTATGATATTTCTTGTCAAAATCCCTTCTTCTGGGAAACGCATCTTGCATCCCAGTCCATGTATTCATAGATAAGTTTGCCATCATTTAGTATAAATCTAACCACAACCCACTAGCAAACACCAGCCACAGTAGTTGAGTTTAAATTTGAGTAGCGTGCTTTGCTCTATTACCAGATAAGGCTGATACTCTACCAGTAGTCATTGGTAAATCTTTACAGAAAAGCTTGTAATATCTTGCGGATTAAGTATTTTGAATATCTCCCTAGGTAATCTTGCAGCTCTCTGAATATTCTATCAGCTACCTACAAACTTTTGCATATTCATTTAGCCCATGTAGGTAAATTTTTGTGTTTTTACAAAGTTAAAAATCTTACCAGCCTAATTTTAGAGAACTTCTAGAACACACAGTTTTGGAGAAAATGATGAGCAATTCTTGTGTTAATCATGTTGGTACCATCTTCCCCCAACACTTAACAAAACATATGCTAATGAACTAATGCTCTTTAACAAGGAAAATAATATGTTGTAAAAATGTTGGCATGAAATTGTCTACTAATCCACTTTGAGTGCCATCTGAAAGCACTGACTTGCTTTACTCAAGCATAGTAATTTTTTTCTTAATTAAAACTGGCACTTGTAAAGCATCACACTTCTTTTTCAATTTAAAATGTGTAACTGAAGGAAATACATACTATGATTGAGTTTATAAGTCAAAATCCCAGTAACAGAAGAACCTGACCAATTGATGTGCCTAAATATTTGTTTTTCAAACCAAGTATTTGGGGACTGAAACATAAGAGTCCTGGCTAACGTTTGTGAGCACTGACCTTATTTTATATACTGTTTTTGGATGTACAATAACCCAGTTAATGTACACTAGACCCTGTGTGATACTTACACTCATTATCTCAATTTTACAGATGAGAAAACTGAAACAGATGAGTTAAAGTTTATACACCTAGAAGGTAGTGGACCCAGAATTCAAACTCAGGTCCTGGCTTGAGAGCTCATGCCCATAACCACCACAGTATGAACCTCAAAATGAAACAGGGATTGGGAATATTATTGGTCTTTATTTGAAAGACAAACTATTAGAAAGCATATTTTATGTACTCTAACTTTTCATCTCTCACTCCACTGAGCCTACAAATTGCTTTGGGATGTTAGCTACATGCATTCCAGGGCATAATCTAAACCCAACTCACCTATAAAAGTTAATTATTGTCTGTCCATTCTACCTATGGTTTGGACTCATGGAAACTTTTTACACAGGAAGTTACTCATTAGTTCACTGATCTGTCCATATGGGTTCTTCCATATCTTTCTTTGGCCTCATTTACATTTCTCATCACTGGTGGCAATTCAGCAGGGCATGTTCCATGGAAGAGAACACTAGATGGAGACAGGCAAGTTCTGGGTCAATGTCTTAGTTCTGCATTTGGCATATTCTACATTAGGTGTGAGATAGAATGAATCTGGATTGGAGCAACCTGGATTCTAAGGTTGACTTTGTAAAGAACTTTTTCTATCTAGGTCTTAGTTTCTTCATTTGAGGAATAAAGAGACTGGTCCAGGGGATTATCTATGCTTCTGTCTAGCTTGGAAAATCCTTTTATGCAATACAGTTATCACACTGAGTTCCTCTTATCTATGTCAATATATAAAGCAGTGAGTGGTGTATTAGTTTTCCATTTCTGCATAAGAAATTATCACAAACGTAGTGCATTATGACAATGTCCATTCCTTAGCTCACAGTTCTGTGAGTCAGAAGTCTGAGTAGTGATCTGTTGGGTTTTCTTCTGGGGTGTCTCAGAAGCCTAGGACTGGGTTCTCATCTGGGGTTGAAAGTCTTCTTTCAAGCTCCCTTGTTGCTGGGAGAATTTAGTGTCTTGTGGTTATAAGAGTGAAGTTTCTGGCGGTGAAGTAACTGGCGGTCAGCTAGGGCCGTTCTCAGCTCCTGGAGGCTGCCCGCTGTTCCCTGCCACGTGGCCTCTCCACAACATGGCAGTTAGCTCTTATAAGGGCATCAGGAGGATCTCTCTCACTTTGCATGATTCTGTCCTCTTTTAAGGGCTCATCTAATTAGGTGAAGCCTACCAAGTATAATCTCTCTTTTGATTAACTCAAAGTCAGCTGATTAGGGATTTTAACATCTGCAAAATCCTTTCTGCTGTATAACATAACATCATAATGGGAGTGATATCCCAACATATTCACAAGTCCTGCTTACAACCACATGAGGGTAATTATACAGGTGTATACACCAGAGTGTGGGAATCCTGGGGACCATCTTAGAATTCTGCCTTCCAAAGAGTATCTGGGTAAAGGGAACCTGAAATCTTATTCAGTAAAAGAAACTGACAGTTGGAAGTCACCAGTAGGTCACAGTGGAAAAGATTGTGTTTGGCTGCCTAGAAAATTTACATAAGAGCCCAGTTAACTCTAGGGGAAAAAAAAGTATGTCAAGTTCCTGGAAACCTTCCTGTAAAAGAAATTGTGTTTTGAGAAATTCTGATTCTGGATTCAGAAGGTCTGCATTTAAATCATAGAGTCACAGCCTAGTAACTGTGAACCTAAAAACTGTGTGACCTTTGCAAGTTATTTAAAGGTTCTTGGCCTGTTTCCTCATCTGTAATACAGGAATTTACATCACAGGGTGTTTTGAAACTAAATGGTTTAATACATGTAAACCATTTAGAAGAATGATGAACACATAGTGAACTAGCACATAAAGCTTCATTTTTATTTTATTTAATCAACATTCATACAACATTTTCTATGGAACAGGCACTGTCATGAGAGCTCTGTGGGGTGGGTACTGTTACTATCTCCATTTTATAGATGAGGAAGCAGAATTAAACAGGAGCAGGGAATTTAACTTGCTCAAAGCCAGAGTGTTCGTAGGCATGGACTTAGGGTTTGAATCCAGGGGCCCTGGTCAGTAATAGAGTGCTGCTGTCAGAAAGACTCCAGAGGTCCTCAGGGGCAAACCGCTCATGCGCGAAGTTGGCCTTAAATCAATGCCTGGGCTTAGGTTGTTGGGACTTGGGAGTGGAGGCACTGGCTCTAGCCCAGCAAGTAAATGAGGACGAATGCCCTTCCCAAATATGTCACTCTGGAATGAATGGCATGCTTTGGAGAAAAGCAAATTCCAGGAAGTCAGAATGGTTGTACCATGCTCATGATTGGATTCTCAACAGCTGTAACTGAGTTTTCCTTATGATTGATGCTTACAGTTGACTCAATTTTTATATCTCCCCAAAGCCTCCAAATTTACACATTGAAATCATAACCCTTAATATGATGGTATTAGGAAGTGCTACCTTTGGGAAGTCGTTAGGTCATGAGGGTGGAGCCCTCATGAATGGGATTAACGTCCAGAGAGCTCTCGCTCCTTCTTTCTACCATGTGAGAGTATAGGGAGAATTTGGTAGTCTGCAACCCAGAAGAGGGTCCTCATCAGAATCTAACCATGCTGGCACCCTGATCTTGGACTTCCAGCCCCCAGAACTGAAAGATACATTTCTGTTGTTGATAAGCCATCCAGTCTATGGTATTTTGTTATCGCAGCCTGAGCTAAGACAAAGCTTCATGAAAAATGATTGAATGCAAGAATGTAACTTAAACCCTTGACCTGGGGAAGCCCAAGCCTTGAGCACTCTTGGCTGAACAGAAGATGGCTAAAGGAATGAGATCGTCATCTTCCAAGAAATCTCAGGAGCCCACGCAGGGATTTTCACCAACAGTGGATATAACATCAGATGCACTAGCTCAGGGTGGCATGAGATTGCCCTGACTGAGCTTAACACTGAGTGGAAGTAGCTTTCATCTCTCCCCTAATAAACCCTAAGTTACCACCACCAGGTCCCATCACAACAGTGAGGAGAGACAACACCAGGCAACCCAGATTTTGAGTAGCCAAACCACAGCAAAGAACACAGAAAATAGGACCTTCTAGTGGATTCATCATAACACCCAGTTTTCCCCCAATAAAAGCATTATTATGCAGGGTAGGCCTCTAAGCAGGCTCTAACCTAAGACACTTCAGAGTCATTTGGTCATACAAAGATGGGATAATTAACTTCAGAAATATATAGATCATTAAAAAATGAAATTTAACTATGTGCCCCATACTGAGTCTGAGGGTCAGAGTGGTTGATGTTGGAATCTCTGATGCCAAGATGACAAATGTTATACTTCTTTCATAAGAAATTGAAATGACAAGGCTGTTCAGTGAGTCAAATCCGTGAAACGATCGAGACAATTTCCTAGCTCTCGCATTCTCCCAGACCAAAGTCTTCTATTTTGCTGAGTTTTTATGCTTCAAAACCCAGAGTTAATAAAATATGAATTTTAAGTCTTTATATTAAGCATGATTCAAGGTCCAGACACCTTTTATTTCACTGAAATAGTATTCCAAACCAGATTCTGAACAATATCACATCTACCAAGGTAGGTAGATTTTATATTCTCGTTTTTTTCTAGGGTTTTGGTAAAATTGATAGGGTTGCCAAATATATTTTCAGACTGAAGACCTTACAAAAAGCACAGCAGGGTGGCCAAAGACAGTGAAGCGCCCCAAATAAGGTTGATCTCAAGGCCTTAACTGATAGCAGTCTCCTATTTCTTATTTTTCATGCCCAGCTTGATGTGATACTACTGGAAGGTTGTTAACTCAGCAGCGTTTATCACAATTCTGTTTTGCTGTGCAAGAACAATTAGACTTTTTTTTTCTTTTAATCCATAAGTAAAAGTATGGGTGGGGTCTAGGAGAGAGGAATCTGATTAGATTAATGGTTTCTGACTTATGGTGAAATCCAGCTGGAATACTACACTCACAGGCCTTCTGAGATGGCCGCTCCTAGGAGCACAGTATTTCCAAATAATTCAATGGCATTGCTCCTATACATCAGAGCTGCTATTTCGTCTCTTCACCAAGAGTAGACCCAGGAAGCATTTCAGTCCATCAAGATTTGAGTCATTTAGAAGATAGACTTCTCGCAGGCAGGGCGAATGCAGATTTTGGGGGGTGCGTTTGCAGAAAGAGTAGGAGAGGAAGGTACATATTAGAGGCCTATCTGACTATCCAGCCAGATAGTGAAGGGACATAATTTAATTTACTCTCCTTCATAAATGAAGGGTGTTCTACCCTTATTTCATAAGAAAAGGCCTATGTATCCACTGGTTTAGAAAGCTTGAGCAATAGACTTAAGATCCTGAGTCAGAAGATGTCAAATGTGGTTACAGACTAAGGTCTAAGGCCTGTGGGACTCAAAAGCCCAGTCTTTATTCTTTCTTTTTTCCCGCACAGGCCACAGTTCTCTTGCTTAGGGTTTGTTTCTACAGTAATGGAGGGTGTACTTGCTATCTTGGTCTATAGTGAGTACTTGAGTGGGAATTTTCCCACAGAATGGAATGTTAGAGCCTTTGTTTCATTTCTGCTCTTAGCCCACTTTCTTTACAGTAAAATAAGATTTGAGGAGACAAGACTTGACATAGTGAGTTTAAGAGAAAGAAAGAATTGCAGAAGTGTATGCATATAAAAGGCTTTGATGAGATTAAAATGAGTTGTGTCGAATTTATAATTACTAAGGGGGATGGGGGGAGGGATAAATTGGGAGATTGGGACTGAGATATACAAACTTCTAAAACAGATAACTTCTATAACAGATAAAACAGATAACTAATAAGGAACTACTGTATAGCACAGGGAACTCTACTCAGTGCTCTGTAATGACCTAGATGGGAAAAGAATCTAAAAAAGAGTGGATATATGTATACGTATAACTGATTCATTTTGCTGTACAGCAGAAACTAACACAACATTGTAAATCAACTATAAATAAATAAATAAAATGAGTTGTGTGGTATAAGAAATACCAAAGCCGTATTTGGTACGAAGTAAATGTGAAGAGGAAATGATCTGAGTTCTGGTGAAGCTTAGAGTCACACAAGGCCTCAAGGTTCCTTCTTGTCTGTTCTGAGTCATCGCCAGAGCCAGATGAAGGGTGAAGTGATACATTGGAGAGAGCAGAGCTTTGGAGATAGAAAGACTTGCGTTGCATCAGGACCAACCCTGCCTAGCTCCGTGTCATTTACTTAATCTTTCTGAACTTCAGTTTCCTTATTTGCCACACAGGCACGATAATACCTACCTGGTGGGGCTGCTGTGAAGATGAAATGCCAGACTGTACTTAGAAAACATCGTGCCTGGTACATGGCAGGCCCTCACTAAAAAAGTGAGATCCCCAAGTTCAACTTAAATGTTCATTAATAAAGGAAATATGCATTGAGAAAAAGACAGAGGGAAGAAGTTGAAAAAAAAATGGTGTGAAAACATGACTCTTCCATGTGTGGCCATGCTTTGTGTAGTTACAACAGTATTCTACCAGACATGACTTATCTGGTGCTTGGAAGGCCCATAATGTACAATGTGAGGGCCGGGGCTGGGGGGGTGTTCTGAAAAAATCAATCATTAGATTTATTTTGGCTCTTCAAGTCTTTTAGGAAATGACATTTTAGGCGTAAAGGATGGTAAGGAAACTGGGAGCAGGGAGATGGACCCACATCAAACTGAATTTTACCTGCATCACAATTTGCTAAGACCAGCCATGCTCCCCAAATCCCAAAGTGACACTTATTGGAACCTGGAGGATGGCTCAGCTTAGATATATACTACCTTTGATTTCACTGTGAGGGAAGGCCAATCAGGACAAATGAGTCAGGAAAAGTTATTGCTCTTAGGGGCCTGAGCCAAGAAAGCCCAAGGCTTTCTTTTTGCTATTACATACCATTTCCCCCCCACCTTGCAGTCATTTCCAAAGCAGAATTTTACCTTCACGTGCTTTTCTTTCTCCCGCTCTCCTTGGAACAGCAAGATATGGTATCATTCTAGGAGGGAGAGCCCCTTCTGGGAGGAGATTAACCTGACATGTGATAGAAAGAGATGGAAGATAATGGAATGACATAAAACCTGACCATTTCTGGCAATGAGCTAGGTTATCTGCGGTACTTAGGAATGTGTATTTAGGACCTTCTGAGTACACTGCCCAAGCAGTGACTCACTCACTTAGCATGGACACCTGGAAACTGCTGTTCAGGTATCATTATGACAAAATATAATTTTCCCAGGCTGTGGTGTTCGCTGTGACTCAGCTGACACAAAGTCTACCATATTTCTCTCACTTGGGTCATGACTAACACACACGCTGAATTGAGAGTGTTATTATGCTGTCCCTCCAAAGAAGCAGTTAAGGTTGTTATCCTCATAAAGGGTCCGTTTAGCATTATACATCTGTCAAAACAAGCAAAAGCCCATTGGTACACCTACAAGTAGAAGTACTTGTTAAATATTGCATATGTAATTCCTCAGAAGTAACATATGAATTCTTCAGATTCCTTATCATGTACCTATTCTCTCTAAGGGTGTTTGGAACTCATATCAAAACACTTGAAAATTAGACCACTTGAATTGAGACTAATAACGTTCTCCATAAAACCGGAAAACATGGCCAGAAAGCTTTATTGTGCTGACAGTCCTAAATTTAAGACGTAAGTTTCTGTTGTCTCCTAGACATGAGCATCTATTATGATGGGATAATACTGTTCAAATTTGTTAGAGCTGTGCCTGGCATTGCCAGAGATTAAAAAAACAGCTGGTTGAAAGCAAAGGATTCATTATTTTGAAAATGGACCAGTTAAATTCAAATAACCAGTTTCCAACTAGTCATTAGCCAAAATAAGAAGACTAAATTGAGTCACTCATGGGGATATTCATAGCCACTGTAGAGATAAGGAAAAAGATTTAAGTATTTGATATGATCATATTTTATTGGATCATTTGTTTTCAACAATGTGACTTTACCCAAAGCTAGCATAGTGGGTTACATAGTAGGTACCGAATAACTCTTTCCTGAAAGAATGGATGGATGAAAAAAGGAGAGAAAATATATTATTTTGAAAAGAAGGCAGTGACATGAGTCTCTTGATCTTGAAGGAAGGCAAAATTCCTGTTAAGAAGGATAACTTTTCTTTTGTTAGAACAAATACCGTAATAGTGATTTTTGATAAGTTGGGAAGGGAAGAAGAAGGGAAGAAGTTGTCCCTCCCCCAGGGTGTGTTCTGAAAGTTAGTCTCTGCAAAACCAAGTCTCAGGAAATTTGTTATTACAGCAGCTCTGTTGAAGGGGTGAGGGAAGAATGAGGGCTTGGAAAGGGTGGAAAAGAGGAGAGAGACTGGAATTAGGAGAGGAGCTTGAGAAATTTGGCAGGAAATAGGATACTACAAACGGGCATGACCAACAATTTTTTCTCCGTGATGGGAATGGATTTGAAGTTTTAGGGGAGTAAAGTCTTGCTTTAAGCTCTTTGTTACCCAAACTTTAATCAAAAGGTTGTTATGCTCAGGAATACTGGGATAGTGTTTATTTTGGGAAAATGAAGGACTCTTGGTCTTTATCGGTGTGGGGCAAAGTGGTAGGATTATGGTGAAAATAAAAAGGATGGGTGTTACAGAGGAGGTGGTACAAGGGAGATTCAGAAACCAATGGAAACAGGAGATTTGAGCAATAGGAACCCAGAGGAACCTAAAGCTACTTTGAACCTTGGAGATTTAGGACAAGACTGGCCTGGGGGCATGGAGAAGGTGCTGGCACGCGCTTTTTCCCTCACCACAAACATCCACCCATGTCTGTGCGTTTTGTCTCTATCAACTACTTGTGAGCATCCCAGGAAGATCTAATGAAAAGTACCTCGATCAATACAGTTAATCGCTGCCAAGGATTCCAGCCTTCTGGCAGCAAAGTATACTTTCGTTTGATTTCTATTTAATTAACTAGTAGCTGATGAATGTATTTTGTTACAGTTGCCTAGAAGTAGGAGTTCTATCTTATTTGAATATACTATTATTAACTAACTCCTAAATTCTCTCTAACTCTGAGAGTTTATCACCTTAGGATCTATTTAACAAATCCTCAGTTTCTTTTGGTCGCTGCTTCATGCTGAAAACATTCAAGTGCTTCAATCTATGTCTCAAGCTTGTGTCTCTTTCCTAGAAAGAAGCTGAGAAAGAGTATTTTATATAAACTACTTGTCCCTGGCTAAAGTTAGGGAAAGATGACAGAGATGGGATTTGTGTGGATTGTGTGTGTGTGTGTGTGTGTGTGTGTGTGTGTATTGGATCTATTAAGGTTTTCAAGTTTTATTCCAAAAGCAAAGAGTGTTTAAGGTGGTAGGCAGGCTCTGCAGTGGTGGGAGCTAGGAATCCAGGTTTCATCCTTCTGCTTCCTGCTGAATCTAGCACAGACTATGTGCTCAATAAATGTCTGCAGAATTAAATAGCAGAATTTTCAGGATATATGAGGTCACTGTTTCTTTTTTTTTGGAGGGAAATCCACACAGATTATTGCTTCCCTACCATAATAATTTGAGCCTGGTAGCTAGGCTGACATTTCTCGATAACTGTAAATTCTGTAGGAGACTTTTACTCATTTGACTGTCTCTTCAGTCTCTTTCTACAGAGAGTAATGCTTGAAACATGGTGGCTTAGCTAGAGGGTAGCTCTTGATAGCACAGAGAGTAGACAAGTCCTTACTTTTTCTAGATTTCTTTCTCTGCGTTGATTCTAAACTGATCTTCCTTCTGATTCATCATCCTAGTGGAAGAACTTAAAACCCAAGTTTGACTGCCATTAAAAAGTTTTCGTCTATCAATATACTAGATCAGGGGCATTCTTTATAGAATTTTGAGTAATTTAGCTCTAATTAAGGATATCTTATTCAATTGGGATGGAGTTCAAAGAGATGTTTTCACCTCTAAGTGGGTAAAACCATAATGCTCTGAGTATGTAAGACTTTGTAATGAGCTTCTTGCCTTGGAATACAATTGCCCTTTTGTCTTACCACAAAGCAGTTTCTAAAAGCGGTGGGAGGGGAAGGTGTGGGGATATGGCTCAAAAAATGTAAAATCAGATTTTTAAAACTATGTTCTCTACACGTTTTGAAGACAGTCAGACACCTTGGTTGGTCAGGTTGCCATATGCAAATTTCCCCAGTAATATCCTGTTGAGTTTCAAATGCAGTATTCACCACGGGCACTTATAATTGCAGATTTTGTACTACATTATCAGCTTGGTACATGAGGGGAATAGCAAGATAATGGAAAACAGACTGTGTAAATGAATGTTGGATGTTAATAGGAATTCCCACTCAAATTATGTTTTATTCAATTGTTGAACATCAAACTGTGTTATTAAGAGGTTCATAAGAATACATGTGGGAAACAGGGGAGAAATAAGACAAAACTATAACTTATCAACCAGGAGAAGCTAAGAAGAAATGAAGACCCGTTATAGTTAAATCTTTTTAATTTCTTAAAGTTTTATAGGCAATTATATAACAAATCTAATATTCACAATTTTTTGTCCTAGAAAACAGATTGATTGTGGTGTGATTCCTATTATATCAGATGGCAGGCCTGGAATATTGTTGTAGCTATTTAACTGATTGTGAGTTCATTGTTTTAATTACCAGAACTCCCTTCCATGCCCTCAAATACCATCACCTTATAATACTAAAACAAAAGAAAAGAACAATAACAAAAATGCTTAGGGAAAAAAATCCAAATTGATTGATTTTTATCCTTCCAAAGGAGTTGCCTGGACTAGCAATGAATACAGAATCTCTGAAGAATCAGTCAAGGGATTCAGAGGTTAAAAAAAAAAAAAAAGTGGGACATTTTGAGAATTTAAATTCCTGACTAATTAAAAATACGCCCATAAAAGGGAGACCTACACAGAACTATGTCCTTTGCCCATTTTGCTAAAGGTTTTAGAGAGAAAATAACTAAGCTGATATAGAAAACTGTATCTGTATTTGTATATGTAGGTATATGTATATGTATATATGGATGTGTATGTGTATAGAATTTCCTTCACTTTGTTTTATGCTGCTTTTCTTTCTCTAGACCGAAGATACCCAGTGGCATTTGCCATCATGAAATTGGCTTATCTTCACAACCTTGAAAGTACCCAGGTGACCTTGCCTCGGCAGATCGGAGTATTTATAACGAAATGGTCCCAGGGCTGACCAGGAATACTCTGAGCCTCTAAGAGGACAGGTCTCCCTAGGCACGGATCCAGTAGAGATCATCCCACAACCACTTTCACTTTTTCTAAACAGAATATTTTTCATTGACACTAGCTGGTCAACACTTTTAAGCATATTCTGGTAAAGGAAATAATAGATAATAAAATGCTCATTTTTAAACAAGAAAGAAGGAATATTCAGCCTAACAACATATCCAGACTCCTTTCTGCTCTTCAATTTCTTTTTCAACTGAAGTCTTGTAAAATTCTTCCCCCCATCTTTATATCTTCTGAGTTAGACACACTCTATGATTTAAAGAGCCTCGGCAGGTGTTTGAAGTTTTGGTCGCACGGGGCCTAGAGCACTTTCTCCGGCTCTTTGAGTCTTGGGAACATGATTTTTTTCCAGGCTTTCAGTAATTCTGTTGACGTCCTTTGCAAAGTCCCTCTGTCCCCACAGGCACAGGATTTCATTAAGTGCTGACTCTGCGATCTGGGGTCATATGACTTTACTTGCATTGTCCTCCTACCAGTGCCCCCTTTCCATCATGCTTTTCTTGAAATCAAAACAGAGATGGAAAAACCAGTGAGAAATCTCTTCTTCTCTAAGTGAGCCTGATTTAAGCTCCTCCTTTTCTCTGTGTGACCCAATGACTCAGATAATGTCTCTGGTTCAACATTCTTGTCTCGGTTCATAATCTTATTTCCACCGGCCACCCTCAGACACTGTATGTTGAGAACGGTTTCTGTATCCTGGGTTGGATTTCCTCCTTATTCTGGGAAGCCATCCACAGTACTTCCACCCCTGCCTCTGATCTGGGTTAGGGCACCTAGCCTTTTTGCTCCCATCACTCAATGTTCTAACTTTTCACACTGCAAAGAAATTGCCTGTTTTACGGCCTGTTATCCCTAAAAGGCAGAATTTTTTAAGAGCAGGAACTGTATCATGTTTTGTTGTATCCTGAGCTCTTAGAACAGTTCCGGCATATAAAAAGCACTCAGCTGAACTCAACTTCATTAAATCTGGCCTTCCCAAACATTTTTGACATTTAACAAGATGCCATAGCTTTCTACTAAAAGGGGCATTGCCTTATTTTTTTTTAATGAACACTTTGAAATTATGGTATGGCAATAGCCAATCAGGCACACAAACAAATAAGACAGCTGTTGCAGGATTACAAGGCAGTGGTCTGTCTGTTTTTGACTGGACAGCAATCAATTCTCAGAGTAGGTAGGAGAGGGGTTGGGCTGACCTCCTGAGGAGGGCACCAAAGTGAGGCTCTGAGGAAGGTGAGGGGGCCAGGCCAACACTCCCCTTTCTTTCTAAATGTCCTGGTTCTGTGGTCTTTCAGATAGACTGGCCTTTTTTAAGAGGCAGATTTCAAAAGGAGTACAGAAGGCAAATCAGTAAGGCAGAGGGAACCAAGGAATCAGCTTGTTAATCAACTGAAGGAAAATGCCAGGAGAGTGCCGTGCCATTTGTCACAAAAGCCACAGGGACACCCACTAGACAGGCTGTGACATCTTCAAGAAACAGGAAGACCTGACTTCTTTTAAAAGTTAGTAGATATTATCATTCTCGTCCGGACAACTCTCAGCTTGGGCTCTGCATTTGTCTTTGCCTGTGTCTTCTCTACTGAGATGAAAACAACTTCAAGAAATACAGAGGAGTCTGAGTTCTGGAGCTGTTGCCCAGAACTACTGAGGCTGGAAGCTTCTGAAATGCTTTTATTTGGTGACTAAAAGACATTACTCAGTCCTCATTATGTTGGTGGCTATAACTCAGTGGTCCCTTCCCAGACCTCCTTGAGTGTCACCTAAATTGATCACCCACAGACTGTCAATGTGGATGGCATGGTGTAAAATGCTGTGCTCACCCTTTGCATGTTACTGTGGCAATATCAATAATGATGATGATAATTTTAACACCTACAATGTGCCAGGCTTAGTAATATATACTTTTATATATCCCAGTTAATCCTCATGACAGGCTTTTTCCTAAGTGTGTGTATCTACCCATTTTATAAAAATTGAGTAAGTTGCTAAGATTGGATCATCATTCATCTTACTCTATGATTTGTTTTATTCTTACTCATTCACCATACTGTAGGCTTGTGACATTTCTCCCCAACTAAAAAAAATGGGCATAATTCTAGAATGGTTCCGCTACTTTATAATCAGACACTCTTATGACAGTTTTTCTTCATATCTCATTACCTTGTGATAGCTTGTCTGGGGCATTGTTTAAATCATTTCCCTTCTGGCTCTTTTTTTTTTTATTTGAGAGACATGGATTTGTTGACAAAGAAGCCAAGCAAAAAACAAAAATACAAAAATATTTCAAAGTCAACCACAAAAAGTTTAGTCTCTGGTTGTACATAAGAGAATCACTTTTGCAGCCCTCCACAATTTGCAGGTATGTTAAATACATGTGCCATTGCATAGTCTGGTGGTCCTGTTGACAGATAAAATATGCAGTATTAGTCTCATTTTAGAGATGAATATAGTTCAAAGTTTATTTACCAAAAGTATTAAATCCATATTTTCAAAAATATGTATTAAATGCTTACTACCTAAATCTCTGCTCTTATGAACTTTTCATGCAAAGGAATGGAGATAGAAAGTAAGGAAAGAAACAAATGGGACAGAATCAGATGGTGATGACAAAAATGGGACAGAGAGGGATGGTGTTCTGAGCTGAAATCTGAAGGCTCAGAGGAGCCTGTTGTGTGAAATCTTGGGGAATGGTGACGAGAGCAGAAGAAAGAGCAAATTCAAAGACCCTGAGACTGAACTAGTACTGGCAAGTTTGAGAACTAAAGACATGATCGGAGTGTGGTACTCAGGAAGAAAAGTGGCAGGAGTTGCTATCAAGACAGCAAGGCAGTGCTTGATCCTAAAAACTTCAGAGGACAGACATTTTATTCTGTATGTAATAGGATGTTGAGAAGATTTTAATCATAGGATCAATAGAATAAGATATTCTATTTCCCCCAAAGATCTCTTAAGCACATTTAGGCTAGGTGCCTGAATCCAATGGAAACCAAAGCTTTTAGTTCTGTCTAGTAACTCTCACTAAGGACATTGGGGTGAAAAGCTTTTTCGGCTCCGGCTGCCCTGGCCCATTTTCCATTTCTCAAATGTGTCAGGTTCATTTTAGACTCAGGGCTTTTGAATAAGCCCTACAAAATGCCTGAAATACAATTCCTTTCCTTCTGGCCTAACTTCTATTCACTTATTAGGTCTCTGGTTGAGTGTTACCTCTTCAGGAAAGACTTCGAGATCCCTAGACTAGCCTAACTCCTCTGTATTCATCATACAGTTGTGACTTACATCATGTGTAGTTATCTATTCAATGTCTATCTCTTCCACTAAACTCTCAGCTCCCAGTGATGGTTAGTTGATGTGTCAACTTGACTGGCTCTCATCCTCAGTTACTTCATCAAACACTAATCTAGGTGTTGCCCTGAAGGTAGTTTGTGGATGTGGTTAACACCTATGGTTAGTTGAGTTTAAGTAAAGGAGATGACCCTCAATAATGTGAGTGGGCCTCACACAATAAGTTGAAAGGTATTAAGAGCAAAACTAAGGGGCTTCCCTGGTGGCGCAGTGGTTGAGAGTCTGCCTGCCGATGCAAGGGATGCGGGTTCGTGTCCCGGTCCGGGAGGATCCCACATGCCACGGAGCAGCTGGGCCCGTGAGCCATGGCCGCTGAGCCTGCGCGTCCGGATCCTGTGCTCCGCAACGGGAGAGGCCACAACAGAGAGGCCCACGTACCGCAAAAAAAAAACAAACAAAAAAACCCCTAAGATTTCCCTGAGGTAGAAGAAATTCTATGTCAGGAATGTAATGTTGCCGTTTCCTACCTAAGAGTTTCCAGTCTGCCAGGTTTCCCTGTGGCTTTTGGTCTTGCCCGCCCACTGAAATCCCGTGAGCCAATTTCTTAAAATAAATCTCTCTCTGTGAGAGAGAGGGAGAGGGAGTGGGAAAGGGAGAGAGAGAGACATTTAAATGAGGGAAAGAAGATGCTTCTGGGGCCTCTGTGTTATACAAACCCAAACTTTCATATTAGTGTCAATCAAAAAGGGAAGTATTTGACATTTGAGAGTCATTTCATGGCTTCAATTTACAAAACACAGCTCCCTCTTGCAAAAATGACCCAAGTCAAAGGACTGGCAGGAATGAAATAGGGGCCAGCTTCTGTCAGCTTATCTTTTAATGCCTTTTTTCTATATTCCCTCCTTTTATTTCTACTTTTTTATTTTTATTTTATTATTTATTTCTTTTTTCCTTTAACATCTTTATTGGAGTAAATTGCTTTACAGTATTGTATTAGTTTCTGCTGTATAACAAGGTGAATCAGCCATATGCCAACGTATATCCCCATATCCCCTCCGTCTTGCCTTTCCCTCCCACCCTCCTTATCCCACCCCTCTAGGTGTTCGCAAAGCGCTGACCTGATCTCCCTCTGCTATGAGGCTGCTTCCCACTAGCTATCTGTTTTACATTTGGTAGTGTATATATGTCAGTGTTACTCTCTCACTTCGTCCCAGCTTACACTTCTCCCTCCCCGAGTCCTCAAGTCCATTCTCTATGTCTGTGTCTTTATTCCTGTCCTGCCCCTAGGTTCATCAGAACCTTTATTTTTTATTTTTTTCAGATTTCATTTATATGTGTTAGCATACGGTATTTGTTTTTCTCTTTCTGACTTACTTCACTCTGTATGACAGACTCTAGGTCCATCCACCTCACCACAAATAACTTAGTTTCATTTCTTTTCATGGCTGAGTAATATACCATTGTATATATGTGCCACATCTTCTTTATCCATTCATCTGTTGATGGACACTTAGGTTGCTTCCATGTCCTGGCTATTGTAAATAGAGCTGCAGTGAACATTGTGGTACATGACTCTTTTTGAATTATGGTTTTCTCAGGGTATATGCCCAGTAGTGGGATTGCTGGATCATATGGTAGTTCTATTTTTAGTTTTTTAAGGAATCTCCATACTTTTCTCCATAGTGGCTGTATCAATTTACATTCCCACCAACAGTGCAAGAGGGTTCCCTTTTCTCCACATTCTCTCCAGCATTTATTGTATGTAGATTTTTTGATGATGGTTATTCTGACCGGTGTGAGGTGATACCTCATTGTAGTTTTGATTTGCATTTCGCTAATGATTAGTGATGTTGAGCATCCTTTCATGTGTTTGTTGGCAATCTGTATATCTTCTTAGGAGAAATGTCTATTTAGGACTTCTGCCCATTTTTGGATTGGGTTGTTTGTTTTTTTTGATATTGAGCTGCATGAGCTGCTTGTAAATTTTGGAGATTAATCCTTTGTCAGTTGCTTCATTTGCAAATATTTTCTCCCATTCTGATGGTTGTCTTTTCATCTTGTTTATGTTATCCTTTGCTGTGCAAAAGTTTTTAAGTTTCATTAAGTCCCATTTGTTTATTTTTGTTTTTATTTCCATTTCTCTAGGAGGTGGGTCAAAAAGGATCTCACTGTGATTTATGTCAAAGAGTGTTCTGCCTATGTTTTCCTCTCAGAGTTTTATACTGTCTGGCCTTACATTTAGGTCTTTAATCCATTTTGAGTTTATTATTGTATACAGTGTTAGGAATTGTTCTCATTTCATTCTTTTACATGTAGCTGTCCAGTTTTCCCAGCACCACTTATTGAAGTGGCCATCTTTTCTCCATTGTATGCTCTTTCTTCCTTTATCAAAGATAAGGTAACCATATGTGCGTGGGTTTATCTCTGGGCTTTCTATCCTGTTCCATTGATCTATATTTCTGTTTTTGTGCACGTACCATACTATCTTGATTTCTGTAGCCTTGTAGTATAGTGTGAAGTCCAGGAGCCTGATTCCTCCAGCTCCGTTTTTTGTTCTCAAGATTGCTTTGGCTATTCTGGATCTTTTGTGTTTCCATACAAATTGTGAAATTTTTTGTTCTAGTTCTGTGAAAAATGCCATTGGTAGTTTGATAGGGATTGTGTTGAATCTGTAGATTACTTTGGGTAGTATAGTCATTTTCACAATGTTGATTCTTCCAATCCAAGAACATGGTATATCTCTCCATCTGTTTGTGTCATTAATTTCTTTCATTGGTGTCCTATAGTTTTCTGCATACAGGTCTTTTGTCTCCTTAGGTAGGTTTATTCCTAGGTATTTTATTCTTTTTGTTGCAGTGGTAAATGGGAGTGTTTCCTTAATTTCTCTTCCAGATATTTCATCATTAGTGTATAGGAATGCAAGAGCTATCTGTGAATTAATTTTGTATCCTGCTACTTTACCAAATTTATTGATTAGCTCTAGTAGTTTCCTGGTAGCATCTTTAGGATTCTCTATGTATAGTATCATGTCATCTGCCAACAGTGACAGCTTTAGTTCTATTTTTCAATTTGGTTTCCTTTTATTTCTTGTTCTTCTCTGATTGCTGTGGGTAAAACTTTCAAAACTATGTTGAATAATAGTGGTGAGAGTGGACAACCTTGTCTTGTACCTGATCTTAGAGGAAATGGTTTCAGTTTTTCACCATTGAGAACAATGTTGGCTGTGAGTTTGTCATATATGGCCTTTATTATGTTGAGGTAAGTTCCCTCTTTGACTACTTTCTGGAGGGTTTTTATCATAAATTGTTGTTAAATTTTGTCAAAAGCTTTTTCTGCATCTTTTTCTGCATGAGATTATCATATGGTTTTTATCCTTCATTTTGTTAACACAGTGTATCACATTGATTGATTTGCAGATATTGAAGAATCCTTGCATTCCTGAAATAAACCCCACTTGATCATGGTGTAAAATCCTTTTAATGTGTTGTTGCTAGTATTTTGTTCCCGATTTTTGTATCTATGTTCATCAGAGATATTGGCCTGTAGTTTTCTTTTTTTGTGACATCTTTGTCTGGTTTTGGTTTCTGGGTGATGGTGGCCTCGTTGAATGAGTTTGTGAGTGTTCCTCTCTCTGCTGTATTTTGGAAGAGTTGGAGAAGGATGGGTGTCAGCTCTTCTCTAAATGTTTGATAGATTTCGCCTGTGAAGCCATCTGGTCGTGGGCTTTTGTTTGTTGGAAGATTTTTAATCACAGTCTCAATTTCAGTGCTTGTGAATGGACTGTTCATATTTTCTGTTTCTTCCTGGTTCAGTCTCAGAAGGTTGTGCTTTTCTACGAATTTGTCCATTTCTTCCAGGTTGTCCATTTTATTGGCATATAGTTGCTTGCAGTAATCTCTCATGGTCTTTTGTATTTTTGCAGTGTCAGTTGCTACTTCTCCTTTTTCACTTCTAATTCTGTTGATTTGAGGCTTCTCCCTTTTTTTCTTGATGAGTCTGGCTAATGGTTTATCAATTTTGTTTATCTTCTCAAAGAACCAGCTTTTAGTTTTATTGATCTTTGCTGTTGTTTCCTTCATTTGTTTTTTATTTATTTATGATATGATCTTTATGATTTCTTTCCTTCTGCTAACTTTGGGGGTTTTTGGTCTTCTTTCTCTAATTACTTTAGGTGTAAGGTAGGTTGTTTTAGATTTATCTTGTTTCTTGAGGTAGGATTGTATTGCTATAAACTTCCCTCTTCGAACTGCTTTTGCTGCATCCCATAGGTTTTGGGTTGTTGTGTTTTCATTGTCCTTTGTTTCTACATATTTTTTGATTTCTTCTTTGATTTCTTCAGTGCTCTCTTGGTTACTTAGTAGCACATTGTTTAACATGCATATTTTTGTGTTTTTTACAGTTTTTTTCCTGTAATTGATATAGTCTCATAGCATTGTGGTTGGAAAAGATACTTGATATGATTTCAATTTTCTTAAATTTACCAGGGCTTGATTTGTGACCCAAAATGTTGTCTATTCTGGAGAATGTGCCATGAGCACTTGAGAAGAAAGTGTATTGTGTTGTTTTTGGATGGAATGTCCTGTAAATATCAATAAAGTCCATGTTGTTTTATGTGTCATTTAAAGCTTGTGTTTCCTTATTTATTTTCATTTTGGATCTGTCCATTGGTGAAAGTGAGGTGTTAAAGTCCCCTACTATGACTGTGTTACTGTCAATTTCTGCGTTTATGGCTGTTAGCATTTGCCTTATGTATTGAGGTGCTCCTATGTTGGGTGCATAAATATTTACAATTGTTATATCTTCTTCTTGGATTGATCCCTTGATCATTATGTAGTGTCCTTCTTTGTCTCTTGTAATAGTCTTTGTTTTAAAGTCTATTTTGTCTGATATGAGGATTGCTACTCCAGCTATCTTTTGATTTCCATTTGCATGGAGTATCTTTTTCCATCCCCTCACTTTCAGTCTGTATGTGTTCCTAGCTCTGAAGTGGGTCTCTTATAGATAGCATATGTACATGTCTTGTTTTTGTATCCATTCAGCCAGTGTATTTCTTTTGGTTGGAGCATTTAATTCATTTACATTTAAAGTAGTTATCCATGTGTATGTTCCTATTACCATTTTCTTAATTGTTTTGGGTTTGTTTTTGCAGGCCTTTTGCTTCTCTTGTGTTTCCTGCCTACAGAAGTTCCTTTAGCATTTGTTGTAAAGCTGGTTTGGTGGTGCTGAGTTCTCTTAACTTTTGCTCATCTGTAAAGTTTGTTATTTCTCCATCGAATGTGAATGAGATCCTTGCTGGGTAGAGTAATCTTGGTTGTAGGTTTTTCCCTTTTATCACTTTAAATATGTCCTGCCACTCCCTTCTGGCTTGCAGAGTTTCTGCTGGAAAATCAGCTGTTATCCTTATGGGGATTTCTTGTATGTTATTTGCTGCTTTTCCCTTGCTGCTTTTAATATTTTTTCTTTGTATTTAATTTTTGATAGTTTCATTAATATGTGTCTCGGTGTGTTTCTCTTTGGGTTTATCCTGTATGGTACTCTGTGCTTCCTGGACTTGATTGACTATTTCCTTTTCCATGTTAGGGAAGTTTTCCACTATAATCTCTTCAAGTATTTTCTCAGACCCTTTCTTTTTCTCTTCTTCATCTGGGACCTCTATAATTCAAATGTTGGTGCATTTAATGTTGTCCCAGAGGTCTCTGAGACTGTCCTCAATTCTTTTTATTCTTTATTCTGCTCGCTGGGAGTTATTTCCACCATTTTATCTTCCAGCTTACTTATCCTTTCTTCTGCCTCAGTTATTCTGCTATTCATTCCTACTACAGTATTTTTAATTTCAGTAATTGTGCTGTTGATCACTGTTTGTTTGCTCTTTAGTTCTTCTAGATCCTTGTTAAATCTCGGGGCTTGGAGAGGGGGCAGAGAGAGAGCATTTCTATTCACCTTTAATATGGTTTTACGAAAAAGCAATTTAAAAACAAGCCCACCACTTCTGTAAATATCTAAATATATTTTTAGAAGTGTGTAGGGTTGTGAATTTCTGATGCAGGACCTTTGTATAAACAGGTTAGAGTAGCATCCTACAGACTTATTTGTGTTTTTTTTCCCCTATTTTTTTCTTATGTTGTGTTACTAATGTAATTTATATATATTTTTTAGATCCTCCCTTTCCTATAGAAATAAAAGTGATTTATCTTGGCTAAAAAAAAGGTTTTTTATTTCCAAGATTTTGGATCATTTTTACTATCATTAATCTGAATTCTTTTTCAGGTAGGTTGCCTATTTCATCTTCATTTACCTGGTCTTGTAGGTTTTTACCTTGCTCCTTGGTCTGTAAAATATTTTTTTGCTGATTAATTTTTTGTTTCTTTCTCTCTTTTTGATGGGTGGTGCTGTATTCCTGTCTTACTGGTTGTTTGGCCTGAGATGTTGAGAACTGTAATTTGCAGACAGTTCGATAGAGCCGGGTCTTGGTGCTGAGATGAGGACCTCTGGGAGCCCTGTCTCTGATTAATATTCCCTGGGGCCTGAGGTTCTCTGTTAGTCCAGTGGTTTGGACTCAGAGCTGGCACCACAGGAGCTCGGGCCTGACCTCTGGCCTGGGAGCCAAGGTCTCACAAGCTTTGTGATGTGGTAAGAAAAAAAAAAAAAAGAAGAGAGAAAAAGGACCAGTGAAATATCAAAGAATAAAAAACAAAATAAAATTAGAAAGATAAAAAATATATTCGGAAAAATAAAGCTATAATTGAAACAACTGCAACAAGGTAAAATAAAACCACAAGAGAAAACAAAAGGGGGGGGACAAGGCAAAAGGAGAGAACAATAACAAAGTATAACGAATAAAATAGAAAAATAAAAGATTTATTAGGAAAAATAAAAATATAAAAGAATCAACAACAGTGAATCAACAAGGTAAAACAAAACCCCAATCTAAAAGAGGAAAGAAAAAACAAAAGCCTTGGCTATGGGTCTGGAGTTTAGGCGGGGGTGGAAATTAGTCAGGGATGGGGTTTAGGGTGGGGCGGGACCTCGGTGGGTTGGGGGGTGATGTTCAAGCCTGGGGCGGGGCCTCTGCTTAGGACCTGCACGTGGAAGGGGAGAGGCAGCACATGGAAAGGAGGGCGTCTGGAGTGTGGAGTTCCGGAGTGTGGAGGCGGGGCCCTGAGTGAGGGTGTGTGGGTGGGGTTTAGGCCCAGCGCAGTTGGAGGGGTTCTCAGAGGGGGTCTCCTCCCTTCTGAGAGTGTGGGGGCGGGGCCCGGGTTCTGAGCGGCAGGAGGGAGGCTCTGAGGGCAGAGGATTAGGCCTGGGAGCCCAACAGGCTCCGCGGTGCCTAAGTGGACAGGGAAAGCACTCGCTGCATTCCTTTCCATTCCTTCGCACCCCTCCTCCACTGTCTCCCCCAGGGTCTCCCCTGTCACTGCTGGACCCCTAACCGTGGGTGGGTCCCTCTGGCTGTAGGAACTCCTCTCCTCCCCCAGCCGCCCCTCAGGGGTGCCGGTCCCATAGGTCTGGCCTTTATTTTTGCTCCCCCTCCCCTCCCCCCCCACTCCCTCAGGACCCACTGCTGGAGGGGGCCTCAGTGGGCAGAGGATCAGGCCCGGGATTTCAGCAGGTTCCCGGGGGCCCAGGTGGGCAGGGGAAACCTGGCCACGCTCCCTTTTGATCCTCTGCCCCTCAATGGTCCCACAATTTCCCCCTTAGGGCGTGGGATCCCTTCCCCTCCCCCAGCTGCCCTTCAAGGGCGCCAGTCCCGTCCTGCCTCACTTCTCCTCCCCCCTCACTCCCCCCATGCCCCACATCCTACCTGGTCTCTGGGGGTTCCTCCCGTTGTCCCCTTAGGTGTCCATGGCCCCCCACCGGTGCCTGGTAGGTGCCCTAGCTGTGAGGAGACACGAATTCCACGTCCTCCTAGTGCCCCATCTTGACTCTGCCCCTCTTCCCTCCTTTTAGATTTAATTTAGTTACTCATGCTACAAAACTGTATAACATTTTCTTGTTAGGCAAGTGGTATCTGCTTATGGTTACTGGCACTGTCTGAAAGGCCTTTGAGATAAACATATGCCCAAAACAAACTTTCTAGTTTTGCAGAAGTCAAAAGCCATTCAGTAGAGGGAAAAATTAAGCTAAAAAGTTACAGAGTATCGGGCCATGTCTTATCAATCATGAGAATTGATGCCATTATTCTAAAGCTGCTTGCAGAAATGGAGGAAAAGTTATTGGAACACAAATGGAAAACTTAAATTATTTAACAGGTTTTCAGTTTGACTCTGGGAGGGCCACAATTTTTTTTTGGACGATGCCCCAGAAGGGAGAACAGCCAATACTGTGACTCTGGGCTGTGTGAAATGGTGAATCCATGATTACTTGGGCTGTCACCATTCACCCATGCTGCTGAAAATCATTTAGCCAAAATAAGAATTAGTATAATTTATGGTTTTGTTTTTACAACTGGGACAAGGAAGGAATTGATTAAGTAGCAATCTTCCAGTCTTGCTCAAGGCCTTGCTGTTTTTTCCCTTTAAATTAAAATGAAAACCATGGAGAATATTGATTAAAAAATCTTCCCAATTCTGTTTAATTCCCAGCTCCACCTCTGAAACTGATCACTTTTAAAGGTGAAATTGATTGCTTATTATTTGCTTTCCTGAGGCAGTTTCATCTTTCACTTCCCCTCATTATCTCTGACCATCAGGTAAATTGTGTTGGTTCTCCTGTTTGTGCCTGTCCAGCTTGGGCCTTGTTGGAAATAAATGTTTATTGAATACCCTTGGTAAACCTACCATTGGGATACATCTGTTGCAAGGCACACAGAAGAGATGAACAGTCCCTGCCTTCGTTAACTTGCACTTGAAGGGTATAGATATGTCTGTATTTAAAAATTAAAATCACGGAAGGAGAAATGACTGCAGAGTTTGACGATTTGGGTCTCAGTCTTGACTTTTTCTCCAAGTAGCTACACAGCCTTGGGTAGGCTCCTGGACCTCTCTGGGCCTCCGTTTACTCACATCATTCTGTGACTCCTAGGTGAGCATAATATGTTCTTAGGGCAAATGTTGTAAGAGCCAACTCAGAAAGGCACTGTGGCTATCAAGGTCATGTTGCTTGGGACAAGCAGGCCAAACACAGTTACATGACTGTTTGTTGAGCACCTACTGTATGCAAACTACTGTGTATATCACTGAGGCAATATCAAGATGTGTAGAAAACATACCATCCCTGTCCTAAAAGGATCACAGGATAGTACTGAGGATGCATAACAGACTGGGAGCCAGGACTGAGGGTCTGACCTCTGGAATGTAGCTGTATTTGAATCTTTGCTTTGCCAATAACTGGCTGTGAGTGGATAACGTTGTTAATGATCGTTTTAGAATAGTGTAAGAGAGTTCCTACTTCATGGGCTTATTGAAATGATTATATTATTTAATTTATTCAACAGAATAATATTTGTTGAGTGTCTTCTCTATGCTAAAGACTGTAATAGATGCTTGGTATATATTGGTGAATAAAATAGACAAAGATATATGACTTTATATGGCTTAGTTTCCAGGGGAAGAAGATTGAAACTAAACAATAGATGTGATAAGGAAATGAATTGTGTAATATGTGATAAGCTGATGAATGATATGGGAGGAAAAAGGAAAAGTAGAGTACAGTAGAGGGAATCTGGGAATAGGGAGTAGGGAGGGGGCTACACTTTTAAATATAGTAGTCAGGGTAGGCTTCACAGAGAAAGTTCCATTTGAGCAAAGGAGATGAGGAAGATTGCCAGTGCATGTTTTCGAAAGAGCAGTTCAGGGACAGAGAACAGCCAATACAAAGGCCGGAGGCGGGAGCAGGCCTGACATCCTGCAAAAAGAGCAAGAAGACCATTGTGAGACTGGGACAGCAGAAGTGCTGGGAAGAGTTTTAAGAAATGAGATCAGGTAGGGAATGAAAGGGAAAGATCAGGTTGTGTGGGATCTTTTAGCCATTGTAGGGGTTTTGGCTTTCTTCTGAGGGTGAGGGAGTGGGACGTTGTAGAGTTTCAGTGAGGAGTGACATCATCTGACTTCAGTTTGAAGTATAATAGTAAACGTAGGGAGAGGCAGGAGCCATGTTGATGAGGGAGATGAATTCGGAGGCTATTGCAGTCATTTAGTCAAGGGAGAATGGTGCTAGGGTTAGGATGGTAGTAGCCGAGGTGGTGGGAAGGGGTTGGAATCTGGATTTAACAGAAGAGTCAACAAGATTTTCTGATGGCTTGTAAGTGGGGCATGAGAGAGAACACAAGGACAATCTATAGCTTTTATCCTGAGTAAAAGAAAATTATAAAGCAGAGAACGCATGTTAAATCTTTGAAAGTACGTAGCACAGTGTTTAGTGCACAGGACCTAATCAGGTAAGAAATTAAGGTAAATGATGTGTAGAACCAAGTCATCAGTTGGCCTAACTCTTTTCATCTTTGAAAAGTTAGTTTAGATACCACTGACCCAGAAAATCTTCCCTGACTCCCTCTGGGTGAAGTGCCCTTTCTAATCCCATAGCTCTTTCCAAGTCCTCCTCCATATTAACTCTTATTTATCTTATGATTTATATAAAGCACCTTCAGAGTCCACACATTTGCTCTGGGAGATCAGGAAGTGTTTTCATGGAGGAAGCAACGTTTCAGATGAAACTTGAAAGAAAGGCTAGGATACATGGCAGAAGTTGGGGGAATAAAGATAAACAGGGTAAATTTTCATGTTCCCTGGTTAGAGAAATCTATAGAGGTGTCTACCTCACATTTCAGGTTGCCATTGGTGGCAAGCAAGCAAGAAAACCAACCACCTTCTAACTTGAGATTTCTGTACTATATCCTCTGGTCTGGCTAAAAAAGGTCACCAGACGGTGCCAGAGGGAGTGCTGACATGCTTCCATCCTGTGAATGCATGTTTTATGCCTGTTGCCTGTGTTAAGAACAGATTAATGATGATTCTGCTTATAGGTGTTTTTGCATGTGTGTGTGTGTGTGTGTGAGTGAGGTGGGGATGCCACTAAAATATATCATGTTTTTCCATTATTCCTTATTGACTTTTTCAGATCTTCCATATGGCTCTGGGGCAAAGTATGGGAATAAGAGGAAACTGGGATTACGTCTGCACATCACAAAAAGATATGCAAACCCTAAGATAAGAACGCTGCATAGAGTTAACTAATATTTGTGTAGGTACATACACCTTACCTTACCATCTTAAGGATTAATGAGATCACCACGTATGTAGCTGTATTCCACAGAAAACTTTGTTAATAGGCAGACCCAATAAAGGCACAAGTCTTCACTGATTTATGGTACAATATTATAAATATTATACCATTAAAGTAAAAAAATAAAATGCAAATATATGCTTTTATTCACAAAATACGTCAACCAAGCAAAATGTAACCTCTCTTGAATCTGCTCTCATTGAAGGAATTCTTTTTCTTACATGGAATAGATATATTTTATGAAATAGATAGGTTTTATGAAATGTGAGTTCAATAAAAGTGACTTTCTTTTTCTGATAGCTCACCTGCAGCAAGCAAAATAGTCTTTGTTGCAACAAGAAAGAATTTCAAACTATTGAAATTAGGTTATTCTGTCCTGTAAATTTTTATTCTGTGTTCAATGTGTATGAATGTCTCTGATGTGATTGAAGGTGTAAAAATGAATTTTCTTTATTTTTTTTGCTATGAAGATTTTTATGATATAAGAGCTTTTTTTTAAAATGTGAATGTAATCAGAGTACTTGGAGGTGAACTGTAGGAAGCCTACTTATGAGTAAATGGAGCACAGAGATGTTGATTTTAGGGTGGGTGACATTGAGAAATACAGAGAAACAATTGGCATCAGAAAGTTTTGTCCACAATTCAAGGGTGGATCCAGACATAGGAATGGGAACCATAGATAGGTCTTCATTTCCTAGGAGGGAAAAGTTTAACAGTAAGTTAGGAGTCTCATTTTGTAGGAAACTGAGATCCCAAGCTATTTATCAGAGCAAGGACCAAGGGTGAACATGGGGTCAGAGCTCAGGCTTATATAGGACATAACATGGAGTTGGCCTGGCAGGAAAGGTTATCTATCTCATAGGTCAAGAACAATGCTCTGAAGGAGTCCCGGAAATCTCCATCTACGGTCTGGACTTTTGCTGGGAATTGGGAAAGATGGATCTGCAGGTGGCCCCAGCAATAATAGAGGAGGAAAGGCTAATGAGGAACCTGAAATTTTAATAATTATGCTATAAGTTCCAGGAATATAAAGCCTGTAGGCTTTATATAATTCCATAATTATCATAGGCTGCTGGTGGGAATGAAAATTTATATAACCATGCTAGGGGAAATTTTACCTTTTAGTATGTATTAAAAGATAAAAATTGTGCATACCTTTTACCTCAAGTGTTTAATTCTAGGAGTTTTATTATGAGTAAATCATGCAAATACAGACAGATGAAATATTCAAAGATACTGCTATTTATAATAGTAAATAAACAACTAATTAAAAGAAAAAGGGGGATAAAGGAAACACTTTAAATGCACTGTAGGATTTTAGTTAAGTTAGTTATATTTTACTTAGCTTGAAAAAAAGAAAACTGGCCTCTCTATTCTCACTCACCAATATGCCTCTTTTCTTTTCATCTTTCGGATAGTTGAGATATCACTTTTACTGTAAACCTTTCCTGACTGCTTCAAGACTGGGTGAAGACTCCCACAGCTCTTTCTAATTCTTCCTTCATATTGATTCTTATCTTACGATATGCCTGGCTTATTTTCCTAATACTATCAAAAAAATAGGGTGATATAAAAACATTTTCAAATGAAACAGTGGAACAATTTCATCAACACAGGATAGCACGTAATAAATATCAAAGGAAGTTTCTTGCACTAAAGAGAAATGATAACAGTTGGAAACACAAATAGACATAAAAGAAATAATCACCAGAAATAGCAAATATGTGGATAAATATATCAGACTGTCTTCTTTTCTTCTCTTAATTTGTTTGAGTCACTTTATTATTTAGAGCAATTTAATAGTAATAGATTGTGGATGTTATAGCATTATACAGAAGTAAAACCTGTGACAGTGGACCAAGCAAATAAAAGGAGGTATATTTGTAAGAATCTTATATTACACGTGAAGTAGCATAACATACTTTCAAAACATTACTCTATAACAGGCTCTGATAAATTAAGAATGCATATTGTAATCCCTAAAGCTATAATAAACACTATCACCAATAAAAAATAAGAGATAAAACTAAAAAGCTTAATAGTATAGATAAAAATAAATAAATAAAATGGATTGATTTATCCAAATGAAGGTAAGAAAGGACAAAATGAGTAAGGAACAGATGGGCAAAATAGGAAACTAATAGCAAGATGGTAGCTAAAAACTCAACTATATCAATAATTGCATTAAGTATAAATGGAGTAAACACTCCAACTAATTGGCAGAAATTGATGATAGGGAATTAAAAGCAAAATCTGCGTGCTACTATAAGAGATGCATTTTATTTTATTTTTTGTAACATCTTTATTAGAGTAAATTGCTTTACAATGTTGTGTTAGTTTCTTCTGTATAACAAAGTGAATCAGCTATACATATACATATATCGCCATATCCCCTCCCTCTTGCATCTCCCTCCCTCCCACCCTCCCTATCCCACCCATCTAGGTGGTCACAAAGCACTGAGCTGATCTCCCTGTGCTATGTGGCTGCTTCCCACTAGCTATATGTTTTACATTTGGTAGTGTATATATGTACATGCCACTCTCTCACTTCGTCCAAGCTTACCCTTCCCCCTCCCCCTGTCCTTAAGTCTGTTCTCTATGTCTGCATCTTTATTGCTGTCCTGCCCCTAGGTTCTTCAGAACCTTTTTTTTTTTTTACACTCCATATATATGTGTTAGCATACAGTATTTGTTTTTTTCTTTCTGACTTACTTCACTCTGAATGACAGACTCTAGGTCCATCTGCCTCGCTACAAATAACTCAATTTCGTTTCTTTTTATGGCTGAGTATTATTCCATTGTATATATGTGCCACATCTTTATCCGTTCATCTATCAATGAACACTTAGGTTACTTCCATGTCCTGGCTATTGTAAATAGTGCTGCAGTGAACATTGTGGTACATGACTCTTTTTGAATGATGGTTTTCTCAGGATATATGCTCAGTAGTAGGATTGCTGCATCATATGGTAGTTCTATTTTTAGTTTTTTAAGGAACCTCCCTACTGTTCTCCATAGTGGCTGTATCAATTTACATTCCCATTAACAGTGCAAGAGGGTTCCCTTTAAGAGATGCATTTTAAATAAGAGGAAAAGATTGGCTAAAAGTAAAAGAATAGAAAAGGGTAACACCATAAAATACTACTCAAAAGATACTCAGAATGATCATATTAACATCAGACAAAGTAGATTTCAGGGTATTGAATATGACAGTAGATGCAGAGGGATTTTAAAAATGATTAAAGAGTCAGTTTATCATGAAGATATAGACATATCCACAATTTTAGTTGTGTTTTTTAACATTTCTTCTCATTAATTGATAGAACAGTTAAACAAGGAATTTGGTAAGAATATAGAGGAATTAAACAATGACATCAACTATGCTAGTCTCATTTATATATGTGGAATGCTACTTCCCAAAACTGCAAAATACTTATCTTGAAGTGCACATGGAACATTTGTAAAGATAGATCGTGTGCTGGACCATAAAAAATGTCTAAGTAAGTTTCAAATAATTTATATTCTCTGACAAAAATTAGAAATCAATAAAGAAGATATCTAGAAAATTCTCAAATATTTGGAAATTTAGTAACACCTAAATAAATCATAAAATCATAGTGCTCTTTAGAAAATATTTCAAACTGAATGATAAAGAAAAGACTGTATATCAAGATGTGTGAATATAGCTAAAGAACTGCTAAAATTTTAAATGCTTGTATAAGCAAATAAAAATAAGGTTTTGAATTAATCCATTTTGGGAAATTAGAAAAAAATGAGTAAATTAAACCCAAAATAGAAAGAAAAAAGTTAGATTAGTAGAAATTAATAAAATGAATTAAAAAGGAGATAACTAATAAAATTTAAAATGATTCCTTTGAAAAGTTTAGTAAAATTAATAACCCCCTAGGTGAACTGATCAAGAAAACAGAAGGAAGCACAGTTATCAATATCAATAATGATGGACATTACCACAAATCCTACCGATGTCTAAAGGATAGTAAAGGAATAATATGAATAATGGGAATACACTCTGACAATAAATTTGTTTTGCACTTTTTCTCTTAATAGGTCCTTTTAGAAAAAAATTTAACAGCTTTATTGAGGTTTGATTTACATGCCATTAAATTCATTAATTTCAAGTATGAAACAAACAATGATTTGTAGTAAATATATAAAGTTGTGCAACCATACCATGGTACAATTTTATTTTTAATTTATTTTTTTAAATTAATTTTTACTGGAGTATAGTTGTTGTATAATGTTGTGTTAGTTTCTACTGTACAGCAAAGTTTATCAGCTATATGTATACATATATCCCCTCTCTTTTGGATTTCCTTCCCATTTAGGTCACCACAGAGCACTGAGTTGAATTCCCTGAGCTATACAGTAGGTTCTCATTAGTTATCTATTATATACATATTATCAATAGTGTATATATGTCAATCCCAATCTCCCAATTCATCCCACCCCACTTCCCCCCTCCTTGGTGTCCATACATTCTTTCTCTATATCTGTGTCTCTATTTCTGCTTTGCCAATAAGATCATCTATACCATTTTTCTAGATCCACATATATGCATTCATATAAGATATTTGTTTTTCTCTTATCAACTTCACTCTGTATGACAGTCTCTAGGTCCATCCACATATCTACAAATGACCCAATTTCGTTCCTTTTATGGGTGAGTAATATTCCATTTTATATATGTACCACATCTTCTTTATCCATTCCTCTGTTGATGGACATTTAGGTTGCTTCCATGTCCTGACTATTGTTAATAGTGCTGCTGTGAACATTATGGTACATGACTCTTTTTGAATTATGGTTTTCTCTGGGTATATGCCCAATAATGGGATTCCTGGGTCATATGGTAGTTCTATTTTTAGTTGTCTAAGGACCTCCATACTGTTCTCCATGCTGGCTGTATCAATTTATATTCCCACCAACAGTGCAACAGGGTTCCCTTTTCTCCACACCCTCTCCAGCATTTATTGTTTGTAGATATTTTAATGATGGCCATTCTGAGGGGCATGAGGTGATACCTCATTGTAGTTTTGGTTTTCATTTCTCTAATAATTAGTGATGTTGAGCAGTTTTTCATGTGCCTTTTGGCCGTCTGTATGTCTTCTTGGGAGAAATGTCTATTTAGGTCTTCTGCCCAGTTGTTTTTTTTTTTTAACATCTTTATCGGAGTATAATTGTTTTACAATGGTGTGTTAGTTTCTGCTTTATAACAAAGTGAATCACCTATACATATACATATAACCCCATATCCCTTTCCTCTTGTATCTCCCTCCCTCCCACCCTCCCTATCCCACCCCTCTAGGTGGTCACAAAGCACTGAGCTGACCTCCCTGTGCTATGCGGCTGCTTCCCACTAGCTATCTATTTTACATTTGATAGTGTATATATGCCCATGCCACTCTCTCACTTTGTCCCAGCTTACCCTTCCCCCGCGCCGTGTCCTCAAGTCCATTCTCTAGTAGGTCTGCATCTTTATTCCCATCTTGCCCCTAGGTTCTTCATGACCTTTTTTTTTTTTTTTTAGATTCCATATATATATGTTAGCATTTGGTATTTGTTTTTCTCTTTCTGACTTACTTCACTCTGTATGACAGACTCTAGGTCCATCCACCTCACTACAGATAACTCAATTTCATTTCTTTTTATGGCTGAGTAATATTCCATTGTATATACATGCCACATCTTCTTTATCCATTCATCTGTTGATGGACACTTCAGCCTAAGTCTCCATCGACAGGTGAATGGATAAAGAAGATGTGCACACTTCTGCCTATTTTTTGATTGGGTTGTTTTTTTTTGATATTGAGCTGCATGAGCTGTTTTTATATTGTGGAGATTAATCCTTTGTCAGTTGCTTCATTTGCAAATATTTTCTCCCATTCTGAGGGTTGTCTTTTTGTTTTGTTTATGGTTTCCTTTGCTGTGCAAAAGCTTTTAAGTTTACTTAGGTTCCATTTGTTTATTTTTGTTCTTATTTTCATTACTCTAGGAGGTGGGTCGAAAAAGATCTTGTTGCGATTTATGTCAAATAGTGTTCTGCTTATGTTTTACTCTAAGAGTTTTATAGTGTCTGGCCTTACGTTCAGGTCTTTAATCCATTTTGACTATTTTTGTTAGGGAGTGTTCTAATTTAATTCTTTTGCATGTAGCTGTCTAGTTTTCCCAGCCCTACTTATTGAAGAGGCTGTCTTTTCTCCATTATATATTCTTGCCTCCTTTGTCATAGATTAGGTGACCATAGGTGCCGGTGCTTGGGTTTATCTCTGGGCTTTCTTTCCTTTTCCATTGATCTATATTTCTGTTTTTATGCCAGTAACATACTGTCTTTATTACTGTAGCTTTGTAGTATAGTGTGAAGTCAGGAAGGCTGATTCCTCCAGCTCCGTTTTTCTTTCTCAAGATTGCTTTGGCTATTTGGGGTCTTTTGTGTTTCCATACAAATTGTAAAATTTTCTTTTCTAGTTCTGTGCAAAATGCCTATGGTAATATGATAGGGATTTCATTGAGTCTGTGGATTGCTTTGAGTAGTATAATCATTTTCACAATATTGAGTCTTCCAATCCTAGAACATGGTATATCTCTCCATCTGTTTGTGTCATCTTTGTTTTCTTTCATCAGTATCTTATAGTTTTCTTTGTATGGGTCTTTTGCCTCCTTAAGTAGGTTTATTCCTAGGTATTTTATTCTTTTTGTTGTAATGGTAAATGGTGTTGTTTCATTAATTTCTATTTCTGGTTTTTCATTGTTAGTGCATAGGAATGCAAGAGATTTCTGTGTATTAATTTTGTATCCTGTGACTTTACTAAATTCATTGGTTAGCTCTAGTAGTTTTGTGGTGGCATCTTTAGGATTTTCTATGTATAGTATCATGTCGTCTGCAATCAGTGACAGTTTTACTACTTCTTTTCCAATTTGCATTCCTTTTAATTTTCTTCTCTGATTTCTGTGGCTGGGACTTCCAAGACTATGTTGAATAATAGTGGTGAGAGTGGACACCCTTGTCTTATTCCTCATCTTAGAGGACATGATACAATTTTAGAACATTCCCGTCACCCCAAGAATGTCTCTCATGGCCACTGCAGTCACTCCCCATCCTCACCCCCAGCCTCAGGCAATCACTAATCTGCATTCTGTCTCTACAGATTTACATTCTCTGGACATTTCATATAAATGGTATCATACAAATCCACATCATTAATTTTTTTTCTATTCCTTTTCAAATTCTCTCTGCACTTAGGTTATTACAGAATATTGAGCAGAGTTCCTTGTACCATACAGTAGGCCCTTGTTGGTTATCTATTTTAAATATGGCAGTGTGTACATTATTTAAATTAAATGAACTAATTCCTTGAGGGGGGCACACATTTTAAAAATAAACACAAGGAGAAAAAAATTTGAATAGCTGTATATTTGTTAAATAAATTTAATTTATAATTTAAAACCTTCCCAGAAAGAAAATACTGTATTCATATGCTGGTGAATTTAATCAAATATGTAAGGAGGCAACAATATTAACCTTGTACAGACACTTTGAGAAAATAATAAGGCAGCACTAACCTGATCAGACCTCACAAGAATGTCTATGTTTGGGACTTACCTGGTGGTCCAGTGGTTAAGACTCTGAACTTCCAATGCATGGGGGCGTGGGTTTGGTCTCTGGTTGGGGAGCTAAGATTTCACATGTCACATGGCATGGCCAAAAAATTAAAAAAAAAAAATGTCTGTGTTCATAAGATACCAATATACCTCATGAACCCAGATGGACTCAATATTAGCAAAAGTAGTCAGCAATATGTAAAAAGCATAATACAACATGACGAAGTGGAGTTGATTCCAAAAATGTGAGATTGTTTCAACATCCAAGCCTTAATGTAATTTATCAAACTAATAGAATAAAGGAGAAGAATTATATGATCATTTTAATAGATGCAGGAAAACTTTTGAAAAAGTTCAACACACGTTTATGATAGCAGACTGTCAGCAAACAGTCTAAGGGGAGCTTCCTGAATCTCATTAACTAAGGGGAGCTTCCTCAATCTCATTAAGGATGTCTTCAAAAAAAAGAAATCTCAGCTGACATGATAATGGTGACACCTTAAATCCCTTGATCCTATATTCCAGAAGAATGTAAGGACTCTACTCTCACTCATCATCTACTCTCATTATTCAACGTTGTACTTAAAGTCCTAACCAATGAAAGGAAGAAAATGACCACAAAGCCATATAGACCAGAAATGAAAAAACAAATTGTCTTTATCCTCAAATAATATGATTTTCTATGTAGAAAATTCCAAGGAATCTACAAATACACCACAAAAGAAACACAGTGAGTGAATTTAGTAATGTTACAGTATACAAAAATTAATTGTATTTTTATTTATTACCAGTGAATAATGGGAAAATATAAAATAATACCATTTTCAATAATACAAAAACATTAAATATTTATAAATAAATGTAATGGTATATGTGGAAGACATAAACAGTAACTATAAGATAATTCTGAGCAATGAACTAAATAAGAGGAGAGATATAATATTAGACTGAAAGATCCAATAGTGCTAAGACACCATTATCCCCCCAATATTCCATAAATTCCATGCAACCTCGATTGAAATCTTAGCAAGTTTTTTGATAGAAATTGACAAGGTGATTCTAAGAAATTATATGGAAGTGCAAAGGACTTCGAGTAACCAAGAGAATTTTGAAAAAGAAAGAAATTTGACTTACACTACCGAATTTCCAGACTTATTATAAAGCTATAATAATCTAGAAAGTATAGTTCTTGTATAAGTGTAGACAAAAAGAACAGTGGAAAAAAATAGACCCACACATACATATTCACTTGATTGACCACAGAGGTGCCAAAACAATTCAATACGAAAAGAAATTCTGTTTACCAATCAGTGCTGTAACAACCAGATATCCACATGAAACAAAATGAGCTTTGACTCCTATCACACATCTTACACAACATATTAATTCAATTTTAGTCATATACATAAACATAAAAGCTAGAACTGTTAAGCTTCTAGAAAAAAACCCAGGAAGAATATACTTGTGATCTTGAAGTAGGCAGAGAAATTTTAGACAGGACACAGAAATTAGTAAGTATACACTAAATGATAAATTGAACTTTTTGAAAATTAAAAACTTCCATTCATCAAAGCATACTGTTAAGAAAATGAATATGCAAGTCACAGACTTCGAGAACACATTTTATATCTATATCTGTATCTATATATGTATATCTATATTTATATATCTGACAGAAGATTTATATCCAGATCATAAAGGACTCTTATGAACAACCCAACTCAAAAATACAGAAAATAATTGAACAGACTCTTCATAAAGGAAAATATACAAATTGCCAATAAACACATGAAAATGTGGTCAATGCTGTAGTAATCAGGGAAATGCAAATTAAAGCTACAATGGCATACCACTGTACTCCCTCTAGAACAGCTAAAATTAAAAAGTACTGAGTAAACCTAATGTTGGTGAGGATATGGAGCATCTAGAACTTTCAGACAATGTTGGTGAAATTGTAGAATGGTACAACTATCTTGGCAAACAGTTTGGAAGCTTCTTCTCATATTAAACATTCACCTACTCTATGTGCCAGCAATTTCACTCCTAGGTATGTAGCTGAGAGAAATGAAAACTTATGTCAGTAGAAAGATTTATACACAAATATTTATGGCAGCTTTATTTGTAATACTCAGGGAATAGGAAGGACTCAGATGTCTATCAACAGGTGAATGGATCAGCAAATTGTGCCCTACTCACACAATTCAGCAGTAAAACTGAATAATCAACTATACACACCAAAACATGGATGAATCACAAAAACATTATCCTAAAAGATAGGAGCCAGACCTTGATGTGTACTTGCTGCATAATTCTACTTGTGAGAAATTTTAGAACAGGCAAAACTGATCTATTGTAGTAGAAATAAGTGGGGTATCCTTTGGAGAGGGAGGATTTACTATGAAGGAACTTGCTGGGGTGATGGAAATATTCCATTTCTGGATAATGATGTGGGTTACACAGTTGTAGATGTTTGTCAAAACCCAGGGCCTAGGTCTGTGCATGTTACTATATCAAAATTTCATCTCAACTGTTCTTAAGAAAAATATTAATTATATAATTCTGTTTGTGATATATAATTAAGCAAAAATATAAAATTTATAAATTTAAAATAATCCCTTTATGTAAGCAAGTATTTTCTTGGTTAGGATTCATGATTATAAGTAACAGAAAGACTCTAGTTACAGGTTTATTAAAAAAATATTTAGTAGCGTACCCAATATTCAGGATGGTCAAGGAATTAGCCTTGCCTGCTACACTGTCAAGAGCAAAACAGAAGAGAATCACCCAGGCACACTCTGTAACTGTTCTAGGTGAACTCCCACTGCCACTGCCATCTGCTACTTGCACTCCTGATGCTGGAGTGAAACTTCCATCAAAGCTACCCCAGAGAACCAGATGTCTTCACTGCTTTAGTTTCAAGGAGATCTTGTTTCCCTATGTGAGTTTGCCATCTCACACTGCTCAGTTCCCTCTTGCAAGACTTGTGCAGTGCAGTCTGCTGAGTGGAACCCTCTTTGCAGAAGACTTGGAAATATGTTATCCTGTTTCTAAAGTACAGGAAGATATGGTGCAAGATATGGTACAATCCTAAAAGGAAATGGGAGTGGGTGATAAATGAGCTAATCTGATTTGTCTGCCACTTCAATGCTTGGGGTGCTTTGTACACATTCTTTTCCATGTGCAAAATTCCAAACAACAGTAGTAGCGCAATGTGCTGATTTTTTAACATGTGGAACCATCTTTTACAAAAACAAAGTTGGCCCCATCTTATGCTCTCCAACGGGGAGGTACAGACTCTTGTCAGTTATGACATGCACGTCTGGGTTTATTTTTTCTTACCTTAGCTGAATCACAGTCCTGCCTTGATATTTTATAACCCGTGGACTAATTGATAAATCTAACCACCATCAACGTACTCCAAAAATACAGAGCTAAGAGGAATCTCAGTTCTGTACTTGGTCATGAGGCCATTGGTGTTATAATTCCCTTCCTCCATCATGCATTTCATGTTTCTTTTCTTTCTTTCTTTCTTTCTTTTTTTTTTTTTTTGGAAAAACACCTTGGCTGGTTGGGATATTTCACCTGACAGGATGAACTAAGCTTATAGTCCTGAGGTATTTGAGCCTTTGTTGGACTTTCCTATACGGGTTGCTTTAGTCTTAGACAAACATTTTACAGTGGATTTGGAGACACTAAAAGGTACTCAGAATGATCCTCAGTGGTCTAGAATGTTCCTCTTTGCCCTCATCATATAGCAGCAATTTTCCATTGGTAATTATGGTTAATAACCCTGTCCATCTTGTAACATACATCTTGTAACATAAGGATCCCCAAATGGCCATATGGCAGTTTTAACTTTAAGTGCAGTGGAAGAATTACTCTCTTGGGCACTCAGACCTATAAATAAGCAAAGTCTGGAGTCCTAGAGACCATAAATTTGTTTGTTTTTTTGTAAGTAGGTCAATTTTTTAGAACTTATTTATTTATTTGGTTGCCCTGGGTCTTAGTTGCGGCTTGCTGGCTCCTTAGTTGCAGCGTGTGAATTCTTAGCTGTGGCATGCATGTGGGATCTAGTTCCCTGACCAGGGATCGAACCTGGGCCCTGTTCATTGGGAGCATGGATTCTTAACCACTGCGCCACCAGGGAAGTCCCTGTAAGTAGGTCAACTGATGTCACAGTGAAAGGTGCCCCAGTTTCATCCATTGGTTTTGTTTGACTCTGAGGAAAATAGCACAATATGTTGATTGCTTGTCAGAGCACATTCATATCCTTAGCTTCTCAAGGTGACATTTCCAATCTGGTGCTTATCTGAGTCTTCTATAGGCCACTGCATCATTCTTTAAAGTTTTCTTTTCTTAGGAAATCCAAAGATGGTGTTGCTAACAGAAGTGTGACTCAGGGAACGCTTGTGTACATTTCCCATGCTCTCTCTACTACCAGGTAGTAGGCTCAGAACCCTAGGATGTGATACCATGTCAAGTTTACAAGTAGTTATTGTTGATGAGAGCGAGACTTAGCTCTTTTAAAGGCCAGGCCAGATGTGGTGAGGGGAAGTTCCTGTTCTACACGTGAACATTTTCTGTTTTTGCCAACATGGCCACTTTGTTCATGAGCAGTGTGAGCAATCAGTGCCGTGGCTATGGAAGGAGGTGAAATGACATACATAGAGGAGACCATTGTTACGAACCTTGTCAGCGAGAGTCTCCTCTGCTCTCCTCCCCCACCCTGGGGACCCCGTAGTTAACATTTATGTGGCCATACATAGTCATACTCTGAGCTCATTAAATGAGTGGCTCATCCACATATTTCTTTCACAAATCTTATGACCAAACTTAAAACTTATTTACTCTGACTCTGCTACCAGCTGCAGGGGAGCCTATTTTGCCACCCCAAAATGTCCCTTTGGCATATGGATTGTTTTGAGCTGGAAACAGTCAAGGCCTAAAAGACTCAGGAAGAAACTTTGACCTTCCCCCTAACTGCCTAAAAGACTGTAGATAGAGGATCTATTCCAGGAAGAAAGCTATCCCCATAGATAAGTATAATATGAATTAAATATGGTAGACAGAGGGGAATCTAGCAAAGTCTGTTAAAATTCCTCTCTGTGTCCCGTTGTCTCTGTATGGCCCAGCAAATAATCATTTACCAAACGTTTGCTTTTCCATGTCCATGTGAATTGCCTTCCTCCCCATTTGAAGTCCCAAACATCCTCTCTTGTCTTTGGCTGAACACAGTATTTAAGGTGAGGGTTTTGGCCATTTTGGTGAGTTACTCAATTTTCCTGGGTCTCTTCCACATATACATGTTATTAAACTTCTGTTTGATTTTTTTTCCTGTTAATCTGTCTCATGTCAGTTTATTTCTTAGACCAGTCAGAAGTACCTAGAAGGGTAGAGGAAAATTTCTTCCTCTTCAACAGTCAATTCATGTAGCTATTACCCATGAACTGATACAGAGACTCATCTCAGGCCTTCATTCTTTCCATGCACAGGAGACTGTGAGATGTACTTCTTGTAGTTTTACCAACTAGGAGCATTTCCTACAGAACTGTCCTTCAGGCCTCAATTAAATGAGGCTCTAACATCACAGTGTTCTACTTTCAGGTCAGCATATTATGCAGTCTTCTGTAAGTCACTTTTTTCCTTACTCGGTTGGTTATTGGGAATTCTTCATGAGGGCATAGGAGTGGATTGAGGAAAACATGATAGTACCTTAGAGAGGCATTTAGGGACAGGCACACTTGTAGTGAGAACCAATTATGCAAATTACTTGTGTCTCCAAGGGTCCTCTTGTACTTACTTAGTCTTGTACATTACAGCTTCCACTTGATCATGGATACTGCTGGGAACACCTAACTAGGTTTCTTTTAGGGTACACAGTTCCCTATTCTTTCATGGTGAGGTGTTCAGTCTCTAAAGAAGTCCAACAGCAAGCCAAGAACTATTTTCAAAAGAATAGCTACCCACCAAAAGGGGCATGAATCTGCCTCCAAACTCACTGTGATTCTCTTTCTAAGGCTTGTAATAGACTCCATAGAGCATCCTTGCCAGCCACAGACATTTTAGGGCATCATTGGATCTATTGAGTTGTAGAGGTCAAATGGCAGAGGTGCTTGAATTGGAGTTCTTCCTAAGTGCCTCTCAACCTGGTAGCCATACAGGTTAATTAAGTAAATGGGGGCAGTACATCCATAGGATGTGTGTGATGTTTCCAAAATTGAAATAAGACTATTAAATATTGCCTTTTTTTTAGTAGTTAGAAAGTGTAAAGCACAACGATTTTTCTTTCAATTTGGAAAGGATATGCTCTCATGATATACACCACTGTTTTTGAACTAAGATATGGAAATTAGATGAGAAGCCTTAATGTTTTGTTTAACATACTAGAGTTTTGTTCATTTGTGGCACATGGATGAACTGGGATCTTAGTGGGTTACCATATACCAGTTCCTAGGGAGGGACTATCTTGTTGCACAATTCCAGGGGGTACTGTTCACCTGATAACATGCACTGTATCAGCCAAAGATCCCTTCGGGTCAAGCTGTCCTCTTTTCCATGGTGCAAATTATTGCCAGCTGTGCCATTGTGCAGCTGGTGGTTAAGTGCCGCCATGGGGTCTCATCATTTTCATTGTAATAAGGGAGTCCGCTCAATAGCATTGTTTCCTACCTTTATCCAAAGTACACCCACTTTTCAAAGAGGATGGTGCTCTGCTCCCCAGTGTATTTCTCAGTGTTGTAAGGAAGGGACTGTTCACTTGGAACTCTAAGGGGATGTAGGGATTGGGTAAGTGGATCATGCATGATAGATTTACTATACAAATGCAATGTAAGAAAACAGAATTGGAGTTCAAATTCAGCCCTACCTATTCCCAAAGGCTGTGTTACAGAGCTGATTCTGACTAGGTCTTGAAGTCCCCTTTGCATCTCCAATTTGTCTTACCATTTCCTTACAATGAAGTCGATACATACTATGTACCTCAGGCAAAGTGGCACCTGCAATTGGTCATTAATTTTTCTGAGGACATTGGGCAGTGGGTGGGGTCTAACTACTTGGGAATATTTTCCAGGCAAAACAAATAATTGTGACATCTTCTAGCATTTAGGCTGCCTAGTGGCTAGCGTAAAAAACTAAAGGTGACTTTACTCAGATAAAGTAACTCTGCCTGCACTCCTCTAAAGTGATTTAATGTCTAGTAATTCTGTATGCCATTAAGGAGCAATTAAAAGCAAGCACGTTAAGTTTCAATTCTATAAACATTGCAGCGCTAAGTCACAGATCTTGATTCCCATTTCATTTGTTTTAAGCAGCAAGGCAATCAGGGCCCAGATCTTTCTTACTTCTTTTCTTATTCCTCATTATCCTTCATGTCCCTCTTGCCATTTAAGAGACATTTGTCCTTATGACAGTCCTTCAGAAACAAAGGATTAGGCATGGTACAGGGGAGGAGGCACAGAAAATAATGACGACAGAAAAATCCAGAGACCCTAACTTCCAGAATGATGCCCTTATTCTAAGTCCCTCTTGTTTGGCTCCTTGACCACACCTGACTGAACTAAGCTTTGTTACACTGGGTGAAAGGACTTAAGCAGAAAAATGGTCCCGGAAGAGGAGAACTCATTGATGGGAGCATAAAAGATTCCTTATACCAGATTTTTTTTTTCTTTTTCTGAGAGCAGATTTTATTAGGGGGAAAGAAGAGGAGGAGAGCTCACAGCTTTGAGCGCCTCTCTGCTCCCACCAGCATTGGGATAAACTCTTGAGACATTTAGCCTTCATGAGACTCCTGTGAGCTAGGTATTTACCATCTGGATTTTACAGTTGATGAAATCAAGAAAGTTCAATTAGTTGTCTAAGGGCATACAGTTGGAGAGGTTCAGAAGCAGGATTCAAGCTTGACTTTAAAAACTGATCTCTCTCTTTGGACGTCATCCCATTCACAGTTAACCTTTATTAATAAGTACTTTTTGAGCAGAGCACTGTTTTTGGTACTGGAGACAGGAAAAAACAAAAACCCATTTAGATATGAATGCTGCCCACTGTTGGAAAGGGGTGGAACTTTTCCTCCCTTGTGTTTTGTTTCCATATGGAGGGACTCTTATTAGAGTAACACTCATGGCTGCCTGCAGGTCCCTTGCGGTCCTGGGCAGGGTGGGATCCTGATGACTAGTGTTGCACACAATTCAGCCCTCTCCTTTCTGTTTTGGGACCTGCCTGCTGGCAGAGGGGATGTACCCTTTCTCATCAGCTTTCATCCATCTGGTAATGTTAGGCTTCAAAGCCCTGCCCCTGTGAGTGAGTTTGGGCTTTCTAGTTCTGCCATTGAAGGGTGAGTAAACTAACCTCTAGGGTGTATCACTTTCTAATGACAGATGCCATGTTACGTTGTCATGGGGTACATCTGGGTCCTCCTATGAGACTGTGAACCCATTCAAAGTTTGGGGGTTGCAGGTCAAATTCAACCTTCTGTTTATGTCCTGATGTTTTTCAGTATTAACTTGGATGACAAGTCATAATTCCAACCTCTATCTGGCTGAATGTTGCTTTGTCTCTCAATTAGTGTCAAAACCAGTTGCAACCCCCAAACTTTGAATGGGTTCACAGTCTCATAGGAGGACCCAGATGTACCCCATGACAAGGTAACATGGCATCTGTCATTAGAAAGTGATAATTTCTATAGAAAGAACCACACACAGAGGGCTGGCTTCATGGGCTTTGATAAAAATAGTCTCTTGATTGAATAGCTGCTTTTTATTTTTTAATTAAAAAAAAGTGTTAACAGTAAACTCTAGTGTGTATCAACACAGAGAATTCCAATGAAGGAAAACGTCAAGTAAGTCAACTTTTTCTCAGCATCTAGGGAAACGTATTTTCCTCCTTTCAACCAGAAGCTTTGGCCTCCAGCAGACATTGTCTTTTTCCATATGCCACCGTGTGATCACCCTTATCCAACAAGAAGGCAAAGTACCAGAGAGAAAGCAACAGAATCAACCACATTCGTCATAAATCTAGCAACATGTCTAGATGATGAATTGACATTTTCCAATGATTATCCTGATGTTTGATGATTTGGTAATGTGGCCATCGTTCAAAGGAGTATTTTTCTTTAGATAGCCACTCTGCATATCAAATACACATAGATTAGCAATACTTGGCCATTATCTAAACATCTTGGCAGGTATGGTTTAGTAGATAGTGCAAGTGGGTTCTCTTTTTTATCTAATTATCTGGGTCATTCAGAAAACCGTAAAATTCTTTTTTAGTCTAAAATACTCAAGTAACTGCTGTTGTATAGATCTTAGCTAGTTCTTAGGATTGTGAACTCATTTGGCCATGGTTGGAAGGTGGTTTTAAAAATAACCAAAGCCTCAAAAGAAAGCTGATTGAAATCGTAAGTAGATATTTAGATATATCAGAATTGAGTCATCTGTTCCTTTTTATCTGCTTTTTAAGTGGAAGGTTTGATGCTATATCTATTGCCTCTTTTCAAAAGGCAGGCAGTGAAGGAAATACTTACAATCAGAATTTAATTCTCATGTATTTTACTTAATGGGTTACCTAGGTAACGCTACCAGTTTTCAGTGGTCCTTAAAACTTACATTTTTATCTGGGAAGAGAAATGGATTATATAAGCTTGGAGGATTTATAAAGGATGCTTTGATATCTCTGGCTAAAAACAGTCTGCAATAATCTTTTGGTTTGCACATTAATATACCTTTACTATGTGAATGAATTATTTGTACATTTATTGAGCATATTCTATGATCCAGCATTATCCTGGGTATTGAAATAGACAATCATAACATACTTTATTGCTCATTTCCTTGTGATTTAGAATTATGTATATTGTGTATATATTATATAAAAATTATATGTACCCATGTTGTAGCTAAACTGTTTCGTTTTCTCCAAGATGTTTTTTGGTCATTCTCACTACCACTTCTTTGCCAAGGGTATTTATCCCTTCTAAAAATGTCCTCCCCATTGACTTCTGCCTATCTTACCTCAATCTTGCCTTCAAGGAAGATCAAACATCATTGCTCTATACAAACATCTCTGATTATTCCTACCCAAAGGGATGTTTCCCTAATATGGGCATTAACGCCGGATCATTTACTTTTTTTTTTTTTTTTTAACATCTTTATTGGAGTATAATTGCTTTACAATGGTGTGTTAGTTTCTGCTTTATAACAAAGTGAATCAGTTATACATATACATATGTTCCCATATCTCTTCCCTCTTGCATCTCCCTCCCTCCCACCCTCCCTATCCCACCCCTCTTGGTGGTCACAAACAACCTAGCTGATCTGGCTGTGCTATGAGGCTGGTTCTGACTAGCTATCTGTTTTATGTTTGGTAGTGTATATATGTCCATGCCACTCTCCCATTTAGTCCCAGATTACCCTTCCTCCTCCCCATATCCTCAAGTCCATGCTCTAGTAGGTCTGTGTCTTTATTTCTGTCTTACCCCTAGGTTCTTCATGACATTTTTTTTTCTTAGATTCCATATATATGTGTTAGCATACGGTATTTGTTTTTCTCTTTATGACTAACTTCACTCTGTATGACAGAATTTGGGTCCATCCACCTCACTACAAAAAACTCAATTTCGTTTCTTTCTTTTTTTTTTAAACATCTTTATTGGGGTATAATTGCTTTACAATGGTGTGTTAGTTTCTGCTTTATAACAAAGTGAATCAGTTATACATATACATATGTTCCCATATCTCTTCCCTCTTGCGTCTCCCTCCCTCCCACCCTCCCTATCCCACCCCTCCAGGTGGTCACAAAGCACCGAGCCAATATCCCTGTGCCATGCGGCTGCTTCCCACTAGCTATCTACTTGACATTTGTTAGTGTATATATGTCCATGCCTCTCTCTTGCCCTGTCACAGCTCACCCTTCCCCCTCCCCATATCCTCAAGTCCGTTCTCCAGTAGGTCTGTGTCTTTATTCCTGTCTTACCCCTAGGTTCTTCATGACATTTTTTTCCTTAAATTCCATATATATGTGTTAGCATACGGTATTTGTCTTTTTCTTTCTGACTTACTTCACTCTGTATGACAGACTCTAGGTCTATCCTCCTCATTACAAATAGCTCAATTTCGTTTCTTTTTATGGCTGAGCAATATTCTGTTGTATATATGTGCCACATCGTCTTTTGCCACATCATCTTTATCCATTCATCTGTTGATGGACACTTAGCTTGCTTCCATGTCCTGGCTATTGTAAATAGAGCTGCAATGAACATTTTGGTACATGACTCTTTTTGAATTATGGTTTTCTCAGGGTATATGCCCAGTAGTGGGATTTCTGGGTTGTACGGTAGTTCTATTTGTAGGTTTTAAGGAACAGCCATACTGTTCTCCATAGTGGCTGTATCAATTTACATTCCCACCAACAGTGCAGGAGGTTACCCTTTTCTCCACACCCTCTCCAGCATTTATTGTTTCTAGATTTTTTTGATGATGGCCATTCTGACTGGTGTGAGATGATATCTCATTGTAGTTTTGATTTGCATTTCGCTAATGATTAATGATGTTGAGCATTCTTTCATGTGTTTGTTGGCAATCTGTATATCTTCTTTAGAGAAATGTCTACTTAGGTCTTCTGCCCATTTTGAGATTGGGTTGTTTGTTTTTTTGATATTGAGCTGCATGAGCTGCTTGTAAATTTTGGAGATTAATCCTTTGTCAGTTGCTTCATTTGCAAATATTTTCTCCCATTCTGAGGGCTGTCTTTTGGTCTTGTTTATGGTTTCCTTTGCTGTGCAAAAGCTTTGAAGTTTCATTAGGTCCCATTTGTTTATTTTTGTTTTTATTTCCATTTCTCTAGGAGGTGGGTCAAAAAGGATCTATTTTGCTGTGATTTATGTTATAGAGTGTTCTGCCTATGTTTTCCTCTAAGAGTTTGATAGTGTCTGGCCTTACATTTAGGTTTTTCATCCATTTTATCTTTATCAAAGATAAGGTGGCCATATGTGCGTGGGTTTATCTCTGGGCTTTCTATCCTGTCCCATTGATCTATCTTTCTGTTTTTGTGCCAGTACCATACTGTCTTGATTACCATAGCTTTGTAGTATAGTCTGAAGTCAGGGAGCCTGATTCCTCCAGCTCCGTTTTTCATTCTCAAGATTGCTTTGGCTATTTGGGGTCTTTTGTGTTTCCATACAAATTGTGAAATTTTTTGTTCTAGTTCTGTGATAAATGCCAGTGGTAGTTTGATAGGGATTGCATTGAATCTGTAGATTGCTTTGGGTAGTAGAGTCATTTTCACAATGTTGATTCTTCCAATCCAAGAACATGATATATCTCTCCATCTATTTGTATTGTCTTTAATTTCTTTCGTCAGTGACTTAAAATTTTCTGCGTACAAGTCTTTTGTTTCCTTAGGTAGGTTTATTCTTAGATATTTTATTGTTTTTGTTGCAGTGGTAAATGGGAGTGTTTTCTTAATTTCACTTTCAGATTTTTCATCATTAGTGTATAAGAATGCTAGAGATTTCTGTGCATTAATTTTGTATCCTGCTACTTTACCAAATTTATTGATTAGCTCTAGTAGTTTTCTGGTAGCATCTTTAGGATTCTCTATGTATAGTATCATGTCATCTGCAAACAGTGAAAGCTTTACTTCTTCTTTTCCGATTTGGATTCCCTTTATTTCCTTTTCTTCTCTGATTGCTGTGGCTAAAACTTCCAAAACTATGTTGAATAAGAGTGGTGAGAGTGGGCAACCTTGTCTTGTTCCTGATCTTAGTGGAAATGCTTTCAGTTTTTCACCATTGAGGACGATGTTGGCTGTGGGTTTGTCATATATGGCCTTTATTATGTTGAGGAAAGTTCCCTCTATGCTTACTTTCTCCAGGGTTTTTATCATAAATGGGTGTTGAATTTTGTCGAAAGCTTTCTCTGTATCTATTGAGATGATCATATCGTTTTTCCCCTTCAATTTGTTAATACGGTGTATTACGTTGATTGATTTGCGTATATTGAAGAATCCTTGCCTTCCTGGAATAAACCCCACTTGATCATGGTGTATGATCCTTTTAATATGCTGTTGGATTCTGTTTGCTATAGTTTGTTGAGGATTTTTGCATCTATATTCAGCAGTGATATTGGCCTGTCATTTTCTTTCTTTGTGACATCTCTGTCTGGTTTTGGTGTCAGGGTGATGGTGGCCTCTCAGAATGAGTTTGGGAGTGTTCCTCCCTCTGCTATATTTTGGAAGAGTTTGAGAATGATAGGTGTTATCTCTTCTCTAAATATTTGATAGAATTCTCCTGTGAAGCTATCTGGTCCTGGGCTTTTGTTTGTTGGAAATTTTTAAATCACAGTTTTAATTTCAGTGCTTGTGATTGGTCTGTTCATATTTTCTATTTCCTCCTGGTTCAGTCTTGGAAGGTTGTGCATTTCTAAGAATTTGTGCATTTCTTCCAGGTTGTCCATTTTATTGGCATAGAGTTGCTTGTAGTAATCTCTCATGATCTTTTGTATTTCTGCAGTGTCAGTTGTTACTTCTCCTTTTTCATTTCTAATTCTATTGATTTTAATCTTCTCCCTTTTTTTCTTGATGAGTCTGGTTTATCAATTTTGTTTATCTTCTTAAAGAACCAGCTTTTAGTTTTATTGATCTTTGCTATCATTTCCTTCATTTCTTTTTCATTTATTTCTGATCTGATCTTTATGATTTCTTTCCTTTTGCTAACTTTGGGGGGTTTTTTTTTGTTCTTCTTTCTCTAATTGCTTTAGGTGCAAGGTTAGGTTTTTCATTTGAGATGTTTCCTGTTTCTTAAGGTAGGATTGTATTGCTATAAACTTCCCTCTTAGAACTGCTTTTGCTGCATCCCATAGGATTTGGGTTTTCGTGGCTCCATTGTCATTTGTTTCTAGGTATTTTTTTTATTTCCTCTTTGATTTCTTCAGTGATCACTTCGTTATTAAGTAGTGTATTGTTTAGCCTCCATGTGTTTGTATTTTTTGCAGATCTTTTCCTGTAATTGATATCTACTCTCATAGCATTGTGGTAGGAAAAGATACTTGATACGATTTCAGTTTTCTTAAATTTACCAAGGCTAGATTTGTGGCCCAAGATATGATCTATCCTGGAGAATGTTCCATGAGCACTTGCGAAGAATGTGTATTCTGTTGTTTTTGGATGGAATGTCATATAAATATCAATTAAGTCCATCTTCTGTAATGTATCATTTACAGCTTGTGTTTCCTTATTGATTTTCATTTTGGTTGATCTGTCCATGGGTGAAAGTGGAGTGTTAAAGTCCCCTACTATGATTTTGTTACTGTCGATTTCCCCTTTTATGGCTGTTAGTATTTGCCTTTTGTATTGAGGTGCTCCTATGTTGGGTACATAAATATTTACAGTTGTTATATCTTCTTCTTGGATCGATCCCTTGATCGTTATGTAGTGTCCCGAATCACTTACTATGTATGATACTGGCTTATACTGTTTGTCTTTTTCTGTTCTAGATATCATGGTTCATAATGTAATAGGGCTAATTTCTCTAGCTCTATTTTACAAGTACTTTTACTATTTCATAGTATGGTGTAATCTTATCTCTTTATGTATACTTCATCTCTCTTATAGGAAAGGAACATGGTCTTATACATGTTTGCTTCCATGTATCACCAAGCACAGTACCTGGTACAGAGTAGGCTCTCTGTAAGTAGTTTTTTCTGAATTTAGTGTGGCAGCAGGCACATTAGAAATGGTAGTGGATTGAAAATCAAGAGGCTTGGATTTGACTCTCTTGCTTGTGTCCTGTTGAGAAAATAATTTTCATTTTTCTGGACTTGTTTCATCAAGTGTGTAATGGGAGACTTGATGACTTGATGTTTAAATCGCATTTCAGCAACAACAGCATGTGATTGGTTTGGTAATAGAAGTCTTATTTCTCCCTCCAACTCAACAAATGCTGTAGTTAGTAGAATTTCCTATAGCTGCATGAAATTTATTAAGGGATTAATTTTTCTCATGTAGCAATGGAAATGGGCTTGGTACTGCAGAACTGGCTCAGGTACTTTTTCTCCTTTGCTTTACTATCTTTAGCATGTTATTTTTTTCTTTCTCAGTCACAAAATGGCTGCTGTACCTCCAAGCCATCATTCATGCTTTCTAGTCAGGAGGAAAGGTAAGGGATGAAGGGCAAAATGTGTGTCAACTGAGCATGTCCCCCTTTATCAGCAAAACAATAATATTCCTAGAAGCCCCAGCTATAAGACTTCCACCCTCTTCTCCCAGCCAACTCTATGGTATGTGGTTACCCTTGGTTGAAAGAGAGTCAAGGAAATAAAATGTTCTAGCTAGCCATGGCCATCTCAGGAAAGTTAATCTCAATCTCTCCTCCCTCTCTTTTTCTTTCTCTTTCCCCCACCTGCAATCAATCAATAAGGGAGAAATGGAGAATAAATTAGTAAGGTCATTAGTAATGGTGTTGCATAAATATCTATATCTTCACATATTTACATTTTGTTATTGAATAATTGTCATAATGAAACATACTGTCTATAAGCAAATAAGAGTCAATAGAACATTTAGAGGAGGGGAGTTGAAGGACTTTAGACAATTTAGTTTGGGGATGTACTACAGTAAGTGTCTCTTCATCTTTGGATTTCCGTGTCCAGAAGGTTCTGTTGTATTTTTTAAATTGTAACTTTGTTGATAAATGATTTATCTACAATAACCCATATCTATTTTTAAAGTGTACAATTTGTTGAGTGTTGACTGGTGTATGTATTCATGAAACGACTACCAAAATCAAGATGCAAAACATTTCCAACACCGCCCCTTGCCCCAAGTTTCTCATGCCCCTTTGCAACCCATGCCATTCCCTACACCCTGCCTTGGACAACCACTCATCTGCTTTTTTTCACTATATATTCATTGGCATTTCTAGGTTTTTGTATAAATGGAATCATTCAAGATATACTCTTTTGTCTGGCTCCTCTGCCTCAGCATAATGATTTTGAGATTCCTCCATGTTGTTGCATGTATCAATAATTCATTCCTTTTTATGGCTGAATAATATTCCGTTGTATGGGTATACCAAATTCTTTTTTTCATTCACTTGCTGATGGACTTTTGGTTATTTCTAATTTTTGGCTATTATGAATAGTGCTGCTATGAACATTCATGTACAAGTCTTTGTATGGACATACATTTTCAGGACTTCTGGCTAAATACCTAGGAATGGGATGTATGAATTGTTTGGTAATATAAGTTTCACTTTTAAGAATCTGCCAAGTTGTTTCCAAAGTGCTTGTGTCCTTTTCATTCCTATTAGCAATTCATAAGAATTTGAATTACTCCACATTCTTGTCAATACTTGGTGTGGTCAGTCTTTAATTTTAGCCATTTTGGTGGGAGTAGGAGGCATTGAATTCTTTTATATTCATTTTGATCCATTCGTGTCACTTACATTTATTTCTAGTGACTTCTTTCCATGATACGTAAGTTGATTATCTTAGGTTTTTGAAGTAGACAACTCATATTATCTGAAAATAATGATAATTTTGTTTCCTCCTTTTCAACTATAGAACTCATTTAAAAAATTTACATCTTGGGCTTCCCTGGTGGCGCAGTGGTTGAGAGTCCGCCTGCCAATGCAGGGGACACGGGTTTGTGCCCTGGTTCGGGAAGATCCCACATGCCGTGGAGCGGCTGGGCCTGTGAGCCATGGCCGCTGAGCCTGCGCATCCGGAGCCTATGCTCTGCAACGGGAGAGGCCACAACAGTGAGAGGCCTGCGTACCGCAAAAAAAAAAAAAAAAATTACATCTTTATGCAGTGTTAAAACTCCTGAACTTATATTAAATAATATTATGTATAATGAATGCTCACTATTTGCTTATATGATATATTTATGTTATTCCCAGTCTAATGGCAATTTCTTTAGTGATTCAGCATTTGGGATAGGTGCTTTTCAACATATTAATAAAAAACAAGTTTTTGAAAATTATTGACAAAGAGGTTTGTTTTTTTAAAATCATAGCTGCATGATGAATTTTTAAAAATAACTTTTTGACATCTAGTGACATGACTTCCCCCTAATTTGCTTCAAATCCCTTAGGCGAATTTTATTGAGTACATATTATTACAAATTTTCTTTTGTTAGTATTTCATTTATAATTTTGTCATCAGTATTCATAAAGGATATTGATCTATATTTTCCAGGTTTTCATATCAGCATGGTACTATCCTTATAGTACCATGAAAATCAATATGAAATCAATATGGAAATCTTTATGGAAAAATCTTTATGGAAATCAATATGGAATCTTTCCGGCTGCATTCATGCTTTGGAGTAATTTATAAAGCATTGATAGACAGTTCCTTGACTGTTTGGAAGAACTCATCATATGAACTTACATGTGCTTTTGGAAGAAAATCTCCAAAAACCTTTCTGAATATATTCCATAGTTATTAATTGATTAAGGTTTCCTACTTCATGAGTCTTTATTGGCTTTAACCACTCCCTGGTCCCTCTGACACACAGAGTCATTCATTTCATTGTATAGTTAATTTCATTAGCACAGGGCATAATTTGTATGCTTAGCAATTTAAAAAATACCTGTATCCATGGTTTGGCTCTTCCCTAACATTTGCCTTTTATTAGATTATTGATTTATTATTTATTAGATTTTCTTAGTTTTGCCAAAAATACTATTGGATGTGTTTATTCATGTAATACTTTTGCTCTTTTAAAAAATTATTTGGTTTTGACTTTCCTTTCTATACCTAGTTGCAAGTAGCATCTGTTCTAGCCTAGAGGTTCCTTTTCTCATCCCCACTTAAGGGTGTTGGTGATTAGGTGAAGGAGCTATTAGGAGAATGGAGCTCCGAGAAGATACCAGCCAATCCTTCCAGTCTTGTTCTATCTGGTTTCTGAAGCCTGATTCATGTGTTTTCTCTGGTCAATTCCATGTTTCCAACTACTTTACTTCCACCTAGCATTCATTCATTCATTCATTCATCAGATATTTTTTAAAACGTTTTTTAAACCACAGACACTGTAGCACTTGGAATCGAGGCTTAAACAAAGGAGATGAATTCCCTGCCTTCACAAAATTTATGGTCCAGTAAAGTAGAGTTTACAGTAAAGAGATAAAATAAAGCTTAATGAAGGGTTACATTAGGAAAATACAGGGTGCTATTGGAACGAACCAAGAAAATGTAACATAGATCTGGGAGGACCTGTTTTGTTTCTGATTTTTGTTCTAACCATTTATTTCCCACTATGGCCAGGAAGAAGCTACCCACTGTCTTTTATGAGGTACTCTGAGACCATGCAAGATTAAGTCATGTTTCTCATCCTCAGATTATTTTAATTTAAGCTACTTGGTGTGGGAGGAAGAGCTGAATCAATAATATCAATAAATCAGTAATGTTTGTGCTCCAGGTCTAAATTGCAAATAAATCCTTAAACAGAATTAAAAATAAATGTAACAGTAGTAAGATTATGATTGCAGGGAGATGAACTAAAAAATGGAATGAAAATACTAAAAATGACTACATAGCTACTGGAGTTGTGTTCAAACATAACTCAGGAGAGACTGTTAGTCTTCAAATGAATAAAATTGATTTGGCTGTGTGGGTGGGATGAGGGAAAAAGGAAGAACAACACGTCCTCTTTCTGCCCAGTGTTATTGCAGCTACACAGCTATCAAAATGCTTAGCATTTCTCAGAAAGCAGGAGTCTAAAACCTGCTGCTAAAGGTAGGAGGAACGTCCATTGGTAGAGGGAACAACCTGTCATGAAGTGACATATCTCAAATGTGGTAGCTGCATTCAAAAAAAAAAAAAAAGTAACAAGTTTCAACAGGAAAATCAGGTTACAGAACTGAGTATTTAGCATGGGTAGGATTTGCAGTGAGCGCGAACACTTACCACCATTTCTTCTACATTCTGAACCTATAGAGAAATAATCACAGTAGTCAGCTGAGATGTAAGGTACAGTATTTTTAATTGTTGATAAAGTGAAATTGGATAAGTCAACTTTAGTGGGAGCCTCCTCTAACATCCTACAGCTCTTGACTTTGAGACTTAATGGGGGTGATGAGTATGGAGAGGAGCTCCTTACTTAGACCCCAATGTTAGACCATGCTACCTAGGGCTCTGTCGAGTCTGAGAGCCAAGGATGAGGACTCACTTCTCAACAACAATCTTTAAGTACATGAATCCTGCCTCATGGAGAAACAGGAAAGGACGAATGTCGGACTCTCATTATGTCAGCAATCAGATGAATCCCTCTCCTCGCATGGAGTGTGTGCATAGAAGAGGCAGGAGCTACTTCTCCCCAATGCTTGTCTGAGAATCTGGAGATCTGGGGAGACTTCTTATTGTATGAGTTGCTGCAGGAGACTGGTTCCCTTCAAGAGTATGTAAAAAATGTATGAACGTATAGTATCATCACATAATTCCTGAAAAAAAATACCAGAATGGAAAGTCATCATCATTTTGAAATATTTATCTCAGTTAAATGAGATTATGAATGATTTTTATTTCTATATTTTCTAATTATTCTCCAGTGAAGTGATCATGGGTCTCTTTCATAATTGAGAGAAAGGTGATACCATTTATTTTAAAATATATTCATAGTGACGGATTGTATTTTGAGCTTTCCCATAATAAAGTGGTTCCTGAAAGCCCTTTACTTGGCAGACAGAAGATTATAAATTCTGGAAGGACAGGGATTTATTGTCCATAACAAATCAATGAATAGATTGTTATTTGATACCTATCTCATACGAGACATCATTTTATGTCCTGCAGATACCCTGCTGTACAAGACAAAGTCTCATCCTTCTGAAAGCTTTTGTTCTAGTAGCGGTACAAACAATGAAAACATGAACAAACAAAAAAATACAATTTCAGGTACTGATAAGTGTTAAGATGAAAATAAAGTAGGATTAGGTGAATATCTGGAGGTGTGATTTTCCATGCAGAAGGCACTGAAAATAAAGGGCCTGACAGTTGGGATTTTAAAACCAAATGATGGTAGGGGAAAAAATGACACAGGCCCTGAGGCAATATGGAGCAATGGGAACTCTGATAATCCGGAGAGTGCAGGTCCCATCTGAAGGAGTCAAGTGTCAGAAATATGAGCTTAATGTTACTGGATAGTTTGATTTTTCTCCATGAGGAACCAGAAACACATATTGTTAAGTCTCCCGGTTTTTAAATGTTTACAACCAATTTACAGTATTTGGGGCCAACAACAAAAAGCACACAAAAATATGTCTGAATTGAAACAGTGCGCTTCCAAGTTCTAACTTCTTTTATAAACCATAGAGTTTAAGGGATCTTAGAGATCGTAAAGTTCACCTAAGTGCTAAATATGTGAGAAAGTTGAGGCCCAGCTAATTGTTGGTCCACAGCTGAGAAAGTTGTTCAGGTGGGATTCATACGTGCTGTTCAGAGCTCTTTCTGTTACACGGGAGAATCTGATACATGTCTTATTTTCTCTCAGTCCATGGATTATTTTCCAACATATCTGGTACCGTCCTGATTTATTTTGTTTCCTTTCCATATAGAGATATATGAAGGGGCAAATGAAATGAACACATCTCAATTCTGTATAATAATCACAGCAGTTATTGGCATAATAGAGTGGATATTTGATATGAGAACAGCATTTGAAAGAGACATAAAACGGTGTGTAGCTGTGAGAGTATTACATCACCTAAATGGTAATTGAGTCCATTCAAAAATGAGTCAAAAGCAAGGAAGTCTACCACTTTGATGCTGGACACTTTAAGGTACGCTTTTACTTAGAAGAAGGCTACAGGGGAATGCCATATAGGGCCCAGAGTAACTGGTGGAGAGATTCTGAAATAAATGCAGCCTCACTTTTTCTGTGTTGTTTTCATGAATGGTGGTGTTCCCATCCTCACGTTTTTGTTTGTTTGTTTGTTTTGCGGTACGCGGGCCTCTCACTGCTGTGGCTTCTCCTGTTGCGGAGCACAGGCTCCGGACGCGCAGGCTCAGCGGCCATGGCTCACGGGCCCAGCCGCTCCGCGGCATGTGGGATCTTCCCAGACCGGGGCACAAACCCGTGTTCCCTGCATCGGCAGGTGGACTCTCAACCACTGCACCACCAGGGAAGCCCCTCACGTGTTTTTTATTATAATGTTTGTTGGCAGAAGAAAGTAACATAATAATTGATGAAATAGCAGAGAGAATTAAGACAGAGCCCAGCCTGGACAAAAAGCACTCTGAACGTCTCTTTTGTAATTATTTTGCAATTGTGTTTGTTAATCGTTAATGTAAATGTTGATTTCCTAGTAAATTCCATTTCTGTCTGTTTTTTGCTGTGTCTCCATTTATCAAATGAAAGAATGAAAACACAAAGAATAATACTTAACATAATGCTTAACTTGAGTGAAAAAAAATCTGACTTGAAAATAGTTTAGCATTTGAATATCCTGGAGGGAGGTAACTACTTAGTGGTGAGCAGGAAACAAAGATACATCTTTGTTGTAGAACTGGAGTGGAGAATTTCTTTGGGACATCAATGGGCCCCATTTTGAATTCTGAAGATTGGTCCTATTATGGAAAGTTGGGAGGCAGTGAGGTATGTAATTCAGGAGACCTGTATACTAAGTACTGGATCTGTGATTGGTTAATGTTGGTTTAGTTCTTGAATTTTCTGTATGTATTCTCTTATCTATTAAATAGAGCCAATAACAATGTGATGCCAGACCAAAAGCTTTAAAGATAGAGAGTGCTGAACCAATGCCTAAATACTGAAGAATCTCAATTAATATGAAGACTCTTGGATGGAATGGTTCTGGGAAGTGGGTGCTTTCAATCAACGACCTAAATTTTTTTTTTTCTTTTTGCGGTACACGGGCCTCTCACTATTGTGGCCTCTCCCGTTGCGTAGCACAGGCTCCGGATGCGCAGGCTCTGGACATGCAGGCTCAGGGGCCATGGCTCATGGGCCCAGCTGCTCAACGGCATGTGGGATCTTCCCGGACCGGGGCACAAACCCGTGTCCTCTGTATCAGCAGGCGGACTCTCAACCACTGCGCCACCAGGGAAGCCCAACGACCTAAATTTTTTTTCTTAAGATTTGTTCCTGGTGCAGCTAAGAATTGTCACCTATATTAAGTCAGGCAATTTACACAAAAGCACTCCCATGAGTACACTGACATATATATATGTATCAGATGTGTGTGTGTGTGTGTGTGTGTGTGTAGACTGAATCAATGCTGGTTTGGTGAATTGAAAAGAAAGGCTGTCAGGTTGCTATGTCCATAGCCTCCCAGTTGAGTCTTGTCTTGGTGGAATTTCTTTAGGTTAGTGTGATCCATCTTCTCCCTCCCTCACTCCCTTCCTTCCTTCTTTACTTCCTATCTATCATATATCTATAATGGACTGGATCTAGGAGACTGATTTATATTAACTGAACTCTCAGGAGGTTTATCTAAAACCAGTTTGGCATTCACTGTTGGTTAGCTGACTCACCCACCATCTATACCCCCCTTCTCCCTAGCCACTATTTCAGTAAGGATAGCCATTGTCACAGTTCTGGCTAACAGATGTAAGCAGAAGTCTCTAGCACATGTTTTCTAGGAAGTTTTTGCTTTTTTGATGAAAAAGGACAGATTCAATAGGCACCCCTATTGCCTTTCATCCCTGTCTGTCTTCCTCATTTCTGCTTGGGATGAGGATATGATACTTATATCATATCCTTACGATACAGCAGCTATCTTGTGACCATGAGATTGCTCATCTAAAAACAATAGCCAAAAGAAATATATGAAGAGCCTGGGTTCTTTAAGGTGGTGCCTCTCAAACTATCTGTGATCAATATCATTGAAAACTATTTCCAGTCATGGTGGATTGATTAAAATACAGTAAAATGAATAAATAGAAAAATGAAATGAAAAAGACTTGCAAAATACAAGTACAAATATTTTATCATTATATTCAATAGGCATAAAGTAATTCTGTCAAATTGTTATCCGAGTTTCTAAATGCTTACTCTGATTTTCTGTGCTTATCTATATTCATTTGCTAAGGTTGCCATAACAAAACACCACAGCCTGGGTGGCTTAAACAAGCAGAAATTTATTTCCTCACAGTTCTGGAGGCTGGAAGTCCATGATCAAGGTGATGGCAGATTGGGTTTCTCCTAAGGCCTCTTCCTTGGCTTACAGATGGCCATCTTCTTGCTGTGTCCTTGCTGTGACTTTTTCTCTCTATATCCCTGGTGTCTCTTCATCTTTTCATAAAGACAAAAGTCATACTGGATTTGGGCCCCACCCTTATGACCTTGTTTAACCTTAATTACCTTTTCAAAGGTCTGTCTCCAAATACAGTCACGTTGTGTTTAGGGCTTTGGTATATGAGTACTGGGGGCACATAAATCTGTCTATAGCGTTATCACATATGAGTATGGACTGGCACCAGCAGCCCTTGGCACACACTGTAAGATCAACTGCCCTAAGATGCAGGTGGTTACTGTATCAGTCCTGGACTGGTACCTCCAGAATTCTTGTTTAGTGAGAAAAACACACTCCTATTTGTTGAAACCACCAAGTGTCAGGTTTCTCTTACTTACAACTGAAAGATTCTAAATGGATATTACCAGGAAGCACATTTTTAACATTTATGTTAGGAAACATAGCTGACTTGAGAACCTAGCCAGTCATATCCATTGGAGAGTTTTTCATTATTTGGTTACTTTGCATTCCCAGTATCCATTCGCCTCTCTGCTGATAACAGATATCATTTTACTTTGGGAACTCTTCTCATACATTGCATGCAATTTTCATAGAACTGTCAATTAAGGTACTTTGCCCTCCTGAGGACAAAGGACTCAAATCAGTTCATGCCTGTTCTGTGAGCTTTGTCTTACGAACAAAGAACCCTCCTAGTAGAGTAGGTTAATTCAGAAGACAAGGACTATGAAGTCTGTTTTGTGGCAGATAATCACAAGAAAGGGAGGTACTTGAAGCATCAGCCCAAACACTGCATCTTCTGAGAAGAATCTCTAGCTGATTCCAACACTTGAGATGCTTTGTCCTCTGTGTTTCTGTAGTAGTTTGTACATACTTTCCCCAGAGTGATTATTACATTATATATAGCAAATGTATGTTTACATCTCTCCTGCCCACTTAGCATACTCCATAAGGGGAAGACCTTTTAATCTTTGTATTTCTAGTACCCAGAATAGTAGAGATACATAATCGGCACTTAATAAATAATTGCTGAGTGGATGAACTGAATATTTCAATTTATTTATTTACTGATAAATTCAGTCAAGAAAAATGGTTCAGCATCCAGTATGCACTGTGGAGGCAGTGGTAGGGATGTGAAGGTGGATAAGATATGAATCTGACTCAAGAGCTTTGTCATCCAGGGGATGGAGAGGTGCAATAGGAGAGCAGACCCAGAATACCTATTCATTCATCCATACAACAAGTATTATCTATGAGTTAGTTAGGCATCATGAGCAAATATGCACTAGCCGTGATGCAAACATACTTTCAAAGCACCTCATGGAAAGGTCAGAGAAAGCTCCTCGGAGAAGGCAACACCTGAGCAAGCCATAAAGAATGAGGAGATAATTTGAAACGGTTGCTGAAGATGATATGAATTGGCTGGGAAGACAAATACCATCAGGTATATTTGAGGTCTCAGATGATGTTTGAGACAATAATTTTTGATAGTGTCTACATGTCTGACTGTGATTTTCTTCAGTGCTCAGGTACAGAGTCTTAGAAGCCAAGAATGTGGATGGATTTTAACAGTGACCCGGCATTAGGGATTTATTGGGTGGATAATAATATAATAATGGCATTGAGTATGCTAATGAGAGAGTGGTTCACACAATCAACTCTTAGGTCCAGACTGGGTAGGAAAGAACAACCAGGAAGTGGGCGACCAAAGATGGAAGCTCCCCTGATTCAAAGAGCTGATTGAGCTACACGTATATGTATGTATTTTATATGTATCATCTTACATCGTCCTTAAAACAACATTAAGAAGGAGATAATTTTATTGCCTGTATTTTTTTTTTTAGGTGAAAAGAAATCGAGGTAGAGAAGTCTAGTCACTTCACTGAGATCATATACTCAGTAAGTATAGAGATGACATTAGGATAGGATCCAAGTCACCTGACCCTTCTCCATCCCCTGGACAACAAAGCTCTTGAGTCAGGTTCATATCTTATAGTGGAGATGACATTACGATAGGATCCAGGTCACCCCGCCCCAGAGCCTAAATTTTAAACTTTTATGTGGAAAGTATATTAATTTCTAAAATAGAAAAAATTAAAATGTTTCTGAAAGTATAGTAGTGTAGAATCAACGCGTGTTCTCCCAAAAGTAATACTAACTAGGCACTGGCAAATCCTTGCTTTTACAGAATTTGCTTTTCTCAGTTATTAGATTGAAGTACTTGATGTTATTGAAATTTCACCATTTCTGATCTCTAAAAACATTTAATATGGTTCAACATAACAGTACAATGTTATGGCGCTGTATTCTTGGTACTCTTGGTGTAAATGGCATTAACTTCTTGCTGGGCACATCATGCTATGTTTGGCCAGGTGACAGTGTCCTTTGTCCATTGAATTCTATTCTTTATGAAGATCTGTTTGCTTTGGAGACACTTTAAGAACAACACAGAAGCAAGCCCCTTCTGGTGTGTTCCTTTGAATGAGGACTTACGAGTCCTTAGGGAGCATCTTGTGTGCACCTGAAAGTCCATTAGGTAATTATGAGTCTTTTCTCCTTCATGCCATATGTAATAAGAGAATTTAGATGAATAAGAATTAGAATAAGTCCTGGACAACATGGGTCTTATAACTGATCATTTATTCTGTATTGGTTATTTAATATCAGACTGTGCAGGTTTAAAGTTATGTGAACACAACATTAACCAAGGCTTGGGATATTGCTTTGAACTGTCCTGAGATAGTGTGATAAATAAAAACAGCAGAGGGAGAACATTTTCCTTGGAATACCTTATGTGAAAGCATTTGACCTGATGCTAACAGGTATTGAAAAAGAAACCCTCAATTGCTGTTCATCCTTCATTTATAATTTACAAATATCACACAAAAAGAATTTTAGGCACCGGAAGGGGAATAAGTAATATAGCAATAGAAAGCCAGCAAATAATTGTGAAAACAACCTCAGAAAAATCACACTTACTCCCTTTGTAAAATAAGCTTATTTCACTTTGTCACTTGTTGTAGGCCTGTCATTGAGGGGTTGACCTAATTCTGTCTTTTCTCTTGTCACCCCTGCTAGAGAGAGGTGAGGGAGAATAACATTTACTGTATTAATTAAACTTATTCTTTATCCCTTGAGAACTAAAAGAATACTTTTCTCTGTTAAGTTTGATTATATAATTGTCCATTATTGCTATTACTAAAATCTTTTCTCCTAGTTGCATAAGATTTTTGATATGAGCAATAAAAATATGCCCAAACTGATATTTAAATTAAAAAAATAGGGGCTCCCCTGATGGCGCAGTGATTAAGAATCCACCTGCCAATGAAGGGGACACGGGTTTGAACCCTGGTCTGGGAAGATCCCACATGCTGTGGAGCGACTAAGCCCGTGCACCACAACTACTGAGCCTGTGCTCTAGAGCCCGCGAGTCACAAGTACTGAGCCTGTGCTCTAGAACCCGCGAGCCACAACTACTGAGCCCACGTGCCACAACTACTGAAGCCCATGCGCCTAGAACCTGCACACTTTAACGAACAGTAGTCCCCACTTGCCGCAACTAGAGGAAGTCCATGCACAGCAACAAAGACCCAACACAGCCAAAAATAAATAAATAAAATAAAATTTTTTTTTTAAAGTAATTTTCTTAATCCCTTAAATCCTTCTGTTTGGCTGCAACAACTTGTGATAGTGAACTTTGGAATATGTGGCACTTTTTCTTTGAAGATATAATGGACTGTCAAATACTATAAAAATTGACCTTGTTTCTCTACTGCAGGATAACCAGTCTTTGGGGTCCTTATTATTTTTTTATGCAGATGGGATCAGTTTTTTTCCCCAGAAGCGTTCTTGTTGTTTTGCCTAAAAGTAGTATTCTAAATGCAGCTGTTAGAACTAGTTAAGCAACCAAATCAGTTAAAACAAATATTTACTGGGACGTTATTTTCTTGCATCTACGTCAAGGAAATGTTGAAGTACTCTTCTTCTTTTTTCTTTTTATACTTTTTTTTAAACATCTTTATTGGAGTATAATTGCTTTACAGTGGTGTGTTAGTTTCTGCTTTATAACAAAGTGAATCAGCTATACATATACACATATCCCCATATCTCCTCCCTCTTGAGTCTCCCTCCCACCCTCCCTATCCCACTCCTCTAGGTGGACACAAAGCACCGAGCTGATCTCCCTGTGCTATGTGGCTGCTTCCCACTAGCTTTCTATTTTACATTTGGTACTGTATATATGTCCATGCCACTCTCTCACTTCGTCCCAGCTTAACCTTCCCCCTCCCTGTGTCCTCAAGTCCATTCTCTACATCTGCATCTTTATTCCTGTCCTGCCCCTAGGTTCTTCAGAACCTTTTTTTTTTTTTTAGATTCCATATATATGTGTTAGCATACGGTATTTGTTTTTCTCTTTCTGACTTACTTCACTCTGTATGACAGACTCTAGGTCTATCCACCTCACTACAAATAACTCAATTTCGTTCCTTTTTATGGCTGAGTAATATTCCATTGTATATATGTGCTACATCTTCTTTATCCATTCATCTGTCGATGGACACTTAGGATGCTTCCATGTCCTGGCTATTGTAAATAGAGCTGCAGTGAACATTGTGGTACATGACTCTTTTTGAATTAATGGTTCTCTCAGGGTATGTGCCCAGTAGTGGGATGAGGATAAAAAGCAATAACTTTTCTCCCCATGTTAAGGATCTTCCAGGGAATGCTTATGATGACAGGGATTATGTGCCTGTCACTGCTGTCAGGAGGCTTAATCCTCTGTGATCTTGTAGCAGTGACTGCACATTGAGAGCTCTTACATCGTGTCCTTCTCCCTCAGAGCCAGGGCTCCCCGGTGGCAAACAGTGGTATGAGCTTTAGAAGACTCCATGGGCAATATTTTTGGTTCTGTTTACAGTATTAAATTTGCTTCTATTTGACAAGATGGAGGGGTTTTGCTTAAAGGTTTCCTTTATGATACGATTCTTGCTAATGTTTCTATTTAGTTTACCTCTCTTGTCAACCTAATTTCCTCTGCATATGAATCAGTAAATCAGTTAACAAATATTTATTAAGCATCTACCAAGGGCCACTGTCCATGGGATTTCACTGGGAAAAATATAACTTCTACATTCAATAAAATCATAACTCAGCAATTCTGAAAGTGTGTTCGGAAAGGTACTAACCAAAGAGAGGTACATAGGCAAATATATTTGTAAAAATCTGAATTAAATAAAGGTAAACTGTATTCTTTACTGTAGGAATTTTCAGGACCTCAAGTATGGTAAATATGGATTGTAATCTTTCCCAGGGGAACATATAATGCAACATTTTCCAAATGTGATGGACCATTTGAAATTACTTTTTATGGAATAACTCAAAGGATGAGCTTTACTTTAAAGATATTTTGGGAAGTGTTCCATAATTTGAGGAGATATATTTAATACAATGAAATGTTATCAGAATCTTCCTCCATGTGGCTTAAATGCTATGCATTTTCTTGGTGAAAATTTCTCATGTCTGCAATAATCTAGAATAATCCAGGGGCGTGCAGATTCCTGGGATACATGGCATTTTCTGAGGGGTACCTGAGGAAATGGACACTTTTAAGGGAATCATTTTCCAGATCCTCAAGCTTCACATGTTATTTCTGTTTTTCCCACAAATTGATGTGAGAGAGAATGAGCCTGGTTTTGAAGAATCCCACTTCCTTTCACAGCATGCGTTCTCTCACCTTACAAAAAAATCCTGGCTCTCAACCATCTAGATATTTTCTATGGCCATGGAGTGAAATTCTTACTCTACACCAAAACCGAGAGACAGGTTGGATAGTTGGTGGCATTGTTGAAAAGTGAATGACTTTAATGCCTAGGTAAAAATTTTCTTTTGTAAGACAGATGTTTTCAATTCAATAATATTGCAGAAATATCTAATTGACTAGTCGTCTTATGGATCATTAAAAGTAGTTTTTGTGTGATCGCTATGTGATATTTTTGGTGACTATAGGGAAAGAGCTGGAGAATTAAATACCTGATAAAATCAAACCCCTTCCATTCCCATTCATTCGTTTAGATGAACAATTTTTCCCTGAGCTTAAATCTATAGAAAATAAAAACTAGGAATGGAATTAGAGCTGTACCCCATCTTATTATTATTCTATTTGTAGTAATGGTAATGTGTAGTATTCATCTTGGATTATGAACTGTATAGGGGAAAGCTCTAGCCTCATCCATTTAATTAAGAGATTATTACCAATAATAGTTATTGTGTTAATAATTCTTTGTGTTTTGAAAAATTGAGCCCTATAATATTTATAATCATAACTCAATGCAGAAATAATTTTTAGTATTTAAAGCCTTCTGGTCACTCCGTGTTTAAAAATAATTTACCTTTCAATTTAGACACGTTTTTGTTACACTGAAGTATTTAATGTATTTAATGTATTTAATGTATTTAATTTAATGTATTTAAGTATTTAATGATTCAGTGATCATTAAAGTCTCTCAAGCACAAAACGTCTTTTCTTAGGGTAAAATTCTGTGGGAGAATTGAAAGGAAAATACTTTAAAGGGAATAAAGAATGATGTGAAATTTTAGACTGGAAGAGTATGCTTTTATTTATTAAATGAATGGTGGTGGTTCTCAACTTGCTGTTGTGTTTGGATTACTTTGGATAAATTTTACAGAGTAATCTAATAGTTTAATTTAAAAGTGTCATTATTTGTAAGTTGCCAAAAATTATACCTTTTACAATTAGTTACAAACTAAAGAGGAAATTTTATTTATTTAGGGAACATTGGTTTATAACATTATATGTTTCATGTGTACATTATGTTTATACTTCTGTACACACTACAGTGTGCTCACCACCACAAGTTTAGTCTCTGTCCATCACCATGTAGTTGACTCTACCCATTTTGCCCTCCCCTTGACTCCTTCCCCTCTGGTAACCACTACTCTGTTCTGTGTATCTACATGTTTGTTTTTCTTTGGTCTGTTCATTTATTTTTATTTTTTAATTCCACATATGAATGAAATCATGGTATTTGTTTTTCTTCATCTAATTTATTTCACTTAACATAACACCCTCAAGGTCCATCCATGTTGCTGTAAATGGCAAGATTTCATCTTTTCTTATGGCTGAGTAATATTCCATTGTATACATATACCACATCTTCTTTATCCATTCATACAATGATGGACATTTAGGTTGTTTCCATATCTTGGCTATTGGAATGAATATAGGGGTGCATATATCTTTTCAAATTAGTGTTTTTGTATTCTTCAGATAAATACCCAGAAGTAGGATAGTTGGATCATATCGTAGTTCTGTTCTTATTTTTTGAGGATTCTCTGCACTGTTTTCCATAGTGGCTCCACCAATTTACATTCCACCAACAGTGCAGGAGGGTTCCCATTTCTCCACATCCTCATCAACACTTGCTATTACTTGCTTTTTTGATAATGGCCATTCTAACAGGCATGAGGTAATGGTGAAATTTTACATGTCAAATTATGGATGCACAAGTTTCTCCTAAAAACTTTTTCATGGAAAAAGGAGCAAAAAATGTTTAAAGACCACTGATTTAAGCCACCGTCTGTGATTACTAAATATTCTTCTGTTGTAATCCCCTCACTTACTATGAATTTGCAGTTTACTCTGTGGATTTTCATTGTTTTTGGATTGTTTTGAATTGTAATCTGGGTTCTTCAATATATAATTGTGATCTGGATGCTTCCACACATAACCATTTCTTAGGGTCTTCTTCCTTAAACTGGTATTAACGTGTGATTTTCAGTGCAAAGTGTTGATCTCTTTCTTCTAGTACATGGTAGACATATGCTGCTATTACCATTATCCCTTGTCTCTGAAAAAGATGTAAAGTGGGAAGAGCTGGCGTATGCAAATGACTTCAAGTTTTTAGAGAACTGAGGGTGAAGTAGGATGTGGTATCAAAGAGAGAACACCAGGGCTTCCCTGGTGGCGCAGTGGTTGAGAGTCCGCCTGCCGGTGAAGGGGACACGGGTTCGTACCCTGGTCCGGGAGGATCCCACATGCGGCGGAGTGGCTGGACCCGTGAGCCATGGCCGCTGAGCCTGCGCTTCCGGAGCCTGTGCTCCACGGTGGGAGGGGCCACAGCAGTGAGAGGCCCGCGTACAGCAAAAAAAAAAAAAAAAAAAAAAAAAAAAGAGAGAACACCAGTGTTTAGAGACTAAGATTCAAGGTCTGTGTAACCTTGGATAAGTTATGCTGCTTCTCACAGCTTTAATATTTAATGGATTTATCAGTAAGAGCCCTTTCGGCACTAAGGTACTTATCTTTTACATTAAATTTTTTAAAATTTTGGTAAGAACACTTAACTGACACCTACCTTCTTAACAAATTTTTAAAAATTTAAACTTCTCGTTTTGAGATAATTTCAGACCTAAAAAATGATGCAAAATTAATATAATGAATTTTCATGTACCTCTCATCTAGCTTCCCCAGATCTTAACATCTTACATAACAGAGTATCTTTATAAAAATCAATAAATTAGATTAGATGGTAGTATTGTATTAATGTTAGAGACCTCATTCAAATTTCACCAATTGTCCCATTAAAGTCCTTTTATTTTCCCCTAGTCCAAGAGCCAGCCCAATCTCTTGTTGCATTAAGTTGTCATGTCTCATTAACCTGGAACAGTTCCTAAATATTTTAAAAATCTGGAACACCTTGTAAGACTCTTTTTTTCCTCTTTCATTGCCTTGACCCATTAGAAGAGTACTGACAAAGATTCTTTTCTTGAACAACTCTAGTCTGGCTCCTGAGACTTCTTCCAGGACTGTCTGTGGCCTTCCTTATAAAATAGTTTTAGCAAGAACCCTGCGAAGTCAGTTTAGCAAGAATCCCCCACCTTCTATATTGGATCGGGTTCCTCATCCCTCACCATTCTCCAGGTGATGTCTGATGACCCTAGCTTGTCTTCAGCAAGAATCCGTGAGGTCAGTTTCCTCTTAGCAGTTTTGCATCTACTGATCCTCACCCTGCTCCTTGGCTATAAATTCTCACTTGCCCATGATGTACTCAAAATGGAACCCAAACTTTCTCTACCCCCTGCAAAATCCCATTGCAGTGGTGTCTATGTCTATTGCTAAGGTCCTGAATAAAGGCTGACTTACCATCTTTGAAAGTGTCATGGGGCTTCCCTGGTGGTGCAGTGGTTGAGAGTCTGCCTGCTGATGCAGGGGACACGGGTTCGTGCCCCGGTCCGGGAAGATCCCACATGCCGCAGAGCGGCTGGGCCCGTGAGCCATGGCCGCTGAGCTTGCGCGTCTGGAGCCTGTGCTCCGCAACGGGAGAGGCCACAGCAGTGAGAAGCCCGCGTACCGCAAAAAAAAAAAAAAAAAAAAAAGTGTCATGAACATTTTTTTCTTTGACAGTACACACCAGTTATTTTGTAGTGTGGGCTGGCTTATCTTTCTTCATGATAAAATTCAGGTTATGCATTTTTGGACAGAATGTCACAGAAGACGTTGTGTCCTTCTCAGGACAGCCTATGAGGAGGCATCTGATGTCAATTTGTCTCATTATGTGAGAGCTTAACTTTGGTCACTTGGTTAAGGTACTCTTTGCCAAGTTTCTCCAATGAAAAGAGGAATTATTTTGAGTTCTTCATTGACATAACTTTCCTTTACAAATAAAAGTCCTATGTGGGAACTTCCAACGTTTCTGTCTGCCTTTTTTTAACCATCAAAACGTACAGAATCTGAACTTACGGTAGTTGGTGTTCATCTCTGACTTCACATTTCTTTACAAAGAATTGTAGAATGGAACTTTATTTAGACTTTTCATGGTGAATCTCTGCCAAACTACAGGCATAAAATTATAGCATGACGTTTTAAAGAACTTATTTGGAAAAAAATACATAATTCTATATTAAAATAGTTAATCTTATTCTATTACCCAATTCAGCATTTTTTAAAAAGTGATTTTTGAATCAGAAGGCCTAGGATTAAGTTCCTGCTCTGATTTGTATTAGTTTCATGAACTTCCTGTATTTTTGTTTTTCAGTTTCCTCTTTTATAAAATGAAAATACTTAAGCCTACATGAGTTAATCTTACAGAGCTCTTATGACGTTCAAAAAAAGATAACCATGTAAGTGATGTGTGCCCTTTTGGGTCTCTGCGTGTCAGTGGCAGGAAGGTGGGAAACGTACTGCCCAAACATCCTGTGCATTCTGCACACCAGAACCTCCCCAGTTTGGTCCACAGATATACTTTCAACAATAGTGGAAGCAAGTTTTTAGAATGACCAGAAATGGATTAGTCAATAGTACTATAGATTATCTTTCACACACACACCCAAAACTACACTAATGGCAGGTATAATCAGCACTTGATACTGGTGTTGAAAACAAACACCTCTCCATTAGGTATCAGTGACCAAAAGAAATATCCCTATACTCTTTAATGTCCTAGGCTGAGTCATGACAGCTTACTTCCTTATGGCAATTTTTCCAACTGCAGGGGCCCAGTGTTTGAATTTAAAGGGTCAGCAACTGAATTTCTACAACTCTAGCTCATTCTTTTCCTATTTGTTACTGAACAACTCCGCGTAAACACACCAACTCCAGGAACAGTGGCTCCATTTTAAAAAGTGTTTATCAAACCCTCTTTGAGCTGCCCAGGAATTCCCCCACCCATCTCCACTGTTGTCATATGCTGCATTTTATTTAGGTGATTGACTTTTAGAGACAAACGACTAAGATATCATTGAAAAAGTGTATTCCCCTTATTCCTTCCAAGTTTATTTTCTCTTCAGTTATCTCCTACACTGTTCTATCTCTTTATTAATCATTCAGCAGAAATTTCTTGAGCTCTTCACATGCATCAAGTGCTGTTATAGGAGGTAGTGACCTCGAGATCTCATGGAACTTAATGGTCAAGTACAACAGGTAAACATAAAACTCTCTCCTCTCTGTGACTTCGCTCATTAGCCATTTCATGCCCATTTCCATGTGCATTATAAAATATGTGCTGTAAACTGTAATGAGTTACAATAAAAATGGATTATAATTATTGATGTTGCCTTCATTGTATGGTTACTATTGATAAGCCACTTGAGCCAGGTGATACACAATCAGGTAGTGAGCAAGTAAAAGCACAGGTGTACCTCCTGAGTGACTGTTGTATATCTCCTGCCTCTGCTTACACTCCCTGATTATTGTCTTTAGTCTTCAAGAAGCACTTCCATGCCCATCCCACTTCCCCACCAGGATCCATTGAACAAAGCCTCAGCAGCAGCATGTCAGCTTAGAGGATGTCCAGATTGCACTCCTTTGTAAATTCACATTGGCTTCTAGGGATTGATGGGTCCTCTAATGCTTCCCACCGGGGCTCACTCCTTTGGTGTTTTTCCAAAGGACCACTTGCTTCATAAGTAGTAGAACACCTTAGATTCTGATACAGTGGAACTGGAGTGAGACTCAGGAATCAGCATTTTTAATGAAGATCAAGGGTAATTCTAATGTAACTGGTTAGTTTCAATAGAGTTGTAACTTGGCAAAACACTACCATAAACTATATTTCTTTTTTTGTTGTGGTTGGTAGCCCTTGTCCCTATCATAGTGTCTAGAGCTTTTCACTCTATTTAAATGACTGACATTATACAGATGTTGTCTTAGATTCACTCTATATCCATGTCTCTCAGGTGCTCAAGAAAGAAACCTAAGGTTACCTTGGGAACATGACTTTTCAACAGTTACTCAAATCAAGACATTTGTCTTCTGGAATTGGTTTTCAAAACCATATTATTTTAAATGGAAGAAAAGATTGAAAATTTTAAGCAGTCATTTACTTTTTCAGTAGAAAAGTATTAATGTTCTACCAATTCTATTTTATCGCTAATAAAGGCCTCATTTGAGTAGCACAGGACTAAGATGAGGTTCACTTACAACAAAAAGCCAAAAGAATCAGTTGATGGTCATTGGCTCTTGACTTGTGCTGAACTGAACTGTTTATACCTCCCTTTGGGATTTTACTTTTGCACTTTCTGTTATCACATTGTTTATATCACTTAAAACATTAATAACAGGGCTTCTAGTTGGTAAAAAGAAAAATTACTGTTGCTGTTTTTATATCTAGAATCGAAATCTAATAGACTTAAGTGGGCGTGAGTTGTAGTAATTTAAGCATGTTGATTTCGTGTGTGTGTCTGTGCAGAATGTGGTGGTTGCCATGGCATCTCTGTGCATGATTTCTGTGAAGGTAGTGCTGATTGAATCTGTAAAAGGATGAGCACAGAAAAATATGTTTATAACAACCATTTTCTGATGAAATTGTTAAAGTGTTGCCAATCTGTGTGTTTTGTTTCAGTCCACATTCCATTATTAAATGTTTCTTAGAATTGTAGATATTTAGATTGCTGGATGGTTGCTTGAGTCTCTTACTGATGATTTATTAAATCATAATGCTCACTGGTGTGAGCTGAGACTGAAAGGTAGTTATTTATACAGTCCAGTTTACATGTATTCTTAGCTTTTATGCATATGCTGTATCTCTGAAAAGGTGGGTTTAATCGAATTTTTACAAATCAATTGAGACATCTGGCAATCTAAAACAAATCTATTGTAATTTAATACACGAATGACTTTTTTTTTTTGGCAGGATAAAGCTAATAATCTCTCTTCCTGTCCCCTACCATGAGTCTGAATGACAGATGAATTATTTTAAGTTTAGTTTTTGAAAATTAGAGATCCAACTGAATTCTCCCACTATCTATGGGACCTGAGGCAAATCAGTCCTTCACTCTGGACCTCAGTTTCTTCTACTGTAACACTGAGGGGGTTGGCTAGAATAACTCTGGATTCCTTTCAGCTGTTAAATATGATTGTGTGTGTGCACGCATACGTGCATGTATATGCATATGTGCGTGTATGTATGTATGCAAACATGTTACATGTCAGATTTGTTTAAAGGAAGGACCATTTTTCTTAAAAAGCTGGTAGTTCACACTAGATGTATTTGAACATACCACAATTTGTTGAAATGAAGAGAACGGCATTTGGTTTCCTTTTCCATTCACAGATTTGTTCTTAATTTTAGGGTAAGACACAGTAGAAAGAGGGTTGATGTTGAAGTCAGACAAAATGGACCTGAAACTGAGCTCTGCTACTGATGACCTGAGTATGTGAGAGAGACGTGATTTTGAATTTAGATAAAAGTTCAATGCCACGTTAGAAATGGTGACACATGCTACACATGGTTTTTTCTCAAATGAATTGTATAGACTGAAAAATTTGAGAAAGATTTTCAGAAGAAAAGAGATGTATTCACAGGGAGGGGGTTCTCAGATCCCTGGAACATAGACTGAGAGTCAGTAACTTAGGAATCAAAAGTTTCAGTTCCACTGGAAGGGAAACATACTTTTGGTCACGTGGAAGTAAGTGGGTCAAAAGTTCATGGAGCCTTTACATATCTGCTGAAAATAATGCTTGTTGTCTTAGATTGGGTTTCCGAGCAGCAGACATGGCAATGGAGAATTGTGCAGAGAAATTTTATTGGGCTGTGATCTGGGAGCGACATACCTGTAAGAAGTAGGAAATGGGGAAGACAGGATGGGACAGAGAGAAGCTGACCTGCTTTGTGGATGCAGCTGAGTTCTTAGCTGGAGGTTCTGGAACTGGGACGGCCCTTCAGATTTGTCTCAAATTGAGGGAAGAGGGAGGAGCCTTTATATTTGTCATCAGCCCGTCATTGGCTACAGGTCAGCCTCTGGGAGGCAGTTCCCTGGAGCTGAGGGCAATAGCCCAGGGTAGGAGCACAGCTGGGAGCATTCAGCCCCAATATTTTCAGCAGCTGGGGATGAGTGGGTTGGCTCTGAGGGGAATCCATGAGGCGCACATAGTATCCATTAGGCTTATTCACGTCCATATTAAGCAAAGTGTACTTTATTAAATGGTCCTGAGAAATGAATTTTCTATTAAAGTAAGTTGGGCAAACATGTTCTCCTAAAGAACCATGTACCATGCTATCATGCTGAGTTCTATTAAGAACCTACCAACACTACTGGGCACATACCCTGAGAAAACCATAATTCAAAAAGAGTCATGTACCACAATGTTCATTGTAGCTCTATTTACAATAGCCAGGAGATGGAAACAACCTAAGTGTCCATCATTGGATGAATGGATAAAGAAGATGTGGCACATATATACAATGGAATATTACTCAGCCATAAAAAGAAATGAAATTGAGCTATTTGTAATGAGGTGGATGGACCTAGAGTCTGTCATACAGAGTGAAGTAAGTCAGAAAGAGAAAGACAAATACCGTATGCTAACACATATATATGGAATTTAAGAAAAAAAATGTCATGAAGAACCTAGGGGTAAGACAGGAATAAAGACACAGACCTACTAGAGAATGGACTTGAGGATATGGAGAGGGGGAAGGGTAAGCTGTGACAAAGCGAGAGAGAGGCATGGACATATATACACTACCAAACGTAAGGTAGATAGCTAGTGGGAAGCAGCCGCATAGCACAGGGAGATCAGCTCGGGTGTTTTGTGACCGCCTGGAGGGATGGGATAGGGAGGGTGGGAGGGAGGGAGACGCAAGAGGGAAGAGATATGGGAACATATGTATATGTATAACTGATTCACTTTGTTATAAAGCAGAAACTAACCCACCATTGTAAAGCAATTATACTCCAATAAAGATGTAAAAAAAAAAGAACCTACCAAAAACCAAAACAACCCAAAACTTGTATAACTAAATGCTCCTCATCTTATTTCAACATAAGAATCTATTTTGGCTTGGCACCAAGTAACAATATGCAGAATTAGATTCTAAAACCATTCTTTGAAAACTGTTGATTTACAAGCAAATTTCTAGGGTGATGGCTATTTAATAGTGTCAATACTTAGAAAATATTTTACCATTCCAACCACTCAAGAATTAAATATTATACACACAGGCACACATGTGTATACTTATCATTCTATTTCTCCAGTTTATGCTTTGGATGACTTGGGCTGGTGGAAAAGAGACAAAGGTTAACTCTGTATTCCAGCTTAGATTAGCTTTATTCTATACAAACTTATCTATCCATTCATATATTCTCTTGTTTACTCAACCATCCATTTATTCAAACAACATTTACTGTGGGTCTCAATGGCTGCTCTGGAAGCTAGAAATGTAAGCTCCATGGAAGCAGGACTTTCTTGTTAACCATTTCTGTGCTCAGTGTCAGCTTCAGGGTTTAGCACCCCACAAATATTTGTTCAGTGAATGAATGCCGAGTGAAAGCAGTTAGGCTCTGTGCTAGGTACTGGGAATACAAAGAAAACATAGATCCTGGTTCCTGCACTGCAGAGGCCTGTATCTAGCAGGAACCTTTATAACAATGAAAGATTTAGGATGGAACTTATTATGTAAACGATTTTTAAAATATTATCTGTGGTAATTCAGAAGATCTCACACAGATAAAATATGTAGTAGATAATTCCCTTCTCATGCATATATAATGCTCAAGGCCTAAGAGGAATAATCCTTGGATGTTGTTGTTTTGATATCATGTTTTAGGGCTGCTAGGAAGGGGGATTGTACAATAGGATGGGAAGGAAAGCGGTGGGTGGTAAAAATTGACAATAGTGGTGAGAAGGTGACAAAGTCCTTAAGTTTATTATGTCTAATACTGATCAACATTCTTTCCAGTGCTTTGCACATGTAATTAAATGTGCTGAGAGGATTTAGCAGAGCGAATGATAAGATTTGGACTCGGGCCTAAACCAGAAGTTGATAATGGAATCCTTATGGTACTTTTCTGACCCTCTGGTTAGTTCTAGGGCCAAGCCATGGGAGCACATCCGCCAGCACCGCGTCTTCCCAAACCGCCGATCTGATCTCCTCTACACTTCGGCTCTTCTTAAAGAGATAATCTCCCTGCCCAATTCTGCTAAATTCCTCAAGGCCAACAGGATCTTGGCTTTGGGTTGTAGCAGCCGATAACGTTCAAAAACAGATGGCTTAGGATTTAAGGGAATGAACACCTGTCATATGGTCAAAGCCAGGAAATAGTCAAAGGTAAATATGAGGAGATGGTTTGGCAACAGATCCTTGTATATGAAGAAAGAAAATGAAGTAATGGTGATGGTATTTGGTCTGATTCAGTATGGTCTACATGTCCTTAGATGGAAATTTATGTACTGTGTTAGAAACCTAAAATATAAGTTGGGGGCCTCCTTTGCTATTTCTGCTTTTTACTAGATCAGGTTGTCAGTCTTCTTCAGGCAGTTTGATATTATGTCTGTTTCTCTAATTCAGAAGAATATTCATGATAAATTTGAAAATAGGAAGTAATAGATCAGCAAGTTTTATGTCTTTCAGGTTCATCTTTTGCTTTCTTACTGCCTCAGTATTATTGAAGACTTTTTTCTTGTTGATAAAATTTCTAATTTTTGTCCTCTATTTTCTCCTTGTTTGTACTTTTTTCAGTAAGAAAGCCATACCTCTGGCACTATGATGGCTTCTTTCTCTAAAACAGACTTGGAATTAGCACCAAATTGAAATTGGACAGCACAATTGACTACTTCTTTATTCTCTCAAACCTCCTGACAGAACCTTTGAATCAGTTAAGGTTACTGAGTCTCAACCCTTCCACATACTTGAATGCATTTAAAAATTCAGATTCAGGATGAAGTAATTAAATATCCTTCATAAAGAAGTAAAATGATAAATAGAATATAGAAGTCCAAGAAATAGTGTTGCCTAGGTACAAATAAGAATATTTGGCTAACTGGGCTATATTCAACACAGCATCATTTAGTCTTGGGATGAGAATTCACTTAGGCTTTGCCACTGTATGCTTTCTCAGCTCCTTGAGAAGGTGGATGGCTAAATCCCAGAAGCAGACACCCTAATTTTCCCTCTGGCTGGTCCTATAATCTGTCTTTAAACAAGCTCTAACTTAAGATAAAAAAAAAATCAGGAAAACAGCACTTCTGCAGCCATTAAAAAAATCTAGACACTCGATTTTTTCTACTCAATGTTGGATATCATTCTGCTCCAGTAAATCTGTGGAAGTGATAGTTGTCAGCAGGCATCCTTCCTGCACTGGCCCTCATTCATCTCCCATGGAAAAGGTAGTTCCAAATTCCAGTCTGTCCTCTTCCTCCAGTCCCATCCCTCCATATAACTTTTCTGAGTCGTAATAGCAGGAAAAATGAACAAAATTGATTAATTCTTCTTTTCTCTCTTCTACTTGTGACTCAAGAACTAAGTACCTTCTGATCTGAAAACAGTTGCCTAACTGACAAAGTGGAATTTCTCAACACTTTTCTCAGGGTGTCTCGCTGAATCATATTACCTTCTGTCCTAATCAATAGCTAATTAAAACTGTGAGGCTTCTTGTTAAAATGATAGATGCCCTGCAGTTTTAGAACATCTTGAAAACTGATTATCAGCTACGTTTTCCTAAAACAAACAATAATTCTCAACGTATTTTTAACCAACAGAACAATTCATAAACAGTAGTAGATTTTTTTTACAGACCCATAAGCATGTATCTATATGTAAGGGAATGGAGTGGGGGGTAGAGTGGAACCATTATTTCTCATTTAAAAATACCTCAAGTCTTGTCTGATAATGTAATATTGAATAAGCATAATGAATGAAAGACTACAAGCAGTTCTCCTTGGTCGGAAGATGGTCCACAGGGCAGTGTGCAGAGCTTCAGTGCTGCCACTGGGTCCCCTCTTCTTGGGAGGCAAGCAGTACAGATAAAGAGCACAGACTTTGCAGCCCATTGGGCTTGGTTCAGATACTGACTCTGCTGATTTTTATAGCTGTGTGACCTTGGGCAAATTACTCCATCTCTCTGTGCCTCTTTTGAAAAATGCGGATAACCATAGCACCTACCTCATAGGGTAGTGAGCCTTACATTTGTGAATACATGCAATGCCCTAAGAAACACACTTGACATGTGTTGAATGCTCTTTATACGCCCCTCTAACTACCATCAGACTTAATTTAAAAATGTAGCAACAGTCTATTAGGAGACAGGAATATTCTGTAATTAAAATCTAGTAAATCAGCTTTAAACTATACCCAATATTAACTGTTTTCCTTCCGTTAACGCTGACATTGCTTGGCTTCACTATTTTCTTGGAATTTAGAATGGAAGCGCATCTTGCCGTGCAGTGCCAGGCAGGGAGAAGTAACTTTTCCCGGCGCCCCCGTTTCCTCCTCTTTACACTTAAGTTGAGGCTTCGTTTAAGCGGATGCTTCCCAAGGGAGTTCTGGGCTGCAGCTAAAGCTCAACTGCTATTTACAGGGTGACCTAGGATGGTTCTTCGTCTGTGTGGATTTTAAGAGCCTGGGAGGTCTAGATCTGCTTTCATATACGAGAAGCAGGGGGTGCCGGATCAGATTCACTGTAAATGTGTTTCCCCATTCTCCTTCTCTCGTTGTGTTCCTTCAATGCCCGAGGTCTAAAGCTAGGTCGTGTGGTTTATATTTGGAGGTTTTACGTAAGATTTTAAAAAGGATCAGGTACTGAAAGTCACTACTGAAAACATCCTGCCTGTGACGTAGATTTAGACAATCTCATGCAAGTAGACTTTGGTGGCAGTTGTTTCTGATCTCTTAGGGGTGATGATGATGATGGGGATGATACTAGTTGTATCCATTTTATTGGCTACCATTAAGTACCAGTAGCTACCGTTTACTGGCTAGACATGGTACTAGGTGTTGAGTGATTTAGTCTTCACAACAACCCTGTAAGGCATTATCCCAATTTTATAAAGAAAAATAAAATCAAAGAGGCTAGAAGCTTTCACAAGGTGACACAACCAGTAGATGTTTACCAGCCTCCAAAGCTCAGGCTCCTCCACCTAGCAACATCACTTTATGACCCGTCAACTATCCCCTTACAAATTTCTGCTTGGAAATGCCTTCACCCCTAATGGAGATACCTTGACATCTCCTTTATGTGCCTTTCTCTACTGCTTGCTAGTAAATTCACGTTTATATAAATTGCCTTTGTTGACTCCAAGGTATTAGGTTACTTGATGTTGTTATCCTAATTTATGCCCTTTCAAGATGCAGCCACAGAAGACAAAAGATCTTGCAAAGCTGATGCATTTCCAGATGAGTTTATAAATAGAAGCAACATCATCCAGTCTCTTGAAATAGAGAGACACCAGGAGAGAGGACATTTTCAGGCTTCGCTTGCGTTGACCAGGTCACTTCTTATTGTGTCCTCATTGACGAGTGAAAGTAATTGATCCCCTGTGTCTTTTGAAGGTTTACTGGGTGCTGTTAGTTACAAAGAGAAGCAACAGAATTCTTTTAGCTTCTGCCCATTCATCTCCTTTTAGTAGCCAGATAAAGCCACGCTAGCAGTTTGGAAAAAGACAGTGGAATGAACTTAGTCCAGGTTTATTTGATTCAACACACGTAAGCAAATGATTAGTCAGGCTTTAAGTGTAAAATACTGTAGAGCACATTTATATCTTGGAGTCATATTTAACTCAACAGCAGTGATAATAGTAATTCAGTGCAGTCTTACACTGAGTCATGCAGTAAAGGGTGTGACGTTATATATAAAGATGTGCACTTAAAAACTAGCAATCATTAAGTCCCAACTACTTTGTTAAAAAGTCAAAACAAGACATTTTCCAGTAACATTTCCTGGCTTCTCCATCTGCAACTTGTGCAGTGCATATTCTTTTACCCCTGCTTCCACTCAGAAGTTATTGGTTGGGGATTCATGTGAGGCAGATAACAGAATTTTCAGTCTTCTGATTAGCTACCTTCTTGATCTCATGCATTGTAATTAATGAGAGGGTGGCAGCAGAAAAAGCAAGGGCTTTGGTGGTAAATAGATACGGGTTGGAATGCTAGTCCACATCTTACTCTTAACTCATCTCTTAAAAAGTGGACACAAGGGGCTTCCCTGGTGGCGCAGTGGTTGAGAGTCCGCCTGCCAATGCAGGGGACGCGGGTTTGTGCCCCGGTCCGGGAAGATCCCACATGCCGCGGAGCGGCTGGGCCCGTGAGCCATGGCTGCTGAGCCTGCGCGTCCGGAGCCTGTGCTCCGCAATGGGAGAGGCCAAAACAGTGAGAGGCCTGCGTACCGCAAAAAAAAAAAAGACACAAGAATCCCAACCTTTTTTGGTTATTGTAAGGGTTAAGTGGGATGGGATATCTAATAGGCTAGACTGGTATCTATACATATATATGGCACCCTGTGTATATATATGGTGCTTGATATCAGTGTCATCTTTCATTTCTCCATCACTGCCCACCTGTCCTGGTTCTAAAGAATACCTGAGTCTCATAGTCAGATGAGACTACAGGTTCCAAAGTCAGAGTCCAGACTTCAAGTTCTGTGTCCACTGCTTACTAAATTTTTCAGCCTAGAGCAAGTGTTTATCTCTTTTGAGATGCCAATTTTTTTTTTCTGTAAACTACTGATCTTAATAGCACCTGTTCTCTAGGGTTGTTTTACATGAGATAATGCATGTAAAATGTCTAGCACATAAGAAACACTTAATACATGTTTGGTATTAACATTATTAATGGGAAAGATGTCCTACAAAGTGGTCCAATCCTATAATAATAAGGAATGGCCTCTCATGTGACAAGTGCAGGTCTAAGAACTTGAATTTGCATTAAATCATACAGTTCCTTTAATAACCTGATGAGGTACGTGGTGTTATTTATAAACATGCCCATTTTCAAGATGAAAATATTGAGGCCAAAAGAGAGTAACTTTCCCAAAGGCTCACAGCTAGGAAGTGATAGAGCTGGGATTTGAATTCTGGCTGTTGAGTTTCAGGGTCCATATTTTTAATCATTTGCTCCATCTTATCTGCCTCACATGTTATTTTATAACAGCTCAGTGAGGTAGAAAGGTAGAGAATGTATCATTGTTTCTTATTTTGTAATGAAGAAATCGAGGGTCCAAAGGGTCAGGCTTGGTGAAACTGTTCCTCTCAATACATGAAACAAAAGAGCCAAACCATCCTTCAGAGGTCCCAAAAGACCAGTAAGAATTCCTGATCCCCTTTATCTGTGCATATGGGGAAGAATGGGAAAGAAATTGCCTTGAAATCTCATGTCTTGTTTTAAAAATCCACCTAGTTTAGCACTTTACTCCATAAAGTAACTGTTTGTTCAATATAAAAAATATATGTAAAATTTCTTCGTGCTTGAGTGTAATGGATATTCCAGGAAGACGTGTCATGTTTTTCCTATGGATTTTGTGTCTACCAGTCTGAGAACTTGGCCTTAAGTATAATGACAGCAATGCTAAATCAAAAATTCTTGGGCATCAGTAAGACTCTATATAACTTAATATCAGCATTGGGGACCTCTTTTTTATGCTATAAAGATACCACTTAATGGTATGCATGAGAGAAGGGCCAAGATAAGCAAATTATCCTGGCAGCCATCCTGGTGAAGAAATAGCTCTTGCACTGGACTCTTGAACCCATACATTGATTGCTGAGAACTATCACAATTGGAGTCATTGCTCAAGGCATCGCTTATGGTGAGTTAAAGTAGCTCAGGACTGGTGAGCACACCCTGCCATCATACCTGCTCCTTCCCTCACCCTGGATACTTTAGTTGTGCCAGGTAATTGTGGTCCTTGAGTGCTGTGTGCTTCCTCATACCTCCCACCTTTGCACATGCTATCCCCTTGCCTCGCAATATCTTTGCCAACTTCAAAATCCAGCTTACATTAATACAGACTTTTTAACCTCTAACTGTTGAGTAAATTCAAATGATTCCTAATGGAGAAGAGAATGATGGTGGTGACTTAAAAAGTCAATATAACAAATGTTTATTGACTACTTGTTGAATGTTGAATGTTGTAAAGGGGACGTTATAGACATTATGAAGCTGGAGCCTGTAAGCTTTAAATTCAAAATAATAAATAACTATTTGGTACGTATTGTAAACCAGTGACTTCCTTAGGTGTCGTGAATACAAACATGAGCAAGATGTCTTCTCTGACTTGGAAAAACTTACAGATTGTCAAGGGAACCAAACATACCAACAAAACCCATATTAAAATGTGATAAATGATAATATCAGATAAAGGCATGAAAAGCCCTATATGGGGTAGAGTGGAGAAAGGGTCTAAGAAAACTATCTCATAGGCAGATATAAGGGCTGGACCACCAAGGAATATGAGTTTGCCATGCCGAAGTGCTGAGGACGATATCCCAGAGAGAGAAAACAGCATGAGCATCTAGCAGTTTCGTGCAGGACCCAGGGAAGGGTTTTGTATCTGGAATTAGATGTATACAAAACTGTTGGAAAGGTGGAAGAGCACAAGTTATGACTTTTGACTTTGTGACTATGCCTCCATGTCTATGATCACCAGGCAATTACTGCTGCACCTTCAAGGTTAGACACTGGACCACACTGGACAGACTTCGGCTGCTATAAATATTCACATCTGTAGATTGTCCATTGTGCAAGAAGCAAGGACTCTGTTGCCCTTCCACTTCCAAGTCTTGCATTTCTAGCTCTTACTGGCAGAACCTCCACTGCATTTTCAGCCATAGCTACAGAGGATATAATTGTGTACAGAGGATGTAATTTATTGTTTTTAGCTTTCCATCCCCTCCAATACAGAGTGGGAAGAACAAAAAAAAGAGGTGGAAATGGATGCTAAGACTCAATATCTAATATCTCACTCACAGAATATACAAAATCTCTTTACCAAGAGGAAGTGTCTTTTATGCATCAGACACAAAGGACTGGGGATATTAAGATGAATGACATGTGAGCCCTGTCTTCAGGCTGTTCCCTTTGTCAACATAAGAAAAGATGGTTTGAAAGAACATTGTGCTAAATTAGGGTAGAAATTTAAAAGCTTTCTTTACAGAGAATAATTCAAACAAAGAAACTGGTTTGGGGTCACTTGTAGAATTTAGCATCTGTCACCACTGCACCAGCAAAACATCTGTGGTCAATGAAGCTCTAGGTCTTTAAAAGAAAAAGTATTAGAAAGTGTAATCAATAAGTACTTAATACAATTGGAACTGAACTCTCCAAGTACTTGCAGAGAAATGTTCTGTTTCATGCCAGGAAGCCTGTTTGGCAGATTGCAATGTCGTAAGTAGTGAGAAAACATAAGTCACCTTGAGAGCTGATTGAGTATAATCAATGATTAATGGCAAATTTGTGGTCCCTTTAATGACCATAGCTAAATCAAATCATATTGAACCATAAATTTGGATGCTCTCTGGAATTAGGTCATGTAAAAGTAAGCTTTATGAAGAAGAAAAATCAATTTTGTAATATTGCTATGAGCAGACTCATAACTCACAACTTGGAGTGTTTTATTTGGTGAGGTTTGACTATCCATTTTACATATTTGCATATATTTAATTGGGATGGCAAAGCTGTGTAGATATAATCTCAAAGGGTTTTCATCAACAGCCATACATTTTCTTTTGGTTGGTTTTATTTCAGTCACATGCACTAAAATCAGCATGGCTTCAATCACTTAAGACTAGAGATGCTTTAATTATCATTTTAATGAAAGAAATAAGGAAGTGGACTAGGTTAGTTCGCCGTACTAAGGTCTGCTTGAAATTAGTTGAATGGTTTCAGGTCTTCTAGAAGTTTGATGACATCTCATGTTTCTATCAAGATAAACTGAGCAAAATTGTAATCATGTTTTAAAAGGTATGTGATTGGCGTATTGATCTCAGGATTTATTAACTGTATGGGTACTGTCTCTGAGGCTATGGTGTCAATTTCTAGCTGAAATTTAGGAGTAAACAAAAATGGCCCTTTATTGTACCATGTGGCCAGTTCAGAAAAAAAAGGGGGGGGGGATGGTGGATTTGGGGAGAGAGAAATTCACAGCACGTGCACCCCCTGCTGCACGGTTTGATTTCCTCCAAGAGAAGTTGTAATGCTTCTGGTCTTGCAACTCCCATGTACCCCTAAAAATGTTTCTCTAGAGACTGCTGTAGGCACAGACAGCAGAGGAGAAGGCCTATCAGTTCGGTTCTGGATTCAGAGCCAAGAATCAGAGGCTAAGAGTAGAGTCAGCAAAAGGATTAGGGCATGGAGAGCAGATTGGAGACAAGAAAGTGGGACCTTGGGTGGATAAGGGCAGCCACACCCAAGTTGCAGTCATTCTTTACCTGTCAATTTAGTGAATGGTATAGAGGAAAAGTTACTCCTTTTCAGTCAATCAAATGTAATCCCAACGACTGGCATTTGACTGAAATCTTTATTAAATAAGTTTGTGGTCTTTGCGCCACCATAATTGAAGCTCATTCGGTAGAGAATTGGGTTGTAACATACCTTTGAAACAACAAGGCTAAGTATTATATGTTATAGAGAAAATAGTCTTCACCTTTTGAGGTTAAATAATGGCACCCCCTCCAGATGAGCTGCCCCAATCTCCGTTGCTCATTCTGTCTAAAGACACCAGCATTCACCAAATTGCTCAAACCTTCCAAAGTGGAGTTGTTCTTGGCACTTTTCTTCTTCTCACACTTTTCGTCTGTCATTGCAGCAATCCTTTAGAGACTGCCTTCAACCTGTATCGCGAATGCTGTCCTTTTGTTGCATCATTACCACCCTCATCCTAAGCAGCAGACTACTGGCGGTGTCAGTGGACCACTTCAGGAGCTCTTCCCTGCTCTCTCTTCTTGCACTGAAACCAAAACTTAAAGTGTAAATCTGACAATGTTCCTTCTTAACTGAAAACCCTCCAAAGATTTCCAGCCTCAAGTAAAGTAAAATCAAAGGCTTCAGCACACCTCTAAGCTTCCCATGACGTGCTCCACTTACATCTTCCAATGCCAACTTGTAGTGTTCTTTACCTCACAAGACTCCTTCCCTGCTCACTGAACGACCAGCACGCCCCGCACTCAGAGTCCTTGTACTCAATTGTTCCTGTTTTTCCCCCAGAAATGTCATGTCATTCATAGCTCTGCTCAAAAGTCATCTCCTGCGAGAAGCCTTCTCTGATCTCTTATTTAGTGTCCAAAACACTCACAATTATTTCCTTACTCTGCTTTTATTAAACCTTCTGGCACATAGATAACTGACTTGACACTGTATCTTTTTTTATTTAGCACTTTTGCTTATCACTTATAAGCTTCTTGGGAATAAGGACTTCATCTTCACCACCTAGAACAGTACATGTCACACACTAAGTAATAAATGTTTATTACATAAGGAAATGTATGAATTTTCACTTAAAATGGAGCCTGTTTCACTATTGTATATTAACTGCCAGGATTCTCATAAGCAATCAAGTTTCAGAACCATGTCTTAGATAATATAGCAAGAAGGGCAATGTATTACATAATCTACCAGCATAATTTAATCATTCGGGTTGTTCCAGTTGTACTGAAAAGGCTCCGCTGTGTTTTGACCTCACCACAGAGACTTCTAATAGCTAGTTTATGTTCATGAAGACACAGAATATTATACACACATAGACATGCTTTGATCCACTTTGATCTATTTTAAAAATTACGTATTTTATGTTTTTCAGAGTTGTCTTTTATTTTTCCCAACTCCAAATATTAGAGATTCTCTAGTTTTAGGTCCAATATTGACTACAGTATTCAATCTTTCCTTCCTTTCTTCTTGGGGTAGTACCTTAAGAGTTCTTTCTGTTGTAGACAGCTTAAAATAGAGTTACACAAAAGATCGCAGCAGCAATAAACTTGGAAAGGATTCTAACCATGGCATAAAGGGAAAAGCACAGTTCAGAGGAAAACTGCCAGAACATAAAAGAGAATTTACTTTCTACAGAGAGATATTTTTAGGAACTTTCTATAGCAGGGTTGGGGGATTTGACTGCCTGGCAAAATCTATCACCTCACAGCAAATTTATCATTCTCAGAGGTAGAAGATAAAGGTTCTTGCATGTGGTGATTTTAAGATTCTAAACGTCTTTTCTTCATTATTATTTTTTCTTAAAAATGACTTTCACTTTGTATTTAAGCAGTAAATACCAGAGCCAACATTTCAATGCAATGTTGGTGGGAGGAAAGGTATACTGGAAATTAAACTAGAAGCCCTAGATTCAAATGATTTGCTCTTCTACTTAAAACTACATGACCTAAAGTAAACTATTCAATATGGTGGATGGAGATACTTGTTTGTCACCATATCTGTTTGCCCCTTCTTCCTGGGTACATAGACCATAGTAGCTTATTATGAATGTCCATGTGACCAAAGTTCTTGTTGTATTAGTTTGCTAGGGCTGTTGTAACAAAGTACCATAGACTGGGTGGCTTAAGCAACAGAAATGTATTTTCTTATAATTTTGAAGTCTAGAAGTCCAAGATCAAGGTGTTGACACGGTTGGTTTCTTATAAGGCCCCTCTCCTTGGCTTACAGACAGTCATCTTTCCCCTTCCTGTATCTTCACATCATCTTCCCTGTATGTGTCTCTCTGTCCAGATTTCCTCTTCCTATAAATTTATTAGTCATATTGGATTAGGGCACACCCTAATGATCTTGTTTTAATTTAAAGTCACATTCTGAGGTACTGAGGTTAGGACTTCAACATACAAATTTTGGGAGGGTTACAATTCAGCCCATAGTATTCGCCAATGGCAAGCAGAAGGGATTGTGTGCAACTGTCATCTCACCCACTTAAAAGATGTTTGTCCTAGCCTTGCTTTCTCTTTTCCCTTCACTGCCTAGAAACAGTGACATGTGAAATCACCTTGAAGGCCACATGTTGGGTGCCCAGTTATAGGAATTGTTGAGATGTCTTCCTCAGGTAGAGCCTTCATTCTCACCTTGTAATGTCCTGGGAAAGAGAAATAGATATTGTTCACGCCATCCCACCGATGTCCGTTTGTTACAGTAACTCACTGTTGACACTAACATATTTAACTCCTTTTGTCTGAGCCCAGCTTTTCTCATCTCAAAAATGGGAATAAGGAACTTGCTCAGACTGTTGTGATGAAAGATAAAATCTATGTGTGAAAGTGCCCAACACCACCATGAAGCTAAAACTATAATGGGAATGATTTTCTGCATCCCACTTGGAGAAAAGCCCTGTTGTGTTAATGTATGTGAAATTGTTTTATAAATTAAAAATCATCATTCAAATTTCACCCCTTAATGTCTAGACTCTGATTACAAAATTTAGTGACAGGCTTCAAGAGGTCTTTGAAAGCTGAAGTTTTAGTATATGTGGTTATTTTTCTTCTTCAAAGGGTCCATAGGCTTCATCAGATTCGCAAATGTATTTCTGATTAGCCACTGAATGGTTTATCTTATCAGACTGAATAAAATCCAGGGTCTTTGAGGGATTGGCCCAAAGGTGGTGCTTTTAGATAATACAGCTCTAGAGGACCAGAATGGGAAGGGTCACCACTGGAAGGGGATGATAGAAGTTGAGGGAAAGCCTCACAAAATCATTAGGATCTTAAAGACAGAGGTTAGAAAAAGAGGTAGGTGGAGATGGAGGGATGGATAGATTCTGGGGAAGCTGTGACTTCCCATCTTTGCCTCAGGGTTTGCCTAACCCATTGGCCCTTGACCTCCTCAGTTTGGCCTCTCCTCATTTGGGTATCATCAAAAAGATGCTGTGAAAGGAATCTAGAGATTTTCTAGTTCAACATCCCCTTGTGTAGGTGATAAAACTGAGACCATGGGAGAAAAGGGAAATGTTGTAGCTAAGCTCACACAGCTAGTCAACATAAACAGGCTAGAATCTGGCTCTGCCACGCTCTGTCCACCATACTACATCAATTACAATGTCATTCCCAAAGAAATTAACAGGCCACAGGGGGAGAATTTCCCTCCAGTAGGAAAGAGCATGGCTCTACCTCTCACTTTCTCCTCTCCACTTCCTCCGTCTTTATTTTCTATTTTTATCAAAGTTAAACATGTCTAGAATTTGAAGAGTCAGCTAGTGCTACAAGATTGGTTATAAACAACAGCAGCTCCCTACCCTCCGTTACTGTGTTTCTCTTTCTATTATAGAAACCACTTCCTCTTTTAGCCGATTATTTGGTATTATCATTCAGTGCTCTCAGTAACATATTAAATTACTTTTTTCCCCCAATTTTGGGCATCATCTGTTGACTTACCATTTTGAAAGATGGCGTTTCAGCTCTCTTTTTCTCCTCACTGCTTCTTACCACATATTCTAACTCTTCTTCTTCCCTGTCTTCCCAATACACTGACTTGGAATTTTGGTTATATTAATATCCCATAATTGCATTATTATGACTCGAGATATATAACATGGCAATCAAGAGCATGGAATCTGGAGCCAAATGCCCATGTTCAAAATCCACCTTTATCATTTACTAGCTGTGTGACCTTGGACAAATGACCAAATTCTGTGTGCTTGAGTTACCTTACCTGTAAAATGGGGAAATGCTAGTACCCACCTCACAAGTTTGTTATGAAGATTAAATGAATTAACATACAAAGTTTTTAGAATCATGACTGCACTTGAAAGTAATATGTAAATATTTTCTTCAGAGCTTAGCCATATAATATATAATTTCTTTTCCTGCAGAATGCTTCCCCTGTAGTTAATTCTTGTGTTGTTTTTTCTTACGAGTAATTAAACCCCACATCTTCAAAGTTGTCTACATCTTCCCTTAAGGTATTCAGATGCATCTCACAGTCTGTTGATTTCATCAGCCTAAGAAGTCTTTCCTAGGAATTCTGGAACTACTCCAACATGGACTAGTCAGTTTCCATGCTTATGTCACAGCTGTCATCCTGGGATCACATTTCACTTTCGTTCTGGGAATTCTTTTAGCTTCTGCCAGTTTGGGCTGCTTGTTTCCTGTGTCCCATGTCTTTCGTCTTTCTCTTTAGAAAGAGTACATAAGAGAGAACTGTTTGAGAGAATTCTAGGTTGAAAATAATTTCCATCCAGAATTTTGAAGACATTCTTTAATTGCTTTCAAAGTGCTACTTTTGAGAAATCAAAGTCTTCTGATTCTGATAGTTATGTGTGTGTGTGACCTGCTTATTTTGTGCAGAATCTTGTAGGATCTTCATTTTCCCAGGTGTTTTAAAATCTAATAAAGTTGTGCTTGTGCTTTGGTGTAAGTTTCTTTTTAATCCATTGTTCTGGGAACTAATAGACTCCTTCAGTATATAAACCCAAACATTTTCTTCAGTTCTAGGAAATAATCTTGATGTATGTATGTATATATGTATGAATGTATTTGTTTTGTTAACTTTCTTTCCTCCCTTTTCTCTCTTCTCTCTTTCTGGAACTCCAGTTATTCAGACATGGGCGCACTTAAGCTTGTCCTCTAACTTTTTTCTGGCTTGTGATTTGGGAGAGTCTTTCAACTTTATAAATGTTATTTATTCAAACTATCATATCTTAAATTTCTAAGTGCTCATTTTGGTCCCTGTTGCTTTTTGTTTCATTAAATTCTGTTCTTGGTTCCTGGTTACAATATTATTATTTTTTCCTCATGGACTGACTGGATTCCACAAAGCCACATTCATAAAAATCTTACTTGGAGGGTGAAAGCCTGACTGTCAGCATTCCAAGAGCTCAGAGGGAGAAACAGAAAAAGGGGTCCAGCATCCACTGTGAACAAATCCATGCAATCCTCCTGTTTTCATTGTGGCACCTCCAACTTCATGTTTACCCAGTGTCTTCCAGTCCAGGGATTTAAAAAATTTTGTCATCTCCAGAAAATAAAACTCCAGACTTTGTTGAAGTAGGGGAGGGAAGATACCTAGCAGCCCAGATTGGGGAAAGAGATCTGAGGATCTGATACCTTTATAAATGTATTTTAAATCAATTATCTTTTTTTTTTCCATCCCATGATTCATCCCCATATTTGGAGGTAATTGATAGTGTAAGTTCCTGGGCCTTTGGGAGCTGTTCTGTGATTGTTGTCTTCTTCCTACCTGTTTTTCTCATCTGTAGAGACTTATTAGACAGTTTTTTCCTTCCTGTTGTTAGAATAGAGTTTTAGGAGAAAGCAAAAGTGAACATGAAGCTGCTTCCCTGGAATGAAAAACTATGGTCATCTTTTGTTGGTAACCTTACCTACACAGAGGGATCAGAATCTTCTCTAACTAGCTTTACCCAGAGGCCAGTCATTCGCTCTTTATGTGACTCAGTGAAAGTTTTTGATATTTTATTTCCTTGTATATAGTAGGGGATAATCAATATCTATGTATCAGGGAATCTGAGAAGACAAATGAGGTAGGGCATGTAAAGTTCTTCACACAGAAGTCTTGTCCGTATTAGGCATTCAGCAAACACTAACTCCTTCAAATCCTTTAGAATGAGGTCACAAAACAATTTTTAAAGGACAGACAAAAGTTAGTTCCTCTTCCCTTTTTCTCTTCTACTTATAACCCTGAGGACTTATTTTCCAAAGCTGCCAAAATTTCCTAAGATTATAATGTCCTTCCATATTCAATTCAATGTCAGAATGACTTTTTTATTTATACCTTTTTTAAAAAAATAATTTTTATTAGAGTATAGTTGCTTTACAATGTTGTGTTAGTTTCTGCTGTACAGCAAAGTGAAGCAGCTATATATATACATATACATATATCCCCTCTTTTTTGGATTTCCTTCCCATTTAGGTCGCCACAGAGTACTGAGTAGAGTTCCCTGTGCTATACAGTAGGTTCTCATTAGTTATCTATTTTATACATAATAGTATATATATGTCAACCCCAATCTCCCAATTCATCCCACTCCCCTTACCCCACCCTGTATCGATATTTCATTCTCTAAGTCTGTGTCTCTATTTCTGCTTTACAAATAAGTTCATCTGTATCATTTTTCTAGATTCCACATATAAGCGATATTATAATATATTTGTTTTTCTCTTCTGACTTACTTCACTCTGTATGACAGTCTCTAGGTCCATTCATGTCTCTGCAAATTGCACTATTTTGTTCCTTTTATGGCTGAGTAATATTCCGTTGTATATATGTACCACATCTTCTATATCCATTCTTCTGTTGGTCACCTAATCTATGACAAAGGAGGCAAGAATATACAATGGAGAAAACACAGTCTCTTCAATACATGGGGCTGGGAAAACTGGACAGCTACATGTAAAAGAATGAAATTAGAACACTGCCTAACACCATACACAAAAATAAACTCAAAATGGATTAAAGGCTTAAATGTAAGGCCAGACACCATAAAACTCTTAGAGGAAAACATAAGCAGAACACTACTTATGCCTGTTTTGTACACATTAAGATTCTCAGTATTAGTAGTGAGGCAGGACTTAGTAAAATGCAGGCCTAACCTCAGAGACCTCATAGCTGAAAGCCTGGAACTAGGACTTCATTGTTTGGCATAGGCTCCTTCCAATTCCAAATGCGCTAATAAAGACTCTATTAGGAAAACATAGACTCCCTCCTGGGAAACAAAAGGCTGTGAAGCTTCCTGTCTTTACATGCTGTTGGAGAGTTTGTACATTTGTTTTGACTTTCTCTAATTAAATTGGAAACATTTTCTTCAGGTGAAGGATTCTATTTCCTTTCCACTATTTTGCACATTCCGGGTGGTGGAGGGATTTTGAATATCCTTGCTTCCCATCTTCATAGGTCCAACAAGATGCCAAGCTCCAAGGTTCAGTTCTGTTCTCTGTGAACTTTCCACAGCACCATCCTCCGGTCTGAAGTAATATCTCTGCATTGCTCCTTATATGTGTTCTTCTAGTGCCCCTCACTTCTTTTTACCTTGATAAAAGAAATGCTTTTTTCTTCTTCCCCGAGCTGGATATGTTGGAGTTCCTCCAGTGAATACGTTCATGCAAATATGACAGCAAAGAATATCTTTGGGAATCTAGAGGACTGACCCAGGTCCTCCCCGCTTGGCCCTATGTACAGTTTATCGACAAACCTGAATTTTTTGAAACCAAAAATCGTGTTCACACATGATTATTCTTAAGAGCGTTAACTCCTGTTTGATCGCAAAGGTATGATAGGTAAGTGGTACCATTAGGATTTTCCAAGCTGAATCTAGTACCCTGAATTCTTGGGCCTGACTCCCCTCTCCCCATTGTGTAATAGCAGTATCGTGCATCCATACTCTCCCTTGGCCTCGTGGTGGGTGGAATGTATTTCCCCAAACTTTGTGCTTAGCCACAGGAATATTAGAGGATGTGATATAATAAGGGTCTGGAAATCTGCTACACAGCTGGCTTAGCCTCCTGGGCTTCTGCTGTTTCCAGAAGAAGATATTGCAGGAAGCTCTCTCCTTTTATCCCCAGATTAGTCACACTGGTTGACATGCAGACTCCCAGACTGACGTGAAAACAGTTCAGCTGACTTGTAGATGCATGAGTGAGAAAGAAATGTTTGTTGTTGTAAGTTTTTGAGTTTTGTGGTAGTTTGATATGCACCATTATTGAAAATATTTCAGACTAAGGCCAATAAACCTCTATAATAATATATATTTTCAGCTGCTAGTATGGCTGATAATGTGGATTTCTCTCTCAGGGCTCTGTGGTACATGTGATCAAAGTACTATGGAGTTCCCTGTCATTGTTATTAAGTGATGACACTATTGAATGCCTTTCTTATTTAATGTCTTCTTTTTCTGCTGATCTCTAAGTTCTGTGAATTCAAGGGTTATGTCTGATTTATTTCTTCTTATACCCCAGTGACTCTCATGGTACCTAACATATAGAAAGTACTCAATTAACGTTAATCAAATGAATGAAATAAATGAATGAATAAATAAAAACTAGATGGACAGGCCCCCTCCCCCAATGCAGGAAAGCTATGTATTCCCCCATCAGGAAAATTAACATAAAAATGTACATAAAAAGTGCTGTGCAGTATGGAAGAGCACATAATATTTTATGATCGATTCTTGAGCTGAAACTTTAGAACTCATGATCAAGATAATGTAGAAGCATCTCAGATAACAGGAGCTGAAAAGCCCCTAAGTTTCGCTCTGGTATTTTCGGAATGGATGTCTATATACATTGGCAAGACTCAGTAATTTTCCAGGGGACAGGTTATGTGGCCAGATGAGTCATTTTCCTGGTCATGCTGTGTATCTTTCTGTATATTATTTCATCTTTTTCTCATCAAGTAGGATAAGGGGTAGAACAGGAACAAAAGGGAGAGGGCTCAAAGGTCATTTTTCTAGAACCTAGAAGGAGGGATAAAATATGACCAGAAAAAGTTAACAATATCTACCAGTGGTCAACACTGTGGATGATGTGATGCCTTATATGCGGTGAGTGTGAGGGTGTATGCCGGGCACAGAAGAGAGAAGAGTAACAGGCGGGTCGCTCTTTGAGGGTATTTGTGTCTATACAGAAAGTGGGCAGAATGTCCTCATTCTTATTTTTCAGGTTGTACCTCTTTAAAGCAGGCTCTACCCAGTGACATTGGGAAAACAAAGGCAGCTCAGCAGACTGGCTGGATTTATGCTGGGGCCATCTGTTAGAATTAAATCCATTTAAATTTGGTTGGAGGAGATTTCACGTGTGGCCCCATGGAAATGGAGAGATAATTTTAAGCTTGGGTGGGATGGGGTTGTGGGTGGGAATTCAGAATGAAGATGAATGAGCTGCAGGCCAATGAGTGTTTCCTTTCTGAAGTCATCTTTTAATTCGATAATTTGTGGTGAGTCATTTGCTCTTTTATAAGTCTCAGAATGAGCCGGTTGGTAGTTTGATTTTGACTTCTATGGTTGGGAGTCTTATGATTTCTCCACTTTTAGACCATTCACTGTGGCTCTCAGGGTGACTTGCGTGAAGTGAACAAAATAGGGCAGGAGCAAAATAGATGCACACATTAAAAACGGGAAGATACGGTCTGTTCCTAATCTTGTGATTTTAGACAAGATACTTCTTTTCTCTAGGAAATGCCTTTCTCATCCCTTGAGATTATAACCCTCATTAACTTACATACCTTGTTCCTGTTGAGATGATTCTTGATACCATAGGTCCATGGGAACCCAGCCATCTACTGAATAGCATTGACTGAAACATTCAAACTCATTTATAATTTTAAGCTGTTAGCAAGCCAAAAAAAACCCTTTTCCTTTTATCCCAAACAAAGAGTGAGAAAATTTATGGAATTGGCTGGTGTTCTGGCAATCTGTAGGCTTCAGTGTTGTATTTCATTATGAACAATAGAGTAAAAGCTATATTGAAAACAGCAGCCTTTAATACTGGACCCAAGCTCCCAACCCAAAAAGCTTATCCACATTTTGTTAAGTTTATACAATATTTGTATTTTATCACTAGAAAAATTCTCCAAGTGTTTTATATAATAATATCTCATTTAAATTCAGTGCTTGACCTTAGCAAGAGCATAAATTACAAATTTTCCATCAGGCAATTTTCCAGATACTAAGGAATATATTTCAGTTCTATCTAAAAGAAATTAACAATATTCCATGGAAGTCTTTTAAAAAGGCTTAAGTGCATTTTTACCTTACTGGACTTACTGTGTTGAATACAGGTTAATCTTTCTTTAATAACCAATCATTATTCTTATGTTCATAAGAATAATGTTATATTTATCTTATGTTATAATTATCTAATGGACAGTAAGAGAGCATGCCTTTCTCTCACCTTTATTGATGGTTATCAGCTCTAATGTTTTTCTTCCTCTGTAAACTTTTATAGTTTGTTTCCTATATTTAGGAAACATCAGCTGATCAAGTTGTTAGAATGGCATGTAAATTAAGAGTCAATAGCATGTGAAGTAAGACCCAAGAAAACTTACAGTAGGAAAGACCTTTAGAATGCATCTTGTTGTCTGTGAGAATTTCGCTGTTTACTTCTTGATTTTCCAAAATCATATTCTTGATACGTGAAGTCTGTATTGTGTATGTATGCATATACTCCTATGTAAATATGTACATATAAGTGTGTGTGTGCTTGTGTATGTGCGTGTTTATGGGGATCCAACATGGCATATGGTCATTTTATCATCAAACAGACCTTGATCAAACCCTAACAATACTCCATTATAACTGTGTGGCCTTGGGCAAGTTTCTTGTACTTTTTTTTTTTTTTTGTGGTACGTGGGCCTCTCACTGCTGTGGCCTCTCCCGTTGCGGAGCACAAGGCTCTGGACGCGCAGGCTCAGCGGCCATGGCCCACGGCCCCAGCCGCTCTGCGGCACGTGGGATCTTCCCAGACCAGGGCACGAACCCGTGTCCCCTGCATCGGCAGGCGGACTCCCAACCACTGCGCCACCAGGGAAGCCCTCTTGTACTTTTTTAGCCTCACTTTCCTCAATGGTTAAATGGGAATAGGAATATTTACTTTATAGCACCTAGGACAATTTCAGAGACATGGAGTTGTAAAAATATTAATTCCTTTTCTTCTCTTCTTTATAAAAATAGGTGATCTAGTCTTTTCATCCTGTATCTGTTGTCAGATAGATACAGCTACTAAAAATATTGAACTTGTTTGCTATTATAATTAAAAATGGCATAGTGATTTCCTTAATTCAGTTATTTTGTCAGTTTATTTGTTTGGACTACTTAGTCCAAGAATTGTAGATACATAGTGTGTATGCCACCTCTTTTTCTCCCATAATTGATAATGATTCTCTTTTCCACTGAGCCTAGATGAAGCCTCAGAATCTTTCTCAACACAGTGCTAGCTTCCAAAACCAATCCACCAGGGCTGGCACATAGGATGAAACCAAAATCCTTGATTTAGTCACTAGATTGATGATTTCCAAAATATCATAATTTTCACTGATAAAGAAGCAGGTGAATTGAAAAGCAGGCAGAAGAGCTTCCCCTAATGCATTAGTGGGTAACAACGAGAGAAAACTCAGGATCTGTTTTGGAGCAGAAATACTTGATAGCAGAAGGAGGACAGTGAAGGTGTAATGGGGATTTCTCATTACTCTAGGCAGCATCCTCGGTCACGATGCCAAGAAAATAAGCTTGCTCAGCCCTGGCGCTGGTCCAGGTCCAAGTCCATCAACTCTTCTTATCAGCCCTCCGTCTGAAAGGCAGTCCTGTTTTCATGTTCATTTCAATTTAGATGTCTTTTTGTGTTTTTTTTGCGGTACGCGGACCTCTCACTGTTGTGGCCTCTCCCGTTGCGGAGCACAGGCTCCGGATGCGCAGTCTCAGCGGCCATGGCTCACGGGCCCAGCCGCTCCGCGGCATGTGGGATCTTCCCGGACCGGGGCACGAACCCGTGTCCCCTGCATCGGCAGGCGGACTCCCAACCACTGCGCCACCAGGGGAGCCCTGGATGTCTTTTTTTTTTTTTGGTTCTGTCATTTCAGAGATAATATTGTTCGTCTTTCAGTCCAATCTAGTGAGTATGTATTAAGCACCTACTCTGTGTTAAGCATGCAATTCATACTGTATCCTTGAGGCTGTCTCAGCAGCACTCAAGGTGCTGAAATGCAAGTGGAGATATGTACCTGCTGACACGTTGACCCTGTCCGCTGTGATAGGTTCCATGGGAGAGGAAGAGCACAGCCATCCTTCCCAGAATCTATTGTCTAGTCTTTTCACCCTGTACCAATTGTCAAACTCACTGCAGCTAGAACTATTGAACTTGTTTGCTATTATAATTAAAAATGGTAACGTGGGGCTTCCCTGGTGGCGCAGTGGTTGAGGATCCGCTTGCCGATACAGGGGACACAGGTTCGTGCCCCGGTCTAGGAAGATCCCACATGCTGCGGAGCGGCTGGGCCCGTGAGCCATGGCAACTGAGCCTGCGCGTCCGGAGCCTGTGCTCCGCAACGGGAGAGGCCACAGCGGTGAGAGGCCCGCGTACCACAAAAAAAAAAAAAAAAATGGTAAAGTGATTATTTTCTGCCAGTTTATTTGTTTGCTCTACTTAGTCCAAGAATTGTAAATACGGTTGTATATGCCACCTCTTTTTCTCTCTTTTGAGTTAATAGCCATCTAGGTGGTTGACTTCCTAACGAGAGTGAACGGAAAAGTCTAAATCTTAGACGTAACCAACAGTGTGCTAACTTAAATCATCTTCATCAGCACTGCCCCCTTTAAAACGTCAGTCAGCCCCAGAGGCTAAGCGGGCTCTCTTGGATCTGCAGTGTGGCCTTGCAGAAATGAGTTCTGCAGCTTATTCTTTTGGAATAATCTTTAAGTTTATTTGGCAGCCCTGTTATTTCGAAGCAGCAGGCTTAACACTGGGGATACAGAGGGAACTGAGATCTCTGACCGCCGGAGCTTCTCACAGTCCAGGGAGGTACCAACATGTAAATAAATAATTAGCATAAAATGGGGGCACCAGGAGGCCATGGCTTCTGAATTGATATTGGATGGATGAGCAGACACTCATCAGGTAGAGAAACGGGACGAGGGCATTCCAGGAGAAGGAATTTCAGAAGGAAGCAACAAGGCAGCAGGCATCGGAGCAATTTATGAGGTCATGGGGACGTGGGTTATCTGCCATGCTAGTACTTGTGGGATCAGAAGGAGGGAGGTGAGCAGGAGATGGAGGAATGAGTCAAAATGTGATTAGAACTGAGGTTCAAGTGATGAGAAATGTTGACGTTCATGTCAAAGTGTTTAAATATTAACCATAGGTAAGGAAGCTGCTCAAAAAGTCAGTCTGGGAATGGCAGTATACTAAGAGTCAGCCTTTGAACGTATCTGTGACACTTGCGCTAATCATCAGGAAATGACATTAAGCTGGTCCTTCTGTCATCCCCATTTTACAGGTTATAAAACTAAGCCTTAGAAAGATTAGGTAATTGTTTTAGGTTATACAACTAGTGAAGGTCAGAGCCATGATATGAACAGTTTTGTCTGTGGGCTCTGAACCAGTGAAATGGGAGAAGACTAGAAACAAGACATTTTGAGTGGAAATTGCAATATTTCAGGCAGAAGATAAAGACAGCGGGCACCAGAGCATGGTAGTGTGGTTGAGATAAAGGCTCTGGTGTGGTATGTTTCAAGAGTGGATACTCCTCTGCCATTCTAGAAGGCCTAAGGAATCACATTCCCATTATTTTAAATTCTGTCCTGTTTAAACTTTAAAGCCCTGTTACCAACTTGACCATCTAGTTGGCTATTTGAAAATGGAACTTTCAAGGGTAAAAATTCATAACCATTAAAGAAAGTTGAAACAAAAATATTGGAGTTAAATTCTAATGCAGAGTTCCAAAGTGTTCCAAGTAACCTCAGTGTTGCTGGAATGATGTATAGTAATTTTCTCACTTTTTTCACTCAACAGTCACTTATTGAGAACCTACTTTATTTCAGGCCCTGTGCAAGGAGATGGGGATGTAGTTATGGGATATGATTTAGCAAGGGCTGAATGGGGGATCTTGTGCTTCAGGATATAAGCTCTCCACATTCCTTGGAAAATCATAGTAAAGTAACAGTTCTTATTGAAGTGTGTAGGTGTGATGTTTTTGTTAAAATATTTTAAAAAATCACTCTCTTAATACCTTTCATCCACACCTCATATTGGAGGCAATGTTATTATTAGAAGAAAGGTCCCCGTGATGTATTTTGCACATTTATCAAAGAACAGATTGTAGCAAAAGACTCTACTTCTGTGACAATAGCTTTGATTAACACCTATCAAAATAGAACCATTATTCGCTCACTTAAGCACTTGTTAACTAACCCAATCTGCTACTAAATTAGACCAGATGCCTCCATTTTCACACGTGCTGAGAGGGCAGTTGACACCTCCCTTTTATGCCCCCAGTCATTTATGGCCCTTGCCTACAGGATGTCTCGGTCCTGTTCTAGCTCAAGGTTCTAAGATTCTATAGAGTCAGGTGTTTTTTACCAGAGTGGCCTGTGGTATTTCAACTGTGTTGTTCCATGAATCAAGTAAAAGATCCCATAATGCTACCCACCAGAACAGTGCCCATTAGGAGTGATGCCATACTCTGGTAAGTCTTCATCACCCAGGCTAACTGCTGTGTCATCTGCAAAGCAGAGTGAGAATCTGGACCCATAGGTCATATCGATGGAAGGGGTTAACATCACAGGATCTCATACAAGTGGTGCTCAATCGTGACTGGCTGCAGGGCTAGGACTCACTATTAATATACATTTTTAGAAGAGGCTTCATTATTAGGATCTGCTTTATTATACTTGGCTTAGGCCTGCTTGTAATTTTCATTCTGATTTTGCTCTCTGAAGCCAAACACAGTTAAGTTCATCACAACTGAATGACAACCCTCTCCCATCTGTATCAGGTCTTATTTTTCCTCAATTAAGCAGCTAGATTTCCTGCTGTTCTTCAAGTGACACGAGGTTCAGACCCCCTCATTATCCTGAACACTTTCTCCTTTATATGCTCTAACACTTCAATGTTCCTCATTAAAATGTGGTACCAGGAACTGAATTTAGCACAGCATTCTAAAGGAAATCTGACCTGTAAAAATTATAGGGCAACGTTGATTGCTTACTGTTCTGTCACTGAAGTCTAAAATATCCTTAGTTTTTATCTGACAGCCACACTGTCAACTTCTAATACAGAACCCTCTTGCTTAAGGGCCTTTGCACTCGCTGTTCTCTCTGTCGGGAAAGCTCTTGCTTTCCTCAGGTATTCACGTGGCTCTCTCCTCTCTTCATTCTGTTCACGTGTCACCTCCTCAGCACCCCCCCCCCCCGCAGTGTAAGCAGCGTTCCCTTTTCACTCTCTTGCCCCTTGCATGGCTTTATTTCTCTTTTCATACAATTATCATCACCTGATACATAATTGTTCTCTGTACGAACTGCCTGTCTCCTTCACAGAATGTGTGCTTTATGAGTCGGAGGACTGTTTTGTTCTCTGCTGCATCCCTCTGGTACACGAAATATAGAAAGCACTCAGTAAATATATGTTGACTAAATGAAATTTGGGTGTATGATCAACTACAATTTCTAGAACCTTTTCTTACGAAACGCTGTTAGATTAAGTCTTTGCCTATTCTTCACACGGCAAATAACTTGCTTCTCTAATTAAGAAATAGCTCATATTTATTGCATATATTTAGACAATATAGATAAGCAAAAAAAAAAACAAACCCTACTCAAATTCTCTTGTATCTACACAGCATTTTAGTACATAATTTTCTAGACTTTTCAATCATATATATATATATATATAACTAAAATCAGATAATTCTTTACATATTTTAACCTGAATTATTTTTACTATATATTTTCCCTTATCAGAAATATTCTTATTAAGTAAGAGATACAGTATTTTACTATGCAGGTATATAATAAGTTAACATAATTTACTTAACCAGTCATCAGTTATTAGAGATGTAGCTTATTCCTACTTTATTCTAATAGTACTGTATCAAACAGTGTTGTAGCTAAATTTATGGTACATCCATAATTATTTCCTTGCAACAAGAACTTTCTGCATCAAAGGGTATAAAATGTACAATGCTGCTGTTCAGTATTGTAAATAGAAACATTTAAACTTTCAACACCCAGGAATTTTTATTTTTTTAGAGGTGGAGAGAAGGCATCCACATACCACATGAATCACCTACCATTTATATAGTTACTTAAAGTGCAAAGTGACATAGTATTTCTAAATAATGATTTAATTACACCTACCAAGCAAGGAAAACAACAATAAGTTTATAAGTTCATTCTTTTGTCTGTCAAATTTATAGTTTTTTTTTTCCCCTTGGCCTAAAGGAAAAATCAAAAAACATTTTTAGAAAGTTTTATTTCTTCTGTCCTGTTGAATTAATTAATTAATTAATTAATTAATTTTGAATCCTGAGTCTGTGCCCAACATAGGAGTCACTACTCTTAATGTTGCACATTTGATAAATAAATCTGAGTCTTCATTTACAATAAGTTGTAAAGTTATGAACAGGATAGACCATAAAACAAAATCATGTTGTGAGCTATTAGATGTCTTGTGAAAGTTTCATTGCTTTTTTTTTGTTTTAATGAAGATGGATGGGGATAAGTGAAATGATATTTAGTAGAGAGCTGCAAAAACAAATAAAATGAAGAGTTTGTAGAGGAATTTAAAACAAAATAGAATATAAAGGAAGGCTGAATAACTAACAGCGATCTATTCCAACAAAGAGAAGTCCCGAGTATGGTTCAGTGTTCAAGCACCCTTCCTGACATTTCTAAATCATTCCTTCAGCTGCTGAAGGACTTCTCTAAGGCAAATGTTGATCCATATCTCTACTGAGGATAGAAGAAGAAGACACTCAAAAGTCAAGGTTTTGATAAGAAAGGAGTCCTTAAGAGCACAGAAGTTCAAGTATTGAAACATTCTGCTAATAAAGATTTTATATTTCTTATATTATCTTTAAGAAATTAAATTGGTTCATTGTAACAGAACCTATGACCGTATAACCACCACCACCTCCCCTCCCCCCCCCCAAATAAAAGAAAAACTGACAGTGGCTTAAAACAGTAATTTGTTATTTCTCAGTTTGTAGGTCTGGATCAGGTCTGGCTTATATTGGTTGGCTTGCTTATGTGCCTGTAGGTAGCCCATGGGTTTGCTGGGGACTGACTTGTCTAGGAGTTTCTATGCTGGGATGATGTAGTTCTGATCCATGTCATCTCCAGCGAGCTAGCACTCCTTCTCAAGAAGGAGGAGCAGGGGTGCAAGAGAGGAGCAGAAATACTCAAGCACTTTCCCAAGATCCTGCAGGCATCACTTGTTAATGTCCCATTGTCTACTGCAAGTCACATGGCCAAGCTATTCGGTGTGCAGGTCAGTTACCAAAAGGCACCAAAATGTAAAACGTGGGGACATTAATGTCACAGTCCTTTACGTGAGAGTGTTTAGTAAGAGCATCTCTCATAGGTGGCTCCCAGGGATTACTAACCATCTCTGATTTGATTAGACCAAGGTACCCTGATGGCTCAGGCACAGTCACATCTGAAAGCAGAATAATTGTTCGAGGTGTCATTTACATTTATGACTCTATGATAAGATACCTGGACATTAAGATTTTTTTACTGCAGGAGATTGACAAGAATGATATGCATCTTTGTATCGGGAATATATTATGGCCCAATTTCACAATTTTATTATAGGTCCATGTTGACAATAGAAATTTTTAATGCTCTCATTTGATCTTAAACACTAGCCTCTTATATGATATATATGTGATTTCTGTGTTTATTTTACTACATTAGAAGATAAAAAAGAGATAGCTACTTAAAAATACCATTAAATATACTCTCTTCAACCTTCCCTGAATTGTTATATCTGGGTCCCAACAGTGGGCAACATCTGCTAAGAATGTATCCAGTATAAATAAGTGCAGGATTTCACAGTGGGTGAAAGAAAACCAAAAGAAGATCTATAAATAAGGTGTCTGAAGAGCAGTGTGTTTGGAAAAGCCAAGAAGATAGTTGTTAACTAAACATATTTTAAAAATTTTCCAACACTGATGCAAAAACAAACCAGTAATATTCCTGGAGAGGTATGTATATGTATATGAAATAAAGAAGATATTCCTTTTCTCCCTGCTGGGAGAAAGTTGAAGGATGCGTGATTTTGACTAGATCACACAGTCATTATTATTATTATTATTATTATTTTTGCGGTACATGGGCGTCTCACTGTTGTGGCCTCTCCCGTTGCGGAGCACAGGCTCTGGACGCGCAGGCTCAGGGGCCATGGCTCACGGGCCTAGCCACTCCGCGGCATGAGGGATCTTCCCGGACCGGGGCACGAACCCACGTCCTCTGCATCGGCAGGCGGACTCTCAACCACTGCGCCACCAGGGAAGCCCCACACGGTCATTATTAATCTGGAGTTTACGAGACTGGAGCATTGTTGGTTGGATGAGAGGAGATAGAAGGGTAATTCATCAGGTCCTCTGGGGCGCAAAAGAATTGCTTTAAAGTTGCCTCAGTCTTAACGGCTGCAGTTATGACTATTGATGTAGTAAGTAGAGACTCTTCCTCCTCCTCTCTCTCTACTGGGTGTCATAATGATAATTAAAATGTGCCCATTACTTTCTGTTACCCCTGGAAAAATCCTTTGTTGAGACTCTACTCACATTTATTCTTCCCATTTTACAGATGAGGAAGTGGAGGATGAGATGAGCTCAAGTGACTTGATCAAGGTACATAGTTAGTTGGGGCACTTCCAAATTCTAGCTCAAGGCTCTCCTTCCTACAGCATACTCTCTATCTCTATATGGATTCAGGGTCATCATCATCCTACTCTTTCCAAAGGCACGTGATTGACTTTCTAGGGGAGGAAAGTGGAGGTTCAGGAGTAGAATCAAGCAAGAGATCATGGAGTAGGCATATTGAAAAAAGAAAAACAAAGTCGAGGTAGGAAATTTTATAAGAATTGAAAATAGGTGGTCTGAGAGTCAGATGTATTTCTGTATCTGACAACGTCATTTGATCTGGACAGTAGTTTGAAGCGCAATTTGGTAGATATTTGTTTGCAACGCAGGCAGGTTAGCACCTATGGCATAATACTTACCCTTTTATATGTTTATGTTGTTTGTTTGACTTCTGCAGATATTTGATGTTGCAACTCTGAATCTGAATTTAAATTAAGGAGTTCAGTAAAATTGCATTTTAGACAGTAGATCAAGAAGAAGAACATATCCTTTCAGAAAAGGAGATTGGCTGGTTCTTGTGACCGTTGGCCTGGTGGTCTGTAAGTAGCTGAAAGGAACGGAAACCAACTTCTGAGTAAGGAAACCCTGGATGTGCATGGTGAGGCTGAAGCCTCCTCAGTGAGCCTGCGCAGAGCAGCCGCTGTGCTGGATGAGGTCAGCGTGGTGTTTGGTGTGTGCTCCCGCTTCCCTAGAGAGATCAGAGCTATTGCAACACAATATGTTCTCTGAAAACTGGCTCTGGGAGGAAAAACTGTCATCCTAATTATGTCACAGAAATTGGGGGCTGTAATGAAGGTCAGTAATGAACACTCAGTAACATAGAGTGGTGGGTTGGATTTGATCATGACACTTCACCTAAGCCTAGCAAACACTGGGGAAAAAATGTATCCCATTTGGCTAAGGGGAAAAAAAAAGGCTTTCTGCTTTTAATCACCTGCATTTTCTAGACTCTCTTTCAAGATACTGTAGAGCAGTTTTGTAGCTATTTTACAACAATAATAATTAGATTCACTAGGACCAACCAAATTTTTCTTGATCTACAGACTTCACATTGGATATCATCCTCTTCTAAGTCATGGGTGTCTTCTACCCCTCCTAATCAGTTTATTTCCCTTACAGTTCTTCAGATCATTTGGTTAAGATCACTTAGCTTGTAATAGATACACTCTGACTTTCCCTAAACTTAGATTCCCATGGTGATCTAAGAAATTAGAAAGCAGACAGGAGAGGCTGAGAGAAATAAATTATTCTATTCCCAGTGATGGATGGTAAGAGCCAGACCTTATACAGAACTTACCATGTACCCAGCCCTGTCAGAAGTGGTTTACATACATCGACTCCCTCAATCCTCAGAACAACTCTATCCCCAATTTACTGCCATTGTCCCCATTTTACAGGAAACCGAGGCACAGAGAGAAGAGGTGAGGTATCTAAAGCAGTAAGTGCCAAGATAGTACAGACAGTAAGTGACAAGGCTGGGGTTTAGACATGGGTTGTCTATCTCCTGAGCTTCTGGTCTTGACCATTGTGCTATTCTTTTTCCCTTGGGGAACTAGACAAACCATTCGCACATTGCTACTCATTGTCTTTGCTTAGGATCCCCCTCTTCCTGGAATGTCTTTCATCAGAGTCTCTGCCTGCCAAGGTCAAGTTCAGTTATCACATGCTCTGTGAAGCCTTACGTAATCGCTCCTAGCTTCTCTGTTCTATTGCCTCCCTTTGTCATGATATTTATCACTTGGTATTTTTGTCACTATATAGTCATCTCTCTCATCTGAAGTATAGCCACGTCCTTGAGGAAGAAGGACATAATGTAATTTTTTAATTTTTGTATATCCATGGTGACTAGAGAAGGCATGGCACCCAGTAAGGACCCTTATTGTATTGGACATGATTGAAGATGTTTGGAGGTGCTTGTACATAAATAAGAGTAGGTTTTAAGTTTCTTTGAACTCTATATTATTTAGTGTCAATCTCTGGCCCAGTAGGTAGTATTTTTATTGGATATTCACTAGACACTTTGATGACTCTAGGCATATGGGTCTCTGTTCATTTTAAAGCATTATTGAAATGAGAGAATGGATAACCTTGACTTAGATGAATTTGAATAACTTCTTTGATCTTGAGTCTGTTGTTTCTGAATCTTAATTGGCTACGTTGCTCAGTAAATCAGCAGTGGCCCATGGGTTATTAAATGGTAAAATAAATGGTTTGGTGTAGTTCCTTTATGAATCTGACAGAGTGTCTACATTTCTCATATTTCATTAGATGACATTATTTTCCAGTAATTGCTTAATCTGAAATAATGACATTATGTGCAAATTATGTGAAACCCCATCCACTAATGTTTCTCTGAACACTTAGGATACTAGACTTCTTTTAATTATTTTCTCTGCATCAAAGTCCTCACTGTTTTCTCTGCTACTGCTCTGGGTATTCATGACTAAACAAATCAGTTATTAAAATGGAAGCATGTTCCTTTTGTGCATTGCCTGGATGTCTTGAATCTCATTATTTGATGAGTGACTTATAGAAATATTTAACTCATCCTGTTTGACAGATGTCACATGCTCAACAAGAATAATGAACGTGCTCTCTGGTACTGAGAAGACTGTGTTCACAATGGTTTTACGCTGTTTGTAGCACTGCCAGGTCTGAGAGGGTTCTGTTTTAATCAAAGCCATGTTTTGGCTCAGAAGTGTTGAGTTGTTTGATCTTGATAACCAGTTCCACAGAGTACATTTACAAGGTTAAAAAAAAAAAAAAAGAAAAAGAAAAGAAAAGAAAAAAGAGAAAAAGAAAGATTGGCATCAGGTCAAGGTTAATTGTAGTTGGTATTTGCTTAACAATTCACCCCCTATCATTCTAGCTTATGATATGATAAATGAACTACTTGGGGGAGAAAAGGTCAATGCTACATTCAGTTTACTGCGGTAGGTGAGCTTCCAATTGGGAACTTAATTTAAAGAGGATTTCAATAAAGAGAGGTATTTTTAAGCATCTAGGTCAACACAGCACATTGAAGGAATTACTCCTGCCTGTGGGATTCATTTATATTCAGAAAAGAAAATTTCAGACCTAGGCTCAATGACCAGAGACTTGGTTTTCACCTGAATTCTTGACTTTTGAATTGTGTTTTTATAATCTGCATCTCCAAAAGCCTCTCAAGCATGTGCATCTCTAAGGGTTCCCACAATATTCTGCAGCCAGCACTATCATTTTGCACATTATACTTTGTTTGAACAGCTTTTTTCTTATATGTAGACCCTGCTGGAAGAGCCTTTTGGATGGAGATTGTGTTCTGCTAACACTGTATTTGTAGCACCTAGCACAGTGCCTGGGCCATGGTAGAAAAACAAGCTTTAAGTGACACAATAGACCAGATAGATTTCATTGATTTTTATAGGACACGCCATCTGAAAACAGCAGATTACACTTTCTTCTCAACTGCACATGGAACATTCTCCAGGATAGATCACATCCTGGGTCACAAATCAAGCCTTGGTAAATTTAAGAAAATTGAAATCATACCAAGCATCTTCTCCGACCACAACGCTGTGAGATTAGAAATAAATTACAGAGGAAAAACAAAAAGGAAAAAACACAAACACACGGAGGCTAAACAATATGTTACTAAATAACCAGGAGATCACTGAAGAAATCAAAGAGGAAATCAAAAAATACCTAGAGACAAATGACAATGACAACACGACGATCCAAAACCTATGGGATGCAGCAGAAGCAGTTCTAAGAAGGAAGTTTATAGCAGTACAATCCTACCTCAAGAAACAAGAAAAATCTCAAATAAACAATCTAAACTTACACCTAAAGGAACTAGAGATGGAAGAACAAACAAAACCCAAAGTTAGTAGAAGGAAAGAAATCATAAAGATCAGAGCAGAAATAAATGAAATAGAAACAAAGAAAGCAATAGCAAAGATCAGTAAAACTAAGGTGATTCTTTGAGAAGACAAACAAAATTGATAAACCTTTAGCCAGACTCATCAAGAAAAAGAGGGAGAAGACTCAAATCAATAAAATTAGAAATGAAAACGAAGTTATAACTGACACTGCAGAAATACAAAGCTTCCTAAGAGACTACTACAAGCAACTCTATGCCAATAAAATGGACAACCTGGAAGAAATGGACAAATTCTTAGAAAGGTATAACCTTCCAAGACTGAACCAGGAAGAAATAGAAAATATGAACAGACCAATCACAAGTCATGAAATTGAAACTGTGATTAAAAATCTTCCAACAAACAAAGGTCCAGGACCAGATGGCTTCAGAGGTGAATTCTATCAAACATTTAGAGAACAGCTAACACCCATCCTTCTCAAATGCTTCCAAAAAGTTGCGGAGGAAGGAACACTCCCAAACTCATTCTACAAGGCCACCATCACCCTGATACCAAAAACAGACAGAGATACTGCAAAAAAAGAAAATTACAGACCAATATCACTGATGAATATAGATGCAAACATCCTCAACAGAATACTAGCAAACAGAATCCAACAACATTAAAAGGATCATACACCATGATCAAGTGGGGTTTATCTCAGGAATGCAGGGATTCTTCAATATATGCAAATCAATCAATGTGGTACACCATATTAACAAACTGAAGAATAAAAACCATATGATCGTCTCAATAGATGCAGAAAAAGCTTTTGATAAAATTCAACACCCATTTATTATTAAAAGAACTCTTCAGAAAGTGGGCATAGAGGGAACCTACCTCAACATAATAAAGGTCATATATGACAAACCCACAGCAAACATCATTCTCAATGGTGAAAAACTGAAAGCATTTCCTCTATGATCAGGAATAAGACACGATGTCCACTCTTGCCACTATTATTCAACATAAGTTTGGAAGTCCTAGCCACGGCATTCAGAAAAGAAAAAGAAATAAAAGGAATCCAAACATCCTGTTATAACTGCTAAATTTTCCTCTTTTGAAAGCCTCTTGTCCAAATGGGAAGATGGAAAGCTCAATCGACTAAAATGCAGGAGACAAACCTGAATGACACCAAGGGTTGAATTTTTCTTACAGCTGACTCTTGGAAGCTGCTCAACTCACTGATCACTCTAAGGACTAGGCCGCGGCCCAAGGCTGTGAGCCATCAGTCAGACTTCCTAATGACCATGTCACTGAAGGGAAGCATTATGTGGAGCTCAGTGCTAAGAATATTCTTTATGCAAATAAAATATATAATCAAGGATCATCACTTATAGGAAAGCTCTCAGGATATTATTCATCCCAGAGAAAATTTTGTTGATGCTGTTAAAGGAGATACTTTAAAACAGTGCTTTGGTCTAACGTTATTCCTTAAATTTTCCTTTTTTGAAGAAGAGAAACATTATGTATAGTAGGGTCCCTTACCAGATCAGGTACTAGAGAGAATATAGCACAAATAAATCTTGGGTCCCCACATGACTCAGTGTATAGAATTACAGTAAAGAAACAAATCTCAACTGCCTAGTGGTAATATAAACTTTTCATTGGCTTAGTTAAACGTGAAAAGATGCCAACAGAGCAGTTTTATTCTTTCTCCTATTGTTCCTTCATATTTGCTCTGTGGGCTATTTCTTCCTCTGCCCCTGGATGAAAATTTAGACACGTACCACAGCTTTTCATCCTCCTTAGTTCTAAGGACTATCTCATTTCAGTAAGTAAAATGTCAGTCGTCAGTATAATAATCAAAACTCTGATCTAGTGACACATGTAGAGCTACTCACCTCCCACCAGCTTGCACTGCTTCAGATCTAGAAACCTCATTGGGGAGGAGGAATGCAGTTGGCTTCTTCCGCCATCTTTGATTATATCCTTGCCTTCTTGGTAGCTGGGTTTAGGGAGAGAGGGGAGCAGGAGAGAGGGGAGCAGGTATAATAAAAAATAAGTATTTGGTCTTCTTCCCAGTTCCTGACACATCTCCTGAAACCCTTGGAATCTCTGAAGTGATGGGTGTCTTTCTTATGCTGAGATGATATGATTAGGGACCCCTAGATAGCTCTTCAGAGTTGGGGCTGGTTGCCAGATAGACCAAGTCATAATTAGAAACTTGGAATTTTTAGCTCTGAGATTGAGTTCAGTCACCAATGGTCAATGATTCAATCAGTCATGTTTACTAGTGAAAACCTTCATAAAAACACCTGAACACCAGAATTCAGAGAACGTCCAGGTTGGTGAAAACAGTGAGGTGCTGGAAGGGAATGGAAGCTCTGTGCCCAGTTCTCTGAACCTTCTCTTATACACCTCTTTCATTGGACTGTTCCTGAATTGTATTGTTTATAATTAAAAAGTAGTGCTTTCCTGAGTGCTGTGAGTCATTCTAGTGAATTATCAAACCTGAGGAGGGTTGTAGGAACCTCTGAGTTTGTAGTCAGCTGGGCAGACATGTGGGCAGCCTGGGCACCCCATTTGTGCTGGCATGTGAAGCGGGAGCAGTTTTTTTGGGACTGAAACCTTAAAACTAGGGAATCTAACAGTGACTCTGGGAAGTTAGTGTCAGAATGGACTTGAACTGTTGGACAGCCATCTGGTGCTGGAGAACTGGTTGTTGGTATGGACACACCCGTACATTTGACGTCAGAAGTTTTGTCAAGGAGAAAAATCTCTTATTTATGGTCTCTCATAGACTTTGCCTAATGCAGACCTTTGGCCAGCTCTTATTCAGTCTCCTTTCATATTTGTTATGATCCTTTAACCCGAGGGATGTTTGTCAAGCTGTTCTAGTTTCCCAGGACCTGCATGGGTCTCTTCTCTCAGGATGGGCCAGGGTAGCTGTGTGAACACCCAAGGCCTGAGCCTTGGCCAAGAGGGGGCTCTTTGCAGGTGGCTGTGTAGACAGAGCATAGACATGAGGTCTTGGGTGTCCGTACACTTGCTTGTGAAGTCCTGCATAGTACAGAACAGGACCATGTATGGAACCAGATGGAAACAGGCTGTGGACCAGGGCCTGGCCTACTCTCCCCTCTCCTACTCTCTGTTCTGGGACAGAACTTCAAGGAGGCCATGAATTCTAAATTCAAACCTGGCCTTCCTGGCTTTACATTTGTCAAATTAGGAAAAAAGGTCATATTTTATTTATCTGTCTTTTGGCTTGGTTTATACTTTTAAAATGGAAACATATGGCATCTGGGCTATCCATGTGACTCTTACCATAGGGACCCACGGGTTTGCGATGAACCTGGAAGTAAACGTAAATTCTATTTTCTCTTTAGTTTGGCCTTAAAGGATCTTCTGTGAAAGATTCTTACAGAAACTGGACACCAGTTTCACAGAGTTATTTTCCTTTGCTCCTTGACTCCATGTAAATAGGCCATAGTAGGTCTCACTTTATAGCTTTTTCCTGTAGCATCTTATAATTTAATAATATCACCTAATATAGTGTATGATATACTTGTATATTATGTTTATTTTTTATTGCTTGTCTTCCTATCCCCTGCCCACTGCCCTGTATCATCCCTATTTCCATTAGAACCTGATTTCCTTGAGGATATTCCAAGAATCAGAACAGTGCTTGTAACATAGTAGGAACACAATAAGTATTTGTGGAATAAAGGAATATATATATATATATATATGCACATATATATGAACATAAGGTAAAATGAACATTAGGTACCTACTCTTTAGCTGGTGAGATTTGATGATGATTTCAATTTATTAATTGTAGTTTTACATATCTTATAAATTTTCTATAGTAAATCCATCTACTGTAATAATAAAGTAATACAGTGAGTATGTTAAATTACAGTGGATCTTCCTTATCTTTAAACACTTTATTTCTTGAAAATTGAATATTGTTATGTATATGTAGTAGATGATAAAACGAAACTATGATTCTAATAGCTTCATCTTGTGAAGGATTTGGTGTTTCTCACGTTCTCCCCAGGGCCTTTGTACCTGAACATGATTGTGACTGTTTACCACATGAGATAGGTTTTTGTGTCCTACTCACTACCACCCTTTTAGTTTTGTGTTTGCACCTTCGTTGCAGCTACTCTGGCTGTTTTTTCCTTGCCTGCCACCCAGAGAGGATATACTACAGAGTACACCTGCCTTGTGCTCAGAACATAGGCAGATAGAATAATCAAACCACAATTTCTTGTCAAATACTTAATTTGTGCTCACTTCACACTATGAAAAGATGGTTCTCTTATTTTCAGAGCATACAATTCAATCGAGGTGTCAGTTTTTAAAAAGTTGTCTTAAAAATATAAGGGTGATAGAGGGGACAACTGCATATAATGTACTTTAAAAAAGTTCTGTGTCTTTGGTGACACCAAAGCACTTAACTGCATACATTGCTCACAGTTAAAAAGCTGTGACTCTGTGTGCGTACATTGGGAGTGGGCAAAGTCATGATCGTGTTTCTTTTTGAATGTCAAGTATTGGGCTCTTTTGAAACACCCCAATTTTTGGTGCTGTTTGAAATAAACAAGCATCTATCTAAGTCAGGTCACCTGGCTGTTTGACCATCATAAGCCAGTAGGTATTTATGACCAACACAACAATTATTTTACTTTAACCGTGATGTTATATAGAGATGAAACTGGATTTACATTGTCTTCGTTTTAGAAACATAGATAGTACAGACTCGCCCTTGTTCTCTGAGCTCCTCTGCATTTTTTTTTATCCATTGCTTACTCAAGAAACAGGAAAAATATGTTTCAGTATGCTTTCTAGGATATTTCATAGTATGTGGGTGAAATTTTTATGTTTCAGAAATCTCAATTCCAGTTTTAATGGAATTACATAATTCAAACTGAACTGAAAAACAAAGCTCTAGCACATTTTACTCGTACGGATGTTATTAATCTCATGTTATTCTAGAAAAGTTATGACATTAAAAAGTTTGTAAGCCTAGTCCACAAATCACCTCCTTTATGAAAGTGACTGTAATTTCCTCATTTGAAAGAAGTATGTCTTTTGTAAAAACTCTGTAACATGTGACCAGATCTTTAGTAGGTACTCCATGTAGAATGAAAAGAAAGCAGACCAGCTTCCATCCTCCAAGAGCTTACAGTGCAGAGTCATTAAACACGCACATACAATTACATATATTTTTCTATTACAGAAGTGGATGAATGTTATGAAAAGACTGACAGGTGGTATAATTAAAATACTGAACTCTCTAAGGAGGAGACCTTGGGGCAGGTGGAAGAGGTAGGCCTGGTGGAGCTGCATTCATGGCTGAGGCACTGAGGTCTTGAGTCCTACACTGCTTGACTGGTTTGAAATTTTGAGAGAATTTCAGCGTGGCTGCCCCATACAAGTGAGTGGTTTAGATTTTGTGGGGTGGATCCTTTCAGAACATTCCATGGGTAAATCTGGCAAATGCTGTGTTGAGAAACACTGAGATACAGAATTGAGCTGTCTTTTCCTTGGGAGTGTGCTGACTGCATTTCTTCAACTGGATTTTGTCATGGTTCATATAGCAGGAATAGGGACAGCTGGAGGTTGATTCAGGTCTTTGCAAATGTGTTGTGTAATTCAGTCACATTGATGAATGTTTTTCAGTACCTGTTATGTGCTTGGTGCTTCTCAGGCACTAATGATAATAACACTAACAATAACAGTGATAGCTAACAAGTACACAGTTTTGCTATGTACCATAATAATATTCATTGATAGTTGTGTAGCTTTATTGTGTGCCAGAAACAGTTCTTAGTATTACATTTATATATTTTATTTTTAAATTTTTTTCTGTATTCTCTCTCTCTTTTTTTTTTTTTTGCCACACCGCACAACTTGTGAGATATTAGTTCCCTGACTAGGAATTGAACCAGGGCCTGTGACAGTGAAAGTGCTTAGTCCCAAACACTGGACTGCCAGGGAATTCCCAGTATTACATTTATTAACTCTTTTGATCCTTATATCAAACTTTTGAGGCAAGTACTCTTATTATCCCTTTTTATATAGATGAAGAAAATGAGGCACAGAGAGGTTAAGTAATTTCCCCAAAGTCACATAACTGTAGAAAGTAGCAGGGCTGAATCCAAACTCACATATTCTCTTTCCAATGGCCATGTTTTTGTCTGCTATGCTGTGTTGAATTGTGATTTATATTTCCAACTCTAGAGAGGAGAGTGGAAGACACCAGCAAAGCTGACTATATATAAGGAATAATAAAGTGCCGTTAATTCTGACTTTGGAAAGGTGGAGAGTTGGCAGGAGGCTTGGAGTGGAAGGAGAGGAATCTGGTAATACTTTGTCTATATAAATTATAATAAGCTCCCGATTAAAGGGAATTTAAGAAGTGGGCCCACCTGAGAACACCTACTAGCCAGGAAGTGTCCTAAATCAAGGTCAGACCTTGTGGTCAGGGTCATACAGCCCTACTACGCTACATGGACACTGAGAGCAGGGTTCATGCCAACCACAAGTAGACACAGAGAAGGGGTGTTGGGTAATAGGCAGGAACCAAGTTTTCTCCTTTCTTGATAAGTAGTTGGATAACAACCTTGGCACTTAGTCCTGTGTGCTGATTGCTGCCAATGACCAGTGATGAGCAAACACAGGGCAGCATCTGTGCTGAGGCCTGGCATCAATTACTGACAGTATCTTCAGCATCAGCTATAATGATCACCACAATTAGCCTCCACAGGGCATTTTACACATTACAGAAGAGTTTCCTGTGTATTGTATCATTTTAACGCCTGGAAATTGATTTATTTTGCCCTCATTTTTGTAAAAAATATTTTGCTTTTGCCAAAAGTAATATATGTTTATAGTTTAAAAAGTGGTACTGATAAGCTTATAATGAAAAACAAGTGTCTTCACTCCCTCCTTCCAATTTCCACCTCTATAGAAGTAATTAGTTTTAACTTATTTTTAGCTGCTGCTTTTGACATATGCCCTGATATATCTAAGTAACCTGCTTACATTGCTATTTCTTGATTTTTCCATTTTAAATATTATCCACTGACTTCTTAGAAGATGAGGATTTAACTTCTTAACCCTCTCCTTCCTCCCTCTTCCCACACACATACACACTCTCGTGTACCCACTTCCACTGTCCCTAGCCTTGCAATTCAGTTAAATTATACCTTTTGGTTATATCAGTATCTTTGTTTTATTACCATGAAATTTAAATATAATTCACAATTTTAAAATTTATCATACGATGTATCTTATCATGTGTTACTTCTTTTCTTGTCCAACTCTGCTTGGAGTAAATTTTAGTTTTTAATTACATAATTTTCTCTGAATCTATCACTCATTAATTCCTGAACTTTTGAACAGAACTTGAAAGTTGTTGTTGATACATTTATACTCATCGAGCGATGTATCATTTTTTTTTTTTTTTTCTGGAGGGATTCATTCCTGCAACCCTTTATCCTCTTTTTCTACTTTTAACTGGCTAATGTGTAGACTTGCTGCATCTGGGCTACCACCATCACCTTTGCCTGAGAACTCCCTCTCTTCCGGGTTGGTTCTTTGGTTCTTGAATCCCACTTTCTGATTTATATCTCTGTTTTGTGGCAGCATGTTCTTCAGCAGCTTCCCAAGAAGGACGGCAGGAAACATTTTTGAGATATTGTTTATTAGTTAGCATAGGCTATTGTGGTTTCTCAACTTCAGCACTGTTGACCTTGGGGCCAGATAATTCTTCTTTGAGGGAGGCTGTCCTGTGCATTGTAGAATGCTTAGCATCATCCCTGGGCTATACCCACTGGATGCCAGTAGCACTGTCTCAGTTGTGGTAACCAAAAGTATTTCAAGACACTGCTAAATGTTCCCTCGCAGGGCAACATCAACTCTGGTTGAGATCCACCAGGCTTTGTAAGCATATTAACCCTCAAATCTCAGCTGCTTAACCAAACAAATGTTTGTTGCTTGTTCATGTTACATGTGCAGTGGAGGTGGGCACAGTATTCTGTTCCTCATATTAATTTATATAATTGTTCCAGAACCCAAGGTGACAGACATGCTTCCATCTTTTATTGGCACAGTAATTGTATTCTAAGGTCAAAGTTGCTGAGGGGTTAGGGGAGCAGTGGAATTTTCACTCTCTCACTTTAGAACTGATAGGCTTCACTTCTCCTGTTCTATTAGCCAGAATTAGTTACATATACATTTTTTAATTTCAAGGAAGAAAAGGAAAAATGATACCTATCACAGCTTACAATTCTGAAAATGTCTTCACTTTACCCTAATCTAATTGATAATTTGGCTGGGTTTAGAATTCTCCACAAGAAAGCAATTTTGTGGTATAAATGTCATTTCACAGATGAAGAAATACCATCAGAAAGTTACAGAACTAGTAAGTAGTAGAACTGAGAATGAACCAGTTGCCTGATTTCAAATCAGAGGCAATGCTTTGTGTTCACTGCACCCATTTTATTTTCCTTCTGGGCACACAGATGAACTGCATTTGCCAACTTCCTTCTGTTAAATTTGTCTCTGTGACAATTTTGGCCAGTGGAATGAAGCAGAAGTGATATATGCCTGGACCATAAAAATGCTCCACGTGCAGTTTTCTATTATTCACTTTCTTTTCTCATGGTGAACCCAGAAACCATGAGTTGAATGGTGGCATCATAAAATGGAAAGAGCTTGATTCTCTGAATGATGTTATAAAGAAGAATCCTGCTCCAACCTCAGTGGACAGTGAATGATTAAATAATAAACTTTTACAATGTTAAGCCCCTGAGGTATTGAAGTTAATTATATTACCAGCTAGTGTTATTTCCCCTGACTAATAGAGGAATGGATACTAGAAGTAGAGTGATGCCATTATAGAAATTTGAAATAAGTATCTTTCATTTAATGGCGAGAAGTAAACGGTAAGGAACTCATGGCAGAGGTGGAAAGATAGTGACCCATGTTATGTGGTGGCAAAACGTTTGGTGAAACTATTTCATGTACTGTATTGAAAGACAGACAATGTACCTCCTATGCCAGCAGCTCTAGGAAAAGTGATTGAAAAGAACTTCTATATTAATGTATAAGTTACAAGAGATGAGAATTTGCCAGTTTGCCAGCAGAAATGAAAGAATATAAAAAGAGTCCAGACATGTGAAATCTTGGAGGATTGGAAAAACCAAATGCTTCTCTATCACATAGAGTAGAAACACGAGATTTAGGAATACTTTGAGCAATTAAATTAAAGATCCAGTTGAGGCAAAGAACAGGTTAAGGATGTGGTCCGTTTTAGCCTGATAGCCTCAAGGCAGAAGCCATTCTATTAAGAGAGAAGCAGGGAGTGACAAGTCAAATAAAAGAGACTTGAGAGCTAGATCTAGAAAAGAGCTTTTGGATTAAAACTCTCAACAAATTAGGGATAGAAGGAAGTAACTCAACATAATAAAGGTCATGTATGATAAACCTACAGCTAACATCATACTCAACTGTGAAAAGCTAAAAAGCTTTTCCTCTAAGATCAGGAACAAGAGAAGGATGCCCACTCATCACTTCTATTCAATATAGTACTGGAAGTCCTAGTCAAAGCAGTTGGACAAGAAAAAGAAAAGACATCTAAGTTGGAAAGGAAGAAATAAAATTGTCTCTATTTACAAATGACATGATGTTATATGTAGAAAACTGTAAAGCCTACACAAACACACACACACACACAAAATTGTTAGAACTAATGAACAAATTCAGTAAAGTTACAGGATACAAAATGAACATACAAAAATCAGTTGCATTTCTATACACTAACAACAAACTACCCAAAAAAGAAATAACTTCAAAACAACATCACAAAAATAAAATACTTAGCAATAAATTTAACCAAGGAGGTGAAAGATATGTACATTGAAAACCATAAAACACTGATGACAGAAATTGGAAATACATGAATAAATGAAAAAATATCTTGTGTACATGGATTGAAAGAATTACATTGTTAAGATGTCCATAGAAATCCCTATTTGATAACAATCCCTATCAAAATTCCAGTGGCATTTTTCACAGAATTAGGAAAAGCAATCCTAGAATTCATATGGAACCACAAAAAAGACAAAAAATAGCCAAAGCAATCTTGAGCAAAGAGAACAAATTTGAAGTCATCATACCACCTGATTTCAAAATATACTATAGAGCTATAGTAGTAAAAGCAGCATGGTACTGGTATTAAAACAGAAACATAGATCTATGTTACAGAATAGAGAGCCCAGAAATAAGTTCACACATTTACGGTCAATTGATCTTTAACAAAGGTGTCAAGAATACACAATGGGAAAGGATGGTATCTTCAGTAAATGTTGTTGGAAAACTTGTTTTCCAACAGAAGAATTAAATTGGACACTCATCTCATTCCATATACAAAAATCAACTCAAAGTGGGTTGAAGACTTAAATGTAAGACCTGAAATCATAAAATGATTACAAGAAAAATCTTCTTGACATTGGTCTGGGCAATGATTTTTTGGATATGACCCCCCCCAAGAAGCACAGGCAACAAAACAGAAATAGACAAAAGGGATTGTATCAGACTAAAAAGCTTCTGTACAGCAAAGGAAAGAGTCAACAGACTGAAAAGACTACCTACAGAATGGGGAAAATATCTGCAAACCATACATATGATGGAGGTTAATATCCAAAATATATAAAGAACACAAGCAACTCAATAGCAAGAAAACAAATAACCCAATTTAAAAATGGGCAAAGGCCCTGAATAGATATTTCTGAAAAGATATACAAATGGCCAATATATATATGAAAAGATTCTAAACATCAGTAATCACCAGGGAAATGCAAATCAAAACCACAGTGAGATATTGCCTCACACCTGTTAGAAAGGCTATCATCAGAAAGAAAAAAAATAAGTGTTGGCAAGAATGAGGATATGTGGATATGCCTCAGGTAGATATGGAATGCCTCATTCACTATCATGATGTGTCACACATTACCTTTGCTTTACAGCTTATGAAATGGGGCATTGGCTCATATCTATGGAATTCACTGGCTTTCCATCTACCAAATCATCCAGAAGCAACTACACAGATAGATTGGTGAAACAGAATATTGATTGAAAAGGCTGACAGTGCCTTGAAGACTGGGATTCTGTCCAGTGAGATGTATTCTTGGAGTGTCTGACCAGTTTATGATTCTCCCATATCCAGAATATAAAGGCCTTGGAATTAAAATGGTGGAAAGAAAATGGCCTCTTCTTATTATCCCTAAAGGTCTGCTTGTCAAGTTATGCTTCCCATCCCTGCAATGCTTGGATCTGATGGTTTTGAGGTCTTAGTTCATAATGGAGGAAAGTGTCTAGCAGTAACCACTAAAGGTTGCATTGACTAGAAGTTGTGGATATCACTAGTCATTTGGGTTCTTCATACCAGTAAAATGACAGTTAAGAAAGGGAGTTACTATATTGTCTGGGGTGATTGATCCTGATCATCAGGAACAAGTAAGGTTGCTGCTACACAACAGGGTCAGGAGGAGATTTTTGGAACCCAGGGCATTTTATGAGACCTCTCTTAGTCCTTCAGTGCCTAGAGATCAAAGTAAATGGAAGACTAAAGCAACTCAGCACCATCAAGACCGCTGATGTTTCATTCCCTCAGGAATGGAGATTTGGGTTATTCCATCAAGTAAAGAACTATCACCAGCTGAGATTTGGCTGAGCACATAGGGAGCGTGGGGCCACCAGTTACGGAACCGAGGATCGTAATAGCTATGCGTTTTCTTTTTTGATTGCTATATATAGAAGTATTTACCAATTTCTTTTTTTCCTCCTCATTGTATTAAGAGTGTTGGTGGTAGTTACCTTATAATGTAGTCTTTAAAATAAATAAGGGAATTCTAACTGAACTACAAGAGTAGTGAACATGACCCAGAGATGGATAGTTACTGATAAGACTGGGTTTCCTGGTTTGGGGAGAGGATGAACATGTCATTTTTCATGTGAGCGATAATTGGATCATATTCAGCAGAAGAAAAACGTTTCTGTCTTACTGCTTTGAAGTTTTAAGTATATGTATGAGGTTATATAGGATCACTGAGTATCCAAAAGAGCAGACAGTGCCACATATTGTTGGATCTCAGTGCTATTCCTGCCCATTCAGGCTGTCCCCCAGATGTAGGATCTAGTTTATAGGATAGATTTAGAAGGTGAGAGGCAAAGGTAAACCATTCTTCTCTGGTAGCAGCTCCTGGCGGGCACATGGCCAGACAGCAGACATGAAATTTGCAGTGGCTTCCTGTGAACTCCTGCAAAACACCTGCTACCATGCTGCAGGCAGTAGGGTCCATCAGTGTCAACTTCTCTGCTTCCCTGCTCTTTCTGAGCTCCTAAAAATCAGGAGCGAGTTTCTTGACCTTTTTCGTCTAGTTCTTCCAAAAGTTTCTAAGCCCTTAATTTACTGTCTTAATTCTCTTCCTATTTAAAATAGCCAGTGATTTCTGGTCTCCTGACCAACTGCTGATAAATACCTGTTTCATCTTTTTTTCCTCCTCTATACCACACTACACCTATTTTGTGTTTAGCTCTCTGGGATGTGATTTAGGAAAGTCAGTAGAAGAAATGGCATAGCTATATTTGGTAACTACTTCCTATATAGCAAAGCACCCCAAATTTAGTAGCATTCAACACCAAATATTTTATTATACTCACAAATTCCATGGGCCAAGAATTTTGACATGAAAACACCATGGCTTGTTTCTGCCACATCACATTTTGGCCTATCTGGGAAGATGCGTAATCTGAAGTTAACTCCACAGCTGGTTACTGAAATCATCTGAAGGTTTGTTTACTCATGTGCCTGGAACCTGGGCTGGGAGGACTTGATGACTAGTATTGTGGGCTGCAAGGAGCACAGGTGGCCTCTTCACAGGGCTTAGCTTCCCCACAACATGGCAGCCTCAGGGTAGCCAGACTTCTCAGGGGTGGCTCAGCACTCCAAGCCTGAGCCAACAAACAAGGTGGGAGCTGCATCCCCTTTCATGACCAAGGTGGGAGCTGCATCCCCTTCTATGACCCAGGTGGGAGCTGCAACCCCTTTTAAGACCCAGCATTAGAGATCACACAGCATTACTTCCACTAAACTGTCTTAGTCAATTAGAGCCAGAAGGCCATCAAGAGCCAAGGGGAGGTGCATAGACTCTCAACTACATAGGACTAATGTCTACACGTTTCAAACCTTCAGTACCATCTGATTGAGAAGACAGAACTGCTACACCTGCAGTTGTAGTTCCTCTTACCTGGGTGCTCTCTCATTATCCAGATCTCAATACAAATTTCATCCCTGCAGAGAACCCTGATCTGACACCACAGAGAAGGGTGGTTAAGCACACTGACCATGAAGCCAGCATCTCACTGCAAGCCCCAGCTCCACTACATACGAGCTGAGTGGCCACAGCAATTATTTACTCTTTCTGTATTGGAGTGTCTACACCTGTAAGAAGATGACAGTGATACCTACTTTAGAAGCTTGGTTGAAGACTTGTAGTGGATTGAATGGTGGCCCTCAACAAAAGATCTTTTCCACCTGGAACATGTGAACGTGACTTTACTTGGAGAAAGGGTTTTAGCAAGTGTATTTAGATTAAGAATCTTGAGATAGGATCGTCCTGGATTAGGGTGGGCTCTTAACCCATTAACAAGTGCCTTTATCAAGAGAACAATTATGTTTGACTTCATAAATAAGTGCTATATGAGTGTTACCTATCTTTACTTACCTCTCCTTCCATCGCTCAATCCCATGACTTTGTTTTATAGTACCTATCAATAGTTCAAATTTTCTTGTTGCTTTACTTATATATAGAATGTAAATATAAGCACCTTGATAGTAGGGTCCTTTTCCATCTTTTTCACTGTTGTATCCTCAGTCTTTTAAAACATGATAGTAGATATTAGATGATCATTATTTACTGAAAAAAATGAGTAATCAAATGGATCTTAAAAAATCACAGAAAAAAGTAGATGCTAAACTATAGAATCAAATAGGATTTCAAATGGGAGATACGTAGTGTAGTGGAATAGTTTAAAAGTCTTCACGAAGGAGGTGGAAATTGAGGTGGGATTTAAGGACAGTGAGAGTTCAATGTGGGGAAAGTGTATTGAAGGTTGGAAGCAAGCCTTATTCATCTTTATAGTCCCATTTTACAATATGAGTGTCTGGCATATAAAATATACTCATAATATATTTTTAAATGGAATTTAGGAAAGAAACGTTCCAGAGAGTGAGTAGTATGATCACCATATAGAAGGATTCTATGAGGAATAAATATGTAAGTAAAACAGGAACAATTAAATGTTCTGAACCCATTTATTTGACTGAAGTAGGATTGAAAATCCTTTTCTTACATAATCTTCTACAATTTATTTACTACTGATTCCATTTTACTTAGAAGGAGCCTCTGTTCTCCTGGAAATGTGCCCACAAGGAAGAGAAACCCCTAATATTTACCAAAACCAATGCCTACTCCAATTTGCTGTTCTGAAGGTAGATAGCTCTTCTAGCATTCTTAATCTCTGCTTACGAAACTAATGACTTTTCAGTTGGCCTGCTCGTCACAACTTTCTTCTTTCCCATGCATTAGAATGAATCTTCCCTTAAGTAAATCAGACTGTTTTTCCTTTGCTTTCTTTTTTATAGCTCTTTCTCTTGGCTGCACATACGGTTATTGCTTCTTAAGGAAAAACAAACCAAACATGAACTCTTTCTGTGTTTTCTGTGGCTCCAAGCTATTCCTTTTCAAAAACAATTTCCTTTTATTAATAGGTGAGTGAATTGAACTGATTTTCCAACTCAATTTCTAAGCATTTTACCACACTTCTAATTTAAATCTTCCTTTATTGTTATGACAGAGCAGCAGACCATTTTCCTTTTTTGTCTCAGTTGTGCAATGACCCGTATGAATAAAACTACTTTAAAAAGATGCCATAACAAGTAATCAGAATTGTAAACATTTTAAATCAACGTACACTGAAAAATAACTCTCCAGAAAAGGCAAGGATCTACCAGAAACACAATTGTAAAAATGAAATCATAAAAAGGAGACATTACAGTAAAATATAAAAATACAACTATAAATATAAATAATTTTGCTTCCTGAATAATGTTTTTCCTCTGTTTTGTTTTATCTCATCTCTAAGATGAAATAGTGTTGAATTTTAATGAGGAAGAGAAAAGTTAAAGCTAGTTTAAATATAGGCTTTTTTTTTTTTTTTTTAACGGTAGCATCTTCTGGGCTTCCCTGGTGGCGCAGTGGTTGAGAGTCCGCCTGCCGATGCAGGGGACACGGGTTCGTGCCCCGGTCCGGGAAGATCCCACATGCCGCGGAGCAGCTGGGCCCGTGAGCCATGGCCGCTGAGCCTGCGCGTCCGGAGCCTGTGCTCCGCGGCGGGAGAGGCCACAGCAGTGAGGGGCCCGCGTACCGCAAAAAAAACAAAAAGAAACCCAAAAACAATAGCATCTTCTTTTGGCCTCGGTTTCATCATCTGTAAAATGGAGATAGTTATGTGACTGTCTCTTGGGTCAATTCACTGATACATGATTTTGTGGGTTTTGTTTTATTTTATCTCATTCCTTGACACTGTGTTGAGATGGGGATGTTTACTAAAGGGAAATGAATAGACATGACATTGAAATATAGAGCCAGTCTAATGATTTGCTTTTTAAGTTTTTAAAGGACACTAGCTAAGTTTACCTAAATTGGAAAGAAAAGCATGAAACTCATCTTTATAAGAATTAGCAGAGTGGTTCATCCTCAAGAAATGCTCTGTAGAGCACGAGGCTGCAAAATGGGAATAGGTCTTGCAAAGATTCTGCTTTAATTCACGCTAGTGAGCAGTCTCCATAAAGGGCCAGAGCATGTGGTGCCCAGGCTGGGCTATAGTGACAACCCCTAATCAACAGAGGTGTCACCTGTAGCACACATCTTTTACAAGGTCTGAGCTTATTTCACTCCAGGGCCTTCCTGTATCACTCCCTGGTTCTGTAATTAAGTTAGGCACCTAGAGAGTCATATTATTATTACTTTTTCTACAACTGGGATGTCACTTAGTTGAGTCCTGCAGTGTTTATTTAGATGGAGCAACGGAGAGCAGCAAGTCCAATTTACCATCGTCTAGTCTCCGATGAAATGGTGAATTCTCTTTTGGGTGGTAGGACATCAGCTCAGTGAAATTGTAAATGGCCACGTACCTCTTGGAAGGGACTCATTGCTAGTCTGTTTTCCCTTTGTCTCCCATAATAGGACAGTAAACAATTCAAGGGCAGGGTTATTTGTTCTTTTTTGATTCCTTGGTTCTTCACCAAGCATCTCCCAGCACACACCTACAGGCCTATTGAAATAACAGTTATCCCACACTGAGTCAGAGCAAATAAGAAAGCTTACTGTAGATTCATTTCAAACCCCAGTGAACAGGAAAGTCAAAACCTGGGAAATAAAACTAAAAAATAACTCAGCCTCTCTCAAGCTCCAATAACAACTCGTACAGGCCGATGGCAAGTAGTGTCTGAAATATTAGTATCACTTCAAACTGTCGAATCACTTTTTCATCTTAATTTAGAGATAGATCTCTTATGTCCTCAGTCAGTTATTATATAGTGATTAAGGAGAGTTAATAAAGTATTATTTCTAAATACTGTACCAAAATTAACTCATTTATCAAAACAGCGTGAGGTAGATAATATTACGATCTCCGTTTTACAGGTGATGTAACAGACGTGTAAATGTTCGGAACTGCCCAGAGTCACACAGCTAACAGTGAGACCAGAGAGAATTAATTGATCCTAGGCAGTTTAGGTTAGAAACCCCAAACTCTTAGCATGTAGGCTCTTTGGACATCCGCTTATTGCAATATAAATTTAAAGAGCATGTTTTGAAGTGTTCTCCCAATTTTGTTCCCATTGGAACATTATGGGAATTTCTCTATTCCCAGTGTGCCCTTTTCCCTATCCCTGCACCTTGTCTAACATTATGTCCTTGGGAAAAGAGTGGGAGTAGGTCTAAGAAGTTATGACATAGGGAGATTGCTTGGCCATAGAGAAGGAAGAGGGAAACCGTATTCTTGTCTCTCTGGGAGATTATGGAGAGATGAAGGAGACAAAATGGGAAGAAACAGAGTTGAGCCACTTGTGTGTTAATCTCTGTTCAGACAGAAGTCTGAGATGAGGGGGTAGGTTAGATTAGATGTGGGTAAAGCTAATAGCGGTGGGAATTTGCCCTGCCTCTAGATAGAAACTTTGGGAACCTGAATGTTAGGATCCCCTTGCAACACCCTTAGGAAGCCACATGGTTAGATGACTTAGTGTTCTCGAATCATGGAAGGAACCCTGAAGTTCCCACAGGCTTCCCTAAGGTTCACGTTGAGGCCACTGAAAGCGTGATGAAAGTGATTACCAGAACCCAAAATGCAGGTGGACCACCTGAGTCTGGGTCAAAGTGGCAGGGATAGCTGGCCCTTGGGGGTCTGCAGGACCATTGAGCATGACGATGAGGCTGAATCAGCAGCAGGGAGCCCCAGGACCTGATCGGGCTGGGCAAGATGGACCAAGAGGTATACAAATGGCAGACTTCAGTAGCAAATGCCAGTAGGACATCTACAGAGAGGGTCAGATCATGAAAACCCCAGCAGCGCAACTAGGGGCCAGCAAGGCACCCGGGCCCCCCATTTTTACCATTTTTTAAAAGTTAGAAATATTAAGACGAGATTTTTAAAAGCCTTATAGGTTACGTGCAAATGCTACCTTGAAGAGAAGTAGCTGGAAGAGGGCCCAAATCTGAAAAAAAAAAAAAGAGTCATTTTAAATAGGGTGAATTACCTTGAGAGACATTTTAAATTATTCCATTATATCCTGATTGAATTAAAATTAAAGTTTTATTTCCTACTACTTATTGCAGTCAGACTCATGAGGAAGATCAATGAAAAGAAATAAATAACTACCTTTTCTTCACCCTGGTAGTGTAGTGTTTAAATTTTGATTTGTCTGCAGAATTTTCTTTAAAACATGCAGGGCTCTGCATCGATCTCTATTGTATGAGCAGAGTGCAGTGTAATGTCACTTTTAAACTTTTTTTCTAAGGATGCACATCAGTTTAGAAATTAGTTCCTACTACAGGTAGAAAGGGCACCATACATCTTCAACCCTCTTGAACATTCTTAAAAAGTTGGCCAAAATTTCTAAAATATTAAGTAAATGCTAAGCTTATCACATTTGATAAAACCTCTAAACGTTTAGGGATCAAATCTTGCTAAAATTCAATTGACCTTATTATTATATGTTAGTTTGGTTATCTGTTGCTGCATAATAAGCTGCCCTAAAACTAATGGCTTAAAATAACAATGATTTATTCACTCACCGTTCTGCATTTTGATCTGGGTGCAGCTGGGTGGATTTCCTGCTCTTCTTGCCTGGGCTCGTTCATGGGGCTACAGATATCAATGATCTCCCTTGCCATTTGGTCTCCAGTTGAGTTTGGTCAATGGTAGGAACCAGTTCTAGATGGCAGAGAGGGAAGAAAGTAAGGTAGAACCTGTTTTTTGGCCTTCGGCTTTCTCCTTGCAGGACTGCTGTGTGGCCACAGCTCCCACTGAGCAGCCTTCTACAATCACAGCTATCATCTCTGGGTTCTGGGATCTGTCCCCTCTTTGTGTACTTTTCAACTTTGAGGGTGTTAATGGCGCTCTGTTGTAGTAGTCCTGCTTCTTTACCTTTCATGCTGCCCACACTTTTATAAATTGTCCCTTGATTAAATTTGTCATAAACAGCCAGTTTGAATGTGCTCTTTCCTGGCAAGACCTTGATATTTGGAACATGTCTTAGCATTGGAAATGTAGTGAATCAGAAGGATAAACTATCTTCTATTCTCCAGGGCTTTAGTCCATGCTATATCACATAAGTCAGATAAGCAAAGGAGCTTGCATTTTAATGGAGGATGTATAACATAAACAGGATAAATAAACAAAATCCATGGCAATTTAGATAGTGATTAAGTACTAAGAACAACAACAGACTAATGAAAAATGGATGGGAGTTAGAAACTGCAGGCAGAGGAGTTTCAAAACTTTAAAATATTTATATAAGCTAGAATTGAAACTCGTTGAGAAGGGAACTTTTTCTAGCTTAGTGTTGTTTCCCTAGCTCCTAGAATAGTGACATAATGGATCCTCAATAAATATTTGTTGAATGAATGAATGAGTATACATACAAATGCATTCATTCATTCATTCAGTTAATATTTGTTGAATGCCTACTTTGCTAGACACTCAGGATAATATAAAATGACAGAAGTTCTTGCCTTTGAGTAGACAACTAATATCTTGTCCATCCAATTGTATTATAATTTCCTTATAATGGATTTCATTTCCTGAACTTCTTTTAATTACCAGCACGTGCTGTGGCCCTCTACACATAATGCAATAAGCAGTGAACTTAGTCAAAACTCTGACAAGTGAATGAGTCAATTGATTTTAACAATAACATAGATTTATTGCATTGATTCACAGATAAGACAAATTTAGTTCAGGGTCTGGTTGCAGCCAGGCTCTCAGGAAGCATTAGGTATTGGTCTCTTTCCTTCTCCTGGTACTCTTTTCCTCTTTTACTTGTTGTAAGCTTAATTTTCAGCTGTTCTTTTCAGCTGTTCATGGGTGGTAGAAATTGACTCATGTGCAGCCTCAGGCTTACAACCTCCTACTTTGTAAACGTCGGCAGGAAAACATTTCTTTCCTAAGAGTTTTCGCAAAAGTTCTGGATACATCTTTCATTGGCCCACTGTGAGTCACGTGCCAATCTTTGAACAAGCAGTCAGAAAAAAGGAAATCTCTGATTAGCCATGTCTGGCTCACACGTTACCCCTGGATTCAGTAGTGAGGTTCAAACCACCCAAATCACTTGGACATAGAGAAGGTTCTAAGAAAAATTGGGTTTGTATTACCAAAAAGAGGAATAGATGCTGGTCAAAGAAAAACACCAGATGTCCCAAATAGTCTACTAAAAAGCTTTATACTTTATATTTTAATATTCTAGTTAAAGCTTCTACTTTGGACTAACTGGGAGTGGAAATTTTGGCTAAATTCATAGCAACATTTTTTAAAAGTTTCTGTTTATTTTAAATGAATGTAGTGTAACAGAACAAATGCACAAAGCATTGCTTCCACTTCTTTGACGCTAATTGCTCTAAAGAATACATGGAAAGAGTTTATAATTAGCATGTCCTTTATTTCTGTAAAAGAAAGGATCCTTCTAAAGTATTTGAGAATGATTGAAAATGTGGTTCTTTGAGTGGTTTTAAACACTTTACTGCTTTTCTTCTTACACTATTAATTTATTTAGCCAAATTATCACAGATTCTGAATTAATGAGGTGTTAGTACATATGTAGATGGTGTTATCCGGTTCGCTTTAGATAATCCTCAAGGGGTAGTGTTCCCTTTACCACTGGGAAAGTTGAGCAAATGTTTGCTGAATCTTTTTAGAGCAAAAGCTTTAAAGATTAGCCCACTTATTTATTTAAATCATATAAATTTAGTTTGAAGCATAGACATTTTTTTTACTCAAGACAAAGTAGGTCTTGCTTATTTTAGATCTCTTCCTTTACAGCATTTCCTTACTGCCACTTGGAACAGTGTACCTCTAAGTGTCATTAAAGTGTGGGCCCTCTACAACCACAAATGTGCAAGAAACCAAGGTCAGAAATTGAGATTATTTAGAAACTTTTATAGCGATTAAATATTTTTGCGACATCCAAGTGCATACTCAGTGCATTAATCTTGTTGAACATGGTATGGACCAGATCAGGTGGTTCTTGAACTTGTGTCAAGAACTGCATCCTAATAATGCAAAATGGACCATATTGTGTTACCACAATGTTGGACCACATATCATTTGTAAAGGATTGAAAAAAAAAGGAAACCTTGTTTTTCACCTCAGATAGTTTGAAAAGAATTGAACAAAAAAATTTTGTTTGAGGGCTTCCCTGGTGGCGCAGTGGTTGAGAGTCCGCCTGCCGATGCAGGGGACACGGGTTCGTGCCCCAGTCTGGGAAGATCCCATATGCCGCAGAGCGGCTGGGCCCGTGAGTCATGGCCGCTGAGCCTGCGCATCCGGAGACCGTGCTCCACAACGGGAGAGGCCACAACAGTGAGAGGCCCGCATACCGCAAAAAAAAACAAAAAAACAAAAAAACTACTAAGGCAGTGAAGAATTACTCAGCTCAAATGTGGAAGAAGATAGCATTATGCAAGGCCTCAAATGATTCCAGCAATTTTTTAATATGCAGTGTTTGGAACCCAAAAAAACATTATACAGGCATATGAGGAGCAAGACAATGTGATTAAAGATCAAAATAAACATTATTTAATATAAATAGGTTTACTGATAATCCAGATAATGGATTCCTTAGTTATGGAATTTAAAATAACTATGCTTAATATGCTTTAGAAATAAAATAAAATTGGGAATTCTGTTAGAACTGTAGCGTATTTTATATAAGTACCAAGTGAAAATTATACAACTGAAAGATACAAAAACTGTATTAAGAATTCGCCGAATGGATTTATCAGCAGATTAGACTCTGCTCAGAAAGAAAGTTAGTGAAATAGAAAAATAGAAATTGCCTCAGATGAAAACATACAGAATGCAGCAAGGAGCGGCAACATGATAGAGAACACACCACACAAAATGTGAAAACATATGAGATACAGTGACAATATCTATGTATGTGTGATTAGTCTCGGAAGGAGAGAGGAGAGATAATGAAGCTGAATGATATTTGAAGGTAAAATGGCAGTGAATTTTTCGAAATTCATAAAAGCTTTCAAGCCACGGATTCGAGAGGCACTATGAATCTTAAACTAGAAAAATATAAACAAAACCACACTGAGGCACATCACAGTCAAATTGCTGAAAACCCTCCAAATTAAGAAAATCTTCAAAACATCTAGAAAAAAATAATGTTACCTTCAAAGATCGACAGCAGATTTCTCAACAGAAGCAACTGATGAAGAAAGTGAATGAAATGAAATTTCAAATTGTAAAAAAACCAAAAAAGCTGTCAACCTACAGTTATATACTCTGTGGAAATTGTCTTCAAAAATAACAGTGAAATAGGAATTTTCAGACAAACGAAAACTGGGAGAATTTATCACCAGTATATGATCCCAGAGAAAATAAGGATATTCTGCAGGCAAAAGGGAAATGATCATATTTAGAAGCTCAGAGTTGCAGAAAGAGATGAAGAGCTGCGTAAAAGTAAACATGTGGATAAGTCTAAATAAATACTGGTGGTGTAAAACAGTAGAATTCCTTATGGGGTTTGAAATACAAAGAATTAAAATAGCAACAGGTATGTTGTAACAACTGAGAGGAGGGGTAAACAGAGATAAATGATGAAAGGCCTTTGCATGTCCAGGAAAAGGGGAAAAAGTCCTTATTTATATTAAAACTTGATGAGTCAAGGGCAATAGTTCTCAACCAAGGGTGATTTTGTCCTCTGAGAAACATTTGGCAATGTCTGGAGACATTTTTCATTGTCTCACAACTGAAAGGATGTGACTAACTTTCCATTGGTAGAAGCCAGAAGTGCTGCGAAAATCTTACGATGCACAGGAAAACCTGTCTCGTAACAAAGGATTATCTGGGCCAAATTGTCAATAGTTCTGAGACTGAGAAAGCTAAATATAGAGTTATCACTGAAGGATTGAATAAGAGCATGATACTCAAGCCAACATAGAGGGAAAAATTGATATAGATAATAAATCATATGGGGGCAAAAAAGAGAAGAAAGGAAGATGGAGCAGGTGGGACAAATAGAAAGTAAACCAGATGATGGTAAATTTGAAATCAGTTCTATCAGTAATTGCGTTAAATATAGATGGACAGATTCTCCCACTTAAAATGATTGTATTACTGGATAAAATAAGCAACCGTGTGCCACTTACATTAAATATACCTTAAAATAAAACGAACACGTATAATGCAGAAAGATTTAAAGAATGTCGAATATATTTCTTGCAAAATAAATGAATTAAAAAGAACAATTTCAGCGGTTTCCTATTGCTTTCTACAAGCATTTATACATAGTAATTTTTTCTCTCTCTCCTTATCCAAACACGTTGTTCAAAGCCTTTTTGGGCCATGACAGTCAGCAGTAAGTGTAGATTCAATTTTGGGATAGATTATTGTCTTCATGCCTCAATAGACCATGAACTTCGTGAGGGCAGAGATTAGGTTTGGTTTTTTTTTTTCTGCTATAAACATAGCCTACCTGGCATATAGCAAGTATTCTCTATATAGAATGATTGAAAATGTTTGTGCCATTTCCTTACCCCAGTAGTTCTCTAACTTTTGGGTCTCAGATCCTTTTACACTCTTAAGAATCATTGAGGATTCCAAAGAGCTTGTGTAGTCATGTCTATTGATAATTTCCATATTCGATCATACAATTGAGAAATTTAAAAATATGTTTATTTATTAATTTAAAAATAGTAACCCTATTATATGTTAACAAAAGTTACATATTATAAACATAACTGTTTTCAAAAAAATGTAATGAGAATAACAACACTTCACCTTTTTTATAAATCTTTTGAATGTCTGGTTTAGTGGAATTCAGCTGGGTTCTTATAACTGCTTATGTATTGAATCTGCTGCAGTACATTATTTTGGTTGAAGTATATAAAGAAAATTCTGTCTTACAGAGACATGTAGTTGGAAAAGTGAAGAGTACTTTAATAGCCTTTTCAGAAATCGGTGGATGTTATTGTTTGATATTACACCAAAACTTGACAAGTAGTATTTTCTTACAGGTTTATTGCATTATGCAGTTGGAAAACATATCAATTGCCTCTTCATACTCTGTTACTTGAAAATACATGCAGCTATTTTGGATTTTGAATGGATCATTTATCCATAAATCAGTCCTTTGGAAAACATTGATTCATCGAATTGTGGAAGATCTTTCAAATGTTGTTACATTTCATTGTACAATACAAAAACCACATTCATTAATAACCAATTTCATCAGGAAATATTGTGAAGTGATCAAACTTATATTAAGTGATAGTTTCAAATATTCTAATTTTCATTTGAAAGCTCAAATTTTATCTTTGCAGCAATGGTTAACAGTTGTTTTCTTTAAAGTAACAGACTCACTTCATTCATTTTAAGAATATCTGTCATACACTAAAAAGTCTGAATAGCTATAGTTTGTAATCTGTCAGTCATTTTTTTCCAAAGAAAAATGTGTTCTGTGGTAAAAAATAAGAAAGCAGCTATTTTAGCTTGCAACTCAAATAACCACACAGATACTTCTCCTGGAGATAAGTACTTTATGCATATTTCCCATTTTGTCAAATGGAAGATTAAGAAGGTATGTACTCAATGACCAGAATTTCATAAAATTAAAAATGTTAACTACTTCTTCAGGGACATTCTTAAAGAAACTGGCTTTTTTTTTTTTTCTTCCTGTGAGTATATGGCAGTGAAGAATAGAATTACTAGCCAATAGTTTGGTCAGTTGGCCTTAATTTCTGCTAAGTAATCAACAGTTTTACTCAACATTGCTTTTGCACCATTAGTAAAAATGCCAACACGGTGTAAGAGGTAAATGATTTTCACCTCATGAGTTCTTTGAGAGTCTTGGGGGCTCCCAGAGGTTCCACAGGCCACACTTTGAGAAGCAGTGCTTTGCACATACATATCTAATGTAACCATTGAACCGGCTAGCTACTTGTCTCCATATACTTCTCACCTCCATGTTTGGGAATATCTCCATTAAAAATGCTCCTTTCTCTCACCTTTGCCTTCTTGAATGTGGTTTTATCCTCCCCAAGGCATGGTGCATTGATTGGCTGACCCTCAAATCAGATTTGCTCACACCCACTCTGAGTCCTGACACTGTTTTGAACATGTGATATAATTCACATTGCGTGGGCTCTAATTGTGCCATCACTATTTTACTCTGAATGTTCTAAAGGGAGGGTGCTGTGTGCTATTTATCTTTGAAAACTACTTAGTGCCTAAGAAATGGTTCTGGACCTATTTTATGCCCCACATAAATATTTATGCATTGAAATGAATCAAATATGATTTCACTAAAACTCATGGAATTAGCTCCAGGGGATTAGATTAATTTTACAAACCTGCATTTGCTTTATTTTAAGATAGCTACTTTTATCATTTACCCCAAAAAATAGCATTAAAATGATTAAACTCAGTGAACTGGGAGATTTAATGCCAAATTTGATGGTTTGGGCAGAGACTGAATATTCATTCCTTCACTCACTTCATTCATTATTCCTTCATTAAGCTTAGTTTTTAAACAAGGATTTATTTAACACTTACTATGTAGTAGCCATGGCAGATACAATGAGGAATAAGACACAGTGCCACATCCAAAGGGCTTTCATTCATCAGAAACTGTATTATGATCCCCTACTAAGTGTAAGGATTTCTCTAGTCATTTGCTAGACAGAGTTCCTGCCATCAAAATGTATATATAGTGTAATTGAAGAGACACGTAAATCAGTAAATTAAAATACAGTATGTTGGACACTATTACTGAAACAGGAATAATAGATGGTGGCATTTCTGAAAGGGAGCATATAGTTCTGTCTGGAGAAGTGGATGAAAGCATCACCATTGAGGTAACATTTGAACTACTTTAATTAAAAGAATTATGAGAGGTGAAAAGGGAGACGAGGACAATTCTTGCAAAAAGTAATGATAGAAGCACAGAATCGTGATAGATTTTATTATGTTCATGGCATGGTTAAAGTCCAGTGGGCCAGGATCAGAGAATATATAGAAGGGACTGTCAGGAGACGAGGTTGGAGTGTAATTTGGACTTAGATTGTTCAAGGCCAAGTAAGTCATACTAAGGAGTTTGAATTTTATGTATGAGCATTAAGGATCCAATGCAAATTTTTAAAAAGAATAGTGATATGAATACCTCTGCTTTTTTTTTTTTTTTTTTTTCTTTGGCTGTACGCGGGCCTCTCACTGTTGTGGCCTCTCCTGTTGCGGAGCACAGGCTCGGGACGTGCAGGCTCAGCGACCATGGCTCACGCGCCCAGCCGCTCCGCGGCATGTGGGATCTTCCCGGACTGGGGCACGAACCCGTGTCCCCTGCATCGGCAGGCGGACTCTCAACCACTGCGCCACCGGCGAAGCCCCACCTCTGCTTTTTTTGGTAGGTCAGTCTGATGACCAAGTAGAAATAATGAGTGTGGGTAGATAATGCCGACAGAAGGCTACTTAAAGCAACATGGCACAATTTTAAGTCAGAAATAATGGAAACTGAATCTAGCACATTACCAGTAAAGAGTGAAGAGAAAGAGCCAGATTTGAGAGGTATTTCTGAAACAAATAGAATTGATGTGACTTGGCAATTGTTTGGATTGTGAGCTAGACGTAGAAGTGGAGGATAGCACAATTATTTGTACGTTGGGAAATTAGAAAAATGGAGGTGTTATTAGCCAAGATCAAAAATGCAAGAAGTGGAACAGGTTAGCAAGATGGGGAGAAAGTTTCTATTTTAGATAGAAGCTGGACCTTAGAAACAAATAGTCCCGTGTCCCAGCCATAGTTGTTCAAACTATTGTGTATGATATTTTTATTTAATCTATAAAATGGATATGCTCATATTGTAGTAAAGAATTTGTCCTTGCCCAAAGAGAGGTCTGGCTTTTGTTTCTGGCCCTGGAAGGTAACTTCTAAACCTTTGGATCTCAAGTGATAGGAGTGTTTTTGTTGTTCATCATGGGCCCCTAGAACCACACCTGATAGTTTATGTTAAAAAGGTGACTCATGATAGACCCCTTGGACCACATGGTATATCAGTCTATCAGTCAGTCAATCATACCAAGGTAACAAAGCCCCAGTAAAAATTCTGGACAGTGAAGCTCAGGTGATCTTCCCAGGTTGGCAGTATTTCACGTTTTTTGTCAAACATAAATGTTGGGAGGATAAAGCATCCTGAGGATAATGGGAGCTTCACATTTGGAGCCCTCTGAGAGCCCACCCTGTACACCTCTTTGGCTGGTTCTAATTCATATTCTTTTTTTCTGTAATAAATCATATCTGTGAGTATAGTAGCTTTCAGTGTGTCCTGTGAAGCTTTCCAGGAATCATCAAACCTGAGGTTGATTTTGAGAAACTCCTGAACTTGCAGTTGGTGTCAGAAGTGAGGGTAGTTTTATATGAACTTCCCCCTCTAACTGTGTGTTTGGGTCCTAACTCCTTATTGTTGGGGTCAGAAGTCTTGGACAGACTTGGCAGTCGGAAAAATGTATCCTTATCCTCACAGTTAGCTTAACTCCAGGTACTGACAGACTTGTTGTGAAGAGTAACTCATTTATTCTACAAATGTTTGCACAAACTATGTAGTAGACATGGTGTATGGTGCTGGAGATAAAGCGATGAAAAGATATGTAGCCTCTGCCCTCATGGAGCATAGAATCCAGGATTAAGTGAGGTCAGGTATGTGCAACCTGACACAATGTTTGTATCCCTCCCCAAATTCATATGTTAAAATCCTAATCCCCAATGTGATGGTATTAGGAGGTTGGGCCTTTGGGAGGTAATTAGGTCATGAGGGTAGAGCCCTCATGAATGGGATTAATACGCTTATAAATGAGACCTTAGAGAGCTGTCTCGGCTTCTTTCTGCCATGGGGGATACAACAAGATAGCACTCTGTAGTCCAAAAGAGGACCCTCGTCAAAACTCAGCCATACTAGCACCCTGATCTCAAACTTCCAGCCGCCAGAACTGTGAGAAACAAAGTTCTATTATATATAAGCCACCCAGTCTATGGTACTTTGTTATAGCAACCTTTTAGTGTATAAGTATAAATACGGGGGTCATCAGCATCTAGATGGTATTTGAATTCATGAATATAGATGAGTGCATATCGAAAGGATTTTTAGACAAGATCACTTGACTCAAGAAACAAAAAGTCTCTTCAAGCTCAAGGAAAACAGAAGATCTTAGAATAGAAGAGGCAGATTGTTCCATACCTGCTTCTCACCTGTAATTGACAGTGTACTGCTGAAACTCACAATCTGAAGTCATCAAAGTAATTTATTCCCAAGTGACTAGGTAACCAAAACCCATTAAAATATTTGAAGCAAAAAAGAGAAACACATATACAGAAAGAAAACTCTCCATGAAGAGTTAATAGGAAGTTACATCTTATTTTTCTGATAAACTACATATGACTAGATTATAACATGTTGCAAGTGTAAGTACTCCTTTGGCCCCAGTGATCTGGAACGAACATGACCCCATTTTTAACGTTTGTAATGGACATGTTAGCAAGAACACATTTTCTGAATTTTTCAAGTGAGATTTTCTGCTTTGAAAGCACTTTAGCATCCATTTCTGATCACTTTATAAATGTCATGGGCAAAACTAGAAGGAATTATTATATATTTCATGCCCAAATATAGTATGATAAAAAATAAGCCTAGAGAAAGGAAGTCACGGGCAAAACTTCAGGTGAAATTGATTTTTGCAGATGACTTCATGACTGGGAAGAAATTTAATTGTACCCATGTCGTTTACTCTGGTTTCCTAGTACCCACATTGCAAAAGCTTATATAATAGGCCTTCGGAGGTCCTTATGTGATAGAGACAGCTAGCAAGATTTCTCAGGATGATAAAACATGTTCTCCAAGTGATTGCTGGGGAAAATTGGTAATTGACTAGAGCAGCTAGAGTTGGTATTTCCCTTCCCTCCTTGTCTTCATTTGTTCCTCTGTTATTAAGTAATATTTCAGCCCCAGTCAGCAAGTGACCCAAATATGAAAACACTCTTCGATTTTGTCTTATGCACAAAGCAAAACACCTCTTGAAAACTTATTTTTTAGAAAATCAATTGCTGGAGAACAATACTGGGAACAACCTATAAATCACTAGACCAAACATCTCTGTCTTTCTAGTTTTGGAAAAGGTAAGGATAACATATATTTTTGAAAAGAAGACTCGTGCAATGCAGACTAACCAGATTTTCAGCAAACTAAAGCATTACATTACATATGCTAATAAAGACAAAAACACTTAGCATTTCCCATTGTATTCAGCGGTCTCTGTCAGACCTAAACATCATAATGAGTACAGGAAGCGTACAGTGAAATGAAGAGCTCTGCTTTGTTTTACACTTTCTACTAAACTTTTCAATTACAGAAATTATTTTTGTAGGGTTTCCTCTGCTGTGTAAACTTACATATCTCAATGCGCAGGTTGGCTGTATTGAAACTGGATGATTAAAAGTAGGCAAATATTTAAAATGCACAGAGTATTATTAATGTGTTTATTCAACAAACATTTATAACAGGGGATTGTATTAAATTCTACATTAGGAAGACAATTCAAAAGTGAAAACCTTAACCACCAAAGAATCAGATCCTCACTGAGGGGTGAATTCCCATGGCCTGATTTCATGCCCATAGTTGGAGAACTAGAATCAAAAGTTGCTCAGAATAGCAGAAGTTTCAGCTTGAGTAGATACAGTTCACTACACTGCCAACTCATATCTTATAGAATTGCTTTTGGGCTTTATTTAAAGTATTAAAAACTAAATCAGAAGTCCATGTTTTTCTTCATTTTTCAAAACTTTATTTACACTATCATTTTCAGGTCCTTTTATCAGAATAAGGTTCTTCTTTCACCCACATCCATACCCGCAAACACCCATAAACAATAGTTTATGTGTTTTCATGTGAGATTTTTTACGAAGACATTGCAATAATCATTGATGATCAAACTTAAAATATTAGTAACGCTGATTTTTAATACATTAAGCAAATTTAAAAAGTAATGTTGATACACTGAATCATTACTTCTTTCCTTTTGATTAATTAGATTCTATTGAAAAGATATATGCAACCTTTTATTGAAAAGGTAAAAAAAAAAAGGAAGAAAAAGGTAAGCAATGAAAAGGAGGTATCTGTTTTTCCCCAGAACCTTCAGATCTGTTCACTTTCAGAGGTCACAATATCAGTGGTTCATTGTGTCATGAGAAATATTCTATGCTTATAAAACTGTATATAATACTTGTGAGGTCTTTTTAAAGTTTTTTCTTAAAGTTTTTATTTTGAAATAATTTTAGATTTACTGGAAAGTTGCAAATACAGTACAGAACACTCATGCATATCTTAACTGATTTTATCTTATGCTAACAACTTGAAGGAAAATGATACAATTATCATAAGTAAAAATTAACATTACGTTGATAATAATAATAATAAATAACATTTACATTTCAGTGATTCCCTGCCCCCAATGCCTTTTTTTCAGGGATCAGGATACAATCCATAATCCCATATTGCTTTTAGTTGTGTCTCCTTAGTCTTCTCCAAAAGAGAGACAATTCCTCAGTTTTTCTGTTATTATTCTTGATGAGTACTAGTCAGTAATTTCAGAGAATGTCTTTCAATTTGAGTTCATCTGATGTTTCTCATGATTAGATTGTATTTATATATTTTTTCAAGAATACCATGTCTGTCTGCATCGTATCAGAGGTACATGATGTGGATATATCTAAATAATGATGTTCTGCACTGATGTCATAAAAATTTAATACAGATTTTAGTATATTACACACATCACTTTGATATTTATTTAACTTTGAGAGCATTCCATTTCAGCATACTATTTTTCTTTTTCTTTTTTAACTTCTTTATTGGGGTATAATTTCTTGACAATGGTGTGTTAGTTTCTGCTTTATAACAAAGTAAATTAGCTATACATATACATATATCCCCATATCTCCTCCCTCTTGCGTCTCCTTCCCATCCTCCCTATCCCACCCCTCTAGGTGGACACAAAGCACTGAGCTGATCTCCCTGTGCTATGTGGCTGCTTCCCACTAGCTATCTATTTTACATTTGGTAGTGTATATATGTCCATGTTACTCTCTCACTTTGTCCCAGCTTACCCTCCCCTTTCCCCATGTCCTCAAGTCCGTTGTCTACATCTGCGTCTTTATACCTGTCTTGCCCCTAGCTTCTTCAGAACCTTTTTTTTTTCCTTTAGATTCCATATATATGTGTTAGCATATGGTATTTGTTTTTCACTTTCTGAATTATTTCACTCTGTATGACAGTCTCTATGTCCATCCACCTCACTACAAATAACTCAATTTCGTTTCTTTTTATGGCTAAATAATATTCCACTGTATATATTTGCCACATCTTCTTTATCCATTCATCTGTCAATGGACGCTTAGGTTGCTTCCATGTCCTGGCTATTGTAAATAGAGCTACAATGAACATTGTGGTACATGACTCTTTGAATTATGGTTTTCTCAGGGTATATGCCCAGTAGTGGGATTGCTGGGTCATATGGTGGTTCTATTTTTAGTTTTTTAAGGAACCTCCATACTGTTCTCCATAGTGGCTGTATCAATTTACATTCCCACCAACAGTGCAAGAGGGTTCCTTTTTCTCCACACCCTCTCCAGCATTTGTATTTTGTAGATTTTCTGATGATGCCCATTCAAACGGGTGTGAGGTAGTAGTTTCGATTTGCATTTCTCTAATAATAAGTGATGTTGAGCAGCTTTTCATGTGCTTCTTGGCCATGCATACGTCTTCTTTGGAGAAATGTCTATTTAGGACTTCTGGCCATTTTTAGATTGGGTTGTTTGTTTTTTTCTAATATTGAGCTGCATGAACTGTTTATATACTTTGGAGATTAATTCTTTGTCCATTGATTCGTTTGCAAATATTTTCTCCCATTTTGAGGGTTGTCTTTTTGTCTTGTTTATGGTTTCCTTTGTTGTGCAAAAGCTTTTAAATTTTATTATGCCCCATTTGTTTATTTTTCTTTTTATTTCCATTACTCTAAGAGGTGAATCAAAAAAGATCTTGCTGTGATTTATGTCAAAGAGTGTTCTTCCTATGTTTTCCTCTAAGAGTTTTATAGTGTCCGGTCTTACATTTAGGTCTCTAATCCATTTTGAGTTTATTTTTATGTATGGTGTTAGGGAGTGTTCTAATTTCATTATTTTACATGTAGCTGTCCAGTTTTCCCAGCACCACTTATTGAAGAGGCTGTCTATTCTCCATTGTATATCCTTGTCTGCTTTATAAAATATAAGGTGACCATATGTGTGTGGGTTTATGTCTGGGCTTTCTATCCTGTTCCATTGGTCTATATTTCTGTTTTTATGCCAGTACCATACTGTCTTGATTACTGTAACTTTGTAGTGTAGCCTGGAGTCGGGGAGCCTAATTGCTCCAGCTCCATTTTTTTCCCTCAAGATTGCTTTGGCTATTCGGGGTCTTTCATGTTTCCATACAAATTGTGAAAGTTTTTGTTCTAGTTCTGTGAAAAATGCCAGTGGTAGTTTGACAGGGATTGCATTGAATCTGTAGATTGCTTTGGGTATAATCATGTTCACAATGTTGATTCTTCCAATGCAAGAACATGATATATGTCTCCATCTGTTTGTATCATCTTTAATTTCTTTCATCAGTGTCTTATAGTTTTCTGCATACAGGTGTTTTGTCTCCTTAGGTAGGTTTATTCCTAGGTATTTTATTTTATTTTTGTTGCAGTGGTAAATGGGACTGTTTCCTTAAACTCTCTTCCAGATTTTTTGTCGTTAGTGTATAGGAATGCAAGAGATTTCTGTGCATTAATTTTGTATCCTCCTACTTTACCAAATTCATTGATTAGCCCTAGTAGTTTTCTGGTAGCATCCTTAGGATTCTCTATGTATAGTATCAAGTCATCTGCAAACAGTGACAGATTTACTTCTTCTTTTCCGATTTGGATTCCTTGCATTTCTTGTTTTTCTCTGATTGCTGTGCCTAGAACTGCCAAAACTATGTTGAATAATAGTGGTGAGAGTGGACAACCTTGTCTTGTCCCTGATCTTAGAGGAAATGGTTTCAGTTTTTCACCATTGACAACGATGTTGGTTGTGCGTTTGTCATATATGGCCTTTATTATATTGAGGTAAGTTCCCTCTATGCCTACTTTCTGAAGGGTTTTTATCATAAATGGGTGTTAAATTTTATCAAATGCTTTTTCTGCATCTATTGAGATGATCATATGGGTTTTCTCCTTCAGTTTGTTAATATGTTTTATCATATTGATTGATTTGCGTATATTGAAGAATTCTTGCATTCCTGGGATAAACCCCACTTGATCACGGTGTATGATCCTTTTAATATGCTGTTGGATTCTGTTTGCTAGTATTCTGTTGAGGATTTTTGCATCTATGTTCATCAGAGATATTGGCCTGTAGTTTTCTTTCGTTGTGACATCTTTGTCTGGTTTTGGTATCAGGGTGATGGTGGCCTCGCAGAATGAGTTTGGGAGTGTTCCTCCCTCTGCTATATTTTAGAAGAGTTTGAGAAGGATAGGTGTTAGCTCCTCTCTAAATGTTTGATAGAATTCGCCTGTGAAGCCATCTGGTCCTGGGCTTTTTTTTGTTGGAAGATTCTTCATCACAGTCTCAAATTCAGAGCTTGCGATTGGTCTGTTTATATTTTCTATTTCTTCCTGCTTCTGTCTCAGAAGGTTGTGCTTTTCCAAGAATTTGTCCATTTCTTCCAGGTTGTCCATTTTATTGACATAGAGTTGCTTTTAGTAATCTCTCATGATCCTTTGTATTTCTGCAGTGTCCGTTGTTACGTCTCCTTTTTCATTTCTAATTCTATTGATTTAAGTCTTCTCCCTTTTTTTCTTGATGAGTCTGGCTAATGGTTTATCAATTTTGTTTATCTTCTCAAAGAACCAGCTTGTAGTTTTATTGATCTTTTCTATTCTTTCCTTCATTTCTTTTTCATTTATTTCTGATCTGATCTTTATGATTTCTTTCCTTCTGCTAACTTTGGGGTTTTTTTGTTCTTCTTTCTCTAATTGCTTTAGGTGTAAGTTTGGGTTTTTTATTTGGGATTTTTCTTGTTTCTTAAGTTAGGATTGTAATGCTATAAACTTCCCTCTTAGAACTGCTTTTGCTGCATCCCATAGGTTTTGAGTCGTTGTGTTTTCATTGTTGTTTCTAGGTATTTTTTGATTTCATCTTTGATTTGATTTGATTTGATTTGATTTTGAGTGATCTCTTGGTTATTTAGTAGTGTATTGTTTAGCCTCCATATATTTGTATTTTTTACAGATTTTTCCTGTAATTGATATCTAGTCTCATAGCGTTGTGCTCAGAAAAGATACTTGGTACGATTTCAGTTTTCTTAAATTTACCAAGGCTTGATTTGTAACCCAAGATGTGATCTATCCTGGAGAATGTTCCATGAGCACTTGAGAAGCAAGTGTATTCTGTTGTTTTTGGATGGAATGTCCTATAAATATCAATTAAGTCCATCTTGTTTAATGTATCATTTAAAGCTTGTATTTTCTTTTTTATTTTCATTTTGGATGATCTGTCCATTGGTGAAAGTGGGGTGTTAAAGTCCCCTCCTATGATTGTGTTACTGTTGATTTCCCCTTTTGTGGCTGTTAGCATTTGCCTTATGTACTGAGGGGCTCCTGTGTTGGGTACATAAATATTTACAGTTGGTATATCTTCTTCTTGGATTGTTCCCTAGATTACTATGTAATGTCCTTCTTTGTCTCTCATAATAGTCTTTATTTTAAAGTCTATTTTGTCTGATATGAGAATTGCTACTCCAGCTTTCTTTTGATTTCCATTTGCATGGAATATCTTTTTCCATCCCCTCACTTTCAGTCTGTATGTGTCCCTAGGTGTGAAGTGGGTCTCTTGTAGACAGCATATATATGGGTCTTGTTTTTGTATCCATTCCTCCAGTCTATGTCTTTTGGTTGGAGGATTTAATCCATTTACATTAAGGTAGTTATTGATATGTATGTTCCTATTTCCATTTTCTTAATTGTTTTGGGTTTGCTGTTGTAGGTCTTTTCCTTCTCTTGTGTTTCTTGCCTAGAGAAGTTACTTTAGCATTTGTTGTAAAGCTGGTTTGGTGGTGCTGAATTCTCTTAACTTTTGCTTATCTGTAAAGGTTTTAATTTCTCTGTGGAATCTGAATGAGATCTTTGCTGGGTAGAGTAATCTTTGTTGTAAGATTTTCCCTTTCATCACTTTAAATATGTCCTTCCACTCCCTTCTGTCTTGCAGAGTTTCTGCTGAAAGATCAGCTGTTAACCTTATGGGGATTCCCTTGTATGTTATTACTTGCTTTTCCCTTGCTGCTTTTAATATTTTTTCTTTGTATTTAATTTTTGATAGTTTGAGTCATATGTGTCTTGGTGTGTTTCTCCTTGCATTTGTCCTGTATAGGACTCTGCACTTCCTGGACTTGATTGACTGTTTCCTTTCCCATGTTAGGGAAGTTTTCAACTATAATCTCTTCAGATATTTTCTCAGTCCCCTTCTTTTTCTCTTCTTCTGGGACCCCTATAATTCAAATGTTGATGTGTTTAATGTTGTCCCAGAGGTCTCTGAGACTGTCCTCAATTCTTTTCATTCTGTTTTCTTTATTCTGCTTTGCGGTAGTTATTTCCAGTATTTTATCTTCCAGGTCAGTTATCCGTTCTGCCTCAGTTATTCTGCTATTGATTCCTTCTAGAGGATTTTTAGTTTCATTTATTGTGTTCTCTGTCTTCTCATTTTGCTTAACTTACTGTGTTTGGGGTCTTCTTTTCACAGGCTGCAGGTTTGTAGTTCCTGTTGTTTCTGGTGTCTGCCCCCAGTGGCTAGGGAATTTTAGTTTCATTTATTGTGTTCTCTGTCTTCTCATTTTGCTTAACTTACTGTGTTTGGGGTCTCCTTTTCACAGGCTGCAGGTTCGTAGTTCCTGTTGTTTTTGCTGTCTGCCCCCAGTGGCTAAGGTTGGTTCAGTGTGTTGGTAGGCTTCCTGGTGAAGGGGACTGGTGCCTGTGTTCTCATGGATGAGGCTGGATCTTGTGTTTCTGGTGTGCAGGACCGTGTCCGGTGGTGTGTTTTGGGGTGTCTGTGACCTTATTATGATTTTAGGCAGCCTCTCTGCTTATGAGTGGGGCTGTGTTCCTGTCTTCCTCGTTGCTTGGCATAGGGTGTCCAGAAGTGTAGCTTGCTGGTCATTGAGTGGAGCTGGGTCTTAGCATTGAGGTGGAGACCTCTGGGAGAGCTTTCACCGTTTGATATTATGTGGAGCCGGGAGGTCTCTGGTGGACCAACCTCCTGAACTTGGCTCTCCCACCTCTGACGCACAGCCCTGACACCTGGCCATAGCACAAAGACCCTGTCAGCCAGATGGTTGATTTTGGAGGCTGAGAAGTACCTCTGCAAGCTGAAGGTCCAGGAAAGCTGGTGGTGTAGTTCCAGTCCAAGACCCAAGTCTGAAGGCCTGGAGAAACAGGTCGCAAACAAGCTTCCAGTGCAAAGAGGCGGGTACTGGATACCATGACCAACCTGCACGCCTAGACATTTTCCACTTGCACATCGCTGCCTGTCTTGGGATGTGTTGTGGGGAGGCAGAAGATGGCTGTTGTTCCCTCTGGGGTCATAAAAGCTGGTGGCAGAAATATCAGGGAGTGTTCATCTACTTGAACTCTTCTTGGGGGCATACATCTTGCTGGAGGGCATACAGTCTTACGAATTAGGAGCCTCTAAGTGGTTGGCTAAGTGTTGCCCCAGCATACCATTATTATTGATGTCTACATAGTATTCAGTTGAACTATAGGTCATGATTTATTTAATTAGTCTATTAATGAACATCCAGGTTATTTCTGGTTGGTTGTTTTAATTTTAACTAACAGTGCTGCAAATAACATTATTTTAAATGTATTTGTGCATGTTTGTGTGTATATATATAGGGTAAATTTCTAGAAGTGGAATTGGTGGGTCAAAGTTGATGTGCATATTAATTTTGATGATACTGACTAATTTCCTGACAATTTACATGCCCTCCTGAGCCATGTAGCAGAGGGCTTATCATGTGCTGGCTGACACTTTTTGGTCTTTGCCGATAAGAGAAGAGCAGTACTTCATTATGGCTTTCCTTTTACACTTCTACTATTATGTCTGTCAATAAACTGTTGCAGTTTTTGTGAACTTATTATTCTTGGTCTTTGCCCATTTTGCTACTGAGTCATTAGCGTTTTTCATGTTAAAGAGTTACTTAAATAATGATATAATTAACCCATTGTCATCTAGTTGCCAGTGTTTTCCTCAGTATTTCATTTGTGTTTGGAATGTTTGCAGTTATCTGCTTGTGATGGTTTATTAATTCTTTTATTTTTTTTTACGTCTTTATTGGAGTATAATTGCTTTACAGTGGTGTCTTTTTTTAACATCTTTATTGGGGTATAATTGCTTTACAATGGTGTGTAGTTTCTGCTTTATAACAAAGTGAATCAGTTATACATATACATATGTTCCCTTATCTCTTCCCTCTTGCATCTCCCTCCCTCCCACCCTCCCTATCCCACGCCTCTAGGTGGTCACAAAGCACCGAGCTGATCTCCCTGTGCTATGCGGCTGTTTCCCACTAGCTATCTGTTTTACGTTTGGTAGTGTATATATGTCCATGCCACTCTCTCACTATGTCACAGCTTACCCTTCCCCCTCTCCATATCCTCAAGTCCATTCTGTAGTAGGTCTGTGTCTTTATTCCTATCTTACCCCTAGGTTCTTCATGACATTTTTTTTCTTAGATTCCATATATATGTGTTAGCATACGGTATTTGTCTTTCTCTTTCTGACTTGCTTCACTCTGTATGACAGACTCTAGGTCCATCCACCTCACTACAAATAACTCAATTTCGTTTCATTTTATGGTTGAGTAATATTTCATTGTATATATGTGCCACATCTTCTTTATCCATTCATGCGATGATGGACACTTAGGTTGTTTCCATCTCTTGGCTATTGTAAATAGAGCTGCAGTGAACATTTTGGTACATGACTCTTTTTTTTTTTCACAGTACGTGGGCTTCTCACTGTCGTGGCCTCTCCTGTTGCAGAGCACAGGCTCCAGAAGCACAGGCTCAGCGGGCATGGCTCACAGGCCCAGCTGCTCCGTGGCACGTGGGATCCTCCCGGACCAGGGCACGAACCTGTGTCCCCTGCATCAGCAGGCAGACTCTCAACCACTGGGCCACCAGGGAAGCCCACATGACTCTTTGAATTACGGTTTCCTCAGGGTATATGCCCAGTAGTGGGATTGCTGGGTCATATGGTAGTTCTATTTGTAGTTTTTTAAGGAACCTCAATACTGTTCTCCATAGTGGCTGTACCAATTCACATTCCTACCAGCAGTGCAAGAGTGTTCCCTTTTCTCCACACCCTCTCCAGCATTTATTGTTTCTAGATTTTTTGATGATGGCCATTCTGACCGGTGTGAGATGATATCTCATTGTAGTTTTGATTTGCATTTATCTAATGATTAATGATGTTGAGCATTCTTTCATGTGTTTGTTGGCAATCTGTATATCTTCTCTGGAGAAATGTCTATTTAGGTCTTCTGCTCATTTTTGGATTGGGTTGTTTGTTTTTTTGTTATTGAGCTGCACGGGCTGCTTGTAAATTTTGGAGATTAATCCTTTGTCAGTTGCTTCATTTGCAAATATTTTCTCCCATTCTGAGGGTTGTCTTTTGGTCTTGTTTATGATTTCCTTTGCTGTGCAAAAGCTTTGAAGTTTCATTAGGTCCCATTTGTTTATTTTTATTTCTATTTCCATTTCTCTAGGAGGTGGGTCGAAAAGGATCTTGCTGTGATTTATGTCATAGAGTGTTCTGCATATGTTTTCCTCTAAGAGTTTGATAGTTTCTGGCCTTACATCTAGGTCTTTAATCCATTTTGAGTTTATTTTTGTGTATGGTGTTAGGGAGTGTTCTAATCTTTTACATGTTGCTGTCCTGTTTTCCTAGCACCAGTTATTGAAGAGGCTGTCTTTTCTCCACTGTACATTCCTGCCTCCTTTATCAAAGATAACGTGACCATGTGTGCGTGGGTTTATCTCTGGGCTTTCTATCCTGTTCCATTGATCTGTCTTTCTGTTTCTGTGCAGTACCATACTGTAGCTTTGTAGTATAGTCTGAAGTCAGGGAGCCTGATTCCTCCAGCTCCATTTTTCTTTCTCAAGATTGCTTTGGCTATTCGGGGTCTTTTGTGTTCCATACAAATTGTGAAATTTTTTGTTCTAGTTGTGTGAAAAATGCCAGTGGTAGTTTGATAGGGATTGTGTTGAATCTGTAAATTGCTTTGGGTAGTAGAGTCGTTTTCACAATGTTGATTTTTCCTATCCAAGAACATGGTATATCTCACCATCTGTTGGTTTCATCTTTAATTTCTTTCATCAGTGTCTTATAGTTTTCTGCATACAGGTCTCTTGTCTCTCTAGGTACTTTTATTCCTAGGTATTTTATTCTTTTTGTTGCAGTAGTAAATGGGAGTGTTTCCTTAATTTCTCTTTCAGATTTTTCATCATTAGTGTATAGGAATGCCAGAGATATCTGTGCATTAATTTTGTATCCTGCTGCTTTACCAAATTCATTGATTAGCTCTAGTAGTTTTCTGGTAGCATCTTTAGGATTCTCTATGTATAGTATCATGTCATCTGCAAACAGTGACAGCTTTACTGCTTCTTTTCCGATTTGGATTCCTTTTATTTCCTTTTCTTCTCTGATTGCTGTGGCTAAAACTTCCAAAACTATGTTGAATAAGAGTGGTGAGAGTGGGCCACATTGTCTTGTTCCTGATCTTAGTGGAAATGCTTTCAGTTTTTCACCATTGAGGACAATGTTGGCTGTGGTTTTGTCATATATGGCCTTTATTATGTTGAGGAAAGTTCCCTCTATGTGCACTTTCTGGAGGGTTTTTATTATAAATGGGTGTTGAATTTTGTTGAATGCTTTCTCTGCATCTATTGAGATGACCATATGGTTTTTCTCCTTCAATTTGTTAATATGGAGTACCACACTGATTGATTTGCGTATATTGAAGAATCCTTGCATTCCTGGGATAAGCCCCACTTGATCATGGTGTATGATCCCTTAAATATGCTGTTGGATTCTGCTTGCTAGCTTTGTCTCTTCTAATAGTCTTTATTTTAAAGTCTATTTTGTCTGATATGAGAATTGCTACTTCAGCTTTCTTTTGGTTTCCTATTGCATGCAATAACTTTTTCCATCCCCTTACTTTCAGTCTGTATGTGTCTCTAGGTCTGAAGTGGGTCTCTTGTAGACAGCATATATATGGGTCTTGTTTTTGTATCCATTCAGCCAGTCTATGTCTTTTGGTGGGAGCATTTAATTCATTTACATTTAAGGTAATTATCAATGTGTATGTTCCTATTCTCATTTTCTTAATTGTTTGGGGTTTGTTATTGTAGGTCTTTTCCTTCTCTTGTGTTTCTTGCCTAGAGAAGATCCTTTAGAATTTGTTGTAAAGCTGGTTTGTCGCTGCTGAACTCTCTCAGCTTTTGCTTGTCTGTAAAGGTTTTAAATTCTCCATCAAATCTGAATGAGATCCTTGCTGGGTATAGTAATCTTGGTAATGAAGGTAATCCTTCATCACTTTAAATATGTCCTGCCAGTCCCTTCTGGCTTGCAGAGTTTCTGCTGAAAGATCAGCTGTTAAACTTATGGGGATTCCCTTGTGTGTTATTTGTTGTTTTTCCCTTGCTGCTTTTATTATATATATATTTTTGTATTTAATTTTTCACAGTTTGATTAATATGTGTCTTGGCGTGTTTCTCCTTGGATTTATCCTGTATGGGACTCTTTGTGCTTCCTGGACTTGATTGACTATTTCCTTTCCCATATTAGGGAAGTTTTCAACTATAAACTCTTGAAATATTTTCTCAGTCCCTTTCTTTTTCTCTTCTTCTTCTGGAACCCCTATAATTCGAATGTTGGTGTGTTTAATGTTGTCCCAGAGGTCTCTGAGACTGTCCTCAGTTCTTTTCATTCTTTTTTCTTTATTCTTCTCTGCGGTAGTTATTTCCACTATTTTATCTTCCAGGTCACTTATCCGTTCTTCTGCCTCAGTTATTCTGCTATTGATCCCATATAGAGTATTTTTAATTTCATTTATTGTGTTGTTCATCGTTGCTTGTTTCATCTTTATTTTTTCTAGGTCCTTGTTAAATGTTTCTTGCATTTTCTCTATTTCATTTCCAAGATTTTGTATCGTCTTTACTATCATTATTCTGAATTCTTTTTCAGGTAGGGTGCCTATTTCCTCTTCATTTGTTAGGTCTGGTGGGTTTTTATCTTGTTCCTTCATCTGCTGTGTGTTTTTCTGTCTTCTCATTTTCCTTATCTTACTGTGTTTGGGGTCTCCTTTTTGCAGGCTGCAGGTTAGTAGTTCCCGTTGTTTTTGGTGTCTGTCCCCAGTGGCTAAAGTTGGTTCAGTGGGTTGTGTAGGCTTCCTGGTGGAGAGGACTAGTGCCTGTGTTGTGGTGGATGAGGCTGGATCTTGTCTTTCTGGTGGGCAGGTCCACGTTTGGTGGTGTGTTTTGGGGTGTCTGTGGACTTATGATTTTAGGCAGCCTCTCTGCTAATGGGTGGGGTTGTGTTCGTGTCTTGCTAGTTGTTTGGCATAGGGTGTCCAGCACTGTAGCTTTCTGGTCGCTGAGTGAAGCTGGGTGTTTGTGTTGAGATGGAGATCTCTGGGAGATTTTCTCTGTTTGATATTACCTGGAGCTTGGAGTTCTCTTTTGGACCAGTGTCCTGAAGTTGGCTCTCCGAGCTCAGAGGCACAGCACTGACTCCTGGCTGCAGCACCAAGAGCCTTTCATCCACACGGCTCAGAATAAAAGGGAGAAAAACTAGAAGGAAAGAAAGAGGATAAAATAAAATAAAGTATGATAAAATAAAAGTTATTAAAATAAAAAACAATTATTAAGAAAAAAGTTTTTTAGAAAGTGAAAACAAACAGACAAAAAAAATGGACAGATAGAACCCTAGGACACAAATCGTGAAAGCAAAGCTATACAGACAAAATCTCACACAGAAGGATACACATACACACTCTGAAAAAGAGGAAAAGGGGAAAAAATAATAAATCTTGCTCTCAAAGTCCACCTCCTCAATTTGGGATGATTCGTTGTCTATTCAGGTATTCCACAGATGCAGGATACATTAAGTTGATTGTGGAGATTTAATCTGCTGCGTCTGAGGCTGCTGGGAGAGATTTCCCTTTCTCTTCTTTGTTCGCACAGCTCCCGAGGCTCAGCTTTGGATTTGGCCCCGCCTCTATGTGTAGGTCTCCGGAGTGTGTCTGTTCTTCACTCAGACAGGACGGGGTTAAAGGAGCCGCTGATTCGGGGGCTCTGGCTCACTCAGGCCGGGGGGAGGGAGGGGCATGATGTGGGGTGAGCCTGAGGCAGGAGAGGCCGGCGTGACGTTGCACCAGCCTGAGGCGCGCCATGCGTTCTCCCGGGGAAGTTGTCCCTGGTTCCCGGGACCCTGGTAGTGGCGGGCTGCACAAGCTCCCTGGAAAGGAGGTGTGTATAGTGACCTGTGCTCGCACACAGGCTTCTTGGTGGCGGCAGCAGCAGCCTTAGCGTCTCCCGCCCGTCTCTGGGGTCCGCGCTGATAGCAGCGGCTCGCACCTGTTTCTGGGGCTTCTTTAAGCAGCGCTCTTAATCCCCTCTCCTCGCGCACCAGGAAACAAAGAGGGAAGAAAAAGTTTCTTGCCTCTTCGGGAGGTCCAGACTTTTCCCCGGACTCTCTCTAGGCTAGCCGTGGCGCACTTGCCCCCTTCAGGCTGTGTTCAGGAAGCCAACCCCAGGCCTCTACCTGCGCTCCGACCGACCGAAGCCCGAGCCTCAGCTCCCAGCCCCCGCCCGCCCCGGCGGGTGAGCAGAGAAGCCTCTCAGGCTGGTGAGTGCCGGTCGGCACCGATCCTCTGTGCGGAAATCTCTCCGCTTTGCCCCCTGCACCCCTGTTGCTGTGCTCTCCGCCGCAGCATGGCTCCGAAGCTTTCCCCCTCCGCCACCCACAGTCTCCACCTGCGAAGGGGCTTCCTGGTGTGTGGAAACATTTCCTCCTTCACAGCTCCCTCCCACTGGTGTGGATCCCGTCCCTATTCTTTTGTCTCTGTTTATTCTTTTTTCTTTTGCCCTACCCAGGTACGTGGGGAGTTTCTTGCCTTTTGGGAGGTCTGAGGTCTTCTCCCAGCATTCAGTAGGTGTTCTGTAGGAGTTGTTCCACGTGTAGATGTATTTCTGGTGTATCTGTGGGGAGGAAGGTGATCTCCGCGTTTTACTCTTCCGCCATCTTCCCCCTCTCTCTATTAATTCTTATAATGGCTGTTAAGTAACATGTTTCTCAGTAAAAGATATGAAATTATTGTATAAAGTTACCCATAGTCATAATATCATTCATTCCTTTTATATCAATAAATGTTTCTTGTTTAAAGCCCATCGTTCACTTTAAGTGTGTAAGATGATTTTAAATGTGTTTTGTGACTTACTTGCTTTTTTTTTGCTTTAAGTCTGAATAGTCATAGTAGTAGCAAAAAAGCCAAAAGGTAACAGCTTTTAACTGTCAAACAATTTCACCATTACACGCACATACACTTTGGCTCAATTTATTTACTATTGTACTTGGCCCCAGTCTCAAACCTGTGCTGTGGAGTAAAATGGAATAATGACTACCTACTCGTATATGTATGTGTGTACCTACATCTATAAAGTTAAATATAGAGATATTTATGTATTGTGTTTACATTTAAAAGTACAGAAGTCATAAGCTGACAAATGTGCTCTTATATGGATATCAGATGTTCCCAACCTGAAAAAGACCAATAATTTTCTCTTAGAAAATACATCCTTTAACAAACTAGACTTAGCAATGCTCTCCAGAGTGAAAGTGATGACTGCTCAAAAAGAATTAAAGATGTATCTTTGCTGGTTTTTTTTGCTTTCTTCTGAGCTTACATGACTTTCCTACATCCTACATTCATCAGCGCTCATTTACTTTTGACATGACAGGTACCAGATATGGCTGTGCTCGGTTTCTGAACTTGAGGCCAGGAAACATTTGTCTATTGAAAGGAGAGATGTGTTGGAACTGGTTGAATCCTGGACTAGAGTCATTAGATTCAACATTGGACAATGTTTACATGGCATGGGAATGTCCAGCCTTCCCTCATCACCAGCCTGTCCAGCCTCCCACACATCTGGAGTCCTTGGCGTGCTCCTGACGAGAGCCCTGGCCCAGGCTCTAGTACAGATTCAGAGCTTAGAAAAGCGAGAGTGCTGTAGCTCTGACTCAGTTGTTCTTAACCTCAGTTGCAACCTTGGGGTAAGGGAACTAGTATGTGGTATTAATACTCGGGAGGACAGAGCCTGCAATTTATTCCTTGTATGTAACCCAGAGGGCAGTTGGTACTTCCCAGCCACCTCAGAAATTTGGTTAAATTTGTTTTCAACATAGTATATGTGGCCTGTGACAGCACATACAAGTTCCCTACATTTTCTAGGATTTCCTACAGTTGACATCCTTATGCTTCTCTCTGTTCCTATAGTGCTGGTTCTGCCCTTTGCCCAGGAGTATACATACGCAAAGTCCATTCCCTTCACTGGTTCCAAAAGAAATGCATCAAGCATTTGGTGAGGCTGGGTTATATATGGGGAGAGGAGTATCATTGAGATGGGTCACATAAAGAGCAGTTAGCCTCCTGATGGACTCATAATAGTCCTATATATTTTATACATTTAAAATTTTCATTTTAGAGGTGAGAACCTTAGACCCAGAAGGGTTAAGTCATAAGACTAGTAAGTGTCAGAGTCAGTATTAAACTCTGATTCTTCTCAGTACCTTGTATACTATTACCAATATGTGTCTCTAATTGTCATATTTCACTGTAATGGGATTGAGTAGATATACATTATAAAATTAGTTTTGAATAAATGTACAAATACAATAAGAATATGGTTTATTTCTGCAAGCAACACTGAAACAGACTCTAAACTCTAATGGAAATGTAAAAGACATCATTTTTAAACTATTAATACATATTCCCTAGGCAGTTGTGATAGGTTATGTCTTAAAAATGAAAGGGAAAAACATAAAGATGAATTAGGTCACCATATAAAGAGAGATGTGTTTGAGTATTTTACCAGTCCAAATCCACTTACTTTATGAAACCTAATAATATTCCAGGTTAAGGTAGACGCTCTGCCTATTAAGTAGGTCAGTAAAATATGCCTGTGAATGTCTAGCATCGTATTGACTCATACACCTTTCCATGTTAAAATATTTAGAAATTTCATCAGTTTGAGTACTTTGTGTAATATTCCAACCTTTCTGTCCTTAACTAACTTTTTTCTTTGATGAAGTGGTTTTCTCTAGTGTTCCCAAGAAACGTAATTTATGTAGAAATGCACCAGTAAATGGTTCCTGTGCTCATCCTGGCCTAAACAATGTGCTTGTTCTATTATGGAAATTTACTTTTCTAAACAGAAGGCTCCCTGAGTGATAGACAGCTGTTTCTATAGGATGGTAATTAATGTTTTTTCCCATTAAAAAGAATGCTTTACATACTTAAAAAAAGAGGTTAGCACAAGGGTCATGATACATCCTAATTTTAAACCAGCTTTACTGAAACATATTAGATATAGATGAGATAATTACACAATCCAGGAATATCCTTCAGAAAAAAAGTGTGGCTCTAAAGCAGTAGTCTTCACCCTTTGCATGCATCAGAATCACCTAGAAGGTCTGTTAAATTTTTCAGTTTCTATTTTAGTACCTATAGGGTTAGGCCTGATAATTTACATTTTCAGCAATTTCCCGAGTTATTCTGATGCTTTTGGTCCAGGGACCACACTTTGAGGAACACTGCTCTAAAGTATTGATGCTGTTTTCAAAAAAACATAAGTTATACATCCAAATGAATGTCTTTAAAATCATATACTTCTTCCAGTAATGGTGCTGTGTTCAGTAATCTCTGGAAAATTTCCCGCTTGGAATTGCCTTGAGGGTCAGTTCATGAAGCAGATATGAAAGCTATTTCCCTTATTTAACAGTCACACAGTGTCTCCTGCTTTTTTCTCCCTGTCCTCATATTTCTATGGTGGTGGAAGTGTTACTGAAATACATATTCCTGATCTTTCTACCCACTCCCTCCCTCACTCTCCTGGTAGGCCAGCTCAGGTGCTTTACTTGCTCTGAGCTTGAAACTAGCCTGGCACATCTTTAGTTGAAGTAGGAAAGAGTAAGAAATCCCACTTGGGCTCAGGTACCATTCTGATAGCCACCTTTAACATTGGTAAAGCTGATGTTTTTGGTCTCCGTTTAGTTGTAGAACTCTGGAGTGGAACTAGGATGAGTGATTGAATTTAGACATGAAATCCCACCTTCAACCTTGAACCTGGTACTTCACAAGATTTAAATGGCATTTCAATGGAAAACTGAGGAATCGACCTTCAGTTTTATTTTTTAAATTTCCTTTCCCAGTGTCCTATGTCATGCTCCCTCTCTACTTTGAGTGAACAGTACTCATGTGGGTGCATATGTTCAGTTCACAAATTACGTGTCCAAGTCCTATCGTGCTAAGGTACCATATCAGATTCTTCAAGAGTTACAAAGGTGAATTTAACACAATGTGTGTAAAACGCTTATGTTAGTTCAGGGAAGAGAATAAGAACAAAGAAAATGCTAAAAATTGGTGCTACTGGCAGTGTGAGCAAAGCAATCTGGGGGGAAACGTGAGATCACATTCAGTAGATAAGTTAAAGAGAAGGTCTCTATAAGAGGCAATATTTGAGATAGGCACTGACTGATGATAAGTGATTGAAAGGAAGGAAACTAGTGGGATTCATAATGATCAAAGGAAACTGTATAAACAAAGGTAAAGGGCATGTGATGAATAAGAAGGAGTGGTTTTAGGTGAGTAATTTATGTAAGCCCAGTGTAGGCATTAAGGAGAAGAGAGAAAGAAGGCTGGGGAAGTATGTGGTGGTAGACAGGGAAATGCCCCACCCACTGCTTGCCCACATGCCCTGCTGTGAGGAATTGGTAAAAAGCTTCCACCTCTCTTTTCCACCTTCAGAGTCTGCCTCAGCTGTGGAGAATCACCTTGCCCAAGATGATACCTAGGCCCTAGATAAGTGGATGGGGGTATATGAAAGTGAGATTAAGTTTCATGAGGGACACTCTGATTGGCAGTATTCTCTTGAGAGTTCCCTACTGAGTTGGCTTTGCTTGCTTCACCCTTTGATCTTCCTCTGCTCCACCTTTCTTCCTTATACAGGTGTTGATCTTTAATAAGTATCTTGTGAACTAATGCCTATGTTGTGGAGGACCTTGAATTCCAAAGTGAGGTAGATATTCATACTTAGACTCAGGTTGTTCCTGATTGTCTACAGAACTATCTTGAAGTCAAGTGACATGCTTAGAGATATATTTTAGGAAAACCAATTGAGCAAGAGTGTGTGTAGAAGAGATTAAAAGGGAGAAAACTGGAGTAGAGACAGGTGAAAATTTTTGCCGTAAACAAAGAGGGTGTAATGAAGGCCTGGAAGAAGATACTAAAGGAATATGGATATGAATGTGAGGGATATTGAGACAGAAGAATTTGTAAAACTCAGGAATTGATTGGACATGAGAGTTGAGGGGTGAGGAAAAGCTGGAACCCAGGTTTTCTCCAAGATTTTCAACTTGGTGGACTATGAAAATGGTAAGGCTATTAACAAAATTAAGGGAGTCAATTAAAGTAGTGTAAGGAATTAGGAATAAAGGTTATCTATGGTTTATGCCTTTTCTTATGTTTTTTAACTTATATTTACAAATGTACATGTGTTGGTTCTTACTGTACAGCAAAGTGAATCAGCCATATGTATACATATATCCCCTTTATTTTGGATTTCCTTCCCATTTAGGTCACCACAGAGCACTGAGTAGAGATCCCTGTGCTATACAGCAGGTTATCATTAGTTATCTATTTTATACATGGTATCAGTAGTGTATATATGTAAATCCCAATCTCCCAATACATACCACCACCACCCCTTTCCCCATTGGTATCCATATGTTTATTCTCTACGTCTGTGTCTCTATTTCTGCTTTACAAATAAGATCATGTATACCATTTTTCCAGATATCACATATATGTGTTAATATACGATATTTGTTTTTCTCTTTCTGACTTACTTCACTCTTTATGACAGTCTTTAGGTCCTTCCACATCTCTACAAATGTCCCAATTTTGTTTCCTTTGATGGCTGAGTAATATTCCATGGTATATATGTACCATATCTTCTTTATCCATTCCTCTGTTGATGGACATTTAGATTGCTTCCGTGTTCTAGCTATTGTAAATAGTGCTGCAATGAACATTGGGGTGCATGTGTCTTTTTGAATTATGGTTTTCTCCCAGTAGTGGGATTGCTGAGTCATATGGTAGTTCTATTTGTAGTTTTTTAAGGAACTTCCATACTGTTCTCCATAGTGGCTATATCAACTCACATTCCCACCAGCAGTGCAAGAGGGTTCCCTTTTCTCCACACCCTCACCAGCACTTATTGTTTGCAGATTTTATGATGATGGCCATTCTGACCCGTGTGAGGTGATACCTCATTGTAGTTTTAATTTGCATTTGTCTAATGATTAGTGATATTGAGCATCCTTTCATGTGTTTGTTGGCAATCTGTATATCTTCTTTGTAGAAATGTCTATTTAGGTCTTCTGCCCATTTTTGAATTGGGTTGTTTGTTTTTTTGATATTGAGCTGCATGAACTGTTTATATATTTTGGAGATTAATCCTTTGTCCATTGATTCATTTGCAAATATTTTCTCCCATTCTGAGGGCTGTCTTTTCATCTTGTTTATAGTTTCCTTTTCTGTGCAAAAGCTTTGAAGTTTCATTAGGTCCCATTTGTTTATTTTTATTTCCATTACTTTAGGAGGTGGGTGAAAAAAGATGTTGCTGTGATTTATTTCAAAGAGTGTTATGCCTATGTTTTCCTCTAAGAATTTTATAGTGTCTGGCCTTACATTTAGGTCTTTAATCCATTTTGAGTTTATTTTTGTGTATGGTATTAGGGAGTGCTCTAATTTCATTCTTTTACATGTAGCTGTCCAGTTTTCCCAACACTACTTATTGAAGAGGTTGTCTATGCTCCATTGTATAGTCTTTGCCTCCTTTGTCATAGATTAGGTGACCCTAGGTGCATGGGTTTATCTCTGGGCTTTCTATCCTGTTCCATTGATCTATATTTCTGTTTTTGTGCCAGTACCATACTGTCTTGATTGTTGTAGCTTTGTAGTATAGTGAAGTCAGGAAGCCTGATTCTTCCAGCTCCATTTTTCTTTCTCAAGATAGCTTTGGCTATTCGGGGTCTATTGCATTTCCATAAAAATTGTAAAATTTTCTGTTCTAGTTCTGTGAAAAATGCCATTGGTAATTTGATAGGGATTGCATTGAATCTGTAGATTGCTTTGGGAGTATAGTCATTTTCACAATATTGATTCTTCCAATCCAAGAACAATCTCTCCATCTGTTTGTGTCATCTTTGATTTCTTTCACCGGTATCTTATAGTTTTCTGCATACAGATTCTTGCCTCCTTAGATAGGGTTATTCCTAGGTCTTTTGTTCTTTTTGTTGCAGTGGTAAATAGGATTGTTTCCTGAATTTCTCTTTCTGATCTTTCATTTGTGTATAGGAATACAAGAGATTTCTGTGTATTAATTTTGTATCCTGTGACTTTACTAAATTCATTGATTAGCTCTAGTAGTTTTCTGGTGGCATCTTTAGGATTTTCTATGTATAGTATCATGTAATCTACAAACAGGGATAGTTTTACTTCTTCTTTTCCAATTTGTATTCCTTTTATTTCTTTTTCTTCTCTGATTGCCATGGATAGGACTTCCAAAACTATGTTGAATAAGAGTGGAGAGAGTGGACATCCTTATTTTGTTCCTGATCTTAGAGGAAGTGCTTTCAGCTTTTCACCATTGAGAATGATGTTTGCTGTGGGTTTGTCCTATATGGCCTTTGTTGTGTTGAGGCAGGTTCCCTCTGTGCCCACTTTCTGGAGAGGTTTTATCATAAATGGGTGTTGAATTTTGTCAGAAGCTTTTTCTGCATCTATTGAGAGGATCATATGGTTTTCATTCTTCAATTTGTTAATATGGTGTATCACATTGATTGATTTGCATATATTGAAGAATCCATAGGCTCCTTCTTGATATCTGTTCCTCTGTATGTCTCAGACCTAGTTCACAAGGAAGTTGGGGGACAGTGGCTTATTTTGAACCTGACTTTTTGAACCAGTGAACATTTTGATGCTGCTATTTCAAATTAAGGTAGCTTTATTTTTGCATTTAAGAATACAACTATTTTAAATGACATTTTACATTCATTTGGTATATTTATTTTCTGCCTACTGTAGGAGGCCCTTTTTAGCAGTGAGGAAAAAGCAATGAACAAGCTGAAAAAATTCTTGCAATTGTGGAGCTTATAGTCCGGTATGAGACAGAAGATAAACACATGTTTTTAAAAAGCAAGACAATTTTAGGTTGGGGTTATACTAAAAAGAATGATGCATTAGAAAGAAACTGTTAGGTAGCCAGTGAACACCCATCTGAAGTGACTGTTGAAATGCATCTTGAAGGGTGAGAGAGAGTCAGCCATGTGAAGAAAAGGTGATGGAAGGATATTTTGAGGCATGAAGAGCAGCCAAGGCCTTGTCTTTAAGGTAAAAACATCTTGACATGTTTGAGGTACATAAAGGGCAGTGGAGAGAATCACAGTGCACAAGTAAAGAAGCACAAGAAGAGTTAGAGGGACTTGCAAGACTCCGTGTAGTATCAAGACTTCAGACTTGACAGCAATTTGGAATTCATTCTCAGGTCAAGTAGGAGGTTTAGAGAGGATGATAACCTAACAGAATTCCAATATGATGTGTGTTATCAGTACTGATTCTTCTGTCTTTATATTCATGGACATGCCAGCCATGCCCATGATGGTCACAGAGTCTGGAACATTCATAAGAGAATATCAGAGGACTTACTCTGGCTTTTCTCTTCTCTTTTCCTTGAGGACTGGAAGAGTGTTTTAGGGTGTTGTTCCTGGTCTAATGTCTAAAAGCATTGAAAGTTCATGGTCTTAGAGTTCATTGTGTTCTTTTCCAAAAAGATATTTTCCACAGCTCCAGGATGCTAGAATCAAATAGGACCAATCAGATTCTCTTTAACATTAATTTAGAATTGGGATTCAGGACTTGCAGCCAACTAGCTATAAATAGGAATCCGAGGTGGTGGTGGCCCTATGTGGTTAATATATATACATTTTCAGAGAGTGAGAGAGGGAGGGGAGAGAGACGGAGAGAAAAAAGAGGAAGAATGAAATAGGTAGGGCAAAGCAGATAATGAAGGAAAGATTGGGCCCTTGGCCCAGATTCTCATGTAACTAGCTCCACTTTTCCTTAAAAGTGAGGTGGACTTTCTGCTTTTGCTTTTCATGAGGCATCTCTGCAGCTCACCAATAAATTCTACAGTTTGCTTGAAGTAGTTTAGTAGGTTTCTTTTACAACCCTAAAGGGAAAGGGGCCAAGGGAAAAGCATGGTTGGAGTGGAATAGGATGGGAGCAGATTTATTTGGGACATTTTTATGCATAAAATTTATGCCTTAGTACCCTTAGAATAGGGGGAAGAAAAGGAAAGAATGTCATAAGGCTTCAGCAGGCCCCCATACTTTACATGGCATCCTGGTTAATTTCATCGTCCGCTTGAACTCTCCTTTTTCTGAATGTAAATTAGAAAAAGAGATAGAAAACAAAAGAGGATGAAAACAAAATCTTCTCCCTGGCATTTTGTATGCTCACAGTTAATCCCTTTTAGTGGTAACTGGAGAATTTGCCTTCTCTTCCTATGTGCTACTGTTACGATATCAAATTGCCACCTGGTGTTCATATTACTACTTTCTGCTCATATCTGGACTTTAAAAGGACTCTACTTTTCAGTTTAGAGTTTGAAATGGTATGATTTACCTCTCTTTGGAAAAGTTAGAGGACAAAACCTTCCATAATCAGATTATAGATTTTGCTTCTCCTGTGAAAGTCCCACATTACTTCATGAGTCATGTAAACTGTTGTTTTGTGCGTGGTTATTCTTTTATCATACTTGGTGCCAGAGAAGGAGTCATTGACCCCAGCTCTTGGGCCTGAGACCACATTGTCATGTGAATAATCCAAACTTACTAACAGTTTATATGATCTGGAAACAACATTGATGATAAATGTATACTGTACACTTAAAAATATATAAAGGAGATAAATGTATATAAAGGAGATCTGATTTATGGGACAATTATGTCTTTTAGAGCACACTTGTCCCCGCTACAAGATAACTTGAGTCTGGGGGGAATTTCATAGTGGACAAGCGGGTTGGAGGAATCTTATACATAGGATACTGCTTCTCCTTTTTAAAGAGTAATTATGTAATATTATATACCAACATCGAGAGAAGAAATATTACTACTATTAGTTTCAGTATTGTAACATATTCTTGTTAGTTTCTGTGCTTTCTGCCAGTACACAGTTATACATTTACCAAGTTGTAGTCATTCAGTAAGATTTTGAAGTTTTTTAACTGAGTATCATACAGAAAATACTTCTCACCGTTAGTGTTGTGTATGTGATTACTTCTTTTTATGTACACAAACTTTGTATTGAAGTATCCAAAGCACAGAGAAGGTACAGTGCAAATTTTCACACAGTGGACACCCCTGTGGTCTCCACCCAGATCAAGAATCCGGATGTTACCAGCACTCTAGATTTCCCTCTGTGTCCCTTCCAGGCCCCATGCATGCCCCCAAAGGGTAACCGATATTCTGACTGCTACCTTCTTTGATTAGCTTTGCTTGTATGAATATTTGAACTTTGTATAAGTGAAACTGCATAGCACATCCCCTTTGGTGTTTGGCTTCTTTCACTCAATGTTATTTTTGTGAGGGTCATATGGAGGATTGCATGTCCTTGAGATCTGCTCATTTTCATTGTTGTGTAGTATTTCATTGTTTGAATAAACCATAATCTATCCATTCTGATGTTATTAATTGGACCTATTTTGAGCAATGCTGCTATGAACACTCTTGTACGTTGTGTGTGAACATAGGATTCTTTTCTCTGTGTATCTACCTACATGTGGTTACTTCTAAATCAATTGTGACTGATTGAAAAATAATGAGATGGTGGAACATATTCCCAATTTAAGTGCTTTTTTAGAAGATGTATTAAAAACCCATTATGGGTTGTTGTAACATTAAATGCGATCACACACACACATCACTTAACGCAATGACTGCCACACAGTAGGCACTTAATAAAGATTAATTGCATGGATGGACATATTGAGCTTAACAAAAGGTGGTTTTAAAGGCAATAATGAAGATTAGCATTTATCTACTGACATATATGACTTTGAAAACTCTCTGCTAACTATAATTCTGAAAATTTGATTGTTTTATCATGAATCCTTTGCAAGTTTCTTCTTTCCCTTTGAACAGTAAATTTGAGAATTGGACAATAGTAGGGGTCTGATAACACTAGATGTGATTCTTCTTTAGTAAATTTCCCTTTACTACCTTTGCTTAAGTGGTGCCAGATTGCTCTAATCCTCCACTGCTGTATGGACTCCCTCTCAACCCAGTCAGCATTTGCAACACAATTTCATTGCTCTTGAATTTGCAGACAGAGTTTTTTTGTTAACATCTTTATTGGAGTATAATTGCTTTACAGTGTCATGTTAGTTTCTGCTGTATAACAAAGTGAATCAGCTATATGTATACATATATCCCCATATCCCCTCCCTCTTGAGCCTCCCTCCCATCCTCCCTATCCCACCCCTCTAGGTGGTCACAAAGCACCGAGCTGATCTCCCTGTGCTATGCAGCTGCTTCCCACTAGCTATCTATTTTACATTTGGTAGTGTATATATGTTAATGCTACTCTCCCACTTCTTCCCAGCTTACCTTTGCCCCTCCCCGTGTCCTCAAGTCCATTCTCTATGTGTGAGTCTTTATTCCTGCAGACAGAGTTTTGATTTTAGTATCAGGCCCATGAAACAGTACTTGTGCATCTGTCCGTTTGGAAAGCTTTCAACAGGAGACCAAATGCCTAAAGCTGGCAAGAAGGGACTGCCGACATTCCATGTTTTGTGTATGGATAGCTGACTGAGGCATCCAAATTTAAAAACTGGCTCCTATCTTCCTGTGATGTATCATTTTATAAATGGCTCAAAGTGAAGCAAAAAAAAGAAACCTTAGGTTCTGTCCTTTTGCTCTTCTCTTTCTTTTGCCATGCTCTTCAAGCAAAAGCAAAATGTGGGGAAAGACCATTTCACATCAGCTTGTTTCTGCAAGTTCTAATGTGCAGAATTTGAGCTCCCTCAAGAAGAGGTCCTGTCTCTCTCTTTAGTTTGATCAGAACATGGGCCGATAGCTGTCATTTTTGTCCTCTACACCCAAGTTTGTGCCTACTCATTGGCCTCCCTCATGTTTTTAAATGTGCTCAGGGTATCTGGGAGACCACTGTAGAGCAGGGCAGTTGAGCAGAGGTATGAAGTCTAATGTCTTTTGGGGTCAGGCAGGTGAGAGGAAGGGTGAAGCTTTAGATAGAAGCTAAAAGGAAGGGCAGGGGCTGGTTATTATTATTTTGTCTTTTTTTTTCTTATTGGGATGTAGTTGCTTTCCAATGTTGTGTTAGTTTCTGCTGTACAATGAAGTGCATCAGCTCTATGTATACATATATCCCCTCCCTCTTGGACCTCCCTCCCACACCTCCCCATCTCATCCATCTAGGTCACCACAGAGCACCGAGCTGAGCTCAGGCAGGGGCTGTTTTAAGTAGAGAGTGCATGCTTCCCTGAAAGTATGCAGATATGTTAGAAAAAAAATTCTGATAGGAGTTGGTTTTCACCTCTCCTTCATCCACATACACTTTGTGCATGCATGCATATGCACACACACATCCACACATGTATACCACACACACCCTTTCTCACTCATGCATAAACATATTTCCTCCAAAACTGCTTGGACTGGAGGAATAAAACAGTTTGCTGCTAGATTGTATGTGTTGGGTGCCATTCTGTTACTCTATTTAGACTATATGTGTATGATGAAGATTTAGCATAGTATTGTTCAGTGGATGGGGATGTTTAGTGAGAGTGTATGTGTGTGTGTGTGTGTGTGTGTGTATGTGTAAGAGGGGGAGAAGGAGAGAAATTATCTCATCACACACACGCTTACAGCTTACATACACATGCAAAAATGACTGATCTGAGGAACTGATCTTAGCAGAGATAGTGACCATTTTTCAGAACTTGAACTAGAGTGAAAGGGAAAACTAGAGGCTTAAATTAAGGAATAAAAATGCATGTAAATGAGTGAGAAACTAAGAAGTTCGCAGAAAGTCCTGATTTTTTAAATCTTACTCTGTTGACTGCTCAAGTCCCAACTAAAAATTATACACTAGCTAACATGAATCGTGATGACAATGAAAAATATCATTATTTAAGGGAAAAGCATGAACTAATCTAAGTTTTATTATAACCGTTAGGATTGTTCTAGGAAGAGAACTGGATTTTTATGATGATGTTATGATGCTATTACTTGGTTTCTATCCTGTCCCATTTCCATCCACATATACTTTGCATACACACTTTCTCTGCCCTTCCCCTTCTCTTTCTCTCGCTCTCTCTCTCCCCCATGAAGACTTTTCCTCCAAAACTGCTGAGGTTGGTGAAATAGAGTTAAGAGAGAGATTTTAGAGGAGAGTGAGAAGGATTTCAAAGTGCTTTAGCTTTCTGGACCTGATATCATCTTTTGTACATACATCTTATTTCATTATAAGGATTGCATTTTTAAAAATCTCATATCCCCATAAGCAGGTATTTTAATGTGTTTAAAGTATATCCTTTAATATGGATGTATTCTTGCCAAGTGTTATATGTAGGTATATTGGAATTTATATAGATGATGTTATACTGGAGGTCCCTAATTGTTTCTTACTTTTTTCCACTAGACATCACATTTTTTAAGATCAATCTATGTTGACAAGTTTATATAACTAATTTGTATCTTTTTAAAAAATTGAGGCATAATTGACATATACTAACTTGTACCTTCTGGATAATTCTTTGTGATGGGCAACAACCTTTCCTTTCTCCTCATTGTGGACACTCAGCTTACCTCTAACTCTTTACCAACCCAAACAATGCTTTGAACCAATCTTTTTTAATTTTTTTTTTTTTTTTTTTTTTTGCGATACGTGGGCCTCTCACCGCTGTGGCCTCTCCTGTTGCGGAGCACAGGCTCCGGACGCGCAGGCTCAGGGGCCATGGCTCACGGGCCCAGCCGCTCTGCGGCACGTGGGATCTTCCCGGACTGGGGCACGAACCCGTGTCCCCCGCATCGGCAGGCAGACTCTCAACCACTGCACCACCAGGGAAGCACTTGAACCAATCTTTATGGGGCTCTGTGAGAATTTTCCTGGTATATACATCCTGGACTTGTATACTTATATTTATATTTATATTAACGTCTGGCAAGATAGTGCTGGATTGCTTTCCAGAATGCCGACACCAGCCATCACTCATTAGCAATTCGTGACAGTCTCCACATCCCATGAATACTGGGCAATATCTGACTTTCTAACTGTTGCCAATTTAAAAGGTATAATGTGATATCTTATTGGTGTCTTTGCTTGCCTTTTCCTGATTGCCAGTAATTTTGAATGTCCTTTCACATTCTCATGAGCATTTGAGTTTCTTCCTCTGTGTACTGCTCATCTGTTTCCTTTGCCCATTTTCTACAGTCTTTCTCCAGCTGATCGTAGGAGTTCTCTGCCGGTGCTAGATATTGACACCTTAATTTTTTTTTTTTTTTTGAGATTAATCTGCAAAAGCTTCCTGTGGGTGAATTTTTTTTTAACATCTTTATTGGAGTGTAATTGCTTTACAATGTTGTGTTAGTTGCTGCTGTATAACAAAGTGAATCAGCTATATGTATACATATATCCCCATATCTCCTCCCTCTTGCTTCTCCCTCCCACCCTCTCTATCCCACCCCTTTAGGTGGACACAAAGCACCGAGCTGATCTCCCTGTTCTATGCAGCTGCTTCCCACTAGCTATCTATTTTACATTTGGTAGTGTATATATGTCCATGCCACTCTCTCACTTCGTCCCAGCTTCCCCTTCCCATGTCCTCAAGTCCATTCTCTATGTTTGTGTCTTTATTCCTGTCCTGCCCCTATGTTCTTCAGAACCATTTTTTTTTTAGATTCCATATTTGTGTGTTAGCATATGGTATTTATTTTTCTCTTTCTGACTACTTCACTGTATGACAGTCTCTAGGTCCATCCACTTCACTACAAATAACTCACTTTCATTTCTTTTTATGGCTGAGTAATATTCTATTGTATATATGTGCCACATCTTCTTTATCCATTCATCTGTCGATGGACACTTAGGTTGCTTCCATGTCCTGGCTATTGTAAATAGAGCTGCAATGAACATTGTGGTACATGTCTCCTTTTGAATTATGGTTTTCTCAGGGTATATGCCCAGTAGTGGGATTGCTGGGTCGTATGGTAGTTCTGTTTTAAGTTTAAGTTTTTTAAGGAATCTCCATACTGTTCTCCATAGTGGCTGTACCAATTTACATTCCCACCAACAGTGCAAGAGGGTTCCCTTTTCTCCACACCCTCACCAGCATTTATTGTTTGCAGATTTTTTGATGATGGCCATTCTGACCGGTGTGAGGTGATACCTCATTGTAGTTTTGATTTGCATTTCTCTAATGATTTTTGATTTGCATTTCTCTAATGATTTTTGATTTGCATTTCTCTAATGATTAGTGATGTTGAGCATCCTTTCATGTGTTTGTTGGCAATCTGTATATCTTCTTTGGAGAAATGTCTATTTAGGTCTTCTGCCCATTTTTGAATTGGGTTGTTTGTTTTTTTGTTATTGAGCTGCATGAGCTGCTTGTATATTTTGGAGATTAATCCTTTGTCAGTTGCTTCATTTGCAAATATCTTCTCCCATTCTGAGGGTTGTCTTTTCATCTTGTTTATGGTTTCCTTTGCTGTGCAAAAGCTTTTAAGTTTCACTAGGTCTCATTTGTTTATTTTTATTTCTATTTCCATTTCTCTAGGAGGTGGGTCAAAAGGATCTTGCTGTGATTTATGTCATAGAGTGTTCTATGTTTTCCTCTAAGAATGTTATAGCGTCTGGCCTTACATTTAGGTCTTTAATCCATTTTGAGTTTATTTTTGTGTATGGTGTTAGGGAGTGTTCTAATTTCATTCTTTTACATGTTGCTGTCCTGTTTTCCTAGCACCAGTTATTGAATAGGCTGTCTTTTCTCCACTGTATATTCTTGCCTCCTTTATCAAAGATAAGGTGACCATAGGTGTGTGAGTTTATCTCTGGGCTTTTTTTTTTTTAAACATCTTTATTAGAGTATAATTGCTTTACAATTTCTGCTTTATAACAAAGTGAATCAGTTATACATATACATATGTCCCCATATCTCCTCCCTCTTGCATCTCCCTTCCTCCCACTCTCCCTATCCCACCCATCTAAGTGGTCACAAAGCACCGAGCTGATCTCTCTGTGCTATGTGGCTGCTTCCCACTAGCTATCTATTTTACATTTGGTAGTGTATATATGTCCATGCCACTCTCTCACTTTGTCCCAGCTTACCCTCCCCCCGCCCCGTAATAGCTCTGGGCTTTCTATCCTGTTCCATTAATCTAATTTCTGTTTTTGTGCCAGTACCATACTGTCTTGATTACTGTAGCTTTGTAGTATAGTCTGAATTGACACCTTAATTAATACACTGTGCGTACCATCTCCATTTCTTTCACCCACTAACTCCTTTATAAATTTCCTTAATTTTGTTGAAATTGGAGTAATGTTCTTTTGCTTCATAGACTGTGCTTCTGAAGTTTCATTGAAGAATTCCTTTAACCCAGTGTGTCGTGAAGAAGGGACAGGTTTTTATCTATGCCCCTCGGCAGAGACCTGGAGATGTTCTTAGAAATCACCTGTAGTAACAACCTCACAGCCAGTTCTTCAGTCCATGTAGATGCCTCACAAAAATCTATGCCCTGTCCTCCCTAGTAGTAAATATGCTTGAATATGGGACCACAAGCCAAATAAGTCATTTCTTTTTGTGAATGAAATATTAAGGGCTTGTCTAGTGGAATTGCACTTGTGCTGTGGCTCCCTCCATCAGATGTCTCTCCAGGAGCCCTTGAACTGTATTGCTACACAACACTCTCATTCACTGACAAGAACCTTGACGAGGAATGAAGATCCTTCTGCTTCCCATGTCCTCTAGGAAATATTTAAAACTGAAAGACAAGCAAAGGGTATTTGGTCACTGTTATTTTGCATATATTGCTCATTTTATATTTATAGGTATAATCTTGGCATAATGCAAAAGAGAATGAAATATTTGAATGTTCTACTTCGAAATGAAAATTGGAACAACATAAGCTCATGATGTTGTTTCTGAAACTTGAGACTATCTTTAGCTGATTTTTTTGGAGACCAAGATAGCATTACTCTCCTAAGGCCGGCATGAAATGACTCCTTCAGTTAAGTTCTCATTTGGCATTTGGGCATCCCAAGTCAGCTAAGGAAAAGATATCCCCCATGAGAGCCCTACACTTGATCAGTGAGTCACTAAGATGTGAGATAACATAATTGAATGAAAAATACAGTCATGTAGGTTTGAGGGAGTCTTGTGGTTGCCAGTAATATATTTAAATATACAGAAGTTGCTTCTGGATGAATGTTTCACTGTTTCATCTGGTAGAGATGATTCCTCACACATGTATTACAGTGCAGGTTTTTGGAAGCCTTTTAGCTTGTACAACTTGAGCTATTTTTCTTGCATTCATTTTCCAACTCCTGGACATCCACATTTTACACCTATTTCCTTTTGACTAAGCCTGTTGTAGGAAGTCACCGTAATCTACTGCCTGTCAGGGATACTGGATTGCATTGCTTTGTAACTTTGCCTTCTTTAGAGTTACTATGTAACATATCTTTTCAAGAGTATCAAAAACACTTAAAAGTAATGTTTTTCATTGCATTTCCTAGTAACTGTCATGGTTAAAGTATTAGAATGTAAATGTAGAGTTATCAGTTTTACTCAAAATAATTTGGGGATATTAAAATCCTAAGTGTAGGTTTGAATCTATGAGTAATTTTTAAACTTTTCTAACTGTTTTGGGATTTTAATCATTGATCTAAAAGTAGAGATAGCACATTAATAGATGCAATGAGTATTTAGAAATTGGACTCTGTTTCTTCTGCAAAATGAATATCTTCAACGGACAGGAACACTTGCTAATGTGATATCAAAATTTAAAATGTATTTTATCCCAGTTGACCCTAACCAGCTGAACTCATAAACTGTCATGAGTTTTAAGTGGCTCAGTACACCAGACTCTTACTAGACCATACTGAGGATCCTTTCTTGACCAGTGAACAATGGGAATTGTTTAGCCAAACACTGTAGACTTCTAGACTCATTCTGTGCCAAACAAGTGAAAGTTTTCAATGCTTAATGAGTATAACCACCATGAAAACCCCTTCCTAATTCTTGAAATTTCCCTCTCTGCAAACTGTACAGTGATTTTCTTCACTAATGTTCTGTTGCTTGGGAAACATTTTGTTTGTTTGTTTTTTGTTTTTAGCTCTAGAGTTCTTTGTTTTATTCCTTGATGCTGCTAAGTCATTTTTACAATAATATGACACAAAAAAGCAATATAATTATCTAAAAATGTCTTATTTTGATCATAAATACTTCAATTCCTTTTCCAATATTTTTAACCATAATTTTTATCCAAATGTTAGTGGACCGTTTATATTGGAGAATCTTGGATTGTCGTATACTCTGCCCCCCTCCCAATTTCTCTCCCTTTTCTTGCAGGAAACTTATTAGCAATGAAATTCAGCAGGGCAGCCCGTACATTGGCACCATTGGCAATGAGGAAATCATAAGTTGTGCCTTTAAATAATACCACTAAATAATTATAAAAAGTCAGCTGGTGGGATTATAAAACTGGTCAAAATAAGAAAGAGAAAGTAAGCATTATGGTAATAAGAGGAATTATTTTATTGAGTGCTTGCTATTGACTCATTATTACTGACTAAAAAAAAGCTCCTGAAATCAGTTCTTCTAACAATCCTCAGAAGTAGATAAGGAGACTGAGGATCATGGAAATAAAGACTAAATCTCTATTCCGAATCATTCTGTGAACCAGTTTGGGAGAAGGCCTGATTCCCAAAGCACTCACTGAACGGCTGCATTTAAAGGTGTAGTGTTGTGTTGACCTTGATCCAGGACAGGGATGGCTAATTCCTGATGATGGATTACACAGGCTTTTACACTCTACCACTTCAAACTGCTTATCTCTTTGAGAGCTATAAACCTCACAGAGTTCTGAATGAGAGGAGCAGTACTGTGGAGTGCATGAGAAAGCCTAACGAATGAAGAAGGGTAGGATGAATTATGGTCCATATACATTACAGAATATTATAATGCTCTAAAAAGAAATGATCAAGTTATACCAGTTGAGTTGAGTAAGCCTCTGTGATGTCTGGTACCGTTAAGTGAGAAAGATAAGAGTAATGTTTATAATGTTACTCTTATTTTATAAAGCACAAAAATCTCTCTATACGTGTGCGTGTGCATGTGTGCATAGATAAAAAAATCATGAACCAGGTGCTAACGCAGGTTACCTTAGAGAGATGGTCGTGGCTGTCATGGTGGAGAATGTAGTTGGAAGAGGGAATAAAACAAAACGAAGGCAGCATTAGATACACAGAAACAAACCAGAAACAACAAAAGCACCCCAGCATGTGAAATAACCTCTTATGTAAAATAATATATATGGGTTGTTATAGGCTGAACTGTGTTCTCCAAAAATGATATGTTGAAGTCCTAACCTCCTGTACATCACATTGTGATTTTTATTTGGAGATAGCGTCTTCACAGAGGTAATTGAGTTAAAGGGAGGTCATTAGGGTGAGGCCTAATCTTATATAACTGTGTTCTTATAAGCAGGGGGACATTGGGGCACAGAAAAGATGATGTGAAAAGAGACAAGGAGAGGATGGCCATCTGCAAGTGAGGGGATGCCTGGGGCTCAAAGAAGCTAGGAGAGCGGCCTGGAACGTGTCCTTCCCTCAGAAGGAACCAGCACTGCCAACACGTTGATTTCAGACTTCTAGCCTCCAGAACTATGAGACAAAAACATCTGTTGGTTAAACCATCCAGTTGGAGGCATATTTTTAAGGGCAGCCTTAGGAAACTGATAGACGGGTATATAAATTGATAAAGAAATTAGGGGATATAAAGGTAGAGTTTAACCACTTTCATTTGTGGAGATCCTTAGGATATATTGTCAAGCAAAAAAAGGAATGGTATTACAGTAATGTCCATAGTGTGCTTCTATTAAATTAAAAGGGAGTAAGAAAGGCATCTCTGTAATTAGATGTGAATTGAAATACCAGCTTTACCACCTCTTATCTATGTGAACATGGGCAAATTACATTGTTTTATCATGTACTCAGTGGGGCTAATGATGCCCACGTTGTAAGATTGCTTGTGGAATAAATGGCAGAATGATGCATGTAGAGCTCTAAGGCCTTCTTTGATGCTCCAAGTCTTCCAATTTGCTGTCTCCTATGTCTGGAAATTTCTTTCTTTTTTTTTTAATATAAATTTATTTATTTATTTTTGGCTGTGTTGGGTCTTCTTCGTTGCTGCGCGTGGGCTTTCTCTAGTTGTGGCGAGTGGGGGCTGCTCTTCATTGTGGTGTTCAGGCTTCTCATTGCGGTGGCTTCTCTTGTTGTGGAGCACAGGCTCTAGGTGCACAGGCTTCAGTAGCTGTGGCATGCGTGCTCAGTAGTTGTGGCTCACAGGCTCAGTAGTTGTGGTGCACCAGCTTAGTTGCTCTGCGGCACGTGGGATCTTCCCAGACCAGGGCTCAAATCCCTGTCCCCTGCACTGGCAGGAAGATTCTTAACCACTGTGCCACTAGGGAAGCCCCCTGTCTGGAAGTTTCTTGACGTAGCTGACTCTTCGTCCTACCTGTCACCACCTTGGATGGTCTCCCCTGACCATTTTCCTCCTCTTTTCTTTGTCACAAAACACCCATTTTACCTTACTCGTAGCATGTTTTTCAAACCTCACGTTATTTCTTTGATTTCTAGTCTACCTCCTGTTTCCCCCACAGTCCATTCACTCCACGAAGGCAAGAATTATTCTTGTCCTATACACCACTGACTCTCCAGTGCCGAGAACATTGTCAAGCACAGAGAAGGCAATCAAGAAGTATTCGTTGATTAAAAAACAAAAGTTAAAAATAAAAGAAGTATTCGTTGAATGAACGAAAGTGCTTTAAACAGTATTTGTCACATAATAACTACACAGTAAATATTGGTGATCTTTTCTTGTTCTTCTCATTATACAAGTATATGGTCCCCTCAGTGACACGTACAATAATCCATATGTGGAGAAAAAAGGAGGGTTTCTTTAATTCCTCACCATCCTTTTTCACCCCAAACATTGGGAACATGCTTTCCTTGGCCCAGAGGAGAAATCTGATCTGAGTCCTCTTTTAATTTTTTTGAAAATGTGATGGATTCAGGGATCACATGCCACAGAATCTACTCAAAATTACGATTAAGGACTTCTTAAGCAGGCAGATAGCTGTCCAACAGCCTACAGGTACTCTCTCTCATATTGTGACCTTACTTGGCTCAGGTAGTTATCAGAGGTGTAATTATGTTTAAAGAGAAAATAGGAACCACTGCTCTTCATCCAGAAATGTAGCAACACCCCATCTGGAGCATGATATGCTCGTTGCTGAGAAACAGCATACAGGGATAAAAAATTTTGGACAGTGTTAGCATAAAATCCAATAAGCATGAATAGATCCAGGTAAGCAAATTATAGTGATCCAAAGGCAGTTTATTTGGATTTGTAGTTTAATTGTTAGAAAAGGTGGCCTGAATATTATTACTGGAAAAATGGTGTAGGGGCACACGGGTTCAGAGCACTCAGTGTTAGGCTTTGTAGGCAGTGGTTTTTATTCGTCTTGTAGTTCACATCAGTCACACGTGACAGCTGAGCACGTGAACCTGTGTGGTGTATCACTTCAATATTCCTTGAAGGGATCAAAATATGTCAAATTTTTAAAGCTTTAGGAGACAGATGGGACCACAGAGATTTCAGTAAACTTTGCTGTTTACCCTCTTCGTATGAACTTTCAGTGATGAGAAGTGGCTCTGGCATCAGAAACTCCTTCTCATTTTTCTTATTGCCAGAATTCTTACCTGTGCTGAGTGAAAATTGTCACCCCTCAATTGATGTCCTGCTCATTTATCCGATTCTGTAAAAATAGAATATGTCTATTCCATTTGACACTGCTTTAACAACTTGAAGATTGTGGTAATGTCCCTGCCTTTCTTCAAGCTGAACATCCCAAATGACTTTACAACATTTATTTCACTGGAAAAGAGGGGCTGAATTGGCCCTGGGTCCCATCAAAGGTTTGAATCCTTTCAGAACCTAAGAGAGGAAGAGGTGGGGCTCATGGTGTGTAAAGGTGGAGCGTTGGACAGAGGGTTCCGTAGTCTGTCCAGGAGTTGTCTCTATTACCTGAACTCATCCTTGGATTTTCTCACACCCTCAATGGGGGCTAGGGCAAGTCCTCATGACAAAGTGAAACAGTGTGTGAAGATCCACACATAAGTCATTTTCCAAACACTTGAAATATTAATTTATGCCTCATTCAAACAGATAAGTAGGCATTAGAATTGTTAGATGATTTACTCCTTTAATGGGGCAAAGACATGTATGAAATTGGCTTTGTATTCTAAATTTATTTTTAGAGTACACTTTATGAGGATTATTGCCATAATGAAACCAGAATTTGCCAAGCCATGTTCCATGCTATGCAAGTGGCTTTCAAGATATTAGTAGATATTCTTCAGAAAGAGGGTACCGTGAGACTCCAGGATCCACAAAGTTTCTGATCTTATCTTACACTATCATACCATGTGACAAGTGATATTTTAAAACAGGAGTTAGAAAGAACTGCTATACTATATTGCTATCCTAATATGTTCATTCCCCACAAAAAACATTTTATACAGATTCTCTGGATGTATGACCAGAGTATTGAGATTATTTTTAGTGGCCATTTAAGATGTATTTTTTAAATACTAAATTTATGTGTTTAATAATTTCTCTATATAATTCTTCACTATATATTATATAGTTTGTCTTTTTTATTTTTGAACTTGCTTAGTACTGTCATTTCTTGGCATAATTTTAACACCAACTACAATGTTATTATGGTAGTATATTATACTTACTTTTTACTGCTTAGTATATTTGAGGTGTAATAATATTTAATAGTTCTTTTTGTTTTGTGTTTATTAAATATGATTATCTCATTCCTTCATATAGACTATTTTTGTGTGAATAATTTAAAATATTTACACACACAAACATACACTCATTATGAATTAGTAAAACACTTAAGTCACTGAAATGTTAAGGGCAAGTACTACTCTTAATAAAACGAAATATACCAATGAAGTTTTAGAAAAATCTTCTCAGGTGTTCTGCCTCTCAGTTTAGAACAGCTGAATGCTTCTAAAGTAAAACAAATTCCCCAGGAAACAAAAAAGAAGTGCTTTAGAAATTTAAATATTAGTTTTTAGATTATTATAGTGTTTATTTATTTAATCAAGACAGTAAGTCGGAAACCCAACTTCACAACCACCCTCAGCTGACTGCAAAAGTGTTCTTGCTCTTTCTTTAGAGGATAGATATTACCAAAGCACCCCCAAACAAATGGATTACATATTCTATACTTTTCATTTCCCTTGAACATTGCAAACACATTGGGGTCTACTTGTAATGTTGTTTTGGTGGTTTATGCAGCTGAGACCATCTTTATGGGGAAACCATCTTACATTTGGTGTTTTGGTATAAAATTACTTTTGAATGGGTCCCAAGATGGGTCTATCATTGTTCTACGTTCTGCGTGTTACACACAGTGATTGTGATTTTAAATTTTGTGTCTTGCTCTGTTCTGTGCCCTGCAATAACTAGAAAGGCACATGAACACAGTCTGTTACCAGAAGGAAGCCAGTTTATTTGGACCTCAGAGGATCTTATGAAACATATCTTTACTGTTCCCACGCATCTGTCTCTTTCTGCATGTATCAGGAATGGACACAGGAGGTCCACTGCTACTTGTTCTCCTTCTTGCTTCCTTTTTGACCTTTTCCTCCTTCCTTCTGGATTTTGGCATCTGCTTAATCTACTGTGTCTACTCAGGTCAGGAGGATTCATTTATCCTCATGCTCAAAGCCAGCAATGCCATTAATATTGAAATTTTACATACCGTCCTGTGTCCTGATGTGTTTGAGATACACTCATTCATTAGGTTCTCATGTGCTCAAAGGCTGCTTTAATATCTTTTTGATATTAAAGACAGAGAGCATTCTGTCTCACTGAGGCATTACTAGGCTAAAAGACTACCTTTAATCTTTGATAAGATTGTGTAGAAATAAGGGTATGAAGGAATCAGAAATTTGTTCTGAAGTATATAGTAATGTTAATGGTTAAATTTAGTAAATATTGATATATGTTTTTTATTTTATTTATATATATATATATATATACCTCCAGTTTCCCAGGACTGTGGAAAGAATTGTTTGTACATGTAGTTAAGAGCAGCTTAACTCATACGCATAACTGCAGTCAGGATCCATCTATTCCCATCACTCTCACCATCAGTCTTGCAACTAGAACTAAGGTGATTAACTGTCTCAGTTTGCCCAGGCCTTGGAAAGAGAGGGTCCTGGGACATAGAACTTCCATTACTAAAATGTGGGAAGTCCTGGGAAATCCCAGTTTCACTGAGACTGAGAAGGTTCCCAGGAAGTGGGATTTTTAAAAGTGAGAAAATCCCGGGGAACAAGTTGGTCACCTCACTTGCCACCAACTTCTGACTTCATCATGAAGGATTTGAGTGAATTTATGCTCTAGGGATAGTTGAATCAGTTCTTGCTTCAGATTATAGTGGATGGGAAAAAATGTCCTGTTGTGTTACTCCTGGTTGTCATAATGTATATCATCTCCCCATTTTCCTGTGGAAAAATTCCCAGTTTCTCAACACAGCATATTAAACACTTCACAACCTGGCCTATACCTTCTCCTCTGTCTTTACCACACCCTGGCTTCCTATATGCTCCAGCTCACTGAACTTTGAGTCATTCATCTTCAAGCCTTGGGACCTGAGCATACATTTTTGTTTCTTCCCAGTCTCCCTTTTCCCCTTCTCTCCTACTTCCTCCCTCCATTAGGTATACTCGTTTTGTAAGACAGCTCAAATGTCTTTGCCTCTGAATAACTGTTTCCATCTTTGCCAAGAAGAGTTATCCCCTATCTTTTGTCAACTGAAATTTAAAAATAATAACAACAAACTATACAGTGTGAGAGCTGTGAGCTTGTTTTATTCAGGGACCTTACTGAGGACTATAGCCTGAAAGACAGCCTCTCAGGTAGCTCTGAGGAACTGCTCTGAAGAGGTAGGGAGAGAAGCCTCTGTGTGTGTGTATATGTGTGTGTGTGTGTGTGTGTGTGTGTGTGTGGTGAGGTATGTGTGTGTATGTCTTTATTTTGACTAAGGAGTACTTGCAACCAAGCATAGGTAGAAGGTTATTGCTAGTCACAAGGAACAGATACTTCAGTTAATAATTTTAGTGCTTTTCTAAGTATGGGAAGATGCAAGAATTGGGTTCATAAAATTTTTCCCTGAAAAATATCTAACTATCTAAGGGCCTGTTTTGCCTGTTTTCCCAAAGCACAGAGTGCCTCATCCTGTTATTCCTGAAGCCCTTTCAGGGTGCACCGTAGGTCAGTGACTACAATGGCTAGTGCCTTGATCCTTGTAGAACTGGTTGGTGGGCAACATTCTTTGTTTTATACCTCTAGTTCTGTTTATATCTTAATAATATACTTTATCATTTAGTATTCCAAATATATAATCAAGACCCGTCTTCTTTACTAGACTATTTCTCAAAAGCAGTGATAGACTTATTTTTCTTTTTGCCTCTGATCTCGGAGAGGCAGCAACGAGTGGTGGCGTGAAGCAAGATCTTAATTCCCTGCCCAGGAATTGAACCTGGGTAGCCTGGATGAAAACCAGGAATCCTGGCCACTAGACCCCCTGGCTCTTGCCCCCAGTGAAAAATGCATTTCTCTCGGAGGCAAAAACTGTAAAAACTGGCGCAAAGTTTATTATTAGAGACATAGCACAACAACAAGTGGGAGAGCACACAGAGGAACAGTTTGTTTAGTTAAGATAGAAGCGAGGCAGAGATGCACACCTGGAGAGGAAGGGTGTGGGCATCCTCCCGGATGAGGAGTGCAGTAGAGAGGCGGTGAAGTCATTTATATAGGGCAGTTCTTCCGGGTCTCTGTTTACCTTTGGCCAATTACCTGGTTTCTTTCTCCACACCTGACCTGCCCTACGAACCGCCCCAACATGGGTGCACAATTTTTTTCCAAGCTGGATTTCAGCCCAGAGTCCTATGGGATGACCTTAGCATCACATATTATGTAGTGATGCCCCCTCCTTTTTGACCCCCAAGGAGCCTTTCTGTGCATGTGCAGTGTCTCCCTTGCCCCAAGGATGGTTTATATGACCTCTTGAGCCTTTACTCAAACAACGTTTAGCCCCTCTCTGTCCCTGCCATGACTGTTACCTTAAGGTGTCCACAGGAGACAAAACCTGGCTGTTTACCCTGTTCCTGCTGTTACTTCCATTTCAGAGAGCAAACAGGAGGTTGATTTTAAATGTCTAACCTGGAGCCCATCTATCTCCTGTCTCAGGAAATGCAAACAGGAGACTAGTTCTAAGTGTCCTGCCTGAAGCCCACTTTCTCCTGCCCCATGGAAAGTAAATGGGAGGCCAGTTGTAAATGCCTAGCTTGGGGTCCACCTATCTCCTGCCTCATCTCCCGTGCTTAAACTCTTGCCTGGTGCACAGTGAAATTTGTTGAGTCAACATCTTAGATGGATATGTTTTCAGTTCTTTTAAACAGATGAGAAAACTGAGATTTAGAGAAGTAAAATGATTTCACCTATATCAAGAGCGAAAAAGTGGCAGAAGCAGGGCTAGAACCTAAGTTTTCTAACTCTAAAGACCATGCATTCATTACCACTTCAGTTGTATGTATTCATTGCCGATAACCTACACTCCCAACTTGAAAATAGAGAACTCTTGAAAGGGTCAGGAGAAATAAGTTTCAGGAGAGTGAGAAAGGAATTCCATATTTGAGGCAATGATCTGCATGCCACACAGGAGAATTTCTCTAAGGGAAAATGGTGCATTTGGATTAGCATGGCCTTACATTAAAAAGAGTCATTATTGTCTGTCTTACATATTTCAGTTAAACTCAGACTAGACTTGTTAATTTAGGTCAGCTTGCTGTGCCTTAGATGACTTTAACTAGTATATGATAGTTCTAAAACAAGTCTTAGAATAAACTGAAATAGGATTTTGTTTATAATGTCTTTTGTGCATTTAAGAGAGAGGTTACTCTTCTGTTAAATCAAGCCATTTAGTTAGCATTAATTTGAATTAAACTCCGTGATTTTGTCACATTTCTATCAGGTTCAGTGTGAAAACATTGCCTAGTTCCCTCAATCAATTTAATTTTCAAAAATTAAGGTGGAGATAAAGGTTGTGGATGTGTAGAGTAACGTGCCTCTCAAGCCAAACTTAAGAGCTAGCATCTTGTCTAAAACAATCTAGAGAATCTTAAGGAATAGTCACTTTAGGGCTTCCCTGGTGGCGCAGTGGTTGAGAGTCCGCCTGCCGATGCAGAGGACACGGGTTCGTGCCCCGGTCTGGGAAGATCCCACGTGCCGCGGAGTGGCTGGGCCCGTGAGCCATGGCCGCTGAGCCTGTGCGTCCGGAGCCTGTGCTCCGCAACGGGAGAGGTCACAGCAGTGAGAGGCCCACGTACCGCAAAAAAAAGAAAAAAAAAAAAGAAATAAAGAAATAGTCACTTTCTAAATATTGAGTTAAAATAAAAGGTCTGGTGGTGAATTTTCACTGCTTTTAATGAAACACCAGTGTTCCTAGTTTAGCTGGGATTTATTCTGTGTGCCTGGAACATATTTCCTGAGTTTTTAGATGCTCTGTTTCTCCTGCAATTAGAATAACTAAGTACTCAGTTGTCATGGAAATACTCCCCTCTGTAAAAATTCTTGAAACATAAGCTTTCTTGATTTGTCTCTCTTTGCAGAGAAAGCAGTTACTATTATCTTATCCTCCTTTCTTTGTGCTTCTTTTTGTATCTCTCCGTACCTTCCAATTCATATTGTTTTATAGCACTTTTGTGGTGCTTGATCCCTAGTTGAAAATGCCTGTTCATTCATGAGAACCAGTAATAATATTCAGATGGTGTTCCAATCTTTTAGTAGTTGACAGTAATCACTGAAAAGGTGCATATATGTAGCTGAGGCATTGTTATGTTGGCTGCTTTTAGTTTAATCCAATTTCAGAATATTCTAGTAGTTACTTGGAAATAGAATATTGTGTTTTCAGAGGAAAATGATGGTGGGCCTCCGCAGCTGACACAACTAGGCGAGAACCATATCTGACTCATCTCAATGAGACTTCATCCTACACTATTTGGGAGGTCAGTTAATATTATCACCAATGGGGCTTCCCTGGTGGCGCAGTGGTTGAGAGTCTGCCTGCTGATGCAGGGGATACAGGTTCGTGCCCCGGTTCGGGAAGATCCCACGTGCTGCGGAGCGGCTGGGCCCGTGAGCCATGGCCGCTGAGCCTGCGCGTCCGGAGCCTGTGCTCTGCAACGGGAGAGGCCACAACAGAGAGAGGCCCGCGTACCGCAAAAAAAAAAAAAAAAAAAAAAGAAAAAAAAATATATCACCAGTGTATTTATCAGGATAGGCATATAATAATTATATGTTCTATGAAAGGAAACACTAAAGAGGTTCTGACATTAGATCCTTTTTTTCTCGGGGGTGAAGTAGGTGAGATGTGGATTTTTGAGAACTGGTGGTTTAGTGATACAGAGCATGGAAATAGAGCCTATTATTTTCCTCTATCATTTAGTTATATATATATAATTTGCATCTACAGTATGTGGACACTGTGCCTGGTGCCTGCAAGTTCTATAGTGACATCATAGTGTTAGGCAGCAGCCCAGCATAATGGTAACAGGCACAAGATTTGAAGCCAGACTGCCTGGGTTCACATCTAAGTGTTTTTATTCGTTACCTCTGTGGCCTCAGTCTTCAATTTTCTCACTTGAAAAATTATGATTGCACTTCTTTGTAGGGTTGCTTTTGGTGTTGAATGATTTCCTATTTGTAAATATTTCAGACTAGTACCAGGGACATAATAAGCACTCTGTTTGTAAAATGTAAATAAGACAAAATGTTGAGCAAGAGACAAAGTTTCTACACTCATGGAGTTAACTGCCGTGTCAATAATTCTTCATTGGTTGATATCACTCCCCAGGCACCGTGTCAGCACCAAATAAAACATGTCCCCAAGGCAGCTTTTGATAGAATAAATAAGAGAACAACAAGGGAAAAATTGAACAGGGGAGAGAGTTCACCAGCATTGAGATGCTCTTCAGTTAAGCACCCACACAATTTCCCCTTATGTCTACCAATGCCCTTGAAGGAAGGATGATAGGAGAAGTAGATTATAATGAATGCACATAAATATATGTATGAATCACAGGGCTGACTTGGCAGAGACCAATACATCTTTCTCAACATAATGGATATCTTCCTAAAGAGTTGTAGATACACTGAGGGTCTTTAAATCCAATTATATTTCAAATACTCCAGGAGAGCCTGTTTAAAAGTACCTATGGTGGACCCTTATAAGGGAACTAGCCACTACCTAATTCACTTAGTTTTTATATTTTGGCTTTTGCATTGGATTTTTAAGTCACATACTAGTGACTAGTTTTTCCTGAAGTATAGATTAATTTAAAATAATTGAATGTGTTTAAACTTTCTGAGAGCAGGTACTCAGTTTTTCTTAACAATATGAGCACTTGGCATATGAAGGCATTCAAAAGGGAATCGTTAAAATGAGTAAATGAATGCAGTGTCATCTAAAATATGAAATATGTGAAATTTTAGGTTGGATTATTAAGCAGTAAATTTCTCTTCAAATTAACAATGACTAAATACTTTATTAAATGTTGTAGAAAGAGTCAGAAATAGAAAATATTTAAAAAACTGACAAACACAAATACAGCATCTCTAAATGATGTAAAGAGATGAATCTAGGCAGGAAAGGCTCAAGATTCACAGCTATCCCTGATTTTATTCCCTTCCTCCCTTCTTGGATTGCTAATTTCCATCATTTCACAGCACCCCTTGGTTATTTAATATCCTAGAGTTAAGGCAGGGGCATAGAATATGGATCCAGATTCCCTTCATGTTGAAGCACGACCCTAGGAAAAGACTCGAGTCCTCATGGAAAGGGAGGCCAAGAGCCCTACAGATTGTCGGGACCCTGGTGGACATTCTGGAGTTGAATATAGTTTTCAATCCATCAGAATATTCAGTTCTACTCAGTATTTCTCAATTTCCTAATCCAGCTCCCTTTCCTAAGATTCTCATGGCAACTTAAACCTTCTCCAGGATTACTGGAACCTATTTCCCAGCTCCTGCCACACTCGAGGTCAATAGATGAGCTCACTCCTACTTCCCAGGAAAAAAGTAGGAGCCTTCATCTAGAAATCCCCTCTACCAAAACCCAGTGCATGGACACCCATCCGTAACTGCGTTATGGATTATATCTTGTTCGTGATGATTCCTTCTCTTTTCCATATCTTTAAGTTATTCTTCTCTGCTGGTTTCTTCTCATCAACAGTTAAAGTGATTAAACCTCACCCATAAAAATAAAAAAAAAAAGGCAAAGTTTTCTGGATTCCATGTCTCATTTAGCTACAACTCGAGTCATCGTTCATTTCCAACATAGCCAAGATTCTTTGAATAGTTATATATTCTGTCTCTGCTCTCTCTTCCTCTTTTCCTCAGTTGGAGGTAAGTATTTTGCCCAGCTGCTCTATCAAAATGTTCTTCCAAGGACAGCTATGATGTCCTTGTCACAAATCCAGTGGAAAATTTTCAGTTTTTTCCTTGCTTGATATCCTTGCAGCATGGGACATCATTGACCTCACCTAGGCACTTCTGTTCTTTTTCTCCTTTCTCCTAAACACTCCTTAAATGTTGATATTTCTCTGTTTTTGCCCTTGGCTCTTATTCATTAATGGTATATATTGGCTGTCTTTTGTGTGCCAGGTACCATCTAGAACCTGCTTCACTTCTTATTCTGTTCGCTATCCTTGCTAATGCCATCCAGTCCCCTGAATTAAATTATCAACTATATCCAGTGTTGGCAGATTTTATCAAATAAAAATATGACATACTGAAAAAATTATTCATTGTTCGCCTGAAATCTAAATTTAATTGGATGTCATATGTTTTATTTGGCAGCACTAACTACATCAACACATCAAAGTCAAATGCCTTCAGGAACCAGTTAGCTAACAAAAGGTATAAAAAAATAATAGTGGGGACTAGGGCAAACTGAAGAGCACACATCCCATCAGAAGACCTTGAAATTCAATTTCTTTCACACCCTTGTAGGCAAATACATTGGGTCAAGGGCCACAGGTGATCCAAGATTACACATTTGAAACTTCTAAAGTCTTTATACTAATGATTCCTTCTAGTTCTGTGTATATAACTGTTTCCTAAATATCTTTACTTGGATATTCTCCTGGTAACTCAAGATGCACAAAAATAAAGTCCCTATGTTACAGCCAGAGTTATCACTCTATAATACAGATTGGATCATGCCACTTTCCAATTTAAATCTTTACCCGATTCTTCATTGCTTTCAAGATAAAATTCAGGAGTTTTATGTGTCCTTAGGTTTCTAGTCTCACCAGCTCCATTTTTATTTAGGATTCAGGCCTGAAATAGTCTTACGAAGAAGATGTATTTATAAATCAGTGACTTTAATACAAAATAGTAAGCCCTATTGTAGCAGAATACATTAGAGCTAAAAGATGAGATGAGGAGCATCTAACTCTGTCACTCACAAGGGGAATGTCATCAAATAACTTATGGAAGCTCAGGTGTACTTTAAACTTGTAGTAGGCAGAATAATGGCCCTCCGAAAGGTATGCATGTCTTAATCCCTGTAACTTGTAAATATATTAATTTATATAGCAAGGAGAATTAAGGTTGCAGATGGAATTAAGGTTGTCAGTTAGCTGACATTGAAATTGGGAAATTATGCTGGATTATCTGGGTGGGCCTAGTGTAATCACAAGGATCCTTAAACATGTAAGAAGGAAGCAGGAAAGTCAGAGTCAAAGTGATGCAATGTGAGGAAGACTCAACTGCCCGTTCTTGGCTTCAGATGGAAGGAGGCCACAAGCCAAGGAAAGCAGGTGGTCTCCAGAAGCTGGAAAAGGTAAGAAAATAGATTCTTCCCTAGAGCCTTCAGAAAGGAATGCAGCTTTGCTGACACATTGATTTTAACTCAGTGGAACCCATTTCAGTCTTCTGACCCCCTCAGAGGTATAAGATAATACATTTGTGTTGGTTTAAGTCATTCGTTTGTGGTAATTTGTTACAGCAGCAGTACAAAACTAATGCAGAACTAAAGTGAACAAGTGATCAAGATGGGGACTGGCCCTCCCTACTTGGGCTTGACACATACAAGGGCCTGGAGTTGTAGGAGACTGTGGCTAATGGGAAGCACAGTATTTCTGTGTGTTTAGAGGGTAAGGGCCAGTGGATGAATGTTTCGATGTGACTCCAAAGGAAAGGGAGGGGATGAATTGTGGAAGGCCACACATATCCTTCAGAGGAAGTTGGGCTTTATCCTGAAGGCACTAGGGAATCCCTGAAGGGCTTTCATGATGAATAAGATGATACTTCATAAATGAGGACAAACTATTGAGAGTGGAAAACTTTAATTCGCCTTTTTTTTTTTTTTTTTTTTTGCTGTACGCGGGCCTCTCACCGTTGTGGCCTCTCCCGTTGAGGAGCACAGGCTCCAGACATGGCTCACGGGCCCAGCCGCTCCGCGGCATGTGGAATCCTCCCGGACCGGGGCACGAACCCATGTCCCCTGCATTGGCAGGCGGACTCTCAACCACTGCGCCACCAGGGAAGCCCTCGCCTTATTTAATGTACCCAAAATAGATCATTATTTGTTTTTGAGGTGTGATCTGAACTGTAAACTTGTCATATTTCCTAATTCCAAGTTTTTTCCTCTGCTGTTTTCTGGAGTGTGTACTCAAATGTTCATTTGTATTATTTCAATACTCTTGCTCCCTTGTTTACCCTCATTGGAGAAAGCATCATCCTAAGGTAACAGATGCAATGTCATGGTATTTTGATTCTCCCTTTAATTCCCTCCTTTGATGATCAGTTGTCCAGTTGTTGTATTTAGAAATGGAGTCTTCAGACTAAACTACGCCCTGTATAATGCCAAAATGATTCAGAAAAATCAGCCGATGAGGTGACTGTATCATCAGTTATCTTATTGAAGGGAGACAACTGTGCATTCTGGTGCAGGAGAAAGAATAACAGCAGACACAGGTCTTTTTACTCAAAAGTTTTTTATTGAGTAGCTATTTTGTGGTAGGCGCTGAGCCTGGCACTGGATATCTGTTGGGGAAAAAAAACAAATGTGATTCTTGTCCTCCAAGAGACTACAGTTGAGGGACAGAGAGAGAGAGGGAGAAAGAGTTGGAAAATAGATATTAAGCAAGTAAATACACACAAAAATATGGATTTAACATTTGTGGTAAATGCTGGGAAAGAAAGGAACAAGGTAATTAGAGAGAGAGAAATAGATAGGAGGATGGGATATGTCTTTTATCCTGGGCAGTCAAGAACTTTCTAAGGAAGTGAGATTTGCAATGAAAGTTGAAGGATAGGAGGGAACAACTTAGAAGCAGTGAGCAGAAGTTCCTGGTAGAGAGAATATGGTACAGAAGGTCCTGAGGGTGGAAAGAAGGCCAGTGAACTAGGGCAAGTTGGGGGCAAGGGGCACAGACCTTGAGGAGGCAGAGGGTCAAGTGCCCACAGGTGCCTAGAGTCTTGGTTGCAACTGGAACTGACTGGGCAATTGTAGTCAAGCTGCTCAGTCTCTGGACTTTTCTGTACCCTGTGAAAGGCACTGAGTGAACTTGATGCTCTTGCCTACCCTGCAAAAGAATAAGACATCAGGGCTTCCCTTGTGGCGCAGTGGTTGAGAGTCCACCTGCCGATGCAGGGGACACGGGTTCGTGCCCCGGTCCGGGAGGATCCGGCTGGGCCCGTGAGCCATGGCCGCTGAGCCTGCGCGTCCGGAGCCTGTGCTCCGCAACAGGAGAGGCCACAGCAGTGAGAGGCCCACGTACTGCAAAAAAAAAAAAAAAAAAAAAAAAAAGACATCAATTCCATTGTCACATAAGGAAGATGAAGGAAAAGCTATTTAGATTACTGAAAAAGCCTTGGTTCTTAGCAAATACTTACTGAGGACTTAATTTATGCAGAGTGCCGGGGGAGCAGGAGAAGAGAAATGCACCAGCATCTGCTGTCTAGCTGAGGCTGTTACTTCTGTTCTGTCTTTCATGCCTCTGTAGGCTGGTCTGTGGGAAGGATCCCCAAATACCACCACCCACAGATAGCTTTGAAAGGATCATGAGAAGCTCTGTGTAGCTTCTGAATATCTCAAACTTACCCCAAGACCTGAAGATGCTACTTCTGACTTCTGAACCTTCCTACACACAGGCTAGATACCATTAGCTTCATGATGTCACACGGAGCTGGTGCTCGACTTCCCTTCCCAGATCACATCTGCAGAGCAGGAAAGGTGAAGAGCGGGGGGACCCGGTCAGTGCAGGCTGCACACACTCGGAGAGTTTCCTGCAATGTCTGCTGTGGGTAAATGATTCAAAATAACTCGATTTGCCTGAGGATGATTTCTGGAGAAAATCACGTGATTCTCTCCAACATCTAAACATATCTCAGAAAAAGAGAATCTGGGTAGTGGGTGGCGAGACTGCTAACCAAAATGCCTAGAGAGTGTGTGTTCCTTGACATCGAGAGGGAGAATTTAGCTCAGGATTATTCATATAGGAATGTCAGGATCTAAAGTTAATCTTTGCCATTCCAATTTGCGTTGTTCATCCCAGTTGTCGTGTGGCAGGAGGGGGCACTTTTGTCTGCCTCTGTTGGTTAACTTCTGTTAGAAGCAATATTTTAAATGGAATCTCTATTCTCGCAATTCCTTGTGAAAGGATTGCCACATATGGGGAAATTAAGAATATCATTTCTGTAGTAGTCCTTGTGTTCTTATCACCAAGCCAAAAAAAGCTGTTGTTAAATGGGTATGAGGTGACATAAGGCGAGATAAGATTAGCCTTCTGGCTAATGTCTAAACTCTTAGTTCCTATGTGCTTTTCTTTGCCTTTATAATTTTATTTACCAAACTGTAAAATTTCTTATTTTAATTTCTTAATTACAAATAAATATGCTTCCAGGGAGGAAAACAGTATTATGAGTGAAATTAAAAGTAAATATATTAGACCTATCAGAGCAAATGAATGTTAATGAAGGCAATTCCTTTAATTATATATATATATAATATAATTACATATGTATATATACAGTATTTATGTGTGTATAAAACAAGATTTATTTATTTTTATCTTGTTTTTTTTTACATCTTTATTGGAGTATAATTGCTTTATAATGGTGTGTTAGTTTCTGCTTTATAACAAAGTGAATCAATTATACATATACATATGTTCCCATATCTCTTCCCTCTTGCGTCTCCCTCCCTCCCACCCTCCCTATCCCACCCCTCTAGGTGGTCACAAAGCACCGAGCTGATCTCCTTGTGCTATGAGGCTGCTTCCCACTAGCTATCTACCTTACGTTGATTTATTTTTAATAAGAACCAGGACTAAAAATTTACAAAGGCTTCATGTTGCTATTTTGAAGTTTCAAGACTTTGACCTCTCAAAATTTTATCAGCCAGATCGATAACTCTGTTAATCTTATATGTTTTTTAATGATATTTTCCTAGGCTTTAAAACTAGTTGTTAAAACTCAGGTGAACTTGTCCACAATAAGTTCAGAACCTTAGTGCAGAACAAGTAGAACCTCAGTGCAGAATTAAAGAAGGGAGAAAAGCTAGGATGAAGCAAGTGTGTGTCTTAGAAAACAGAGCTTCAGTTCTGATTCCTAAAACAGTGTTAGAAAATCCACCTCATCATGTCTAGTGGGACACTGGCAGCTGGGCCTTGAATTGGCTTTCGGCATGCCCATGAGAGATTTTAGAGTGGATCGATACAAAACACCAGGCAAATAGGAAGATTTGATAAATCGTAGAGTGGATGTTAATTGTTCTCTTTTTATAAGTATTCCTGAGATGAGCCTGGTCCCCAAGAAATACAGATTTGTATTTAGCCCTGAAGATCATCTGATCTTTTATACCTTTTGATGATAGTTTGAGTTACTGTTCCCTCATCTGAGAGGTAAATGAAAATATGGGAAGCATAATGGAATTTGCAGCTAGCTTTTTCCTTCCTGTCTTCCTCCCTCCCTCCCTCCCTTCCTTCCTTCCGTTATTTTTTATTTATTTAATTTTTGGGGGTGCATCATAGTCATTTGGCCTGTTGGGTTGAGGATGGGGCACTGACCTTCCCTGGTAGATAACACAGACATTTTCATTATCATCTAATTTCACAGAATACTGAGAGCATGACTGTGCTTCAGAAGACAAAATCTTTTGTCTTTCTCTTGAGGAACAACGATCCAGTTGTCCTGCTGCTCATAATTCGGGCCAACTGTGATCAGAACTTTTGTGATTGTCCATCAAATTTCAGTGTTAGATTCAAGAAGATAATAAGGGCAGGGGTATAAGATATATCCTGAGCTGGAATCTGGAGGAAGGGATTACAGAGGGAGAATTATTAGAGTCCTAGAAAGTGGTCTGAACATATCAGGTGAACTAAGACAGGTGTTGAGGGCATTGTTCATGAGGTCAAGGTCAGATTCACCTTCTGAACTTCACCCAGAGTCTTTGCCCTTCATCCATCTGGGCTTATGAGTGAGAACTTTTATTGTGTGTGTCTAAACCAACTGGGCAGCCACCGCAGGGGAGAGAGTGGCCACCAACGGTTGTCTAGAGAGGACAGTCTGCAGTGTCTACCAGACAACAGTAAGACCAAAGGGAACCCTGGAACTTAGTGGGGTGTTAGGGAGAGTCACCTGCGCTTCCAGGTTGAACTGAGGATGCCTCAGCGGGGGCACTGGGGTTGGAACACCCCCGTTAATGCTGTTTTCTCCTTCCCGAATAGCTTCAGAGGCCAGCACCTCTTCAGAGGCAGCCCCCTTGCTACACCCACAGGTAGTATGCACATCAGCCTCAGTAATGCTCCAGCGAAGCTTACAAAGTGCAGTACTTTCACTGTGTGAAAATAATGAGGTGTTCTTGACTGTGCGTTGTGCCTTGAGGTGTAGCAGAAAGGATAACTCAGAACCAACAATGAACCATTCGTCCTTTTATCCAACAGATTTTTTTTTTTTAATTGAGTGTCTATTTTGTGCTTGGCACTGAGGCTGGCATCAAATATCCACTTGTCCAAAAACCAGTGATTACAGTAATTCCAGTCCTTCTGGAGACTATAATTATGTGTGTGTGTTGGGAGATGGTCACTGAACAGTTAAATGCACACAAATTATTTATTTATAATTTATGGTAAATCCTATTTAAGAAAGGAACAAAGTGCTTTGAGAGAGAGAAAGAAATGAGGCAAAAGGAAGGTTTCATCTGCCTAACTTTGCTCTGGGCCATCAGGAACTTTACACCTTGTCCTGTTAGAACACTCACATCATGCTTTCAGCTCTATTATAATTTTGTGCACTGCTGTTCATGATCAGAAAATGACCTTTAATCCCAAGCATGATTTGTACTCATTTCTAACAATGTAAAACCATTGCATTCGGCTTGGTAACCAAAAACAATGATTATGTTTTACATTTACCATCTGCTTAGTTATTGATCCATGATGATGTACCATCAGCTCAATTTCTATTAATTAAAAAAATAATGTTCTCATGCTCACCTAGCATCCCAGATTGTCTCGTTAACTTTTATTCTTTTGATGATACTTACTGTAAGACCCCCTGGGCTTTTAATTCATTGGACAGATGGATAATTCTAAGTTGTTCTAAGATCTAACATATAAAATATGCAAATTACTAGGGTCTTTTTCACACACCATCACATTTAAAACTCACTTCACTGCAGAGAAGACTTGCAACTCTCATCTTACAGATGAGAAAACTAATGGTAAGAGAAGTTAAACATCCACTGAAACTCATATACATATAACTGACAGATGTAAACATCCACTTCATCTCACTCTAGAGTTAGTGATGTTTCCCTGTTGGCCCAGTTTTCTCTGCTACCCCTGTGGATTTCTTTTCAGACCCAGCAGCCTTCTCGTTTCATACTTTGATTATTCTTGCCCTGATATGTTTTATTAATGATCTTTAGACTTTTCTTTTTGGACTTATTTTTATTTATCCTCCTTAGCTGGTAGTCCAGATTATCAACTACCCGGAGAAGCTAGTGGCATTGGTAAGATGCTTCATCTCTCTTTACCTCAGTCTTTTCTTCTGTAAAATGGGCAATTGGTAGTACCTTCCTCATACGAGTATTAAATGACATAATTCATGATACATATGATATATATATGTGTATAATACATATGCTTATTTTTTTGTGTCTGCTACATAAGAAGTGTCAAACAAAGGCTAGTTTTTAATGTCTAAATAGCATTAAAAATTCTGTTATTCAAGAAGGAATGCTCCATGTTATGGGTTATCTTTTATTCACTACAGACCCTTCACCCTTTAGATGCCATCAAAATGCCTACACCTACAAGCACAAGAACTAGGTTAAAATGAGCTGAGTCATGGGATCTTGAGGTCCAAAAAAGCCCCAGACTCCACGTGCCAAAGTCCACTTCAAAACTCCTCTTTGGAGGGTTTTCTCAGTCCTTTATTTACCTGTATAAATGAACTTACTCCACTCTGAGTAGTTTCAGATGGAGGCTGGGTTTGGACTGTTGAACTGGTCCCATTGTCAAATGCTGGCTTCAGTAACTGCCCTGGCTTGGAAACCACAGGGAAGAGGCACTACCCACCATCCATCTTACCTTTTCCAGAAAAAAAGAGATAAGATATCAGAACCTTTTCTTTATCCTCATCCTGTCTTCAGCTTCTGACCCTCTTATTACTTATTAAAACATCTCCCCCAGTGAAGCTAGAGGGTGCTTGAATTGGTATGGTTTAGAATTGCCAGCCAAAATTGTGAAGGGAGACAGAGTTGGAACAATTGATTAAAAGGAGATCCTTAAATCAGCAGATACCATTTATGCATTCCTACCCTCTTGTGTCACAGGAACTCAACAGAGATTCTACAGTGTAGTGAAAAACACAAGGTCTGTGAACTTGCGATTTCTGACATGGCACGTTGCTTTTACTAATGATCAGACTTGTGATCTCAGATCATTGCTCTAAACCTGGGTATCCTCATTTGTCAAATGGAAGGGAAATCTGCTACCTTGTAGGTAGTTGTTAGACATAATAACAAGTGCCAATTTCAGAACTTGACATAAGATAGGTGCTCAAAAATGGTAGCTCTTCCTACAGCATTACTTGGAAATACCAATCATGCATAACTTTAGCCTGAAAAATAAAATGATGTTAATTTTCAAAGAGCAGCCTTAAACATATGAACAAGGAGTTGCTTGTTAACTCTTGTAAGAAGGTCACTAATGATCCTTAGTCCTAAATACAATGGATAAGTTGTTTCAGGTCTCTGTGGGCTTGACATCTTGTTATCTTTTGTTACTGTAGTCACTGCCTCTTTGGGACATTCTTTTCTTGGTTTCCACGGCACAGGGCTGGCCAGAATTCTGATAAAATGCATTTGAAAATTGACTCCAATCCTGTGCCCAGTCCCAGTTTTTCAGTGGGGCAAACTAACATGATGATCTTCTACGAGAGGAGTGATGGGGTGGCGTGAGATGGAATTAGAAAATGCTTCCTGTCCCCACTCCCTCCACTTTGTGATTATTTGGGACTTTTTCAGTTTGTTGTATGATCACTTGGTACAGTTTTCACTATCTGTCTTTAGTAATGCGCTTTTTTGTGTGATTGTGCATAACGATTGAGACATATTTTTTCCCATCTACCTCAGAATGATACAACCCCACATTTATTAAGAATCTACATTTTTCAAGATTGGAATTTTATTCCCCACTCACCGTGTTAAGCCAGAGTTTAACACTATTTGTATTGTTCAGGATCTTGCACTAGAATTTTGCCTCATTCGGCACAGAGGAGCAGTGTAACTTTATGATTAGCAGCATGGGTTCTGGTACCAGACTGCCCAGGTTTGAATGCTGGCTTTAACCCCTTGTAGCTGTGCTCCTTAATTTTCTCATCTGTAAAATGGGTACAATAAGAATATCCCCTCAGTGGTTTGTTGTGAGAATTAAACTTGTTAAATAATGTGAAGTGTTTTAAAATTGTTCCCAGTCCAGAACAAAATGGTAATAAATGCTATATATTATTAACGTTTTCTTACATTATCCTCCCTGGACAGTCATTCCATATACAGATGACTGTCATTTATAGATCTGTTTCTCTATCCCCATCCCTCTCTGGAATTCAAGGCTCATTCCCACCTCACAGTGGATATGCTCATTTGGATGGAGTCCTGTAGACATCTCAAACTCAACACATGCAAATCAAAAGACATCCTTTCCTTCCATGAAATGCTTTTTTCACTTTGTGACTTCCTGGTTCAGGTAATGGTACCATCATCCAAGCAGCATCTAAACCAAAAACTGGGTGTCATCATGACATCTTCATCACATTTCCTAGTCATCATGTCCTGTCCTCTAAATATCTTCCCGATGTGTCTTTTTCTCATCCACACTGCCATCTTAGTCCAGGCCTTCATACTTTATTGTCTGGTCACTGAAGGATCTTTGCAAATAATCTTCCTACTTGCAGTGTTGCCTGGTCTAATCCTTTCTCTTCATGGCCACCAGAGTGGTGACTATAAAAGGATTGAACCTTTCAATGGGCTGCTAATGTCTCTGATCAAAGCCTAAACCATAACTCGGTTTTAAGAACTTCACAGTCCGGCCAAAGTTCCCCTCTCCTGCCACAGAGCTTGGCAGCTCTCTGTACCATTAACTTTCCCAATCTCTAGTGCTTTGCATATGTGGTCTCTTTAACAGGAAATGTTCCTGTCCTTTCCTCCTGTTCAGATGGTTAATCCATCCTTGTCCGTTAGGATTTCGATTCGACATTAGCTCTTCTGTGAAAGCTTCTCTAATACCCAAGATTGAGTTAGGGCCCCTTCCTGAATCTTCCCACAGCACATGAATCAGCCTTGTGTGGCACTTGTACTGTGGTGTAGAGGATACACTCATTGGTTATTGAGCTAGACTGCCTGGTTTGAATCCTGGCTCTGTCACTAGCCTGATAAGCTTGGAATAGTCACTTAAACTTGCTGTGCCTCACAGAGATACTAACAGTACCTCCCTAGAGTAGATTGAGAAGGTGGTCACAATTCTTCCCCTCCCTGTACATAGCCTTTTGTAATATGACTTTATAATTTCTGCCATCAAAGGTACATTCTTATTTCATCCCTTGAATCTTGGCTGGCTTTGTGACTTGATATAGCCAATGGGACAGTACCAAGTGTGTCCCAAGCAGATACTTAAAAAGTGCTGTACGGTGGCACCTACTCTCTGCTGCTGCTCTTAAGAATCCGGCAACCATCACCAAATGAAGAAATCCAGGCCAGTCGGCTAGATGATGAGGGAGACAGGGTCCAGTTATCCCCACAGCTCCAGCCAACTTCATGACATGTGAGATGGCTATATCACTACCAGCTGACCACAGAGGCATGAGTAAGCCCAGGTGAGCACCACCTAAATGGGCAGACCACAGAATTGCAAGCTACATAAATAAATAATTGTTATGTTAAGCCACTAAGTTTGGGGGAGGTTTCTTATATGACAAAACTAACTGATATATGCTCTTATGGAGCTCTGAGGATTACATAGGTTAACACTTGCCTGTGCTTTCACCAAGTGCACAGTAGGTGTTTTGTAAGAATTCAGTCTTCTTACTGCAGTTGTTACTTATGTGCAGATCCACTCCGATATTGTCACCTCCTTGAAGGCAAGCAAGTCAGCCTTTTCTTACATTATAACCTCTGTATATCACACAGTGCCTGGCTTGATACGTGTTGAATGAAGGAACACACAATTTTGAGATTTAGTTGATAAGCAGAGCACCTGCTTATAGACAAAGAAATCAAGGTTCAGAGATGATGAAAGATGCCTAGTCACTTGTGCATCTCCATCAGTCTGACCCTTGTATATTATTTTATTGTACCAAACTTTTATTTACTAAGAATATTGGAGTTGGTAATACCAAATTTAATCTACTACCAACATTTTCCCAGTATAATCTTTTGCTGCTTATGCAGTTATGCTGATTTACCCATCCAAGTATTCCTTTTCCTAGGGGGAGAAAACGATTGCTCAAATAATTTATGAATTTTGTTTTATTAAACTTTGGTAATGTGTGAATGAATGGAAGAGAGTATTTTGATAGCTATTGTAATCACTGTGGATAAAATTTAGGTACTTGCCAAAAATCAATAAAGGAAGCAAAATATAAATGACGTGTCTGATAACCTTGTTTCTCTGTAGTCCAGTCACAGTGCCGTCTTATCTCTTTATCCCCACATCCTCCACCTGTGCCCTGAATTCTCGCTGACGACTGAGTCTGCCTCCATGTACCTTTCACTGCATTTCCACAAACGCCCCAAATCTTAGAGTGCTTGTTTTTTTTTTTTTTTTTTTTTTTTTTTTTTTTGCGGTACGCGGGCCTCTCCCTGTTGTGGCCTCTCCCGTTGCGGAGCACAGGCTCCGGACGCGCAGGCTCAGTGGCCATGGCTCACGGGCCTAGCCGCTCCCCGGCATGTGGGATCTTCCTGGACCGGGGCACGAACCCGTGTCCCCTGCATTGGCAGGCGGACTCTCAACCACTGCGCCACCAGGGAAGCCTAGAGTGCTTGTTTTATAAGTACTCACCATCCCAACACAGATTTTCATTCTTTGATACCATTTGTTAACATCACCCATCTAAAAGATTCTGGGCTTCTGAAAACCTAATGGCACTGAGACCTTGAAGGTCCCAGTCTTCCTTGTCCTCTCCTTTGTCCATTTGTTGACAGGTTGTTAACTAACACCTGAGCTGGAGCATCAACTACTTCATCTATTTTGACAAGTATTACGCAGCCCTTTCATTATTCAATTCTGACAGGTTGTCAAACGTACTTTTGAGTTATCCATGCTCAGAATTGTGGCCTTTTTTTTTTTTACCTTAATCTGAAAAAAATAGATTCTTGTTTTCCCTATAACATTTCTAATTTAAGAAAGAATTTTAATTTTCCTAATACATTTTTTTTTTTTTTTTTTTTGCGGTATGCGGGCCTCTCACTGCTGTGGCCTCTCCCATTGTGGAGCACAGGCTCCGGATGCGCAGGCTCAGCGGCCATGGCTCACGGGCCCAGCCGCTCCACAGCATGTGGGGTCTGCCCGGACCGAGGCACGAACCCATGTCCCCTGTATCTGCAGGCGGACTCAACCACTGCGCCACCAGGGAAACCCTCCTAATACATTTTAAAACAAAAAAAATTGAATCTGTTTCCGCAGAGGGTCAATTTATTGAAAAGTCTTCAATGTAGCAATTCAAATTTCTTATCAGCAATATAATACAGTACTTTGAACCATAGGCACAAACACACACAAACACACACACACACACAGAAAGAAATGCATTTTCCTCTTTTTTAAGGACATAATCTGTTTGATTCAGATATTTGAAGAAAATAAGTGATTTAGAATGAAATTCAGTTTTCAGCTAATTCCAACTTTTGATTAAAAAGAACACCCTAGAAACAGGTTCATTTAGTCACAGTGAAATCATTTTTGGATAGTTTCATTCAAACTGCTAATAGATAAACTAGCAGATTCTTACTCCCCAAGAACCTGGTTTTAGTATAAAGGCAGTACAATGAGCAATTAAAGAAAATACAAGGATAAAAGGTACAAAGTGGTTTGGAATTTAATGAACATATCCCCCAATAAGAACATACAGTTCAAATATAGAACCTAGAGATATGGAATTTAGTTAAAACCTTTTCAGCATTAACTTCATTAATGATTTAACTTTCAGTTCTTACAGGGCTCCCAGGCCACACTAAATTTCTGTTCCGCAGCAAATCCCCTAATCACCTTTCCTGCCACATAGAGAATGTCGTTAGTGGATTGCCTGAAGTTCAGAAGTCAGGAGAAATGCAGCTAAGCGATATAATAATTTTACATTTATAATATGGATTTATCCTAAAGACGAAGTTGCAAGGCAAATCTGAATTTTGCTGCTTAGAGAATTGCAGTTCATTTGGCAGTGCTCCAGCTTATATAAACTTGGCAAGGCTTATAGCACACGTGTTGAAAGATGTCAGATGATGAAGGTTTGTGTCCTGGCTGTACCCCATGCTCCTTGTGAAAATGCGAGTAAGTCGCATACTTTGCATGGGCCCTCGTTTCTTCATCTGCAAAATGGGGATAATAAAATCTGACCTACCTTTCAGAGCTCTAAAGACCACTTCAGCTACGAAATATAGAAATCCTACAGGAATGTCAGAATTCAGCTTGCTGCCCTAAAACTTTTACCTCATTTTTGTCTCATCGTGGCATATTCATATTCCCTTTAATGTGAGGATCTCAAAGTAGATTATTTTTGCTGATTATTATAATCACAAGAGAGATCAAGAGTCACAAAGCAATTTGCAGGTGTAGTCAGATGATCAAGGTTGTGAGTATTTGCTGCTTGAAACCTAATGAGGCAATAAACAATTATATCCATCTGAGTAGGGACTGCCACGAAAATTAAACAGGGTCGTCTCACTTGGGGGAAAATGCTATAAATTGGTTGTGATTATAGCACCAGCCCCTTCTCATGTCCATTGAGCTCTGGGTGCCTCCAAGGAGGCAGTACACATATCAGTGTCTTGATGAGCAGTGTCTCACTTTCATCTGCATACCTAGAACCACTCGATAGTGTTGTTAATATAAGAATACTGCCTCAGGAGGTCTGGAATGGGGCCCCAGATTCTGAATTTCTGACAAGCTCCCAGATGCTACAGGTGCCTTAGTTACCTCTGCTGTAGAGTAGTGATTTCTCAAAGTATGGTCTTGAGGTGTGTATTAGTCTGCTCAGGCTGCCATAACAAAATTCCATAGACTGCGTGGCTTGAACAATAGGAATTCATTTTCTCACAGTTCTAGAGACTGGAAATCCAGGATCAAGGTTGGGGCAGGTTTTGGTTTCTGGGGAATGTTCTCCTCCTGGCTTGCAGACGGTTGCTTTGTCGTCACGTGGCCTTTCCTCCAAGCTACCTCTCTTTCTCCTCCTTTTCATAAGGCTACCAGTTCTATCTTAAATTGTGGACTTTAGTTAATAATGATGTATTATTGGTTCATTTGTAACAAATGTACTGCACTAATGCAAGATGTTAATAATAGGGAAAACTGGGCAGGAGGAGAGGAGGTGTATGGGAACGCTCTACTTTTTGACCAATTTTCCTGTAAACCTAAAGCTGCTTTAAAAAAACAAAATTTATTAATTAAAAAATAATTAGATTCCAAGACCTTTACCCCAGATTCAGTGAATCCATCGTGGGGTATGGAGCACAGGTGTTTTCAAACCTACCCTTTTGGCGATTCTCATGTACGCTGCTGTTTCAGAACCATCAGTAGAAACTGAAAGCTCTAGTTTTGTAATCAGATAAATGTGGGTTCAAATCTCAGCTGTAGCTCTTCAGAGCTGACTGATCTCGGGCTACTTACTCTCTGAATCTCAGTCTCATTTTAAAATCAGGGTAAAAATAACTCTATAAAGTGATTCTTCTGAGTGTTAAGTGGTATCTGAGTGTTAAGTGATATACTGATGTAGAGTTTTTAACCCGGGTCATCATAGTAAGCACTCAAAAAGATTAAATACTAGAAGTTTTTCCATTATTGTTATTAGGTCCTGATGAGCAAGGGAGAATTGTGCTGAAATGTGAGGGCCTTTCAGAAAAGACTAGACAATAAAAGTAATAGGCAATAAAAGATCAGGACAATAATAAAAGCAATCCTGGATGCTTCTACAACACTTCAAGGTTTATATATAGCTTTCACTTTCATCACCTGACTTAATCCTGACAACGACCTTGCAACGCAGAAATTCCTCTTTTAACAGATGAGGAACAGAAGCTTAGAAACAATCAGTGTTTCTGAAGGACACAGAGCTGGGAAATGTCAGAATCCACAATTTCTAAATCCTAGACCAGGGTAGTAGTCCAGTGTGGTAATTAAGTTTGAGGCTTCTTAAGTCAGACTGGGGGGTTCAAATCCTAGAAATATTGATTAGTACTGGTGAAAAATTGGCAAACCAGTTCACCTGAGTTGTAATGTCTTCGCTAGTTAAATAGGGATGACAACAGTGCTTTCCTCTTAGTGTTTTGTAAAGATTCAGGAAATCTGGGATTAAAGGCTGGCATGTGGTGAGTTTACTATATCTGCACCCATTTTACTATGTCTGGACCATTTAATATGGCTCCTTGAGGGGACAGTGTGTATCCATGTTACGCAACGAATAATCTAAGGTTAGTCAAAGAAGTTGTGGGAATCTTTGTGCTTATCTTGGGGGAATGAAGCAGGGGAGGGGGGCTGGGATTGCTACAGCTTTTAAGGAGGAGCAGTGGGCTGGCACAACATGCTGTGGCATATGAAGCTCTTTTCTATAACCGTTGCGACATCTGAAGCGCCAATAAGATGCTGTAAGCAAGGCAGTGTCACCCTGGCCCTTCAGTCCCAAATACCAGAAATGATAGTAAAGGTGGCAACAAAAAGATGATTTTCCCTGTGATATTTGGCAATGACAGGATCCACATGAAGAGAAAGAATTCTGTATAAAGAAGAAATGAATTCCATGGTACCCAAGATCCCAAACAAGTATTCTGGGAACAATTTATTGCAAAGTTCTTGAGCACAATGTCTACTTTACCTGATTGTGTTGCCTTCTTTACAGCTAGTCTAGGGATAAACACCTAGTAGGATCAAAATAGACAAATACTCATTGGATAAAATTTGAAAAGTGGGTTGGTCCAACAAAGTATTCTATGTATTTTGCAGATGGAAGTGGAGTTGTATATTACTTCCCACACTGTGAGGGAAGGTTGGGTATATTTGTCGTGGAAAAGGCGGTGACGCCTTTTCTCCTTTGAGTTCATCATGACAAAATAAGATGATGATAATGATGATAGCTAAGTATCAGGATAGTGATAACAGTGGCAGCTCTTACTGAACTCTACCCATGTGCCAAGAACCTTTCTAAACACTTCACAGATGTTGCTTCATTTAATCTTTCCAACAGTTCATGGAAGCAGACACCTTTACTTTCTACGTTTTAGAGATGAGAAAGGGAGGTTATTAGCCCTTGGACACACCACTAGTATCAGTTGGAACTGGGATTCTGACCCAGTCTGCTGGACCCAAATCAACACAGCTTTAGAAGCTATCTGATAGAAAATGATGGAATTTAGAGCTGGACAGGTGTTAGTGATCATCTGTAGAGTAAAAGTTGTGAGAGTGGTTTCTGGAAAGAGTTTCTGCAGAATTAGAGATTCCCGTGTGCCAGGCACTGCCCTAAGCCCTTTACATCCACCGATTCCCTTAAATCCTCACAAAAGACCAATAAAATAGGCGCTGTTATTATCCCATTGTTACAACTGATGTAAATAATTTGCACCAGGTCACAAAATTAGTAAGCAATAGACTTGAACCCAGGTAATGGTGGTGTCAGTACCACTCCCGTTAACCATGAACTGAAACGAAAGTCAGAGGCATCGCAAGAGATCAAGTATGTCTCTCCAGGGGTTGGGGGTGGCAAGAAGGACGAGAACGTGGCAGTTGAGACAGTCTCGGAGTAAGGGGCACGATTTCAGCTGGTGAAATTGTCTAAGGGTGGGTGTGGGTGCTGCACAGGAAGAGCCGGTGATTTTGCAAAAAACAATCGTAAATGGCTTCCACCCAAATCATGGCCAGTTGAGAGTGGGAGGGAATTTTATTTCAGTTAGCCCAGAGAATTGGTCAACTTGACCTTTCTTCTCAAAAGATGCTTCATGCTCTTGACTTTTGGGGACACAGAAATCAGCATTTTGATTTTGGTTTTCTCAAGTAGCAACCGTGGCTACAAGTGGTTTATTGATTTGTCTTTATCTTCCCAAACATCCCCGGCCTTGGTTTGCTTAAGAGGGCAAGTGACACTGCGTGATGAACTCCCCGGGGCGGTAAGCGCCACCTCCCCGCAGAGCTGCCAGGGAGCCCTCAAGTGAAACCTTCCCTATGGATGCTTGTCCGAAACGCCTCCCCAGTCTCCTCCACTCCCTCTCTCCAAGGTGCCATTCTCATCTTGGCCTTGCCCGCGCCCCTGGGTGGGAAGAGCCCGCCTTGCCTTTCCCAACACCTAGCCAAGTCGCATGACTGGGTCTAACTTCAATTGGGAAAGTTTCCAGTCTAGGAGTTCCAGGACTTTCTGGCGCTCTGCCCGGTTCTGGAGAAGGCATCTCCTTGCTCTTCCCTTCTGGTGTCCTTCGAATTCAGCCTAACTTTGCGCAGCAACATCGCGAGCTCTAGCCTTGACTTGGAGCCCCTGGGGGATCCGGCAGCGCGTTCTCTGCGAAGGCGCGGTGCCCTCGAGCCCCTCTGCAGAGCCGGCGCTGCGCGCACCAAGAAGGGGTCCGGGAGGCGCCGCTCACGACCCGCTGGCAACTCTCGGAGTCGCCTCCGGTCTCCTTAGGGTCTGGCTACTCGGTGGCCAGACTCCCGCGCCAGCACCCCCTCCCCCATCCGGTGACGGCCGCAGGTGGCAGAGGCGGCGCGCGGAGCGGGAGAGGGGAGGGGCGCCTCGCTCCCGGGCTCTCGGTTGGCGGCTCCCGCTTCCAGCCCGCCGCCCGCGCGGCCCCGCCGCCCAGCTCCGCGCAGCGCCCCCGGCGCCCCCCTCCGGCCTCCGCCCGCACCTGCACGCCGCTCCGCGCGCTTCGCAGCCGCCGCCGCTGCCGTCGCCTCTCTCTCTCCCAGCGCGGCGGACGCCCCCGGGCTGAGCGGCGAGGGCGCTCTGGTGCTAGACCCATCGCCAGACACCCCTGGGCCGGTTGACTCCCGAGTCCCGCTCCTGCACCCCGCGTCCCCAAAGATGAATGTGAGGAGGGTGGAAAGCATCTCGGCTCAGCTGGAGGAGGCGAGCTCCACAGGCGGTAGGATGCAATAAGCATTGGAGCGGGCGCCCGCTTCTACCCTCCTTCCCTTGCAAGCTCAGACGGGAACCCCTTCCCGGGCTGGGGACGCTTGTTGCCTCTGCTGCATGAGAAACAGTCACCGGGGTGGGACTGGGAAGGGGAGGCGGCCGCGGCGGGAATGGGGGTGCGAAGGAGAGGGGGTGCATGCGAGGTCCAGGTCGGGGAAGAAGAGGTGTTTGAAGTGTGTGTGAAACTCGCCGGTGGCAGGGTCCCCTGCGATCCTGTGCCTACTTTTGCCTTCTCTGAAAATTTCCCATGTTGTTGGTGCATCTGCCAGGTGACTTTAGACCACACACTTCCTTCTCCTAACACCTGGGGATAAATGAGCTGAAATAGTATTGATCCTCTCCCTCCACGTTGCCTTTATGCTCCCAAACATTTCTTCATTAAAACTCTGTTTTGGTCCCCTGGTAATATACAGGCGGAATGTTTCCCAGGTCAGATGCTTCAGCAGAACCGTTTATGTCTTGTTTTTGCCAGCTTCAGTTTGGTGTGTTCAGAGAAAATGGTCCTCAGTGACCCTTGGAAATAATTTATACATAGTACAGCCTTGGAAAGGTACTGGGCACTCTGTGCAAGGAGCTTGGTTTCAGAGTATTGTGCATTCTGCGAAAGCAGGGAAAGGGCACGTTTTGATCAGTTTAGTGGTATCCGTAGCGAAATACGGGACGATATCTCCCACCCCCCTCAACCCAATAAAGCCTCTTCGGTTGAATCGATTTGTTTTTAGATAGCTTCAATGTGTATAGTTTTTTAGAGGAGCCGTAAATCGAATGAAGGGTGTTGTAGGGAAGCTGAGAGTGATTGAGAGCTGGACATTTCCCAGATTATATAAGATGAGGAGTCACACATGGCTATGAAAAACTTGCACTTGATGTAAAGTTGCAACGAAAGAGGCATTTCCACATTCTACCTGTTTATATCCAGGGAAATGGGGCCACTTCAACTTGAGTCCATCACCCTAATTTATGGACATTGAGATTTGGACACATTCCCTTTCTTCCCTTCCCTCCATTAGTTCAGGTGATTGTAACTGGGAGGACTCTAGTCTTCTTAGTATGTGAAATTTTAAAGAAAATGTCCTTGTAGGCTGGAAAAAATAATATGATGGTCACCTTTGAAGCCCCAAATTTGACTTGTAATGATGTTTAGTTTAGGTCTTCCTTGTGACAATAGCTGCCACTCATTGCAAACTAAGTATGTCTAGGATATATTTTATGAGCGATACTCATAATCTTGAAGAGACTGAATTTTTCAGAATGGCAGTTTAAGTGTAGAGCGCTCAGTAGTTGTTGAGTTCATAGGCTCTCTGTCTTTGCAGTTCCTTTGACTCAGAATAGGGTAGGGAGCTAGCTATCCTTTCAGGGACTTACTCATGCACAAGGCAATAGTAGGTACTCAAAGATAGAGAGGGTTGTAGGATCAGAAGTCCGGGCAACTGGGTGGCTTGCATCGTCCGGCCGCTCAGCGATAACAGCTTTTTGGCTGGGCCTAGTCTTTAATTGGCCAGATGGGGATTGAATCAGCACGTCTGGTCTATTCACAGTGCCATAGGTGGCCATAATCTCTACTGGATAAAATGAGAAAGATGAAATCACATCTGGGGAGTATGATGTATTAAAAATAACTTTCAGTACCATCTCTAGACTCAACATGTGTTCATTGTTCCTTTGGAGAATAGAAAGATGTTGGTTTATGTCTCGGCTCAGGTGGACCAAAAGGGAAGTGTTTTCTGGCTTGAATTGATTTGACACCTGTTTCTTGAATTGTACTCACACGTTTTTAGAGTTAATTGTTATAGAAGAAAAAAAATGTTTGAAGCACCTTTTTTAAGCACCGTTTTTTTTCGTTCTTAGTGTAATTGTTTCAAGTTTATATTAGAGAATGATCCCCAGATATGTAGTCTATATTATTTTCAGCAAACATAAGCTTTAGTACGTTGGTGATTTGTGCTTAAATATAGGGTAGTCTGGACAATCCTGGGACGAGAAAAGTGTCATTTTTGAAGGTTTCAACTCTAGTTTCAATTCTTGTTCTAAAACAGTAGTCCCTGACCTCTTGTTTCCTTTCAAATAAGTGGGACATTAGCATAACTTCTTATGTGACCATGATGCTTTTCTCTTGAATATGTGCCTCTTGGATGGAGGTTTATAAAATGATTTAATTGAAATTTAAACAAAATTTAACTGGAGGATCAGACTGAGAGGAATGTATGAAGATGAGAGGGAAATCAGGAGTTGGAGAAGTGTGTGTGTGTGTGTGTGTGTGTGTGTGTGTGTTTTATGACCTGACTCTAGAGCCAGAATACTGTGACAAACAGTTTGTTGAGAAACACAGGTGAAAACTACACTAAAGTGAAAGTAGGGAGGGAAATGCAGGAAAGATGGGAGCAGGGTTGTGTTGCGTTGCTAAAAGTTGAAAGTAAAATAACTAAAAAAAGCTCATCCTCACTCTTTTCAACAGGTAATACGTTTAATATGCTAACTGATTAATACCACTTCTAAGTCACTGTAGTTGACACTTAATACTGCGCAGAACAGAAAGTGGACGCTTGTCAGTGATTTCATACAAGTAGAGAAGCTTTCTTCGGAACCATACTGCCCACTTTTACCCTCCCTCTCATCAGCTTCCACATTAACCCAAAAGCTTGCCCCAAATATATTTTTCATGTCATTGTCCACTCCCATTATTTTGCTCCCCTGCTGTAAAATCAAACATAATCCTGCTACTGGTGGAGAGGGAGATGCCAATTCACTGGTGTACTTGAAAGAGAATCAGAAAGAAGGTCAGAGGAAACAGCCCCATAAAATTGTTCATCAGTGTCCTTAATTTGTGCCCTGTAACGTAGGGATGGCAGGTGTTATGTGATGTAGTCTACAGCTAAAAGTGGGGAGGGAAGTGGGTGTTTCAGCAGTTGCTGGAGGAGGTAGTAGAGTGGGCGTGGGCCGCAAATTGACCCAGAGCTGGACCTGGGTAATCAGAGGCCCCTCCCCCGGTCCCCTGTCCTTGGAATGTACGTTCTGCCCACTCTTCTCACAGCCCAAGCCATTTTCAAGGACACAGCCTTGAGAGAGTAACTTGTTGAGATCATCTGGGTGGTATACGTGACTGAACCTAGTTAAAGCCTCTATGTAAACCTTTAAGAATCTGGTGGGCAGGTGTGGAGATCTCCTCGTCTTGCTTTGCCCAAGACAAGCCTTGTATTTAAGGTCACTTGCTTAGTAAACCTGCCACCAGCCAATCTGGAGTGGTCCGCCTCTTTCTTTGGTCTCTTTTTGTCCTCTGTGTATGGGGCCCAGTATCAAATTTCACCTGGGAAGCCCCTGAGTTTGGGAATCAACAACAGTACAGTGAATAATCCTCTTCATTTTTGTATTGTGTGATGGATGTATCATGGCTCCAGCTTAAGTTTGGGGTTTATTAAGGATAAGGCAAACTCGGAGTAGTAACTCCACAAGGGTAGTAGTGAAAAGCCTGTTTATTCTGAACCAAGGAGAAGCTTTTTATGGCACAAGGCATTATTCTGTTTTCTCTGTGTTGTTGAATGTAAGAAGGTTCTAATCAAATGATATGGTGAAGTGTTAAAATTCAACAACCCTCTTCCCCTTGCTCCACTTCTTTTTTTCCTGGCCAATGCTTATGCAGAGTTTCATAAAATAAGTCTATAGATGGTTTGGAAATTAATGATCCATGCAGTATAAAACATGTGTGCAAGATTTCTGTGGAATCATAGACCGTGTGTGTGTGAGAGAGAGGGAGAGAGGAGAAATGGAGGTAAGGAGGGAAGATGAATTTTTAATTGGTTCAATGGGCCTTTACCATCCTTAAACATATTTTAAAGTTGTGTAACTACATCTGCCACTACACGTTTATTCACCCTTGGGCCTTAAACCACTCACTTCTTTTTCACAACTGTTCATTGCTTAGAGGTCCTCGTGGTCTTTTCTCCATTCCCATCGTCCTGAACTCACTGCAGTGCTTCATGCTGTTCATCCACACTCCTTAGAAGACTGTGAACCCTGAGAGCAGAGCCGTTGTGTTGTGCCCACCACTGTGTCCCAGCATCTGGACTGAAGCCTGACATACAATATTTGCTCAATAACAGATATTTGTTGAACGAAGTCTCCTCCCTTGCATTTTGTGACACTGCATTACTCTCTTTCCTCCTACTTCTCTCACATCTCCTTTTCTGACCCTTATTTCTTCCTTTGCTCATTTTGTGCAACTTTGCACACAACTTTTCTTCATTCTCTTCTCTCTCTCTCCTCCCTCCCTAATCTGATTGTGATTTTGATGCATCTTACCTGGATGCAGAGGACTCCTTAGTCTATAGCTCTGGCCCGACCCCTTTCCACATTACCAGATGGACGTTTCCATGCCCTGTTGGTCAGACCTATGAGCAAGTTTTACCAGCGCCTCGAAATCAGTATGTCAGAAAAGACATATCCTCTCTTCTGAGAATAATTTCTTGTCCAAATTTTGATAATGGTGACATCATTTTCTGAGGCGTGCAGTTATAAAATAAAGCAAAGTGTTTCCTTCTGTAGGGTACTTCCTACCTTGATTCTTTTCTCCCCTTCCACGTGGAATCAGTCACCAAGCCTTACTCATTCTCTTCTGATTCTCTTCTAGCTTTTATGTCCAGCTCCCCCGCTCCAACTCCCATTGCATCACTCAAGATTATATTATTTCCCAGGCCATCATGGCTGTCTCCTATTTGCACTAAGTGCCGCTCCCTGCTCACAACCAGATAAATTTACTAAAACCTGATTTGAGTCAGGTCCTTCTCTTTGTATGCAAAATCCTTGCCATTACTTATGGAACTAAAAATACTGTTTTCTTAGCTTGATAATCAAGGTTTCCATGGTGACAGGCCTGTATCCCAACATTTTCTTTTCATGACTCTTCTAGGGCTACACCTTGACCTGCTAAACTGAATTGTTCCCTAGTCCCTACACCTATCTCATGTTGTACCTCCTTCTTAGAATGAACTTCCTGCCCCAGCATTACCCACTGAACATTGTTGAATGCTCAACATCGAACACGTCCTTCAAGACTCATCTCAAATGCCGTGTCCTTTTCCATGCAGCCTTACTGATTTCTCCCTGTCTCCTCCCCGAAGAATTACACTTTGAATTTTTGTCGGTCATTCTCCTTTCATTTTGACTGATATCTGAATAACAAGGCAGAATAAGCTATGTATATTTGTTTGGTGTGCAGTCTTAAGTTGTAACTCCTTGATGGCGAGTACCATACATGAATTGCTAAGTTTTGTGCCCCTGCGGATGACTGGCACAGTGCTTCAAAATATAATAGGTGCTTAAAATGTAGTTACGGAATTTAAACCACACTGCCCAGTGGTAGACCCATCAAAGACCCAGAATTACAACTCACGTTTGATTGCTTGTTCAGCCGTCTACCGGAAGTGGAGGTGTTTTTTGGTTCTGTCTTTTCCATTCAGTGGGCCAGGTCTATGAGCAGAGTCATCGACACCAAGATAGTGCTGCTCTGAACTGTGCATGTTCTTGCATCTGTAATGCATGGCTTTGAGAGTTTACATCATTTCCAAAGAAGAGCTTAATAAGTAACCAGTGTTTTCTGTGTATTTAGAGCAATAGGCAGTGTCATCTTTGGAGACTGTTGCTATGACTGTCCCTCATCCTTAATACCTTCCAGACTTATCACCCCTAGGATTGGTAGTTCAGGGGACCCCCAGTTAGTGATTATCACCTCTCCTGGTTCCCCTTCCAATAAAAGAGTGGAAACATGAGTTAAGTACTCACTCTGAATCATGATCGTGATTGTCGATACTAGTCTGAGTTAGTGTTACAGAGAATAGGCCTTAACATTTCCCAACCCAGAGCCTAACTGGCTACACCACCATGTCTGCCATTATTATTACCATCATCATTATCTTCATCAGATGATAAATCCTTTCATTATAGCAGTGTCTGTGGAAGGGAATGGAAAAATTAAAAACTGAAACATCATTCAGCATATACACATCCACTTCCTCCGGCGCATTTTCTTTCATATCAGACTTCACAGAATCAGGCCGTGTTGGGAGGGAATTGGCAGAGCTGCAGAAACCATGGCAGGGCTGAGATGAGATGAGGTTCAGTATTTTTTACTCTCACCGCTGGGGCTGTCTCCCTTCTTGCCTAGTTTCTTTGCTGTAGGCTGCTCTATACACATACATATCCACATATTATTAGAAAGTCTGAAAAACAGAGAGACTCTCAGTGTTTACACATGTAACTTCTTTGTACACTCTGACCATCTAATGAATAATGTGAACATGGATATAAATGTAAAATTTGCCATATTGAGCACTTGGCCTTCATGCCGATATGTTAAGCGCTGATTTTTCTTCTCTAATGGACACAGCCAGTGTGGTTGAATGACTGTCCCATTGGAAATAGGTTGTCCCTTTGGATATATTATTGACCTTTTGGAAACTTCTCTCTCCAACATATTCTACCCTAATTATTTATTTAGGTAAAAATAAGTAGTCAACCCATTTTATAGTCACAGTGCATAACTTTTTGGTTACCTGGAATTTGGACTAGCTAGTTGGAAAGTGTCCCCCCAGGTATTCGGGCAGCATCTGCTCATGAAGAGTGAATAAAAAGTCTTCAGGGAATTCGAACTGGCAATTTTTTATAGATCTTTACTCTAAAAAGGTTTTGGAGAAGAAGTAGACTTCATCCCCAGATGTCAACACTTCTTAATATTTGAAGGATCTTTTGAGTGAAGCAGTTTATTTAAGAAATGACATTATCTGCAGCCCAAATAGGAATCAAAATCAGATTTGACTGACATAGTAACTACTGCAGTCTAATGTCTATGCATGCTCCCTCCCTTCCTCCCCCTCTCCCTCCCTCTCTCTTTCTCTCTCTCTCTCTCATGTCTTCACTATAATAGCATCTGCACACTGTGTTACAGATGCCCAGGTGCCCTGAAGAATGTCCCCAAATATGATTTTTTTTAAAACCAGAGAAGATGTGACTTCCAAAAGTCTTCATGAGCTTCATAATAAAATTGGGTGAAAGTAGCACATGCAGCTATTAAACTGATCTACATCTCAGAATAGATATCCTGCCAGGGGCTTTATTTTGGGTTGTAACTTTTTTGTACTTTAATTAAATTTTCATTAGAATACCATGAGAAACTACTCACACAAAAAATTGATCTAGCCCATACCTTTTATCCATGTTTTGTATGTGGTAAGTGCTCCGGGGATGTGTTGAATGAATAAAAGCATTTTATATTATGGTTATACCCTAAAGGTGGAGATACCCTCTCGTACTCCAATCCGTTCCATCACTGTGGAAATGGGATCATTAGGTCTTCTTGTTGTGTCTGCAGAGAGTTTGGAAAAAAACCCAAACAATAATATAGAAATAACAAACAGACATTTCAAAAATAACCCTGTCAAATCCAGTCCCGAGAACAAGTTTGATTTAGAGCAATTTTATTTAATTCAGAAAGGTGGGAACATGGGAACATATAAAATAGCTACTGAGTATCATGTTGCTTTTCCTCTTTCTTCACCTATAAGATGGTGGTAATTATATCCATTTGTAGGTTACAGGGATACATTCCGTAATGATGAAATGAGATTAATCAGCAAAAGTATGTATTTACAATGAAACTACTTGGTGCTGGGATGAGTGAGATGTAGAGACTGAGACTGCCTTTAGGACCTTACGGTTTATTCAAGAGATATTTACTGAATATGCACCAGGTTTTTAGAGTCGAGTAGGGGAGAAATAAATAAACATGTATATTTTAAAATATTCATTGCCATACAGACATAAAGACGAAGTGAGATGGATGTTGAAAAGCAAGATTACCTCCAGTTGATATAAGTGCCATTCCTTTCCAAGTGGATGCAGTGAAAGCAGTGATATTGAACTTGATTTTTCTCTCTTTGGGATCTTACAGAATAAAGCTATCAAAAGAACTGAGCTCAAAATTCTATATTTGTTCTATCGTCCAATATTTTCCTGCCTTCCATTCTCCTGTAGTATGGGTTTATGTGTCCACCACGTAAATACATTGTGACGTTAAGCCAGTTTAAAGATTTTTAAAACCTATGATGCTGGGAGTCTGTGAAGAAGTGCACTTTTTTCATAAAACAAACATGATTTTGATGCTTGGAGAATACAAAATGAGTAATAACTTCTATTTAAAGGTAGTCACAAAGGAACTGAAAATGCCTAGCTCTTTATTTACCAGTTTAAATAATGTTCTGGTAAAGGCAGAGGCATTTCAAGTTAGTGTAGGATTTTAAAAAATTAAGTAGAGGCATGGACATATATACACTACCAAACGTAAGGTAGATAGCTAGTGGGAAGCAGCCACATAGCACAGGGAGATCAGCTCAGTGCTTTGTGACCGCCTGGAGGGGTGGGATAGGGAAGGTGGGAGGGAGGGAGACGCAAGAGGGAAGAGATATGGGAACGTATGTATATATGTAACTGATTCATTTTGTTGTAAAGCAGAAACTAACACACCATTGTAAAGCAATTATACTCCAATAAAGATGTTAAAAAATTAAGTAGAATATCACTCTAATTCTTAAATGTGACTTTATAGAATCATTTATCATAAGGATATTATTATACCTGATTTAATATTGTGAGCACTTGTGAACATCAGATTCGCTAAGTCTTTCTTGCATCTTTTCCAAGAATTCCTCAAATACTCTTTTTGTATCATCTATTTCCCCAAACGCCCTTTAATTTGAGGCTTCCTTCTGGGCTGCGTGGTATTATTGCAATCTGTTTCCTATTTCCTTTTCTCGCTTGGTCCGGTTTCATCCTAGTTTCCTGCTGAAGTTGTGATTTCTGAGAGAGTTGGTGCAGGTTCTGAAACACAGGTGCCTCGCGTTAATTTGAAGGTTGTGGGGAGGGAAATCTTGGGAAACAAGAATAAAATAATGAGAGTTCAGAACCAGGCATTGGGAAATGTGGAAAAAGAAAGGTGGAACCTGTAAAATACAGCCATATGTGGGGACACAGAGGGAGAGAATTCTCCTGCTATTTATTTAAAGAATAAACCCCATTTTTGATGGTGGTTTTATAAGATAGTTTTCAAAAAGGCAGCACATCCTAAACTGCAAAACTCAAAGGTGATATAAATACTAGTGCTTCTGACATAAGTACCAGATTTGCAGTTAAACCGTATAAAACCTCCTAGTTCAATTAAAGTTGTGGGTATAGATTCTGAATGAAAATTAGTCACTACAAAACCTAATACTTTAAGATTTTTGTTCACGTCTCAGGATAAATACAATGCAAAATCTACAAACACTACACTGGGAAGAGTGAACTGTAGAAATACTTTGTTAGAAACATTGCAATTTAAAATAAAGCACAGTTAACATTTATCTTGGATCCCTGATCATGAGATTGTGGCTTTTCATAAATATCATTAGAATAGAATTTCAGATCTCAAGCAGTGACAGTTATAACTTCTTAATGCAATTTATGTTCTGGTAGTTTCAAAATAGTTTTGAGGATGCTATTCAACAGTCCTTTGAAACACATTGATCAATTACCTACTATAGGAGGGACACTGCAAGTCAATATTTCAGAAAATAAAAAAGCATGTTAGTTGTTTAGGAATTAAGCGTTTAAATCATATCTTCCTTCTCCACCCCAGAATTCTACTTGATCTGAATTGTATATTGATTAGGTAGAGCATGTTGGCTTATCTCATTTTCACAGACACGTGCTAACTAAATACTTTCCTAGGACCCTGGGGTAAGTCCTTGATGGAGGATATCAGAAGCTGCAGTCCTTGTCTTCTATGAAATAACAAGCTGAAGGAGCACAGAGTACACCTTTCATAATCACACGGTTTGTTACTAAGTGATATGGGTTTCAGGGTCACATAAAATACAAAACAAGTCCTATGTGGAAAAACTAGCATTAAACTGTAGACTAGATAATATTGCTACTCCACCTGTCAGTGGGGGATTCTCCAAATGGGAGGCAATTTATTCTTTTGTAAAACGTATTAAAATACCTATTATTTTTCAAGTATTGTTCTAAGTACTAGAATACAGAGATGAAAAATATCCCATGGGAAACCCTGAATCTAGTTAAAGAGATAGACATGTGAGATGGTAATTGGAATGTCAAAGTCTTAGGACAGCACTGAGCACAGAGTGCTTTGGAAAGACATATATGAGTCACCTCATTCAGGTAGGTAGGATCACAGTAAGCTCCCTAGACCGGATGGGAATGGAGGATGAGAATGAGTTTTCCAGGTAAAGACAGCAGGTGGGATGATGGATGTTTTAGGCAGGGAACGCTGTGGTTCTGAGGCTGGTTCTAAGGAAATGTGGTGGTACAATCAGGGGGCAGTGAGAAGTCCCGTGTGCAGTGAAGGTTGGGGTAGAAGGAAAATGGAGAGCTGGAGCAGCAGTCAGCATCAGGATGTGAAGGCATTGGGGAGGTACTGATACATTTCAGTCAAGAGCACAGCATGATCACATTTGCACACTGGGAAGATTACTGCAGTGATGTGGCAAATGGACCGAAGGGGAATGAAACAGTGGGCATGGAGACCTGCTGAGGTAGACTTGCAGGTGAGACACACTGGGATCGTAGTAAAGCACTGGTGATGTGGTGGAGGATGGAGGGTACACATGAGATAAGCAGAGGATGAAACCAAGAAGACTTGATGATAGGTTGTAATTGGGGTTGGGGGAGAAGTAGCAGCCTGGGTCATCTTCTAGATTTCTGGTTTGGGTGACTGGTGGGTGACGTATGTTTATGAAGATGGGAAATACAGAAGGAGGTTTAGTTGAAAGAAAATGAGATCAGTTTGGGATTGTAACATTTAAGACCTTTTGGAATATCAAAATGGAGATGTCCAGTAGGTACTGGGCTGTAGAAATCTGGTACATAAGAGTGAGATTTGATTCTGTAGACAGTGGGGAGCCAGTTAAATTTAGGAGTGACAGAATGAGGAATATTAATTTTGCATAGCTGTGTAGGCTGCACCGTTGACAAAGATGTCATTAGGAGGCTGTTGTATTAGTCTAAATGAGGGAAAATAAATGTTTGAACAATGGTAAAGGCAGTGGGAATGGAAGGGTGGGATGACTGGGAAGGAGAAAGATGGGGAGATTGGTGACAAGTGACGAGTGGTGTCATGATGGAGGAGCAAGGAAGACAACAGGTTTTGGGGGGGAAGATAACATGTTCATTTTTAGAAATATTGATTTTGATGTGCTAGGTGAGCATCCAGGTCAAACTGTCCCAAAGGCAGTTGGAAACGTGGAGTTCAAGTTCAGTTGATTTTAGAGAAGCACACGTTTATTAAGCATCCAGTGTTGTGATGGGTATTGGGAATAGAGAGATAAATGAGCGATGGCCTTACTCCCAAGATGCTGGCTATCAAACTAAGCTGGAGAGTCAAATCTGGGAGCCAGTTGCAAATAGATAAAGGTAATTGAAGACATGAAGGTGAGTAGGGGACAAAGTTTAGGATTAGAGCTATGAAGAATAAGAGTGGAAGATGGGTGTAAAATCAGGAGAATGTGTGGAGAAGAAATTGGAGAGGAGAATGTCATGGAAGTCAGTGTCCCGCACACGGATGGCCCATACTTGTCAACTAATGGGGAATAAAAGAGTTTCAAAAAGCCAGAGCTAGTTAACAGAGTGAGTTGCTGCAGAACATTAATGGTAGATAAAGAATGGGGTCTAAGGATAAGACTCTGGGGTCAGAGCTAGGGTTCAGATACGGTGTCTGCTACCCTTGGAAGCCGCATGGCCTCTTTGTAACTTAGCCTCTTTATGTGTGCCTGGAACATTCTTGCCCCATATACTCCATTGTTTTGCTTCCTCACTTTTTCAGGTTCCCATTAAAATACTACTTCTCTGATGACTTCATCTAATATAACAATTCAGCTGTGTCTCCCTATTCCCTGACCCTACATTCCTTCATAGCTTTTATACTATATTTTTTCAAAGAAAAAAATTACATATACTATACGACTATGATATTATTTATATATACTATAATGATATTTATATATAGTATATTTTTGTGTCTATTTATTTTTTTACTATCTTCCCTATTAAAATTCACTCAAATGTATGTTGAATGGTAAATCAATGAAAAGAACCCATTTCGACAGGTTGCATTGAGGATGAACTGAACTAATGTGTATATCAAGTGCTCAGCGTAGTGCCTGGCAAATAGTTAGGACCTGATCAATGTGAGTTGTGGTCATTTTTGTAATTATTTTGGACTGAGAAAAAGCCCTTTAATCCCGAGGATGGGCGGTCAGGAGAGTGGTGAGATTGGGAGCATGGGGGCAGTTATGGAGGGAGGGAGTTGTGAGGAAGGGCACTTGCTCCCTGGAAGGGGTCAATCTTGTCCTCTAAGGCAGAAGGGAAGGAGAGGCAGTCCTGGAGGGGTCTGCTGCGGAGCACCCTGTGAGGAGCTGGGCTGTGAGTGGCCAGGGGGGTTTAGAGAGGTTTCGAGGAAGCATTTAATACGTGGCATGCAGGACTTTGCGGGGACAGCAGTTTGCAGTCGGTAATGGTCTGAGAGGTATTGAGGCTGAGAAATGAGATTGGGGAGAGTCTCAGAATGGTGGATTTCATCCAGTGGGCAAGGAGTCAAGGTTTCTGAGAAGGATGATGGCATAATAAAAGCGACGCCGTAGGAAGAGTTGTCTTGTTTTGCTGTGAAGGAAGGATGAAAGGAGGAGAGGGTTCAGGTGGACAGGTGAGCTGAGGAGACATTGCTGTTATCCAGATTTTAAAAAGGATTGGCCACTTGGGGAGGGGTGTTAGAGGGGAAGAAGATGAATTTGGCAGAATTCTTGTGGCATTATGGGTGGTCTTTGTAACTGATTGAATGTGGGTGTGGAGTTGGGTGGGAGATCAAGGAGTAGCAGGGTCAAGGAAGTGCACATAAGCAGACTCCATACTCGACTTAGGGGTCTGAGTAAAGGCCTTTGCTTATGATGATGGGCAGCTATTATCTGGAAGACAGAGGAAGGAAATTGTGTGTGTCTGGTGTGTGTGTGTATATGTAGGACCAAAAGTACTATGTTCAACATTATATTTGGGGCACTAGAAGTGTACCCTGGTAAGGGGAACACCAGGTAGTTTTGAATATCCCTTTTATTGACAACTTAATTGAGGCTCAAAGGGGTTAAGCAGCGCACCCATTGCCACACAGCTAGTGATGGGAGAACAGGGATATCAACTAAGGCAATATTCATTGAGGCATTCTGGCTACACAGAATATGCCTGGATGGGGCAGGGCTGTGGGTGAGTGAGGAGTGGCACTCTGGGCTGACCTGGTATTGTTCTGGAAGGGCTGGGCTCAGCTCAGCAGATACAGAGCTTATTACCCTGGTTTGTGGTACATGGAGTTAAAGGGCAAGTGACCTGACACAGTTCCATGTGGATTTCTAGATCATGTCCAACGTAAAGATCCAAAGCCAGTACCCAATTCAAGTGATGCTGCGTGGGAAACACCTTGATACCCAGCTTTGTGGGTTGGGAAAAAGAACCATTCATGCTTGAAGGGTTTGAATGAAAACAACCTGCAGGGCCTCCCTGAGCCTGAGTTGAAGGGCTGATGGAAGTGATTGATGTGGGCAAGCTAGTGGCAGGTGAGGGTCTGGGCAAACTGGGCATTGGAAGTGCCGTACACAGGGAAGCTTTGGAAGGATGTGTATTATCCCATGAAAAGATATGATTTTGATTCGGAGAGCATTCTACTTGCATAGCTGCCCTCGCTCCATTGCCTCCCCTCCCTGGACTGCTTGATGCTGCATCACGTCTCCCACCCACCCTGTGGACACTGGGCACAGGCAGTCTTGCTGAGACTAACCAAATGAGAATATACAGCATTACTGCAAGCCATGGACTCCAGCCATCATCCTCCATCCTGCCACAATAAGTCATGAATCCTATTACTACTGTTCCTTAAGGAATACAGTTTTAATTAATTGTTTGGTATCTGCCAAGCCAGAGTAAAGAGGCTGTGCACACTTCCAGGACCCCCAGGGGCGTTCAAATGTTTGTTGACCAATGGATAATGAAGTGCCTCTAAATGTACCGACAGAAAAGCAGTCAAATATTGTTATAACTGTTAGGTTGAGCCTCAAAATTCTGCCATCATGAAATGCAATAAGCAAGCCCTTAGGGAGCTCAAAGAAATTTTTTTCCTTCTCTTTCTCTCCCTCTCTCCCTGAGTCTCAGGACACACTTCACTCAAGTTCACTCTAGTCAGCACATTTATTTAGCATGTATTGTAAATCAAACATTGTGCTGGGTGCTTGGGGGATACAGATGCCTTCTCTGTCTTCACAAATGGCTAGCAAGGAGTAGAGACCTTCAACAATGCATTAGCATGATGAGAATTTCAGAACAGTGAGCAAAAGGTGCTATAGGAACACATGGGAAAAAACTGAATACGTTTTAGGGGTCAGAAAACAACTCCTAAAGAGAGTGTAAATTAAGTTGACACCTGAATGATACTTAGAGTAGAAACAAGATTGGAGAACATACTTGAACTAAAAATGTCCAAAAAAAAAAAGAGTGAGAGACTGGAGATAAATGCTGAAGAGGCAGGTAGGGCCAGATGGTTGAGTTTGAGTTTTATTAAGGATTTGGACTTTATCCTAAGGGCAGTGAGAAGTGATCAGAGGTGTTAAGCAGGGGAACGAAATAACCAAATAACTACATCGCATCTTCTGGCCTTGGGCCGTACACTCAGCAAAAAGTGTAAGGCGGTTATCCCAGTGACCAGCAAACTGTTGATCTTGCCTTTCTGGCATCTGAAATTATTTTCTTGTTCTGTCTTGTTTTTTGTTTGTTTGTTTTTCCATTTACCTTTTCTCTTCTGCCTTGCCTACCATCTGAAATCTGATTCTTGTCTGTGATTTAGAACTCTTTGCTAGCCATGTAGTGTCTAGGTCAGCAGTCTCCAAGGTGTGCTGAACTTGTACCCTATCTGTAAAAATATTTGGAGCATGTACTTTCATTTTTATAGGTTTCATCATAAATTATACACATACGTCAAGAAGTGTGCATACTAATTATTAGTAAAGCTTAACTTCTTTCTTTTCTTAGGTAATAATAAGCATGCTGGAAAGAGTAATGTCAAACCCAAAAGGTTTGATCCTGATAACCTCTCATGGAGGCATTTCTATCTATTCTTGACTAGTATAAAGAGAAGAGTGTAATATACTCGAGTTTATAGCCTAGGACAAAACCGTGAGTGGCAAAGAACTATAAATGATGTGCAGTTATCAATGGTTAACTTCCGTAAGTATTTATGTGTTTACTTTTACAGACATCAAGTGTTGCAGAGGTAATGCTACCTTGCAACGCTGTTATTAACTATTCACCCTTCCTCAGTGCTTCGGGCCAGTTGCAGCCATCCCCATCCCAACTGAGAACTTTTCTGCACTGTTCAGACTCATCTTTGTCCTGATTTGTTTCTGGCATACTCTTTCTGCATTCTGAGTTTTCCACTGCTTCATGCATGATGGATGTTACAATTCCAGAGAAGGCTCAATCTCTGTCTACATATACCCCAAGTTTACACGAGACACACATGAGCTAGTGTCCGATAAATTGAAAAAAATAAAGTGGAAAACTCAATGCAGAAAGAGTATGTTACAACAGTATAGGTTATCAGCACTAACATATGGACATTTCCTGACTCAACCACAGAGAGCTCACCTGTTATTATTTCTATTTCATGAACCCATGCAGTGTGGGTCTGATGCCTGCTGATTTGCGGGGAACCTGAGTCAACAGTGTCTACCCAATTACAATGTGTAATTGCAAACCCTTTAATGGAAAGGTTCCTTCAGGCCTTCATGGGAAGGGATAATTTCCATCAAGAAAGGGCTGAGCCTTAAATTTTAAAGAGTCTATAGGATGTGCACATGTGTGTAACTGGTACTCATGGGGTTGCAAAGAAGTGAAAGATAAGATCTATTTGCAGAGGATGAGCTACAATGACATGCGAAAGCCACCACAGTCGTATGTGTTAACATTCTCATTTCGTGTTAGACTTACTAATGATTTAAACGAACACCTCCAAATCGTGCCTCAGATTTGCTGACTGCAGTTCAGTCCTCTGGAATTTAGGCTCCATGAGCGTAGAGATGGGCTATTTTGTTCACTGTATATCCCACGCTCCTTGAACAGGGCCTTCCCGTAGTAGGTTCCAAATGTTTGTTGAATGAATCAACTATCACAAAAACCAGCGGAAGAGAGAAAGGGATTCCGAAGTAGTTAGAACAGCCTGTGCCAAGGCTCAGATTTTTATGAAAACTCAAACTACATCCAGGGAATGGTGAGAGGATCCAGGTGGACTGAATATTGGCAGTGTGGGGAGATATACCCCAAAGTGAGGCTGGAAGGGTGGATGGTGGTAGATTGTTTCAAGCCATTGCATTTTTGCCTGGGGAGTTAAAATTAAAATATGCAGGCAGTGGGGAGCTATTGAAGGATGTTAAGCAAGGGAATGACACTTATTTGTGTTTTAGGGAGAAATGATGGATGTAATTCCATAGACGTCAAGGGGGCTGGTTAGAAAAGTAGGGCAGACAGTTTGGAGTGGGAGACCTGAATTAAAGCAATGTGGCAGGTGGAGACAAGGTGATGGGTTCAAGAGTTGTGTTGCAGTAAGTCACTAAACATTGGAATGCGGCTAAGAAAAGTAGGAGTCCAGAAGCTGTCCACGTTCTTCGCTTTAACCTTCAGTGAGAATTCTTGAGGGTATGGTTGTCTTGGATTGACATACAGGTAGAGAATGTAGGAAAAAGCCAGCTAGCAATTGAAGGTATGTGTCTAGATCTCAGAGGGGGCTAGAAATACAGATTTAGGAGCCGGTGGATTGCAGGGAAAGTCATGAGAACGGAGGGAATCATTTAGGGAGAGAACAGAGCTCAGCTTGGCATCTTAGGAGACAGACTAGAATCAAGTGGCTGTCCCCGGAGAAGGCACCAGCGAAAGGAGTCAGAGATGGATCATAAAGGGAGGTAGAAGCAGTGGCAGCCACGGGAAGGAAACTTTTCCAGTACTTGGTCAATTATCTTAAGTGCTTTGCGTGGTTAGGTAAAATGAGAACCGAAAGGATTTGGCAGTTAGGAGGTTGAAGCAATTTTAAGTGGGGCAGAAGCCAGATTGCAGTGGGTGTGGGTGTGAGCGAGGAAACAAAGGAGAGCAAGTGTAGGCAACTCTTCTGAGAAGTTTAGTTGTGAAGGAAAGTGGGGGAGGTGGAGCAGTTGCTTGAGGGAATAACTGCTCACAGATTCATTTAGTTAAACGAGAAATTTGGGCATGTGTGTAGGCATTGACCCGGCAGTGGAGAGCTGTGGCCTGAAAACACAAGAGAGAGAATCATTCTTCTATTATATCACCATTGTGCCTTGTATATGGCACATAAAGCCCTTCTGCAATTGTCTGTTGACATTTGAACTACTTGTAAAAATACAGAAAAGTATAGAGATTAATAAGCCCCTGAGGATTTCCTATCCAAAACTGATAATTAATAATTTTACAAGATTATTTGCTTCTAGCCTTCTTTACATGACAGCAACAAAATGTTAACAATAAAGTTGACGACCATTTTGTCACCTTCCGTGTTCCCCTTCCTGTCCCCTCTTTCCTGCAGCTACAACCATTACCATAGATTTGGTGTGCATCCTTCCAATTTGCCTTAATATCCTTTTATCTGCAGATGTAGGTGTGCATGAACTGCGTGTCCTATGTTTCACATTTGCCTTATTCCTTTTGGGCTGCTGTAATAAAATACCACAGACTGGGTAGCTTATAAACAGAAGTTTGTTGCTCATGGCTCTGGAGGCTGCAAGTCTGAGATCAGAGTGCCAGCATGGTCTTGCAGGGGCACTCTTCTGGGCTACAGGCTTCTCCTTGTATCTTCACGTGGCTGAAGTGGGCTAGGGAGCTCTGTGGGGTCTCTCTCATAAGAGCACTAATCCCATTCATGAGGCCTCCACCCTTATGGCCTAATCATGTCCCCCAAACCCCACCTACTAATACCATCACACTGGGAGGTTAGGATTTCAACGTATGAATTTGAGGAGGGAGGGACACGGACACAGACACAGACATTCAGACTACTGCAATGTGCGTGTTTTAAAATTTGCACAAATAGTGTATTTTAAGGCTTTTTCAGTTATTATGTCTTATCAGGAGATCTAGCTGCATTGATGGACATAGTTCACTCTTCCTGAGTGCTGTTATTTGTGCAATATTTTATTGCTATGTCTGTCTCCCCTAAGAGACTGAGTTCTTCTGGGCCAGGGATAGTTTGTTGTCATATTTGTATCCCCAGTGCCTAAATATCTCTTGTCTAAATGAGTAAGTGGGCAGGTGGACAGGTGGGGCTTGAGAAGGAGTATAGGGTGGTGAGGCTCTTCTCTGAGACAGCAGGAAAGAAGTCAGGTTTTGGGAGGACTTCATACTCTACAGGTTATTCTGTGAAACAGAAGGGACTGTCATTTTCTGAGAAGTGAGCGGAGATAAGGGTTTGAGCAGTGTGGTACAGATTTGTAATCTTTAGCTTAATTGAGGGGAAGATTATCCCAAATAGTCACTATTTCACCAAGAGCCATACACTTTCGGCTCACTTTATTTTGCATTTCTGAATGACCAGAACTAAGAAGACACCAACTAGCCTCTGAAATATTGATTTGTCAGACATTCTTCTTTGCTAATTTATATGTTCCTTTAGCATTGGGTGGAATTGGTGGCTTGTTTTTTGGCTACAGAGTATTCGGTGATTTAATTCAATGTGAAGATTAAACAGCAATTCCAGGAGGTACGGAAATAACTCTAAATAATCAGCAAAGGTAGTGAATGCTGCAGGTAGTCAGAGAAGGATGAGCTCACAGAGGGCTAGAACAACCGGAGAGGAAGGCTTAAGGGATGGGCCTCTTGAGTTTGAGAATTGGTGGCATTTGGGTAATAGAAGCAGAAGGGAAAAGTGTATCAAGTGGGTTGGCAGGCTGAGAAAGGGGAGTAGATAAGGCACCTTTGAGGGCCGGTGAGCAGGCTATTCTGTTGGTAGAGGATTAGTGGAATTTCCTTTGTATCTGAGATCAGAGAGTAATGGGAAATCGTGGCCCACAGGCAATGGGTGTTGATGGAGGGGGTGGGGTGGAGGCTGGCAGAGAGTAGGGGAACAGCTGTCAGAGGAAGAGGGAATTAGGAGAGCATCTATTTCATTGCAGTTGTACTTAATCTTCACCTTGCGTGATGATAAAAAATAGAATTGAGTGTGATTGAATCACATAAGGCATTTGGAAGTAGTGTCCTTAAATTTAGTAAAACGACTTTCGGGTTGTAATAACGTTATGACATACAAAAAACAAATCCCTCCTTCTGTCTTTGTCATGTTTTGGGGCGTCATTACATGGGATTGAGAAGGAAACCAATGCAATATTTTCCTCTTTTAGTTTATAGGACTCAACCTCTGACTCATTGGCATATAGCAAATGTCACCTTCCCTCGGTATTCACCATTAATTTTGTTTCTCTCTATTCCTGATCCCTTTTGCACTAGCCAACATTAGTAGGTCTCTTAGTAGTTTGATCAGTCATTATTTATATTATACTATTCATTTTCATGTCATTCTCTACCACTAGATTATGAATCTGCTGTCTCATTTTTCTTTGTATAGCAAAAACGTTTGGCACAGTAAATATTTCTTGATTGAATGAAGGGAGAATTGGCTTCAAAATGTATTTCCTGATTAATCTTAAAACCATGAAGAATATAACAGAAAGTACCTCTTTAAAGATGCCGAATGGAATGTTAGGAAGAGTTTCCCTGGTACCAGTAAACTTCACTGATGCACCAAATATTTATTGAGCATCTGTGGAGTGTCTAGGGACACAGTAATGAGAGAGTCAGACAAGGTCCCTGCTTTCAAGCAGTGTAGAATGTTTTGGAGGAAGCCAGGTAATAAACAGGTAAGAAAATATCAGATAACAATACTTGCTGTGAAGGAAGGAAAACAGCATGATGGACCAAGAGTAATAGGGTGGCTACTTGCAGCTTATTAGCCAGGGACTGCTTCTCTGAAGAGGTGAGCTATGAGAAGAGTCCTGGATCAGAAGACAGAGTCGTTTATGTGACTACCTGGGAGGGAAAGCTTTCCAGACAGAAGACACAGCTTTTACAAAGACCCAAAAACATAATAAACAGTGATTGTACAAAGGGCAGATAGGAGGACAGAGAAGTTGGAGTGTAGGAAGTAAGGTGGAGAGATTTAAGATGAGTCAGAAATGTGGGTGGGAGCCAGATCATGTGGGGAGGACCTTGGAGGCTAGAAGAAGGCATTTGGATCTGACTCTAAATGTGATAGGACACAAATATGAGGACTTTATGAAGAGAAGCGGCAGGAATATAATTTACATTTTAAAAAAAGAGCACTCTGGCCAATTTATGGGAAAAGAATGGTGAGGTAGAGAGAATGGAAGCAGGGAGCTGAGTTAGGAGGTAGGGATGGTATCCCAGGCAGGAGATGTACTGGGTTTGGGACGTCAGTGGAGAGAAGTAGGAGGAGTCAAGATCTACTGTGCACATAGAGTTGACCAGACTTGCTGATGAGTTGAATGTGGGGAATGAAGGACACAGAGGCAACAAGGATGACATTTGGCCTGAGCTACTGCATGGGTGGTGCTATTACTTATTGACATGAGGAAAACTGGGGGAGAAGATTGAGAGAGGATTGAAAAACTAGGAGTTCAGTTTTGGATATGTTAGGGTTAACTCTTAGACATGAGTGGAGATTTTTAGTAGGCAGTTGGATATACGATAGGTTTTAGGGTGAAGGTTAGGGTTGAAGATATAAATGTTTGAGTCTTATAATATACATTTTATTTAACATTGAACCAAAATGAGATCATTCATGGCAAAAACATGCATAGGAAAGAGAAGGAGGTGAGAACTATATCCTGGGACTCCCAATATTTAGAGGGAGAGAAAGGAAGGGCCCAGCAAATGACACCAAAGAGGTCAGAGATGGAGGAGACAGACCAGGAGCGTGTGATATCACAGAAGTCAAATAGGAGGGAGTGATCAACTGATTCACATGCAACTGAGAGTTTGAATTAGAGAAGTAACAAATAATTTGTTGAATAAAAGAATGAATGAATAGAAATGAATGAGTATAGTATTAAGGGTAAATGAAGTAACATCAGAGAGACTAAACAAACAATACTAAAAGCCCTTAAAGGTAAGTATCTTTCAAGAGGACTTTAAAAGTTCATTTATTGGAGAGGCAACATTTATGTGGTCTGAGTTTACAAAATTCCATAAGATGTGAAAAGATTAACCTGGGGTAGAATTAGACAGTTTCTAGGAAGCTGCTTTTAAACGAAGAAGAGGAAAGGTATGGTAAAATGCTTGGCAGATTTTCAACTGTAAATTTCTATTGGCATCTACAGTCCACTGGTAACTAGTCAGTTAACGCTCATTTAGTTTTAGTGCCATGATAGTTGTTTCGTCTATTTTGGTATAGTTTTGGCCATTTGTATATTCATTAAAAGTTCTACATACTACATAAATTGAGAATCAATTTAAAGAAAAGTTACTACTGTGTTAAAAGAACAGTTTCAAGAAGGAGAGATAACAATCTTAAGTCAGGATTCAGTGAGAATGTATTTTCATCATTTCTTTCTGTTCTTCGAATGTGTGTCCTTCTCCCGTATCCTACATGTATGATCAGTTTGTGAATTAGGCATGTTTTTAACAATAACGGAAATCTCAGTTATGACATCACTTATAAAGTTGACTTACTTGTTTATATAACAAGAAATATGGCTCCAGATTCTCCCATTCTACCATCCCTGGCATGTGGGTTGTTTATCCTTGCATTCATTGCTTCATGGTCACAAACCGACTTACACATTTTTTAATTTACTTTTTATTTTATATTGGGGTATAGTTGATCTACAATGTTGTGTTAGTTTCAGGGGTACAGTAAAGTGTTTCAGTTGTACATATCCATATAGCCATTCTTTTTCAGATTCTTTTCCCATGTAGGTTATTACAGAATATTGAGTAGAGTTCCCTGTGCTATCCAGTAGGTCCTTGTTGGTTATCTATCTTATATATAGTAACGTGTATATGTTCATCCCAACCTCCTAATTTACCCTCTCCCCCACCTGTCCCCACTGGTAACCATAAGTTTTTTTTCGAAGTCTGTGAGTCTGTTTCTGTTTGACTTAACACGTTTTGAGGTAGAAATAAAGGAAAATACTTTCTTTTATTAAAGTATAAGGCTTCACATATACCCACCCCAGTGAATTCACTCTTTAGGTCTCATTTGACTAACTGGAGCTACAAGGATGATTGGGAAAGTGAGTTTTTGGCAAAAGGCTCATGGTTTATCTAGATAGACCAGTCATGATTCATTCCCAGAGCTGGGAATAGTGCCATCTTAAATGTAATCATATTTCTGTTAGCAAGGAAGAAAGGGCAAATGGCTGTTGGGTAGGCTAGTGATGCTGAGTGCTGTCGTTCATTCATGTGAGTATCCCACATTCATATCAAAACTTCTTCCCAAACATAGGTTTAACATTCCTCAAGCTACATGGCCATCCTGTCCTTGAGAGTGACCACACCAAGATTCATCCAGTTATCCATCTGAGAAATCCAAGATCTCTGGGTGACTGATGGTCTTCTCAATCATATCTGGATATGAATTTTTATAATTGAGCAATCTAGTAAAAAGTTAACAGGCCCCCATTATTCTGATACAATCGTACACACAATTAGCCTCCCACTTAGCAAAGGAGAGGATGGGAAGAACACAGTCGTCCACAGTCTGCAGCACACACATCTTGCTGAACAAGGATAGAAGTGTTAAGACAAAACTCTCTACTGTAACAGTGGACTAAGTTCTTTAGTCATCCATTGGACAGTTTAGGTGATCTGCTCTCTGGAAGGATCTCTTTTGTCCATCATTCCCCTTGGCCACTGGTTCTGCCTTATAGGTTTTTGTTGGTATTTCTTCATGGTTCCAAATGAGGTAAATTGTAGGTAAGGTTGCCCTTCATGGGACTGCACAGATACAGCAATACAGGTCCCACGAAGTGAAGTCAAAAGATTGCAGAATCGGCTTATGGGTGGGTGGCTAGTTTTTGGATTTCCTTGGCAATATCCTTTCCTCAAATACTTAGTAGGCTTCCAGTCTAGTTTGTTTGTTTTTTTTTTTTTCCCTGAAAATTTCATGCTCTGATTACACAGTCAGTTATCTTGCCTGGAAATAGTGTTAAAGTCAGAGGTTCCTTATCTTTTACCTTAATGGCCTCTACCCTAAGAAAGTGAAGCTAATTTTAAATGAGAAGTACCAGTACTGTTTCTCTCTTGGCTGGCAGAACACCTTACCATGGAAGTGCATGAGAAAGGACTCATTCCCCCATCTTATAAGCCCTATCTCCTGCTAAGCTCCAGTTTCCCCAAACCCCTCACTTTATCATGATGTACGAAAATATACTTTTCTTCCAGCACAACTCCAAATTATAGGACTCAGAGTGTCCAAAATACTTCTTTTATCATTGGTATCTTTCCTTGATTTTTAGTTCTTCTACTCTGATGTAGGTTCATTTCTCTTATGGGACAATTCTGAAGGCTGCAGTATCTAGCCAACCTCCTTACTTTTTCCTAACATTACCACCTCAGTGGGCATAAGATCTGTAAACCAAGGTACATCAGGTGACAATTTGGCCAAACATTCTGCCACCACCTGATGAGGGTGTCACATGTCCTAGCCTAGACCTCCCGGCTCTTCCCTGTTCTTAAACCGACTCCATTCAGCTAATTTACATTTTAGTGTCTATACTTGTAGCACTCTATTTATAAGAACCAAATTCTTTGTAAGTTAGTGATATTTTCCACCTGCAAGGAATAGTGTCTGCTGTATCCTAATAACAGAATTTGAGGTCATTTCTGGGTGAGGGTTTTATAGTTGACTATTAAGAGAAGCTATCGTAAGACCTCTTGTTTTTGCCAACCCAGTACACATTCACTCTCCTTGTCATTGCAACTTGATTTTATTTGGGGATCTACCCTTCTCTTATTGGATATAGTTTTAATAAAACTGTCCCTAACGATGCTTCACCCTCCTTGGCAAAAGGTGACAGCTGGCCTAAACTCTACCCAATCAGATGTTGCATCTATGGAACAGGAATTTTGAATAGAATGATACATCAAGATCACATATGTGGGTTTAAATCTTAGCTCTGTACCTTAGTAGCTCTTTGAAGTGGGTCAAATTCTTCACTTCACTAAGCCTTGGTTTCCTCATGTGAAAAATGGGAGTGATACTGGTTTGGGGTATATGTGTGTGTGTTTCTATTTGAATTAAATGAGTAATGCATATAAAGTACCAATACACAGCAGTCATTACTATCATGAATGTCCTGACCACTCTAGTTGGCATGTAGAGGATGGACCACAGGGGCACAAACCTGAAGGAAAGAAGCCATATGAAGAGTCTGTTCACCCATGGAGGTGAGAAATAGCAGAGGGCTCGGTTGATAGAGGTGGACGAGGAGATGACACAGGGGTAATTTCCGACGTAGGAAAGAGAATCCATAGTATTTAGTTGACTATTTTGACTCAAAGATGAAAGAGAGGGGAGAGCTTTGATATTGATAACAAGAAGGAAAATCCTGACTCCTGATTGGTTCCAGTTCCACTCCAGACAGAACTCTGGCCAGGACAAGCTGGGTAACAAATAGGTCATTTGGGTTGTTATTTGTGGATTCTCAAAGCTCAGCTTTCCCTAAAATAGCTTTCACTTTGATTTCCAACACTGTGATCCATGCTAAATGCTGGAAGGTGGTGGGGCTTTGAAAATAATAGACTACATATTCTGTATATGACTTTTTCTTTTTATAGGTAGAATAAGATGTTGATGGACACTACACAGATGCTGTGAAATATTGATTCTATTTAAAGAAAAAGTGTAATGGGTTAGGGAAACATGTAATCATTGAGAATCTCTGCTAAATGAACCCATACATTAAATTGGCTAGGTACAGGCTGACAAGGAAATAAAGGCAGTGGTTCCTGGGAAAAGAAGTCTGAGATTGCTGATGACAGCGAGACTTTTCTTTTCCTCAAACATTTTTCTCCAATATTGATGTTTTCCAGTTACTTTCTATACAATAACAAAAGCTGGACCGTAGCATTTTTCTGAGATATAATTTTCATAACTAGATAAGAAATATAGGGGGTTTCTATTGGTTAAGCTGGAAGTCCCACAAGGCAGTGCTGTGGGGAAGCAGATATTTTCGAAATTAGATGCAAGTGCTATCTCCATGCACATCTTGACTCCTGAATCCATCGAAAACCCAGAAATAACACTCTGGTTACTGGCCCTGTGAGGATGGAAGGGTGTTTAACCCAGACATATGGAACCAATGCTTCAAGGACACAGTGAATCACACCATCTGAGTCAACTGGTAACAGAAAGCTGTGTAGCTCGGAATTGTCAGTGTAGAACAGCAGCCGGTGCTGTGGGCAGCGGTCTAATGGGGAAACTTCTCTGCGGGGAGACAGATAAGTGGAAAGCCTTGCACACAGACAAAACAAAATCCACACCTGTGGTTGTTTACAGAGGGCAGACAGGCCCACAGAAAAGATACCATTCACATGGTGGAAAGCACCCGTAGTAATTTTAGCAAAATAGAAGAGCATATAATATAGGAATGCCAACTGGTAGGCTTTGAAATTCAGTATTGGATATTAACAAGCTGCAGTTTAGACAAATCATAGAGATGGTCTACAAGTCAAATACCATATGGTGTCACTTACATGTAGAATCTAAAATATGATACAAATGAACTTATTTACAAAATGGAAACAGACACGTAGAAAACAAACTTCATTGCTGAAGGGTAGAGGGGGTGGGAGAGGGATAAATTAGGAGTTTGGGATTAGCAGATACAAACTATGTGTGAAATAGATAAACAATAAGATCCTACTGTATAGCACAGGGAACTATATTCAATATCTTATAATAAACTATAATGGAAAAGATTATGAATGAATCACATATATATATTATCAATGAATCACTTTGCCCTACACCAGAAACTAACACAACATTGTAAATCAACTATAATTGAAAAAGAAAAGAGATGGTCTGCAAGTTGTGTATCCTAGCACCTGTCACACTGCGTGGCACACTATGTATTCCTTGGTGTTCGTGGAATTGAAATCAATGTATTCATGTCATGTGGACAAGTTTTTATACCTCTTTCCAGAAAGAGGTAGGAAGGCAGTTTGAGGCTGTAAGAGGATAATTGATAAAAGGGTAAAAAACAAGGCTGAGAGTCAGAAAGACTTCCTGGATTTAAATCCTGGCTCCTTTAACTGTATGACCTGAGCAAGTTATTTCTCCTCTTTGAACTCTTAATTATTGCCAAATAGCTGTATTAATGCTTACCTGCCAGAACCGTTAAAAACATCAGATGAGGTACATATGCAGAGAGTCTTGCACACCGTCTGGCACATAGTAGAATCTCAATAAAGGTGAGTTTTGTCCTCCTTACGTGTTTCAATTATATGCTACCCTTTTGGAATGTACCTATTTTGGATTAGTCTAAAGCCAGAGTCGGCAGCTATGCCTCTCTGGCCAGTTTTGTCCTGTTTTTGTAAATAAGATTTTACTGCACCACAGCTATGCTCATTGGTTTATGTATTGTCTCCGTCTGCTTTCGTGTTACCCCGGCAGAGTCGAGTAGTGGTAACAGCATCCTTACAGCCTTGCAAAGCCCAAAATACTTACTGTCTGGGCCTTTACAGAAGACGTTCACCGGTCCCTGGATTCAAGATTCAACTGGACTTCTTTCCTTTCTTCTGTGCATTGTTTTCATAGGTGTACCTTTCAATCTGTTTTCTATTTGAATCTTCTAAAACAGGAACCTTTTTGTTTTGGCAGCTTTACCACTCAGCTTTAAGCTCTGTATGTAGTTTGTTACCCAGTTCCTAAACTTCCATTCATTCATTCAAAAGAGTGCTATCGAGGCCCTGGAGGCAGTGCTGGACAAGGAAGGTGAGGCCACTGCTGTTGTGGAGCTCAGCTGGAACCCTGCCCATCTACATAAACAGACACGTAAACAGCAGTGTGAATAAACAAACCTCTGAGAAAATTAACACATGAATAATTTAAAAGGAAGCTGATTTTAGAGAGGAGTGTGATGAACATGTGAAATCAAGGTTGGCTGAGGAGGATGGCGGAAGCCCTCTCTAGGGAGATGACGTGATCAGAGGCTTGAATGAGAAGGGACAGCTTGTCAAAGACCCAGGGAGAGAGCCTTCCAGGCCAGAAGGCGAGGGTGGAGCAGAGGCCATGAGCTGAAAAGGAGCTTGGTAGGTTCAAGGGCTGAAAGAAAGCCGGTGATGCCAAAGGTGTGCGAGAATGCTGGTATACGGGAGGTCAGAGAGTATATAAAGGGCATGTTTTAAAGGATTTTGCATATCATGTTGTAGCAGACTGGAGGGTTGTCTCCCCACCCCTACCCTTGTGCACACATCTAAGTAGTGATCAAGTTCTGACCATTCCACATCCTTGGCATCTTTCAGATCCACCCTGTTTTATCACCATCTTCACAGCCACCAGCATCTTAACCCCTGGATTGCACCCAGTGTTTGCTAATGGACCACCATGGCTAGCCTCCCTCCAACCGTCCTCCACAATGCCAAGTGCTTGAGAGTTGGAATTCATTCCCCTGCTTAAATCCCTTCCTTAGCTTTGCCCAGGCCTCTGCTGCAAGCTCTGGCCTCTGCTGGCTCCTCTTGTCTTGTCTTCCTTTTCTCTCCACGTGGAACCCTTCAATCAAGCCTTCAGGATCTAGTCCTTAAACCTTTCCTACATCTAATTCTTCCATTCTCCCCTTTTTCCCCCTCCTTATATTATTAGGCCAATTCTTACTCATGCTTCAGTTTAAGCCCACGTGTTTTCTCTCCTGAGAAGCCTCCCCCCACTCCCCAGGCTGACGTAGAACACTTTCTGAGCCTCTGTTATACTCCGAGCATAACCCATCAGTACTCCTGACCTCTCTAATCCCTCACCCCACCTTCCTGGTCTTTGTAGCCCTTATTGCCCCGTGACATGTAATGTTTATCTGATTACTTCTATTATCTCTCATCTCTCTTCCTAGAATTATGGCTCTTTGATAGGTAGGACTTCGATGTTTTCAGTGCTAAATCCCTGTTACAGTTCTTGGCAGAATAAACAGCTCCATAATTTTTTTGCTGAATGGATGGTCTAAGTCGCCATCATCTCCTGGACTACTGCAGAGCCCCCGCTCTTGTTTTCTCTAATCTAGTCCCTACATGGTATTCAGAGGGGAATTTAAAAATAGATAGATAGATAGGCAGGCTATGGACTATATCAAAAGAAGTCAGTGTTTCTTACTGTAATTAAGGGAGTATATATTATGTCATAATATAATACGTACAGCACAATATACAAGTATCTCTCTAAAATCATCTGTTCACAGTCTGTTGCCCTCTCCATCTTTTTTCACCTCTGCTTTTTCTCCAGGCTCTAGTCACATGAGGTGTATGACTAGTCCCTCTAGTCCTTGGCTGTGTCAGGCTCCTTTTGGCCTCAGGGTCTTTGCACGTGCAGCTCCTTTGGGCTGCACATGGATGGCTGGTCTTGGCATGGCCAACAACTTCTGTGCTTCCAGTGTCAGGTTATAGCCCACTTTCTCAGAGCCCCCTTTCTGTAGAGCCGTGCTCCTCCCAGCGTACTCTGCTCTTTCACCTGCTTTATTTCCTTCATAGCTCTTACCCAGTTTGACTTTTAGATTGTGTTTACGTGAGTGTTTATTGTCTGTTCCCTACACTAGATTGTAACCTCTGTGAGCACATGGGCAGAAACCAGAAATGATTTCTTCACCCTTGTATAACCCAATGCTTAGTGCAGTGACTGGTGCCTAGGAGGTGTTCAAATATTTGCTGAGTATATTAGTGACTGGAGCTCCTCACACTACCATAAACATCAATCAGATTCTCCATTCCCCGGGCTAGATAATAAACACCTGGACTGCAGGGACAATACCATAATCACCTGGTGTCCCCAAAACCCATAACAATATTCAGCACATAGTAGGGACCCAATAAATATTCATTATAGATCATAAAACATGACAATGTTGAAAAGTCAGGTATGTGCTAGATGAGCGATAACAGAAGTAATGCTGCTGTTGTAGTTACAGCACAAGTCAGCTGCTGGATGGAAAAGGGATAAAAAAAATGGTACCACCTCATTTTTTGTACTCTAGGAGATCTTTGGGGGTGAGGTGGTGCTTTGCAGAGGTTGCAGAATTACTGAGAGGAAAATATGCAACTGCAGATGTAAAGAGAATTATTATTTGAAAGAGCAGGGACTAAAAAGATAGCATTTGGGTCAAACAGATAATAACAATAAGGAATCCTTGTCTGTACCAGTGGGGGACTAGAAGCCTGTGATTGAATTGGGAACCATGATGATGATATCATTGAATTAAAAGATAGACCCAGCACCAAGTACTAAGGAACCTAACTATTGCTTATGATATTAGGCAGGGATCTGGCAGACATACATGTGCTACAAATTCCAGACTCAAGATGTGTGTGTGGGGGGTGTGTGTGTGTGTGTGTGTGTGTGTGTGTGTGTGAGATGTGTTTTAACACCGAAACTGTCACCTACTTTCAGGACTTAGGAAAGCTTTTAGAAAGCCCACCTCAAAAAGTCAACTTGGTGTATCTCAGGATTGGAGCTGTAAAAAAAAAAAAAATCTATTCTCTCTTTCAAGCTCAGATGGTTTCATTGCATGGGTAGAGATGCTAGGAAGTACTTAGTCAGTTAAAATGAGAGAATCCTATAACCAATTTTCCTTTTCTCCTTTAAGCCATTAAAACTTCAGACTATGTAAATAGATGCCACCCTGTGTAGAGAAAACCAGCATCTTGTCTAATTGTCAAGTACAGGAGCATTTGCAGTAGATGTTAAGGGCTGGATATCTTTTTATAAGCCTACCTTATTTTAAATCTTAATTTAAAAAGCAATAACACCTTAGGAGAGACTATATTTTGAGCTACTTTAAAAAAGAAGCCCTTTCAATGTGAAAGATACAAAAACTGATTCTTTAAAAACAAAATTCAGTTCTTTGTTTAGTCAAAGCTGTCAGCTCATTGCATGCACCAAGAAAGCTCTAAACAGTCGGTTAATAATAAGGTTGCTTTTCACTTTTATTTTGAATATGTTTTAAAAAAATGGATAGCAGATTTCAGCTAGTCTTTAATTAAGCCTCTTATTGGCCAAGCAAGGGTAAATCATAAAAAATGAAGGGCTTCTGCTCTTTAAAAACATTAATCACTTAACGAATGAGCTTAAAAAGAACAAAGTCAAGTTCAAATCTACATGTAAAAATAGTTCATAGGACATTTTCCAATCTTCTGAGGAAAAGTAAATTAAATGCAGAAGCTCTAAAGTAACTGGCTGGATAATCAAATTTCATTTGCCTCTTAACTCAGAGTGAGCTAGATTAGAGAGTAATGAAAAGCCTCCCCTAGATAATTTAGTTCCTTATGGCTTTGATTTTTCCCAAATTGCAGCTTTACTGAAGAGCAGGCATCTGTAGATGCCATGCTTAATCATGGTTGTTTTTAGAAATAAAATCTGTAATTTCAGAATGAATTCTGGGGGCATCTCTGGGGCTTCACAAACAGTTCCTAAATAAGACATATTTAATTCTGTGATGAAACTAGGAGACTTGATCGTAGAAGCATCCATTCTGCTTTGGCTTTATTTTTGGACGATCTCGAAGAGATCCAGATTTTCATGAGAAATCATTTAAGCCACTTGAAATAAAACACTCTTCTACATGTTGCTTGTGTGTGTGTTCTTCTCTTTAAAAGTTATTTTTTGAGTGTTAGTTTTGAGTGTAAGCTGACATCATGTGGACTTTACAGATAGCACCACTCGCACAGATGTTGGGGACTGGAGCTGTCTGCTCTGCTAGTCATAAGGGAAGATGTGACCCCACATCTCATCCTAGCCTTCTCGTCCTGGGTGGCGTGGATCGGTGTCTGAGCAGTGCGTTGCCGGGAATGCTGAAGCTCCTCTGAGTTCTCCTGGAGGCTCTGTGCCCTCCCTCTGCACTGCTTTATGCTGTCAGAGTAGAGACATCTTCATTTCTTTATTCACCGAATATTTACTGAGTCCCTACTCAGGGGTAAACATTGTAATAGGAGTTGGAAATACGGAGAGGTAAGCCTTTATGCAGGTTCCATAGGGAAATGAGTCAAGATCTGAAAAACAAAGCAGATTACAAAACAACAGGTCTTCAGCCTGGAAGGAGGTCTATGAGATAAACAAGCAGGAGAAGGTAACTGAGTTGGAGGGGGATGGGATTGGCTTTAATAGGCTCTTCAGATGGGGTTTCTCTCAGGAGATGACATTCAAGCCAACATGAGAAAGATGAGGAGTTAGTCAAGTAAAGAGCTGGGAGAAGAAAGTTTTAGGCAGAGGAAGTTTGGTGTGATCTGAGGAACTTAGAGAAACTTACTTGGAGGATGGCAAGGGACGGGGAGGATGATGTGAGGTTGGAGAGGGTGTAGGGAATCATTCAGTGCCTTTTAGGGCTTAGCAGGGACTTTGGAGCTTATTCTAAATTTAATAGGAAACTATTTCATTTCTATGTGTCTGATTCTCTTTTTTCCCTAGTCCTAAAGTACTTTTATCGTCCTTTCTTCTGTTCATTTCCTTTCCACAAATAATTACTGAGCATTTACCCTATATTATGCAGAATTCAGCCCTCGTGAAGTTTAAGGTCCAGGTGGGTCGATGGACATCGACCTGGATGGTACGTAATCTAGAGTTTACGTGGAATAAAACTCAAGGAAACACGTCCCCAGTACACAAACTTGGAAATAACATGGCATCAGTACAAACAGTTGACTTTCATGGTTTGCCCAATCTTTATTCTGTGTTCTCAATTCTCAGTCCTTAATTTCTTGGGGAGAACCTCATTAGGACATGATACCTCATGTCTGTTTGGGACTCTCAGTTCAATCCACTCTATACCATGTACCATTCACAGTTGATTTTTTCTGCATTCTGTGACTGTAGAGAGAAAGCGAAAAGTATTATTTTTCACTCACTTCATACTGACATGACCCCACACTGTGTATGATTGCATGCTGACCCTCATTTATTGTATAATGATGGAGACCCAATGGTACTAAAAGGCTGGACATGTTGACTAGGAGGCTGTCACAGGGGACTGTGATCTTGTTGGGAAGCTTGGGGACAGGACTCCTTAAAGAGGTGATACCTGACCGAAACCTGAAGGCAGGGAAGCATTAGCTAAGCCCAGACAGGAGGGGAATGTGTTCCAGGCAGAGGGCACAGCAGGTGGGAAGATCTGTGGCAAGAGGAAAGGAAAGAAGGCCAGGGTAGCTGGAGACAACTGGATCAACTCCTACTTTGTAGAGATTCTATAGGAGGATGAAGCAGGACACCACCCGGGGGACACATGAATGTTTTGTGCAGGTTATCATACATCCTGAATAAAAGAGGCATTAAAGTAATAGAATTGCCAAACTTGCTTGGGATTCTCTTTATTTCTTAATACAAGGAGAGACTTTCAGAGCAGGAAAGAGCCACAGAGAGACTAATTTAGCTGCCTGTTTAATAGGCAAGAAAACTTGCACTAGAGTTGAAAAGACACCTAAGTCACACACAGTTAATCCAGTGTTTTTGCCAGTACTCCAAACATACAGTGGATGCAATTCAAACTAGGTTTATATTTCAGAAGGTCTTTCTTTTTTTTTTTTTCCCCATTATTTTTATCATTGTTTCTTTCATCACAGACTTACTACCTTATGTCTAGTGTGAGTATACGATTGAGGAGTTATATTGGAAAACATTTTTATTGTCTAAGGAGAGCTTTACACTGAAGAGAATAGGCTCACTTTATACACATGGAATTAGCAGATATTTAAAATCCTGCTTTTGCCAAGTGTTGGTGAGGATTAGGGAAACAGGAACACTTCAACACGGCTGCTTGCGGTGTAGATTATTATATCCCTTTCAAAAGCAATTCAGCACCATAAGATAGAGCTGAAGACACATACACCACATAGTCAGGAGATCCATTCCTAAGTAAAATGGTTAGAGTCATGCTTGCAGTTGTGCATAAGAGATGTGTTTCAGAACATTCATGACAGTCCTCTTATGTAAATGTAAAAAGAGGTGCACGGGCTTGGTAGACATCACATGTAGACAATATCAGGAAGGGTCTGTAGATAGTTACAACAATTTGTGTAAGGTTTTATTTTTTCTTAGGTTGGGTGATACATAAATAGTTTTTGTTTATTATTTAGTATTTTTGTGTGTTTTAAAAAATATATATATAATAAAAGAATAAAATATAAAAACACTGTCACAATTGCAAAAATCTTAGCCAATATTCTTTAATTTTTCCAAAAATATTAGAATAAAACTGTCTCAGTCCATTCAGGCTGCTGTAACAAAAATACCCTACACTGGGTGGCTTAAGCAGCAAACATTAATTTCTCACAGTTGCTGGCTGTGAAGGCCAAGATCTAGTTGCTGGCATATCTGTTGTGTGGTGAAGGCCTGCTTCCTGGTTCCTGTCTTCTCACTGTGACCTCAGAATGTGGAAGGGGGTGATGGAGCTCTCTGGATTCTCTTATGAGAGCACTGATCCCACTCTCGAGGGCTCCACTCGCATGAACTGATCACTTCCCAAAGGTCCCGCCTCCTAATACCATCACATTGCAGGGCTGGGATTTCAAAGTACGCCTTTTGAGGAGACACAAACATTCGGTCCATAACAAATACATAGAAGGATTAATGCAGGTTTTGATTATTTGGAGACACCCTGATCTTCAGGCTTTTGGCTTAGTGCTTGAGGGTCACTGTGCTAGACAATTGTGGGGCAGGGGGGTGGCGGGCGGGACTAGCACATTGAAGTCTATGCCAGGAGTCAGCACACTTTTTCTGTATAAGGCCAGTGTATTAGTCTCCTGGCATTGTTGAAATAAATGACCACAAACTTAGTGGCTTAAAAAAAAAGGAAAGACATTTATTCTCTTACAGTTCTGGAGGCCAGAAATCCCAAATCAGGGTGTCAGCAGGACTGTGCTCCCTCCAGAGGCTCTGAAGGAATATCCCTCCTGGCCTTTTCCAGTTTCTGGTGTCTCCCAGCAGGTCTTCATATCCCCTGGCATGTGGCTGCATAATTCCAATTTTGGCCTCTGCACCTGTATTGCCTTCTCCTCTTCTATCTATGTCTTATCTCCCTCTACCTCTCTCATATAAGGACACTTATCATATCATTTAGGGCCCACTCAGGTAAAACAGGATAATCTCATTGTTTCAAGATCCTTAACTTAATTATATCTACAAAGACCTCTTTCCCAAATAAGATCACATTCACAGGTCAGAACATGGCTCTCTCTGGGAGTCATTAGCAGACTTCTACAGGGCAGGAGTAGATATTTTAGGATTGGTGGCCTATTTGGTCTCTTTCACAACTGCTCAGCTCTGCCCTTGTAGTCTGAAAGTGGCCGTCGATGGTATAAAAACAAATGAACTTGCTGTGTTTCATTACAACTTTACGAAACAGGTGAGTGACTGGATTTGACTGGCGGTGGTGCTAACGTTTGCAGTCCTGGTGTTCTGTGCAAGTGAGCGCTGTACATAGCTTAAAAAAAATGGTTTTTTGCTTAACAATAAGGTATTTATTAGCACACACATCAGCATATGGTGAGATAGGCAGTCTCCCGACTGGGTGACGTGGAATAGAGATAAATCCATCATGACCATCTTATGAAGAAGCAGTATTCACTTCTGTAAGCTACCGGGAGAATCCAGATGGCTATTAGCCATAGCTGAGTCTTGTCTGAGCCTTAAGCAGTCTGGCAGGATTAAATGAGGACCCCTCATGGGCTCGTATTTCTCATAATTCCCTTAAGGTTTCAGAAAGCAGAGGTCTGCATTTTCTGAGCATGTTTGGGTAACCAGCAGACCTTGGGACATGCCACAGGGTGGCATTGAGTTGATGCCAGTCTTTGGCTCTATGTGTGGCTGGCACAGGCTTGCACATGATTGCAGCTTCCTTCAGGCTCTCCTTTCTTTCAAAAAGCCTTCTGCCAAATTTACTATGTCACCAGCATTTTGCATATCTTCTGTGTGTGTTTCAAAGGTGCAGCTGTCACAAAGGAATGATTTCAACATTTGGATGGTGTTAGTAAATTCTTGAAAGAATTTCCCAGAAAAGTAGAAATTTGTTAAAACAAAGGCATCTACATTTATAGGTGGCTATTATTGGCCTCACCGCACTGGCATTAGAGCATGGGATTGGTAATGAACCATCAGAAATGCCCTAATAGGTGCAGGCTGAGTGCCTACAACCGAGATTGTCTCAACACCACCCTGTGGCATGTTGCAATGTCTGTTGGTTACCCGAACATGCTCAGAAAATGCAGACTTCTGCTTTCCGAAACCTTAAGGGAATACGAGCTTTATGAAGAAGCAATATTCACTTCTGCAGCTATCAGGAGAACCCTGTTGGTGTCATGTGTTCAAGAAAACTCAGTCTGATTCCACCATTTTGACTCTTAGCTTTTGTAGTAGATTGCTTGTCTTAGTCTAAATGTTTGCGTTCCCCCGCCCCCACATTCCCATGTTGGAATCCTAGTGCCCAATGTGATGGTGTTAGAAGGTAGGGCCGGGCCTTTGGGAAGTGATTCGGTCATGAGGGTGAAGACCTCATGAATGGAATTAGTGCGCTTATAAAAGAGATCCCAGAGAGTTCCCTCGACCCTTCCACCATGTGAGACAGTGAAAGGTGCCAGCTGTGAACCAGGAAGGGCCTTTACCTGACCATCTGGCACCCTGATCTTAGACTCCCAGTCTCCAGAAGTGTGAGAAATAAATTTTTGTTCCTTATAAGCCACCCAGTCTATGATATTTTATTATAGCAACCTGAATGGACTAAGACATTGCTAGACTTTGAAAAAGAAATTTGGTGAGGCACAGGTTCAATGAGCCAGACTTTGAAAACATATACCCACTGACTTCTAAGGAAAGTGAACTTAATGTTTCTAGAACATCCAATTAATGCTAAGTGTGCTATTAGATCCTGTTACATACATTGTAAGTAGTTCCTTTGGAGTATCATTGTGTCCATTTTCCAGAGTAGTAAGCTGAGGCCCAGAAACGGTTTAATAACTTATTCAAATGCATCGTTACGATAATAGAAGAGCAGGAATTTGAATTCAGGGATGTCTGACTCTAGAATCCAAATTCTTGTTAGGGCACAAAAGTGGTAAGAGCTGAAGCTAGGGAAGGGACTGAAGACATTTTTTCCTGTTCCTTCTTTTTTTTTTTGGCTGTGTTGGGTCTTCGTTGCTGTGTGCGGGCTTTCTCTAGCTGCAGCGAGCGGAGGCTACTCTTCGTTGCAGCGTGTGGGCTTCTCATTGCGGTGGCTTCTCTCATTGTGGAACACGGGCTCTAGGCACGTGGGCTTCAGTAGTTGTGGCACATGGACTCAGTAGTTGTGGCTCACGGGCTCTAGATCACAGGCTCAGTAGTTGTGGCGCACAGGCTTAGTTGCTCCGCGGCATGTGGGATCTTCCCGGACCAGGGATCAAGCAAACCTGTGTCCCCTGCATTAGCAGGCGGATTCTCAACCACTGCACCACCAGGAAAGCCCCTTTTCCTGTTCCTTCTTAATGCAAATCCTTATGACAGAATTTTTTCAGAAAGTGTACAAGATGTCTGAAATTGTGGACCATTCATGGCCTTCGCTGTTTCCAGCCCCATACATTGTACTCCCTTAAGGTACGAAATAGCAGTGACAGCAAAGTTTAGAGTAAATTCATTCTCTATTTTGTTAACCACTAAGTGAGTCACATTTATTTTAACAAACTGCAGAATATATTTTGAAGAGATGTGACTATAAAATTGTTTAATTGTTAAAGTTAAAATAGAATGTCTTTGTTTGAAATGTATTATGAAAAAATGAGACTTCTGAAATTTATGATAATGAATAAAATGATTGGAGCATAGACATTAGGGTGATATGGAATTTATATTATTGGAAAGAGAAACACACAACTTTGTAATGGATTTGCCATTTATGATTTAATAGTTCTTTTTCCCATTTAAAAATATATATTTCATTATAGCCCATTATCTTTCCCTTTGTTGATTTGGTAAGATTTTTATAATTTACTCTGTATTAAAAAAAGAATAATGAATGGGTTTAATAATATCCTTAAGCTTCCTAACACTTTTTTTTTCCTTTTCATGACACTATTAAAAAAAAATCTATGCCTGCAGGCTTCCTTAAACTGATTCTAAATGGTCAATTCTGTTTGAGCTTTGAAAAACCAATTAATATTGAAGTGGCAACATTCAATCCTTTCTGCACTAATCTTATTGGTATCAGAATTAGTGCAGCAATGAAAACATTTTGTCCATATGATTAGTAATATATCATTGAAGTTCCTTTTTGCTTGAGATGGACTTGAATTTCAGTTATTTATTATTTTATTATTCCTACATCTAATCTACCTAAAGCGAGAAAAAAGTGTTCCTTCTATGACCTGCATTATCTGTATCAAAACGATCTCTTTAAGTTTAGAAGTAGATGACTTCAGAAGGAATAAAGAAATGAGCCATCATTTCACCTACAGTTCTATCAGATTTAAACATACTGTGCCTGTTATAGACATAATTAGAGATTAGAGACACTGAATTCAGTTTTATTTCTTTCTTCCCTAAAGGATATTATTTGTTAGCACTAGTAGCTATGTGATAAAGTAGGACCTGAATGAGAAATGAGCATTCTGGCTTACTTGGTAACCATGCTCCACCATCTTGCTTAACCATTTGATGTGCTGGGCAGGGTTGCTTAACCATTTGATGTGCTGGGTTGAGTTCACAGCAGTCCTATTTATATTGAGTCCCTTCCAGTCTCACCTGATGCAAATCCTTCTAAGCTTTAACCATATTATTCTGTCCACTGATCTCCAGATAGCTCTCCTGGTAAGTTGGTCCCTGCCTACATTTTCAACTTTATCTTATATCATTCTCCTACTTGTTCACTTCATTTCAACCAACTGGTCTACCAGGGCTTCACATGCTACCCTTCCTGCTTAATGGCCTCCTATTTGCCATTTCCTTGACCAGAAATATCTTCCTTTTACTCCATAAAGTCTGGCTCTCTGCTCTCTGGGATTCAGATGGAACATCATCTTCCCAGAGAGGCTTCTTATGCCCACCCCATCTTACATAGGGGACCCTTTTCCTTCTCTGTCAGGCCATCCTATTCTCTTATATTATACTACATTTGAAAATATGTAATTTTACTTTATTTCTTATTTTATTAGACTCTATTAAACTATAAGGGCCATGAGAGCAAAGTTTTGTCTACTTGATTTACTTCTATATAGCCAGTATTACTCTGTGGTAATAACTTAGTTAAGTGCACTGAAAAATATTTGTTAATTTGTGAATGAATAACTAGCTGATGGTATCCTATGTATGACTAGGGAAGTGCCCTGCATTCATTAAGGTGCAGCCCCAAATCTTAAATGACAGCACCTGAGAAGTCCTCCTGTCTGCTAGCTCCTTCCTTCTTTGCTTAAATTTCCCAGATAATCCACATCACCCAGGCTACTGTAAAAGCACATACTCTTCAAGCATTTCAAGGGTTTCAAGTAATAAATCTGGTGACTTAACAATGACCCAGATACAGATTCTAATGTCCCCCAAAGCCTTTTGTAATTATGGTTCTGTTAAGTTTGTAAAGTGTCTGTGGTTGGTTGTATCTCAGGTGTTCCTTTAGACTTTGTGGGTGTGTCTGGGAAGATCAGTAGGCTCAGGGAAAGGATAAGGGAAAAAGGAAGAGAAGGGCTCATTTTGAACATAGAAATGTCCTACAGTTTGTCAACCCACATGCTCAACTCTCCCTTTGAGCCCTTCAGTGGCCTCTTTTATGAAAACAAGAGTTTGTTGAGGGAGTATTGGATCAGGTTTGCAAGATTAAAGCATGAGTATCACTAGGTTTCAGTTTACCAGTTTTAACTTCTAGCAATAAATACATTTATCATTATTCTTATCATTATTTTTATAATAAAAGTAATTTGTTCATTTTTACAAATTTGGATACTGTATGTAGAAGAGAATAAACAGTCAACCATCATATCAGCCCCCACTTGACCTCTGAGAGCATGAACCTTATCTTGTTCAACATTCTGTCTCTAGCACTTAAGTAGTGTGGGCACTTGACAAGTGCACAATAAACATTGTTTAGTAACTAACCTATATATTGCCTGTGTCAGAAAACTGGTATATTCCTTTCTTTATGCATTTAAATGTACATAATTAAGAGCAGTGGCTGCCTAGGTTGTAGGCATAAGTGGGTAGTGCATTGTTTGTAGAGTTTAATGGCAATAATAAGACCAACTAAAAGTGGGTCTGCTTTTCATTATCACCATGCTCGTGCAGTTTTAGAAAATGACAGTGATGAGTAGTTCCCTCCCAGCCAGACGCACTCACACACCCCCACCTGGCAACCCAAAGATAAAGAGCACACTCTATGTTAAATTTTTTCCCAAGCATTTTGAATAACACTTTATCATAAGCAATTCCCAACTGAAAACTTTTACAACTTCTGGTGAAAGTACGTGGCCGTGTATCTTAATAATCTTGAAAGTATTCCTGATCTTTGAATCTCTCTTGTGAGATTCTACCTTAAGCGCAGCATAAAAATGCAGATAAAAATTTAAGGGAAATGACGCTCATCCTAGCATTAGTAATAGCAAAAGTGTCGACATAGATTAAATGTTGAACACTGCAGAAATAAGCCGCTTAATCATGGTATACTAGTAAGGTGGACTGTTATGCAGGAATTAAAATGCCATTTATTCAGGCTTTTAAAATGGTTCACAGAACACTCAGTATTTTTTTTTAAGTGAATCTGAATATGAAGCGTCTACTAACTGATCAGAAGTATGTACAATAGAGAACATAGAAAATGGAAACACAGAAAAAATATATAGTTTCACTGAGAAGGGCAGTATTAGAATACTAGAAAAGTATAGATTCTGGCTAAAGTAACAGTGTTTTTAGTATTTCTGGGGACTAAGCTTTGGATCAGAAATCTAAACTTAAGATGGATGCGATTATTGTAAGTGTAGTAAACAGAAAGTATGGTTATAGAAAAGTTTGGAGAATGACTTATAAATAATAAAATGCAGTGGGTGAGTCAGATGTTCAAAATTCTTGCTCAGTCTCTTGATGGCCTGTGTGACTCTCTTCACAAAAGCGATGGCAATTCCAGTGCAAGGTGCCAAATCCACTCCAGCTTCATGGATTGGTATTACTTCCTCAGTTAGGGGAGCCAGGAGAGAAGGCCTCTTACTTGGCTAAAGTGAAGACAAAGGTGACGGTTACTCATTCACGAAATGAATCAGCCAACCCAGCTAGCTCTAAACTCTCAGTAGGTTTATATCAGCCTTAGCCAGGACACTCTGGTTTTCTATTAATACAATTGCCTTTATTTGTTTTTTTAAATTGAGGTGCCTCAGATTTTCTAATTATTTTTCATTGTGACTTTTCTTCATGATCTATCAGCAAATTCCCTTAGTGTTAATGTTCTGAACCCAAATTTTCAGAAATGATAAAAATTATTGATTTTATGTTTTTTATTCTTATTGAAATAGTTGATGTACAGTGTTACGTTAGTTTCGCATGTACTACGTAATAACTTGATATTTGCATACATTATGAAATGATCACCATGATAAGTCTAGTAACCATCTATCTGTTCTCATACAAATTTATTACAGTATTATTAACCATATTTCTTATGCTACATATTACATCCCCATGACTTTTTATTGTTTAACTGAAAGTTTGTACCTCTTAATCCTGTACACCTATTTCACCCTCCACCCCCTCACCTGGCACCTCCCACTCCCCAACTCCCTTTTGGCAACCACCTGTTTGTTCTCTGCATCAGTGATCTGTTTTCATTTTGTTTTGTTTGTTTTGATTTTTAGATTCCACATATAAGTGAGATCCTGTGGTATTTGTCTTTCTCTGTCTGACTTACTACCATAATAACCTCTAGATCCATGCATGTTGTCACAAATGGCAAGATTTCATTATTTTTGTATGACTTAGTAATATTCCATTTTATATATATATAATATATATATATATATATATATGCCACATCTTCTTTGTCCATTTATCTATCAATGGACACTTAGGTTGCTTTCATATCTTGGCTATTGTAAATATTGCTACAATGAACATTGGAGTGCATATGTCTTTTCAAATTAGTGTTTTTGTTTTCTTTGGATAAATATCCAGAAGTAGACTTGTTGGATCATATGGTAGTTCTATTTATAATTTTTTGAGGGGCCTCCATACTGTTTTCCATAGTAGCTGTACCAATTTACATTCCCACCAACAGAGTAATACACATCCTTGCCAATATTTGTTATTTGTTTTCTTTTTGATGATAAGCATTCTGAGAGGTGTGAGGTGGTATCTCACTGTGGTTCTGATTTGCATTTCCCTGACGGTAAGTGATGTTGGGCATCTTTTCATGTGTCTCTTGGCCATCCATATGTGTTTGGAAAAATGTCTTTCAGGCCCTGTGCCCATTTTTTAACCAGGTTGTTTATTTTATTGATGTTGAGTTGTATGAGTTCTTTGCTATTTTGGTTATTAACCCCTTGTGAATATATTGCTTGCAAATATCTTTTCCCATTCAGTAGGTTGTCTTTTTGTTTTGTTGATAATTTCCTTCAGTGTGCAAAACCTTTTCAGTTTGATATAATCCCATTTGTTTATTTTTGCTTTTGTTGCCCTTGCCTGAGGAGACATATCAAAAAAAAAATATTGCTAAGACTGATGTCAAAGAACCTACTGACGATGTTTTCTTCTAGGCGTTTTATGGTTTCATGTCTTATATTTAAGTCTTTAAGCCATTTTGAGTTTATTTTTGTAGATAGTGTGAGAAAGTAGTTCAGTAGGATTCTTTTGCATGTAGCTGTCCATTTTTCCCAGCACCATTTATTGAAGAGGCAGTCTTTTCCCCATTATATATTCCTACCTCCTTTGTCATTGATTAAGAGACCATAAATGCATGGGTTTATTTCTGGGGTCTCTGTTCTGTTCCATTTATGTATGTGTCTGTTTTCATGCCAGTATCATACTGTTTTGACGACTGTAGCTCTGTAGTATAGTTTGAAATCAGAGGGCATGATACCTCCAACTTTGTTCTTCTTTTTCAAGATTGCTTTGGCTATTCCAGGTTCTTTTGTGTTTCCTTACAAATTATTTGTTCTAGTTTTGTGAAAAATGCCATTGGTATTTTGGCAGGATTGCATTAAATCTGCAGATTGGTTTGGATAGTATGATCATTTTAACATTATTAATTCCTTGAATGCATGAGCACAATATATCTTTCCATTTGTTTGTGTTGTCTTCACATTTTCAGCATCTTGTAGTTTTCTGAGTACACGTCTTTTACCTCCATGGTTAGATTTAGTCCTAGGTATTTTATTCTTTTTGATGCAGTTGTAAATGGGATTGTTTTCTTAATTTCTCTTTCTGCTATTTCATTGTTAGTATATAGAAACACCACAGATTCTGTATGTTAGTTTTGTATCCTACAACTTTACCGAATTCATTGATGAGTTCTAATAGTTTTTTGGTGGCATATTTAGGATTTTCTATGTATGGTATTATGTCATCTGCAGTCAGTGATAGTTTTACTTCTTTCTTCCAGTTTGGTTTCATTTTCTTTCTTTCTTTTTCTTGTCTGTTTGCTGTGGCTAGGACTTCCAATACTATGTTGTAGAAAAGTGGTGAGAGTGGGCATCCTTGTCTTGTTCCTGATCTTAAAGAAAATATTTTAGCTTTTCGCCATTGAGTATGATGTTTGCTGTAGGTTGTCATATATAGCCTTTATTATGTTGAGGTCTGTTACCTCCATACCCAACTTGCTGAGGGTTTTTATCATTAATGGATGTTGAATTTTTCAGAAGCTTTCCCTGCATCTGTTGAGATGATAATATGATTTTTATTCTTCAGTTTGTCAATGTGGTGTATCATATTGATTCACTTGTGGATGCTGAACCATCTTTGCATCCCGGTGATAAATCCCACTTGATCATGGTGTCTGATCCTTTTCATGTATGATTGAATTCAGTTTGCTAATATTTTGTTGAGGATTTTTGCATCGATGTTCATCAGTGATATGGACCTGTAATTTCTTTTTTGTGTTGTCTTTGTCTGGTTTTGGTATCAGAGTGATGTTGGCCTAAGAGAATGAGGCCAACATCACCCTGATATGTGGAAGGAATACATCAAAAAACAACCAACCAAACCAGTTGTTTTAAGTGTAAGGTTAGGTTTTGTCTTGTTCCTTCATTAGGAACATGTTCCTCTGTCTCCTCATTTTACCTCATTCTCTGTGCTTATTTCTGTGTATTATGTATGTTGGTTACCTTTCTCAATCTTGGAGAAGTGGCCTTATGTAGGAGATGTCCTATGGGGTCCAGCAGCACACTCCCCTCTGGTCACCAGCTCTATATGCTGTAGGGGTGCCCCCTGTTGGGCTGCATGGGCGGTTCTGTTGTGGCATGGCCAACTACTATGGGTGTGCTGGTGGGCAGGGCTAATCCTCGTCCTGGTTGATTGCCAAGCCCTGTCTTATTTGGTGGTTGCTGGCCCACGGGTTGGGGCTGGGTTCTAGTATGGCTGGCTACACGGCCTGGGGAAGCCTGGGGTTGGTGCCAGCCCACTGGTGTGTGGGGCTCTGTCTCAGGGTGGCTGGCTGTGGGACCTGGGTGGTCCTGGGACTAGTACTGGTCCACTTTCGGTTGGTAAGTGCCTTGTGCTAATAGTTTAGACAGAGGACTCCATATGGCTGCCGCCAGTGTCTGTGTCTCCAGGGGGAGTCCCAGTTGCCTCCTACTTTTCCAGGAGGTGCTCCAAGATTAGCAGGTGGGTCTGACCCAGGCTCCTTTCGAATTACTGCCTTGCTGGGACTCAGAGTGTGTCATTTTGCACATGCCTTTAAAAGCAGAGTATTTGTTTCTTATAGCCCTCTTGCTCTCTTGTATGCAAGTCTCACTGGCCTTCAGTGCCAGACTTCTGGGAGCTTATCTTCCAAGTGCAGGACCCACCTCAGGCTGGGGAGCCTGATGTGGGACTCAGACCCCTCGCTCTTTGGGGAGAAACTCTGCAGTTATGATTATCCTTCTGTTTGTGGGTTGTTAACCAAGGGTGTGGGTCTTGACTATACCACGTCTCCTCACCTCCTATCTGTCTCATTGTGGCTCCTTCTTTATCTTTAGTTGTGTAAAATCTTTTCTGCTGGTCTTCAGGTAGTCATCGTAGATAGTTGCTCTGTAAATAGTTGTAATTTTGTTGTTTCCGTGGGAGGAGGTGAGCTCAGAGTCTTCCTGCTCTACCATCTTGGCCACAACTTACTGATATGTTTTCACATTTGAAATATCAACTTCATATTTTCCCACCATTTTTAAAAACTATTGTTATTAGAAGAACAATCAAAGGATTAATGATCAAATATTGTTTAAATAGTTAGGTTTGAGTTTATGGGACAGAATAACTATGAAATATAATGTTTCCAATCTCAACAAAATTCTGAATGTTTTAGCTTGATCACTGGAAGTTCTACACAGTTTCCATTGTAAGGACCTTTCATGGTTTCTCTTTTTTTGTTGTTGTTGTTTTTAAAAAACTTTCTTGCCCTCCAAACTCTAACAGTTAGAAAATGTGTCTCTTTCACTTTCATATTTCACACTGCAGCATGTTGCCTAGAACTTATTTATAAAAGAGTTAAAATAACACTGAATTATGAGTAGGATGAAGTTTTAAGAACTTCTTTGTGTTATATAAATCTGTTTACTGTTTGAGGATTTTTAGAGCAAGAAAAGAAAGTTTGACACTTGGCCTAGAAGGAAGTGAAGTTGAAGATCTCATGGCCAATTAAGTTGCTATGTAAATTAGAACCCATATTTTAAAGGTATGTTATTCTTTTGCTGTCTTATCAAAATTCCTGAAATACTGGAATGCTGGCAGAAGGGAAAATATCTTCTTAGTCCCAAATCCCTATTTCTATAGTCAATACCTTTGCTGACTTTTCTTGAGGATTGTAAATATCCTCTTAAAAATGAAATGTGGCTGAAAGGCATATTGTTCCATTATTTAAAAAGTAAAGCGTAGATTTAAAATATCTATTATATAAAGCTTTATACAGAAATATCACACAAGAGAGAATGAAGAGTTAAATGTAAGAGAGAGAGGCAGTGTTCAATCTATATACTACAAACAAATATGAGCATGCCATTTCCATGATTAAAATATTTCAGTGAGGGCTTCCCTGGTGGCGCAGTGGTTGAGAGTCGGCCTGCTGATGCAGGGGACACGGGTTCGTGCCCCGGTCCGGGAGGATCCCACATGCCGTGGAGCGGCTGGGCCCGTGAGCCATGGCCGCTGAGCCTGTGCGTCCAGAGCCTGTGCTCCACAACGGGAGAGGCCACAGCAGTGAGAGGCCCGCGTACAGCAAAAAAAAAAAAAAAATATATATATATATATATATTTCAGTGGTTCTACATTATTTTATGAATCAAGTTTAAAATATTTTATGTGATCATGAGGCCTTGCATTACTCGACCACAACTGGCCTCACTCACATTAACCTCTGCCATTCTCCTCCTTCTCTCTCTCTGTCTTCCAGCAATCCAGGTCTTCTTTTATATCCTAGAATGTGCCATGCTACCTCTTACTCCAGGTTCATTGCAAACACAAGTTCTTCTTTTTTTTTTTTTTTGCAGTATGCAGGCCTCTCACTGTTGTGGCCTCTCCCATTGCGGAGCACAGGCTCCGGATGCGCAGGCTCAGGGGCCGCGGCTCACGGGCCCAGCCATTCCGCGGCATGTGGCATCTTCCCGGACCGGGGCACGAACCTATGTCCCCTGCATCGGCAGGCGGACTCTCAACCACTGCACCATGAGGGAAGCCCCTACAAGTCTTTTCTTTTTTTTGGACTCCCACCACCCATCCCCAGTAACCACCTATCTGTATGCATATACTTGTTCTTGTCTGGATCCCTAGACTCAGATCCCCCTGAGATGTGAACTCATAGCACCTTGCACTGTTCCTTCAAGTATGTATCACAATTGTAAATAAATTGTATTGTTATTAGAGTTAACTGTCTATTCTCTCCATGATAATGTCAGTTGTAGGAGTGTAATGATTGTGTCTGTCTGCATCATTTTTTATCCGTGGTTTTAAACGCCAGGCAAATAGTAAATGCGTGTATGTAAAATGGAGAAAGTTAGAGACTTCGTTGTGTAGGAGAGTTATAAGGAGGAAATGAGGCAATCTGTGTAAAGAGTTTAGCCTAGATTAGAACAGACTTGTTTGTTTTAAGGCACCTAGAACCCTGGATTGGTGGCAAAGCTTCACCAATACAGACTGGACAGCTTTCCTCCCCACCCCTCTTTTGACCTAGAGGAATCTAGGGATGCCTAGGTGATTCAGAGAGGGCACCATAGAATTTATTATGAAGCAAAGTTACGGCACTTTGATAGAAAGATGGGAGATATTAATCAATTAGTCAGTGAACAATCTGAGCTTTATTGAGTGTTGTTGGTGGCAACCAATTGGAGGTGGACAGGGGATGGGTTTTTTTGTATCCCCGATCAGAGGGCAGATGTTATGGGCCACTTTCTTTTTTTTTCCTTATTAATTTTTTATTGAAATATATTTGACATATAACATTATGTAAATTTAAATTGTACAACGTGCTGATTTGACACATTTATATATTATAATATGATTGCCGTTGTAGTGATAATTAGCACCTCTGTCGTGTCACATAATTATCCTTTCTTTTGAATGGTTAGAATAATTAAGACCTAGTATCTTAGCAATTTTGATGATTATGATACAATTTCGTATATTTCACTGTACTTTGCGTGAGATCTGTAGGACTTATTTACTACTCATTTCAAGTTTGTACCTTTAAACAGCATCTCTCCTATCGTGCCAGTCTCCAGCACCTGGTAACCACCATTTTACTCTGTTCTTACAAGTTTGGCTTTTTTAGGTTCCACACAGAAGTGATATCATACAGCATTCGTCTTTCTCTTTCTGACTTATCTCACTTACCGTGTCTTCATGGCACAGACGGCAGACGGTTCTTATCTTTCATGGCTGAAAATTAGTCCACTGTATACATATACACTACATCTTCTTTATTCATTCATCCATTGATGGGCACTTAGGTTGTTTCCGTATCTTGGCTATTGGTGAGTAGTGCTGCAGTAAACATGGGAGTGCATATCTCTTCAGTGTCTTGTTTTCATTTCCTTTGGGTGTATATTCATAATTGGAATTGTGGATCACATGGTAGATCTAATTTTAATTTTCTGAGGAACTTCCATATTGTTTTCCATAATGGGCCACTTTCTAATTAGTTTCTTTTGGATTATGAGAGGTATAGTGTGATCACTTTCTTCTTATCATGATTCTTACTATCATGACTGCATCATTGTCAGGACTCTCACTAGCCTAATGAAATCCAAAAGACATTCATAATAATTTAACATTTGAGCATTTACGTTATGCTAGATCCTATTTTAAGTGTCTGAAATGTATGATCTTATTTAATTCCCACAGTGATCCTATGAAATCGGATTATTATCATTCCTAATACTGAGACAGAGAGTCTGCCCTGGTTACATAGCTAATAAATGGTAGAACTGGGGTTTGAATTTACGAAGTGTAACTCTTATTGGCCCATGATTCCACCACTGCACTGTGCTAACGAAATGGTTCTAAAGGCAACACTGTTGTTCATTGCACTGTTAAATCTGTATTCTTACTGCCATTTGAGAGTTTTATCCTTTCTCCTTGTCACATACCAAGAGAGAAAGAAATGTATGTTGAAATCAATTGTCTGTCCCAGTTTGACTGAAAGTGACCTCATCATCCTAGATCTTTGCTCAGTCAAGGTTATCCTATCACCAAAACAGAAAAAAAAATAAAAATAAAAAAATCAGGGCCTATTAAGTCTAGCAAGACATCCATATCAAAGTTGTTCCACGAAACTCTCCAATCCATCACTTTCTAGTTTAGAATTGGGGAAAAAGTGGTGGTCCCGTTGTATGTGGAAAAGACCCTCTACTCTCATGGATAACAAGGGGAGAATGTCATGGGAAGAAGAGATAAGAAAACATGGATTAGAGGACAGTGGACAGTGAGAGACAGCTGCAAAAGTAAGCCTCGGAGGATGGAGAACAGCTCTGCAGGGAGGATAGGCTCCGGACGTGCAGGCTCAGCGGCCATGGCTCACGGGCCCAGCTGCTCCGCGGCACGTGGGATCTTCCTGGACCGGGGCACGAACCCGTGTCTCCTGCATCGGCAGGCAGACTCTCAACCACTGCGCCACCAGGGAAGCCCCCAGATGCCTTTAAGAAGCAACATTTAGGGAAGAGGTTGAGTACTAAGATATCAAGACATTTAACTCAGCGTATTCTCTTTACTAAGTTGTGGAAGGACTTCAGCCCTACACTGCATAAGAGGAAAAAATGAAGGTTTTCTTTGAAAATAAAAAACAGCAAAAATAACTTTGGTTGAAAGTGCTAATACCTTACCAATGTCAAATAACAGGGCAGTACCAAACTTTTATTTAAATTATTTATAAGTGATAAAGTAACACTAATCAGAATATGAATTTTTAATGTTATCTCTTGAATATTCTGTAATTCTCTGCATTTATGTCTTTGATGACACAATTGGCTGAAAATGGAAAATTCCATATTATCCCAATATTATTACTCAGTTACTTCTTTGTAATTTCTGTTTTTCTTCAGGTAGTCTTAGTCACAAATGATGTACCTATTATCTTTGTGGTGCTTTATTGTTCAAGATAGCTGGAAATTGATGAACTACACCTAATTAAAATCAAACAAGTTTCTAAGAAAAAATCTAAGCAAGTTTCTAAGAAGTTGAATTAATAAGTGGCTTTTCATTGTTTTTTTTTAATTAATTCACATTGTTACCTAGTTGACAAATTCTTCCAGACATATATATGATAAAACTGTAGGATGCAACTAGAATAGATTCTTTTCAGGCTATGAATAATGCTAACCAGGATCCTAAAACAGGAAATAAAGGCAACTCTTAATATGCACCTAGCAGCATTAAAAATTCAATTCAGATGTAATCTACTGCAGCACTATATGTTGGCCTATAAAAGTCTCACGCAAATATAACTTTACAGATTCAATGAAGAGTTGTTAGTTTTAACTGCATTTTAACAACTAGACCGCATAAGATCTATGGGCTTACCTTTGGCTAGAGAAAATGATCTAGTCTCAAAATGACTAATCTGTTACATTCAGTAATTATTTATTAAGTGCCTCCTGTTGGGGCATATTATACACAAGCAACATGCAAATGTTGGATTGCTTTGCTATGAACCCTTTCTTGTGTGTAATGACTTTAGGAGAAAATTAGAAATTAGGGGGAGAGAAAAGAAGCAATTTGAGTGTCATAGGGATTCAAAGAAAAACCTCAAAAAAACATTCTGACTTTATGCATTTTACTCTTTGGTGGGAATTGATGTATTTCTTGAAGTCTGGCAATTTTATAAGTCTAAGGAGTCATGCTATTGAAACAATGTACTATTAACAACACAAAAAGGATGTCAAAAGAAATATTATCAAAAACTGTTCCAACATCTGTTTTTCATTTCCTCAGTGGAGGCAAAACCAAACCAAAGCATGAGTTGGATCATGATTCCTGGCATAGATTTGCAATGGCATATATTTAGACTTCGGATATTACTATGAAGATGTGCTGCTCTTCCATTCATTTGTGAGTTTTTCACAAATAAAAAAGTATCTTGCTTCAGGGTACCTGGTTTAATATGAGATGCCTTTTGGCTCATCGTACCTTTTGGCCCTTGCATACTCTGAAGGTATTTGTTATTCCACTGCATTACACCTTTCTGAAAGTTCATTGTGTCTGCATGACTTGTGACTGGCAAAATGCAGATGGATAGCACGGATCCCAGAAATGAGCCTGAAATGGCATATGTGTTAATTTATTTTCCCTGTTTTTTGTTTTTAATTTTTATTTTATATTGGAGCGTAGTTGGTTAACAATGTTGTGTTAGCTTCAGGTGTACAGGGAAGTGATTCAGTTATATAGAATCAACAGATACATGTATCTATTCTTTTTCAAATTCTTTCCCCATTTAGGTTATTACAGCATATTGAGCAGAGTTCCCTGTGCTGTATAGTAGGTCCTTGTTGTTATTTGTTTTAAATATAGTAGTGGGTACATGTCAATCCCTGTTTTCTAAATTGGTGGTCCAAAACCACTGTCACCTGTGGAGCTTCTGAAACTGGTCCCTCCCCAGACCTATGAATCAAAATCTCTAGGGTGGTGGTGGGACTAGGGCATCTATCTTGCTGTCCTCGTTCATCTCCTTAGGTGAATCTCACAGCTAGGGTTGCAAACCACTGGCCTAAATAATTGATAGTTGTACGGAACTTTATAATTTACAAAGCATGTCACAATTTTTAATCTCACTTAATCTGGTGAGATGGGCATCAGTCCTGTGTTATAGACAAAGAATTCAAGCTTTAAGAGAGGTTAAGGGATTACCTAATAATGTACATCCTAACTTTAAGTCTAGACGTCTGATACAAAATCACTGGCTCTTTTTCCTTTTGACTTTTTTTGGGGCCATAATATACAGACAGGAAAAAAATGGCAGTGCCATTAACGTACAGCCCAGTGAATTTTCACAGACTGAACATACCTGTGTAACCAGCTGCACAAATGCCCTCCTCTGGCCTCCTCCAATCACTAATTACTCTCACGAGAGCAGTCACTACGCTGACTTCTACAGCATTGCTGAGATTCATCTACTGTTTTGTATTTAGGTAAATAGAATCACCCAATATGTACTCACTTGTGTATACGTTCTTTTAATGATCATTATGTATGTGAGATCCATCCATGTTGTATTGTGCAGAAATGATTAATTTACCCTCACTGCTTATAGTGTTTCTTTGTGTGAATATACAACACTTATTATTCATTCTAGTACTGGTGGAAGTTTTCGTAGTTCCAATTTTTATCTGCTGCCAACAGAACTCTCTCAAGATTCTAGAGCACATCTTTGGCAAACATGTATGTATTTCTATTCAATATATACCTAGGAAAATCTCGAGCTTTTCAAATTGTAATTTTTAAATTTTAAGTTGGCAGAAGTCAGCTCTAGCTCTTCCCTTCCAAACCTTTCTTTTCTTTCCTTTTCTTTTACTTATTGTAATTCTTACCACCATTCCCAACTTCATTAATCAAAACCTTTCTGAAATAAGGAAAAGGCAGATTAATTTACTCTAAGATATACCATGTCTATTAATTCCAAACTTATTTCAAAGGATAGTATCTTGATTTAAAGAGACAACTTTCTGACTGTGGAATTTCAGAGCATAAGATCATCATAGGCAGAGTTAAGCAAGTAGTTTTCTCTTATTTGGATAGGGAGTTTTGTTTTAAAATTTTTTGAACAAAACGTTATGAGGTAACACAAAGTGATTAAATAATTAATTGGTTACTCACTAACTATTGCTTATGTATACTTAGACAGGTTTACTAAACCCCTTTAAGTCCCAGCCCCATTCTATCAAATACCACTGATCAGAGTATGTCAACCTGCTCTAAGAGTGTGTTCATACAGCCTCAGTTTCTGCATCATTGTCTCTCCTTCAGGTGTTTGATTGCCGGGGTCCTTTTCTTTGGATCCTAAGGATGCTGTGGGATTTCCCTATGGGCTCTCGTACATGGACCCTAGATCCTTAGCTTTAAGGTTCATTGATGCCATTAAGTCATATTAAATATTTCCTGGTGTCTTTATCCATGGAGCAGGAAGGGAGGAAAGATTGACTGATGGCAAGTGCATAGGTTTTTTCAATAGGAAAAGTAGTTGCTTTTCTAGGCATTAGTTACCTCAAGTATGAAACTGGTATAGTATTTTCATTAGATTAAATAATGTAATAGATATTACAACCTAATATAAGTATTTGGTGCTGAATAAATGGTATCATTAATAGCTGCTGAAGGTCTGGGACTCTGTCTTATTCATCTCTATAATAGTATTTGGTAGGAGGGTGCTTGTAAATTTTTAAGGGAACTTGTGTTTTATATAAGTCCTACTGGCTGGTGAATAATATTCTCATGAAAGAGGAAGCTCCTTTTCTCCCTGGCCCCTTTGCCCTTCTGGATGAATACTGAATTACTAACAAAACTATAAAATCTGTCTTTAAGCTCTCCACATCTATTCCCTGTAGGAGAACATTTCCAGGTAACAGTGTCACAGCTAGGGGATTCAGGTAGGGTTAGGCTGTATTTGCACAAGAGTCAGAGCATATTCTACAAGTGCAGAAATAATTATGTTAAGGATGTGATCATTAAGGAGTTTCAATTACTTAAATTCAGTTTTGTCCGAATCCTCAGGTCTACCTCTGGTCAAGCAATGTTAATAAAACCAGCTGAACTATTTTCATTGCCTTTCACCTCCTAGTCTAGGATTCATTGTTAGCTATTAATTTGCCTCTGAATGGTATGAATTGTCACATATGGCAAACGGGATACAGGCCTTCATTTAGGAAGTGATCATCAATAGACATTCACTGTGCTTCTATCACAGTGAATCCACAAATACCATCACCAACACCACTGGCAATTCTGCCACCAAAAGTACCAACAATTCTACCATGCATACCACCACCAATTGCACCACGAATACTACCAACAGTTGCAGCACCGTAAACAATTCCACTACCTAATAACACTAGCAGTTTTGTCACCAGTACCACCAACTCCAAAACCAATATTCAAACTGACACTAAAGGTCAACAGATATGCTAGGCTTTGGGAGCCCACATGGACAGAACATGGTCCATGACTTTACTGTGTACGTAGTTTAATGGAGGAAATACAAAATTGGCATTGTTTGATCCTGCTTTGCCTACCTGGCCCCATATGTCCTTCGTCTTGAGATACCCCACAGCTCTACTCCTCACACATTTTTTGATAGCCACATTAGCTAGTTCTAAATACCAGGGTTTTTCCTACTTAAAGACATTTGCATCTACCGAAGCCTCTGCCTGGAGTAGTTTGTGATCTTTACAAATTGAAACCCTTCTCACACTTAAGTTCTTTGCTTAAATGTCACTTCCCAAGACACACCTTCTCTAGCCTCCCCTCTACATTAGGACAACAGGGATTACAGTTTGTAATTTGCATGGTTGATCAGCATTTGAGGTAAATGAGTAGTCAGCATCTAGCATGATGCTTGTAGGTAGCTATTAGTAGCAGTAGTAAGAGTAGAACTGGACAGGTGATCCATTTGACTGGAAGTAAGGAGTCAAGCTGGATATGAAACCAAAGCCCAGGAGACTAGAAGGACTCACAAGAGAGACAGAAGTTTCAGGTCAGAGATTGGGAGCCAAAGCCTGGAACAGTTACACGAGCCACAGAGAGGGAACTAGTTCTAGACCAGTGCTGAGGCAGGACAGAGCCCTTTGGTAGGTGCTGGATAGTTAAAATACTGTGGTTGATGCAATGGAACAGCACATACAAAATATGAAAGTAGCAAAGGGGAGGGTATATAATGAACTACTTCTGGTACGATTGAACCCGAGGGTGAAAACAAACAGTTGTTGATGAGAGTGTCTCCTAATCACCATATGTGTCACGGACCTTTCAGAAAGTCTTGTGTACCGTTGTAATTTCCTTTTATCTCCTTTTCCTCCTTGGGCTCACAGGCTTTGGGTACAAAGTACAAATGTGCACTTGAAATTTTCACTCATCTTTACCGCAACTGATTCCTCTGAGTCTAGGCAAGATGAGTAACTCTTTAGTCAACAGTTGTATTTTTGTTGCTGTTCTGTTAAAAGATAAAAATTATCCAACACGCTTTGCATAAAATTCCACAGAGAATATTCCTAAGTAATTATTCTGACCCATGCCAGTTTCTCTCCTCTTTAATGTATTCTGTGTATGAGTCAGAGTGTTAAACTGGTCTTTGATTTATCCTTGTTCAGAGTTAGGTTAGTGTAGTGGAGTTAAGAGCAAAGATTGTGGAGCCAGACCGCTTGGTTTTTGAATTCCAGCTCCAGGTCTTACTATCTGTGAGACCTTGGATAAGTCATTTAACCTCTCTCTGCCTTAGTTTTAACTATTACAACACTCTGTAAAGTAGTACTGATATTCATATCTAATACTCCATAAGCCACAGAGTCTGGCAATATAATGAAATCATGAACATGAATCAGCTAGAACAGTACCTGGAACATAGTAAGTGCTATACAAATATGAACTCTCATGATTGAACAACTAATAACAAAGCACTAGATAGGAAGTTTTAACAGTTTTTGTAATTGTCCAAAGTTTATGTATGAAAGTCAGAAAGTAATTGCTAAGACTCTTCTATAAGCTCAGCAACTGTTCAGCAAAATTAACTGGTTTCAATCATCAGCAATGTTTTCTTTATGGGTTAGAATATATCAAAGGTAGTTACAACCTCTTTTAAGCTTTTCTGTTATGTAACCTCATCTATAATAATAACTGTGTTAGTTAAGGAACTCATTATTCAAAAGACTGAATCATCTACATGCAAATGAGTTTAGCATAATTTCCTTAAGCACGGTAATCATTAAAGACAGAAAATTCTGGGCTTCGCTGGTGGCGCAGTGGTTGAGAGTCCGCCTGCCGATGCAGGGGACACAGGTTCGTGCCCCGGTCTGGGAAGATCCCACATGCCGCGGAGTGGCTGGGCCCGTGAGCCATGGCTGCTGAGCCTGCGCGTCCGGAGCCTGTGCCCCGCAACGCGAGAGGCCACAACAGTGAGAGGCCCGCGTACTGCAAAAAAAAAAAAAAAAGACAGAAAATTCAGTTTCTTTCATAAGTCTATGTGTCTGAAACAATTCAGCAAAATAAATGGGGGGAGGGGACAATCCAACATTTCAAATCTCTTTGTGGCATCTTTGTAAAGTAAAATTCCCTGTCCCCAGCAATTATCATCTACCCTTAAAAACAGCATTTGCTGTGTATTTTGTCTCAAGAGTATATATTTTTACACAGGAAAGTCAGTTTTCTTTTTTGAAAGGTGCTTAGGCTTTGTGCTGAAGCTGACAATTATGTCAAAAATTCGCTACTTGGGACATCTTTGATTAAGACTAGGGCTTTCAGCATATTTCCTTACGTGTGACTTCATTCAGTCTTTTCAATGTCTTCAAACTTTTTTGTTTGTGCATCTCCAAGCCATAATCATTTGAGCACTCACAGCCTAAAACGCAAAAGCATCTATTTACATATGTCTTACTTTCCTAACATAATGAACATTAGAAGTATGAAAAAAATGAAGGATAAAAAGGACACAAGGAGATAGCTAAATATAACATTTCTTTGTACCCTGAGTGCCACGGGTATTGGATGCATTTACTTAACTATGAATATCACTGATATTTTAATAAGTCTTTAGAGACATTTGAAGCTAATAAATACCATGTCTCTTCATAAGACACAAAAACCATGATGAAGTTTATTAGTGTGGAAAACCTTTGGATTCACAGATTTAAAGATTCACAATTTTGATCTTAGCTTTAGTTATATGCTGTTGCCCCACCCAGGAAGCTGTTTATATCTCTCTGACAATGGCAGAAAACCCATAGCTTGCTCCCTCATGGAAGAACACATGAGGAATAAATGTTGAAGAGGGGTGTTAAGTATATTTTAGTAACTCACTGAGAAATCTCCCCTGATATAGTTAGAGAAATTGAAGGACCTTTGGAAAATGGGCTTAGAGAGAAAATGAGGTATTGTGTGAAAATTTTTGTGTTGTGAACAAATACTTTCTGAAGATCTGCTTTTTGTTTGTTTTCTGGGATCTTTAGAGCTTAACCTCAGTCTAATATACTCCAGCAAAGCTTTTCACAGTCATGTTTATCAGATTCTCAACATTAATCCTGGAAAATCATAATATTTTTTATTTGCTCAAAATTTTATTGAATACTTTTCAACAATTTCTCCTAAATCAAAGTTACAGTGTTTCCAGTTGTGAATTAGTCCAATTTCTCTGTATCTTTAATAGCCATTTCTAGACAATTAGGCTGTAAACAAGGCATTTGGAGGGAAAAATTGGTGTCAGAATCTTCTCAAACTGTTGCTCATCTGTACACATCTGTTGGTCATTATTAGTCACAGGAAAACAAGAATTTCCAAACTGTTTACAAAGACACTGTTTATAAAACTGTCAGAACCTTACTCATTCCTAAGCAATACACAGTGGTGTGTACTTAAGAACTGCTTACTTATAAGAGAACTAGGAATCTGCTGGCCTCATGCACATGGGAAAGGGATTCTAGATTATTGTGAAAATGAAAACTGCTGACATATTAGGAGGTACAAGTTGATGGGTCTGCCTTTTAAGAGGTGATGTCTGTCCTTTGAATTTCAGTGTCTGTATCCCCATCTTGCTGGCAATCAGGACACAGAGGCACGTTCTACGCTGATGGTCAGGATGCCTATTAGCAGTATACGGAGGCAGGCGTATTTAAAACGTAATATTCTTAGTACTTTGCATAAACTAGCAATCCTTTTTTATTGGAAAGAGATGTTTCCTCCCCTTTAATTATTCCATCTGAGTATCCATTCCTGACATTTAAAGCACAGCACGTTCAAATTTCCTTTGAAATTTAAAGTTTGTGCTAAATTAGGGTGTTTGGTGGGAAGTGAGTCTTGCATTTGTTAAGGAGAGATTTGGTTATAAAAGTTTGATTGACTTAAGACTCTGGAAGTGGGTGAACAGAGGCAGTGGCAAGAAAATGAGAAACAGAAGTTGGTGGGAAGGTGATTCATTGCCATTTCCTGTAGTTCCTAATTTGAAGGACAAAGAGCTGTGGGTTGGGGGTCAATAAATGAACTGTTTCTTTCAGGATTTTGCAGTGAAGCAAAATGCTAAGCATTTACTAGACATGGTATCTGTATTTGTCTTCATGGAGAGACTTTCTTCACGAGAGATTGGTACTAGCTTCTCTTCCTGTAGTCGACAGTAGCTGCTCAGTAAATGAATATTGAATGGATTTTGGAAAGACTTTTATAAAATGAGATAGATTGGTCCAAGTATTTCTTCCTTGTGCTCCTGGCTCCCTCTCTTCTCTCTTCCCTTGATATTTATTTATCAAACTCAAGTTACATGCCAGGAATTGTATAAGGTTCTGAGGATGCAATTCCAAACAACAAAAAAGTTGGTCTTTCACGGAGTGTATATTCTAAGGGGCAAAATAGAATAAAGAAAGTAAATATATTAAATAATTACAGATTGTGACAAGTGCCATGGAGGACCCAATCAAGCAGCTAAATTAGAAAATAACAGTAGTGGTAGGGAGGACAAGGTACTGCAGTCAGCAGAGCATCTGTGAGATGGTTACCTGAGGGATGGGTTGCAGCCAGCAGCTGTTGAAGATATGATGGGAGAGGGTTCTGGGAAGAGGGAATGGTAGTGGCTTTAGTGGTGACATCACCTTTCAGAAGCTGGAAGAGAGGTGATATGGCTAGAAAGTACAGACTGTCCCTAACTTTTGATCGTTTCACTTTTGATTCTTTGGCTTTACGATGGTGAGAAAGTGGTACTCATTTGAAACCACACTTCGAACTTTGCATTTTGATCTTTTTGGGAGCTGCAGCTTCCAGTCACGTGATCACAAGGGTAAACAACCGATACACTTATGACCATTCTGCACCCGGACAACTATTCTTTTTTTCACTTTCAGTACAGTGTTCAATAAATTACACAAGATACTCAACACTTTATTATTGAAGAGTGGCCCCCGCTCGCCGCAACTGGAGAAAGCCCTAGCACAGAAACACAGCTAAAAATAATAAATAAATTAATTAATTAAAAAAAAAAACGGACGCAGCCACAGATAAAATAAAAATAAATTTAAAAAACCCAAAAAACAAAAAAAACCACTTTATTATAAAATAGGTTTTGTTTTAGATGATTTTGCCGAATTGTAGGCTACAGCAAGTGTCTGAGCACATTTAAGGTAGGCTCAGCTAAGCTCTGATGTTTGGTAGGTTAGGTGTATTTAAGGCATTTTCAACTTACGATATTTTCAACTTATGATGGGCTTGTCAGGATGTAACTCCATCGTAAGTCAAGGAAGATCTGTAGTGGGAAAGCAGACTGTCATTTCTTTTCTTCTGGTTGTCCCTAGAAACAAATCTGAAAGACAGTGATTTAAGCCCTTCTCATTGGGCCCTCTTTAGTTCCTGTGCTGGGTGGGTTTCTGATTGGGCCATCATGATATTGCAGTCCATCCTTGTTACCAAACCCACCCAGTGCCCACATCCACCATGTACTTGTGTAAGCACTTATTCATTCAGTCAGTAGGTATGTTTCTAGGACTTACCAAGGCCAGGTACTATTTAAGGCACTAGGGAAACATCAGAAGAGAGACAAGGCCTGGGTGCAGGAAAGGTGGAGAGAACAGATGATAGAGAAGCAAAGTGAGAGTCAATGGAAAGTACCACACGGAGATTTGAACAAAGAAGTGTCACAGAGGACTGGTGGGGAGGGTCAGGTGAGTTCTCCCTGAAAGAGGTGACATGACTGAAACGAGGAGAAGAGCTACGAATATCTCAGTGTGATGCTGAACGACATCTCAAAGTGAGGAGAGCCTGGCAGAAGTCAAGGGTCTGAGGTACACTGGCCCTTGAATGAGCTCTGGAGGAGCTCTCAGGTCATTCTGACTATAGATAATTTTTTCATATGCTATTCGTTGGGAGACAGGCAACACAGAAAGCCTCAGAAATTCAAGACTTGCTAATAATGGCAGGGATATCATTTACTGAGCACATATTATATGGCAGGTGTTAGGCTGAGTACTTTTATACGAGTTACTGTCCTGAAAGCTCATAACCCTCCAAAGTGGATATTGTCTTTACCTCCATTTACAAAGGAGGAAATGCATTCAGAGCAGGAGAGTGACCTGAGGTCATAGAGCTTGAGTGCAGCCTGGCCTCAAACCCCAGCTGATGGCCAGCTGGACGATATACTACTTTCCTACGAAGTGTTTCCGTTGTGTTTAGTGTTGATTTATGTTTTGTTATCTGGAAGGATAGAATGCAGAATTAGCTCCCCATATATATATTTTTGTCCGAGGCTTCAAAAGACAGCTTTGTCTCTAGGTTGAAAATGTAAAGCATTTGTACTTTGGGTGTTGCTTAATGTGGTCGTTATGCTGCTTGCACATCAGAAGAGTGCAAATGGAATCATTTGGGTATGTGAAGAAAATATTACAAAGACAATTCATATTTGGGAAGGGAGGTAAATATGTCAAGATATATGTTCCATACAATTCCAGATCTACTAGATAGTGTGTGGAAGTGGTAGAACTCACTTTTGTTTCTTTTGTTGAATCTGCAAGAAGACAAGGGAATTATCTTCCCCTTCTTTCTTCCTTCCTTTTCCTCTGCCTTCTTATTTGCTTATTCAAAATTGCAAAATTCAGAGCCCCAGAAGGTCATTGCATTGGGGAATTATTTACAAATAAATCATATTTGTCCCCTTCAGAGTTTTCTAAAGGTAACAGGCCGGGCTTGGGGAATTGCTGGGGGACTGATGGTGCCCCTGACTCTGACATGGCGTTGGGATGATGTGGGATGGTTGGGAGACATGATGTGAGCATTCTCCTCTAGCGAGAGCTGCTCCAACTGTACTTTCTTCTCTGGCGGTGCTCCTCCCAAGGTTAAGGAGCATTGTATTCAGAACCAAGTGGCCCTCTGAGTACAGTCCTTCTGCATCTGTTCTTCACCATCACCTTCTGTTGAAATGGAGTATTATGTGTCACAGTAGCTTGTCCTCAAGAACTGGCCACCATGCTATCAGCAAATGAAAGCACAGGATGCTTCATTTGTGCTTTGGAATAAAAACGTCTGTTATTGCTATGGGTCCTATTGTCATCCTAAAATATATCTTCCTATATCTCCCACAGATAAGCCACATCCTTTTATGCCATAAATAGCAAATAGAACGAAGGGCTCTCAGCTTGGCAGAAGCCTACAGAGCAAGCTTATTCTCTCATTCACCCCATGTTTGAGTTCCTTCTTCTGTATTCCCAGCGAATGGTGATGTGATCCACCCTTGAATAACTCTAATGATTAAACTAGTTAGTTCCTGCATAGCTTATTCCAAACAAAGGAGTCTCCACTTAACCATTCGCTTGGGTACCCATCCATCCTTCAGTCATGGCAGTCATTGACCAGTTAGTTGGAAGGTTTTTAATCAGTCTGGAACTGAGCACTTTCTACGAGCCAGGAATTTTGTGAGGCACGGATGCAAAGACAAAAAAACACCTCGAAAAGATCCACACTCTTTTTTTTTTTTTTTTTTTTTTTTTTTACGGTACGCGGGCCTCTCACTGTTGTGGCCTCTCCCATTGCGGAGCACAGGCTCCGGACGCACAAGCTCAGTGGCCATGGCTCACGGGCCCAGCCGCTCCATGGCATGTGGGATCTTCCCGGACTGGGGCGCGAACCCGTGTCCCCTGCATCGGCAGGCGGACTCTCAACCACTGCGCCACCAGGGAAGCCCCACACTCTTTTTTCAATAAACTTACAGTTCAAAAAAAAGGAACAAGATGTGGACAGTCAGTGACACTGTAGAATGACAATTGCTGTGATGAAAATATGTACAGAGTTAATTAGGATCATTTGTTTGCCAGAGCAGTGGTCAGAAAAAAAAAATACATTCTTTGCTTTTAGATAGAACACAAGATCAGTGGTTCCTCACACATGGCTTTGTGGATCTAGGGTGTTTAAAAATTCTTCCATTAATATACCTTTGTCAGTCTAGTGTAACTCCCCTCACCTTTACCAGTGTTTTATAGTTTTGTCTATTTAAAAGTCCTTACTTTTATAGAGCTTATTTGCCTCACTTTGATGCCAATTTAGTGCTCTTAAAATTTTATCCTTTAGACCTAGATAGCACAGAAGATAAGGTCTATGATGAGTCTATTTTTATTTCAAGGTTCTGAATAGCTACATTGAATTTAAATGAATTCAGGGGAAAAAAATCAAGTACTAACAATTTTTGTCAAGCCGTTTATTTCTCATTTTTACTCTCTCAGAGAAGTGCAGCATATCAGAAGCTCATGCATGTAGCATCTGGTTATTCCAGATGAGAAGTTCTTGAGACCCTTATTCAGGAAAACCTCTCACCGATGAGGTTTCGCATTCCATTTTTGCTCGTAAGTTCTCCATACCTTTATATAAATGTTAGAGCTTCACGAAGTCCATGCTAGTTGAAAGTCCCTCTGCTCTTTTTCCTACAGAAGGCAGGAACTCAGCGATTTGAAAGACTGCTCTAGGCTGCCTTTTGGCGCAATCTCAGTTTTTGTTTTAACCCTGCCTGGTCTCCCACACCCTTGCCTTTCTCCCTCGGCAGGCTTTTCCTCTGCCCATAAACTATCCCCACTGCCAGATTCCAAAAGGTCCTCCCCTCCTCTTCCTGAAATACACACATTCCTTAACTTCTAAGTCCACCTCTGAAACATTAAAGACCAAATAATAATCAAAACATAAAATTTACAGAACTCTTCACGTTTCTGTAAAACGATTCCTTTCACTGGTTTCTGCCCTTTGTTTCTTGAGTAGCTTTTCAAGCCACACCTTCCAGATCTGAACGCTTGTGATGTTAGGCTAATTATTCTCTCCAGCCTTGGTTTTTTCACCTACAAAGGTGAGATAGTAATACCCACTTCCTGGGGCAGATGAGCATGAAATAAGCCAGCGTTGTTTAAATACTTAGCACAGTGCCTCTCAGGCACCTTACCCCTTGAGGTCTATTAATTATACAGTAATTTTAAAAAAGAGAAGGTAACATCTCAGAGATGGAGTACATATACTTAATAGCACTCACTAGCATATGAACAGGGATACTTAACCATAAAAGTAGTAGATACAATTTCTGCTTAATAAACCTTAGTATATTAGTAGATTCAAATCCCTGTCAATGGGAGTCAGCAGAGATCCTTTTCAATTCGTGTGCAAACATGTAGAAGAGGCTTATTCCACGCTTTACATATAACTTTACATGTCCATGGGGTATGGACTTGTAACAAATGAAGTGGCGGGCTCTGAGATCTCTATGAGCAGCTGCTATTGTTTGTTTTATATGAACCAACAGAGAGGTACTGAGCCAAATCTGAGTCAAGGCAATTTAACCTACTCAAAGGCTTTAAAGTTGAATGCTGATGCTTTTTGGAAACGGTCATTAACAGCGGGCTACCTGAAACTCACCTAAAAACATGTTTAGAAAATTATAGATATATAAATGAGCTTAAATTTTTACTTCTGTAAAAGACAGCTTGCACAAACCCAGATATTGTGCTGTTTCTTAACTCTACATATTACCCATGAATCTGATGCTTTAATACTATTTCTAGGTACCAGAACCATTAGATTAGGCCAGAAACCCTTTCAAATCCAAGGATGGTGACCTAGTTAAAATTGGGTATTTTCTTGAATGGATTTGAGATGAATGTTTTAAATCCTCATTATTATTTTATTAATTGAAAATAATAATTACTATTTTTCTCAAGGTACCATTTCCTTTTAGTTGCCTTAATATTTAGCTTCTGAAACTTACTACAATTAAACCTATCAATGCTAGGCAAAAAGCAGTTGGCTGCTCTATATTGACCCAATTATGATAGCACTTTTATTCTTTTCCTTTATTTTGATATAATAAGTAAATTTCTCTTTGAATAATGTCTTTGGTGAAGAACAATTGGCTAACTTATTTGCAAAAAAGTATTAGTCTAAGGAAGGGAGCAGGGTTTCTCTAAAGTGAAATAAAGGAACTTCCTTTAGAAGAAAGCTAGAAAACTAAGAACTTGGAGACTTAAAAATACCATCATATACAATACTGATTAAAAAATCAACCACATTCTTAAAAGAATACGATTTCACAATTTGATATCAGAAAACTTCTCACATAAAGAAGGAGGTATCCTTGGGAAAGGAAGAAGTAGGAAACCACAAGTTAATAAGGGTTTTATCTTTATTTTTGCCACTTCTGGCTTACTTTGGTTTTTGGTAAATTCATTTAAGGAGTAAGAGGTTAAAACTATAGAGTCATTAAGTTGCGCACGTTGACGGCATCCCTGGAAGTGCACCATATTGCAAAGCTCAAGATTTTGGAGACAAACACAGCTGGGTTTGGATTCTAGCTTGTCTATTTACTGGGTAATCTAGGTGGTTGCCCAGTAGAATAATTACAAGAGCTACTGCAAGATTGGGATAGATTTTTATACCTACCATATAGTAAGATCTTAACATTCCTCCCCTCCTTTTTTCCTTAGAAATTGACAGAAAAATGACATTTTGTTGAGGAAACTTTAAGTCAATGATAGAAAAATGGCCAAGGGACAGGTGTGACTAAAAAGCACCAAAAATGTTCAACCCCAGTAGGCTTTTAAGATGAAGAAATAAAAATAAATAGATGCTGACTTTGTAATTTTTAAATTAACTCTGGTTAACAATAGATACCAATATTAGAGGTACAGGCATTCATACATTGATGGTAAGAGTGTAAACTGGGAAAACCAAAGTAATTAGGCTATGGGAATATCTCAAAATTTCATACCTTTTGACTTAGTAGTTCTCCTCATTTGCTTACAGAGATAATTGCATTTTCTCATGATGATTTGTAAACAAAGATTTCCATTAGGCTGTTTTTAAAGAATAGACAAATATGTGGTGAAACATGTTGTGGTCCTTCAACACAATGATTTCAGAGATTGCTTCATAATGAGAAAAGTCTCTCAAGACTATATCGTTTTTTAAAAAAAGCAAGATAGCCAGATGTACATAGAATCTGATTCAAATTATGCCGGAAAAGAATATATGAATTATCAAAGGCAGGAAATTAAGGCTCAAATGGCAACACTGGTTGTCTTTGAATGATGATATTTTAGTAAGGTTTCTTACTCTTCTGTGTTCACTAAATCTTTTACAATGTGCATGGAATAATTATATATTCAGAAAAAAAAATTAAGGAACAAATGAGTCAATCCATTGAGTTGAAGAAAGCCAGTCACCAAGCTTAGTGCAGGAGGGCATGGAACTCTTCAGTCTATAGCCAGCCTCACCTGAGGGCACCAGACATGATGGTCAGATCAGCCTCTGATCCGAGAAGAGCATCTCACAAGCTGCTGGCCTCTTCCAGGAGAGGCCACTGAGGGATGGGGCACAGTAGGGCTGATAGACATTTCTAACGTGGGGTTTGCTTGGCTTCAACATGATTCTTCTGGGCTTCCAAACAAACTCAAGTTCAGCTATGCTCAGAAACTGTTGTACCTCGCGACTAGGATCTCGGGTTTTCAGACTTCTCTACTTCTTGAAGATGTGCAATTTCTTAAAACGTGGAGAGTCGTAGCATGGCGTAGGGTAATATTTTCATTTTGCAATCCCAGTACATCGGGGGAAAAACTACCATCTATAATCATGGTGATTTTATAAAAGAAAGAGCGTTATCCCCAAATGTAGGCAGCACATTATAATTTGAGAATAAAAGACAATATTTCAATTGGATAGATGTTGCCTTATGAAAACCTACTGTATTTTTCTTTTAGTTTTATTCTGGATATGTGAAAGCATCACCACGGAGCAGCATGAGTCGGGGAATTCCCATTTAAGGAACCGCTACCTTCCCTATAATCTCCTCACCGCATTCTAACAATAGTCACTATCCTTTTGTGGGAATGAGAGCACTGAGGCCCAGGTGGTTTAGGAGGAACTTGGGCTTGTCTGACCAGATTTTATTATATCATCTATGAGTCCTCCTGTTGTGTTCATGTTGTCCAGAATAAAAAGAAAATGAAATAATTGATTAAATACAGAAATTACCTTAGGAGTGACCTAAGCTTTAAATTAGTAAGTTTGTTCAACAGAATTATTGAAAGCCTTGCTCATTGTCTAGATTTAGCCAGGAGGGGACCAGGAACCGGAATCTACAGAGAAGGCATGTGCTTCTTAAGAGGGTGATGGTGATGGGTGAAAAGATACCAACCAATGGTGGGAAATGATACAGCTTAATCAATTATAGGCAGAAGATGCAATAACTATTTCATACACAGAGAGCTTTGAGCAGAGAACACAGTGACCTTCCAGACAAAGAGACAAGCTCTCATGTCCCCATGTTAAGACCTTCTGAGAGGCTCTTACCTTTCTACTCTCAGAAGGTGTCTTTATGCTCTCTCAGCTCATCCTAATTGCTCTGAGGTCTGGCTCTTTGCCTGCAACCCCAGAAAATTCCTCAGTGTCTACGTGAAGGTTGAACGAGTTGGAGATAAATTTGTAGACCTTCCATCTCTTTGTTGGGCCAAGGTTTACTGCCTAAGAGGATTCCGTAAAAGGAGAAGGGCCAGAAATAGAACCAGGACTAGAGAACATCTGGTGACCCAGGAAGAGCTGGGGCATCTGAAGTGGGATTGTATAAAAAATGCACTAAGGGGCTTCCCCGGGGGCTTCCCCGGTGGCGCAGTGGTTGAGAGTCCTCCTGCCGATGCAGGGGACACAGGTTCGTGCCCCGGTCCGGGAAGATCCCACATGCCGCGGAGCAGCTGGGCCCGTGGGCCATGGCCGCTGAGCCTGCGCGTCCGGAGCCTGTGCTCTGCAACAGGAGAGGCCACAACAGTGAGAGGCCTGCGTACCACAAAATAAATAAATAAATAAATGCATTAAGTGTTTTAGGTCAGAATAAGCAGCGGTTAAGAAAGGGGTAGGCAGGAGGACAGTAACTACCAGAGAACAAAGAAGAGGGTTAGGAAAAATCAAGAACCCCCAAAATTCTTGTTTGACAGTTGAACTTTAGTTCACTTTGACATTGAAAAGAGAGGGAATTGGGAAAATAAAGCTAAGACACAAAGCATTAGGGTGCTAAGGTAATGTTAAAAGATAACCTGAAGCATGTTAAAAATGTTAAGAGTTTATTTGAGCAAAAATAACTTTTTATCAGGCAGCATCCAATCTAGCAGATAGAAAGGGGCTCCAAGGAGCTGTACAAATGAAAGACTTTTATAGGCAGAAGGAACAAGCAGATTATGTTAGACGAAAAGTGGGTTGGTTATAGCAAGGTTACTTTCCTTTATTGCATGGCAGGCGTCTATCAGGCAGATGACCTAACTAGTGTTTATCAGGTGATTCCCAATTTACTGGTTTAAAATTCCATTTCTGGGAGAGCTGAAGATGTAATTAAGTGTTGGTTTGGTGTCGTGGGGCTTAGTATAAGCAACTCCATTTGGGGCCTGTTGTTTTTTGTTTTTGTTAATAGTAATCATCTGCTCCTGTTAGGAAGTACCCTCTATGTTCCCTTTATGTTACTGATTCTGCTGCTCAATTCTAGGATGTCCCATATGGTGGATCTTGGCACTGTATTAAACATTAAATGAGAATGGTAACAGTGTTTGCTTTTAATGGAGCTGCTTTTTAATTTGCTGATTTTGATCTTGGTCACTGTGTTTTTGCTGACGTTTAATCCTCTTTGATTCAACTCCAGGCAATTAAGTGGTGCCTATTTGGGACTGGCTGGCCACTAACAGATGGGCTGGTCCGCGGCTGGCCTATTATATGGTTACAAATTTGAGAGTATGCTAATGCTAATAAACTAGATTCAAGCCCCCAGGAGACAGAACATATTTGCTTTTCTAGGTATATCAAATAAATGAGTAGTCCTACTATTTTTTCCTTCGAACTTTCATTCACTTTTGATGATGAAATATACATTAGAAATTTTAAAAGAGGCTTTGTGCTGTCAATCATTTAAAAATCCAGTACATTACTTTTCCAAAGACTTTCATGAGGCAGTCTGCTTGAAATCTATTTTAACTTATTTTTTTAATAGCATTTTATTTTATTCTGTGGAGCATGGATATATTTGGCTCTAAAATGAATCCCACTTGAACCGTTTTCACTTTCTCTCCGCTCAGTCTTGGAGAAAGGAAGGCTTTTCCTGCTTCCTTTCTTTCTGGTTACTGTATTTCCTCTTTAAATACGTTGCCTATACTGCTTCTACTGTGTCAGGTTTCCTTCACCTGGGATCCAGCAACAGAATTCAGGGGTTCAGTAAATTTACATTGGAGTATAAATTGCATCTTTATTTTACTAACTTCTGGCTAACTGAAATTTAGCAAGTCCTTCAATTATAGGTATCAGTAAACCACAGAAATTATATGCAACCCATCACCAATGGAATCACAGATATAATATCACATTGCAGTTGCTGATATGGTTAAAAATTACAGTAGTTATTGGATGCACTACTACATACTGGTAGTTAATATTTTTACAATGAAATATATTATGGTGTCACACAATTATTTTTGTAGTATTTTGATAACTTTTCCCAGTATAGTTAGTTCCCTTTATAATCCTGTGTATGTTCCTTTATTCATTTAAAAGCATTGTTCTGCAGAGGGGTCCATAGGCTTCATAAAACTGCAAAAGGAGTCCGTAGTTCAAAAACTGTTAAGAACTTAAATTGGTTTCTCTGAAGTTTCCTTTTTCTGTGTAAACCATAGTTTGAATGTGCTTTACTTATCCTGAAATGCCCGTAAATCAACAAACTTGTATTTTCTTCCAAAATCCTATGATCTAATATGTTTTTACACTGCATGTGAAATAAAAGCATTTTTCGTGCCAGTTAGAAAAATGAATCAGACATTAAATTAACATTTACTATAATGAAATCAGACCTGTGTAATTACCACAGTGCAATTACACTCATCTGAAAATTTGCTCTGTTTCCCTTTTCAGCATCGTATAATCAAAACTCTTATTCTGCCATGAATGATAAGATGTTCTTTCTCCAACTGCTGAACACAGGCGTTGATTTTCTGTGACAAAAAGGCTTCTGTAACAATTTAATTGATTAAAATATCAAGTGCTTACAATATACCAGACAATGTGCAAATAATGTCCACTTTTACTGGTGTATGAATGTTTAATATACCACACAGGGTACTAAATGCAGCATGCCCAAATCACCGTAGAATTTTTTTTTTTTTTTTTTTGCTGTACGCGGGCCTCTCACTGTTGTGGCCCCTCCCGTTGCGGAGCACAGGCTCCGGAAGCGCAGGCTCAGCGGCCATGGCTCACGGGCCCAGCCGCTCTGCGGCATGTGGGATCTTCTCGGACCGGGGCACCAACCCGTGTCCCCTGCATCGGCAGGCGGACTCTAAACCACTGCGCCACCAGGGAAGCCCCACCGTAGAATATTTTAAGGTTAGAAAGCACTAATTGAGAAAACGGATGAAAAAAAATAAAGCGAGAAACATATTTTTGCATATTTATTTGTCTGAATCTCAGAATTAATCAAATCCCGAGTGTCTGTTGGCTCTTGGTGACTCTGTATCTAATGAAGATACAGATACTCCATTTGCAGTAATTGGTTAATTGGAGCAGGAGTCTTCCACGTCTTCTGTGAGAGATGATGTCAGATCTAGCACCTGAACTCAGGTGTCAGATGGACCCAAGTCAGCATCCTGGCTCTACTACTTCCTGGGTCTGAGACCATGTTAAAATTACGTCTGAGCTTCCGATTGCCTGTCTTGAAAATGAGAATAATAAAATATGACTTGTAAAGTAGTTATGGGAGTCAAAAGAGTTACATGAAAAATGTCTGCCACAGTTGTCTGGTACATACAGATCCCTTAAATTGTTATTTGTTGTCAAAACTCTGCTCGGACATGTCCCTTTCCTAGCAATCAATTCAAGGATTATGTCAAATCCTAAACTCAGTTTAACTCTTACCATGACCCAGAGGACATAACATACTCCTTGTCTCAGGAAAATACGATTAAGTTAGAAATTATATACATATGATTGCATATACATATAGATATATAATTAGCACTCTGTATCTGCAGGTTCTGCATCCAAGGAGTCAACCAACTGCAGCTTGAAAATATTTTTTTAAATATTCCAGAAAGTTCCAAAAAGCAGAACTTGAATTTGTCACACACAAGTAACTATTTACATAGCATTTACATTGTATTTACAACTATTTACATAGCATTTACATTATTTTAGATACTATAAGTAAGCTAGAGATGACAAGTATATGGGAGGATGTGTGTAGGTTATATGCAAATACTGTATCACTTTATATGAGGGACTTGAGCATTCTTGGGTTTTGTTATCCAAGGGGTTCCTGGAAGCAATCCCCCAGGGTTACTGAAGGATGACTCTACACTAGAAATTACTCAGCCATGGAAAGGAACAAAATTGAGTTATTTATAATGAGGTGGATGGACCTAGAGTCTGCCGTGCAGAGTGAAGTAAGTCAGAAAGAGAAAAACAAATACCGTATGCTAACACACACACGGAATCTAAAAAATTGGTACTGATGAACCAAGTGGCAGGACAGGAATAAAGACGCAGACATAGAGAACGGACTTGACACAGGGGTGGAAGAGGAAGCTGGGATGAAGTGAGAGTGGCATTGACATATATACACTACCAAATGTAAAATGGCTGGCTAGTGGGAAGCTGCTGCATAGCACAGGGAGATCAGCTCGGTGCTTTGTGTCCACCTAGAGGGGTGGCATAGGGATAGTGGGAGGGAGACGCAAGAGGGAGGAGACATGGGGATATATGTATACTTATAGCTGATTCACTTCGTTGTACAACAGAAACTAACACAATGTTGTAAAGCAATTATATTCCAATAAAGATATAAAAAATCCAATCCTGAATATCAAAAAAAAAAAAGAAATTACATATATATGTAGGTAATTCTAAATCCAACGTATATGTATATATGTTGGAATCAAATGGAAAATACCAAATGGCAGTAAAAACAAATGCTAAACGTTATGGCATATATTTATATTAATTATAATCCTCGCACAAAACAGAAGAGACTTTAATGAAAGGACAATTTACAAATATGTGGGTAAGGTTAAGGGAACCAATGCAGAATGGTGCTGCGCTGAAGGGTTGGCAAACATGGGGAGCCATTACTACTCCTTGAACTGGGGAGGGCAGGAAGCCATTACCAGAACCGGGAGCAAGCCATGGCTATCACTGTAGAAGAACCTCTTCTGATAGGACTTTATAGCCACCACAATGTGGGAGAGAGCCCAGGGGGATATATATCCTAATCTCTGTCTTCACCAAACCTGAAAAGTGACTGGAAGCCGGAGATCTCAGGAACCCAGGACAGACAGCCTCGTGGAATAGGATGGGGAAGGATGGAGAGTGAATCTGAAGAGTCCAACAGAAAATAGTCAGCAAAATATTGTAAGAAGCATTTAGAAATTCAGAGGAGGAGGACACCATAAAAATTAAAATAGTCACAGGAAGCTGCTCTGACCATGAAACCTGGGTCCTATAAATAATTCCTGCTTTGGACACCTGTGTAAACGTTAGAATAAAGTGTGACATCGCCATTCAGCTGTAACAATTCTACCAAATGATATGGTCAGGAGGCCCCCTCAGATGACAGTGTGGTTCCTTTTTGAGGCTGTATCATCTGTCACAGTGAATGTGCTATAGCTCTACAAAAGTCCAGGATTGTTGCCTTGCAAGTCTGTGAAATACAGAGGGAGCTGCACAAGCAAATTACCTCATGTGGACAGAGTGAACCAGTGCATGGGGAGGTAGACGTTTCAACTAACCTGACAGTAGGTCTCAGCCTTGTTTTTCTCCCTGTTCTTAAGTGGCCAGACAAAGATAAATGCTCTCATTTGTCCTAGAGCCTGCTGAATCTTTCACCCAGCTGCCATTGATAACTCCTGCAAGACCTATTCATTTGAGGTTTTCTATTGGTCACTTTTCAGAAGGCAATTCAGGACTTATTTTTGTGACAGGGTTGCTTTCAACAAGGGATTCCTTTGGGTCTTATGTATAATTTTGTTGTGGTAGATAAGGCTGTGTGTTCAAAGAAATTATTCCAAATGCTTGGTTTTATCATTTTATGCAAAAGAAAAATTTAGACCTTCAGCAGTCATTCATTCAGCGAATCATTCATTCACCATTTTCTCAGTGACTATTTTGTGCCAGGCACTGTGGTAGTTATTAAAGATACATTAGCTAGCTCTAATAGGGTAAGTCTCTAATAGGGTAAGTCACTTTCATTTCCTTTAATTCTAATAGACTGATAATACTGTTTTTGTATTGTTCTCTTGGGATCACTTCTCAGGTCTTGCTTGAGCTCAGCAGAAAAGAGTTCTGTCACTGATGAGCACTGTCTGTGACAGGCATGCACGCGAGGAGTAGCACTTAGGCTCACCTGGTTGACCATTGCGTCTGTCAGGTCTAGAACCACTTCTTTTCAATGAGAGGAAACCTTTGTAGTAACAGACAAGTTCACTTCAAGTACGAATTACTTCGCACCCAGAAGGCTCTCAAAATCTTTGTTGAGGGCTTCCCTGGTGGCGCAGTGGTTGAGAGTCCACCTGCCGATGCAGGGGACACGGGTTCGTGCCCCGGTCCGGGAAGATCCCACATGCCGCGGAGCAACTAAGACCGTGAGCCACGGCCGCTGAGCCTGTGCGTCCGGAGCCTGTGCTCCGCAACGGGAGGGGCCGCAACGGTGAGAGGCCCACGTACCACAAAAAAAAAGAAAAGAAAAAAAACTTTGTTGAATAAATTAATTTAACGGTTTAAACACTCAAAGGAATTAGCCTTTTTGGGGGCAATGTGTGGTTCTCACTTTCTTCTTCCTACTTTTGTCATATTTTAAAAAGTGACAGTTAAAAATTCACATATAAATTGGTGAATACCTTTCTGTGGTTCACATTTCTAAAGGTTTTCACTAATGGTATCTATGAATCTATATATGAATGATGAGGCTAATGGAGCATATTTTACGAATCACTGAGTTTTAAACTACAGACCACTTCTAAGTGGAATCGGAGAAACAATCGCACGTTGAAGAATAAGGTTACATTTTCTGTCTGTGACAGTTACATGGATGTTCATCCTGGCTTCATAGAAAAAGTTGGTGATACATTTGTATCTTAGTTAGACACAATGATACGTTACAACGGAGAACAATTTTAAGAATTCTTGAAAGATGTTTCTCAGTACCATATCTCTTCAGGAGCACCTATCTTGGTGAAATGAATTAAATCATTAGGTGTTACTGTGAGACAAGAAACCGTGGATGGGGCTTCCCTGGTGGCGCAGTGGTTAAGAATCCACCTGCCAATGCAGGGAACACGGGTTTGAGCCCTGGTCCAGGAAGATCCTATATGCCGTGGAGCAACTAAGCCCGTGCATCACAGCTACTGAGCCTGTGCTCTAGAGCCCATGAGCCACAACTACTGAGCCCATGTGCCACAGCTACTGAAGCCTGTGTGCCTAGAGCCCGTGCTCTGCAACAAGAGAAGCCACCACAATGAGAAGCCCACACACCACAAGGAAGAGTAGCTCCCGCTCGCCACCACTAGAGAAAGCCCGCGCGCAGCAACAAAGACCCAACGTAGCCTACATACATACATACATACATAAAATAAAATAAAATAAAATAAGAAACCGTGGATGAATCGCAGTAATTGAATCCATTTTCTGTTCCTTCTTAAGGTAATTCTATTAAATGATTTCAGGATTTTTTTCCCTCGCCTTCTTGTTCCCTTTTTCCCTCCCTCTCTTCTTAAGATGTTCTAAGGCATGAAAACATCTCACTAACCTTTGCTTCACTATTCTATACTTTAGCCTGGAATGAAGCAAGAGCATATTCATACCTAGTGGAAGGGAGAACAACTTTTCCTTTTTCCCCTGTTAGGTTCTTTGGCTGGTTTAATAATTAAATACATAAGCCAGATTAACAGGAGGAAAAAAAATTAACTTCCTATGTATAGGAGACCCAGAGATTTGAGACTTAAGGACAAGTCGGGTAGCTGAGGCTTATAAGCCATCCTGAACTATATGGAATAGAGGTCTCGAGCTGCAGGGGAGGGGAGGAGGGTAATCCACGTGAGGATAAGAAGAGCAGATGTTTGTAATTAGAAGTCTGCCTTGCCATGCAGTTGGATCTTTCAGATAAGTTCTCTCTGCTAATAGCTCTCCTTCTGGTCCTGCTCCCCTGTCTTTTAGGTAGTTAAGGGAGAGGTAAACATTTTTCTTGAGGCTGCTAGATCTTGATTGCCTTCGGCTCAAAATAATCGACATGCCAAAATGGCATATTTTGGGGTCATGTATTCTTCCCCACTCTCTACAGTGGCAGAAACAGCTGCTGATTCCCTTTGGCCTGTGAATCTCTTCTGCATTTAGCAAGGATAATCCAAACACTCAGCAACCTTGGGGGCAAAGGCAGCAACCTGGTAGAATAGATGCTGGCTCCTAGTGCTGGAAGCCCTAGGCGTGAATGCCAGGAATTCATTCACCTTTAGTTATCAAACTGTGGGAGGGTCCCGGGGAAAGAAAAAAAAGTAGGTGGGCTAGGAGGGATTTTATTCTTGGTGTCCAGGACAGTTGGCTACAGAGCAGTTCAGAAATAACCTCTGGGACAACCTTATGGATACTAACCAAATTTCAGCTCTTCCTAGTCAGGATCTTCTGGCTCTGCTGGCTGTCCCCTTTTCTGAGGGCTGCAGAGATTCCCAGGGGATGGGGTTACAGCTGCAGGACAGTGCCTCACCATCCTCATTGCTTTTCCTCCTTCCCCCACAAGTTTTGTGGTGTGTTATTTTTTCCCCTTTTATTATTTATTTCTTTTTAAATTTGGTTAGCTGTTAATTTTACTAGTGCCTGTTCTAATCCAGGCTGTACACTAATTGCTTTACATGCATCCTGTAATCTTGCCAAGAAATCTGAAATGTGGTTACCTCTCTTACAGAAGAGGAAATGAATTCCAGAAAGGTTTCTTTCCTCTTTTAAAAAAAAACATTCTGTGGAAGTAGAGTTGATTTACAGTGTTATGTTAATTTCTGCTGTATAGCAAAGTGATTCAGTTATACATATATATGCACTTTTAAAATATTCTTTTCTGTTGTGGTTTATCACAGGATATTGGTATAGTTCCCTGTGCTATAAAGTAGGGCCTTGTTGTTTATTCATTCTATTTATAATAGTTGGCATCTGCTCATCCCAGAGTCTCCCAATCCATCCCTCCCCAACTCCCCTCCCTGTTCAGAAAAGTTTCTAAGATCTTGACTTATCCAAGGACACATAGCTGGTACGTGGTAGGCCTAGGATATGAACCCATATTTAGCTGACTAAAAAGTCCACATGTTTACAATGACGGTATATTATATCTAGGCATTTTTATCTCATTAATTTAAACACATTTAGACTGATGTGTTTTCTCTTGAATAGATCCTTTCGCCTTACGCCAGGCATCGTGCTGTATATGTGTGTGTGTTTGCCTATGATATAGATAAACAGATCTAGATATCTGCATCTATATGTGTCTCTATATCCATATGTATATCTGTAGAGAGACCCACAAAGGCCTTGCAGACACTTGACTTTGTGGTTCCTGCCTTCTAAGAAAAACATAATTTGTCCCTGGAGAAGACTGTTCTTTTAATTGGGAAAATACCTTAAAGGGCCCTCAGATGACAAAGGTTAAGCCCTAAGGGCTGGTCTAACTGAGGGAGAATAAGAGGAAAAGAGCTGAATTGTTTTGCGTAATAAAGTGGCAGTTAACTTAGACCATTTCTGGAAGTTCAAAAAAAGCGTGGGGTGGTGGAATCTGGGGAGGAAGTAGAGGCCCAGAAGGGTCATGAGAAGGATAAAGGCCAAGGCAGCAGACCAAGAGTTAAGCAGGAGATTGATCAGAGAGACGGAACACCTCAAAGGAGGGAAAGCCTAGAAACTTGAAGGTGTCAAAGAATACAGTTTATAGTAAGTCCCCTGCATGTGAACCTTCAAGTTGCGAGCTTTCAAAGATGCGAACGTGCGTTTGCATGTCCAGTCACGTAAGTTAGTTCACGTGTCTGGCGTACATTGTCACGTGTGTGCATCCTCTACAAGTGGTTATGCTTTTGTGTACTGTACAGTATTATATAGAGTACAGTAGTACAGTATCTTTATTTCAAGCCCAGGATGTCCGGAAGCAAGTGTAAAAGCAGTGGTGATGTAGCTGGTACAGTACTCTCCAGACATCACCGGATCCTTTTTTCAAGAGAGTAGATAGAATTGAATCCAGCAAGGAACCAGAACCTGTGCCGTCAATGTCAGGTGTGAGTGAAACTGCAGCTTGCCCTCCGTCTCCTGTTGCTGACGATCCTTCAGCTCTATGATCTCCCACCTCCTCTCCCTCCTCCAGTCAGTAACTCTTCTTGCCTGTTCACTCGATGCCAGCCCTGTATGCCAGCTGTTGTACTGTACTACTGTACTTTTCAAGGTACTGTGCTGTAAGATTAAAACTGTTTTATTTTTTGTGTTTGTTTGTTTCTTATGTATTGTTTGTGAGAAAAGTATTATAAACCTATTACGGTACAGTACTACATAGCTGATTGTGTTAGTTGGGTAGCTAGGCTGACTTGGTTGGACTTATGAACAAATTGGACTTATGAACACACTCTCGGAACGGAACTCTTTCGTATGTAGGGGACTTGCTGTAAGTTATGTTTGGTTTTGGGTTCTACCCCCTAGCATCATTCCTTTCCAGCTTTCCAGGGACCACTGGGTGTCTGATGTGCTGCGGAGAGTGAAGGAGAAAGAGCACAGCTGGGGCTGAGCTGAGTAGCCACAGGAAGTGGGGAGGGTGTGCGGGGTTGGGGGCATCAGTGAGGGTCCAGCCGGGAGAAGAAAATAGTGGTTGGAAGTGACAAGGAAATGTAGGCTACCTCCCCCAGGAAGGCTCAGAAATAACAGCAGCTGTGCTGGACTTCCCCAGCCAAACAGGATAGAGACTGAAGTTGTGTTGCTTGGATATTATAGAGAACCTGTGACCCCAGATCACTGGGATATAGGAGGACACTTATTTAACAGAGTTTTCTGTGATTTGAGGAAACAAAGAGTTGCTTCTCCTCAGATTTTTTTTTTTGGTGGGCGGGGACTGCTACTTGTTCTCCCAGTAAGAACATTTTAACAGATATTTCTTTTGCTGTCAGCTAGTTTTATTTATAAACACCTTTTGCTCTCAACATGTTGCATAAATATCTGGGCAGAGGAAGATTGGTTTCGATTGGCTTTGATCATTTTTCTTTATGGCGCTGTGTTCGGGGGGCATGAGATGGGATCACCTCTGCTCTATTATCCCACTCTGCTTTTGTGGATATTTTCCAAACGAAGATCCCTGGAATGTGTTTCAAGATGGATTCTCATTATCTCCCAGTCAACAGTCAATTACTTTTTTTTTTTTTTTAAGGATCTCAGAACATTTGTGTTTCCTTGAGGAAATAGAACTAAATTCAGCAATAAAGGTCAGCACTTACCGGGGGCCTGTGAGCCAGACGCTGTTCCAAGTGCCTTAGAGTTAACCATCAAATCTTCACAATAACCCTATGAGGATGCTATTCTTCTTATTTCCATTTTAGTGGTAAAGAAACTGAGGGGGTGTTGACATGAGATCTTTTTTCCAAGGGGTCATAGCAGTGTCAGTAGCAGTTAGGACACAAACTCAGACCATCGTATTCCACTCTCAACCTGTACAGCCTCTTGATAAGATAATTTTAGGTTATTAGAAATAGCACAGTTTGGCTAATTCCACTCTGGTTTTCAAGCCTTTTAAGAAAGCACCTTTGCTGCTTTGTCAAAGGGTGGTCAGTAATGAATGTGTTCAAATGACAGGCTTTGGGTACTAAAGTTTCTGGATGCACATGAAAATATTACCCAAAAGAATTCACAGACTGGAAAGGCTACTCTTTCTTCCCTCTGGTTAACCCAGAACAATTCAGGACTTCTAGGTGGAAAAAGGTTTTTTGACTAGATACAGGATTCTCAGGTTTTAACTTCTGTTGAGTGAAAAAGGATTTAAAAACTAAGGTAACCGGTAAAAATATAGGAAAGTAATTTTTGGTGAACTTGGTAGGGAGAATGACCTTGGAAGGGTTCTTGAAGATTATTTAAACACTTAAAAATGCAGACCATCTCTGTAAATTATGAGGTTATAAATGCTTTTCTTTCTTCCACTCACTGTGAAGAAAACATAGTTCTGAAAAATTAAGAAAATTTGGGTTAGACGACTCATTTTAGAATGACCATGTCGTCACTTTTGAGTGACTCCTAGAATTAGGGTTCCCACCATTTAGGGAATTTTCACTTATTCAGTGGATTTGGTGAGAGCCAGTTTTCGACGTGGGAGATTTTGGTCTGGCTGTAGCTTGTGCTGAAGGACCCTCCAGCAACTTGGCTTTCTCGTCTTGAGCAAGCTCAGATGTCAGTTTTATCAGTATCATTACCTTGCCAGTGCTGAGCTAACCAGTGGCTTGGTCTGGTGTAAACGATGGGAAGAGCAGTGTCGGTCCGCTGTAGAAGCTGTATTAAACTAATGTGTACGTTTTGAATTCTAGAGACAAAGAATGTAGTGGTGAAAAATTTGCAGATTAACTCTGATCCTTGTGATTTATATCAAGGGTTTACGAGACCAAAGGTAGTATGCCTGCTTTCTATAATCTCCACTTGCGGTAAAATTGTTTTTTCATGAAAGGTGAGACCCATTCCTATTTCCAATTGGATGGATTATTTAAATGACCCCTTCCCCCAATTTGTGGCACTAAAAATTAATTCCATCTAGTTCAACAATTTATTGCATCTCTACTGTTTGCAGTGTATCATGGCAGACTATGGTTTGGATTACAGATTTAATATAATCTAGTGAGGAAGAAAGACACATACTTAAATAATTCTGATACAAGTTAGCACTGTAATAATCTTGAAAGCACTGTAATAAAGGATTCCAAGCCGAGCTGTAGATGGGGGTAGAATTGGATTGGAAGTGTTGCTCTTTTTCTGAAACAAATACAATTTTACCTGTATTCTTAGACAATGTATTTTTGTTGTTATTGTTGATATACATGGAGAGAGGCAGCATATGCTATACCTTCTTTTCCTTTTCCATTTCTCTGAGCCCTCCTTCTAGACATCCTGTATGCATTATGCAAGTGGCTATTCTTACTATTTAAGAATGTTTTAGGGATCCAACCCTAAAACAGAGGAGATTAACCCTTTTCCTAGTATCTTGGCTTCCCGTAGGCAGACCTGCCTCCAGCTGGGGCCACCTGTGCTGGTGATGGGAGCAGCAACTTTCCACAGATATGATGGCAAAGGACAAAAGGCTAATTTATGGTGGTGGGACTGCTTCCTGCTTCTTCCCCTGAATAAACACTCAGCATATGGCGTGATCCTGGTGCCCCTCTGGGAATTAGGGAGAAAGCAATATTATATAACAAATTTCAACTAGCAGTGCTAATGGAGAAGACTTGCTGTGAATTGCCTGAATCCAGAGATGGTTTGCAAACAAAGTCTCAGTTCATAGTATTTGTACCAATTTTGATTTAAGCTGCAAATTAAAGCAGTATGCATTTATACATGTAGAAAAGCAAATTGTTTAGATTACCAAGCCCCAGGAATGTAACTCTGAAAGGTTTATTTAAAGCCATCATGCAGCTGTGGCAAGCATTTCAGAAACAGTTCTTCTGGTCTTATGGCATCTATTTTTGGGTTGAGATTTATTAATTAAAATTTTTTTTTTAATTTTTATTTATTTATTTTTGGCTGCGTTGGGTCTTCATTGCTGCGCATGGGCTTTCTCTGTTGTGGCGAGCAGGGGCTACTCTTTGTTGCAGGGAGCAGGCTTCTCATTCCGGCAGCTTCTCTTGTAGCGGAGCATGGGCTGTAGGCATGTGGGCCTCAGTAGTTGTGGCACACGGGCTCAGAAGTTGTGGCTCGCAGGCTCTAGAGCACAGGCTCAGTAGTTGTGGCACATGGGCTTAGTGGCTCTGTGGCATGTGAGATCTTCCTGGACCAGGGCTCACACCCGTGTCCCCTGCATTGGCAGGCAGATTCTTAACCACTGTGCCACCAGGGAAGCACGAGATTTATTTTTTATTGAGTTTGTCAAAGTCACTTTATAGATTCTTAATAGCTTTTTTCTTTTTTCGTTTTTTTTTTGGTGAATGTGTGATTGGAACCTTTCTAGTAATTTTAAAATAGTCTCATTTGTCATATTTTAGTGTGCAATTTAGAAATTGATACATCAAGTAATGAGTTTTAGGTTGATCTCTTTTTCCTTGGGGTTTTCTGTTCTGTTCTTTGCTTTTCCCTTCCCATCCTCACTCTTTCCTCCCTCCCTTACTCCCTCCTTTTTCTACCTCTCCCCTTCCCTCCCTTTCCCTCCTTTGTTTTTGTTGATGATGGAAGTGATCACAAATAGTGAGTGATTGTGTCTCAAGAGGTTAATAAATGATTGAATCATCTATTGTTTCTTCTGAGGATCCATCTTTCAGAAGTCAAACAGATGAATCATCATTTTGAAAAGAAATTCATTCGTCATTTAGAATTTTTTCTCTCTTCTCATGAATGAGTGCTTCTTTCATGTGTGACTTAAATTGTTGAAATATGAGACTGCAGAAAAAAAAATCAGTTTCCAATTATAGCTCCTTGGGATAACACATGTGGTTCCATCACTGAGTGCTGATTTTTAAAAAATGTTACTTCAGCCCTCCAGTTTGTTTCTTGAAGCATAACCTTGTGAAAGTCAGGTCATTAGCAGGTGGCATGTGCTAAACTCAGTCGTCCCTGTGTGTATCTAGTAGAGAAACCAGCTTTCTGAATTTATGTCTACCCACCAGTCTTTCTCTCTTTTCTCTTACTGGAAGATCATTAAAATTACTTTTGTGAACTTACCTTCTTGGGCCTTTGGATCTTTGCTGTATCGACTTGATGTTCAGCCTGAAGGATTCCAGGAGCTCCTTCTTTTTGACAAATCTGAAGTCTAGCCACAGCATTCTTTTCCCCAACACCAGATATGTGAATCAAAGTCAGTGTATGCACTACCATATATAAAATAGGTAACTAATAAGGACCTAGTGTATAGCACAGGGAACTCTATTCAGTACTCTGTAATGGCCTATATGGGAAAAGAATCTAAAAAAGAGTGGATATATGTATATGTATAACAGATTCACTTGGCTGTACACCTAAAACACAACATTGTAAATCAACTATACTCCAATGAAAACTTGAAAAGATAATAAAATAGCCCCAAAAATTCTAGCATGGGAAAAAATAAAAAAATAAAGTTCTCAATAGTACTGTCAAAATACAACCAAAAAAACCCGCAAAGTCAATGTATGAGTGGGAAAGAAACATTCCTAGTCTTTCATTTATTGAAAAACAAATCTTTGTTTCTAATACTTTCTATTTTTTGGCAACCCAGACATGCGCAGGAGTGACAGATGTCTAGTAACTGGAGAAATCCTGAGATTTCCAGTCTGGCAGTGTTGATACAAGAACCATACATGAGTATCTTCTCATTGCTTGTTCATATGGGCATCATCACATGCATGGCAGTCTTTCATAAAGCACACATGCAAACATAAGCTTGCCCCAGAAAACAGGCTTATTATGAAAAAACATGTTTGCATCACTAGGTGCCAGAAATAAATGAAGTTATTGTGTTGAATATTCTTAATAATAAGTAAAAATTCTTTATGACATACCATGTGTACCTTGCTGACAAATATATGGGAACATTTTCATTTTGTGTAGAATAGATTGCAGCAGTATTATCCATAGAAGTTAAGTAAGAAGCAGCATAAATGGAATTCAGACAGCTTAGCCATGCCTCATAGTGAGGAAGTATGCTGAAGACTATAACTCATCTTTGGATTATTAGATACCAACAGTGTGAGTCCACAGGCATATGCAAATATTTATTTGTTGTGAATTATGTAACAAAGTCACTATGAGTCAAAGTGTCACAGAATTATTACATCAATAGCGATGGAAAAAGTTACATATTCAAGTATATTACGGCAAAATCATAGACTAATTGCTTTGCGTTGAAAGCAAAATAGAATGTGGTTTGTTTAATATTTGTATTTGCCAAGCAAAACTGAGATCCATGTCATAAATAAGTCCTTTATTTTGTAAATGTGTTCATAGGTCAGCTTGAGTCACAAATCTCAAACAAATTTCAAATTCCACAGCTAAAAAGAGCAAGTGGAAATGAGGGCACAGTTTCAGGTATGGTTGGATTTAGGAGCTCAAGCAAGATCATGACAGGTTTTTCTCTCTTTTCCTCCTTGGCCTATCTTGCTGTCCCTTCCTTTTCCTTGCTCTCAACCCTGCATGCTACTGCTTTGCCTTGGGACTAGCTTTGTTCTCCCTACATGCTGGGTAAGATGAGTTTTAGCATTCTTAAATTTATCTCATTCTTTTCTTCTTTGTCCAGAAAGGAAAAGGGACACTCTCCTTTCCCATCTATGTATCAAAAATAATGGTAGGGAAACAATCTTTGCTAGGGTGATAGACCTACCGCCTTATGGGCAAATAAAGATTGAGAGGGGATGGTGCATATTTGATTGTTCAGTTATATGCCCACTCCCACAGGCAGGAATTGGAGTGCTGTTGCCGTCTATTATATCCAGGAATACCTAAAATAGTTTTTCCATCACGTTCTCAGATAGACCATTTGCAAAACTAAAAGCATTTAATCTGTGAGGTTCATAAGCCATTTATATGGATAACGCACTTACTAAAAGCTGCCTGGGAATTATATGAAATTGACTCTGGTTGCCTTTGCTAAAGAATAAGTTTTCTTCATAGAGTAACATTTTCTGGTGACACTGTCAAAAACAACAATATAGACATTTAATTTTTTTGCTTAAGATGCATGCTTGAGAATTCTGCCTTAATTTCATTTATCCGTTCATTCAGCAAATATTTATTTTGAATACCTACCACCAGACTGGGAATCACAAGTGATCAGGACAAATGTAGCCCTTTTTCAAATGTCACCTTCTCAACAAAGCCTTCCCTGCCTCTTCTACCGACAGAACCCCTCTGTCCTGCTTTACCCCTACACTTTCCCTGCTTTTTTGTCTCCATAGCAGTAGCTGCCATCTGATTATATTTTACGTATTTATTCTTACCTGTCTCTCTTGATTAGGAATATAAGCTCCCTTAGGTCAGATATTTTTTTTTATTTTATCATCAGTTTTATCATCAATGTCTAGAACTGTGTCTGGAACAGTAAATGTGGTGTTGAATGAGTAGATGAGGTCCTGGCTGTCATCTCCATTCTGTCTCTGTCCCTTATATGTGGATACCAGGTATGCTAACTAGTGTACATGCTAAACGTTTTCTAAGAATCAAAGTGAAGCAATCTAAATTCATAGGGGTTGACGGTGGAGATGCTAATTTGGATTAGATGGTCAAAGAGGCCTTGCAGAGGAGGTGACATTTGGACCCGAATGACAAAAGGGTGCTGTGCAGACCATTATCTGGGAGGGGAGACCTCACGGTAGGTAGAGTAAACAGATGTAAAGAGCTCAGAGGTGGGATGGTGTCTGGGCTAGTCAAGGAGCAGTCAGATGGTCAAGGAGGCTGGAGTGGGCAGTGGGGCGTAAGAGGAAGACAGACGACAACTATGTATACTGGGTTCAGAACAAGCCCCATGATTAAGACGGGATTTTATTCTTCGTAGGAAGAGAAGCAGTGTGAGGATTTTTGATCAGAAAGGTGACATGATCTGAGCTATGTTTTTAAAAAGATCACTTGGGCTATCGTTTGTCGGTCAAGAAGGAAGACCAGTTGGAGGTCATTGTAAGAGTCCAGGTAGAAACCAGAGGCTTTGGACTAGGTATTAGCAGTGCAGGTGGTAAAAGTGGATTCTGGACATATTTCAAAGGTTGAGTCAAAGAATAAGATTGGATATGAAATGATAAAAAGAGGCATTAAAGATGACTTTAAGGTTCGATTTGACTTTTCAATTCAAATGATTGTGTAAGTTCACCAAGTCTGTTACACTTTTGAAACTAGTGAATTTTTAGTTAAAGTCCGTTATATAGTTACACTTGAAAAAAAATCTTTGAGGAAATGAGTCCAACTCTGTAGTATTTGAAATATGAGAAGCATAGCTCAAATGAGCATACGTAACTATTGAGGGGAGAAGATAAATTCTAGGACTTTACAACTTGAATAACTGATGACAAAATACTCAGCCTTTAATATCCATGTGTGCCTAACATATGCTCTAATTTTGATGTTCTTGAGCAGTTTGTTCTGTGCTAGAAAATATAGCTATCCTTCGTGGCACTGAGAATTGTGGAATGAGGTGGGAGTTGGCTGGATGGGAGGAATGTGCAACTTAGAGCTTAAGAAGATAGAATGTCAGAATTCTCAATACATAGAAGAAATTAATCAGTTCCAAGATATAGCAAAATAAAAGAATGACTATAGCCTGTGATACTAGCAGAATCCCAGAGCCATATCTATGTCTATATTCATAGATCCATATAGGGTATGTATGTGACTTTGTGCACGGGGGCATCCACCTTGTGATTTAGGGTCTAAACTTCCTTTAAGAACAAAAAATTTTACCTGATTATATTTTGATTGTCAGTAGAAAACTGATAGTACATATGGTAAACAGTTATCTTAGGTATGGCTGAGATATCCTCATAGGATTCAAATTCCATTGTTCAAGTTCCAGGCTGCTCTTTAAGCATATTTAGGTGAGATGAGATAATCACTCTTTTAGCAAAGAATAGGAAAAAAATTCAATAACTTACTTAAATTTGAAACATTTTGAAGGCTTCTAAATTATTCATCGAGCTATCTCTTGATCTTAAATACATGAATTTGTTTTTGACAGTGTTTGATGCAACACCTCTTTGATTCACTTTCTTTTTTTTTTTTTTTTGTGGTACGCGGGCCTCTCACTGTTGTGGCCTCTCCCGTTGCGGAGCACAGGCTCCGGACGCGCAGGCTCAGCGGCCACGGCTCACGGGACCAGCTGCTCCGCGGCATGTGGGATCCTCCCGGACCGGGGCACGAACCCGTGTCCCCTGCATCGGCAGGTGGACTCTCAACAACTGCGCCACCAGGGAAGCCCTGATTCACTTTCTTAAACTCCCTTCAGAAACAAATTGATATCAACTCTCTAGTTGCAAAAGTAGAGCTCTAGAGATGGTTCTTTAGGTAAATGAAGCACCGTTCTGAGTAAGTGGTTAGTCTAACACAGCACATTAAAGGCCAATTAAATAAGGGAAAATGGTCCTTAATGGGACTGCAGGACAGTGGTAGATGTGAGTCAAATGTCTCCCTCGACCATTCTGCCTACTTGCACAAAAAAAAATCATGCAATTTCCTGTCCTTTGCCAAATGTGAAAGGGGATCACTATTTCAGTAACAATTTGTCAGGTTATTTACATTTGCATAGAGCATGTTATCACACATACTCTTTTTGGTCTTATACCCTATGTCTGATAAGGTTTCCTTTTCCAAGAGCAGTGATTTTCAGATCTCCTTTCTGTCTGTTGTTGTTTTAGGGTCATTTACAAGAAACTGGATAATCCTGTCTTTGCTCCTCAAATCCTGTACAGTTTTATGATAATGTTTGCTTTTCTAAATGTTCAGTATTTTCTGACTACAGTCCTAATAACTGCAAACAACCAATATGTTATGAGTATGGCTTAGAATACTCTGGTTTCAGTTATCAGCTACAATAATGTCAGGCAAATATGTTGTCTTAAAACTATAATCAGTAGGATATTCCAAACACTATTACAGGAAGAAAATATCCTTTGATTATAATTTATGAGGACAGTTTTGAAGCTGTATTAAAAATTTACTTAAAAGAGTGTTAATAGCAAGAGTACACACAATTAGTAGTGATAACAAGTTGATGTGCTTTTAAGTTTATTTTAAAGTGTCACTTTATTGTAGGCTAGACTGTATATTAAAAATACGATTGTGTTTCTAAAATTAATTTTTATTATAATATTATAGTTAACTTTTTGAGTTGAGTGCTTCATTGCATAACCATAACTTCTACTTGAATTCTACAAGAGAGTTGAATTCTACAGAGAGTTAGGGAATGAAATGTAGCAGAAATTAGGTCACTACAGTTTTAAGTTAAATTCCATTTCTGAGAAATCTGAGACATTTTCATTTTTTTCTCCTTATGTTAGTAATCAGTCCAGGAAATGACAAGAAAAGTGCTTCTCAGAGTTATCAAGAAATTAAACTTTTTTCCCAGCCATTTTTCTTCTTTGTTCTCTCTTTACACTCCAAAGATCCAATTATAGATGTGGCACCGTGATAAAACTTGATAAGATATTAACTAAAATGTTTGTAAAGACAGTCATTCATAACTTTATATCCTCAGTGAGAACCCGCAGATACATTTAAGCCTGGTTTGGGATTACCGCTCACATGTAGCTCTAAGTGTTTACTAATTATTATTCGGGCGTCCCTAGTTCTGGTGAGAAATCAGACTGCAGGATTGCAAATGACCACTGTCCCCAGGAACTGGCCAGGCTACGTGAGTGAGTGAAGTGTCTCTGGTGATACATCAGCACATGATAAACGGCCCCGCCTCAGGTAACATCAAAACAGTAGTGAGTGGAGAAGACTATGGCAAATGAGACAGCTCCTGTCCTTTCCTAACGGGGCAGCCACTACTCAGCTCCATCGGATTACGACCACCTGGGAATGGTGCCAGCTCTGTTAAGACAGAAATCTCATTTTAATGGAAAATCTGCTCATTTTTCAATGTTGGCAGCTAATTTAAATTTTAAAGGAAATTATTTGGGCTAGGAAACCTTGTTGAGAGTGTTTGAAGGGAAAATCCAACTAAAGTTTTATGTTAACTATGGTAACCACCTGGGAGATGGAGGGAAGAGGACATGATTGGAGGCAGGAAGTATAAGGACCAAATGTCCAGGTGAATGTTATTGGAGGCTTGTATGGGAGCAGTGCAGATAGTTCCAGAGAAAGAATAAAGAGGTGAGACCTCTGGTGAGAGGTGAGAAAGAATAAAGAAATAGAGACCTTCTGGAGGTAGAACAGGCAGGACCTAGAAGCCAATTGTGTAGGGCTAAGAGCCCATGGAAGAACTGAAGTTTCAAGTTTCTCTGGGGTCCTAGGGAAAAAAAAAAAAGCTGCTGGGGCTCAGGTGTAATGTGCATATTTTTATCAGTAATCTGAAATCCAATTATCTGTCTTCCACAAGTGCACATACCACTCCTGCGCACACAGAATAATTATACCGTGTATGGGCTCAGTTTTGATTTTTCAATCAGAAGATGCACGGATACCATTGCTACATTGCTTGAAAGGTCATGGCTTCAGAGGTTTAGAGGCTGGAAAGCAAAGATGAAAATAGAAGCAGAGTGATTTTATAAACAGATGGGGGAAAAGCAAACAGAGCTCAGTCTACAGTCACTGGCAGGAGAAAAGAATGAGAAAAGCAGTCAGGAACTAAAATCTCTCATGGTGACCATGATGCTGGAAAAATAGGAAAGGGAAAATGCAGCTGTGAATCTCCCCATTCTGAATTAGCTTGATGCTGAAAATTGAACAACTGATGGTTCTCTCTTGAGCTTCCTGTTTATTGCATAAAGACAAAGTTTAAATCACCTTTGAAATTGTGGAGGTATCTATAATCTCTATTCAGAGACGAAAATAAGAAGAGTTGGCAGGGGGTGAATATTAGAACAGGGAATAAAAAGCAACAGTCGTGTCAATTCAGTAGCATTTATTGGGCACTGTAAGATGCAAGACAAGGCCCCCATGATTCAATGTTGATTAAGACATAATCCAAGCACTCAAGACAGATTAACATTTAAACAACTAATAGCAATAGCATAGAACAGATATTGTATTCGCCACTTTATAGATGGAGCTCCAGTCTCCAAGGGATAGATATCTAAGTGGTGATGTCCAGTGGCTGGAAAGAAGGGCCTGATTTCCAAAAGAGACATCATGAGTTAATACAGTTGCTCAAAATATAGCTTGGGAATCAATTCTAGCGAAGGTTCTTTCCCAAAGAGAAAATGTAAAGCAAAAAGAAGAGTGTGCTAATGGTAGAGCCCAGAAGCAGATTCTTGAAATCTGGTAAGCAGGGATTTACTAGATCCACACAGGATAAGCAATACTTTGTCATTCTTGACCTGTCCATTGAGGGACATTTAAGCAATTGGGGTCATAGACCCTGGAAAGAGGAGACGGCCAATAAAGATTTGGGGATGATGAAGTTAAATATGCCATTGAGGATAAAAAGGGTTTCAAACCCTGCTCTGTTATTAAAATGTAGGATGACCTGGGACGCAATTTGAAGTTCAACATAAGTATGGATATGGTACTGAATCCCCTGCCATCTGCTATTTCACCTTCTAGGTTTAAATCCTGTCCCTACTCCTTCAGGATGCCTTAGCTGATCAAGCAAACCCGTTGTTAATTTTTCCACTTCTGAGGCCCTAGAGCACTTGCGTCTGTTCCTTCCCTGACAGTTACTGTTTTAGCATCTTGGCTTATCAGCTTGTGTGTATAATGTTTGATTACTAGGATGAGGTTTGTAAGTGGTCATCCATTGGGAGAGTGACGCTGGGAGAGGGTGAGTGCTGTTGATGCTATTAATAACTACTGAGGGATGACAGGCATAAATGGGGGCTGTCCTGAGCCGCCCAGGCTGTGTGGTCACTGGACTTATTTCCCTAGTTGGGCCACACGGTTCTTCTATCTCCTCAAGGCCTTGCACAGATTAGCATTCAATGACTCCATTAGATGCCATTGTAAGGACTATGGAGATGATTACATGACACCAAACTCTTCCTTTTCTAGATGAGGGAACTGAGGTCCAGAGAGGTCATGTGACTTGCCTGTGGTTGCACAGCTAGTTCTTACCTTGCAGCCCTGTTTTATTCACTGATACTTTTTTCCTCAGATATTACCATGTGCTTATAGCCTGGATGATTAATAATGTTGTCTTGCCTCTTTGGTCAGATTTTGATGTCAGCTTTTTCTACCCAGATCCACATTCACTAATACTGTGCTGAGCATATTAAGTGCTCAGCAAATACTAATTGAATTAACAGATGATCATTGAGACACTGATTCTTATCAATGAAAAGGGACTTGGAAATAACATAGTCAGGTACTCTCCTAAATAGTGAAGGTGAAACTCAGGACACGTCACGTGATTTGTTCTCAGCTCAATCGGCTAATTAGTGATAAACCCAAACTAAAACTCAGTTCTCCTAGGTCTTTTAATTCCCAGGCCAATATTTTTTCCTACTGTATCTCACTGCTTCCAGAGTGACAGGCAGCAAAATATTAGTGATCTAAAATCTAAAGTAACATCATAATGATTTATATTTTTTCTTGTAGTTTTCCAAATGCTGCCTTATGTTAACAGGACCCTCTGCTGCAACCCTAGCAGGCTAGCAAGGCAACTGAACTGTTTTACGAATTAGGCAGTCAAAAGTCAGAATTTTAAGGGATTTGGGACCAAAGTGATTCAATTTCCTCAAATACAGAGAATCCAAAGAAACGTGTTCAATCTTAATACTGTCCTTGAAAGAATTTTTTTATTTTATTTTTTCCAATTCAGCAAGGCAAAGCTCTGTTAGCAAAGATGTTCTTCAAGGAAGGACTTGGGATGGTATGTTAAAAAGCTTTCTCCAAGTTTCTTGTCACCCAGATTACATTATCCTGATTTGCTTTTGCTCTTGTGGGGAGTTCTTATAGTAAGAAAATTGTGGCTCTTTGCTATTTTAGCTAGAAAGATGAAGAATTTTGAAATCGTGTTCTGAGTGGGCTAAGGCAAAGGTATATGATAAAACTTTCAGCATTCCAGTTAAAGATCTAAACAGAAAAAGGAAGAAAAATAAAATCTACAGATCGGTTGCATAGAGAGCCTGATTGAAGCTTGAATGCTTCAAGGGTGATGCTAAATTACGGATGTGACTTGCCCTGAGCAGCCTCCAGAGGGCTGGGTTTCCAAGCATGGCTTCAAGGGGAACATGGTCTCTGTGAGCTGCGCACTCTTTCTACTTAGAGAGCATTTAAGCTTATGCGTACTGTGCTAAAAACGTTGACCTAAATCAACCCAATTAACAAATCAAGTTCCCCAGGTTATTTTGTTGCTTTGCTCTGCTGAAGCTCCATTGAGACTTTCCTGATTAAATTAAATGTGAATGAGAGAAGAGAGCAAAGAAGAGGGAAACATTTTCAGCTCTTGCAGAAACTTTGCTCAATAGCTGAATAGCTCTGTTCCTGGGGGGTTCGTTGGGATTGTTAGTTACCTGGTGGAAGGCAGGGATCATGCTTTGTTCACAGTACTTAAGGACTTATCTCCAGGACCTCAACAAGGGCAAGGGTTATAATGGAACCTAGTGAACACTGGCCAAATAAACCAGTGAGTTACAGTCTGGAACCTTCCCAGGTTGACTCCCTGGGCTTCCTCACCTGTGACCATATTGGGTTGTAATGGATTGTTTACATGTCTTTCCCACCAGAAAATCATCTCCCAGAAGGCAGGGACCTTTTATATATATATTTTATTTTTTTGTCAATTGTGAATCTCTTTTGCCTCTACATCATTGCCTAGTATGTTTAATGCGTATTCATTGAATAAAAGTTTAAGGAATGAGTTCTTGGTAGCGTTTCCTCCCTAACTCATGAAGGTAAGGGTGGGGGGAATGAGTATTTACAAAAAGAGCATAGCGCTTCTATTTGATCTGAAGCACTATCATTGCATACTGAATATAACATAAATATAATATACTGTAATATAAATAGTATATAAATAATAAACTATAATATATTGTAAACAAAATATAAGACAATATAAATCATGTATATAAAACATACTGTAATAATATGTAATTATTATAATATACAGGGAATAGCAAATAATACTAAGTGTAAAAGTAGGTGCTCTTTTGTTATACTTGGCTTCATTTTTCCTCAATATACTTTATAAAATTTAAAGTGACAGGCATACCATCCAGACTCGGCTCAGTTAGTTCAGCCTTAAAGCTCTGGATTCAGTCCATTTTGTGTCCTATGGCAAGTTACTTAAACCTCACCAAGATTCATTTCCTCATTTTTAAAATCTGTGGTAACATCTCCTTTGTGGGTTATTGTAATAATAACAGCTAACATTTATCAAGCACTTACGATGCTCAGGACATCACTATGAACTCTTTCTCCATGCCAGCAACCTTGGGGTGTAAAGACTATTATCTGTCTCGCATAACAGGGCTGAACCTGAGGCCTAGAGTGGTCATTTATAAGAAGGATAAAGTACTTTGCAAACCACGTATTGTCTTACACTAAAGTTAAAGAAGTCTTACTTAGAAACACAGAAGCATTTTTGAGGAGCATGCAAAAGACTTTTTTTTAGTTTTCAGGGGATGGAGTCAAGCATAGAACAAGAAGCTCCATGTCATCCATTAGAAACAAAAAAGATACTAGACGCTTGAGAGGAAAACAACCAAAGAATCAAGGCATAAATCCCCCCAGACTGTGCACTGGGGGGATACCTCAAACATTATTACAGGGTTGGACCCCACAGTGGGGACGGGTCCCAGGATTGACAGGAGAGGAAGACAGACATGGGGTGAGGAGAGAGTCCAACATGGAATATGGGGTTTAGAACCCAGTAAAAAGTTCTCGATGATTTTGTACAAGAGCACCTACTCTTCATATTTTAGCTCTACTTATGGACAGACAAGACATTGTGGTGATTAGTTTATAAATCTGTTGTTTTGTATACTGACATCATTAGGAAAAAGGAAAATTTACTCTGGTACAAATTTTGTGTCAAAATATCATCACTGGTCTTCTATGCAAAGAAATCTGCCTCTGTACCTAAGGGTTTCCATCTCACCCACAAACATTATCTCAACTCCCACCAATTCAAGGCTCCTGAACCACTGTTTCAGTCTCCAAGTAAGGCCACAAGGATTGTAGAGGCCTCCCAACGTGGGTGACCTATCCTGAACATAATCACACAAAATTGACTGAATGCTTCGAAATCTGTATTGCTGGAAGAGGTGGGAGAGAATCATATGTTGGAAATTTGGTCCTGTTTATCTTTTATGCATAACTCTCCTTTGAAACATTTTAATGCTGCTTGGATTTGAACACAGACAGGATTATTCCCAAACCCAACATCTTAACCACTTTTCTGTATTTCCTTTTCTCTGTGACATTTAAATAGAGTCATGCAAATGTTTAAGCCCATAGCACACGCTCAGCAGCTGTTAGCTGGGGTCAATATTGCTATCATCGTCCTCGTCCTGATGTTGAAGGACACGTCCCTGGCACAGAGAGGTGTGCTCCTTCTAAGGTAGCTTTATTATAGGACTTATCATACTTTAATTGTTGGGTCAGTTTTCCCTTACCTCCACCAGCCTTTAAGAGCAAAGATTATGCCCATGACGCTGTACGTGCTGAGCAGGTGTTTGTTAAATTGAAAGAAACTATGTTTAGCTAGATTCATTTATTTTCCTCATAGTACTTTGTGTGGATTCCCAGCTGACCTTGGAAAAGGCACCAGTTGATTACATTAAAAAAGCAGGCATCTTGGGCTTCCGTGGTGGCGCAATGGTTGGGAGTCTACCTGCCAATGCAGGGGGCACGGGTTCGATCCCTGGCCCAGGAAGATCCCACATGCCACGGAGCAACTAGGCCTGTGTGCCACAGCTGCTGAGCCTGCGCTCTAGAGCCCGTGAGCCACAACTACTGAGGGCCACGTGCCTAGAGCCTGTGATCCACAGCAAGAGAAGCCACCATAATGAGAAGCCCATGCACAGCAATGAAGACCCAACGCAGGGTAAAAAAAAAAAAAAAAAAAAAATGTAGGACTCTTTGGAACAAAATATTTCTTAAAATGGGACTCTCTTTATTTCAAAAATAAAAATAAGGCCATGTCACAGGCTGTAATAATAAATGATGTCATCATGGCAGATAAAACAATCCAAATGCATATGTGGTTCTGTTTGTGGCTTTGCAGTAGAAACTCAGGGCCTTGCTGTCACTGACTTTTCCAAAGGTTTTTTATACTATAAAAAAAGTCTATTTAAAACACACAAACAAAAGCTGTCACTGTGTGCAGATGACATGATACTATACACAGAGAATCCTAAAGATGCTACCAGAAAATTACTAGAGCTAATCAATGAATTTGGTAAAGTAGCAGGATACAAAATTAATGCACAGAAATCTCTGGCATTCCTATACACTAAGGATGAAAAATCTGAAAGTGAAATCACGAAAACACTCCCATTTACCATTGCAACAAAAAGAATAAAATATCTAGGAATAAACCTACCTAAGGAGACAAAAGACCTGTATGCAGAAAATTATAAGACACTGATGAAAGAAATTAAAGATGCTACAAGTAGATAGAGAGATATATCATGTTCTTGGACTGGAAGAATCAACATTGTGAAAATGACTATACTACCCAAAGCAATCTACAGATTCAATGCAATCCCTATCAAATTACCAATGGCATTTTTCACAGAACTAGAACAAAAAATCTCACAATTTGTATAGAAACACAAAAGACCCCGAATAGCCAAAGCAATCTTGAGAACGAAAAATGGAGCTAGAGAAATCAGGCTCCCTGACTTCAGACTATACTACAAAGATACAGTAATCAAGACAGTATGGTACTGGCACAAAAACAGAAATATAGATCAATGGAACAGGATAGAAAGCCCAGAGATAAACCCACGCACGTATGGTCACCTTATCTTTGATAAAGGAGGCAAGAATGTACAGTGGAGAAAAGACAGCCTCTTCAATAAGTGGTGCTGGGAAAACTGGACAGCTACATGTAAAAGAATGAAATTAGAACACTCTCTAACACCATACACAAAAATGAGCTCAAAATGGATTAAAGACCTAAATGTAAGGCCAGACACTATTAAACTCTTAGAGGAAAACATAGGCAGAACACTCTATAACATAAATCACAGCAAGATAGATCCTTTTTGACCCACCTCCTAGAGAAATGGAAATTAAAACAAAAATAAACAAATGGGACCTAATGAAACTTCAAAGCTTTTGCACAGCAAAGGAAACCATAAACAAGACGAAAAGACAGCCCTCAGAATGGGAGAAAATATTTGCAAATGAAGCAACTGACAAAGGATTATTCTCCAAAATTTACAAGCAGCTCATGCAGCTCAATATCAAAAAACAAACAACCCAATCCAAAAATGGGCAGAAGACCTAAATAGACATTTCTCCTAAGAAGATATACAGATTGCCAACACACACATGAAAGGATGCTCAACATCACTAATCATTATAGAAATGCAAACCGAAACTACAATGAGATATCATCTCACACCAGTCAGAATGGCCATCATCAAAAAATCTACAAACAATAAATGCTGGAGAGGGTGTGGAGAAAAGGAACCCTCTTGCACTATTGGTGGGAATGTAAATTGATATAGCCACTATGGAGAACAGTATGGAGTTTCCTTAAAAAACTAAAAATAGAACTACCATATGACTCAGCAATCCCACTACTGGGCATATACCCTGAGAAAACCATTAATTCAAAAAGAGTCATGTACCACAATGTCCATTGCAGCTCTATTTACAATAGCCAGGTCATGGAAGCCACCTAAGTGTCCATCGACAGGTGAATGGTTAAAGAAGATGTGGCACATATATACAGTGGAATATAACTCAGCCATATAAAGAAACGAAATTGAGTTATTTGTAGTGAGGTGGATGGACTAGAGTCTGTCATACAGAGTGAAGTAAGTCAGAAAGAGAAAAATAACTACCGTATGCTAACACATATATATGGAATCTAAAAAAAAAAAAAAAATGGTCATGAGGAACCTAGGGGCAAGATGGGAATAAAGACACAGACCTACTAGGGAATGGACTTGAGGATATGGGGAGGGGGGAAGGGTAAGCTGTGACAAAGCGAGAGAGAGGCATGGACATATATACACTACCAAATGTAAAATAGATAGCTAGTGGGAAGCAGCCGCATAGCACTGGGAGATCAGCTCGGTGCTTTGTGACCACCTAGAGGTGTGGGATAGGGAGGGTGGGAGGGAGGGAAACACAAGAGGGAAGAGATATGGGGATATATGTATATGTATAGGTGATTCACTTTGTTATAAAGTGGAAACTAACACACCATTGTAAAGCAATTATACTCCACTAAAGATGTTAAGAAATAAATAAAAATAAAGACTCTTCCCTGAAAAGAAAAAAACAAACAAAAAAAACCACACACACACACACACACACCCCCCATCACGTCTAGTACTTTCACTGAATTGTAAGTTTTGTTTTTTTTAAATGTGTAGCCCCTTTATGCTCAGAGACTGTCATAGACAGCATATAGATACGAAACAATTGATTTAAAATCGCAAAGGTTATTAAGGCAGAGCTGGGACGAGGATTCTGGTATCTGGAACCCTGATCAGTATTTTCCTCCCCATTTACTCATGCATTCATCTAACAATTATGGGAAAAAATGCTTTGGAAAAAAATGGAAAATACTGATCAGGGTACTTATGGAAAAAAATTATGGAAAAAATTATGGAAAAAAATGCTTTTTTTTTTTTTTAACAGATATGCTATGTGGCTAGTTTCCCAGAAATTAGCACCCTTCAGCATAGAGGGGGCTGTTTTCAGGTGCCCTCTCCCTGTGGGGTAAAGGAATGTGCTCTGGCATCTGAAGATCCTGAGTCTGAATCTGAGTGTTGCCTTCTGAGCTCATCCTTATCCCTGTAGTAATTTGTAATTGTAATTTGTAATTTGTAATTTGACTGCCTTCCTGGTGCCTCTCAGCTTTGTCTGCGCTTCCCCTGTGCCCTCCTCTTTCCATATACTCATTGCTGGGCTTCCTTCTCCCTCTCCTGGCAGGATCTAAAGTTTAAAAAGTCAGCATATTTCACACTTATTTTTATCTTTTTCCTTTTCTTTTTTCTCTAAAGTTAAGTATCACTCCTCTCTTCACCAAAGCAAGTGAGGTTCTTTACTTTCCCAGCACTCTCAGTGTTTGTGTGTGTGTGTGTGTGTAATTCTGGTCTACGTTAGTCTGTCTTGTGAGACTATAAGCTTCATGCTGATGGGGGATTTTGTCTGCATTTTTCATGCATGCATGTCAGTCAGTTTAGAATCTTGCACAAGTGTTGCGTACCCAGTTAATGAAAGAATATGTAGTGTTTGGGTGAAAAATCATGAGAACCAGAGCGTGCCTGACTTTGGAATGGATAAACTGAGTTGAATGGGACCATCCCCAGTTTCAAAATCGTCTTATCTGGATCAAACTGAAATGAAACAATATAATTTTATATCATTTTTAAAGTTTAAAAATGGGAAAGCCATAGAATTGAAATTAAATGGGCCCTACAGCAAGACCACGTTATCACCAAGGTTAGTAACCAATTAAAAAACTTCTCAGTAGTGTTCTCTGAGTTGCTGGGATAAGAGCACCCTGCTCAAGGATTTTGCTATCTATTATTGTGGGTTTGGGAGATGTTATTTTGTAAGTAAGTCCTAAAGAGCTGCATTGGATAGTGGCCAAGTATAAGAATTTCTAACATACCTTTGAAATAAATTATTTTATCCAGTTTTTGAAGGTATTTGAGGTGTGTAGGTTTTGTTGTTTATTTCACAAAATGGCTCTTTTAGTGGCTTTCTCTTGAATTTCTTATTTTTGCCATTTTAAGTATTGTATAGGAATACTGGATTAGGATTTACAATACATGAGTTCTAGACCCACTTCGGCCACCAATGAGTGTTGTCATTATAGTTGTCATTGTAGTTAAGGTGCTTATCCTCTCTTTGTGTGGTGAACATGGAAACTTGTCATATCATAACCTCTCCGATCTTCCAAAGCACATCCACTCTTTATCATAAATGTGGTAGTATATGATTGATTCAGTACTTCGGGGATATTGAATTTGCTTGTTGTGCATAAAGGTTATAGAAGAACAGCATCTACCTTCTTAGAAGTTTTCACATCCAGTATTCTTTTTTTATACTGTTAAAATAATTGTATTAATGATCTAAATTGAATATAAATTTAGGTAGGCATTGCTGTCATTTTATATAGGTACTGTCATATGTGATACTGATTAATTTGTCTCTGACAACACAATAAAACATGGTGATCCATATTTCTGATTGATTTTTTCTGCTGGAATGGTGTGAGTGTACACCAGCCAAGCTGATTTTTACTGCTCATCAGACTGGATGAAGCACAATTTCAGTAATTGTTTTGTTTTGGTGTTTCTTCTTTGAGGTCCATATTGATTTGTGGGCAGATTCTGAAGATGTGTTCTTATAACAGAAAGAGACATGGTTAGATTAGAACAAAAACCACTTATAGCAGAAATTATGTGCTAACAATGTGGTTCACCTTGATGTTCTCCCTTTACAGAGCCCCTTTTCAACGTGTGCATAACTGATATTGCCATAAGCATGCTACCATCCTTTTTGCACAGCTAAGAGAATAGGGTGGTTTAGAATGCAGAATAAAGACCCAGGATTGTACAGCAGAATTAGCCTGTTTTATTTCATGAAATATTCCATTCATTAGAGATGAATATTTTCATTGCAAATGAACTGAGACAGGCAGTTCTTTATTTTGTTTCTCCCAGAAGAGATGATTTCAGCAGATGGTAAAAACTCAATGAAGGATTGGCATGTGCCAGTTATTTCGATCACCATATGTTTTTCAAAGGAAACGTGTGCTTCACAAAGTAACCCTTTTTCTCTTGGGGCATTACCTCCATAGGTACCCCTCATTTATAGACCATATATATGTTCTTTTTTAAAACTTTTTATTTTATATTGGAGTATAGTTGATTAACAATGTTGTGTTAGTTTCAGGTGTACAGCAAAGTAATTCAGTTATACATACACATGTATCTATTCTTTTTCAAATTATTTTCCCATTGAGATTGTTACATAATATTGAGCAGAGTTCCCTGTGCTATACAGTAGGTCCTTTTTGGTTATCTATTTTAAATACAGCAGTGTGGACATGTCAGTCACAAACTCCCCAACTATCCCTCCCCTCCACCCTTCCTACCTGGTAACCGAATTTCGTTCTCTGAGTCTGTTTCTGTTTTGTAAATAAGTTCATTTGCTGGCTATTGTAAACAGTGCTGCAATGAACATTGGCGTTCATTGTATCCTTTCAGACCATGTTTTTCTCTGGATATATGCCTAGGAGTGGGATTGCTGTATCATATGGTAGCTCTATTTTTAGTTTTTTGAGGAACCTCCATACTGTTCTCCATAGCGGCTGTATCAATTTACATTCCCACCAACAGTGTAGGAGGGTTCCCTTCTCTCCACACCCTCTCCAGCATTTATTGTTCGTGGATTCTTTGATGACTCTGAGATATTTGCTGCCAGAGTGAAAACGTTTTCCCAGCCATAATCTGATTCCAGAAAGAATCTCAGGATTGAGTACAATAAGGATTTTCATTTGGTTGGTGCCATCTGAGGTCAAACACATGACATTTACCTGCAACAATGATCAGGAACCTCTCTGTTGGAGGAATCAGCCCTTCTGGATATTTTAGAACAATTTTGAGAGTTTCTTTACAATAAAAATGATAAAGGAAGGTGATAGATTCTGCTTGTCAAGTACTTTCTGTCCTCACAAATCCATATGAGAAAGTGTTAATATGTCCTCCTTTTTTATGAAAAAGTAATCTGACACTCAGAACATTTAAATAACTTGCTGGAGGTCACACAGCTGGTAAGTGATGCAGCCAGAAAGTGAACACAGCACGGCTGTCTTACCTACATGTTCTTCTGGCTTTGTGCTGCTGCCTCTTACTTCCGGTTTCGGTGTCAGGCTGATCAAGTCTTCCCAAACACCTACACGTGTTGAATCCTCGTACTGAAGGCAGGTGGCTCCATAGGCTTTTCATGTAGAGCTAGTGTTTCCCTTTTCAAGAAGCACAGAGAATTAATCCAGAAAATGAAATTTGAGAGGCTACTCAAATACCTGAGCTACTGGGGACAGTTCAATTTTTAAATTATCTGGAGTGACACTTCACACAAATGTGAATCCTGAATGGTGCCAAGCTCAGCAGTAAAACTCAGAAAGAAATCTCCTCTGCAGTGATTGTGAATACACAGAATCACGTCAAACAGCCAAGGTGAAATTAGGATCTGAACGTTCCAACCGGCATGCTGCAGTGGTTGCACCATGGATAAAAAAGAAAGGTGGGCTTTCAGCACCAGTGAAGGGACAAGGACCAATTAAAAAGGGAGGGAAGAAAAAAAAAAATCTAAGAGGGAATAAATGGAGATTAGTGTGACAAATAGCAGAGAAAGTGAATGCGTGTCTGTGTCAGAAAAGATAAGAGAAGGTGAAGTACTTTATATAAAGGGTGACAACAGGGTGTCAAGTGACAGCTATTCTAAGAGCAGAAAAGAAATCTAAGACTAAGGGGATAAATCATTTCTGTGTTTAAGAGAAGGATTAGGGAACAAAAAACAATTTAATTATTAGAGATAATATTGCTAATTCTTTTTACTAAATTTACTGATCACTTCTACATATGATATTTCATTTAATCCTCACAATAGTTCTGTGTAGTAGGTTAAGCGGATGCTTCAGTCTCTGTTTTAGAGATGTGGAACTCTAGTGTCTGTGAGGCTATGGGACTTGCCTACTTTGTTGAATAAGTGATGGAGCTGAAACAGGAAAATGTGTGTTCTGGCCCCATTTAGTTCTCTTTCACTATGGACTGCTGGGCATCCTTGTATAAGGTTAAAAGTATATCTATCATAGGATGGCTTTGTCACATATGCTTGGGGCATTTAGTTACTGGACTAATCTGGTCTTCTTAATTTGAAATAGCCATAGGGATAAAGGTATTGATATATAAAAGAACAGCACCGAGTGTATTCCACCTGTTCCATTTTACTGACCTGGGCTGGTTATGGTTCACTCATTATAGAATAGGAGTCAAGTATGTCATAGGTATACTTGGACAGTCAGAGAGGGTTGTGAGCTGAAAACTCAGTAGCCTTTGCAATGGAAGCAGGAAGCCACTTTGACTCACTTGCAGCACCTAGAAAGGGAGTATGGACTACAGTGGTTATGTTGTTCCTATCTGCCCAGGATCTCTTTCCTGTCTTGTCTTCTTGGTTATGGTTACAGTAGGTGGGACTCACCCTTCACACCTCCTCTACCCTCAAGCAACAGGGCTTGGCATATGCCCTTCACTGGGCCAATCAGTGTCCTCCTTGGTTACTTCCTGCCAGAGTAGGCGGAAAAGACTGTTGCTTTCCCCAGGTATTGATCAGGGGGATGTGGGTTTGGGATTGCCGGCTGCCATCTTACCCACCTCGTGGAGGGAGCCTGAAAGAACACTCAGAACAGAAAGCCCTGGCCCCCACCTGTTTGACTGAGCCTCCAAAAAGAATCAGCATCAGTTCAAGCATGCAAGCGTCCCTTGCATCCTTGAACTTCCTACTTGAGGTAACAAATAAATCCTTAGATTAATATGACTTGAGATTTGGTTATTCTGCAAGTCAGAGTCATATACAGATACAGGTGGCTGGTGGGTAATGATAAAAGTCAGCACTTAGTGAAATGCACGCTATACTGTGAGGCATTCTTCTAAGAACTTTCATGCATTAATCATTAAATTCTCATCACAATGAAGTATATACCGTTATTATTTCCATTTTACAGATGAAGAAACTAAAGCAAAGAGAGGTTAGATGACTTACCCTTAGATTACAGAGATAGGAAGAAACAGAACTGGGATTTGAACCCAAAGGGAGAGGGAGAGGTGTTTATATACATATATATGCTTTATCTTTATACACACACACACACACACACACACACATATGCTTTAATCTTTATATATATATATATATATATACACACTTTATCTCTCTGTAATGTGAGAATTTTCAGTAAGAATGGAATTAATGTTACACATTAGAAGATTAATATTGGTTATTTGCATGGAAATGAGTATTTTAAATTTTATCCCAGGGTTATGGACAAAATAGAAATTACTACTAGAGCTCAAAAAAACTATAGATTTATGAGTGTTTTGAAAATGTATAAATAGGAAAATTAAAATGAATGAGAGTAATATTGAAACATCCATATTATATGGCATTAAGTCTCTGAAATAGCAGATAGTTCGCTGGTCAAATCTTTTTCGGAAGTAAAAAACAAAACAGAAACCTAGAAGCAGCTAGGTATACGCACCAGAGCACATTTTTTATGATTGTTATTGAGGGAAACATTACAGTGAGGTAGAATCTCTAAACAGATGCTGAGAATGACAACATTTTATGAGCCAGAACATAGAACCAAGCCAAATACTGGGACATTGCAAAGTTAGAGATGTTATCATAAAGCTAGAAAACAAAAAGACACTATATCAGAGAAATTACAGAATTACCTAGATACTTCAGAAAAAAAATATCTCGAACCACCATCCAGTCAATAGGCTACTTTATGTCGATGAACCTGAGTCTATTTTGCAAGGATTCCCAACTCTAGGTGATACCTAGTGGATCCTGTGCCAAGATGTATCATGCAAACAAATGCAGAAAAGACTGTAGGTAAACACTTTTGCAAAATCCGTTCTCATGCTTTTAGAAAAGAAATGTCTTAGAATCCTGATTGCATCTTAGGACTGTGGTAGGCAAATAAGACAAATCCGGCCCCTCCGTCTGTTCTTGTAGGACTGGTATACTAAGAATATTTTTAAATGCTTGGAAAAAATCAAAAGAAGAATAATATTCAGTGACTTAAAAATTAGATGAAGTTCAAGTTTCATTGTCCATAAATAAAGTTAATTGGAATATAGCCTCAGTCATTAATTTACACATTATCTATGGCTTTTTTTGTGCTGTGTCAGCAGAGTTGAGTAGGGACCGTGTTACCTGCCAAGCATAGCATGCTTACTGTCTGGACCTTTACAGAAACAATTTGTCGACCCTGTCTTAGAATTATAAATCTGTGATCCTGGGAAACACTTGAAATGCTCATCTCATCCTAGGGAAGAAGAGTTAGTGCCTGGAAACCAACAAATAAACAAATAACCTAATAAATAAATATGTGTGTGTGTGTGTGTATGTGATTTAACCATCCTGTCATTTATGTTGATATTACTTCCTGGATTAAAATCATAAACTATGGTTGACTCAAAATAAGTTATATTTTAGAATTTTTTTTTACTGACAAGTTTATACAATCCTCTGACAAGTGATGTAGTGGGCTATCAATTTCATTCCCATATTTTATTCAATAATAGAAAGACTTTATGTAAACTGTGTCCTGTTGAAATATGTCGCCTCATGAAGATAAAGAAGGAAAATATTTAGGTTTTGGAATGAGGTTTTCTTAAAATGCCTAATTTAACTTGTGAAATTCTTTCACCCATTAACAGATTTGGTAAGGCAATTAGGATAAAAAAAATGCATATCAGCTAGCAAGAAGATTATGATAACTGTGCTCCATTGCACTACAATGTAGAAATCTCAGTTAGATGGGTGTAGGTATATGATAGGAAAAGAAAGGAACACACAAAAGAGGGCAAGGTAACTCTACACTTGGAGTTTACAGCCAGAATTGTTGTGCTTATGTTGTCTGTCTATAATTACCAATCCCCTTGCTTTTCTTATCTCTACATTCATAAATTCTACCCATGCATTTTATTTCTTTAAAACATGTTTATTTCTTTAAGAATATTTAAAGCATAAAATATGTACAAAATGTATATCTAGTTCTGCAGATTGAAGAATGACAATATAATTGTCTCTGTGCCCACCTATTTCTTCTGCCATTTTTTCTCTGTTCTTAGGGAATACTTTTTCTATCTTTGATTTTAATTGCTTGTGTCCTATATTCCTCTGAAATACTGTGAGTTTCGAGGCGTGATCCTTCACTCATTCTTTTTTTCCCCCCCTATAGTATCTAGGACATTAACAAAGTAAGTACTTAAATAAATATATGTAGAATGAATGAGTGAATATACTGCAAGCTCTCTGTGAAGAGAAAACTTTCATTATCTGTTTCTTATAGTTATTAGCTTAGGGGCATAGAGTAGGCACTTAGCAAATGTTGCAGTTGAATTGAATGAAAGGTCCTGTTTTTTCATTCAGGTGCCCTTCCTAATGTCCGGGAACAGGCACTGTGAGTTATGAGTTGTTTGGATATTTTCTCCAAAGTCCTAAATGCAGTATAGCAGGACCCTGAGAGGTTATTGAAGTGCTCAAAGCTACCTTATCCATTTATTGAAGACCTCCAGTTACATATACTATAATTGTCATATTCTTTCTCTCTCTTTCCAGCGATTTCTGTTAGTCATGTCAAGTTGCTCTCCATTTTGATGCTCTCATTACATGTTTGAAAGTGTCCCTATAGCTCACGTCATTGGGTGCTTCAGCTCTAGGCTATTCTTTTCTCTTTTCCACTTTCCAGTTCCCCCTACTTCTTTTAAACCCTTTCCCTGTTCTAATGATGCTTCTACACTACCGGATTTGGCTTTATCAGCCAGTGAGAACATCCTTTCTCCCAAGATGGCAGTTAACTTCAAACAAACCATGAATCTTTAATCTGTTCATCTCTGTTTGTCTTGGCTACTTTTGCCATTGCTTGCTTTGAGAGGCTTTTTTTTCCCCCATTTTTTCTTACTTTCAATTGCTCTAAAAGATAATTATTAAAGCAGAAATAGTAGCAATACATTGTACATTTATAATGTATGTAAATCACAAATGATGGAGGGAGAAATATTGGGAATACATTGTCATAAGGTCCTTATGGAACACATAAAATGGTATATTATTTGAGCTAGACTCTAAATAAAGATGTGTATTTTATTTTATTTTTTTATGATTGAAGTATACTTAAGTTACAACATTGTGTTAGTTTCAGGTATACAGCAAAGTGATGCAGATTTATATAAATATATATATATATATATATATAAAATTCAGATTATTTTCCACTATAGGTTATTACAACATATTGAATAATTCCCTGTGCTATACAGTAAATCTTTGTTGTTTATCTGTTTTATGCATAGTGGTGTGTATCTGTTAATCCCATTCTCCTAATTTATCCCTCCTCCAAGAGGCTACTTTTTTTAAGTTCTAATTTCTAGCTCTTTTAAACAGGAAAAGGGGGTGGAATCTGATTGACTCGTAAATAAAATAGTACCGTGATATGTTATCTTTACTCTCGGATTGTTACTCAAGAGCATTTTTATTTTTCAAGGCCAGGTAAGTGAGTGAATACAGGGAACTTGAGACTTGATTCGATTATACATGACCTTATCCTGGTACAGTAAACATTTTGATTGAGAGCCTTCATCATGAACCACTTTTACATACTATGTGAAGGAGCTTCTTGAACTTCTCACTTGAACATAAATAATTTTGAATTCAGAACTAGAATTTATAGTTTGTGAAAAATATAGAGAAAGTGATACCAAGGGCCTGGGTATTAGGATATTAGTTACTACCAGACCTACCTATTGTATACATAAAATTCATTGGGTTGTCAGTCATCTCAAGCTGCAGCTAATATGTAAATAGTTAAGTTAAATAAACAGTATGTATTTCCATGTTGTAAACATAATCATTTGATATGGAGAGAGCATTGCTTAGAAACTAATTGTGAAGGTAGTTTCTTGGTACATTAATGTCATCAAAACATGTTGGTGCCTCTATAATGAAGTTTAGACTATTATAAGATTTTGGATTTATACCTTTTAGTGAGGAATGTGAGCTTTGACATCAGATCATGTTCAAAGCCCGGCTCTGTCCCTTATTAGCTGTGTTGTCTAAGCCTTGGTTACCTCATCCGGGGAGTAGAAATATCAGTCTCATAATGCTGATGAGAAGATTAAATGAAATAAAATATAAAGCCCTTGATGAGGTATCTGGAATATAGAAGATGTTCAAGAAATGGTAGTTATTATTAGTAGTTGGGTTTTATTCTTCCCATTCTCACAATAAATAGCAAACGCTATTATTAAGTGTTAATTTAGATTTCAAAAGATGCTAATTGATGTGGTGAATAATATTTTATAAAATTAATTGGTTTGATTATATGAATTATGAGACAGTATATAAGCACAAATTTTGTAGGATTTTGAGGCTATTAGCTTTTTCTTAATGAGGATTTTAGTAACATCCACTTTGAAAAATATAAAAACAAAAATCTATCTTTTTGGATGAAAAAAGTGTTTCCTACTATTAAGACATGGTATGAAACACGAATTTTTATTGAGCACTAATTAAGTGCCAGGGGCTGTCTTGTATACCTTACAGTCAGTTAATTCTAAATCTTCACAACAACCCCATGAAGTTGGTACAATGTCTATCTTCACTTACAGATGAGAACATTGAGGTACAGAGAGGAATAGAAATGGCAGAGCCCGGATGGAAGCCCAAACTTTTTAACTCTCAACCCTGCTCTTGTAATCATCATATAATGCTACCTCAGTATTAGGGAGAGTTACATTGGAGTAATGAGTCCTGTTCAAAGGCAAATATTACTTGTCAGAAATTTGTTTTAGGTGAAAATATATACCACATAGAAATTGCAACATAGAATGTTTAGAAAAGGTAAAAGCATCTCCGTGGAGCTCCAAAAATCTAGTAAAAAAATATTTGCACTTTTAAAATGTAGGTCAAATTCTTAATGAGATAATGTACGAGAAACCTCTTATCAGAGCACATGCATGATAGACATGTTAAAAATTCTTAGTTAACTCTGAACCAGATTTCTACATATTATAGCTATTTTGGAAAGGTATCAAGACATGAAGAATTACTTTGGGGTCTGAATTATCAGATAAGTCATTTTATTGATGAATAATTTATCCTAGAAAGTTTTCAAAGCTTTTAACTTTTTCAGTATACATAGATTCTGCCAAGGTATGTGGTTTCTTGTGATTGCCCTTAACTCTTGAGAGAAGAATTCCTAGAAAGAAGGGGAGTTCCAGTAGTTTCTGACAACACAGGTTTTGCTGCTGAAAGGATCCATCTTTAATTTCCTGCTGGGTAAAATAAATAACTTTTTGACATCCAGAAGTTATAACAATACTTTTTTTTCAGATAATCTTAAGCACAAAAGAGACAGACTCTTTTAAAAAAGGAGCCACCGTAACATTTTACTTATAATTTATTTATCTCAGAGGTTATTTTAAAAAATCTCAGTCCTGATCTTTTGACAATGTGGATATCCATTTATTTTAAGGACTCTTGAGAAGATTTCAAAACAACCATTTGACCTTTAGACTTCATATGGTTCAGTCATATGCATGGGATAATTTTGGGAGCACAGGGATATGTTCCATAAAATTGGATAGCCATCTTGAAATCATTGAAGAATGGACAGACGGAAGGCATCGCTCATGCAGAAATAGAATCTAAAGGCAGACATTTCTAGGTGTGTGTGAAGGGAAAAAGAGACATGAAGAGGGGGGGATAAGATGGCAAATCAAATTGTATCTCCACATAAGGAGGAACATTCTCATGATGAGATTCCACTAAAGTGGAATGGGTTGATTGAAGAAATTAATGAGAATTTAAAAAGAGACCAGTCGACCATTCATTAAGAATGGTATGGAAAGAATTTCTTTTGGGTTGCTGAGTTTGGGTTAAATGATCTGTATGGACCTTTTTAAATGCGATGATCTGAGAAAGTAAAATGATAGAATGTTCCAACTTTAAAAACATTGAGGATCACTGCCTGAGTTCATGAGCATATAAGGATTAAAGAAAGAAAATACCTCAGAGCTCTTCCTAAAAGGATAGCTTCAATAGAAAAAATAATTTTCATAGTTATTTTAAAAATACATGAAACAAGTATTTGGAAAATAAATGAAAGTCAATTTATAGTGATTTCTTTCACATACTAGGTAGGAACAATTTCTGAGCAGACGTATCTCTGTTAGGAAAATATCTCAGTGAGATCAGTTAGTGTGATTTGGTTGCAAGCAATAGAAACTGGTGGTGCACGACATGAGAAATAATGGAATTTATTGATAAAACAAAATAGCTCACAGAATTGGAGAAAATTCTGAGACATTGGCTTTAGGAAGGACAGGAACCAAAGCCTCTATGGAGATCGGGATATCAGGAACTCATGTGTAGTGTCTCCAGGATACCATCAGGGGAAAATGCTGGCCATTTTAGGTCTCTGTGTCACTGTGCTCAATATTCAAATTGTGGTAAAAAGTTGTTAAGAGAATATAATTTCAAAGCCTGGCCTGGTTCATATGCTCACTCCTTGGCCTGGGAAAGAAAAACTCCTTAAATAACATATTATTCAGTGGTATGGGTGGGGGAGATAGTTTCCCAAAGCAAAACTGTGGTGCTTATTAGAAGGGGGAATATAAGCTGGACAGAGGAGAACACAGATATGCACCATAATGAGCCACTTTGGTTTGAGCCATGAATTCTTAACTTCTCTCAGCTTCCTTCAGTGGTGCCCACCCTTCTTAAAATGCATGCAGAAGATTGGGGCACAATGTAGAGGTGAAGAAGTGTTGTGCATATAAAATGAAAAGCATTTGGAAATTCAGAGAGCAGCTTGTGCAAAGTTGTCTACAGTGGAAAGAAGAAATAGAGGAGCCCCACTAACGCAGAATGTCTGGGCTCTGTGGAGGGCCATGGCCAGCATGAAATTCCTCCTGGTGGGGATGGTTGATGGAGGGTTACCACAGTCACATCTAATATTCTCTTTTAATTTGTTGCCTGTACTTTCCACACCCTAAGTTTTCTCCATTACCCTAAACCTGCCCTACAAATCTAACTGTGCATAATGACCCCAAGTTCATGGTTCTTTGGAATGGTGAGGAATCAGTATGGAGTGAGATTATAACAGAAGAGGCCTCCACAAAAGCCACAGACAGTTGCGGGGAAGCAAGCTCTTGACCAGGAAACTAAGCTGTCCTGAAATTCTTGAGAGTGGTAGGTAGGATGCAGGGTGGGGAGGGATAGTTTCCACATAATTTAAAATGGAGATTTAAGCTATGGTACTTGCATTATAATAACCCCTATGACAGCTGTTTATCCTACAGCTGTTTTGTCCCATGCCAAACTTGAGTTTGTGCTCAGTATTGGGCCACGTTTTTCAAAAAGAGAGTATACTTATACAAGAGTATCTCTCTTTTGTAGGAAAGATGGAAGAAGTGAATCACCTCACATATTCAATATATTACAGTGAATTCTTCAAATACCTGTTTGGCATTTAGAAAAATTCCTCTAGAAGATTTAGAGATATCTAACTTCAGATACTCATAATAGTCTGGTTTCATTACATGAACTTTAATACAGATCAATTATTGTCTAATTTAAATATAGTAGCTTGTAGATTCTAACAGAATATGATATTATTTATGGATTTAATTTTGATTTATTATTCATTCAACTACATTTTCCATGTGAATGTAAATGTCAGGATATTTATCCATTTATATATACTTAATAACAAATTTAATAAAATTCAGTGTTGAGAGAAACAGCATTTTATCTTCATCTAAAATGTTAGTTATATTGCTTTAAAAAGGGTGATTTTAATTTAATTCAAGGAATACAGTTGTGTCCTTAAAAATAACTTATTTTCTTGCTTACTATATCTTAAGTAACTTAACTATTTGAGGAGAATTCATATAAAATCATGTACAGCGGTCAATATCATATAACTATCATGCATTATAGGAATATGAAATATTCAAGTGTAATTATGTTCATACTTTGATTAAGTATAATACGGGAAGAAAATTTTGTAGTAGACTGGGCAAGTACAGAGGATTTTTTTTTTTTTACCTGAGGCTACAGAGCCCCAAACTGTATTTACCTCCCTATAGATATAAATGCATACCTTTTTAAACTGGCCAAAGGGAAATTGTGGGCAGTTCAGCATAAAATTTGACACTGACGGCTGAAGTATGTTTTAACTGATATCAACATTTGAAATATAGTCCAGTATGAATTCATGAAAGGGTTATGTGATCATAATATTACACGTCAGGAGGTATAAAATGAGGATAAACCAGCAGGGAACCAGAATACATAGAAGGAATTCGTTAAGGAAGGATTTTCACTCTTCCTTAGCTGAGATGAGAAGGTTCTCCGTGAGGCCATGCCCTCTCACCACTGTCCCAGGGGGAGAGTCTTGTAGCCCCATGCACTACTAGTCCAGGAAGGGGCCCTAGGGATCATTCATTGCATTAGCCCCACTTTTACAGTACGAGGGTGTGAACAGTTTTTCAAGACAACAGAAATAATTAGGTTGGCGTAAAAAGACCTGGCACCTTGGTCTCCTGATTTTTCCTCGTGTTACTTTCATGGGTTCCTCTTAATTACTGCTGCTGGTCCAGGGGGTTCGAGGATAAAAAGAATTTGCCCCCCTCTTTCTGCCATCTGGAGCCTGAAAGGAAATAATCCAGTGGAATAGCTTCTTTTCCTCCGTCTAGCGGAAGATGCAGGGCTTATTATCTGGTGTAAAGTATACGCATTAGAAATCACTTTTTCATGCTTAAATTTTATATTCAATATTTTATGGTACTTAAGTGAGTAATGAATTATTTTTGTCCTAATTCATTATTTATGGAATGCTTTTAACAGAATTTAATATAATTCCACAAAATGACAGACATAGGGAGAAAAATGTGCCTGGAGATAATTGGTCCAGTGGTGCCCCAAATAATTTAAGACATTCTTTTGGTAGAAATATTGATGGAATTTCTAAGAAAAGCCTATTCACTAGCAATGGCAGATAATCAACTTTAGGTTATTCAGGGTCCAAAAATCTGATTTATAAAATTTTCTTTCTGTCTCTGTGCCATCTCAATTAAGTGAATTTAAATTTGGGAGCAAACTCATTTTGAACAACTTCTATGGATGAGACTTAATTTATTTAATTATGCTCCTGAGCTGTAGAGGAGAAAGGGAAAATCTGTGGAAACCCTCAAAGTGGATGATTGTCAGATGGGGGGGTCTGTTTGGTATCTTTGCCCTTGCCTGTTGGTATGTATCCCAGCTTGTGTTTAAGCTTCCAGATCTTCCCCACAAAGCCTCTGCACTTTGGGAAAAGATAAATCCATCCAGCTCCTAGATTAAGGCCATGAGTACATCTGCAGAGCTGTTTTCAGGGCCCTGGAACTAATTAAACCAAGAAAACATGTATTGGGGTTTTCTGGGAAGACTTTTCTTTGCTCTTTGACAAGGGACTTTTTACGTCCCTTTCCCATAGCATTTCCCTTTTCTTTAGGGAACAGCTCCTTTTACAGTGTGAAATAAAGTGTCATGTTAGAACATTGTAATGTTAGAGATCTAGTTAACTGCAAATTTACCAACAGCCACATTTTGTGACTTATTTCAAAATATGTTTTTTGGTTTTTTTCTGGAAATGTACTCTGAGGTAGAATAAAATGAGGTAAGTTTAAACACCATTCTCTTGGGTTAAAACTTGGAAAAATTGGCATCATTGAATACCTGGGTTTTCCCAGCAGGCTATAGCTTCTCAATCTGATAAAGTTGAGGCAATTATCTCCTTTCTTCTCTTGACTTTCAGGCAAAAGCTGTTGATGTACAATAATTGAGTTTTCCCAGGGTGTCTAAAGAAGAAAGGGCATGTCATCAGGAAGTACAGCTGAGTCCTTCTTTCATTTCTCTCTGTAATTTAAATTTTTTTGGTATGAAATATGTAATACTAAATGATGTATAACTTAAAGATTACCGAAATGAAAACCCATGTATCCACTTTCCAGCTCAAAAGGAAAACAACAGGTAATTTAGGGGCCCTCTTTGGGCCCCTTGTTGATTTTACAACCAGTAAGCCCAAAAGTAACTACCACCCTGAATTTTGCCTTGCTTTTCCTTATGGTTTTACCACCTATGCCTGTACCCATAAGTAAATATAATATTTATCATTTTGGTTGTAGTTGTATGAAAATTGAGTTATACTACATGTATTCTTTTGTGATTTTAATTTGCTAAATATTACATGTTTAAGGTCAATCCATACTGAAGCAGTTACCCATGGTTCATTCATTTTCAGTATTGAATGGAATAAATATACCTCATTCCATTTTTTCTATTTTTGATTAAAGTTTGGTTTGCTTCTAGTCTTTCTTATTACAAACAGCAAAGATCATTCTCATACATGTCCCCATATGTGCAAACATTTCTATAGAGAAGAGTTACGAGGATATAGAGTATGAAAATTGAAAACATAATTTGTAATGCTAGAATGTTTTCCAAAGTTGTTGCACCATTTTACTATACTCCCTGATAGTTGCTGAAAGCCTGAATTGATTCACATGGTCATCTATGCTTACTACTGGACAATTTCAAATTTTTGAGGTGATTGGTAGTTATACAATGATATTTCATAGTTATATTGCATTTACCAAATTACTAATGAGATTGACCATCTTTTTATTTTTGATAGGCAATTTAAAATCTTTTCTTCTTTTTTATAGACCAATTTTTGGAGCACTTTTAGGTTTACAGTGAAATTGAGAGACAGGTACAGAGGCACAGAGCTTTCCCATATACCCTCATACCCACAGATAGTCTCCCTTGTTGTCAACATGACTCAACAGAATAGTGCATTTTTAAAAATTTATTTGTTCATTTTACCAAGGATGACCTACACTGACACATAATCACCCCAGTTCCATAGGTTACCTTAGAGTTCATTCTTGGTGCTGTACATTCTGTGGGTCTGGACAAATGTATAATATATCCCTCATTATGTATCATATAGAATATTTTCACCACCCTAAAAATCCTCTACCTAATTCATCTCTCGCCTCTAGCAACCACTGACTTTTTTACTGTCTCTATAGTTTTGCCTCTTCTAGAATGTCATAGGACTCCTACAGTATGTAGCTTTCTCAGATTGGCTTTTTTCACTTAGTAATATGCAGTTAATTTTCCTCTATGTCTTTTCATGGTTTGAGAACTCATTTCTTTTTAGTGCTGTATAATAGTCCATTGTCTGGATATACTGAAGTTTATTTATCTATTCACATACTAAAAGACATTTTGGTTGCTTCCAAATTTTGGCAGTTATGAATGAAACTGCAGTAAACATCCCTATGCAGGTTTGGGTGTGAATATAAGTTTTCAACTCCTTTGGGTAAGTACCAAGGAGTGTGAATGCTGGACTGTATGGTAAGAGTGTTTTTAGTTGAGTAAGAAACCACCAAACTGTCTTCCAAAGTGTCTATACCATTTTACATTTCCACTAACAATGTCTGAGAATTCCAGTTGCTCCACATCCTCACCAGGATTTGGTATCATCAGTGTTCTGGCTTTTGGCCATTCTAATAGGTATATAGTGGTATCTCACTGTTGTTTTAATTTGCATTGTCTTGATGACATATGATGTGGAATATCTCTTCATATGTTTATTTGTCGTCTATATATTTCTTTGATGAGGTGAATGTGAAGGTCTTTGGCCCATATTTTAATCAGGTTTTTTATTATTGTTGAGTAGTAAGAGTTCTTTGTATATTTCAGATAACTGTCCATTATCAGATGTGTCTTTTGCAAATATTTTCCCTCAGTTGTGGCTTGTCTTCTAATTCTCTTCACATAGTCATTTGCATAGCAGAAGTTTTTTTATTTTAATGAAGTCCAGTTTATCAATTATTTCATTATGGATTATGTCTTTGGTATATTTTATTTTATTTTATTTTATTTGCTCTACGCGGGCCTCTCACTGTTGTGGCCTGTCCCGTTGAGGAGCACAGGCTCCGGACGCGCAGGCTCAGCGGCCATGGCTCACGGGCACAGCCGCTCCGCGGCATGTGGGATCTTCCCGGACCTGGGCACGAACCCGCGTCCCCTGCATCGGCAGGCGGACTCTCAACCACTGCACCGCCAGGGAAGCCCTGTCTTTGGTATATTTTAAAAAGGCATTGTTATACCCAAGATCATCTAGGTTTTCTTCTATGTTATTTTCTAGGAAGTTTCATAGTTTTGCATTTTAGGTCTGTGATCCATTTTGAGTTTAATGATCCATTTGGAATACATTTGGTGAAATGTATAAGGTCTGGGTTGAGATTTTTTTTTTTTTTCGGTACACGGGCTTCTCACTGTTGTGGCCTCTCCCGTTGCGGAACACAGACTATGGACGCGCAGGCTCAGCGGCCATGGCTCACGGGCCCAGCCGCTCCGCGGCATGTGGGATCTTCCCAAACCGGGGCACGAACCCGTGTCCCCTGCATCGGCAGGAGGACTCTCAACCACTCCGCCACCAGGGAAGCCCCGAGATTTTTTTATTAATATGTAGATGTCTGCTTGTTGTAGCACCTTTTGTTGAAGAGACTCTCTTTGTTCCATTTTATTGTCTTTGCTCCTTGGTCAAAGATAAGTTGACTATATTATGGAGGTCTATTTCTGGGCACTCTAATCTGTTCCACTGATCTGTTTGTCTATTCTTTTGCTAGTATCACACTGTCATGAAGTGTTATAAGTCTTAAAGTTGTATAGCATCAGTATTTCAACTTTGTTCTTCTTCAGTTCTGGGCCTTTTTCTTCTCCATATAAACTCTAGAATCAGTTTGTCAATATCCATAAAATAATTTACTGGGATTTTTAGTGGAATTGCATTGAATCTATATATCAAGCTGGGAAAAACAGACATTTTGACAAGATGAGGCTTCCTATCCATGAACATGGAATATCTCTCCATTTATTTAGCTCTTTGATTTCATTCATCAAAGTTTTGTAGTTTTCCTCATATAGATATTGTGCATATTTTATTAGATTTGTACTTAAGTATTTAATTTTTTGGTGCTAATGTAAATGGCATTGTGTTTTTAATTTCAAACTCTGCTGATTCACTGTTGGCATATAGGAAAGCAATTGACTTGTGTATATTAATCTTGTATCCTGCAACCTTGCTATAATTGCTTATTAGTTGCAGTGATTTTTTGGTGATTTTTTTAGGATTTTTTTACATAGATGATCATGTTACCTGGGAAAAAAGACAGTTTTATGTCTGCCTTCCCAGTCTGTATACCTTTTATTTCCTTTACTTGCCTTGTTAAATAAGCAAGTATACTTCTAGTAAGATATTGAAAAGGAATGGTAAAAGGGAACATCCTTGCCTTTGTACCTGATCTTAGTGGGAAAGCTTAAATTTTCTCAACTTGAAGTATGATGTTAGATGTAGGTTTTTGGTAGATTGTCTTTAACAAGGTGAGAAATTTTCTCTCTTCCTAGTTTACTGAGATATTTTATCATGAGTGAGTATTGGATTCTGTCAAATGCTTCTTCTGTATCTATTGATGTGACCATGTGATTTTTCTTTTTCAGTGTGTTGCTGTGATAGATTACATTAACTGATTTTCAAATCTTGAACTGCCTTGCATATATTTGCTAATATTTTGTTGAGGATCTTTGCATCTATGTTCATGAGAAATACTGGTTTTCTTTTCTTGTAATGTCTGTCTAGTTTTGGTATTAGGGTAGTAGAGTGGGTCTGTTTCTATCCTCTGAAAGAGATCATAGAAAGTTGGTATAATTTCTTCATTAAATGTTTAGTAGAATTCACCAGTGAACCCATCTGGACCTGGTTCTTTCTATTTTGGAAGGTTGTTAATTATTGATTCAACTTCTTTAGCAGATATAGGCCTACTGAGATCATCTATTCTTGTGGGTTGTTTTTCAGTGATTAATTATTGTTTGTCAGCATAGTCAAACATCAGTTTAACTAGTGTTTTGTCATCTCTGGTTTGTCTTTTCATTCTTTCAAAACTTTTATATAGGTAGAATTTGTCACTGTCTTTTATGGTTTACACTTTGTATCTTATTTGAAAAATCTTATTCTACTCTAAGTTCATAGTGATGTTTTTCTGTATTTTATTCTAAAAATGTAAAGTATTATGAATTTGATTCATCTGGAATTTCTTTTGGATTGAGAGGGAGTTTCAGATTTATGTTTTTCCTGTATGGATAATTAGTTGCCCTGAGACCATACTTATTCCTCCAGTCCACAGATCCCACCCTGTCTCTATATAATGCTGAGTCTGTCTTTGAGCTTGCCACATTATTCTTTCCATTCTTGTGCCAGTGCCACAATACATTAATTATCATACCTTTGTTTTTTAAAAAAAATCTTTATTTATGGCCAAGGAAATTTTCTACTTTGTTCTTTTCAAGTGCATCTTGTCTAGTTTTGTCTCTTTTCTTTTCCATATCATTTTTAGAATAAGTTTGTTAGGTTCTTTGGAAAAATGCTATTGAGATTTATTGAATCTTCCTATATGTGAACATGGAATATTCATTTATTTAGGGCTTTATTACTTTTCAACCATGTATAATTTTCTCTATTAAGGCTTTTATATCTTGTGTTAGATTTGCTTCTAGGCATTTTATTGATTTTCTGGATAACCTAAAAAGTATCTTTCCTCAGTATAGAAGTTTTCTGGCTTTCGCTGGTTTATATAAATATAATTAAATTTTAATTGATTTTGTATCCATGTACTTAAATAAATGTCTTATTTTTTCTTATTATCTATCTGTATACTTGTATGTGTGTGAATTCTGTGTAGACAAATCACGGACTAAGAATGATTCTCCAAATATTTTATTTTATTTTTTGATTTGTTTTCTTGTCTTATTGTGCTGGCTAGGACCTGCATTACAATACAGAATAGAAGTGGTGATACCAGGCATTATGTTTTCCCTAGTTAAAAAAAAATGACTTTAACATCTCACGTTTCACCATTATGGGGAATGTTCACTCTAGGCTTTTTGTCCTTGTCATTTATTTATTTCAGAAAGTCCCTTCTATTTTGATTACTAAAGCCTTTTTAATATAGTTTGAAAGCAGAGAGTGTGATGCCTCTCGCTTTGTCATTCATTCTCAAGATTGCTTTGGCTATTTGGGGTCTTTTTTGGTTCCATATACATTTTAGGATTACTTTTTCTACTTCTTTGAAAAATGCCACTGTAATTTTAATTGGGATCACATTGAATCTGTAGATCATTGTGGGTAATATAGACATTATAACGAAATTCTTCCAATCAAGCACAGGATATCATTCCATTTATTTGTGTCTCTTTGTTTTTTTGAATTTTATTTTATTTTTTATACAGCAGGTTCTTATCAGTTATCTATTTTATACATATTAATGTATATCTGTCAATCCCAATCTCCCAATTCATCCCACCAACCCCCGCTTTCCCCACTTGGTGTCCATATGTTTGCTCTCTACATCTCTGTCTCTCTTTCTGACTTGTAAACTGGTTCATCTACAGCATTTTTCTAGATTCCACATATATGCGTTAATATATGATAGTTGTTTTTCTCTTTCTGATTTACTTTACTCTGTATGACAGTCTCTAGGTCCATCCATGTCTCTGCAAATGACCCAATTTCGTTCCTTTTTATGGCTGAGTAATATTCCATTGTATATGTGTGTATATATATATATATATATATATATATATATATATATATATATATATATATATATATATATACACACCACATCTTCTTTATCCATTTGTCTGTTGATGGACATTTAGGTTACTTCCATGACCTGGCTATTGTAAATAGTGCTGCAGTGAACATTGGGGTGCATGTGTCTTTTTGAATTATGGTTTTCTCTGGGATATGCCCAGGAGTGGGATTGCTGGCTCATGTGGTAATACTATTTTTAGTTTTTTAAGGAACCACCATACTGTTCTCCATAGTGGCTGTATCACTTTACATTCCCACCAGTAGTGCAAGAAGGTTCCCTTTTCTCCAAACCCTCCGCAGCATTTGTTGTTTGTAGATTTTCTGATGATGCCCATTCTAACCAGTGTCAGGTGATACCTCATTGTAGTTTTGATTTGTATTTCTCTAATAATTAGTGATGTTGAGCGGCTTTTCATGTGCCTCTTGGCCATCTGTATGTCTTCTTTGGAGAAATGTCTATTTAGGTCTTCTGCCCATTTTTTGACTGGGTTGTTTATTTTTTTAATATTGAGGTGCATGAGCTGTTTATATATTTTGGACATTAATCCTTTGTTGATTCATTTGCACATATTTTCTCCCATTCTTAGGGTTGTCTTTTTGTCTTGTTTGTAGTTTCCTTTGCTTTGCAAAAGCTTTTAAGTTCCATTAGGTCCCATTTGTTTATTTTTGTTTTTATTTCCATTACTCCGGAAGTGGATCAAAAAAGATCTTGCTGTGACTTATGTCAAAGAGTGTTCTTCCTATGTTTTCATCTAAGAGTTTTATAGGGTCTGGTCTTATATTTAGGTCTTTAATCCATTTTGAGTTCATTTTTGTGTATCGTGTTAGAGAGTGTTCTAATTTCATTCTTTTACATGTAGCTGTCCAATTTTCCCAGCACCACTTATTGAAGAAACTGTGTTTTCTCCATTGTATATCCTTGCCTCCTTTATCATAGATTAGTTGACCATATGTGTATGGGTTTATCTCTGGCCTTTCTATCCTGTTCCATTTATCTATATTTCTGTTTTTGTGCCAGTACCATATTGTCTTGATTACTGTAGCTTTGTAGTATAGTCTGAAGTCAGGGAGTCTGATTTTCTGGCTCTGTTTTTTTCCCTCAAGATAGCTTTGGCTATTCGGGGTCTTTTGTGTCTCCATACAAATTTTAAGATTATTTTGTTCTAGTTCTGTAAAAAATGCCATTGGTAATTCGATAGGACTTGCATTGAATTGGTAGATTACTTTGGGTAGTACAGTAATTTTCACAATATTGATTCTTCGAATCCAAGAACATGGTATATCTCTCCATCTGTTTGTGTCATCTTTGATTTCTTTCATCAGTGTCTTATAGTTTTCTGAGTAAAGGTCTTTTACCTCCGTAGATAGGTTTATTCCTAAGTATTTTATTCTTTTTGTTGCAATGGTGAATGGGATTGTTTCCTTAATATCTCTTTCTGATCTTTCATTGTTAGTGTATAGGAATGCAAGAGATTTCTGTGCATTAATTTTGTATCCTGCAACATTACCAGATTCATTGATTAGCTCTAGTAGTTTTCCAGGGGCATCTTTAGGATTCTCTATGTATAGTATCATGTCATCTACAGAGAGTGACAGTTTTACTTCTTCTTTTCCAATTTGTATTCCTTTTATTTCTTTTTCTTCTCTGATTGCCGTGGCCAGGACTTCCCAAACCACGTTGAATAATAATGGCAAGAATGGACATCCTTGTCATGTTCCTGATCTTAGAGGAAATGCTTTCCATTTTTCACCACTGAGAATGATGTTTGCTGTGGGTTTGTTACATATGGCCTTTATTGTGTTGAGGTCAGTTCCCTCTATGCCCACTTTCTGCAGAGTTTTTATCATAAATGGGTGTTGAATTTTGTCAAAGGGTTTTTCTGCATCTATTGATATGATCATATGGTTTTTATTCTTCAATTTGTTAATATGGTGTATCACATTGATTTGTGTATATTGAAGAATCCTTGCATCTCTGGGTTAAATCCCACTTGATCATGGTGTATGATCCTTTTAATGTGTTGTTGGATTCTGTTTGCTAGTATTTTGTTGAGGATTTTTGCATCTATATTCATCAGTGATATTGGTCTGTAATTTTCTTTTTTTTTTTTTGTAGTATCTTTGTCTGGTTTTGTTATCAGGGTTATGGTGGCCTTGTAGAATGAGTTTGGGAGTGTTTCTTCCTCTGCAGTTTTTTGGAAGAGTTTGAGAAGGATGGGTGTTAGTTCTTCTCTAAATGTTTGATAGAATTCGCCTGTGAAGCCATCTGGTCCTGGACATTTTTTTGTTGGAAGATTTTTAATCACAGTTTCAATTTCATAACTTGTGATTGGTCTGTTCATATTTTCTGTTCCTCCCTGGTTCAGTCATGGAAGGCTATACCTTTCTAAGAATTTGTCCATTTCTTCCAGGTTGTCCGTTTTATTGGCATAGAGTTTCTTGTAGTAGTCTCTTATTAGGATGCTTTGTATTTCTGCAGTGTCTGTTGTAACTTCTCCTTTTTCATTTCTAATTTTATTGATTTGATTCCTCTCCCTCGTTTTCTTCATGAGTCTGGCTAAAGGTTTATCCATTTTGTTTATCTTGTCAAAGAACCAGCTTTTAGTTTTATTGATCTATGCTGTTGTTTTCTTTGTTTTTATTTCATTTATTTTTCTTCTGATCTTTATGATTTCTTTCCTTCAACTAACTTTATGTTTTGTTTGTTCTTCTTTCTCTAGTTCCTTTAGGTGTAAGGCTAGACTATGTTGAGATTTTTCTTGTTTCTTGAGGTAAGATTGTATTGCTATATACTTCCCTCTTAGAACTGCTTTTGGTGCATGTCATAGGTTTTGGATCATCCTGTTGTCGTTGTCATTTGTCTCTAGGTATTTTTTGATTTCCTCTTTGATTTCTTCAGTGACCTCTTGGTTATTTAAGTAACGTATTGTTTAGCCTCCATGTGTTTGTGTTTTTTATGTTTTTTTCCCCCTGTAATTTATTTCTAATCTCACAGCGCTGTGGTCAGAAAAGGTGCTTCATACAATTTCAGTTTTCTTAAATTTCCTGAGGCTTGATTTGTGATGCAGGATGTGATATATCCTGGAGAATGATCTGTGTGCACTTGAGAAGAAAGTGTGATCTGCTGTTTTTGGATGGAATGTCCTATAAATATCAATTAAACCTATCTGGTCTATTGTGTCATTTAAAGCTGTGTTTCCTTATTAATTTTCTGTTTGGATGATCTGTCCATTGGTGTAAGTGAGGTGTTAAAGTCTTCCACTATTATTGTGTTACTGTCCATTTCCTCTTTTATAGCTGTTAGCAGTTGCCTTATGTATTAAGGTGCTCCTATGTTGGGTGCATATATATTTAGAATTGCTATATCTTCTGCTTAGATTGATCCATTGATCATTATGTAGTGTTAGTGTACTTCCTTGTCTCTTGTAACATTCTTTATTTTAAAGTCTATGTTATCTGTATGAGTATTGCTACTTCAGCTTTCTTTTGATTTCCATTTTCATGGAATATCTTTTTCCATCCCCTCACTTTCAGTCTGTATGTGTCCCTAGGTCTGAAGTGGTTCTCTTGTAGACAGCATATATATGGGTCATGTTTTTGTATCCATTCAGCAAGCCTGTGTCTTTTGGTGTCTTTTGGAGCATTTAATCCATTCACATTTAAGGTAATTATCAATATGTATGTTCCTATTACCATTTTCTTGATTGTCATGGGTTTGTTTTTGTAGGTCCTTTTCATCTCTTGTGTCTCCCACTTAGAGAAGTTTCTTTAGCATTTGTTATAGAGTGGGTTTGGTGGTGCTGAATTCCCTTAGCTTTTGCTTGTGTGTAAAGCTTTTGATTTCTCCATTGAATCTAAATAAAGTCCTTGCCGGGTAGAGTCATCTTGGTTGTAGTTTCTTCCCTTTCATCACTTTCAGTATATCGTGCCACTCCCATCTGACTTGTAGAGTTTCTGCTGAGAAACCAGCTCTTAACCTTATGGGAGTTCCTTTGTATGTTATTTGTCATTTTTCCCTTGTTGCTTCTAATAATTTTTCTTTGTCTTTAATTTTTGTCAGTTTGATTACTGTGTGTCTTGGCGTGTTTCTCCTTGGGTTTATCATGCCTGGGACTCTCTGTGCTTCCTGAACTTGCGTGGCTATTTCCTTTCCCATGTCAGAGTATTTTTCAACTATAATCTCTTCCAGTATTTTCTCAGGTCCTTTCTCTCTTCTCCTGCTGGGACCCCTATAATGCAAATGTTGGTGCTTTTAATGTTGTCCCAGAGGTCTCTTTGGCTGTCTTCATTTCTTTCCATTCTTTTTGCTTTATTCTGTTCCACGGCAGTGAATTCCACCATTCTGTTTTCCAGGTCACTTATCCATTCTTCTGCCTTAGTTATTCTGCTATTGATTCCTTCTAGTATATTTTTCATTTCAGTTATTGTATTGTTCATCTCTGTCTGTTTGTTCTTTAATTCTTCTAGGTCTTTGTTAAACATTTCTTGCATCTTCTCGATCTTTGCCTCCATTCTTTTTCTGAGGTCCTGGATCATCTTCACTATCGTTATTTTGAATTCTTTTTCTGGAAGGTTGCACATTTCCACTTCATTTCGTTTTTTTTTTTTTTCTGGGGTTTTATCTCGTTCCTTCATCTGGCACATTGCCCTCTGTGTTTTCATTTTGTCTATTTTTCTGTGACTGTGGTTTTCCTTCCACAGTTTGCAGTATTGTAGTTCTTCTTGCTTCTGCTGTCTGCCCTCTGGTGGGTGAGGCTATTTAAGAGGCTTGTGCAAGTTTCCTGATGGGAGGGACTGTTGGTGGGTAAAGCTGGGTATTGCTCTGGTGGGCAGAGCTCGGTAAAACTTTAATATGCTTTTCTGCTGATTTGTGGGCCTGAGTTCCCTCCCTGTTAGTTGTTTGACTTGAGGCCACCCTGCACTGGAGGCTACAGGCTTTTTGGTGGACTCCAGGATGGCTCATGCCAAGGAACACCTCTGAGAACCTCCACTGCCAGTGTCCCTGTCCCTGCAGTGAGCCAGAGCCACCCCCACCTCTGCAGGAGACCCTCCAACACTAGCAGGTAGGTCTGGTTCAGTCTCCTATGGGGTCACTGCTCCTTCCCCCTGGGTCCTGATGTGCACACTACTTTGTGTGTGCCATCCAAGAGTGGAGTGTCTGTTTCCCTCAGTCCTGTCAAAGTCCCACAGTCAATTCCCTCTAGCCTTCAAAGTCTGATTCTCTGGGAATTTCTCCTCTCGTTGCGGGATCCCAATGTTTGGAAGCCTGACATGGGGCTCAGAACCTTCACTCCAGTGGGTGGACTTCTGTGGTATAATTGTTCTCCAGTTTGTGAGTCACCCACCCAGCAGTTATGGGATTTGATTTTATTGTGATTGCGCCCCTCATACTGTCTCATTGCAGCTTCTCTTTGGATGTGGGGTATCTTTTTTGGTGAGTTCCAGTGTCTTCCTCTTGATGATTGTTCAGCAGTTAGTTGTGATTCCAGTGCTCTTGCAAGAGGGAGTTAGTGCATGCCCTTCTACTTTGCCATCTTGATCCAATCCAAAGTTATTCAGCTAAGTAGCAGAGCTGCAATCTGAAGTCACCTCTGTCTGACTCTTGAAACCACGTTCTTTTCAAGACACCACACAGCTTTTTCACAATAAGTTATCCCAGGTGAGCTACATTCCCCAGGATGAAAGCACTAACCCAACCGCGGTTGCCAGTTCCTGGAGCAAACGCACCTCTCCTTGTGTCTCTTTTTTTAACAATGGCACCTCTAAGACATTGATGAAATACTTTTTTCTTTCATCAGTGTCTTACAGTATTCATTGTACATGTCTTTCACCTCTGTGGCTAAATTTATTCCTATGTATTTACTGTTTTTCATGTTTCTGTAATGGGATTGCTTTCTTAATTTTTCTTCCCAGTAGTTCATTGTTAGTGTATAGAACCACAACTGATTTTCATATGTTGTCATGCAACTCTACTTAGTTTGTCTATTAATTCCCACAGTTTTTGGTAGAGTATTATTTTCTATATATAAGTTTATGTCATCTGCAAACAAAGAAGATTTTACTTTTTCCTTTTCAATTTGTGTGCCTTTTCTTTTTCTTGCCTAATTGCTTTGGCTAGGACTTTCAGTACTGTGTTGAATAGAAGTGGTGAGAATGGGTATCTTTGTCTTATTCATGATCTTAGAGGAAAGACTTTAAGCTTTTTACCACTGAGTATGATGGTAGGTTTGCCTTTATTATGTTAAGTTGTTGGGAGTTTTTATCATGAAAGGATTGAATTTTGTCAAATGCTTTTCCTCACCTATTGAGGTAATCATGGTTTTTTACCCTTCATTCTGTTAGTGTGGTGTACACAGTAACTGATTTGTAGTACTCAAGGTAGTATGGCACTGGCATATAAACAGCACATAGATCAGTGGAACAGAATAGAGTGCCCAGAAATAAGCCCATAGTATATGGTCAACTAACATTTGATAAAAGCATCAAGAACACACAATGGGGAAAGGATATCCTCTGCAATAAATGTTATTGTGAATATCCACATGCAAAAAATTAAAACTGGATCCGTACCTTACACCCATCATGAAAATTATCTTGAAATGGGCTAAAGACTTAAATGTAAGACCTGAAACCTTAAAACACTTAAATGAACCCATAAGGGAAAAGCTTCTGGACTTTGATCTTATTTGGCTATCACACCAAAAACATAGGCAAGGAAGTACAAATAAATAAATAGGATTGCATCAAATAAAAAGCTTCTGGGGCTTCCCTAGTGGCGCAGTGGTTGAGGGTCTGCCTGCTGATGCAGGGGACATGGGTTCGTGCCCTGGTCCAGGAAGATCCCACATTGCCGCGGAGCAGCTAGGCCCATGAGCCATGGCCACTGAGCCTGCGCATCTGGAGCCTGTGCTCTGCAATGGGAGAGGCCACAACAGTGAAAGCCCCGTGTACTGCAAAAAAAAAAAAAAAAAAAAAAAAAATGTGGTATATACAATGGAATATTATTCAGTCAGGAGAATGAAGAAAATCCTGCCATTTGCAAGGACATGGATGAACCTGGAGGACATTATGTCAAATGAAATATGACAGATAGAGAAAGACAAATACTGTATGGTATCATTTATATGTGAACTCTTAAAAATAAGAAAGCAAATCTTACAGAATAGACAATATGATGGTAGTTGCTAGGGCTGTGGTGTGGGGAAATGGGGAGATGCTTGTCAAAGGGTACAAACTCAGTTATAAGATGAATATGCTCTGAGGATCTAATATACAGCATGGGGACTATAGTTAATAATATGTTGTTGTATACTTAAAATTTGCTGAGAGTGGATCTTAAGAGTTTTTACCACACGCACAAAAAGAGTTAACTAAGTGAGGTGATGGATGTGTTAATTAACTTGATCTTGGTAATGATTTTCACAATGTATATGCGTATCATATCATCATGTTGTATACTTTATTTTTTTAAATTTTTATTCAAGTATAGTTGGTATGCTATGTTGTGTTAGTTTCAGGTGTACAGCAAAGTGGTTCAGTTATACATATATATATTTTTATAATATTTTAATATATACAGTTTTGTCAGTTTTCCTCAATAAAGCTGGAAGAAAAAGACGCATGTAAAACAAAGAAGTCCCTTCTATTCCTAGTTTGCTAGGATTTTTCTTTGCTATTCTTACAGCTTTGATGTTCTCAATTTTGTTAATTTCAACTTCTCTTTCCTACCTTCTATTTTCTTTAAGCTTAATCTGTTGTTCTTTGCTTAACTTCTTAAATTGATGCTGGGCCCATTAATTCTGAACTTTTTCCAACTTTTCTGTATATACCCGTTAGTTGCATCCAGCAAGTTTGGTATCTAGTGTTAAGTTTTAAATATCTAACTCCCAATGAGTTTTTCTTTGACTGATGAGGGATTTAGTAGTTTTAAAATTTCCATATATATGTAGTTTTTCTAGTTATCTATTTGTTATTTTGTTATTGATTTCTAATTTATTTATTTTGTGATTAGTGAATACAGTGTATACTCTATGATACCAGTCCTTCAGACACATAGAGAATATTGTCTTTATGTGTGTGTGTAACTGTTCCATGTAGAAAATATTCTGTTAATGGTACATATGTTGTTCAATGTATGTATATTTGAGCAATCTTGTTCATTGTGTTGTTTAAATTTTCTATAGCTTTAGCAACTTCTGTATATCTGATCTTTAAATTTCTAAGGTGTTATGGACTTTTTCCGTGTTATCATATAATTCCATTAATTTTTGCCTTAAATGTTATGGGTAGTGTTGTTTGGGTATATAGATGTTCAGAATTGTTTTCCTGGTAAATGGGAAAATTTATCATTACATTGTCCTTTATCTCTAAAAGTGCTTTCTACCTTTTGAGTCTATTTTGTTTACTAGTAATATAGCTATACTACTTTTCTTGTGCTTTATGTTTTGCTTGATATATCCTTTTTCAAAATCTGTACTTTCACCCATTTGGTGTTATGTTTTAGGTGTGTCTTGTGTAAGTAGCATATAGCTGAGATTCTTTTATTTTACTTTTTTATTTTTTTGCGGTACACGGGCCTCTCACTGTTGCGGCCTCTCCCCTTGTGGAGCACAGGCTCTGGATGCGCAGGCTCAGCGGCCATGGCTCACGGGACCAGCCGCTCCGCGGCATGTGGGATCCTCCCGGACTGGGGCACGAACCCGTGTCCCCTGCATTGGCAGGCAGACTCTCAACCACTGCGCCACCAGGAAGCCCAGATTCTTTTATTTGTATCTATTTACTTGATTGCTGAAATATTTGGATTTGTTTCTATATTATTTGTGATTTTTAAAAGTTCTTTTATTTCTTTCTTTTAGATTTTTCTTCTTTTTGTTTTTTTGTTTTTTCCTTTGGCCGTTTGGAAGTTTTACACTGACTTTCCATTCCTTTAGTAGTTACTTTGACACTTCGCCATTCCTAATTAATAAAATCTAAGATTAATAAATGTGTACACATCTTTTTTGAGCTGCATAAAGATCTAAGGACATATTAATGGCCATCACCTCCTTGCAATGTTAGTGCTATTTTCCCCTCTATTGTCATTCTATCTTGCTTTCCCCAATATGTATTTTTGCAGAGTTACCAAAATATTAACCAACATATTTCTGATCATTTCTTATTACATTTCAAAGCTCCCATCTGGTATCATTTTCCTTCAGTCTTAATTATATCTGTGATTATTTTAGTTAGCCTGTGGTACACTTTATTTTGGATTTTGTCTGAAATTTCATTGATTCACTTTTGGTTTTGGAGTATATAATTTTATTTTGATTTTTTTTCTTTTCAGCATTAGGAAGATATTATTTCACATTGCCTTTTATTGTTATCTAGAAATCAATCATCATTCTAATTGCTGTCTAGCCCTAAATTATCTTTTTTTTCTACTCTAAGATCTTGTCATTGTCTTTGGTATTCTATAGGTTCACTATATGTATCTTGGAATGAATTTTTATTTATATTGTTTTCAATTTATGTATTTTACTAGAGCTCAGGATTCATATCTTTCAACAGTTTTGCAATTTTCTGGTATCGCTTCAAATATTGTTGCTTCTTCTTTATCTCTATGATCTTCTGCTGGAAATTCGATTATGTTGTGTTACATCTTCTTATGATACCTTGGTGTATCTTAAGTGTTTTTCTTATTTCCCATATCTTTGTTTTTCCATGCTTAAATTAGGGTGAATTCTTTGAAACTGCTTCCCAGCTTACAAGTCTAATATTCTGTCTAATCTGTTTAGTCACTTCTTTGAGTATTAATTTCTAATTATATATTATTTATAGAAATTTATTTTTAATATACTCAGTTATTTTAAAAATTGAGTTTCTTACTCCTAAGTCATATTTTAAATTTTAATTTTTGATGGTATTAATATATATAGTTAGCATTCTGTGGTGATAGTTCCAATAAGTAAAGTATTTGTGGATCTTATTCTACTGTGTTTTTTCTCCAACTCTTGTTAATGGTGAGTTTTTCCTTGTTTTTAACTTAGATCTTCTCATTTTACTTAAAATTTTATATATGGGAATTCTTTGAGGCCTGGGTTGAAGGAGTTTTCCCCTAGAGAAAGCTTTTGTTTGTTATTTCTGACATCAGGAAGCATACCACACCTGGAACACTTTAAATTAAATCCTAGCCTTGCTGCTTTTTCGTGACGTGGTAGTATAAATTTAGACTGTGAATCCATGTGAGGTCCAGCTTATGGTTGTGAAGTCTCAGGAGAGTTTGTTTATTTATTTACCCTCAACACGGTGCCAGATTCAAAACAGGCAGGTTTGCTTGTTATCCTTTTGGTGTGGCAAGATTATTCTTCAGTTTTGTGGTTCTGTATTTATGCATAGATTTCCTCTCCTCTGTTCTCTGGATATATTTCAAAGAAGAATCTTAAGTTTTCCAGAATTTGGCAGAAACCCTCACGATGAAAGCAAACTTTGTTGCTTAATTATCTACTAGTTTCTGCTTTAACTATGTTTTTGGCCTCTCTGAAATTCTTCCTTTGTTTCAACTTATTAGTACATTAAATTTTTCAATATTAAAAAAATATTTCCTCTGTAGTGTTAGACATTAAAGTCTCCCAAGGAGTACTTTTTTATTCCATTTCCTTCGGTTTGTTCCTAAGTCTCTTATGTTCCTCCCTTCTTACTTTTTTCTCACTAGTTGGTTATGGGACTTGAACACAGTTTTATCAGTTTTACTTGGAAAGAATTTGAGATGTAGACTGTAGCCATTTTTTGTTACAGTATACTGTAGATTTTATTGAATACCTACTTAGTGTGAAATATTTAAACCTAAGTGAACATTATTTTGTGTTTTAGCATTTTACTGCTTATATACCTGTAAAATTATTGACTGGTTGGTTAATAAATTATCCAATAAATAATTTCTTTACTGGATTATCATTGTAAGATACAGTTTTAAGTTTGCTTTTATGAGGGAATCCATTACAGTCCCAAAATATTGCATGTAAAGAAATATTAACACTACACACCAGTTTATTCAAATTTATTTCCATGGTAATTTATTTTCTATATTATTTAGTTCTGTATATTTTAAACATTTTTCCTATTGTGTAAATAGACTCAAAAATTCTTTTAAGGCTCCTTCTACCATCATTCCTAGATTTTCAGTATTTACTTCAAATCTCAAACATAACCATTTCTACTTCTTATTAACTCAGTTCTCATCATATGCAAATGATATAATGTATATAGTTAATTTAGAAGAAATAAATTATCTTTTGTTATTTATAGCAGAGTTGTCTCCAGTTTATAAGTAGTTGGATTTTATTTTATTTATTTAATTTTATTTTTTTAGTGTCTTTTTAAATTGAAGTATAGTTGGTACACATTATTATGTAAGTTACAGGTGTACAGTATAGTGGTTCACAATTTTTAAAGGTTATATTTCATTTATAGTTATTATGAATTATTGGCTATATTCTCCATGTTGTACAATATAACCTTGTAGCTTATTTTATACCTAATACTTTGGACCTCTTAATCACCTACCCCTATATCTCCCCTCCCCTGTTCCCTCTACCCATTGGCAACCAGTAGTTTGTTCTCTGTATCTGTGAATCTGTTTTTGTTATATTCACTAGTTTGTTGTATTTTTTAGATTCCACATATAAGTGATATCATACAGTATTTGTCTTTCTATGTCTGACTTATTTCACTTAGCATAGTGCCCTCCAGGTCCATCCATGTTGCTGCAAATGGCAAAATTCCATTCTTTTTTGTGGCTGAGTAGTATTCCACAGTATATATATATATATACCACATCTTCTTTAGACAGTCACTTGTTGATGGACACATATGTTGCTTCCATATGACTGACAATTGTAATTCATTGGATTTTAATAGAGTCACTGGACTTTAGATTATTCGTGAATTTTTTTCATCTTTTCTTTCCACACACAACGATATCTTTAATATGCCCGAACACTAATTTACTAAAACAGTCTAATTTTAGTGACCATTCTCTTAATTTATAGCTTTTCTTCTAGACTTGTTTGAATAAGTTCTTTAAAAAGACACTTCATTGACTAGTTCTGTACTTGTTGTTGTTGTTGTTGCTGTTCTGTTAACACATGAACATGTTAAGGCCAAAGTATCCAGGTGGGAAGAGTTTAGGAAGTATTTAAAGGGCTTTAACTAGGATGGTAAACCTTTTATGGAACCAAAATATTTTGCTGTTCCCAAATATTTCTGATTCTTACTCATTTAGTAGTCAACGTGAAATCATTTCATTGCTTCAGTTAACATTCTGTACAACTTGCATGCTTATGGTGTGTTTTCAATGTCAAATAGTTCTGTGGGCAAACAAAGCCATACAGCTCTGTCAAAAATGACTTTGCAGGTTTCACATATACGTAGACATTTAGGATAAGATCTGAATAAATTCTAGTGGCTTCTAAGACTATGTCCTCCACCCCCTCTACACTTTTCTAATCTTCTTTCTTAGCACTTTCCTTTTGGCTCACTGCGTATCAATCATGCTGGCCTTCTTTTGGAATCCAAAAAGGACAATATCATTCCTACTTTAGGTCCTTTGAACTTTCTGTCCTCCCATCTTAAAATTTGCATAACGGGCTTCTTTTTTTTAAATTTCAGATCCCATCTTAAATGTCACTTCCCCAAGAGATCCCTGATCCCCACTCTAAATTATCGGTCATGATCTTTCACATTTTCCTGTTTTGTTTTCTTCACGGGACTTATAAACTTTGGAAATTATCTTGTTCTTCCTGCTAAAATATTAGTTTCCATTAGAACAGGACATTTTCCATCTTATTAACTTCAACATCCCTGATAATTAAACATGTGCGTGGCACAGAGTAGGTACTCTTACCTTAAATAAATCAAATCTACGTAATGGAATTCTCCCCAATATAATACTATTGTTGTTATAATAATATGTAACATTTTATAGTCTAAGACAGTTTTTAAAGCATATTCACATACTTTATGTCATTATCTTCAATCATGTAGGAACAATTCTAATTGTCATAAATGTAATAAAGAAATTTTATACAAAGAGAGCGTGGTGATAGGATTTTCAAGATATCTTACACAGACATTATGATGAGAATTTCATGTTCTAGTATAGTTCACTTCAGCCTCTACAAATACCTTTGTTAGGAATAAAAGTGATGTATGAAGCAGTTACAATGGTAAACTTAGATTTTCAATAATGCAAGTGAAATTCCTTTGTAAAAGTCAAAACTAAACGTCACAGTTGATTTTCCAGTTGTGTGTTTTTTTCATGTTTATTTCTAGAAAGTAATTTTTTTCCTTCCTGAATGGGTAACATCTCTCAGTGACATTTGGTTAGGTAAGACAAAATATCTGGAATCCAGTTGGTCCTATACAAGCATGTTTACCACTTATATCAGGTCCTGAAATTTGAAATAATCCAAGAGTGTGGATTATTAGCAAAAGTTTTAGCACCACCAAAATTGACTTCAAAAACTTTGTCTCCTATTTATTTTTTCTTTTTGTAAGAAGGGGTATATCAGTTAGCTTTTGCTATAGAATAAACCACCCACAATATTAGTGTCCTAAAACAACAGTCATTTATGAACTTGCAATAGTATGGGTTGGCATTTTGGGCTGGGCCCAGTCGGACAGTTTTTTTCCAGGTGTCTCCTGGGCTCACATTCACTGCTGCAGTCCGCTAGGGGCAGGCTGGTACTGGATGGCCTTCTTCACATGTTTCACTGCTGACTGCAAGGACGGAGGCAACTGTGTCATGTGTCTCTAGTATCAAGCAGGCTAGTCCAGGCTTCTTCACATGGCAGCAGCAAGGTAGGGGATGCTCCATGGCACAAGTCTCTGCTTCTGTCATGGTTGCTGAAGTATGTCACATGCCCAAGGACTGATAGCAAGAAGTAGATAGATATATATATATACCACCTCTTCCTAGAAGGAGCTGTGAAGTCACATTGTAGAAGGGTGTACATATAAGATTAGGAGGGATTGGTGATCATTTTTTGGGATTTACTAGAAGGGCTTCCTAAAAATCATTTTTTAAAATCAAAATATCACAGAGCCAAGAAATTTCAAGGTTAAATCACTGAATTAATGTTTTTCTAACTTTTTAGCCTGAATTCCTAAAGTAGTAGTTCTCAGTTTTGATATGGGTAAGAATGATCTTCTATGCCTTTTGATATGCAGATTCCAGCATTCTTTCCTTACCCAATTCTGATTCAGTGTATTTTTTTTTTTTTTTTTTTTTTTTTTTTGCGGTATGCGGGCCTCTCACTGTTGTGGCCCCTCCCGTTGTGGAGCACAGGCTCCGGACGCGCAGGCTCAGCGGCCATGGCTCATGGGCCCAGCCGCTCCGCGGCATGTGGGATCTTCCCAGACTGGGGCACGAACCCATGTCCCCTGCATCGGCAGGCAGACTCTCAACCACTGCGCCACCAGGGGAGCCCTTGATTCAGTGTATTTGGAGCGAGGTCCATGAATCTTGTTTTTTTTAAACTTACGTATGTATTGTAATGTAGGAGATCTAGAAGGACTGCATTTTTCTGAAGACAGAATAGAAATGGTATGCATGCTAGTGTCTGGACAAGAAGTATGAGGAAATCTGTTGAAAGCTTGCATTTCTTTGAAATTCATGTTTTATCTGAAAAAAAAATTAAATAATATATGGTTTTCTTTAATCTCTAGCTAAACTCAAGTTAAACTCTGGTGAGTTAAATTCCTGTTTTTCCCATGTGATAAATTTTCTGTCATGTAAATAAACTTAAAGAGTATGAAAACTATTTGTTAAAATATATATTATAGAAGTGCAATGTGTTGTTTTAATTGATAATATACCTTCCATGAAGTCAGATCTTGTATGAAGCATTTGTCTAAAAAAGATCTTTTTTTTGATTTTGAACATTGTGGATTTGAGAAAAGTGAGCAGATGAAATAGGGAAGTAGCAAACTAGATTTTTTCCAAGTGATATATGTGCTATTTCTAAATAATAAATTAGGAAAAATTATATTTAAGTTCTAACTCTTTGGCCAAGTGCGTTATTTATGTGAAAATGATTGGATAAATATTTCAATAAAATACTTTGTATTGCTAGTAATTTTATATTTTAACTTGTAAATTTGACTTATATCTGCTTAAATATAGGTAAACCATATGCTTTATATGCTAGCTAGGCAAATAATCTCTACCAGTTTATAATCCACTTGTTGAAACAACACCATGAAAACTAACAGTTTACCATGGAGCAGACCACTAGATGTATATATGGTTAGAAAACAAGAGACAAATTTATGTTTAAAAACCTTTATTTTGGAGTAATATTATCAAACAGTCCTGGGAAATATATTGAGTTTAACACCTTGTGGTTATATCTGCTTATTTGATTATTGGGTTGAAACTATGGATTTGTCCTTAATAAAATCCCAGAGGAAAGAAACTCTTTTCCTTGCAACTTCGTATAGAAAATCACAGGAAGACTTCTGGAGAAGGGTTCTGCCTCTGGAGACGGACTAATTAAACAGTTTTATTATCATCTAATAAAAAATTCTCAGTATGCTGTTTGCCATTTTATTTTCTGAAAGCATAAGAAAAATTGAAATATTATTGGTCCTATCTTATGTCCTGTGAAGATAATATCAGTATGTCATATGTCTCTTGGTAAATCCTATGCTTGGATGCCAGGTAGAAATCCTGATGAATCCTTTTATAATCCTGATGCAAAGTCAATGCCTACTTTATTTCACTGGTCATACATTTTGCTTCCAGAATAGGTTGGGGACCTCTTCTTTTCCCTTGTGCTTCCTTTCAGGAAACTCATTGTAAAGATGCGAATTAAGAAGGATGTTATTAAGCACATTTCTTATTTGTTAGCTAGGAAGTAATTCATAGTCCAAGTGAGAAATATCAGTCTTCCCTTTTTAAGTAAAATTCTCTCATTGTGAAATTTTAAAATAAGAGGTTTAATAACTAAGGTTTAAATTTAATTTAAATGTTTTAAATAAATTTACTTATATATAAGCAGTGTGAGTAACTGCTGAGACTTCAGGTACCTATTGACTCATTCATTCATCCATTCATTCATCTACCTCATCAACATGGTCCTTAGAATGAATTATAGAACACAGCTGAAACTATATTTCAGTGTCTTTTCTCACAATGCATATGCCTGATGGTCACTTACCGGTGATAATAATGTTCAGTTATCAGTTGCATGACATTCAGTTAATAGTGACAAGGATCTTGCAACCAGAGCATGGCTCTCTAATGTGGAAATGAGCTGTTTTCTGATGGGTTTGTTTGCATGTGAACAATCCTATGAGCATGAAGCAAATTTAGATTAAAGAAAAAAAAAACCTTTAATGATCATTGAAACCAACTGAAATGTCAGTGAACTTTGAGAAATCCAATTATGAGGCCAATGTGAAATTATCAGCACAGCAAAATAAACAAAGCATCTGGACCTGTCTAAAGCCCGTTAGAGTCCTAAAAATACATTAGATTAAGATAGTATCTTGACTTTATGAATTAAAATGAAAGAGAGAACAGAATTAGTTGCCCCTCTGGTAGTGATTTGTTTCTCTTGATCGGGGGAATTCAGTGCCCCATAATTCTGATGGTTTTTTATAGCCTAAATGCTTTTCCAGATTGATACGGATCCTGTTGGCTCATTTTCAGAAAGTGTTTTCTGGCTGTAAATAAATCAGTTCTGCATGTGGGTCAACATATATAGGAAATCAAGGTTACAATGCTGTGTGTGAGTGTGTGTGTGTGTGTGTGTGTGTATACATATCTTACAACTTAGTGTCGTTTAAAATGATTTCTTGTACTATATGTTGTTCCATTGACGTTTGATGTGAGCTACATAAGAGATGGGAAAAAAATAAGTCCAAAAGGGTATCTAATTTTTTATGATTATCTCATATTTTTTTAGATATCTGCCTTTATTTTTCAACTTTCTAATTCATCCCAACTAATAGAGTGAAAAATGCATTACTTTTATGGAAAGGCTGTTTTTTATTATTCACAGTTATATAGTTAGCTATATCAATCTTAAATATCTCACCACTTTCCATCTGGGCACCGTTCCAGTATTTTAAGCCACTAAATATAATGAACATTGGAGATTAAATCCGAGTTCACAGTGTCCCTAAGAGTGACCAAATCTCATACTGTGCATCAAAAATGACTGCCTCATAATTTTCTCTCTAAAAATATGTGAACGTCTCTCAGACCTTAGATGTTGGAACAAATGATAGATTTTATAATTTTATATGATATTTTGAATATAAAACCTCTCTCCCTCTGCCTCTCTCCATGTCTCCCCCCAACACACACACACACACACACACACACACACACACACACACACACACACACACACCTATAAAGGCAATTACAAAAATGAGTTAGTTTAAAATTCATTTCTTTAAAATAAAAATCAATACATTGTTTCCTCCAACATAATCATGTTGGCATCTGGGATTCTGTTTCTTTCCTTTATTTAGTAAATATTTCTTAAGTATTGAGCAGCCACAACGTAAGATGCTGGATAAATAGTGGAAACTAAAATAATATAGTCCTGGCATTTGCCAAACTTAATGTCTGTTGCAGGAAACAGGTTAACAAACAAATATCAAATTATAAATGAAGGGAAGTGAGAGATACTATAAAAACTAATAAAGAAAGGAGCTATTTTATGTTGACTGGTCATGGAAGACGGCTCCAAGGAAGTGGAAATCAAAGTGAGGACTGGAGCAGTCTGCCCTTCAGTGTGCTGTGCAGTGTGTTGTTAGCTGTGTTGGGGGTGGAGAGCAGGGTTGGAAGGGGGAGAACTGCCTGTTCCGTGAACTGAAAGGAGGCCGGTATGGCTGGAAGCCAGCAGTCAAAGGAGACAGATGAAGCTTAAGTGGATAGGTAACTTCCAGAACATTTGACGAGGCTTGGATTTTATTCTAAGTACAACAGGAAGCGTTTGCAAGGCTTTAGCCTCGCCTCATGTTAGGGCACATTAAGCTATATGGTTCCCTTTTATTTCCAGGAAAATACTTATCTAAAACTTGATAAAGAAATTTGGAAATCTGGGCATGAAGTTTGTATGGATTAGCTATGGTTTGAGAGACTGGTCATTCTAGAACCAGAGAGTAGGTGGGCTTCCCATCATTCTGAAAGAGGGAGATGGCTTTCCCATGTTGGGATACTCTTCAGCTAGCTGCAAAAAGGAACTGGTTCTGCCCTCATTACTATCAATACTTACACTAGAAATGATTTTTTCACTAGTCCTATAGGATAAATTGATGATGTATATCTTGTTTTCATTTGAGCATCTATTTGATAAAAGCTTATGGTGAGATAGAGTTTTTGAGAATATAATAATTCTAAAATCCAGAGGGGCTCTAAAAATCATAAAACATTTATTTATTCAAGTACCAGCTATTGCAACAGTGTCCAATAGAAGTTTCTGTGATGATGGGAATGTTCTGTATCTGTACTGTCCAGTATAGAAGCCAGTTCTCACAGGTGGCTTATTGACTATATAAAATTTGGCTATGAGACTGAAGAACTGAATTAATAATTTTATTTTATTTTAATTAATTTAAAAGTTAGAAGCTGCATGTCACTAGTGACTACTGTACTGAACAGCCTGATCCAGTAGGTACTTACCATGAGTTCTCAGTTGGGCAGGCCAGCAGGAAATAAAATACACAGAACCTGCTTTCTAAGGGTGCACAGACTTATAAATATGATAAGATGTACATGTGAATCTCTAGAATATAACATAGAAAGTGAGAAGCACATCAGAGTTTTGGGTTAACCACTAGAGGTTTCAGAAGAGGGATTGATGCTTTTTGGGTGAGAAACCAAGGGACAGTGGTGGAGGAAGTGGCAGTGGTCCTAAGCTTTGAAGGATGGGCAAGGTTGTTAACATGTGGGATTAGAATGAAGGGCATTCAGACAAAGGAACCAAGAGGAGAGGAGGAGAAAGGAGTCAGCATTATAGACATGGAAATAATAATAATAATATAGTAATAGCTAACATCTGCCAAGTGTTTACTATGAGATCTTTTTAAGAGCTTTACACGCATCAATTAATTCACCACTTTCTAAGGTTAAATGCCATCATTGAATCTCAATTATTATCATCCTCAATCTACAGATAAGGAAACTGAGAGTGAGAAGGTCAAACACATTTCCCAAGGTTGAGGGGTAGTGCCAAAGCCATGATCTGAACTCAGGAAATCTGAGACTCAGGCACAAAGTGCTCCAGATGGAAGCTTGAAGATCAAGTAATAATGAAAGGAATAGGATATGGAAAGCAGATAGGCAGACACAGTTCTTCACAAGGAATCCTACACAGGATGGCAGGAGGATGAGAAAATAATAAGGACTTTACAGGTGAGGGGTTAAGGAGAGAACAAAGAAAGTGCTGTGTGTTGGGAGATAGGGTTGGAGGACGTGTCATGGAGGAGGTGTGATCAGCAGACTGTAAAGACCTCTGAAGTCTAAACCTCCAGCCTAAGCCTTTCTATAGACATTTTATTTGACCGGGGGTGAGGGTTGGCGGGGGGCGTCTTTCACCTTTCAGTTTCCTAATTGCTTCCTCTTCTTTTTGATTGTTTCCCTTTCAAAGATGAATTGTATTACAGCTTGTTGAATTCCTAAGGTTTAATAAAATATCCCTGGATATTCAGAGTTACGGTCACTATTAGCTAGAAATAGTTAATTGCAGTATGTATGATGAGGGGTCATCATCACCCATCATATATACTGTGTTAAGGGTCATTTCTGTAGTGCCCATTCATGTGGTGATTTCTTCCAAACCCACAGTTGGTTTCTGTTACAATCACTTTTTAAAATGATATAATAATTTTAGGTTTGATTTTGGATGGGAGCAAAAGTACCCCAATGTTCCCACCAGCAATAGCTTTGATAGTAGAAACATTTCAGTCTCCCAAGGGACCTGCCTGTGCAAGTCATCTTCATTACTGAAATCAAGTCACCTGCCACAAAGACAAAACTGGATTTAAAAATTTTTATTTGTAAATACAACTAATCTACAGTTTTTTCTTATGGAAAAACCTAATTTGTACCTACAATTGAGGAGATATTTCTAGAGATCATAGCAGCTGGTAGCCTAGATGGGACAGATGGTCCAAAGCTTTTTAATGGGGGGAAGATAATGTATTGGCTTGGAGAGACCTGAATAAGAGACTTCATGAACTCTGTTTTTCATTTAAAAACTGTTCTATAATAATATTTTCACAAGCTGTACTTTCATAAGAATGGAGACTAGCTTTTTAAACATAATCATTTGCATCCGGCTTTTATCAAGTGATAAAAATGATAAAACAGCATTTTTTTTTCTGTCTCAATGCATACTTGTAGATATGTCTACATATCCTCCGAAAATAATTATGCTGTTTGTTAAAGCTAGAGGTCAGAGTTTCGTTTTGTTTTTTTTTTTAATCTTACTTGAAAACTCTGAGGATTCTATCACTTAAAGAAATATTAGAGCTTTAGTGATCTTTACTAATAATGGTACTGGTGATGATGATGTGGTGGTGATGATTTCACTAATAATGATACAAAGCCTATTCTTCCATTGTAAAAGTTTTTACATATATTTACATATTTGTTCCTTTTATTATTTATTGTTTATCCCATTTATTGTTTTCTCCATTTTACATTTTTATCCTCATTTTACATTGCATGTTTAATGCTCACATGTATATTACTATCTCCATTTTACAGATAAGGAGATAGAGGCACCAATACATCAAACACCTTGCCCAAGACCATATAGCTAATTAGTGCTTGAGCCAAGAGTCAACTAGCAGATAGTTCTAGACTCTCCATTCTTAACCCAATGTACACTATGACCATAGGGTTTCTTATGACTGATTAAATGAATTAATCACATGTATAATTTGTATAATTCTTTATAGTTTACCTAGTACATTTGTTTATATTATCTGACTCCCTGAAACTATGAAGTTGGTGAAAAATGGATTTAAGAAGGAGTGCATGACTTAGCCAAAAATGCACAGAAAACTCTTTGGTAGAGCTGGGATTCATTCCTCAGTTTTATGGCAACAAGTCCATGTCAATTTTAATAGTTTCTGCTGGAGCAGGACATTATATCCTGTGGGACTGAACATTGAGACTGTCATTACGGACATCGTGTGCCTGGAGGAGACACGTGCTCTTAATTTTCTTTTTAATTGGAGTATAGTTGCTTCACAATGTTGTGTTAGTTTCTGCTGTACAACAAAGGGAATCAGCCACACACATGTGCTCTTAGTTTGACGGTAGTGACAGGATTTGTGAAGTTTGGTTAAATGGAGCTTCAGGTCCCTCTTCTGCTTAGACCTGTGTCAGCCTGAAAAGGCCCCTCTTTAGTCTTTTGGTCTTGTTGGGGTTCAGTCAACTCCATTGATGCCTGGAGAATATATTAGATATTACTAAACTTTTAAGTTAGTATGTCTGCTTAAGTATCCTTTTGATTAAGGATCCATGACATTTCATAGAGTCTTAGACTGGAAAATATTAGATTAGAAAGATGTGCATTATAAGTCTATGATCCCAGTGCAGCCTTGAAAACCTGGCTTATCTTCTCTGAGCCTTGCCTTCCTCACCTCTAAAAAGATAGTAAATAAACTGACATAGAAGAATTTCTCTATTACATGAAATGGTGTGTATAAAGCACATAGCACTATGCCTGGCATATGAGAGGCACTCAGTACATCTGGAAATTATTTTTAGCATTATATTTCATTCAGTGGTAACTCTAGGACATCAATGATTATACCTTAACACAGAAACCAGAAAAAGTGCTTCATGACACTGTTTCAGGGCGTGTTTCTATCTCTGCATTAGTTGCTCATCTAGTGAAGGATAAATAGGTGTCTGAAGGGGGTATGCCCTCCTTCAGTTACTCTTTACTGCATTTACTGTGTTATAGCATCTGTGTATGCTATAATGATAATTTTGACATAATGGAAATGTAGCTCTTATTTATTTTAAAGGGTTTTCATATGCAACCAAAATAATATGTTGGTGTTAGTCTACCGGTTTCTCTCCTTAGTACTCTCTACTTATGTTTGTTTATGGTTTTGTACCAGTGATAACTGGGTATGTGTTCTTGAATTGCTATACTTGTGTTAAGTTTCATAGTTTGTGACCACTGGGCAGGTTTCTTGAAAGTTTTTCTCTAGGATGATGCTATGGACTGAATGTTTCTATCCCTCCAAAATTCATATGTTGAAATCTCACCCATAATGTGATGGTATTTGGAGATGGGGCTATGGACTGAATGTTTCTATCCCTCCAAAATTCATATGTTGAAATCTCACCCATAATGTGATGGTATTTGGAGATGGGGCCTTTGGGAGGTAATTAGGTTATGAGGTTGGAACTTTCTTTCTTTCTTTTTTTTTTTTTGCGGTACGCGGGCCTCTCACTGTTGTGGCCTCTCCCCCTGCGGAGCACAGGCTCCGGACGCGCAAGCTCAACGGCCATGGCCCACGGGCCTAGCCATGTGGGATCCTCCCGGACCGGGGCACGAACCCGTGTCCCCTGAATCGGCAGGTGGACTTTCAACCACTGCGCCACCAGGGAAGCCCGAGGGTGGAGCTTTTGTGATGGGGTTAGTGACCTTATAAGAAGAGACTTGAGAGAGCTTACTTCCTCTTTCTGTTCTCCACCAATGGCCTTACCAAAGGGGGTTCTAAATTCTTTAACATTATGTAGGAGCCTGAGATCTTTATATGTTCTCGTGGTTGATTTTCTATCACAAGATGTAATGTTAGCACAGACTTGGGTTTGTATTGATTTAAGAAAATAAAGAAATTGACATGTTTTGCAATTTGGATTTATGGACTGGGATTAATTTTCACCCAGTACAATGATTACATAAATAACTCTTACAGAATTTTGATATTTAATAACAAGTCTAACCTTTTGACAGCTGATAGCTCACGATGTTGTCTTATAGTGCTGTTCAATTTTTCATTGTTTGTCTCGTTTTCTGAGCTAGAATGTGAGTCCCTTGAGTACAGAGTCCTTGCATTATTTCTTTGAATCCTCTACAATATTTGGGATATCACTTCAGGTATCTGTTGTTAATTCCCACCATTATATCTTTTTCTGGAGAGTATTATAAAAATCAATATTTATTATTGATACAATGCTTATTTTCCTGGACTCTCAGAAGACTGTGATCAGTTAACAGTACTCACCTTAAGGGGAAAAATAAGAAACAAAGGGGTGGGATAATCTAAAATAGATTTCTGTTTCCCTAGAACTAGATGCATTCTTTTTTTTTATTTTCCTGAGAAAAAGACAAAGGAATAAGGGGATGATTTTGAATCAGTTAAGCTGCATAATATCTATGCTAAGCATAGCTACCAAGAAGGCCCCAATTTTGTTATTACAAATATACCAATTTGTTGGGTATATAGGATACTTATATTTATTTTGTTGAGTCAAATAGTGTACATTTTATCCAGCATACTGTTGCTTACAACTGTTTAGACTTAACTTTATTCAATGATGATTACTTAACTGAAAAATTAACATAACTCATGTCAAACATTAAGAGTATTTGTGGATATTAAGAATTTATGGATAATTGCCACTATTCATTCCCCTTTTGTCTCATTTACAACCATGACAGGGGCTCCCCCTGAGGCCTTGATTGTGTCCATTGAGACACATTACACAGCTTTCTTGGAACCCCCTTAAATGTGCCGATTTAAAATTCCTCCAGTCATCATGCTTACTGTATCCTTATCTGGCCACGTCACATACTCCTTATCTGGGTCAAATCATGCATACTACTTTTATTCAGTCTTTGAGAAAGGAAAAGAAAAAAAAAAGCAGTCAGACCTATAGACCCAAGGTCATTTTAGCTCTTCTTTTTGAAGCTTTCCTTTTTGGACTCTAGTGGGCTAGTACTACTAGCTCTCTTCCCCACATGAATGAAGGGCTCGGTAAATCCTGCCCACTTCTGAGTTTTGCTGTGGCTATACTTACACAAATCCTAAAACAGGATCATAAGAGGAAGGCTTTATTGAAAACACGTGAAGAGCATTATGTTATTATCCATTTAATTCATTCGTTTAGAAGCTTTCTTTAAAATATGAGCTGTGGTTTCATTAAAGTCTAGAAATTTCCTTCTTCTATTCCATCCAATTCCTTATATAGTACCATGTATGTACCCCATGGTGAGTAGTAATGGGAGGATTCAGGCAATAAAAAGATGCTGGATTTTACTGTTATCCATCTTTCTCTAACTTTGGGAGACTGAGGCAGCTTATCTATGTAGGATTAAATGGCATGTTGGATCTTAGGTTTTTAAAGTATTATAAATCTAAAATGTGTTGATATTCATTAAGGAATCCCCAATGCTCTCATTCTGTGTTACATTTGTCCACATTTTTTTGAGCCAGAGGGCTAAGGTTAAGCATGTAATAAATATCTTTCTCTGCTTAGTATACGTGCTAATACTTGCTCTTCCCTCTTTCCCTACCCTGTCCCTACCGAAAGAGCAAAATGGGAACAGAATATGTTGGGACCACAAAAAGGTATTTAAATGCTAACTCAGTGGTTGGTATTGGAGGATAGCAAAATCTTCATTTCCCCTTACCATGATCATAGCTTTCTTAATTTGTTGACCTTACTCAGACTCTTACTCAAGGATTTCTTGTTGCTTGGTATTTGAAATATAAAGGAATTTGTTTCCTCTCTTTTGGGAAAACAGTGGCCTAACTATCGGTCAGTCACCTTCAGTAATAGTCCTTCTCTCTTGTCAAAAGTTTGTAGGTACCAGGGAGAATTTTCTGATTTGTATGGGGTTTGGGTGGAGAGAAGGTGGGCGAGGAGTGGATAAAGATTTAGAAGAGAGAACAGACTCCTAGGAATCCTATTGCCTGCTATGTAATTTACTAGCTCTGTGATTTTATACAGTTTAATCCTCTTTGTACAACTTCCCATATTTATGAAACTGAGGAGTCTGTGTTGTATATACTTTACAGGATGACATGAAGTCATGTGCATATGATCTCTCCAAATGTGGTGTGCGTTGAGTGATAAATAAATGATAGTTTTATTATTTTTTTCTCTTATCTTTATCTTCTTTCCCCAAAAGGCTTTGCTTGCCTATGTTTCACAGTCTCCACTAGTGCCACTCCCCTTCATGGTGTCTTTCTCCATTCTCTTCGTCCTCTAACCCTAGTCCTTCCTAGTGAGCTGTTAAACTGGAGGCTCTGGAGTGAGCCATTGAATTGTAAAATGTCACTTCCATCTACATTACCTTAAAAGGAGGGCATAAGTTCTAAGCATAGTAGGCAGTTATATGGTCTGTATGATTCTTTGGTTAATGCTTCACTTCTCTCTGGGATGTCAGCTCTAAACAGGCAGGCCTGGACCTCATTAATTAATTCCCTTTCAAATCCCAAATGCCTAACACAATGTCTGACCCATCAGAGAGGTGCTGTACAAGTAAAATAAACTCATGACAGTAATCCTTAATATGTAAAGTAAAAATAACTAAGCAGGAGTGAAAACTTCCTCTGGTTTGAATAAGTAACTAAACCATAGACACGCTAAGCCTATTAGGGGTATACGACATAATATGAGGAGTGTCTTGTGTCATGTGATACACTAGATGAATGCCCAGGCGTGCATGAGGAAGCCTGGGAAGGTTAGAACCCTAAATTCAAAATGTGTTAGGTGAACCCATGCTTTCATATCCAGAGGGATTTATTCTGGACCTATTGCTTCATTGAGGAAACATATTTCCTGAAACCTTTGAGCTGTGAAGCCCAGCTTTGTATGTCAGGAATTCTCTGTTTTTAGAGAGTTTCTTTTCAGAGTAGCTTTTCCCTTGAGAAGTTCTAGCAGAGCTTTTGTGGCTTCTTTGTTTTTCTAGATTAGAGTGCAGGTCAGGTCATCCCCAAATTTTGGGGAGAGCCACCCCCAAAATAACAGATTTAGAGCTAATGGAATCATGTTCATGAAAGAGAAATGAAAGCAAACAGAATCTAGAGGGAATTCCAAACTTTGAAGATTTTCATTAAAATGGACCTTACAGATCATTTATGACCAGCCATTTATTTTATATCTTAACTATCCATGACCTAGGGAAAATGAGTGATGAAGGCAAATCCTGGTCCATGTTGGGGAGTGACAACATCAAAACTATACCTCAGATTCTGAAACCATTGATTACCATTCATCGTACCCCCTGATAAATACATGCCAAAATTCTAGGTGGCAGAATTTTCATCGTGATTAAATTACATTTTTTATATCATTTTCTTATCTTACCAAACACTTTGGACAATCATATGCAATCTCAACTTTCAGGGCAGTACAATATTTTGTCCATTCAGCTTATTCCTAAATTCTATGTAAAGTTCTGCATGCAGGTATCTTAGTTACAGAAGCAGTGTTAAGGCCAGGTTCCAGTTTCCATAGTTGCCCTTGACTGAGGGTGCACCAGGAGCCCATTTTCATTTCAGTGAGCAGTTCGTGGATGCAGCTAGTTGCGTGCGTAATGAGGATTAGAAAGGTCAAAACTTTTGTTCCATTAAGTGGTTCTCTGAATAATAGGGAACTTTAATGCCAGTTGGCCAGTGGAGGAACATTGGCACAAATATAGAAATGACTTGACACATTATTTAATGTTCTCATCATCCTGGAGCCATGGTTTATTGATATGGTTTCTGGGAACCTCCTCTATATTCCTAGAAAGACTAGGCTCTTGAATTAATTAGTAACCATCAACTTGTATTAATTGTATAGGTGATCTTGGGGTGGTTTACTTATATGCATGCCAAGCCTTGTCCTTCAGACGAGCCCATAGTCCTGGTGGTTGGGACGGGCTGTGCTTGCTAACTGTCCAGGGCTCAGGATCAGTGTGGCTGGAAGGAGGAATTGTTCTGCTTCCCGTATTCCTCAAGAAATCGTCCCTAAAAGGGGAATATTTGCAGTGGCAGATCGTAGAGAGATGGCATAGATGAGGATTTTTTTTTTTTTTAACATCTTTATTGGGGTATAATTGCTTTACAATGGTGCGTTAGTTTCTGCTCTATAACAAAGTGAATCAGTTATACATACACATATGTTCCCATGTCTCTTCCCTCTTGCGTCTCCCTCCCTCCCACCCTCCCTATCCCACCCCTCCAGGCAGTCACAAAGCCGTGAGTCGATCTCCCTGTGCTATGCGGCTGCTTCCCACTAGCTATCTACCTTTTCGTTTGGTAGTGTATGTATGTCCATGCCTCTCTCCCGCTTTGTCACAGCTCACCCTTCCCCCTCCCCATATCCTCAAGTCCGTTCTCTAGATGAGGATGTTTTAGAGTGAGACTACAGGAAAAAGGGTAAAAAACCTAGGAGCCCAGTTAGGTAAACCACAAATCTAGATATAGTTCCACCAACTTTTGTTTTTTAACAGCTTTATTGAGGTATAATTTACATACCGTAAAATTCACCCATTTTAAGTGTACTATTCAAATGATTTTTAATAGGTTTATAGAGTAATACAACCGTTAAGACATGAGGTTATTCAAAAGGCTCTGGATTCCTCTCCTTCCTCAGCCCAACATACTGGGTGGGAGAATCCTCAAAGTGAGATTTTAGTTTCTACTGGAGATTAAAGCTAGTGAAACAGTATTTTTAATTTGTGCTTTTTGTCTTCTCCATTAAATTATATTCCCTGCTCTGTATTCAGGTAGAAATTGTAAATCTGTTCTTAGGTTTCTACAGTTCAGGTTTGAATTTATTGTTTATTTGTGCGTGGAATGGGGTTAGAATGGGCAAGAACGACGTTATATGTTTAGGAAAGTAAATGCTAGTGTAGTGAGAGATAATAAAGTCTTTATCAAGTCGCAATATCTTATAATTTAGCTTTTTTCTTATAAAACCTGTGATCTTACATATGTTGTTATAAAGTTACGAATATAAATTTTAAAACTCTCTGGAATCATAGGTTTGCTTTTTCTTTTTTTTTGCATCTTTATTGGAGTATAATTGCTTTACAATGTTATGTTAGTTTATGCTTTATAACAAAGTGAATTAACTATATGTATACATATATCCCTGCATCTCCTCCCTCTTGTGTCTCCCTCCCACCCTCCCTATCCCACCCCTCTAGGTGGTCACAAAGCACCTAGCTGATCTCCCTGTGCTATGCGGCTGCTTCCCACTACCTATCTGTTTTACATTTGGTAGTGTATATATGTCCATGCCACTCTCACTTTGTCCCAGCCTACCCTTCCCCCTCCCAATATCCTCAAGTCCATTCTCTAGTAGGTCTGCGTCTTTATTCCCGTCTTGCCCCTAGGTTCCTCATTACCATTTTTTTTTTTTTTAGATTCCATATATATGTGTTAGCATACGGTAGTTGTTTTTCTCTTTCTGACTTACTTCACTCTGTATGACAGACTCTAGGTCCATCCACCTCACTACAAATAGCTCATTTCATTTCTTTTTATGGCTGAGTAATATTCCATTGTATATATGTGCCACATCTTCTTTATCCATTCATCTGTTGATGGACACTTAGGTGGCTTCCATGTCCTGGCTATTGTAAATAGAGCTGCAATGAACATTGTGGTACATGACTCTTTTTGAATTATGGTTTTCTCAGGGTATATGCCCAGTAGTGGGATTGCTGGGTCATATGGTAGTTCTATTTTTAGTTTTCTAAGGAACTTCCATACTGTTCTCCATAGTGGCTATATCAATTTACATTCCCACCAACAGTGCAAGAGGGTTCCTTTTCTCCACACCCTCTCTAGCATTTATTGTTTGTAGATTTTCTGATGATGCCCATTCTAACCAGTGTCAGGTGATACCTCATTGTAGTTTTGATTTGCATTTCTCTAATAATTACTGATGTTGAGCAGCATTTCATGTGCCTCTTGGCCATCTGTATGTCTTCTCTGGAGAGATGTCTATTTAGGTCTTCTGCCCATTTTTTGATTGGGTTTATTTTTTAAATATTAATCTGCATGAGCTGTTTATATATTTTGGAGATTAATCCTTTGTTGATTTGTTTGCAAATATTTTCTCCCATTCTGAGGGTTGTTTTTTCGTCTTGTTTATAGTTTCCTTTGCTGTGCAAAAGCTTTTAAGTTTCATTAGGTCCCATTTGTTTATTTTTGTTTTAATTTCCATTTCTCTAGGAGATGGGTCAAAAAGGATCTTGCTGTTATTTATGTCATGGAGTGTTCTGGAATCATAGCTTTTTAAAGTGGCAGGAGGCTAAAGTAATCTTCATATCTATTTTCGGGCCAGTGAAATATTGTCCAGAACATGAGACTGTTGAAGTTTAGAGCGTCTGCATTTATTCATTCATTTTCTCATCAATTATTTGAGTGAATTCTGCATTCAAGCCACAGAGTTAACTGTTAGTGAGAATTAAAAAAAAAAAAAAACAAAACAGGTCCCCACTCCTGTCAGCTGAGCTGGCCTGGCTCTCACAGCAAACTCATGGTGTTTACCCATTTGACATACATACTCAATTTCCCAGAATACCTGCATCACATGGAGTCACCACGTGATCATGATGGAGTGAGGCAAAAACAAGACAACTCCATAATCATGTCTGATGACAGACAAAACGAAAGCACAGCCCAAACCACAAAAATGGCAAAGCATGCCTCTTTCCCAGCTTATGGGGAGACTGCTATCTTTACCAGTGAGCCGACTGCTGTTTCTTTACCAATTATAGTTTTAACTTCACATTGCCATTCTTGCCTCCTAAATAAAAACAATTCACATATCCAGTCATCCCATTGCCCTTATTTTCTAACAGCACCCAGTCTAGAGCAAAATCACATTTTTCTTGCCTCTTCCACAAAATCATCTAACACAAATCCAAATCCTAAAACAAGCTCCTCTTAAATACCCTCTACTGAGATGCCCGCACCCACAGTTCCACATGGTAGCTGTCTTTTACTGTATGGGCCAGTAAGTCTGACTTTACTTGACTACTGATCTGTCCCTTGTTGTCTCTGACTGGGGGTCATTGACAACAGTGCTGGAGGTAAAACAGATGTTGTATCAACTCACATTGACCTTTCTTTCTTGTCAGAGAGACAGACATTATTAACAACTTGCTAATTAGTGGATAATTGCCAATGAAATCAATGCTTTGCCAAAAGGGATTTGGCTGTATATGCAGCAGGGGTTTGGAAGCTTCACTGAGGAGACGTCTCTTGAGCTAAGACGTGAGAAGGATAATAAGGGGCTGATGTGAAGGGTCAATGGAAAGAACCTGAGACTGGAGAAAGTGTTGCTCTGGAGAATCTGAGCTAAGACTAGATGGAATAGAGGGCAGGGAGGGATAGGGGCAGATGAGGTAGGTTTTAGAGGTCTGGATGTTGAATGTTTAAGCTTTTCTTCCAAAGAGCAGACAAAAACCGTTGAAGGGTCTTGAGGAGGATCATGATGTTATCATATCACAGTGCATTGTGCAAAGATTTTTGGATGTTGTATAAAGAAGATATTGGTGAGAATTCACAGTGGATGCGGGGAAACAGGGTAGGAGGTTTATTCAGGTAAGAAATAATGAAAGTGCAGATTACAACAGAGGGTGTAAAGGTGGAGAGGTATAGACTCATTTTGGATATACTTTATTATGAAGCTAAATAGGATTGGGTAATGGGTTAGGGGTGGGTTAATGTGAGGAAGGGAGAAGTATTCTGACTTGGGCAACAAAACAGGTGGTGTGGTGTCATTCATTGGCTTGATAAATGCTACATCTACTGACTTCACTAATGTTATAAAACTACTAAATGTTGGAACTAAAACTCACAGAAAGGTTTGTCTTCTGGAGCAAACCTTTCTGCCTTTTACTTTCAACCCTTGTTTGTATTATAAAAAGAAGTAAAAGGGAAGATGTGGAGCTAGGAGACTTCCAGAACAGGTTCATGGATTGGAATGCAGCAAGCAGAGACATTGTCTTGAAATATAGCATCATGCTGTAATAATCATTTTTAAAGCTCTTTTTACATTCTGAGATCAATTATTTTAAATCAAACTCTGATTCCCCTGAACAGGAAAGGGTATTTTCTGGAAGTAGGTGAGGGTGGAGGTTGGAGAGAGGAGAATGAGGTTGAGGAAATGTAGTTGTATGTATGGAAACCACCTCTTTCCCTTAGATTTCATTAGAATTGGGACTCTGTGGTTTTAAATTAATGAGTCATCCTTTCATTCATTCACTCAACTTTTATCTTCATTCAAAAACATTTCTAGAGTGATTAATTCCCATGTCCTCTGCTAGAAGTTGAAGATAAATAACAATGAGTAATTGTTAGATAATGTAGAGTATGGCCAAGGAGTCAGGAAACCTAGTTTTAGTCTCAGCTCTATTTCTGTTTTTCTGTATGTTTCTTTAAATAATTTATTCTTTCTTTTATTTTACTGACAGTATGGGAGTAAAAAATACATATCCTGATTACCTCATAGGTATCTACCTTTATTCTGGAAAGGAAAAACAAAAAAAGTTTCCCCCCAAACTGATGGGCAACATTAGGGAGGCAGTTTTACACTCTGAGCTTCAGTTTCTTATAAAATGAGGATCATATTATTGCTTTTCTAACATTTTCAGAATAAATAAATAAGACATGTAAAACTATGTTAAATATGAAATAGTCTAAATCATAAATAGTAGTCATAGTAAATATTAAAACACCAAGAAACCTAAAATATTTATTATTGAAGAAAGTCATAGATTTTAGCATTTTGGACACAGTGGACAAATGTTTTCATTTTGATTTGTAAGGTAAATAGATGTCCCTAGGTCTTAGTAGCATGGGATTATGAAAAATTAGAGTAAAATTAATTCCCACAATCTTTCTCCCATGAAAAACTTCATGGTTATAGTCCCTTTTTTACCTATCCATGCCATCTAAAATATGTGCTTTTTTAATGTCTTGAATTCTGTTTGTTCTCTATTCTTTTCCTCCCATTTTTTTCTTGATTTCTGTCTGTGTAGCTCCTAAGAGCAGTGTTTCATCACAGCTGTCTCTAAGAGAGAGCTGCTTCCCAGCCCAGCTTCTATATCCTCGTGTCACACAGCTGCATAAAAACACCCTTCATGTGCCAATTATCACCACTTTCCAAGTAGTGTTCCAGGCAGATGTGCTTTGTCACTCGTGTCCCAAACTGGTATTGCTTTGGCCACAAATCTCTGCATAGTGTCTTAAACCATTTCATGGCACAATTTCCATAACCACTCATCTAATGTCAGGTCCTTCCCTCTCTTATCCCAGATACAAAATAAAAAGCAGGCCATTTTGTGGAATAGTAGGTGGTCACTGGTTTTATTTTTAAGTTCAGTTGCAAACCACTGCTCTTACCTACTCCTTACCTATTAGTTACCTACTACTGATCATTTATCTACCTATTTTGGAGTTTACTTTTCTTTTTTGACTACATATATTATTTTCTCATAAATTAAAAAAAATTACATGCCAACATACTTTCTATAGTTGATATAATGGGAAAAATACCTTGGACATGAAGCTGTGAAAATCTGTATTAGAATATAGTCTCTTCTACTTACTAGTTAAATCATCTGAGGAAAATACATGAAATTCTCTGAACCTCAGCTTCGTATAAAATGGACAAAACACTTCACTGGATTTTTCTGAGAAATCAGAGAGGATATGTCCAAAAGGACCTTGCACAGTGCTTTGTAAAGTAACTGATTTATAGAATGAATGCAATGAAAATGTTTGCCTCAGGCGGACTAAAGAAAACAAGAGAGATTTCTTATAAGAAATGTTGGCAAATGTGATCACTAGAATTCATTTTAGAAGCTGTATAGCGCTTGATTACCTGAGGCATCAGGGTGGGTTTATGTCCTCCATCACAAGATTGCATGTAATGTTTGGCAATGCATTGTATTCTGCTATATCTGCAATTTATTTTGGGAAAGAGTTTGTATGAGGAGTTCTATTAAAGTAAGCAGTATTGGATTTTTCCTTCAATTCCTCTAGGCCCTGCCTGCTTTATTATTGGCTTACTTGTTTATTTTTCAGATCATCATGTGAACAATGATGAAAGTAAAAATCATTCATTGAAAACAGAATGCAGATGTTTGGGGAGCGGGTGGTTGTCTTAGGGCATATAATTCACTTACTTCTTCTGGTTAGAAAGTTCTATTTTATTTGGAAGTATTTTGCCTTGAGAGTCACTGTTCTATTTGTATGTATGTGTGTGTTTTCTTTAGAAATGATGATAAAGAAATAAGCTTCATAGTATTAATTGATCCAGTCTGGTTCATGTTGTAATCCTCACTTTGGCTAAAAAGGAAAGAAAATGGTGGTAAAAGCCCTTTTGCTAAACATTTAAAAACCCAGTATAAATCTAAAGTGAAGATTATATGCAAGAAATGAATTGCAGCAATCTTCAGTTGAAAACAGTAAAATCAACAATGAAAGTTGCTAGTTACCAAGCCCCATAGCATAGGCAAAATTCCTAGTGGTCTAGAATTAATGTAGTAAATATCCTGATTCAAATAATCTCATTATTAATGACATAATTTTATTAATGAACTGGTAGAATGAACACTTTTAGGGGGAGTGAACTCCTTGCTAGTTCAGAGGTTAGAGAAGGTTCAGGAGCTTTGTCTATGCTCAACTGTCAAAGATTTGTGCTCTATGTAGAGATTATCTTCACGGAAAATTTTTGCTCAAACTGAACAGAGAAAAGAGCAAGACAGACTATACTCCATAAAGAACCTCTACTACAAAACAATTCAAAATACTGAATAAATATTCAAATGCATTGCTGAGCTGGCAAGAATGCAAGGATGATCCTCAGAAGCTAAAAGCGAAAAGGAAGCTGAAATCTGTAGGTGTAAGACTACGGTTCTAGAGCTGTTTTGATTTGCCCCAAGATACCTTCTCATCATGGATGTCTGTGAACTTCTATTTTGATGGCAATAGGGGCATGAGGGAAAGGGAAGAAAGCTTAGAGCCGATGTTAGGTGGGGAACATGAAAATAAACCTCCCCCCTGTTGCAAAAAGCTGGGACCCTCAAGGTGTGCAGAGAATGGGTAACACAAAAACTTTTTGTTTCAAAACTTGGCCATGGATAGAAGGAAAGAGTAGAATTTCCCTTTGGCACTTGTAACTACAATCCAGTCCTCCCATGGGTTAGTTAGTAGGTCAAATTTCTATTAACAGTACATTCCCCAAAACATTCAAGCTTAAAATGTAGTTTAAAGATGTCCACAAGATAATTACAGAAGCAGAACCATCATCAAAAGACCAAAGGGAGTCCAGGAGCCAGTCTCATGTGTTCCAGATAAGACTTACTATTCACATTCTCTTTATATCATTGACAGGAGTAATGAGATCCATTGTACCCATCATCATGTTCAAGCCAGGCCCACAGCAACTTAGATGTCCCAGGTCATCCCTTATCCAGTTAGATTTCATGCACAGTGAGGTTCTTCCCCTGTGGCACTCTACTCTCCCCCTCCCCTATCTCTTTTATTTATTAAAATAGCAGTTATTACCATCTGATATACATTTTGCTTATATATTTGTATGTTACCCCCACTGAAATCTAAATTTCATGCGGGCAGTGCATTTTATTTTTTCTTCACTACTTTATCTCTGGTGCCTAGAACAGTAGCTGGTACATAGGGGATTTTCAGTAAATATTTTTTAAATGAGTAAAGAAATAGACATTCTGGAAATAAAATATGTAATAATTAAAAGTGTGAGGTAGATTTAAACTGCAGATTAGATACAAGTAAGAAAGTATTAACAAACGATGGTAAAAACTGAGGAAATTATCCAGACCAGCAGAGACAGAGAACAGAATGGAAAACATGAGATTAAGAGATATAAAGAGCCACAGGAATCAGACAAGAAAAAGAAATAAAAGGTTTCCAAATTGGAAGGGAAGAGGTAAAACTGTCACTATTTGCCGATGACATAATTCCCCATATAAAGAACTCTAAAGACTCCACACACAAACTATTAGAACTAATAAATGATTTTAGCAATGTAACAGGATACAAGATTAATATATAGAACTCTGTTGCATTTATGTACACCAATAATGAAATATCAGAGAAAGTAAAAAAGAAAAAAATCTCATTTAAAATTGCATCAAAACAAACAAAACAAACAAAAAAAGCACTCTAGGAATAAACTTAACCAAGGAGACAAAAGACCTATATGTTGAAAACGATCAAGGAAATTGAAGACAATTCAAAGGAATGGAAAGCTATCCCATGCTCTTGTGTTGGAAGACTTGATATTGTTAAAACAGACTTACTACTCAAAGCAATCTACAGATTTAATGCAATTCCTATGAAAATACCTATGGCATTTTTTCAGAGAACTAGAATAAATAATCGTAAAACTTCTGTGAAACCACAAAAGGCCCAGAATTGCCAAAGCAACCCTGAGAAAAAAGCATGAAGCTGGAGGTATAACCCTTTAAGACTTCAGACTATACTACAAAGACACAGTGATTAAAAAAACATGGTGTTGGCACAAAAACAGACACATAGATCAGTGGAAGAGAACAGAGATCCCAGAAATAAACCCACACACTTGCAGTCAATTAATCTATGACAAGGAGGCAAGAATTTACAAGGAAAAAAGGAGATCTTTTCAACAAATGGTGTTGGGAAAGCTGGACATCTACATGCAAAAGAATGGAATTGGAACATTCCCTCACACCATATACAGAAATAAACTCAAAATGGTGTAAAGTCCTAAATGTAAGACACGACACCATAAAACTCCTTGAAGAGAACATAGGTGAAAATTCTTTGACATAAATGGTAGTGATATTTTCTTAGGTCAGTCTCCCAAGGCAAAAGACATAAAAGCAAAAATAAACAAATGGGACCTAATCAAACTGAAAAGCTTTTGCACAGAAAAGGAAACCATCAACAAAACTGAAAGACAACATACAGACTGGCAGAAAATATATGCAAATGATGTGACTGACAAGGAGTTAATATCCAAAATATGTGAACAGCTTATACAGCTCAGCATCAGTAAAACAAACCAATCAAAAAATGGGCAGAAGAGCTAAATAGACATTTTTCTAAAGAAGACATACAGATGGCCAACAGGCACATAAAAAGATGCTCAACATTGCTAATTATTAGAGAAATGCAAATGAAAACCACAATCAGGTATCACCTCACACTGGTCAGAACGGCTATTATCAAAAAGTTATCAAAAAGTTACTAAATGCTATAGAAGATGTGGAGAAAAGGGAAACCTTGTACACTGTTGGTAGGGATTTAATTTGGTGCAGCCACTATGGAAAATAGTATGGGGTCTCCTCAAAAAACTAAAAACAGAACTACCATCTGATCCAGCAATTCCACTCCTGGGTAAATACCCAGAAAAAATGAAAACGCTAATTCTAAAAGATACATGCAGCCAATGTTCAGAGCAGCACTATTTATAAGAGCCAAGAAATGGAAGCAACCAAAGTGTCCAGCAACAGATGAGTGGATAAAGAAGATGTGATAACTATATATACACACACACACGCACACACACAACAATGGAATATTACTCAACGTAAAAAAGAATGAGATATTGCTATTTGCAGCAACATGGATGGACCTAGAGAATATTATGCTTAGTGAAATAAGTCAGACAGAGAAATATAAATGCTATATGATATCCCTTGTATATAGAATCTAAAAAATAATACAAATGAGTCTATCTGCAAAACAGAAACAGATTGACAAAGAAAACAAACTTATGGTTACTGAAGGGGAGAGGTTGGTGGGAGGGACAAATTACGAGTATGAGATTAACAAATATAACTACTTTACTTAAAACAGATAAACAATAAGGATTTACTGTATAGCACAGGGAATTACATCCAAAATCTTGTAGTAATCTATAATAGAATATAACCTACCCCCCCAAAAAAAGAGTGTATCACTATGCTGTTTTCCTGAAACTAATACAATATTGTAAATAAACTATACTTCAATAGAAAGTAGAGATATAAAGATGTCTGTTTAAATAGGGAATGTCAGTATTTGAAAAGAGCAGTTTCCTTCCTTGCGAAGTTCTAAATTAAATCATTGGTTATTTTTGTTTGAAGCAGTGAATAGAAGATTCTGAATTATGAGAGATAGATACAAGTCAAAGGGATTTTCAACAAACTTCCTTTTGTTTTCTGTTGACCAAAATGTTCATTCGTTTTTCCCTGTAAGCTGGCTCTAGTAGCGCTTAGTTGTCTTTAACTTCATTCAAAACGATTTTGTTAGATTGTATTGTGACAGCTGTCATATCAGTGTGCATTTAAAATTTGACAAAATTTAAAAAAGAAAGTGGTCTACTGTGATGATTTCTTGACTAAATTCCAGAAAATATCATTCGTATCATCAATTATAGATATTGGTAGGACCCATGGTAGAGACCCTCATCTTGGTAAATCTCAGAGTTGAGAGCCGGTCCAGGCGTTCCTGTGGTGGCTCCATGGGCTCTTCCTCAGCCTACGGGCCTTCCCATGAGTTCTAGACTCTTCCTTGAGCTCATCTCTCAGCTCTGCGGGTCCCTCTGCTCCCCCATTAGCAGTTCACCACTTTTCACTTAATTGACAACTTTTCCCTGCTGCATTTTCTGACGTGGCCTCTCACTTCTGTATGAACCCTGACAGATACAGGGCATTGCAGACTTTGAATTTTTATATTTTACTGGGGGATTCACTCTTTTCATCCTTATTTCTGGGGATTTTTTTTTTTTGGCTTTATGGGCAAGGATATTACTTAATAATATCATTAATTATTACCCACATTGGTTTCTTAGTTACTTTTTGATTCAGATTCTTTTCTATAATTATTTCACAAGTCTAAATGGTCCAGACCTTTGTATCTTTGGCAGAGGTTTGCAACTTTTTCTGTAAATATTTTAGGCACAGACATACATAGTGTCTATCACATGCTCTTCTTTGTTTTCCCTTAAAACCCCTTCTACAATGTATATGTTTATCAAATCATCACGTTATATACTTTAATTATATACAATTACACTTGTTAATTATTTCTCAATAGAGTTAAAAAAAAATCAAAGCTATTTTAGTTATGGTCCATACAAAAACAGTCCATGGGCTGGATTAGGCATGCACTGTAGTTGGCTGACCCTGTTTTAGGTGGTAAAGTCATAGAGAAGCTGGTCTGTGGTTGGGTCCACAGACATGACTAGGTCACTGCTTTCCTGAGACGAGAAGACCTACTTCCTTCATCTATGCTGCACTTAGATGATTGATAGATTGACACCCACTTATAACTTCTTGTTTGTAGTACTGAGAAGAAGGTTTGTCACTTACATAAAAATTACAAAGTAGCAAACCTGCAAAATTGCCCATGACTTAAAACGGGTCATAAAGACACTGAAGAATATCCCGTTCTTAAGTTTCTTCTTCTTGTAACCTTATATTGCGAACATCCTGGCAATGACACCCTCTAAGCCTTTTGTTACCAGATTGTCAAATTAACAGCATATCAAGTCCAATTTTCTTCACTGAAAGAGGAAGGCTTGTCACAAGGTAAATTGCTCCTCAGACTTTAGGACAGGATTTTCCACCCCTGGCACAAGTACCCTTAGACATTTGTTCTGACATCTCTTACAGTGCTTAGCATTGCTTTTTAATTATTCACTAAAAATGTTTGTCTATCCTCACAAAGTTTCTTGATGACATATACTCTGTCTTACTCATCTTTGTGTTCTCAGATTTAGCATTTGTAATTTGTGTATGTGCATGTGTTAATAAAGAAGTGACTGTTGCTCTTAAAATATTTAGCATAGAAAAGAATTTGAAGAAAGAAACCAGGGAGAAAATGGGATTGTGTCTTTGTAGAAGCCTTGTTTCCAAAGGTATGTGGCTTTCAATACATATTCAGTCACTTTGGTAGGAATTTATTTGTGTAACATAATATAACTAAAGGGCTGGCAAATTTTTTTGTAGGAAGCTAGATGGTAAGTATTTTAGACTTTGTAGTCATATAGTCTCTGTCATAACTGCTCTATTCTATCCTGGTAGGGTAAAAGCAGACAGATGATATGTAAATGAATGGATGTGGCTATGTTCCAATAAAATCTATTTGCAAAAAGAGGCAGCATGTTGAATTTAGCCCCTAGATTGTATTTGCTAATTTCTGTTCTAGAGAGAAGGACGGGAGGGAAGCCACTCACTTCTGCCACATGGTTGATGTATAACATATACAACACAGTCAAATTTCTGGAGTTCAGGGGTCTTTCTTCAATGGTGTTGTGAGGGCCTAGACATTGAATTATGCCTCATTACTGTCTCCAGTTCTCTACCTCCTTTGTACCAGGCCCACCCAGCACCATTTACTAACCTGTTTTTAACATGTTAAAGTCAAGATTCACCTTTTATCTAGGAAATAGCTAAGCAATTTGAGAATTCAAATTTAAGTAGGTTCTAGTGTGCCGTTTTGTTAGCCATTGCCTCTTCCTTCCTCCTACAATCAGGTATTGTATACCTTTCTACTCTGGGAACAATACTCTTAACCAATATTAGTATAAAGGATTATCAAAACAAATAAAGTAGGCCCTGATTAGCACTTGGGGAAGTTTTTTCAATTTTAGTTTCATAGAAAAAAGTTTAAGAGTGTGGACTTTGGAGTTGTCCATATCTGGATTAAACTCCTGGCTCTGCCATTTACTAGAATAAGACCTGCCCAAATTACTTCACCTCTTTAAATCTCAGCTACTCCATCTGTAAAAGAGGGACAGTGTGGTGCCTTATCATTAGGTTGTTGTGAATACCACAGGAAATTATTCTTGGAAAGCACTTAGCACAGTACCTGGTCTGTAAGAAGAGCTTGGTAATTGTCACCTATTATCATTACCAATGGTATATCATTAAAGTACCAAACAGGCTCTTGTTGGTATGTTCATGCTTTCAAGACTATAACAGTTTGAAATTATAAGTGTTTTTTCTGGATAGATTGTTATATAAAATCGTTCTCTCTTCCAGGAAAATGTCAGCTTATAGTTGACAAATGAAAAAATTTTGATAGTGCTGTCAAAGATTGGAAGAGAAATTTATTATGTATGGGCAAAAAGTGTTCATAGACCAAATGACTAAGTCAAATATACTAGTAGTCTTTAACCTTCTTAAAGAACTGATTATTTTGCAGCAGAGTAACTTTTGTCCATCCTGATGTTGTTGGTTTGTTTCATGTGTTTTCTAAGCATGAGTAACGTAAGACATTCAATTAGTTTTGGAGAAATGCACAAATATAAAACTGAAACTGAGTGTAATCTATAAATTTTCAGTGCCCATGGAACATAGATTTTTCTTTACTTTCAAAGTCCGTTACCCAAGGGAGCCTATTTGTTTTTCTCTCGCCGTTTAGATAATATGCTAAAAGAATGTCTCTATGAGGCTTCCCTGGTGGCGCAGTGGTTGAGAGTCTGCCTGCCGATGCAGGGGACGCGGGTTCATGCCCCGGTCTGGGAGGATCCCACGTGCTGCGGAGCGGCTGGGCCCGTGAGCCATGGCCGCTGAGCCTGCACGTCCGGAGCCTGTGCTCCGCAACGGGAGAGGCCACAACAGTGAGAGGGCCGCATACTACCAAAAAAAAAAAAAAAAAAAATGGCTCTATGGACTTTTGTTTCTAATCTTCAGTGTATATAATATACATGCCCAAATCATATACACATATCTGTCTGAAATGATTTAATGTGTCTGTACTTAATCTGCTAGAATTACAAGTTATCATGTGTGTATAAAATGTATGTATATTTTCATGTTCCATGTAGCCAAGTGAAACATCTTGAAAGGGAGAGAAAGAAGGAGAGGAGAATTACAACTACAAGGTACTTTTTGGTGGGCTAGGAGTGGAGGAGAATCTACCAATATCTCTCTTAAGATAAGGTTTTTATCCTTACATCATAAAATTCTGCTTTATATTTTGACATTATCTTTTCTCTTACAGTGTCTATTCCTTCATCTGCGTTAATCTCATACAGATAGTGATGATAGTAAGAATGTGTGTAGGAATCTTACCAGAGTGTCATGTAAAACTAACAGCTACCCTACTCAACTATTGCTGTTAACTAGTTTCTTCAGTCTCAGTTTATTCTCTAAGAATCAGAAGTAAATATATGTCTTGTTGTAATATTACATATTTCTCTTGGTATAAAATTGGAAGATCAGGTAAAATTCATTGTATCTGGGATAAATAATCGTAGTAACAAGAACATATCCCATAGAAACTAAATGAGATGAAAACCAAATACAATAATGAACCTCTGATGGCAGGGGACTGCAAAGAAAACAAGTTTTAAACATTCAAGTGTGGAAACCTCTAGCGAGAACAAAGCCTACATTGTAAGAAATACCAAACCATAGGATATAAATGTTACATAAAAAAATGCAAACAGTCTAAGTAGAATGAACAAATCTTTTTGAGAAAATGAGTGAGGCAGCAGGCAGAGATGGGGCAGTCATGTAATTCTGCATAGTGTCCATTGAAGGAAGCTGTTGAGAAGATGGGAAGTAGGAATGGTCTCTGTGATCAGTGATTGTAAGAGACACTACAGTACATTCATTCAAAATAAAAATGGGGCTCTTTGCTCAGAGTGTGTGGAAGTTGTGCCAGTGTCAAGAGAATTAAATCTAAAGGGAGTGTGATAGGCATCAACTATCGATGATAACTTTTCTCAACTTGTCCGTCATTTAACAATAGAACACCCAATCACCTAAAGGGTGACATGTCGACAAACTTTAAGCTTTTCCAGAATATATCATCTTTCCCCTTGCAGACCACAAATTAAATCATTGCTAAATACACCAGCCCCATATTCACACTCTGAATGTTTATTATCCACACATACAAATAATATTCTCAATCCACATTGTTATTAAGTAATAGATATACTATTTTATAAACTGTCATCATCATTAAATAATATATAGATTTATTATTTAAAAATAAGAGTAGCACTCACATACAGTCAGATGCTTAGAGATGGTTACTTCCTTTCAAAAATTAGAGGGAAAAGCTTTTTAAAAATTGCTCATTTTCTCTAATAGCGCAATCCTCAGGTACATAATTTACCAGCTTCATGGAGAATGAAAGGTGCCAGCGAACCTGTACTGCAAATAATTGCGGAAGAGAGAAAAATGGGTACGGAACATGTTTCAGGCAATGCAAGCCAAGTCCCCTAACATCCTATGAGAAATGGAAGCAAAGAATGCAACTTGGTTTAAAGTATTTTAATGTTATACCATGTAAGAACTAAACCACAGAGAGGTTCATGTTTATTGGGTTTTAAATGTTTTGCAGTTGTAGAATTTACCAGAGATTGTGCAACGTGTGCTTTCATCTATTTTTATTAATCTGTTTTAAGGGAAACCGAAAGCAACAGAAAAGTATATTCTGTAGAATGTACACAATGAAGTGGCATCTGAAACACCCTTCACAGTGCAAAGGGGGAGAGCATTTAAAGCTTATCTGGAATTTTCACTTACTTTGACCGTATCCTAAGTAACCTATTTCTTTAAAAATTGTTCTATCCTGACAAATGAGGTTCTATAATAACATCCTTTTACTTCATGGGCATTGTACAGTGTAGGTCCAAAGGGAATTTTCCCTCGAGAACTGTATTAGTTTGCTAAGGCTGCCATAACAAAATGCCACAGACTGGGTGGCTTAAATAACAGGAATTTATTGTCTCCCAGTTAAGAAAGCTACAAAGTCCAAGGTCAAGGTGTCCACAGATCTAATTTCTTCTGAGGCCTCTCCCCTTGGCTTGCAGATGGCTGCCTTCTCCCTGTGTCCTTACATGGTCTATCCTCTGTGCACTTGCATCCCTGGTGCCTTATCTGTGTGTCCTAATTATAAATAAGGACACCAGTCAGATTAGATTAGGGCACATCTGAATTGCCTCATTTGAACTTGGTCACCTCTTTAAAAGCTCTGTCTCCAAATACAGCCACATTCTGAGGTACTGGGTTAGGGCTTCAACATGTGAATTGGTGTTTGGGTAGCGGGCGTACAATTCAGTCCATAACAAGAGCCAGCAGTACCTGACAGCAATCATGAGTTTTGCTGGAGAGAGAAAGGGAAATTCAGGTCTCAGCAATTTTTTAATCCGGAGTCTCATGCTCTATGAATCTCCTCCAGAGTAAAAGCCTTCCCAGCAGGCAGCACTCTGTATTTTCAGCATCCCTCCTGTTGGAATTATTAGTCTATACTCAGATGCCATCAGGAAGTTGCCAATGCTCATAGGTACACGTTTTCATGATGCAAAACAATTGATTTAAAAGTGAACTGTTCAGTCAAACGTTTATGAGTATATGGCTCTTGACAAAGAATAAAATTAAGTAAAACCTGAGGTGATCCAATACGTGCTCTCTTCCCCCCGGTATATTTTCATGTTTTGTTTCTCCAAGTAGAGTGGAAGACAATTTATATAGAAAAATTTTGTACAATTAAATGGAAATAAATATTTATACATAAAGGAAGGATTCAGGTAGTATTTATTCTTTTCCAATCTCTTGAATTATAAGTTGTGAATTTTACTTTTTTTTTTTTCTATTATTGAATAACTACTTAGCTTTTTAGAAGACCAGAACATTTCTGGATATGTCCCATAATACTTCCTGCAGAAGAGTCGGTACTATTTTATATATACTGTATTTACAAATTTACAAGTTTATATTTGGTGTAGATTTTTTTTCAGGAACTCATTTTATGCTTTGTTACCTTTAAAGGTACAGGAAAATCTGTGATTGTACATTCCCACTGGCCATCCCTACTTGCGTTTGCTTCTCAGGAATAGAAAATTTCTGCTTCCAAATGTATAAGGCAATAGCTCTCCCTCTCTCATCTCTTGACTCTGAGCCAAAGGATTCTTTCCAAATGTCTTTCACATACTCTTAGCATTGAGAATAGTGCCCTTCACTGTCATATCCAGTTTTCTAGGTTTGGTGTTTATAAAGAAATCAGAAACTATAGACGCTTCTCATTGTTATATGTTGAAATCCAATAGATAATTTGTAAGTCATGGCCCTCTATGATTGAGGGATTCTCCCCCATGAACTTAGAGTGGTAGTTAAACCTTCAGATACACTTTATGTCTGCAGCCCGTGAAGTCACAATTGGGCTCCCCCAGGCAGAGAGTTCTTGCTCCTCCCTCGGCTGGCCTCAACCCAGCTGTTAAATCAAGACCTTCCCACCTACACCAGGCCTTCCTCCTCACTCTTGATCCTGACCTCCTGTCTCGTTCATTCTTTGTGTAGTGAGTTCCCTGATCTTTGGTTATTCATGACCGATTTAATAACTATTGCCAGTTACACATACCACCTATACCATTATTTACTTAATAGGTTTTTTTTTTCTAAATAGTTGTTTGACTTAATACGTTTATTTATGAAGGCAACTTTATGTCACTAGCACACATTTAAAAATCTATACCATTTGACATTGATGGAAAATAAATATAAAAATTCACATAATGGGAATGAAGTGTTACGGAAATTCTTAGGGCTTACCATGCGCCAGGCTCTGTGTTGGTATCTTCACTACATCTGGGGTGTAGCTTCACTACACCTCCTCACTGATTGCTTCATTTGGAATCACAACTTCCAAATGAAACATACAAACAAATTCCTTTATAATGAGAATATTTGTTGTGGGCTTACCATGCTCCAGACACTGGACATAAGGTGAAAGCCAAGACAAACAAGGTCTATGTGCTTGTGGCCCATTGAGGGAGAGAAATAAAAAAGATTAAAAAATAAGTGAGCCCCCCAAAGATCAGAAAGTAGTTAAGTGCTTTAAAAAAATAGAGAGGGTATTGAGATAAGGAGTGATTAAGACATTGGTACCATTATTAAATATTTTCTTTCTATAGTTGAGGAAAGTAAAAGTTAAGTGTAGAAAGTAACCTACCAAAGGTCACACAAGTAGTGAACAGTGGAGCCAGGCTTCCTCCAGCCCCCCTGAAAATGGGCATGGGCATCTCATTCACCAGAGGGAATCCCAACATGGCACTCATTGCCTTGGCCCACATAAATGCCTGTTCCTGTCTTGTTTTCTGGAATAAGCTGAAAGTACTAAAAGGAACACTTAAAACCCTTCACGTCCTTTAGCCTTTTTTTTTCTTCCTTATTCTCTCACATGCGTGTTTTATTCATTTTCCAGTTAACCAAGAAAAATAGCAGTCCTCATAAAATGATGAATGCCAAAATAGAGATTTTTGTGGACTCTGCAAGCAAATAAGGGAATCATACATTTCAGTTGGGTAAATGCAACAGCTAAGCATTAAAGTTATAAATTGTGATGATTGTGGCGCTACAGAATGGCATCCTTTTTGCTTCTGTTGTCATTAGCTTAGGTAAATGATGGCTGCTCTTAGCATAGCAAGTGATGACATTCTGCAAGGCAGGAATTCCACCACATATTGTTATTTATATATATGGTTAAGTTCTTTTTTTTAAATTGTAATGCAGTGGTTAACCAGATTATGCTGAAGCATCATTCAGGATAGGAAAGGTACTTTATCAGTGGAGCGTGGGATTTTTAGGTCTGAGGATAGCGCCATCTTCTGGTGATTAACAGTACTTTTTCCCCTTAATATGTTTTCTATTTTCTATTCAAATGGAAATATAATACAGAACTTGTCCTGGAAATCCAATTTAAAAAAATTTCAAGTTGAACAGTAGAACATAAATTATCATGAAGTGAGGTTTTGGTAAGATAAATTCTTCTCTAATTCTGATGTGTATGAAATTTGAGTGTACTCTAAAATACTCTGAAAACAAGATAAAGCAAGTGTGTGTAGAGTGTCTTAATATTAAAGTAATTGCTTGTAAATATTTCCATCATTGATGGAATGTGTTTTTAATCCACAAGCAATTTTGAAAATGTTTTGAGGTTTGCACATCCTTATTAGGAAATGGTTAACAGTTGCTGTTATTTCCTAAAAATGAGCATGTTGATTACTTTGGATCATTTTCATTTTTCTTCCCAGCTTCTCATCCTCTCTTCCTACGACTTAAACCTAATGTGCACACAGGCTGTACGAGGTTTATTCCCAGGCTCCTTTCATTGGCGCCTCCATGTAATGGCTTTGCCTGGAGCCCTTTCCATGAAATGACATGCTGAGCTGGCCTCTCATGGCAGCTTTATAACCAAAATAACATTTCCATGCTTTTCCTGGTGTCAAATGGATATCGAGACTGAAAAATGTGAAGATACCAAATTTCAGTTCTGGGCTCACATTCAAATTCATTTACTTTGAACCGACCACAAACTGAATCTGATGTTCATTTTCACGAGTAATTGTTAAAAAGCCAAATTTAGGCAGATTGCCTTAGAAATAATATTTATTTAATAGAAGAAGTAACATAAGGCGATTTTGCCTCAGCCCTGATTTTTTTAAAAGTGAATACAAATATAATACCTTCTTTTGTGCATAAAAGCAGTGATCTACACAGAATTAAATCTCTGTGTTTATGCAATTTTTAGGAAATTGTAATATATAAGTTGTAAACACTTTAGCTTAGCTGTCAAAGACACAACCAGTTCTAAACACAGATATAGTAAAGACGTTACATAGTCTTAAACAGCCATCCTTCTGTGACCCACTTGCCATACCTAATAATGATATGGAAATTTAAGTTTTTAAAAGAAGTACTTTTTGTGAAGCCAAGTGCTGAAATGGTGACCATTTTGCAGACTGGCCTTGGAATGAATGTGCAACTAACGCCATCTAGTGGTCATGTGCAGGAGACAAGCGCAAAACAGAAGGTTTCCATGTCCAGTTAGGAGTAGCTCTCTTCTGTTGTTTCCTAAGATAAACTGTCAACTGAGATGAAATATTAAGACTGTAATCTGTATCTTCTTTTTAATCATTTACAAAGTAAATGAAAATTTTTATAGACCAAGATAGATATATTAAAATTTATCTCTAATAGTACTACATTAATATATATATATTTCCAGTTTTGAGACATAATTGACATACAGCACTGTAAGTATAAGGTGTACAGAATAATGATTCGACTTGCATGTGTCATGAAATGATTACCACAGTAAGTTTAGTCAACATCAGTCATCTCATATAGATACAAAATTAAAGAAAAAGAAAAAAAATTTCCTCGTGATGAGAACACTTAGGACTTATCTCTTGATAATTTCATATGTAACATACAATGGTGTTAACAATATTAATCATGTTGTACATTAATCACTATTATTTCTTTATCTTATAACTGGAAGCTTGTACTTTTGACCACCTATGATTTTATTATTTGTTATCTCCTTGGGTCACTTCCTCTATAAAACCGTCCCTGATTTCTCCCAGCAAAGCTAGTCATTTCTCACTCTTAGCTGCCATTGTATGTAATTACTCTATGGGAATGGAATGCTGTAGAGAAAAATAGTGGACTTTGGAGTCAGGTGGGCCTGGGTTCTAATGCCTCTCTAGCTGTGTGACTGGAGGCAAGGCACACAACCTCTCTGAGCTTCAGCTACTCTGTTTTTACTATGACAAAGCCATGATCATAATCCAAAGCAGGTTGTTGTTAACATGGCAGGGGCTCATGTGAGGCCTGGGAGGGTTGTGAATGGTAGCTATTTTTATAGTTACTTCTGCATCAACTCTTATTAAAGAACTAAAACATTAGTATTTGTTCTTAGTCTTTTTTGTTGTCATTGTTTTCCCCAAATCAGCTGTGAATCCCTTGAGGGAAAAAGCTGCCTTAGCCATCTGGGTCGTAGATGTCTAGTGGCCTGCCTGGCACAGGGTAAATGTCTGTAGAATGCATGCATCTCATTCTATCTTGCCAACCAGGCTGTAGTTTCACATGGTTAGGGGTTGGGGATGAGATTTCTCTGTACTCCTTATCATTTGTAGCACAGAGCTTAGAGTACCTGATTAGCATGTGAATGATGAAATTTTGATTGATGTGCTAAAAATTATGTGCTGTCCACTTAGTTATTCAGCTAAGTATTAATGTCATTCAGCTAATTAGTGAAGTTCTACTTCAAGTATGTATTGAACGTCAATCCCAGTTTTTTTTTTCCATTTTCCATTTCCCATAAAATTTCAACTCCTTGTTTCTATTGTTGATCACTTAATCATCATGAATAGTATTACTATTAAAACTGTATGAAATTCATCTGTGAAAAGCAATACAGTTATTTTTTGTGATCTTTACCTCCCAAATGTTGAAATGTCCTATGTGGTTTACTTGCAAAAAAGTGAGTATCTCCCTGGTTGAAATAAGATGGACAAGGCTTATTGTCGACTTGTGGCACTTGACTTTAAATTTCTTTGGGGAGATAGCCTCATCCACCAGAGGGCAGACAGCAGAAGCAAGAAGAACTAGAATCCTGTAACCTGTGGAACGAAAAGCACATTCACAAAAAGACAGACAAAATGAAAAGGGAGAGGACTATGTACTAGATGAAGGAACAAGATAAAACCCCAGAAAAACAACTAAATGAAGTGGAAATGGGCAACCTTCCAGACAAAGAATTCAGAATAATGATAGTGAAGATGATCCAGGACCTTGGAAAAAGAATGGAGGCTAAGATCGAGAAGATGCAAGAAATGTTTAACAAAGACATCAGAAGAATTAAAGAACAAACACCTAGAAGAATTAAAGAACAAACAGACAGAGATGAACAATACAATAACTGTAATGAAAAATACACTAGAAGGAATCAATAACAGAATAACTGAGGCAGAAGAATGGATAAGTGACCTGGAAGACAGAATGGTGGAATTCACTGCTGCGGAACAGAATAAAGAAAAAAGAATGAAAAGAAATGAAGACAGCTTAAGAGACCTCTGGGACAGCATTAAATACACCAACATTCGCATTATAGAGGTCCCAGAAAGAGAAGAAAGAGAGAAAGGACCTGAGAAAATATTTTAAGAGATTATAGTCGAAAACTTCCCTGACATGGGAAAGGAAATAGCCACCCAAGTCCAGGAAGCGCAGAGAGTCCCAGGCAGGATAAACCCAAGGAAAAACACGCAGAGACACATACTAATCAAACTGACAAAAATTAAAGACAAAGAAAAATTATTAAAAGCAACAAGGGAAAAATGACAAACAACATACAAGGGAACTCCAATAAGGTTAATAGCTGATTTTTCAGCAGAAACTCTACAAGCTAGATGGGAGTGGCACGATATATTGAAAGTGATGAAAGGGAAGAACCTATAACCAAGATGACTCTACCTGGCAAGAATCTCATTCAGATTTGACGGAGATATCAAAAGGCTTACAGACAAGCAAAAGCTAAGGGAATTCAGCACCACCAAACCCGCTCCATAACAAATGCTAAAGGAACTTCTCTAAGTGGGAAACACAAGAGAAGAAAGGACCTACAAAAGCAAACCCAAAACAATTAAGAAAATTGTCATAGGAACATACATATTGATAATTACCTTAAATGTGAATGGATTAAATGCTCCAGAAGACACCAAAAGACACAGGCTTGATGAATGGATGCAAAACCATGAACCATATATATGCTGTCTACAAGAGACCAACTTCAGACCTAGGGACACATACAGACTGAAACTGAGGGAATGGAAAAAGATATTCCATGCAAATGGAAATCAAAAGAAAGCTGGAGTAGCAATACTCATACAGATAAAATAGACTTTAAAATAAAGAATGTTACAAGAGACAAGGATGGACACTACATAATGATCAATGGATCAATCTAAGAAGAAGATACAACAATTATAAATATATATGCACCCAACATAGGAACACCTTAATACATAAGGCAACTGCTAACAGCTATAAAAGAGGAAATGGACAGTAACACAATAATAGTGGAAGACTTTAACACCTCACTTACATCAATGGACAGATCATCCAAATGGAAAATTAATAAGGAAACACAGCTTTAAATGACACAACAGACCAGATAGATTTAATTGATATTTATAGGACATTCCATCTGAAAACAGCAGATCACACTTTCTTCTCAAGTGCACACAGATAATTCTCCAGGATAGATCACATCTTGGGTCACAAATCAAGCCTTGGTAAATTTAAGAAAATTGAAATCATATCAAGCATCTTTTCTGACCACAATGCTGTAAGATTAGAAATAAATTACAGGGAGAAAAAAACCCGTAAAAAACACAAACACATGGAGGCTAAACAATACGTCACTAAATAACCAAGAGATCACTGAAGAAATCAAAGAGGAAATCAAAAAATACCTAGAGACAAATGACAATGACAACAGGACGATCCAAAACCTATGAGATGCGGCAAAAGCAGTTCTAAGAGGGAAGTTTATAACAATACAATCCTACCTCAAGAAACAAGAAAAATCTCAAGATAGTCTAACCTTACACCTAAAGGAACTAGAGAAAGAAAAACAAACAAAATTTAAAGGTAGTAGAAGGAAAGAAATCACAAAGATCAGAGGAGAAATAAATGAAATAGAAACAAAGAAAACAATAGCATAGATCAATAAAACTAAAAGCTGGTTCTTTGACAAGATAAACAAAATGGATAAACCTTTAGGCAGACGCATGAAGAAAAAGAGGGAGAGGAATCAAATCAATAAAATTAGAAATGAAAAAGGAGAAGGTACAACAGACACTGCAGAAATACAAAGCATCCTAAGAGACTACTACAAGCAACTCTATGCCAATAAAATGGACAACCTGGAAGAAATGGACAAATTCTTAGAAAGGTATAACTTCTAAGACTGAACCAGGAAGAAATAGAAAATATGAACAGACCAATCACAAGTTATGAAATTGAAACTGTGATTAAAAATCTTCCAACAAACCAAAGTCCAGGACCAGATGGCTTCACAGGTGAATTCTATCAAACATTTTGAGAAGAGCTAACACCTATCCTTCTTAACTCTCCCAAAAAATTGCAGAGGAAGAAACACTCCCAAACTCATTCTATGAGGCCACCATCACCCTGATCCCAAAACCAGACAAAGATACTACAAAAAAAGAAAATTACAGACTACTATCACTGATGAATATAGATTCAAAAATTCTCAACAAGATACTAGCAAACAGAATCCAACAATACATTAAAAGGATCATACACTATGATCAAGTGAGGTTTATCCCAGGAATGCAAGGATTCTTCAGTATACGCAAGTCAATCCATGTGATACACCATATTAACAAACTGAAGAAGGAAAACCATGTGATTATGTCAATAGATGCAGAAAAATCTTTGACAAAATTCAACACCCATTTGTGATAAACACTCTCCAGAAAGTGGGCATAGAGGGAACCTACCTCCACATAATGAAGCCCATATATGACAAACCCACAGCCAACATCATTCTCAATGGTGAAAAACTGAAAGCGTTTCCTCTAAGTTCAGGAACACGACAAGGATGTCCACTCTCACCACTGTTATTCAACGTAGGTTTGCAAATCCTAGCCACAGCAATCGGAGAAGAAAAAGAAATAAAAGGAATCCAAATTGGAAAAGAAGAAATAAAACTGTCACTGTTTGCAGATGACATTATACTATACATAGGTAATCCTAAAGATGCCACCAAAAAACTGTTAGAGCTAATGAATGAATGTGGTAAAGTAGCAGGATACAAAATTAATGCACAGAAATCTCTTGCATTCCTATACAATAACAATGAAAGATCAGAAAGAGAAATTAAGGAAACAATCCCATTCACCATTGCAACAAAAAGAATAAAATACTTAGGAATAAACCTACCTAAGGAGGTAAAAGATCTGTACTCAGAAAACTATAAGACACTGATGAAAGAAATCAAAGATGACACAAACAGATGGAGAGATATACCATGTTCTTGAATTCAAAGAATCAATATTGTGAAAATTACTATATTACCCAAAGCAATCTGCAGATCCAGTGCAAGTCCTATCAAATTACCAATGGCATTTTTTGCAGAACTAGAACAAAATAATCTTAAAATTTGTATGGAGACACAAAAGACCCTGAATAGCCAAAGCAATCTTGTGGGGAAAAAAAACAGAGCTGGAGAATCAGACTCCCTGACTTCAGACTATACTACAAAGCTACAGTAATCAAGACAATATGGTACTGGCACAAAAACAGAAATATAGATCAATGGAACATTATAGAAATCCCAGAGATAAACCCATACACCTATGGTCAACTAATCTATGACAAAGGAGACAAGGATATACAGTGGAGAAAAGACAGTCTCTTCAAAAAGTGGTGCTGGGAAAACAGGACAGCTACATGTAAAAGAATGAAATTAGAACACTCCCTAACACCATACACGAAAATAAACTCAAAATGGATTAAAGACCTAAATGTAAGACCGAACACTATAAAACTCTTAGATGAGGTAGACATAGAGAATGGACTTTAGACATGGGGTGGGCGCACAAAGCTGGGGCAAAATGAGAGTAGCATGAACATATATACATACCAAATGCAAAATAGTTGGCTGGTGGGAAGCAGCAGCATGGCACAGGGAGATCGACTTGGTGCTTTGTGATGACCTAGAGGGGTGGGATAGGGAGGATGGGAGGGAGGCTCAAGAGAGGGGATATGGGGACATGTGTGTGCATACGGCTGATTCGTTTTGTTGTGCAACAGAAACTAACACAGTATTGTGAAGCAATTATGCTCCAATAAAGATCTATTAAAAAACAAAAACTCTTAGTGGAAAACATAGGAAGAACACTCTTTGACATAAATCACAGCAAGATCTTTTTTGACCCACCTCCTAGAGTAATGGAAATAAAAATAAAAACAAATGAATAGGACCTAATGAAACTTAAAAGCTTTTGCACAGCAAAGGAAACTATAAACAAGACGAAAAAACAACCCTCAGAATGGGAGAAAATATTTGCAAACAAATCAACAAAGGATTAATCTCCAAAATATATAAACAGCTCATGCAGGTTAATATTAAAAAAAAAAATGGGCAGAAGACCTAAATAGACATCTCTCCAGAGAAGACATACAGATGGCCAAGAGGCACATGAAAAGCTGCTCAACATCAGTAATTATCAGAGAAATGCAAATCAAAACTACAATGAGGTATCACCTTCAGTCAGAATGGGCATCATCAAAAAACCTACAAACAACAAATGCTGGAGAGGGTGTGGAGAAAAGGGAACCCTCTTGCACTGTTGGTAGGAATATAAATTGATACAGCCACTATGGAGAACAGTATGGAGCTTCCTTAAAAAATGAAACATAGAATTACCATATGACCCAGCAATCCCACTCCTGGGCATATACCCAGAGAAAACCATAATTCAAAAAGACACATGCACCCCAATGTTCATTGCAGCACTATTTACAATAGCCAGGTCATGGAAGCAACCTAGATGCCCATCGACAAATGAATGGATAAAGAAGATGTGGTACATATATAGAATGGAATATTACTCAGCCATAGAAAGGAACAAAATTGGGTCATTTGTAGAGATGTGGATGGACCTAGAGACTGTCATACAGAGTGATGTAAGTCAGAAAGAGAAAAACAAATATCGTATATTAATGCATATATGTGGAATCTAGAAAAATGCCGCAGATGAACCAGTTTGCAAGGCAGAAATAGACACACAGATGTAGAGAACAAACATATGGACACCAAGGGGCAAAAGCGGGGAGGCGGGTGGTGGTGGTGGTGTGATGAATTGGGACATTGGGATTGACATATAAACATTAATATGTAGAAAATAGGTAACTAATAAGAACCTGCTGTATAAAAATAAATAAAATTAAAAATAAATAAATTTCTTTGGGGAAATCTATCAAGTGGCCTGCCTTCAGATTTATAGATTTTTTTTCCTCCTTTGTTCATTTGCTGTCCCACCTAGAGCAAGAGACATAGGATCTGAAGGAAGTTTCCATGGCACAGTTGATGGGTGAGTCCCTCCCTATCTTTTGCAGTGGCTCACTCCTTCTAAAATTAAATAGAAACATGGGGAGCTTAGAGAGTTGTATAGAAGTGTGTGGTTCAGCCCAGGGGGTTGTCGGCAGCATAAAGCCTTCCCCCAACAGCCTGCGTGTTGTGCTTGACAGCTGTGATATTTTTCCTCAGGGACACCTTCTCATTGCTCATTCCCTCTCTGTCACTTTTTTTAAATAAAGTTATTTATTTATTTATTTATATTTTTGGCTGCGCGTGGGCTTTCTGTAGTTGCAGTGAGCAGGGGCTGCTCTTCATTTCGGTGCACGGATTTCTCACTGCGGTGGCTTCTCTTGTTGCAGAGCATGGGCTCTAGGCACGTGGGCTTCAGTAGTTGTGGCATGCAGGCTCAGTAGTTGTGGCTCGCGGGCTCTAGAGCACAGGCTCAGTAGTTATGGTGCACGGGCTTAGTTGCTCTGTGGCATGTGGGATCTTCCCGGACCAGGGCTCGAACCCGTGTCCCCTGCGTTGGCAGGCGGATTCTTAACCACTGCACCACCAGGGAAGCCCACTTCTCTGTCACTTTCCTGTGGCTTCTCAGGTTTCCCTCTGGTTACTTACAGATTCTGCTGGAGATGGATGCTATAAATGGGGAAAGTCCTGCCTTTGATATTTTTGATTTGTATTATGTTTGTAAATGCTTTGGAATACCTGACACTGCAAAGATACAAAATACAAGTGGCTTAAGTTTCTGACACCTATAAATAAATCTCCTCACCAAAGCACAGCCTCTTGGAATCTAACTTGCTGAGGTTTCGAAGTTGTTGTACAGGGAATAGAGTTCTATGTTCAAATAGAATTTGAAAATCTAACAGTTAGCTGCAGTGCAGAAAGTGATGTTCATGATTAGTTTAACGTTACTGGGAACAGATTTTGAGGTATAAATTCCAACACTGCTGCTCCCAACCTTGGGCAAGCTGCCTAACGTCCCCACACTCATTTCAGGGAAATGTTAGAAGTATCTCTGTGCCTAAGTTCTTATTCCCTGAGAACAGAACTTGGCATTAGTAGGCATTCAATAAATGTCCTTAGTGTCATGTTAAATATTAGTAGTAGGATTAGTGTTTGTATTCATAGTTATATTATAAATGATAATCAGAGGTTGCCTTCCTTTTTGGGTTTTATGGTCATGATTGGTTTGACCCACACTGAGTATCCAGCAAAGTGATTTCTGGTCCCCACCACTGTATAAGGAGTCTATCATTGAAGTCCTTCCTTAACCAGGGTGGCTGCCACTGCGGCAGAGGCCATGGGGTTAATAAGATAACTTGCCATATTCAACACCCCTTGGAATTTCCAAAAAAAAACATTGAGGGCTGATTTTCCGAGGGATTAGAGACCCTGTAACTGTAGGTGAGAGCTTTAGCTACAGAAATGTTGTTTATATGACTTAGATAATGGTAACTCCCATTTATAATGTGCTTATACCATGCTGAGCATGTACTAAGTGATTTATGGCATTACCTCGTTTAATGGAGATAACACCTGTATGAAGTGACAATTATTATTTCTCTTTTATTAATGAGGCAATGGGTTCTGAGAGCATATGTAACTTGCCAGTGTCACATGATATTAAGTCTCGGGGCAAAATTCAAATCCAGGTTTATCTATTTCTCGAATCTACAAAAATACTTAAAAAATAAATTACCTTGCCTATGAGGTAATATGATGTAGTGAGAAGCATTCTGGGTGGGTATAATAAGAGAATACGTGTTCAGAACTTACTGTGTTCCAGATGCTCATTTAAGGCCCACGGGGACACTTTTATTTCCCTCGTGTTACAGACGAGGCACCTGAAGCACAGAGAGGTGACATGGCTCACCCAGGTCATGTGACTAGTAAGACGTGGAGCTGAGAGTCTGGCTGTTCAGTCTACACAATGGTGATGATCACATCAGAGACCTGGGTTCCAGTCTCAGCAGGGGTACTTCCCAGGCAGTCACTGTGCAACTCACTTAAAAACTCCAGGTCTTGGTCTCCTCACTTGTAAGTTAGTGATCCTACTTGTTCTATCCTCTTTAGAAACTTTGTATGAGAGATAAGGCACTTATAAGCTATAACCATTAACTACTATTGTTATTAAGTCTTGTGCCCTGTGCAAACCAATGTGATGTACATAAAAATGCATATATTATAGAATCAATCTATTACTTCTATTTCCTATAACCGTTCACCAAATAAATAAGCAAACAAACAAATGCATAAAATGGGCTCGCTTTGTTTGTTTTAAGCTTTGAGATGGGCAAAAAGTATACAATGAATTGAAGTTAATGGAGAATTATTTTAGGAGCAGACAAGAAGCTTTGAAACAAATATAAAGGTTTACGTATACAAGCTTTTAAATCAATCAGAGATGCAACCTGTTTTTGTAGAGGAAGTAATCACATTTTTAGTGCTTTTAATTTTTATTCTGAATGCTAAGTGATTTGTCATTCTTGTCATTTTTGGCTGTAATTGATTCATTCCAGGGCACTTACGGGTGGATTTAATGAGTGGTTCAGGCTGCTGATGAGAATTGAGAAGTATATGTGACAATTAATTTATACCGTTAAAAAAAAAAGCAGTGAAAGACAATGATGCATTGAAGTTAATGCTAGGTTCCCTAAACCCATGTTCTGTTCTACCTTTGGCCTGAGTGCTGTAATTCCGCTGGACAAATGGAGAAGTATTTGTAGGGATATAGAATGTTACCCATTGTCTGTTGTTGTGGTCTAGTTGCGTTGGTGTACAGCTGAAGCACAGGGCAGAGTGTGTTATTCCCAATTCAGTGAAAGGCCCTGAACTGCTTGTGGCTCTGAACATAGGGGTCAGAGACAAGGCTTCCATTTATTTGGATTTTCCTCGTACTTGAACATCTCTTCTCTCAGCCCACTCTCTGTCCTAATCACCCTCATTCGTTCATTCCACAGGTCTTTATTAAACCTCATGACATTGTTGGGTGATGGCAACATGAAGATGAAACACTGTGTGGTTTTAGTCTTGAGGAAGGCAGGGGGAAGGAATAAGGGAAAGAAGGAAGGAACAGAGACTTAAATTTTAATGAACACCGGCTAGGTGGCATATGGTGAGTTGAATTGCTTAATGCATGAACTCTTTTTATTGACATAAGAACTTATGAGGTAGAAGTCAAAATCCTTTTGTTCAGATGTAGAAATTAAAATGATTAAGTTTGATATTCGTAGAGTCACTTGATTATTCACTACCATCTTTGATATCTCAGCTCACAGTGTGTCACGTCCTGACCTTACAGACAAGTTTAGTCTGAGCACTGTTGGTGACAAGCAATAGAAACCTGTTCCTATTTTTTTTTTCTTTTAAAGAGAGATTTTGTACATTATTGTTGCCTCAAACAACAAGAAAGTTCTGGAATTTGCTGGCCTCAGCGGCTCCCTGAACTCAGTCTCTCAGCTTTGTTTTCTTGGTTTGGCCTCATTCTGCAGATGGTCCTCCATGTGGTAAGTGGAAGAAGAGCTTGGCTACACACGGTTCTAGGCTTACAGCATCTCACTTTAGCGACTTGAAAAGAAAGTGGGAACCCCAGAAAACTGTGGTGTCCCTCCCTACAAGAGGACTTTATATAGACTTCCTTTATTTTTTTTTTAATATATTGAGGTAACATTGGTTTATAACATTGTACTGCCACTTCTGGATACACTACAGAAGTAGTATACAGTAGTTACCCCCTGGTAACCCCCTCTGGAACATAGTGGTGCATATATCTTTTTGAATTAGTGTTTGCATTTTCCTTGGATGCCCAGAAGTGAAATAGCTGGATCATAGATAGTTCTATTATTAATTTTTTGAGGAATCTTCCTACTGTTTTCCATAGTGGCTGCACCAATTTACATTCCCACCAACAGTGTATGAGGCTTCCCTTTTCTCCATATCCTTCCCAAACACTTCTTACTTTTTGCCTTTTTGATAATAGCCATTCTAATGGGTGTGAGATAATATCTCATTGTGGTTTTGATTTGCATTTCCCTAATAATCAGTGATGTTGAATCCCTTTTCATATGCCTGTTGGCCATCTGTATGTCATCTTTGGGAAAATGTTTGTTCAGCTCCTCTGCCCATTTGTAAATCTGGTTTTTTTGTTGTTGTTGAGTTGTATGAATTCTTTATGTAGTTTGGATTTAAACCCTTTATTAGATATATTATTTGAAACTATCTTCTCCTATTCACTAGGTTGCGTTTTTGTTTTGTTAATGGTTTCCTTTGCTGTGCAGAAGCTTTTTAATTTGGTATAGTCTTATTGATCTATTTTTGTTTTTGCTTCCCTTGCATGAAGAGACATATCCAGAAAGATATTGCTAAGACTGATGTCAAAGAGCGTACTATGTTTTTCTTCTGAGAGTTTTATGGTTTCAGGTCTTAAATTCAAGTCTTTAATCCATTTTGAGTTGATTTTTGTGTATGGTATGAGATAAGGGTTTCATTTTATCTGTGAGACTGTTTAGCTTTCCCAGCACCATTTATTGAAGAGACTCTCCTTTCTCCATTGTGTATTTTTTGCTCCTTTGTTGTAAATTGATGGTCCATATATGTGTGGGTTTATTTATGGGCTCTCAGTTTTGTTCCATTGATCTTTGTGTCCGTTTTTCTGCCAGCACCATGTTATTTTGACTATTATAGCTTTGTAATATAGTTTGAAATTGGGGGGGTGATATCTCTAGCTTTGTTCTTGTTTCTCAGGATTGCTTTGGCTACTTGGGGTCTTTTGTGATTTCATATAAAATTTAGGATTTTTTATTTATGTGTAAAATGTCATGGGGATTTTGATAGGTATTGCATGGAATCTATAGATTGATTTAGGTAATATGGATATTTTAACAATGTTAGTTCTTCCAGTCCATAGCATGGAGTATCTCTACATTTCTTTGTGTCTTCTTCAGTCTTTCAACAATCTTTTATAGTTTTCAGTGTACAAATCTTTTTTTTTTTTTTTTTTTTTTTTTTTTTTTTGCGGCATGCAGGCCTCTCACTGTTGTGGCCTCTCCCGTTGCGGAGCACAGGCTCTCGCCGCGCAGGCTCAGCGGCCATGGCTCACGGGCCCAGCCGCTCCGCGGCATGTGGGATCTTCCCGGACCGGGGCACGAACCCGTGTCCCCTGCATCAGCAGGCGGACTCTCAACCACTGCGCCACCAGGGAAGCCCCAGTGTACAAATCTTTTACTTCATTGGTTAAATTTATTCCTAGGTATTTTATTCTTTTAGTTGTGATTGTAAATGGGATGGTTTTCTTAACTTCTCTTTATGCTAGCTCATTGTTAATGCATAGAAATATAATAGATTTTATATATTGATTTTGTATCCTGCAACTTTACTGTACATTTTTATTATTTCTAATAGATTTTTGGTCAAGTCTTGACTTTTATTAATATGTAAAATCAGGTCATCTGCACATAGTGACAGTTTTACTTCTTCTTTTCCAATTTGGATGCTTTTTATTCCTTGCCTAATTTCTGTGGCCAGGGTTTTCAATACTGTGTTGAATAAGAGTGGCAAGAGTGGGCAGCCTTGTCTTGTTCCTGATCTTAGAGGGATAACTTTCAGTTTTTCACTGTTGAGTATGTTGTTTGCTGTGGGTTAGTCATATATGGCCTTTATTATGTTGAGGTATGTTCTTTCTATACCCATTTTATTGAGAGTTTTTAACATAAGTGAATGTTGAATCTTGTCAAATGTGCAGCCTTTCTTTTGAACTCAGTCACAGCATATGACTTGATTTGACCAAAGAAGTAAAGTGTTTTTTTTCTGAGAAGCAGATTTAAGAAACAGTGTATGGTTCATGAAGCTGTTTTTTCCTTTCCTCTGGGATCAGGGAAGCCTATGCCAGCTGGAAACTCTGCCATCGGTGTCGCTGAATGACTTCAATAAGCAGAGTCTCTATGTTGACTCATGATGGAAGTGTCATGTGAGCAAAAACTGTATTTTGCTGTTTTGAGCTGCTGAGATTTTTCTGGTTGATTATTATTACAACATTACCCAGCCTTCCCTGACTATTGGTAGACTAGGTTAGGATACTAGTCTATCTGACTCAGGTATTATGCCCCTCCATTGTATATTGACTGTGGCTGGGTGGGTAGTATACTATCGGTAAGCAGGCTGAGTCAGGATACCAACTCTTTGGCCAGATTTGGGGTACTGTAATTGGCACACCCTTCCTAGAACATCACTGAGTGGGGAGGGACAGTCCCAGTGGAAATGATGGTATACAGGTAAATGGCCCTCAAAGTTAGAAACTGCAGATATTCTAATTGGCACTGTGTATCTCTTTTTGTTTTTTATCAGTTTGTGTTAATGCATTTAAATATGGGGTTTTGGGATTCATATCTGCTTCCTCCACCAGAATGTCAACTCCAAGAGGACAAGACTGCAATTATATGCCCAGTGCCTGTGCAGAATCAATATCCAATGTTGAGTGAATAAACACATAAAGAAAAAATGAACAATTAATGGTGGAGAGAAAAAGTGCAGATTTTTTTTTTCAGATTTTCAAGTACAGTATATCCCCCCAATAGTTTCAGCTCTGTGTGAAATGTTATAATGGGTAGGCAAGAGAATCAATGTGAAGATCAGCAACTTGGGAGTCAAATAGTCTTGGGAACTAATCTTGGCTCTGCCATGTGCAAGGACCATGTACAAGTTAATCATTTAGATTCTCAACTTATCATCTTTAAAATTTGGTTAATTCAACATCACAGGGGTGTTTTGAGAAATGAATGACAAAGAAAATGTAAAGCACTTAATATAGGATCTGGAACATACTTAGTCCTCCCATGGCAATGTAAATGAGAAAGCATCTAACACTAATTGGGAAGGGAAGGTTTTTCAGTTGGAGTTTCTTTGACAAAATGGAGTTGAAATGGTGGAGGAGAGTGTAGTGCAGGAAGAAGGGCTAATCTGTGCATATATGAAGTGGCACTGATAAACAATTCCTGGTTGGGAGAATTAATCATTCATTAGAGTTTGAGATTTGGAGATGAGCTGGGCGTGGTGAGAGATGAGGTTGAAGTCTTCTGTAGCACGCAAATAAATATAGAAGTGATATGTGTATGTACATACGAAATGTGGTCACTGATTCGTTTGATTCACCTCCACTTGGCATATTTGACTTTCCAAGTTCCAAGGCTAGAGACATAACCTTTATTCTTATGTAGTCATTGTTGGTCACATGAGTCACTCTTTGATAAAGGCTAGAATAGTGACTCACAATCTTGGTTTCAAATGCCTCAGTCTGGAGCTTCAAAACAAAACAAAACACAGTGCCTGGACACAACAGGTATACTGAGTGAATCAAACTCTCTTGGGGGCATCTACTACTATAGTTATAATAACATGGCAGATCAGATAATAGCAGATATTGGCCAGGATGAGAAGAAATTGGAGCCCTCTGTACTGCTGGTAGGATTATAAAATGGTGCATCCACTTTGGAAAAAAGTCTTACAGTTTCTCAAAAAGTTAAACGTAGAGTTACCCCATGACCTAGAGATTTCAGTCCTAGATATATATCAAGAGAAGTGAAAAGATAGGTCCACACAAAAACTTGTACATGAATGGTAATCGTAGCATTATTCATAATGGCCAAAAAGTGAAACAACTCAAATGTCCATCAGCTGATGAATGGATAAGTAAAATGTGGTTTATCTAATACAATTGAATATTCTTTGTCAATAAAAAGAAAGAAGTACCAATTTATGCTACGGCATGGATGAAATTTATGCTAAGTCAAAGAAGCCAGATAAAAGGCCACATATTGTGTAATTCCATTTACATGAAATGTCGAGAATTGGCAAGTCCATAGAGACAGAAAGTAGGTTAGTGTTGACTTAGGGCTGGGGGGAAGCAATGATTGGGAATGATAGCTAATAGGTCTGGAGTTTTTTAAGAATCATGAAAATGTTCTAAAATTGATCATGGTGATGGTTGTACAGCCCTATAAGTATACTAAATCCACTGAATTGGACACTTTAAATGGGTGAATTGAATGGTACGTGAATTATATTCCAATAAAGCTGTTAGAAAAAAGAATCTCTGGATAAGGAGTCTGAGCAACTATGGCTTTTCTAAAAAAAGTTCTCTGGGTGATTCTGATACACAGCAAGAGTTTAAAACTACTACTTTAGGTGGACCAAACTAATCCATCTCCACTGTTGTACATATAGTTTCAATGGCCTGTTGTTTGGGAGCCTTGGGGTGGGAGTGGGGACAGTCAATAATATATCTTCATAGTTCAAGAACAATTTAACAATTTCACTCCAGCTTTACATCAGCTAATTTAGCTTAAAAGACAATTTGTATGAAAGAAATGACACTTGGTCCTGAAGGTTTTGGAAGTATTAAATTAACATCAACTCAATGTTGACTCAAAAGTAGTTGATCAAATTTACTCTGGTAAAGAGTAGAAGGAAACTAAATTTAAGACATGATCATGATAAGATAAATGAAAATGCTGTGTGAAGAAACCAGGAGTTGTATTAGATGATAAGTTCTGCATTTCTACTTTACAAAGTTGAATTTTCATCAGATTTTTCCAAATGAAAATATATTTTCAGGGATAAAATTTTTGGCTTTATGGTTACTCTGTTGAGGTTTTTTGACATCTACTTATATGTATATATTTTCACATTTAAAATATGTCATTATATCTGGTTTCAAGAAGACATCCTTATGCAGATATTTGTTTGGCAGATTTACATTTTAGAATATGAATATGTCAAAGATAAAACCACTGAACTTCACAGCATTCTTTACAACTCCCAGTTTTTATTTAAAATATAAACATTTATTTTTTAATCAGAAAATGTTTTCTCTAGGTTTAAGAATATTTTCTTTGGGCATGAAAGTTTTTGGTCATTTGAAAGGTTTTTAAGTTGCTGTTACACATGCAATGGTAGGGCATAGGATTTGTTGGAGTCATAGTATGTTTTGTTATATATGTATATGGCTTTGATTAAATAAATATTTCTACAAAGCTTATTATGAAAAATAACACCCCTTTCCCCCAGTTCTTTCAACTGTATTTACTCTTTCTTTGGTCAAATAATATAGATATGCTGTTCCTTCCTGATCTTTCAGTTTTGGATGTTATCTGCTGACTTACTACAGTGGAAGATGGGGATTTAGCTCTCTTTACCAACTCTTCCAAATGCTCACTTACAATACTTTCATCTTTCTACTGTAATTATATGATCACTCTAGATAAATCAATCTTCAACGTTTATATTATTATGGCTGTAAACCCTGAAGTCTAGAGATCTATGTAATCATACTTACATTTCCTTTCTTTTCCATCCTTTTCTTTCCCAGGAGATGATGTCTCCTGTTTTGATTTTCTTTAGTTTTATATGTGTTTATTACTAATGTATCTTTAAACTCTCCCCCAATTTTTTTTTACCAATTCTTTCAATGTGATCAAGCACTTCAGTTTTTGTTTGTTTGTTTGTTTTAATCAATTTTACCTTCTTGGAGATAACTTCCCCTGGAGCCTCCTGCTTGCTTCTATCCACATTTATTCACTTCTAGGCCTGTTGTAAAAGTTTATCCTGTGATTTCTCTTTACTTCTTGCTTGTGTTGGATTTCCTGTATCTGGGATCTCATTCTTCCTCTTTTTAAGGTACTTTTCTGTTTAACTTTTTATTTTGAATTAAATGTAAATTAACAGGAAGTTGCAAAGATAGTAATGAGAGGACTCACATAACCTTCACTCAGTTTCTCTCAATTGTTACATCTTATGTCACTACAGCTAAATATCAAATCCAGGAAATTGACATTGTTATAATATATAGATACAGTTCTATGTCATTTTACCATGTGTAGATTTATTTAGCCACTACCATAATCAAGATACACAGCTTTTCCATCCCAACCAAAATCTCCTGAGTGTTATTACCCTTTTATAGTCATACCCATCTCTCTCTCCCACCATGCCTTACTCTTGGCAACCACTAACCTGTTATCCATCCTGGTAATTTTGCCATTTGGAGAACGTTATATAAATGGAATTATACAGTATTTGAGATTGACTTTTTTTCAGTAGGCATAATGCCCTTGAGGTTGTTTAAAATTGTTGCTTGTGTCAATAGTTCTTTTTTTTATTACTGAATTGTGTTCCATGGTAGGGAAGTGCCACAGTGTAGCTAATTACCTATTGTAGGACATTTTTATTGTTTCCAAGATTTTAGCTGTTACAAATAAAGCTACTGTAAGCAGTTGTATACAGATTTTGACATACAATTTCGTTTATCTGGTATAAGTGTCTATGAGTGTGATGGCTGGGTCATATGGTGAGTATATGCTTAGTTTCTTATATTAATATAGCCACCCCTGCTTTCTGTTGGTCGTTGTTCCTATGATGTACCTGCTTTCATCCTTTAACTTTCAACCTACGTACATCATTGAAGTAAGTTTCTTGTAGACAGCCTATAGTTGGGCCGTGCTATTTTAATGTACTTTACCAATCTCTGTTTTTCACTTGGTGTATTTAGACCACTTGTATTTAATAAAATGAATGGTATGTTAGGGTTTAAGTCTGCCATTTTATTTTTGTTTTCCTTTTTCTTTTTCATTCCTCCATTTTTTCCCTGCCTTCCTTTGAGTTATCTGAATATTTTTTAGATTTCCATTTTGATTTGTCTATAGCGTCTTTATGTACATCTTTTCTACAGTTTTTAATTGGTTGCTCTAGCTATTTTATTGTGTATGCATTACTTGACAAGTCAATTTGTGTCAACATTTTACCAATTTGAGTATAGTGTAAAAACCTTCCCTTTAAGCCCCCTTTACTCTCTGTCATGTATGTACTACCTATAATTGTCTTAAATATTTCCTCTCTGTATGTTGATAATTATATCAAACAATGTTATAATTTTTGCTTCAGCCATCAAACATAAGTTAAAAACTCAAGAGGAGGAGAACTATTTCATTTACCCCTATTTTCACTCTATTTTTCTTTCTTCCTTGCTTATGTTCTAAGATTCCTTTGTTAATCATTTCCTTTTGGTTTAGATAATTCACTTTAACTATTCTTTTGAGATAGACTTTTTGGCAAGAGAGTTTCTTAATATCCCTTCATCTGAATGGAATGTCTCTGTTATGGGTTAAAATGTATCCCCTCAGAAGATATGTTGAAAAGCTAACTCCCAATACCTCAGAATGTGATCTTATTTGGCAAAGGGATCATTGCAGATAAAATTAGTTAAAATGAAGTCATATTGGAGTAAGGTGGGCCCTTAATCCAGCATGACTGCTGTTCTTGTAAGAAGAGACCCAGACTCAGGCACACAGGAAGAGGGCCATGTGAGGGTGAGAGCAAAGAAAGGACCTGGGGTTACCAGAAGCTGGAAGAGGCAAGGAAGGATTCTCCCCTAGAGGCTTGGCCCAGTCAACACCTTAATTTCAGACTTCTCACCTCCAGAACTGTGAAAGAGTAAAATTCTCTTGTTGCAACCCACCTAGTTTCTGATAATTTGTGATGGCAGCCCTAGGAAACTAACACAATCTTGGTTCCTCCTCTATTCCTGAAAAGTATCTTTTTCAGGATTGTCTTGGGACTTTGTGCCTTTTGGCATGTTCGGGTTGTTTGCTTCTTCATCACTCTGTCTGGGATATTTGAGGCAACATGAAAACCCAAGGAATTCACCACCATGTCATTCCTTGGGTTCTTCAGTTCCTAGCCAATCTGTTTCCTTCTCTTTGCCTTTCAGAATCTTGTTATATTTGTTATTCCTATAGTGCCCAGAGTTCTTAGTTGTACCCAGAAGGAAGAGTAGGGAAAAGGATGTCTAGTCCATCATTCTGGAAACGGATATCTTCTTCTTTTGTTGTTTATTTTTTTAATTGAAGTATAGTTGCTGTAAAATATTACATAAGTGACAGGTGTGCAATATAGTTATTTTCAACTTTTAAAGGTTATACTCTATTTATAGTTATTATAAAATATTGGCTATATTCCCTGTGTTGTATAATATATCCTTGTACCTTATTTTATACCTAACAGTTTTTACCTCTTAACCCCCTACTCTTATATTTCCCCTCTCCTCCTTCCCTCTCCCTACTGGTAACCACTGTTTTGTTCTCTGTATCTGAGTTCTGCTGCTTTTTTATTATACTCACTAGATTGTAGTATTTTTTAGATTCCACGTATAAGTGATATCATACAGTATTTGTTTTTCTCTGTATGACTTGTTTCACTTAGTATAATACCCTCCAAGTCCATCTGTGTTGCTGCAAATGGCAACATTTCCTTATTTTTTATGGCCAAGTAGTATTCCATTGTATATGTGATACCACATATTCTTCATCCATTCATCTGTTGGTGGCACTTAGGCTGCTTTCATGTCTTGGCAGCTGCTGTGAACACGGGTATATGTATTTTTTTGAATTAGTGTTTTTGTTTTTCATGGAAGTCTTCTTTTAAGGCCTCTTAGTAAAGGATCTTCTCCAGTGGTTTTCTGTGGAAGGGTGCATGGGACTTGTTATTATTTTTAGATTTTATAGGTCTGAAAATACTTTTTCTATTGTCTTCCCACTTTTTGGTAGTTTGACTGTATATAGAATTTTGGGTCTGAAAGCAGATATACCAAGAAATTCATGAAGCATATGCTTTAGGGCCTCTCATTTACCTATACCATTTTTAAGATCTTATGTCTAATTTTGCATTTACATTTCAGAATTATTTTTCTTAAAGAGGACTCTTCCAAATTGTATAAGCTTCACACCTCACAAGACCTAGAAATCCTTTTCCCTCAGAAGTTTAGAGGAATGACTCCTCCATTTTCTAGCTTCGGTGAAGTCCACTGACATTGTGATTCTTGGCTCTGTATTTAACTGTATTTCCCCCTCTCTGAGGATCTTTTATTATTATTATTACTACTACATTAGAGTACATTTGGATTATATTAGCTTAGCTCCTCTAAAAATCTTATTTTTACTCATGCATTCATTTTAATCAAAGGATACTTCTAAAGGTATGTAAAATGTTCTTCAACATTTGCTCTAAAAATGCTGTTTGTAATATTTTCTGTTATAGTATGCAAATCACCTCTGTAAAGCAATACAAGAGAATAACATTTTTAAACTTTAGGTTTAAGGAACACAAACAAAAAACATATAAACATATTTTATTTTAAGGAGTTGCTGTGTGACCTTCTTTTTGATCATAAGGGTTATAAAAATTGTGCATTTTTTTTTTCCTGCCCTGAAACTTGGTTTCAGAGGGAGAATAGAGAATTCAACCTAGTAATGGCAGGACATTTGTTCTGTACTTATTTTTAAAGGACTATTTATATTTATAATAATCAGACTAACATTTATCTCACCTGAATGAGGATTTTAGTCTAACCATGATTATGGTCTAAAATTACAAATTTTATATGCAAATCTTCCCTTGGTTTGGACATTTAAAGAAAAACTTTAATTTTTACTAACGCGTGTATGTCAGTCCGTTCAAGCTGTTAAACAAAAATACCATAGGCTGGGTGGCTTATAAACATCAGAAATTTACTTCTCACAGTTCTAGAGACTGAAAGTCAAAGATCATTGCACTGGCAAATTTGGTGTCTGGTGAGGACCTGCTTCCTGGTTCATAGGCAGCTGTCTTGTCAGTGTAACCTCATGTAGCAGAAGAGGGCAAGGGAGCCCTCTGGAGCCTTTTTTAGGGCACTAATCCCATTCATGAGGGCTTTGCCCTCATGACATAATAACCCCAAAGGCCCCACCTCCTAATAACCATCACATTGGTGGCTTAGAATTTAATATGAATTTTGGGGGCAACACAAACATTCAGTATGTAGCACTATATGAAAGAGGAAAATCATTGAAAAGTATAAATTTTAAATAACATTTTTGAAGAATTAAAGAACTGAAATGTTAAGAAAAAAATAATAAGCCAAGAAAGTTCTATGTTTGTAATAGACTCATTAGGATAGCTGAGAGACAGTTTATATTTCCTTGCCTATAAATGATCAGTCATTTGCTAGTGGCAGAGTTCATAATACGAACCTTGACATGTGTAAGATTGTAGTTGTCTATGTAATGTAAACGTAATTAGAGGTGACAGATATTTTAGTTCCATTCCTTGGTGTGTTTGATGATGTCAGTTACCCACCATTGCATCCTACTGTAGAAATAGTACAATTTATTCATAAGTCATAGTATATTTAGTATAAAAATTTTCCATATTTCATTCTGTTCTCTTAAAGTGACATGCTTGTAGAGTATGAACATACTTTGATGATTGTTGTATATTATTAGAGTGAAAATTGATTATTGATTACTATTTTGGAGCTGGATATTATCCAAGTGTGTCAGAAATATAAATTCATGGTGAGTTAGAGTGAAGACGTCTTTGAGATCTTTAACTTGAATTTCTTCATTTTATATCAGAAGGAAAGAAGACATAGGAAGGGGTAAAGTAGATGATTTTCTGTAGGTCACAGTGCTTCTAGAGCCTCACTTTGTGATTTTTTTGTTTACTACACTTTCTGCTTCACCATATTAGAAATGCAGAAACACCGCATGAAGCAAGGTGAATGTGGGTTTTTTTTTGTTTTTTCTTTTCGGTATGCGGGCCTCTTCCTGTTGTGGCCTCTCCCGTTGCGGAGCACAGGCTCCAGACGCGCAGGCTCAGCGGCCACGGCTCGCGGGCCCAGCCGCTCCGCGGCATGTGGGATCTTCCCGGACCGGGGCACGAACCCGTGTACCCTGCATCGGCAGGCGAACTCTCAACCACTGCGCCACGGGGGAAGCCGTACAAGGTGAATGTTAAATCAAAATCTGGTATGAAGTGATTGGCAGCTGGCCAGTCTGTCCTCTGCCTAGTGCCCCTTCTCATTTCATTAACCTCACAATAATATCAATAGAACCCTGCATTTGTTTGTGGTTGAACTTAATGGTAAGTTTTTATTTGACATAAAATATGATTTTCATTTTATGTTGATAATTGAACAGAGTTTATAAACGTAAATACAGACATGCTATGGAACAAAGCTAGCCCATCAAAAATAGGAGATTCCTTACAGTGTTCTCGCAATATTTTGCATATCAGTGTCATAATTCAGGCAGGTGCAGAAAAGACAAGTGGCATGATGTGATAATGATTTATAGATTAACCTTCCTTCTCATGCCAGGTTACATCGTGAACTCCCATAGGAAAAATATTGAGATAACATCTTCTTGCATAGAAAAGGAGATGTGAGCAGTTTTCTTCAGAGTAAAATAATGACTGATTCCAAGAGCAGGGGAATAATTTCTAAGCATAAAACCACAGGGATGAAAACATGAAGGAGAGGACTAAAATATTTGACTAAATCAAAATTTTAAATGTCTACATATTAAAGAAATACCACAGATAAAATGAAATCACATAGGACAGGGAAAATATTTGGAACATACATGAAAAGGTTTTGTTTATTTTTAATTCTGATGTAAACAATGAAGTAGAAAACCTGGCATAGAAACCTAAGGCATTTAGAAATATAGAAATGGCCAGGAGATATATGAAAAGAAAACGTCCACTACTAATAAAATAAACACAACTAGTAGCAGCATCCCATTTTTCTTCATTATCCTATTGGAGTAGCTTTTTAAAGTATATAAAAGGAAGTGTTGATGAGAATGTGAAGAGAGTAGCACTTTTGTAAGAGTATGAATTGGTATAGATTTCTGGGAATGAACTTGGCCCTGTATATTAAAAGCCTTCACATTTTGATATTCCTTGACTGAGGAGCTGTATTTCTAGTACTTTTTTATATTAAAAGTCAGAGCTGAGTATAAAGTTTTTAAATAGGATATTGCTACACCCCCCTAAAAACATAAATAAAATTAAAGAAACCCAAATGTTCAAAAATAAAATATTTCATATGGTTAAATATAGTCACTATAAGAATATTAAACAACAAATTTTAACAATATGTTTTAGGTGAAAAACATCATATTGCAAGATTGTATGCTTTTGAAGTTTAGGTACCTAGATTATCTTTGGGAAGTGGGAACGCAAGGATTATTTTTTATTTGTTTTTCTATATTTTAATGACTATATGTACATTATATAATGAAAAATAATGTTACTTAATAATTTAAAATATGCAATGAACTTTCCTAAAACCTACCGAAGCCTAGGAGTGTAAAATAAACCAAGGAAAAGAGGGGATGTGTATGAATTTATTGCCTGTAAAAGTATATTTTGGTGTTTACCAGCAGGTGGCAGTAGCAGACAGCAGTGTTTTAGAAATGAGGGACTAGACTTTGAAGTGTTCCTTCTTTTTCCTAGATGTGCAGGATTGTAACTATAGTACCAGAGTGATGCTATGATTTGCAGTCATTCATGTACTTAGATAAGAATTTATCTTCAAATATAAATGATCAAAAAGGGTCAAACAAAACACCATTGGAGAAATTTCTAGTACTATTCAGAGGGAGAGCAGAATCTATACTTTACTGTTCCATGTTTATTTTATTAGTATTCCTAGTCAACACAGAATCGATTATTTTTGTGTTAAAAATGTGAACCAAATTCATAATCTTAGGTCTTAAAAGCTCTCTCTAAATATGCCTCATTGTCAGTCTAACTCAGTATTCTTTTTAATCTCAAATCATAAAATTTAGAAACTTATAACAATTGTTTTCTAATAACTCCAGACTTTTAGGGAATACTAAAACACACATGCACACTTTAGTGTAGTATTACAATTATTTTATACTCCATTTCTAATTCAGTTAATGATTATGTGCTTATGATGAGCGCGTCGGAAGGTTTCTTGCTTGGAGGCTTGGAGGCAGTGATTGGTGGTGTCACTGAGATTGGTTTCCCGTATGGAGCACGTCTCTCAATTTCCCTTTGAGGAACGATGTGTATTTAACAAGAGCAAATTCTCGGAAGTTTTGTCTTTTCCAATTTTGATTTACTTGACCTTATCCAAGAGTTAAGTACACACTAAAATAGATAAGCCAGTGATAAGTATGCTTTGGTACTCAGAGCAAGTTGGTGTTTGGTTAAATCACGAGTATATTACAAATCAATTTCTGAATGAAATTCTGTGTTCAATGGACTCCCACTGTATACATTTTTTCTATGGCAGGGGAAGAATAATGATTAATGTTTCATATATTTCAGGATCTATTATTTTATTTTGTAAATTTGCTCTCATTCCAGACTTGCAAAGTTTTTAATAACTGTATTTTGAAATTAAAAAGAAAAACAGTTGAGACTGAGGGGTTAATTAAACTCAGGGTCACAGAACTTATAAGGATTTCAAAGTTGGGGGAAAAAAAGCAGCTGCAGTTATCACTCTATTCTGAGCTGTGGACCTCTCTCACCTAAACTGCTGAATCTGCTTCCTATCCCCATCTCCTTGATACCCCCCGCCATGGCTGCCTCATCACCCCACAGCTCTCTTGTATAATCCCCACATAGCCAAGGGGCTGTCCTTTAAAATGAAGGTAGCTGTGCCACACCCCCGTTCCAAAGCCTCCCCCAGTTTCCCTTCATTCTCAGAATAAAAATCCAACCTTCTCAGCAGGGTATGTCAAGGCCTGTGTGATCCGGCTCTGTCCCCTACTCCAGTGTCATTTCTTAGAGCTCGGGCTCCTCCGCTCTTGAGTCCAGTCACACTGGCCTCCTCAGCCTGTCATAAAGCACACTCCCTTCTAGACCTGTGACACTTGAAGTCTTCTCCCTGGGCTTCCTCCTCACCTCATCTCGGGGTCACTCTGTGAAGACAGATTCCCTGACACTTCCTGTGCCATCTGTCCATTTACTCAGTTTTGTTTTTCTTCATTGTAATGATCACTCTCTGACACTTGATCCAAAATACATTGTTTCATTGCATATTTTCTGTCTCTTTCACTAGACTGCAGTCTCCACAAGGGCAGGGGACTGTTTTGATCACCACTGTATCTCAGTGCCTAGAACAATGCCTGGTAGGTGGTAGACAGTCAGTGAATTTTTATTTACATAAGTGAATATATGAAGAAATAAAGCCTTCACTTTCTCTCAGGCCACTACTCCACAGGTCAGTTTCCCAACGGGTGAAATCAGGTTTTCTTTAGGGCCAGCACCAGACTTTGCATGGAGCACATTATGTGGTACCCCTTGCTAGCTCTTTGCCATAGGGCAAGTCAGAGAGCTTTCTTCTCTCTCTCTACGTTCCTCATTTATAAAATGAGATAATTAATTTTCTTTTATCTACGTTATTAAGTTATAGAAAGATCAAAAAGGAAAACAGGTTCACAAGATCTTGCTAAACTGTGAGAAATCCAGCAAAAAGTAATGGTTATTTGAGAATTTTAAGTTCACTACTCTGGCACATTTGCTGTAGACCAGCAGTAATGGCAGTAGAGGAAAGCCTGGGGACATTTGTTTTCAGACTGTGAGAGGGGCAAGGAGAGCAGGATTGGAAGCTCAGGATTCTGAAGACAAATGAACTTGCATGTGAGTGCCTGCTTGGCCCCTTGCTGCCTAAGTGACTTTGGACAGATTATTCAGATTCTCTGGGCCTCAGTCTTCCTTGTATAAATGATGTAACTGAAACTGCCTTGAGGATCATTACAGAGATGTTACATGGGATTGATGCATGTCAAGCACAGTGCTTTATTATTATTGCAAGTGGGGTGACCTGGAGTAAACTTCACAGCACCCAAAGATCACATCTTCTCATTTAAAACAATGTATTTTTCAGACCACCACCCGCCCCATTAGCGGGAAGACACCTGAGTTTTCCTGTCCTTCCGCTGCCTCCTCTCATTCCTATGTAATCCAAGAACTCTCACTCACAGAGGCTTGGTCTCAGGTGAAAGCCAAGTGGAGACAAGAACTACAATCCTGGTCCACAGCCGCTATTACACGTTGTGGCCACATGGTGTCACTGTTGCAGATGGCTCCTTTACAGTCCAAAAGCAATTTGTTTACTTTATGCCTTTTCCTGACCAGCTCCCTGCAGTAGCACCCATGGTGCTTGGGCTCAGGGGTGCCAGCTCTCAGTCATTACACGCAGGGTGCTAAGTTCTCTGGATCCTGAGGGACTTCCAGCATCAACCACAGGCTGTGGTCAATAATGAGTGACCCCTGAGGCAGTGTCCAAGCTTGGCTTACCATCCTGAGGAGTAATTTCCTCTCTATCAGGCAGCCCCTCACTCAGGAACTGCCCACCTTCTCCACAGGGAGCAGATCTGCAGAACCAGGGATTAAATAGCTTTGCTATGTAACACAAGCGCATGCACACACACACACACACACACACACACACACGCAGAGTCATTTACTGTCACTTTCTCTCAGGGCAGTGGACATCATTTGCATAATTAGCAAGGCTGCTTGAGGGACCTTAAAATACAAAAAAAAAAAAGATTAGATTCTTTTGATAGTAAAACAACAGAACAACATGCCCGTCTTAAATTCCTGTTAATGTTGTTCTTATCTTGATTGTCACAGTGGTAGCATATATTCTGTAATAGTCACTCAGCTTACTCTCCATCTGAAGTGGGCACAGCTGTGATATGGGTCTCAGAGAGTCACTGCGTCAATACAAAGCTTTTAAGGAGAAGAGCGAAGGGGTTATGAATTGACCCGCCAGGGCGCAAAGGCTCTCCTTTCCCAGACTCTGGCAAATACCTCTCTTCAGTGCTGTTGGTCTATTACCAGTTCTAAGAAGCACAAGGGGCAGCAGACAAGATAAAAGAGGGCTGGGCAGGAGGTCTCTTAGTCTTGTCCTCATCTGAGCCTTTGGTGGAAAGGGCAACAGAGGTTTCTAAGGCTCCTGTATGGCCCAGTCCATTCAGGGTGGGGAGCAAAGCCTTAGCTAGTCTTAAAGAGCACATTCACCATCTTCTAGGGTCTTCTAGAAGCCAGGACAGTAGTTGGCAGTGATTTATGTATTCAGGGTTCTGATTCTGGCGAGACATGATTAATCCTCACCAACTATGGGTACAAATATGCCACACTTCATTTTTATATAAATACCTTTCTGAAAACAAACGTCCTAGTGTCATGACATAGCCCGAGGCTCTTTCTTCTTCCACTTTCTCTCCAAATCAGACTAGCTCATTTATAAGCTTTCTCATTGGACTTTTCTTCTTCCTCTTCTGAGTTGCAAATTTAGCACATTAATTGGCACACACACTCAGTATTGCCACCTTTAGCATCTTTGCTTTTCCTCTTCTCCTGAACTTCAAAGTTTGTCTCCAGGCTGGTATTATAGCCACATTCCTAGAATTCTCAGTCTGAACCCTCTCTTTTCTCCACACAATTGTCTGAAATAATTTACTTGTTATCTTTAGCCATTATGGAAAAAATGCCTGTTTATCATACAGACATGATTTCCATTTCTGAAGGTCTGTGAAACTTCTGCAATAAATCAAATCTCTTCTGTTTTCTCCCTATTATTCTAGCGTTACCTACAGAATTATACTGTTCATTACTAGAACGTATAATCACATTTAGACCAAATGATCTAATTGCGTAAATTTTCTTCTGATCCAGAGTTCCTGGCACTCAGGCCATTTCCTAGCAAACCTATTATGACTCATAGGCTGCTTCCCAATTCTGTGTGTTGGCTCCAGGTTCTTTTTTCAAAGTATAAAAAGCAAACTTGAAAATTTTTACAATTTGAGATAAATCAGAGATAGTTTTTCTTCCTTTTGCCAGCCTTCATTTTTCAACCAAAAGAAGGATGCACGCACCAAAGCTGAAATGAAAAACTCAGCATCTACTGTAGAAAAAGGCACTCAACATGTTATTTAATCCTCAGAAGAACCAACTGTGTGGGTTTAGTTTTCATTATTCCCTTTTGCTGAGAAAATTGAGACTTGGAGAAGAGAAGTAACTTGCCCAAGGTTAATCAGTCCAGTGGACAGATCCCAGTCCTTCTGTACCTACCACTTCCAGTTAATGCCCCAGGTCCCAGAAGACATTCAACAATGGTGAATTTACCCTTTCCGACTACCTAAGGCTTTGCTCCCCACCCCTGAATGGACTGTTGTTTTTAGTGGAATAATATTCCATGGCTGGAATTCAAAATTTAAACCAGTTCTTTATATTCAGTAAAAGAAAAAGAAAAGAATGATAAACCATTGTGGGAAAAGAACAAATCTTAAGTGTATTTGTTTGTTACAACTCAACTGACCTAGCAGTCTGTGCGGAGTCACAGTCACCATCCAGTCACTTGTGTTTAACAAGCCCTGGATGGCGTGTGCTGTTGTGTTACAGAATTACATAGCTGTGGGCTTTATTATGATGTACTGTCAACAACAATAGTTAAAATGGTAACGGAAGTAGACAGATCGTTTGGGCAATGTTGTTCTCATTTCATTTGTGTGAACTCAACCATGGTTCAGGACTTGTTATCCAGGGAACCTGTGCTCCTTGTCGGGGATGCATTCTGGAGTGTCCTGTGACAAGTTCATTGTGTACCAAGCACTGCCCTAGACAAGAAGACTTATACCCACTCTGTCATCTGGAGATGATAGACTTTGAAAGCTGGGGCACTTCTCAAATTCTTGCATGGATCCACCCCTTCCAGTTCCACCTCTCTCTGCACCTCCTCCCAACCTTCTGAGGTCCCCCTACCTATCTCACTCTTATAAAGACTCTGTGAGCCTTCATTCAAAGAAAGAAGCATCATGACTGGGGGAGAGTTTTGATTACTGGTAGAAGAATCTCATTGCCCCAGCCCGCTAATAACATGGATAAAGTGTTTAAGTGTTGGCCAGTGGTTGTCATCATTATTTATAGTAAACTTTATTGAAATTAATTCCACCTGTTTCTTTGTACTTTTAAAAATGTGACTAGTAGAAGAATTAAAGTTATCTATGCAGCATATATTATATTTCTATTAGACCTTGTGGCTCTAGTGGATTTCTGCTAGTTATTTTGGGGATTATTATATAGAGAGACTTATAATCTATTTTTTTGTATTTAAGATTATATCATTAAATATTTTTTCTCAAGCCATGACTTTTTAATAGCTTCATAATTATCCATCATGTGAATGGCCAGCGTGTGTTTAAACACAACATCCTGTTCTGTCCCCGTTTAGCCATTTAGGTCATTTCCAATTTGCAAAGTAAGGACTTTTAAAAACTGAATTTGTTTTTAACCAATACCATTTTTCTTCCCCACATCCATTGGAGTAAAGTTGGAAAAGTTAAATCTAGAAGAAATCATTAAAAATTAAATACCTTCATTATAGGAAGTACTCACTTTTAATGTTATATTTCTTTTTTTCTTTTTCCTTTTTTTTGATTTCTTGTTTTACAAACATATATTGAATTTTCATTCTTTTTTATTTGAACATAAGTATTTTATGTTTTCCATTTTATTATAAGTTATTGTAAAAAGAAGAGAAGGAGATCATGTAATAGCTGTACAATGTTCTATTGAGTGAATATATCATTTTCCTTTGCTATTGGCTTTATAGGCTGAATTCAGTTTTGAACAGTTATATATAACGTATCTTTTTTCTCCAAATTTTAGATTATTTCCAGTTGTTCACTGCATAAGTCTCAGATGGGCATTTAAGAAAAAGTACCCAAAGAAGGACTGTGTATCAAATCCTAGTAAATGCCATGCTTCAATTTAGAAGTTATATTGTTGAAAAGTTATAGGATGCTCTTCACAATTAAAATAATTAAGACCGCATGTCTCCTAGTTCTCTTTTTCATTTTGCTGTGCTGCCAGCAGAACAAATATATATTAATAAAGTCAATCTCTAAAAGCCCATCATTTTCCTATTGATTGAACAAATGCATGGTATTACTTTAATAAAAACATGTATTTAATTGGCTCTTGAATTTAAGCCAATTTTCCCATTACTGTTAATTCTTATCATGAGTGTATGGGTGTGCTATGAGTGTTTTCACCCATTTAAATAGCACAGTTGCTACCAGAATTTTTCTTGGGCTGTCATGCTATATTATAAATGTCAGCAGAACACTAAACAATCGTTCACTGCACACTAGATTCTAGTCACTGACGTTGGTTAAGTTTGGGCTGTGGAAGTAAAATATTAAGAAAGAAGCTTGGAGTGGGGGAGTAATTGAGCTAAATTTTCAGCAAGGGAAACCATGAGTAATTGAGATGCAGAGCAAGGTTATGGGCGAGGACATCATCACTCGTATTTATATTCACATTGCTGCTAGTAGGATGGTGTTCTTGAGCATGAGTGCAGTGTAATGGATGAGTTGAAGGCCCATAGTCCTTTCTTTTTCAGGTTAGATGTAACAGGATATAGGTGTCAGTGAAAATAGAAAGGACAACAGGGAAATCAAGAGCAGGAAGCCTGAGTGGAGCAGTGTATTGAGCTCCAGCAGAGATGAAGGATGAGGATTTTAACCCATATTGTAACTCCATTTCTCCCAGGTCCACAGCTCTGTTCAGGTGGTCATTAAACAGCAGATCACAAGGAGTGGTGGCAAAAGCATAGACATGAGGCTTCTGGAAACTTAGGTTGCCATTCCAGGTCTACTGCTCAGGAAAGAAAGTTCACCTCTGAGGAATTCAGAGTCCTCAGAAGTCAATTCTAATATGGGGACTGAGCCCGGATCAGGGTGGGTCAATATGTCTTCTCTTCTATAACTTGATGCTTGGGAATGACTTCCTAAAGTTCAGTGTTTAAGCCATATTCAGGGTCAGCTCAGGGATAAAAGTGTCCTGATCAATTATTGATGTCTGTGAAAAGTAATGTGATTACTCTGTTTAGACAAAATCATCTCAGCTGATCTTCTAAGTTAAATATTCTATAATTCTTTGACTTCAGACGATGTGTTTGTCCTGTGAATGTAAAACTAGGAAGATTCAGTTGAAGGCTTTGTTAAAAAAATCAGTAATGTATTAAAATTTCTTGCATGATTTGTAAATAACATATAAAATAGAGCCAGTGTTAATTGAAGAGCTGTGTGGTGACAGTAAGACTCAATCTTAGGGAAATGTGTAAATCCATCAAAAAGGGCAAAATTATCCAAAGCAAGGGTTCTTGTTCACTGACCACATCGTTATGTTAAATAATAAATTATTTAATTTATTTAATTATCATTATGATAAATTGAATTAATGTTTTAAAATTGTCAGAAGTGTAAGATACAAGAGTGGTGCAAGTGATTGCTCTTAGTACTAGGGAAATTTTGCATGGGGACAACTCAGCCCATCATATTTTCTAAGTCAAGGGTCCTTTCTTTCACAGTAGTCTGTGAGCCCACGGTTATAGTCTATCATGACAGATGTCAAAATCATGGTGATACTAATACTGAGATTTAATGAGTTTTACTCTGTTCCAGGACCCATTCAAAGTGCTTCACACAGCTCAGTTAATTTCTCATACAAGCCTAATAAGTCATTATTATTATTTTTATTATCATCTTATAAATTAGGAAACTGAGGCACAGAAAAGTTATACAACCTACTCAAGGTCACAATACTAGTAGACAGCGGAGTTCTTAACCTGATAGTGACAATAATTACCGTTTTGAGGGTCTACTCTGCACTGAGCACTATGCCAGAAGCATTCCATAGACGATCTTGTATCAGGTCTGTTTTACAGATGAGATAACTGAGGCTCAGGTTGCCTAAGTTACGAGTCCACTGTCACCCAGCTAGTAAGTCTCCTAGCTGAGAACCTCTAATTCCAAAGAACATGATGGGTTCAGTCCTCTCTTCTGTGAGTGTTTATATAACTGTGGATATTCTTTTTGCTAAATCAAAGTGAATGAAATACATGTATTGAAATCTGGACCCCATTTACTACTCTAGATTTACAGAATGATAGAAGGCGGAATGTCTGGAAATGCATCTTGAATAAGCATGTACCACAGTCCTGCAGAAATTTACACCCTGCACAGCTGGCTGGTTCTCATGATTTGGGTCAAAGCTCAAAGGTTACTTCCTCAGAGAGATATTCTGTGATCACCCTAAGTTATGTTTTTAAAGTACCTCCCAAATATACATTCTCCCACACACACACCTGCAGTTACTCGCTGTTCGCGTTACTTTGTTTTATTGTCTTCTGAGCACTTATCACTATTAATATTGTCCTATCTATTCTTTACTGGGAAATAGTTTCATGAGTGGAGAGCGTCTGGTTCTATTGACTACTCTAACCTCAGCACCTAGGACACGAAGTACAACCTAAAATTTCTATTGAATGAATGAATTTTGCTTATTCTCCTTATTAAAAATACCCATCGCAGCAAATTTTTATTGACCAGTTCCCTATATGCCTTGCTTTGTGTTAATATACATTTTCTGAATTTATTTCTAACAGCAAATCAGGGAGTTGGTCCTATCAGCTTGAGGAAAATAAGGCATACTGAGATCAAATTACTTGCATAAGGACACACACCTAGTGGTTAAGAGGCACAAGCCAACCCAGAGACCATACCCAATATTGCCCTCCCCTGTGACTACAAATGTCCTGAACAGTTTGATCTACTCCTTGGTTGGTCTTCCCAATAAGTTATTTATGTGGTTTCATTACTGACTTTACAGACAAGATATAAATTCAACTAACATTTATTGAACATGCTCATAGATTGTGTGGCAAACATCATTAGTGTCCCTTTACAAGGGGAAAAAAAGGAAGTTCAGGTAAGTAATATCAGTATTGCTGGCAAGTGGTGAATCTGCAGTACAAACCCAGGACCGTTGATTTCAAGTCTCCTGCTCACTCTGTTATGTATTAAAGACAAATGGCATCTTCAGCCACGGGTTTCCTTACCATTATTTTCAAACTGTGTATCAAGCGGAAGAGTTGTAGCATGGTAGATATTGTGATTCCATTGTAAAGTGCTCTCTTGGGGCAGATAATATATGAATATAGATTCTGGATAGTGGTTTAGTCCACATCTATACATGAGTTGATTTTTTTGGCAGAGATCTCACCTACACAAAGAGGTGTCCTGGATGATTTCCTTTCTCTCCAATTTACATTTGTGTTCCGTATCCCTAAATGGCAGTTGACAAATTTCTGGATCTCTCATTGATTTGCTTTTGGGATAAAGAATAATTTCAGGAGTAATTCAGAAATACCAAAGCAAATTTGTGCCCCTTTTAAAGAGGTCAGATAGTTACTAAACTAATAAACATACATTTGGACTTCTCCTATACAAGAAAGAGAGGCTGCAGTGGAAAGATATTTCTTATAATGCTTAGCTCAACTATTTTAAAAGTTATCTATTCAGAAGAATTAATAGCAAAAAAGAAAACAGGGCTTCCCTGGTGGCGCAGTGGTTGAGAGTCCGCCTGCCGATGCAGGAGACACGGGTTCGTGCCCCGGTCCGGGAAGATCCCACATGCCGCGGAGCGGCTAGGCCCGTGAGCCGTGGACACTGAGCCTGCGCGTCCGGAGCCTGTGCTCTGCAACGGGAGAGGCCACAACAGTGAAAGGCCCGCGTACCGCAAAAAAAAAAAAAAAAAAGAAAAAAAAAGAAAAAGAAAACAAAATATAAAACCAAAAAAACAACCAAACCTCAACAATCTGGAGATTCCAAACTGACCAAATAGAAGAAAGAGAAATGTTTCTGCATTTCTCTAGGAAATGGGAAAAAATATTATGTTTTCAGGTATAATATGTCAATTGATATTCCTTTAAGGTAGACTAGCATGTTTAGGTTGTCAAGCAAATATTCTGATTCTAAAATGTGAGACAGGCTCATAAAATTAAAAATACGTTATATTCCCCAGGCTGTTTGAAAAGTGATAGAACCATTTGTAGCTTCTAATACAATCTAAGGAAATCATGCAACTTATTGTATCAATTCAGCCATAACATAGCAGAAGATCATTAGTACTCCGCTGTCAACAACTGTAGAAGTTGTGAGCAGCTAAATTGCTAAGACCACATCAGAGTGAGGACATTAGTAAATTTTTTCTGAGACCTGTATTAATATAAATTCAAATGCTAAATTTCTGATGAATATATACTGACTGTTACCAATACTTTTATTAAAGATCTTTCATTAACTCCACATTTTTCAACCAGATATTTGACTAGCAGATGATAAGGTGATTTCCCTAAGAATGCTTGGGAAGTTCATTAGTTATGTCCAAATAAATATTTAGATACACCTCCTCCCCCAGCCTGATCAATTGATCAGCTTGATCAACAGCAAATAAACTGAAATTTGGGACATCTTTTGTGGGATTAGACATCATTGACTGTCACAAGCCCCTTGTCCTTTAGTTTCATGTGCTCTGGAGAAAGGCAGCTGTTCCTTTGAGATGCTCAGCTCGGGTTTTGTGTTATGTATTAATAGATGAATAACTGAAACCAAATTTTATTTCAGTCTATATCCTTAGGATTTATTAGAGTAACGTGACTGATGTCACTCATTCTACTTAAATTTGTCCCAGAAACGTCACATTCATTATTTCATTTCCTTGTGCCAACAACCTTGCTGGGGGGGGAGGCATCACCCCCACTTCATAGATAGGAAAACTGAGGTTGAGCAAGTGAACAGATAATTTGTGGCTGACATGATTAACATCCACACTTGACTCTTAAAGTTTTCTTCTTTCCATTTTCCCTCGATAGCACTTATTTTTATAACTCTGTCCAAGATGATACTCAAGTTTTATTCAGAGGTTTTTCAGAATTACATTTGCAGTTTTGTTGTTGCCTTTTTTCTGCTGGGTTGGTCAAAAAGATCTTATGGTAAAACCCGAACGAACTGTTTGGCCAATCAAGTATATGTTCAGTGGCCTTTTTTCTCCTTACCGTCTTCGTCCCACCCTAGGAAGCTGAGGGCTTAGGGAAGTTTCAATTATTAGACATGTTAAGGAAATGGTTACTTAAGTGGGAAAATTTAGGGGACTAAATTTGGGATAAAGGGGACTTACTATAGGGGACTTAAAGTACTTAAAGTATGTAGGGGACTTACTATAATATACATTTTCCCCCCAGGATCTTAGCTAATGTAAAAGACCTTTGTAGATTATGTTAAGTATTAGGAGCCTCACCACAGTGTACCCTGCACTGTTTAATTGCAGATCTTGGAAACACTCATTCAAAGATGCCAGGCATCTAACACAGTTTCTGGTTCCGTTTTGCTAAATTGCAAACATCCTTGAAAAACTGATAAACAGGAATGAGCCTCCAAATGCCTCCAGAAAGGCAAAATGCTTAGAAAAAATAAAAATCTCTAATTGCAGCAGCACATTTTATGGTCAATAAAGTGTTCAGTATGCTATGCAGCAGGGGTATTTCAACTGAGAGTCAAATAAAAATAACTGTGCATGTGATAGCTCAATGAAAAGTTTCTTTTCTCAGCAAGAGATAAAAAAACCTCAGCTGTTTCCAGCCTGGCATATTTGTTTAATTGCTTGCACAAAGAGAATGTGTGGATTTAGTCTAGCTAAAACAAAACAAAACAAATAAATTCGTGGTAGTAGGCTACTAAGGAAAGTTATGTATTTGATTCTGATTGATTTGGAATTATTTAAATGAAGTCTTTTCTTAAATGGGAGTCCCTATGCTGACCCCATTGATTTTTCTTCCCAGGAAGGAATAGCACTTCTCTCTCTGTTTATTTCTTCTCTCTTTCTTCCTTCTCCATTACCCATCCATCCATCCATCCCTTCCACTAGTATTTCCTAAGCATATGCTTGTACCACATTCCAAGGCTTATGCTTGTCAATATCCCTTTCTTCTTTTAAAATTTAAACTGAAAAGTATGAATAAAATTTTGTGGAATCTCAGAGGAGGGAACAGCTAAAAGCCTTGGGGAGCTGGCTAAAACCACACAGTAACTTTTGAGGTGGGTCTTGAGGGAAGAGGAGGATTATGCCACAGAGAGTGGTTTTATTTTAGTACTATTGCCACCTTTTCCTTGAACTTCTCTTACCTGGAGTTCATTAACATCTTTCATATTGTGATTATGCACATAATTATTATTGTTCCATCTGATGTTATGTTAATAATCTTCCTGCCGAAGTCTTCTAATCCTCATGGCTCTACTTGTTTTTTCCATCCCCATGTTCAACCTAATTATGATTTCATATGAATTTAAATGGATTTGGGCATTCTGGTTACATTAATAAAACGTTACCTGGCAGATGCAGATGTCCCTTTTTGAGATAAAAAGAATCAGTTCATTTACTTTTCTTAAGGCTCTTTATGATGAAAATTTGACATATAAATGAAAAGAGAGGCTATAGTATAATAAATTCCATGGACCCTTTACCCAGCTTCCACAACTGTCAACAATCGGCAGCCTTGTTTTGTCTATTAATTTATTTGGTGGGGGACGCATTTTTTTAAATAGATGCTAGCATGATGTTTATCTTCTGCAAATTCTTACATATGCAACTCCAGCTGAAAAGAACATGTTTATACGTAAGCCTCATGCAGTTATCACACTTAGCACCATTGATAATATTCTTAAAAAAATTAATACTCGGACCATATTTGCATATTCACATTTCCTCACTTATCTCAAGAATTTTTTTTTTAATATTGTGTTTGTCACATCAGTCTGAACTTAGTCCTTTTATTGCATTTGACTGTTGTGTTTTCCAAGTCTATTTTGATATAAAACACTTGCTCTGCTTTCCTTTTTATTCAGGCTTTTGATTTGTTTGAGAAACTGGGCATGTGTTCTGGATGATGTCTTACACCGTGGACTTGGCTGAGGGCTTCCTCATGGTACCTCTATTCACATCCCCTCTGTTCAGCCTGCCCCCTGTAGAGGCTGGATTAAATCAGGTTCTGTTCTGTTTGCAAGGCCTAGGTAATCAACCAGGCAGCAGTAGATGGAGGCAAATGAAACCCAGTGTGTTCCCCAGAACTGCCACTCAGGAAATTGTTCTCTGTGATTTGCTTTGGGATAGAAGATAGGACACCTTAATCTGTGCAAAGGGGCAGCCTTAAGTAACAATAGATGCCTGCAGTCTTATCTTACTAAGAGGTGGGTCACTCCATTTAACTGAGTTTACGTGCCTAATGGGATTCTAAATTTGTGGCCAGGGCTGAATTGTTTGAGGCCCTACAGGAGAAATGTTGTACTAACATCAGCAGTCTGCCTTCTCTCTTCTTCTGCTCTACAACTCACATTTCCAGTATAAATCAGTGTGGGGCACTTAGAAAATATAATTGGAAAGGACAGTAGATTATTAGCCTTCTCAGGGCAACCACATGACTCAATCTTGTACCTCACAGGTACACAGGATTAGATGAAAAAATGTATATGAAATATATAGCTACTTAATACTCAGTCCTAGTAAATGCTGAACAAATGGTAGCATTTATTTTGAAAATGTATTTATAATTACCCACTTTTCTCAGGGGATGCCAGTGCCCCACTTATTTGATAGTAAAGCCATCTTCAGGCTCAAGAGCTGCACCCTGATTCCCAGCACAACCGCAGATCTGGAGCTTAGGATGAAGGTCTCTGGGCTCTGAAATCGTTATGAAAATTCCCCTTCACGTTATCATCATACCTCTTTATTTCTCCTTCTTCCCCTCTCGATTTCCTTGGTCAGATTGGATTGTACATCCCTGGAATATGTATGAGCCCTCAAAATTCTATGGAGTCACACACTGTGAGGTGATTTCAGGGTCTAATTCCATACAGTATCAGTGAATTGGGTGCAGTTTGATCAATCTGTAGATTTCTTTAAATGAAAATGATGGTCATAATCCTTTCATTTAAAAGAAACTTCAGAGTTTATGAAACGTATTTGTATATTCCATATCATTTAATCCTTAAGCAATGCTGTTTCGAATAATTTTATACGCTATAAACAATGAAGCATGGTGAATTTAAACAATTTGTTGAATGTTATAGAAGAGGAAATAAACTCTGGCTTTAATTCCACTGGCTTATTAAAAAGTGTTTTTGGTACTTTCTTTGTGCTGGTTTTATGGTTACATAGGGTATCAGGGTAGAAGATATAGTTCTACCTAGGAAACTTAGACTCTAAGTATGAAATATGAAGAGATGGGAGGTATACTCATAGGGAGCAAAAGAGAAGAACAGGAAATTCAGCTAGGAGCTGAGGTTCCAGAAGGATCTTGTGTTCTAAGCAGACATGCTCTACTGTTCTTTCTACTCAAAGGTCTAGAAGGGTGAGAGGGCCCAGGCCCTCTGTGTGATGGCAGCATAGCATGTGGGAAGTCAGTGGTGGGAGATGTAGATGCAGAAGTAATCAGAAGTCAAATGATGAAGGCCCCCACTGGTGACTACTGCAATGACCTATCCAAGAGCGAGTGAGGGTCTGAGCTCATGGATGAGGATGGACAGAAATTTGGGGGTGGTCAAGTTCTTTTTCATCATAGTTACCGCTGACATGTCTGGGGGTGGTGTTTAGTGACGAGAGGTCAATAAAAGTCAGAGCAGTGAGGAATTAGTACTTGCCACATTGGTCCTCATTTGAACCCCAAAGACAACAGGAGAACAAGGACAGGTCAAGGTAAACTTTCATTGAAAGACAGCAGTGATTCCCAGAGCTCATGACCTAACCTTGACAAAATGCTCCTTGAGGATATGGACTTCGGAGAAATTGTTTGTTGACTGATTGTTTTGATCGGAATGCCATTGATTCCCCATCATCGATTAGGTTCACCATTGATTTCCCATTGGGAATGAGCACCGAGGAATGAGTCTTGCTTTCTGCTCTGATGGGGAAGAAAACAGGAGCACCAGGACCTTGGATCGTATCTTCCATTTAATTTTGAAAACCTATTTGGATCATTTCAGTTCTAAGAGATTGTATTTGAAGTCATTTGCCTCGTTGATACTTTTATTGCATGAAGTGATTCAGAATCAAGAGCTATAAATTTAATTTTCTGAATAGTACACCTAAGCTGTAAAAGAATTGAGTCATTTATTCTCTTGAATTTTTTAAAAGCAGTATTGAACTGTAGTTATTACTGAACTAACTAACTGCAATCCATCTTCTTGCCTTTGTTACCATCCATTGGATGCTCTTCTCAAGTACAGAGAATGCTGTAAAGACCCAGGATCTGGATGTGAACAGCAGGATGCTTTGTCGCTAACTTTTTGTTTTTTCCATCACCAAAGCTAAAACTGTCTTACCATGGTCAGGGTCATCTATTTATTTTCTTATCTCAGCTCAGATGACTAAAAATACAACAAATGATTATTAATGACAGCACAACAACTCTAAAAATAACTGAGCAGCCAGTTACTCCCCTTTCAAAACATCCCCGATAAGTCACCTGTCTATATGATAAATGATTCATATCAGGGTCCAAAGTCAGTCTTCAGGATATAAGCCCACCCTTTAAGCAAAAAAGATTCTATGATAGAGAAAGAACTGAAAGGCAAATCAAACATATACTTATATAAATTTCTTTTGTATATTTAGTTTTCATATTTCATAAATACATATCTAGCACAAAATTGACATTTACTCTGAACCATTGACAGCAACAATAAAAAATCAAAATTTCTGTCTACATCTTATCAAATGCTTATTATATTGTCATCTCGTTTAATCTTGTCAACAGTACTGTGTGATTGACATTGTGATCGTGTCTATCTTTTGGAGATGTTAAATGGATATCAGAGAGGCTAACTGGATTGCCCAATGGAAAGCTGCAGCGTGGAAGCAGTACCTTTTCACTCCAGCTCTTTCTATGCTTTCCACCACACTGTTCTGCCTCCGACATAAAGAGATAGTTTTTGTGAAACGTGACATTGTTCCCTCTGTGAACAACTATATTAGTTTCCTAGGGCTTCAATAGCAAATTACCACAAACTAGGTGGGTTAAAACAGCAGAATTTTACTCTCTCATAGTTCTGCAGGTGAGAAGTCTGAAATTAGGGTGTTGGCTGGCCCACGCTCCCTCCAAAGCCTCTAAGGGAGAATCCTTCCTTGCATCTTCCAATTCTTGTGGCTCCTGGTATTCCTTGGTTTATGGCAGCATCACTGTCATCTCTGCCTCTGTCTTCACATGGCTTCTTCCCTGTATGTCCACATGTCCTTCTCTGTCTCTTGTAAAGACACTCTCATCAGATTTAGGGCCCACACTAATCCAGTATGATCTCACTTTAGACCTTACCTTAATTACCTCTGCAAAGACAATTTCCAAATATGGTTATGTTCTCAGCTTCCAGGGGTAGATAAATATTTTTTTAACTTATTTATTAATTTATTTTTGGCTGCATTGGGTCTTCGTTGCTGCACGCGGGCTTTCTCTAGTTGTAGCGAGCGGGGGCTACTCTTTGTTGCAGGGTGCAGGCTTCTCATTGCGGTGGCCTCTCTTGTTGCAGAGCACAGCCTCTAGGTGTGCGGCCTACAGTAGTTGTGGCGCACGGGCTTCAGTAGTTGTGGCTCGCGGGCTCTAGAGTACAGACTCAGTAGTTGTGGCACACAGGCTTAGTTGCCCCACAGCATATGGGATCTTCCCGGACCAGGGTTGGAACCCATGTCCCCTACATTCGCAGGCAGATTCTTAACCACTGTGCCACCAGGGAAGCCCAGGGGGTAGATAAATTTTTGAAAGGACACTATTCAACCTATTATAATTATGTTTCTTATTTCTACTCTAGTAGGAAAATTAAACTATTGGTTAACAATAATATCAAATTAATGAACATGGTTTGAGTCCTGATATTTTTGATGGTCAATTGATTGCCCAAAGTTTAAAATTTAGGGCTCTTTATGATTGTGCTTTGAATCTCTATATTTTACCAAAGAGTAAACTATGCCATTTCACTAGCTCTGATGGTACAATATTCTGTACCCTGTACTTACTAGAGTTGGTTCCCATATGTTGGAACTTGCCAGAACTTGCTGTACATGTCCCTCACAGTCATAGAGAAAGGCAGCAGATGCTGAGTGTCTCCTGTTATTGAGATGTGTACAGAACTTATAAAACATGGCTCTGACCATCAGGCCTATGCAATGAATATTCTCAGGTTGACAGACTGAATAGGGAGTGGTCATCAGGGCTCCCTGGAAGGTGAGCTTGATCAACCAGTGATTCTCAAATCCTTCTGATAGGAATCTCCAACTTTTTCCATAGATTGATCTCTTTTCATTTTTGCTAGGTCTGTAGTAACTGGGGAAGAATAAAGTGGGGTTGGCAATGGGGTCTTTAAGTGAAGGTGTCACTCTTATCAACGTAACGGTTGTTAAAACATATGTAACAGTATGAAAGCAAAGCATTTAAGTAAGCAGCTGACATGTTAACCTAAGCTTGATAGAATTGAAACTGAACTTATCCAAATTCAATCCAATTTTACCTAAGGTACAATGATTATTTTAAATTATAGAAACGAATGCATGTTGCTTTTTGGAAATTAAAAATACGTAATACCAGAAAGAAAACAACAAAACTTCAGTTTTATTACCCTAAAATAATGACTATAGGTTTATTTCTTGACTTCTTTTATTCTATGCACCCTTTTAACATATTCCTTGCATCCTGCTTTATTTTTAAAATATAAAATTATAGATATGTTATGTTTTTCATGGTCTTTATAAATATTATATTTTCATAGCTGCATAATATCTTATCAAGGATAGGTTTTACCTAGGAGTTTCCCCATTGTGGGTATATAAATTGTTTCAGATAATTTTGGTATTGTAAGTAATACTCAGATGGATAATATTTTATTAAAGATATCTCCCAGAAGGAAATATGCTGCTCTCTAGATATATTTTTATTATCTTTTTCTTGTTTATATTGATCTATATTGAGAGTTAATATTTTTTTATATTCCTAATCTGTATTGAAAATTTGTTTTCCAAAATGGTTTGCCAGTTTTTGTTTCTGTGTGTAGCATTCAGTGTCCTCATTGGACTGAATCCCTGCCAGTATTAAAATGCTAACAGCATTAAAATGTTTTTTCAATCATTACTAGTTTGAACAGATGAAAAACAGAATCATATTTTACCTTTAATTAACATTCTTTTACTTGCTAGCAAAGATAACATTTTAATGTTTTCTTAGACAGTATTTTTTGAATTGCTGATTTCTGCTATGAACTCAGTTGTATTCCCCCAAATTCCTGCATTGAAGTCCTAACCACCAGTACCTCAGAATGTGCTGTATTTGGAGATAGGACTTTTAAAGAGATAATAAGGGGAAATGAGGTCATGTGGCTGGGCCCTAATTCAATGACTGGTGTCCTTATACAAAGAGATTAGGACACAGGCAACACAAAGACCAAGAGAGAACCATGTGAAGACAGAGAAAGAAGGCAGCCATCTGTAAGCAAAGGAGAGAGGTCTCAGAAGAAACCAAACCTGGTAGCACCTTGATCTCAGACTTCTGGCTTCTAGAACTGTGAGACAATAAATTTCTGCTCCTTAAGCCATGCAGTCTGTAGTATTTTGTTATGGCATCTCTAACATAATAACACAGTGTTTCTTGCCAGTTTATTTATTAGGGTCTTAGAGCTTTTCTTAGTAATTTGTATAGGCTCTTTTTATGTTAAACATATTTATTGTTTCCTTTTTGCATTTGTTGCAAAGTCATTATTTGCTTTTTCGTATTTTCTTATTTTTTAGTTTACAACATGTGTATATTTAATATATTGCCACAATTAGTCACCTTTTCCTTTGTGCTTCCCTTCCTAGTACTTCAAAGCTTAGAAAGTCCTTTTTCCTTAAGAGATTTGACACACTGTTGGTTCTATTTTTTGTTAGTTTTTCTGTGGCTTGATGTTGACCTGTATAATGTAACTATTCTCCAAGTTTGAGAATGCAGACTCACAAAAGTAGGTGAATTTCGAATTTACAGAGCAAAGCTTTCTTTAAGATTTTTATGCCCTGCCCAAAACCCAATCATCTTTATTTAAAATGACCCATTTAAGATAACAGTTATTTTCAGTGGCTTTTACTTCATTTTGAAAACCTGCATTGTCAAATGGAACAATAACCTCATTTTTTAAATCTTCAAATTTATTAAGATCAAAAGTTATAAGGACAAAAACCCTCAAGGTGGAGAATAGCTACAGCTCTCTGAAACCTGTTCAAATGTCTTTGAAATTCTACCGAAATCTTCTTTGAAGTGAAGGGCATGTTTTCTTATAAGATGAAAGAAACAGTCCCTTCTGTTTTTCCTTGTTTTCACTTGTGATTCTTGTGCTAAGAAAAAATTTAAAGTATTCTTTTATGGATCATTTTATCCAGCGTTTCTGCTTTTTCTATTTTTTCCTGTGAAGATCTTTCTAGAACTTATTTAGAAATGTTTATTTCATTTAGTTTTACTCTTAGGCTCATTAAAAAGGCCATCTCTTAAAGGCACTGTCATTTCTTTGTTGGTGGCATTCATTTCAAAATATAAAACTGTCTTGACTTGTGAGATAAAATTGTCTGACCGTTCTGGAATTCCTTGAGTTGAACTACCTTTATATCAATGCTAAATAGTAAAAGATGTCATCTGAGAAATTACTTTAAGGATTTGAATGGCCTTTTCAGAAGAGGTAAAGAATATATTTACTTTTTTTTTTTAATTGAAGTATAGTTGATTTACAATGTTGTGTTAGTTCCAGGTATACAACCAAGTGATATATAGATATCTTTTTCATATTCTTTTCCATTATAGATTATTACATTAGATTTATTATCAAGTTTAATGTGCATTGTTCTACAAAATGTTTATTATAAAAGTCAGACCCTAACCTACATTGTTTGAGGTTATAGTAGTATCTTTTGATAGCCTCCTCCTCTGGTTTGAAAACACCTTGAGAGGGGGAACTAAGTCTGAACGTACTTCTCTGTGTCTCCCTCAGTGCTTTCAATGGTTTAAGTACTGATTTGTATACACAAACCATTAACTTGGCAAATTTACCAGTATTTGGGTCTGGCGCTAACTCTTACATGCTTTAGTAGTTCCATCTTTTCAGTGTTGGACTTGGGGATGATGATTCATATTTAGAAAACTCACAAGAGACTGAGGCAGATGAGGTAGAATACCAACTTTTTACTTTACAGTGAGAAATAATTGTCAGATGGATCACAGGTTTCCAGCAACCTGTCTTCTTTACTCACAGTAGAAGATCCACGTAGGGAACCAAATCATAATCAAAAGGTTGCTTGGCAAACGGGGAATCAGTCTGAGTGGAATTAACTCTCTTTTTCATGCTCAGAGGCCTGACCTAACTGTTTGGAACATCCATCTGAAACAGGACTGACTCTGTCAGGAGTTTCCTTAGTATTGGCGCCCTCTCCCGTACAGTGCTTGGTTGAACAACAAAAACACACTGAAACTCATTTTTGCGCAAGTCTGCAAAGCAATCTGCCTTTTCCTTAATACTTTTTCCATTAGATACAATAATGCCATTTCAGTATTACACTTGAGTTTCTTATTTATGGAGAAGAAACATTCGTTTTCTCTCTGGTGCCTTTAAATTAGGAGTTGATTTTATATTTTAACAACCAGAGTTTTGAAAGTGCTTTTCTTCTAACCACAGATCTGCACCTATCTTTGTTTCATTGTTTTCGTAAAATTGTCTGTTTAAAACTAAGATGATAGGGTAACAATCTGGATTGAGTCAGAGTTTCTGGAATGGTGTAGCAAGCAGTGGTAAGGCTTAAGATCTAAATAATGCTGAATTCCACTGGAGCCCACTGCTTTCAAATCTCACTTAGAATCATCCAATCTATCCCAGTGATGAAGGATTCATCAATAGATGAGATAGCAGGACATGCCTTGCATTTCTGGAATACTCAGTGTGCCCCTAGGCAGTAATTTCCTGGTGAGAATATCCATTTTGCTTGTTGTTTCCATCATTCTGAGTATCCAGCAGACCTCCTTCCCTCTCCAGCTCATCTATCTTTTATGCAGTAACTTGTTTTGTGGAAACAAAGAATATTGCCCACCATGGCTGGAGGCCTTCTTTCTGTAGCTGCCTTCCCAGTGATTGAAAGCACCTCCTATGTAAAAGTTAGAAAATAAAATTGGGATTGAGACTGTTACAAGTGAGCACTGAGGAATGATGCCACTTTTATGAACAGGAAAGGATATACTGATCACCTTTTAAACTGCCATATTGATGTCCACATGGGCTTATTTATTTTCCTACAGTAGCTCTCCGTGTCATTGCCACTCACATTTTCTCTCTCTCTCTTTTTGATAATAGCCAAATGGTTTTCAATCACTGTTTCTTAAGTACTTCTTCTGAGTAAAATATTTATTTTAGAGCAATGTAAAACCCTGACCATATTTTTTTTGACTATTTGCAAACCTGCAACAGTGAACCTTGGGTCTAATAGTAAATTCCTGTTCAAATGTATATGAGGACAGCAGATATGTAATATTTATTGAGCATCTACTATGTGTCAGATTCCCCACTCTACTCTTTCCATTCATTATCTTATTTAATCTGTAAGATATAGGATGAGTTTTAAATTATTGGCATTTACCCTTTGTGAAAAAGGAAACACAGCGAAGTTAAGTAATTTCCCAAAGGTGCATAAGTGATGTTATCATGATTTGAATTAAGGTCTGTCTGATTTAAAATCCTATGATTTTTATCTGCCAACAAAGTTACATCCAGTACAATTACAGCTCCATGAAGGCAGGGTCCTTCTGTAATTATTCACCATTGGACCCTCGATACTTAACCAGTTTCCAGTATATATGATATGATTAATTATTTTTTGTGGAAGGATAAAAGGCAGAAATGGATAGAAAATGGAGTGAAGGAAGACAGTGGGGAAGGAAGGAAGAAAGAAGGAAGGAAAGATGGTAGGTCTGTGAAAATACTACTTTGCTTCAGGTAGCTCAAGCATCACTTCTATAGAATATAAGGAATTTGTAAACTTGCTTAGTGTATATATGTAAATAATTATTGAAAAAGTATCACTGTGTATGTGTATATTAATATATATGCATATATGTGTATATATGATATACATGTATAAATAAATATATGTATGGTATTATATACATATCTAGCCTTGAGTATTTGAAAATTTGCTTAACTGTGGTTACTCAAGTGTATTCAATGTCATCCACATTTTTGAAACACTCTTGGGCTAAGCTCGTATGCAAAGATTGAAACTATTTGCTTTAATGATTGAGTGAATATGAAAGCAAATTAAATCAGAAATCCCTGCTTCCTTATAGATACCATTTTTGGTTTTGCTATGAATCAACCATTGGATACTTTTGTTCGATCATTTTGTTTATTCATTTTTTTCTCCTTTGTCATAATGCTAGTTAGATTATAATGAGAGAAACAGAAAATTGGCCTTGATGTAAAGGATTTACTTCAGAGGAGCTACTCAAGACAAAAAGGAAAATGTTTCTGGACACAACTGTATTTTAACAAGTGTAATTTTTTTCACAGGTCATAATGATGTGAGTAGAAGTGGGAGTTTTCTATGCAGAAAACAATAGTTCTTTTATAATACAGAGATTCATTGCAGACAGTTATAAGCTGTCATGTATGTCTTTGGCAAGCAAATTTTTCCATATAAATTTTCCTGATACTTTTTTTGAAAAACATGTTCAACTATTCTGTAAATAATTTTGTCTAAATTATTTTGAGAGAAATAGAGATGAAACAATCTGAGAGCTGCAAGCTTGAAAAATTGTCCTTTTTAAAATATTGATTCAATTTTTAAACCTTGAAGATAGCTTTTAGAGTTTATATTTTACTTTAAAGGCAATTACATAAAACTTTTATTATAGTATGTATTTGACATAAATTTTTGAGCACGTTAACATTTTGTGGAATCAAGAGCAGGTGAGAAAGATATACTGCAAACCCAAGAGAAAAGTAGTATATTAAGAACACTGCAGACTTTTGATCCAGACTAACATGGGTTCAAGTCCTTGCTGTGTCACTTACTAACTAGTGTTCCTTTCTTTGACAAGTTACTTAACCTCTTTTGTTTCTTAATTCCATTCAGTCTCTAAAATACTAAGAGAATGCACACTTTACATGTACTGGATGTTAATCAGATTGTGATGAAAAAGTTCGTTATCAAAGAGCAATCATTACAAACTGGTGGTAAAATTGATCCTCTTATGGTAAACACAATATATAAACTTAAAGTGAATTGACACAATTCTTTATAACGAACATGAATTTTAGTATATTTTTCTATAACAAAGACACATGGTCTACGGGTTATACATTAACAGTTCTTGGGAGATTACGAAAACAAACTTTTGAATATTATAGGAAAGCTCTTTTCTCAGTTTAGGAAACAGACTTAAACATTCAACTTTTTATGATGAGAAAGTTAAACTTAAATTTTATAACTTTCTGTGTGTATTTTTACCTTTCCTTCCCTTTCTGAGCGATGTGTAGTAGTCTAGTGCTCTGTGTGTCTAAGGTACCTGGGTCAACAGTCTTTTACTCCCTAGTCGTTTCTTATTGAAATGTGTAGCCTATGATTTCACTATGAGTTTAATCAAAGCTTAATCAAGGTTATTTGTACCTTTTAATAGCGTTACTTAGTAATTCCAAGGTATCACAATATTTATATTCCCCAAACCCTTTGATTCCTCCTTTCATATTTAGAGGCAGATCATTATATATGTCTGCATATCTAGAGCTGTTGACTACAGATTACTATCCCAATTAAGCAGCATACATGATGCATGCTACTGGAAATTGAGGAGAAAAAGAGGAGGACAGGGGGAATCGCCAGACCAAAGGGCTGACCTTGATAGCTGGAGAAGCATCATGACAGATACATTGGATATGACTGACGATAAAGAATGAGTGGGTAAGGGTTCCAATTTTTTCACATCCTGGTCAACACGTTGTCTTTTGATAATAGCTATTCTAATAGATGTGAGGTGATATCTCATTGTGGTTTTGATTTAGTTTCCCTGATGATTAGTGACATTGAGCATCTTTTCATATAATTAGTAACCATTTGTATGTCTTCTTTGGAGAAACGTCTATTCAAGTCCTTAGCCCATATTTTACTTGTATTATTAGGGGAGTTTTTCTAATGAGTTATAGGAGTCCCTTATACATTTTGCAGATTAACCCCTTAGTAGGTATTTGGTTTACAAATATTTTCTCCCACTCTATAGGTTGCCTTTTCACTCTGTTGATTGTTTACTTTCTCAAAGAGATGATAGCACTCCCATGTTCATTGCAGCACTATTCCCAATAGCCAAGATGTGGAAACAACCTAAATGTCCATCGATAGATAAGTGTCTAAAGGAAATGTGATTTATACATAGGATGAAATATTATTGTCCTTAAAAAAAAGAAGGAAATACTGTAAGACGTGACAGCATGGATGAACCCGGGGGACTAAGTGAAAGAGGTCAGTCACCTCATGATCGGAGGTAAATACTCAGCCTCATAGAAGTAGAGAGTAGAATGGTAGTTGCCAGGGGCTGGAGGGAGGGGGAATAATCAATGATGGGTATAAAGTTTCAGTTATGCAAGATGAATATGTTCTAGGGATCTTACAGCATTGTTATTAATACTGTATTGTACACTTAAAACTCTGTTAAGAGGGTGGATCTCATGTTAAGTGTTCTTACCACAATAAAATAAAAGTAAAAAGTTAAAGTGTAACAAAGAAATAATAGAAGAGGATTTTCTTAGTCTAGTATAGTATCTACGAAAACAAAGTTTTTAAAAAATGGGTAGAGTTAGAGTAATAAAAATGAGAGACAACATAGTCAAAGCTTACATTAATTTGACCAGAGCGACTGTGAAAGCAGGGCACGGGTAAGGATAAAATACATTCTTAATTGCTCAAACATCAGTGTAGCAAAAATCCAGAGCAATGCTATTAAATCCGTACAGTGATGCTTTTCAGCCATTAAAAGATTTTGTTTGAGGGACTCTTTTTAGAAGACTGAGAGTTGTTTTGTTTTGGTAAATTATTAAATCAGTAATTTTCCATTTATTTCTAACATGTAGCTACGTATAGAATTTTACTCTAATCCCTTGCCTAATTGCCTGGAGTGGATGGTCAGGTAGTTCCATTTCATTTAGAAAGCTTGAATTCCTTTTGCCGCTCATGTTTCATCTGAAGTGATCATCTTAATAGCATAAGGCTTTCTTTTAAAATCCTATAAGTAGGCTATAGAAGGAGAAATAAAGACACAAAAGGATTTCAGGAAACATAACATGTTTTTCTCCTCTCCCCTTTTTGTACTCCTTTAATTGTTTTTTATTAACATACTTACCTATGCCTTCTAAAATATTAATACATTTGTTTAACTTTTAAACCATTTTTAACCTTTCATTACCTCTGGTATTTAGATTTTACAGACTATGTTTCCTTCATTTTCTTCTTTTTTATTTGTATTTACATAAAAAAAATATGAAGAACTTTATTTAGGTCACTTGTATTATTTAATTTAAGCCACAGAAATGGGACCCTGAGCTGGAAGGCAACAGTGATCAAGATTAATAGCAAAATAAAATCCTGTGTTTTGTTGGAGGAAGAGTCCTTGTCTTGGCCTTGAGAAATCTGAGTGTGTTGTCCTGTTGGCTCCTATGGCCTTAATTAAATGTTGGCTCTGAGGCCTTAATTAAATCATGTCTCTTCGAATTCAGAAATTCTAAAATTGACAATAAATTGTTTTCCCTTTTCACTGGGTGACCGCTTCAAGAAATATTTTAGGGAATCAAAACAATGTAAAGACTGGGTGAAAGGAGAGATCAGTGTATGGAATCAGGGCCGTGAAAATAAATTGAAAAATATTAACAAACAAATGACTGCTTTTCTCAGGCGTGAGGATGAGGGTGTGAACTTTAGTGCACGTTCAGATAACGTTATTACTGTAAGATGACACTCAAGATTGGTAAATGGCGGTTCCTCAGGGTGAGAAGGCCTCAGAATTTATTTCTGACTCAGTCACTGGATTGGCGGCATATCACCAGACATCTGTGGGCCTTGGTTTCTGTCCCTCAAATGAAGGGATTGGACTAAATGAGTAAACCTTTTTTTTCTACTTTCGTCAGGAATCCGAGATACAATCTTAATTAAATCAGCCTCAAGAAAACCAAAGGGATAGTTCTGCTCTAGCTGACCATGTTTAGGGAATCAAAGATTACTTCCTCATATATATTTCTTGCAGGCTTTAAATGAGCACTATGTGTCAAGCCCCAGGAATTCAAAAATAGATCCCGGAAGGCAAAGTCTAGATAGAGATATATACAGAATTGTTTGTGGTACCATAAGATCTTCACTATCATAGAAATGTGAGCAAACTGCCTTTGAAAAATACAGAAAGGGGAAGAAGGCACTTCTTTTGCTGAGGTTTCCCATAATAAGTACTTGATGTATGAGCGTGAGTTTGTCAAGAGGAGGATTTGAGATGAGAGCATGAAGACCCAAGGTTTGAGTGCCCTGAGGCCAGGAAGCTTGTTTGGGAAACTGATTATTTCTGTGTGATTGGAGCCTGAGTATCAGGATACAGATCATGAGGACATTTTGAATAGACCATTTTAAACGATATAGATCTATCTTGTATATAATGAGGATCTTTTAAAGATGTTTAAACAGAAGAGTGTTGGGGGCCCCTACCTCACTCTATGGCACATAGGACAGATTGAAGGATGCTGAGACTGGAAGCAAGAAGGGAAGTTAGGTGGCTGTTACAGTCATTCAGGTGAGGGATTATTAGGCATGTGAACTGAGACAAAAGTTACGAAAGAACTATTTCAAAGAATCTATAATACTTGGCAATTGTATGAGTCCGGATGGTTTGGGTTATGCTGGAATCATGAATAACCTCCAAATATCTGTGGCTTAAAACAACAAAAATGTATGTACATACACTGAATATACATAAGCTGTCCAAGTAGGAATTTAGAGGGAGGCATTCAGATATTCTTTACCCGTCACAGTCCTTCAGGGACTCAGGTTGACTGGTTCCACCGTCACCATGTTAGGGTTAAATGAACAGGGCAAGTCACACTGTCTCTAAAAGCTTCAACCTGGAAATTACCCATTTCGCTTCCGTACACACTGTACTGGCAAAGTCAAGTCATTTGGCCATGCCCAACTTCAAGGGAGCTGCAAAATGCAGTCCTGTGGGAGCTCTGGAAGTAGGAACTAGCATTCGATGAACAGCTCTAATAACCGTGATAGTAAATAATTACATTTAGAGGAGACAGGATGAGAGAAGCTAGGAAAACTTCAAAGATATTTCTAGCTTAGACTTTTATTTTTGCAGGCAGGTCCTCATTCTGTGTTGTTAAATTTTCTCTTTTTCCAGGAAGCTCTCCTTAATCGTGGCTGGCAGGGGCCAAGGTTAGGTGGTCTCAATGTTATACTGATACATGTTTAATAACTGGCTATCTGTGGGGAAAAACAAACAAACAAACTCTGTTTGGTAGCATTTGTTAAATTCCCACCATGGCAAACCTCAGGCTACCAACGTGATGCCACTGCACAAGGTTGGTAATGGATGTCCAGAAGCACCCCCATTATACGGCATTTCCACCATACGTGTGCAATAGAACTAAGTAACCTCAAGTGCATAGATAATGGTAAAATGCAATAAAATGATTAGGAAGTGATGGAGTTTCAGGTATTTAGAACCTTTGTTTTAAATCTAATTTATTTAATTGAAACTTTGTCTAATTTAATTTTTAATAATGGCTGTATTCAGTGACCGGCTTACAAAATTCCTGAAAACTTAGTTTGTAGTTGGCTCTCACAGGTGCTCACAGGCTGGCTCCAGCACAGCCCTGGAGCCTGCTTTTTCTCTGCACTCACACAATGCTCTGTACTTGTTCCATTATTGCTTTTATCAACTTTATTTTAATCATTCATTTACCCATCTGTCTTCTCCGCTGGAGAGTGAGCTCCTCAAGGCAAAGCGCTTTGTCTCATTGTTGAATGCTTTAGTGCTTGACATGGTGCTTGGAACACAGCAGAAAGTCAGTCAATACTAGTTGAGATAATGAATTCATGAAAACATATTTTTCATGAAGTAAGCAAATCAGTGGTTTCTTTTTTCACTGACCCTTCTTTGCAGGGGCCAAGTCATTTCATTTTATTAAGAAAGAGCCACTCCACACAGTTGCTCTTACGTTAAACTGTCCTTACCTGCAAATCCTCAGCTGTTTAAAAGAAATATCTTCAAGCCCGGCTTTGCTCCTTGGGTGAATGCCAGTTTCTCTAGAAAACATCTTGAGGTAAATGTGCATTCAAGATCTAGAGTGTAGCTTTAGAAAATTCTGTTATTCTTTGGAGTTTTATTATTACATTTTCTTAGGTAAATAATCTGTGTGTCACCACTGACATTTTTTTCAGTCTCCCAAATGAGGTATTATTAAAATCAGTGATTGTGTCTTATGCTTTATTCACATTCCTTTAACCTGGCACATTACTGGTCATATCATAGTGACTCAGCGCATTTAAGATTTGACTGTTTTACTTCTACCAAAAATACCAGGTCAAATAAATCTAAGATTACTTTCTGAAGCTCCTTATTTATCTTCTGTAGTTTCCATTTTAATGAGTTAGTTGTATCTTTATTATAGGAATGCCACTGCATTCTACTTTGAGATTAGTAGATGAAAATCTCATTGCATTGTGGTTTGTTTTTAGCTTGATTCACTCAGTATCATGACAATGACTTAAAGTTGTTTTCCCAGTGTACATTCAGCTGGACTAACACGGCAAGGACAGCAGAACATTGCAGCTAAAAGTAAGAGTGCTTAGCATGACAAATTGCAGATACTTGTTGTAGCTAGACTATGAGAATCCTTATCTAAATTGTTTACATGTCAGGTTTCTTTGGTAGCCCAGAATAATTTGGATAAATTACATCAGTGATTACATTTCCCTAACAATATTTTAGTGAATGTACATAAAAGGTAATAATAGCTTCCACCAGCGTTCTGTCCTGCAGCATGTCACAGTCCTGGATTCTGATAGTGTCTGACACTTATTACTTAAGTCATACATTTCTAAAAGCAGAGGCCTCTGCAAGGTCTTTTCCTAAATGACACTGTTTCAAGCTGCAAGGAGTGAAAAATCTGATCATGTCTGCAACTTCCCATGGATGTCATACGCATTTATGGGAAAGCCCAAACGTTCAGAATCTGGAATTATCAGGTAGAGAATATGAAACAGAATCTCTAGAAGGGGGGGCTTTCTGCCTTCCCCCTCCTCTCAAGACACTGCCTCACTCCTGAGAGGTTGTCCTCCTTCCCCCTCCTGACTGAGAATTCTTGCTCTCCTGGCTGTTTGTTGAGATCCATGGTATTCATGAGAAGGCGTTGTCTCAGGTAGTCAAGGACAGGAAAACGTGGGAAACATTATTCTATAGCTCTTTTTATCAGAAGAATAAAAAGAAAAATTGTTGACTTGCAGGTTTATAAAAATTGTACTTACTATTCTCCACGAACAGGCATTGGTTTCAGATTTCTACTACGTAAAATTCAGCTATACCCACAGGTTAAAACCCATAGTTGTGTCTCCAAAGATGCCCCACAGAACACTACCTTGTGCCAGCGTATGTATGTATGTGTGTGTGTGGAGGAGTGTCTATATTAATGTTTGTGAAATTCTGTACACAATTTATCCTTTTAAAAATTTGTAAAACATATTAATATACTTCAGAGTCTCTGAGAAATCCTCCAGTAAAAAATGTGTGTGTGTGCGTGTGTGTTTATGTGTGTGTGTTTATTCAGTCTGCTGGTTCCCAGACTCAGTTCACTGTGTGTATCAATCAGGGTCAACTCAGGAAACAGAAACTACCCAGTAATTTGAACTAAGGAATTTAATTATTTATGATAACAAGATTGAGTAAAAATCAGGATTGGCTCATAAAAAATAAAGCAAGCTCCAAAGACTCTGTGCATTGCAGATATAAGGAGCTGCCGTTGCCCCTGAGGATGAGAGTGCCCCCAGAAAGCCTCATTCTCCATCACCGGGCTGAGATCCAGATTGCATTGGAGGGTTGTGTAGCTGTTGAAAATTAACACTTTTCTAGGAAACCATGTTATCTTTAATATCAATATAGTTTTTCATATTTTTGGTTAAGTGAAATTGTATAGAAATAGAATAGAAATAGAAGAGTGGTGTTTTGGAATAGGAATATTTTGGGATAGGTTTTTAAAACTTTTTGTTTCAAGTTCACTTCTCCCATTTACCATCATATGATGTGAATCCTGGTGATACTTAGAGTCTGAGCAGACACCAATGGATAGACTATAACTTTTCAACGCTAGTGTCCTCCTCCCTTGACTCTACCTTGAGAGGTGAAGATATTGAGGCAATGACGTTGGAGTGAAATGAGGGGAGTAGAGGAAGGAACTTTTCTTTAGGGATGAGCCCTGGGAGGCACCACCATTGAATGGTAGTATGTTGCTGAGCTCTGGCTTTGGATGTAGCTCTGGGCTAACTCTTGACTGCTATGAAATAGCTAGGTCGACTTTGGGCAAGACTAAATATTTTAGAGCTATTGTGAGGGATAAATTAAAAAATGCAGACCTTCAGAGTAGCCAGAAAGAACACAATAGGTAACAATCAATATTGTTTCTCTTCCTTCTCACTTCTCTGGAACTGAATTTAGTAATTAAGGGAAGACAAAACAATTACTGGTATGTTTTGAAATATGTTTTAAAATCTGGGGCTACTGTTTTAATTAGTTTCATATTATTTTCCCTATTATGTATCATTTCATCCTAGAATGTGTCACTGTAAAGGCTCAAGTATAACCTAATATAATTGATAAATGGAGCTCAGTTGAAGTAGAATAATTATTTTTACTAGTAGATTTCCCAAGCAGTCTTTTTCTCTGGTATATTATATACATTTTGCATATGCTACAAAATGGGAAACCAAAGAACTAAGTGACCAACTTACGTTGTAACTAAGAACTAAGCCAAGTTTATATAACCAAGGTTATTCAATCAAATTAAATATATATATACACATACATATATATGTATATATATAATTGGAATTATTTGAATACAGCTGACCCTTGAACAACACGGGTTTGAACTGTGGGTCCACTTACATGTGAATTCTTTTTAGTAGTAAATATTACAGTACTGCAAAGTCTGAGGTTGTTTGAGTCTTCAGATGTGGAACTGTGGATGCAGAGGAACTTCAGATATAGGGCCAATTTATAGGGCCAACTGTAAATTGTATGTGGATTTTTGATTGCATGGAGCCTCTAACACCACTAACTGCTGCATTGTTCAAGGGTCAACTGTATACATAAGAAATAAAGAATACTGATCAACTCCCAATTCTGGAGTTTCTCACTGAGTGCTAGGGTCTGCCCTGCCTCCAGTGTGTACCGGTACAGGACTGTCTTATCTGTTCTCATTTTTGTGTCTATGTTTTGCCAGAATATGATGATAATATTGTGATCGTATAGTATCACATAATTAAGTTGATCATGACTTATGTCCTGGATATCAGAAGACTATGCAAAGTATGGCTAGTTAGAGACTTGTTCCCATAAAGACCTAATAGTTCACATCTTTGGATGTTGACTATCAGTAAATTTATACACTTTTCAGCCTTAGGGTGTCTGGGATGAGGGACTGGTGTGGTGATCAAAAATGACTTGATTCAAGAATAACATGGAGATGAGAATGATGAGAATGGCATTTGTGGCACATTATTTTTGCCATATATTCTTTGAACTTTCTAGCCCACTTAAAATGCAGTGTGGTTACCAATAAACTATTCTTCATATCTATGTTTTACTTCCAACTCTTTTTCCTCCCCTTCCCCCACCTCTTCCCTTATCCTCCACCATGTTGAAAGTATATTTCTATGTCTAAACATACAGAGATCTGCCACATCTCCTGTAAATAGTGGCTCTGTGTGCGTGTATGTGTGTGGTGTGTACCTTCTCTTAACATGTGCAGAAGCTAGATTATACTAGAAAGATTTATAATGAATAATATTGTCTAATAGTAGGACAGGCTCTCTAGTCAATAATGGGGGATTCAACCATGAGTTTGATGTCGTACATCAGGATGTATTCCTAAACTGAGCAGGAAAAAGGCCCAGGTGACATATGTGGTTCCTTCCACTTATAAGTTTGTGATTCTGAACAGATGCTAATTTCAAAGCAAATTAGAATCAAAACAAAATTCCAGTGAGCAAGAAACTAGACAGAGTTCTACAGCTGTTCTGTGACTCTCTTTGCTCATAGGGGCATCCCAATATTTTAATTTTTTATTTCTTCCCTCATGAAACTTATTTTCCTTGAAGTATCTTAATATCTCCAAGCCTCACAACCTTCCTTACAAAGACACTAGTAAGTAGTATCCTGTCTTGCTGTCACTGGTGTGGTTTAGGGCTCTACCTGCACAAATCTAAAAAGCAGCTTATTCACCTGTATTCATTCATTCCTGAACACTGAGGGGGTGTCAACTGTGTACCAACACTGTGCTACCTGGCCATAAAGTTAAACACAACACGGAATCCTTTCCTTCAAGGAGTTCACAGTCCAGAGAAAAAGATCTAAAGTTGACATTGTAATGGTAAGTGGCAAATGCCAATGAAGAGTTAGGAAGAAACAGATATCAGTGTGTTTAAGAGCTAAGACAGGTTTGAATCCCCTTCCTCAATTTAATAACCAAGTGATCGTCAGTAAGGCATTTCTTATGTTCATTTTGAAATAATCTTATGTCCATATCATAAGACTGGATATTTTTGACATCTGATTCCAGTAAAGATGGAGTAAATAACAGGGACCAGATTTACCTCCCAACTGAAACAAGTGAAAAACAGGCCAGACCATAAAATAACTGTTTTCAAAACATACGACGTCAGTCTATAGAGGGCAGTGGTCCTGGGAGATGGGAAATCAGCTAGCAATATCTGCCTCATGCAGAGTTTTCTGAAACAATTGTGTCAGTGAACCTTACACTGTATCTAATTTATGATTTGCTAAACTTTATGCATTAAATACTTTTCAAACAATACTTAACTTTCATAATGTGTCATGTATTATGCATATATGTTTATGTATTTAACAGTGTATGGTAAAGTATTCAAATGAAAGTAAAAAAAATTTAGTTTGTGAAATATATATTTCATTTATAAATAAAACTACTGTCATTTAAAATAGTTTCTTGGTTAAGATGAAAGTTTGCAAAGCCTTCTGATTTCTCTTGTCCTTCCAGGAAATTTTCAGTGGAATGAGCCGTAGCCATACTTTTGCTTTAAGAATCTCTCCATTACTTATCTTCATTCACTGCAGTATTAATGTTTATTTAATCCATTCATTTGTTAAAATAAATTAATTTATTTTATTAATAAGCTGTACTTGTGCCTTGATATAACAACAAAAATCTATAATCTGCATTAATGTGAGGGGGCATGGTGAAATTCTTATCACAGAAGTCTTGCACCTTGCCTGTAAGAATTGCTAGTGGAGTAATTCTATGTTTCTAACAAATTATATTCCCTAGATTAACACTGGGATTAAAAGACTTACAGCAGCATCTCTTCTAAGTAGTCACTGGCATATTCCTTGTTCCTTTCTAATTTAGGCTAAGCATGGCAAATTAAATGCAAAAGTGTCTCTAATAATGAAATAAAAAATTGTGTATCTATGAAGATGCCATTGGTCGAAAGTATGTGACTAAGCAAAAGGCAACCAAGAGGCCGATAATTCCTATCCAAATACAGATCTACAATTGTTTATTTACTTTAAAAGTATTTATTGACGGCCTTATATGGATCAGGCACCTTATGAGGTGCTCAGCGTATACCTCTAAGCACAGAGATAAAAGTCTGTGCACTCACAGAGCTTAGCTTCTAAAGGAACAACTGCTGCATTGCTTGCCCCAGGAGCAAGTCATTTCAGTAGTACCATCATATTATTTATCCATGAGGAGTCTGAAAGGAGAAGTAAACATCTCTAGGCTAAAGGTATGATGATGTCCTAGCTGCTTTGGATCTAAGCATCGAAATTAATGAAATTATGAGACAATAACGCTGTTATCCATAAACTTCTGACTGTATAGTTTGCAGATTTTATACAAATGAACTTGATAGGAATCAAACTATTTCCATTTGTGTACTTTTAACCTACATATAGCATTCGTTTGCTCTATTTTAAGAAAATACATCTTGCCAAAGCAGGAGGAATCAGTGATGGATTTCCATTCATTTAATTATTTCTAGAAATGTTCAAACCGGAATTTATTTCCTTCCATTTAAAGTATGAGCCCAGGAGGGGATCTTCAAGATGGCAGAGGAGTAAGACATGGAGATCACCTTCCTCCCCGCAAATACATCAAAAATACATCTACATATGGAATAACTCCTACAGAACACCTACTGAACTCTGGCAGAAGACCTCAGACCTCCCAAAAGGCAAGAAACTCCCCACATACCTGGGTAGGGCAAAGGACAAAAGAAAAAACAGAGACAAAAGAATAGGGATGGGATCTGCACCTCTGAGAGGGAGCTGTGAAGGAGGAAAAGTTTCCACACACTAGGAAGCCCCTTCACTGGTGGAGACAGGGGGTGGGCAGGGAGGAAGCTTCAGAGCCACAAAGAAGAGCACAGCAACAGGGGTGCAGGGGGCAAAGTGGAGAGATTCCCGCACAGAAGATCGGTGTCGACTGGCACTCACCAGCCCGAGAGGCTTGTCTGCTCACCCACCGGGGCGTGCAGGGCTGGGAGCTGAGGCTCGGGCTTCGGTTGGAGCGCAGGGAGAGGACTGGGGTTGGCGGTATGAACACAGCCTGAAGGGGGCTAGTGCGCCACGGCTAGCTGGGAGGGAGGCCAGGAAAAACTCTGGACCTGCCGAAGAGGCAAGAGACCATTGTTTCAGGGTGCACAAGGAGAGGGGATTCCTTCCCTGTCTGCCCACAGAAGGCAGAGCACCGCCTAAACCAGCTCTAGAGATGGGTACAAGCCCCGGCTATCAGCTCAGACACCAGAGACAGGCATGAAACACTAACGCTGCTGCTGCAGCCACCAGGAATCCTGTGTGCAAGCACAGATCACTGCCCGCACCCCTCCTCCCCGTGGAAGCCTGTGCAGCCTGCAACTGCCAGGGTCCAGAGACCTAGGGACAACTTCCCCAGGAGAACACAGTACACCTCAGGCTGTTGCAACGTCACTCTGGCCTCTGCTGCTGCAGGCTTGCCCCGCATTCCAATCAAAACTACCATACCCCTCTCTCCCCCCAACAGCAGGAGTGATCCAGAGCCCCCTAATCAGCTGCTGCTTTAACCTTGTCCTATCTGGGCGGGAACAGAAGCCTGAGGACAACCTACATGCAGAGGCAGGGCCAAATCCAAAGCTGAACCCCAGGAGCTGTGTGAACAAAGAAGAGAAAGGGAAATCTCTCCCAGCAGCATCAGGAGCAGCAGATTAAATCTGCACAGTCAACTTGATGTACCCTGCATCTGTGGAATACCTGAATAGGCCATGAATCAACCCAAAATAGACACCGTGGACTTTGGGAGCAACTGTAGACTTGGAGTTTGCTGTCTGCGACTGACTGGTTTCTGATTTTTATGTTTATCCTAGTATAGTTTTTAGCGCTTCTTATCACTGGTGGATTTGTTTATTGGTTTTGTTGCTCTCTTTAATTACTTTTTTATTTCTTATTTTAATAATTAAAAAATTATTTTAATAATTTTATTTAACTTTATTATTTTCTTATTATTTCTTTCTTTCTTGATTTCTCCCTTTTCTTCTGAGCCGTGTGCCTGACAGGGTCTTGATGCTCTGGCCTGGTGTCAGACCTGAGCCTCTGAGGGGGGAGAGCCAAGTTCAGGACACTAGATCACCAGAGACCTCCCGGCCCCACGTAATATCAATCAGTGAGAGCTCTCCCAGAGATCTCTATCTCAACTCGAAGACCCAGCTCCACCCAACAGCCAAGAGCTCCAGTGCTGGACGCCTCATGCCAAAAACCTAACAAGATAGGAACACAACCTCACCAAGGCTGCCTAAAATCATACTAAGTTTACAGACACACCAAAACACACCACCAGACACAGCCCAACCCACCAGAAAGACAAAATCCAGCCCCACACACCAGAACACAGGCACCAGTCCCCTCCACCAGGAAGCATACACAAGCCACTGAACCAACCTTACCCACTGGGGGCAAACACCAAACACAACAGGAACTATGAACCTGCAGCCTGCGAAAAGGAGACCCCAAACACAGTAAGTTAAGCAAACTGAGAAGACAGAGAAATACGCAGCAAATGAAGGAGCAAGGTAAAAACCCACCAGACCAAACAAATGAAGAGGAAATAGGCAGTCTACCTGAAAAAGAATTCAGAGTAATGTTAGTAAAGACGATCCAAAATCTTGGAAATAGAATGAAGAAAATACAAGAAACGTTTAACAAGGACCTAGAAGAACTAAAGAACAAACAAACAATGATGAGCAACACAATAAATGAAATTAAAAATTTTCTAGAAGGAATCAATAGCAGAATAACTGATGCAGAAGCAAGGATAAGTGACCTGGAAAATAAAATAATGGAAATAACTACTGTAGGGCAGAATAAAGAAAAAAAGAATGTGAAGATTTGAGGACAGTCTCAGAGACCTCTGGGACAACATTAAACACACCAACATTTGAATTATAGGGGTCCCAGAGAGGAAGAGAAAAAGAAAGGGTCTGAGAAAATATTTGAAGAGATTAGAGTTGAAAACTTCCCTAACATGGGAAAGGAAGTAGTCAATCAAGTCCAGGAAGTGCAGAGAGTCCCATATAGGATAAATCCAAGGAGAAACATGCCAAGACACAAATTAATCAAACTATCAAAAATTAAATTCAAAGAAAAAATATTAAAAATAGCAAGGGGAAAGCAACAAATAACATAACAGGGGAATCCCAATAAGGTTAAGAGCTGAGCTTTCAGCAGAAACTCTGCAAGCCAGAAGGGAGTAGCAGGACATATTTAAAGTGATGAAAGGGAAAAACCTACAAACAAGATTACTCTACCCAGCAAGGATCTCATTCAGATTTGATGGTGAAATTAAAACCTTTAGGGACAAGCAAAAGTTAAGAGAATTCAGCACCACCAAACCAGCCTTACAACAAATGCTAAAGACACTTTTCTAAGTGGGAAAAACAAGAGAAGAAAAGGACCTGCAAAAAGAAGCACAAAACAATTAAGAAAATGGTAATAGGAACATACATATTTATAACTACCTTAAATGTTAATGGATTAAATGCTCCAACCAAAGGACATAGACTGGCTGAATGGATACAAAAACAAGACGTGTATATATGCTGTCTACAAGAGACCCACTTCAGACCTAGGGACACATACAGACTGAAAGTGAGTGGATGGAAAAAGATACTCCATGCAAATGAAAATCAAAAGAAAGCTGGAGTAGCAATTCTCATATCAGACAAAACAGTCTTTAAAATAAAGACTATTACAGAAGACAGAGAAGGACACAACATAAGGATCAAGGGATCAATTCAAGAACATATAACAATTGTAAATATTTCTGCACCCAACATAGTACCTCCATACATAAGGCAAATGCTAACAGCCATAAAAGGGGAAATCGATATTAACACAGTAATACTAGGGGACTTTAACACCCCACTTTCACCAAAGGACAGATCATCCGAAATGAGACAAAATAAGGAAACACAAGCTTTAAATGACACATAAGACAAGATGGACTTAATTGATATTTATAGGACATTCCATCCACAAACAACAGAATACACTTTCTTCTCAAGTGCTCATGAACATTCTCAAGGATAGATCACATCGTGGGTCACAAAACAAGCCTTGGTAAAATTAAGAAAATTGGAATCAAATATCTTTCCTGACCACAGCGCTATGAGACTAGATATCAATTACAGGAAAAAAACTATAAAAACTACAAACACATGGAGGCTAAATAATATGCTACTAAATAACCTAGAGATCACTAAAGAAATCAAAGAGGAAATCAAAAAATACCTAGAAACAAATGACAATGAAAACACGACAACCCAAAACCTATGGGATGCAGCAAAAGCAGTCCTAAGAGGGAAGATTATAGCAATACAATCCTACCTCAAGAAATAAGAAACATCTCAAATAAGTAACCTAATCTTACACCTAAAGCAAGTAGAGAAAGAAGTACAAAAAAACACCAAAGTAAGCAGAAGAAAGGAAATCATAAAGATCAGATCAGAAATGAATGAAAAAGAAATGAAAGAAACAATAGCAAAGATCAATAAAACTAAAAGCTGGTTCTTTGAGGAGATAAACAAAATTGATAAACCACTAGCCAGAGTCATCAAGAGAAAAAGGGAGAAATCTCAAATGAACAGAATTAGAAATGAAAAAGGAGAACAACAACTGACACTGCAGAAATACAAAGGATCATGAGACATTACTACAAGCAACTATATGCCAATAAAATGGACAACCTGGAAGAAATGGGCAAATTCTTAGAAAATTACAACCTTCCAAGAAGGAACCAGGAAGAAATAGAAAATATAAACAGACCAATCACAAGCACTGAAATTGAGACTGTGAATAAAATTTTTCCAACAAACAAAAGCCCAGGACCAGATGGCTTCACAGGCGAATTCTATCAAACATTTAGAGAAGAGCTAACACCTATACTTCTCAAAGTCTTCCAAAATATAGAAGAGGCAGGAACACTCTCAAACTCATTCTATGAGGCCACCATCACCCTGATAGCAAAACCAGACAAAGATGTCAGAAAGAAAACTCCAGGCCAGTATCACTAATGAACATAGATGCAAAAATCCTCAACAAAATACCAAGAAACAGAATCCAACCGCACATTAAAAGGATCGTACACCATGATCAAGTGGGGTTTATTCCAGGAATGCAAGGATTCTTCAATATATGCAAATAAATCAATGTGATACACTATATTAACAAACTGAAGGATAAAAACCATATGATCATCTCAATAGATGCAGAAAAAGCTTTCGACACAATTCAACACCGATTTATGATAAAAACCCTCCAGAAAGTAGGCATAGAGGGAACTTTCCTCAACATAATAAAGGCCATATATGACAAACCCACAGCCAACATCATTCTCCATGGTGAAAAACTGAAACCATTTCCTCTAAAATCAGGAACAAGACAAGGATGCCCACTGTCACCGCTATTATTCAACATAGTTTTGGAAGTTTTAGCCACAGCAGTCAGAGGAGAAAAAAAAATAAAAGGAATCCAAATCAGAAAAGAAGAAGTAAAGCTGTCACTGTTTGCAGATGACATGATACTATACATAGAGAATCCTAAGGATGCCACCAGAAAACTATAAGAGCTAATCAATGAATTTGGTAAAGTAGCAAGATACAAAATTAATGCACAGAAATCTCTTGCATTCCTACACACCAATGATGAAAAATCTGAAAGAGAAATTAAGGAAACACTCCCATTTGCCACTGCAACAAAAAGAATAAAATACCTAGGAATAAACCTAACTAAGGAGACAAAAAACCTGTATGCAAAAAACTACAAGGCACTGATGAAAGAAATTAAAGATGATGCAAACAGATGGAGAGATATATCATGTTCTTGGATTGGAAGAATCAACATTGTGAAAATGACTATACTACCCAAAGCAATCTACAGATTCCGTGCAATCCCTATCAAACTACCAACAGCATTTTTCACAAAACTAGAACAAAAAATTTCACCATTTATATGGAAACACAAAAGACCACGAATAGCCAAAGCAATTTGAGAAAGAAAAATGGAGCTGGAGAAATCAGGCTCCCAGACCTCAGACTATACTACAAAGCTACAGTAATCAAGACAGTATGGTACTGGCACGAAAACAGAAATATAGGTCAATGGAACAGGATAGAGAGCCCAGAGATAAACTCACGTACATATGGTCACCTTATTTTTGATAAAGGAGGCAAGAATATACAATGGAGAAAAGACAGCCTCTTCAATAAGTGGTGTGGAAAAACTGGACAGCTATATGTAAAAGAATGAAATTAGAACACTCTCTAACACCATACACAAAAATAAACTCAAAATGGATTAAAGACCTAAATTTAAGGCCAGACACTATCAAACTCTTAGAGGAAAACGTAGGCAGAACACTCTATGACATAAATCACAGCAAGATCCTTTTTGAACCACCTCCTAGAGAAATGGAAATGAAAACAAAAATAAACAAATGGGACCTAATGAAACTTCAAAGCTTTTGCACAGCAAAGGAAACCATAAACAAGACAAAAAGACAACCCTCAGAATGGAGATAATATTTGCAAATGAAGCAACTGAAAAAGGATTAATCTTCAAGATATACAAGCAGCTTATGCAGCTCAATATCAAAAAAACAAACAACCCAAATCAAAAATGGGCAAAGTACCTAAATAGACATGTCTCCATAGAAGATATACAGATTGCCAACAAACACATGAAAGGATGCTCAGCATCATTAATCATTAGAGAAATGCTAATCAAAACTACAGTGAGCTATCATCTCACACCTGTCAGAATGGCCACCATCAAAAAATCTAGAAACAATAAATGCTGGAGTGGGTGTGGAGAAAAGAGAACCCTCTTGCACTGTTTGTGGGAATGTAAAGTGATACAGCCATTATGGAGAACAGTATGGAGGTTCCTTAAAAAACTAAAAATAGAACTACCATCTGACCCAGCAATCCCACTACTGGGCATATACCCTGAGAAAAGCATAATTCAAAAAGAGTCATGTACCACAATGTTCATTGCAGCATTATTTACAACAGCCAGGACATGGAAGGAACCTAAGTGTCCATCGACAGATGAATGGATAAAGATGTGGCATGTATATACAATGGGATATTACTCAGCCATAAAAAATGAAAGTGAGTTATTTGTAGTGAGGTGGATGGACCTAGAGTCTGTCATACAGAGTGAAGGAAGTCAGAAAGAGAAAAACAAATACCATATGCTAACACTTATATTTGGAATCCAAAAAAAAAAAAAAAAAGGTTGACACACCTAGGGACCAGACAGGAATAAAGACACAAATGTACAGAGTGGACTTGAGAACGTGGGGGAGGGGGAAGAGTAAGTTGGGATGAAGTGAGAGTGGCATGGACATATATACACTACCAAATGTAAAATAGATAGCTAGTGGGAAGCAGCCACATAGCACAGGGAGATCAGCTTGGTGCTTTGTGACCACCTAGAGGGGTGGGATAGGGAGGGTGGGAGTGAGACGCAAGAGGGAGGGGGTATAGGAGTATATGTATACATATAGCTGATTCACTTTGTTATACAGAAGAAACTAACACAACATTGTAAAACAATTATACTCCAATAAAGATGTTAAAAAGAAAAGTATGGGGCTTCCCTGGTGGCACAGTGTTTGAGAACCTGCCTGACAATGCAGGGGACAGGGGTTCGAGCCCTGGTCTGGGAATATCCCACATGCCGCGGAGCAACTGGGCCCGTGAGCCACAAGTACTGAGCCTGCGCGTCTGGAGCCTGTGCTCCGCAACAAGAGAGGCCGCGACAGTGAGAGGCCTGCGCACAGCGATGAAGAGTGGCCCCCACTTGCCACAACTGGAGAAAACCCTCGCGCAGAAACGAAGACCCAACACAGCAAAAATAAAAAATAAATAAATGAGACAGAAGGAAATAACTGCCCTGTAAAACAGATTTAAAAAAAAAAAAAAAAGTATGAGCTGCCTTGTAGTACAGAAGATCCTGGATTAATTAATTAATTAGTAAATTAATTTCATATCCTTTATTTCGTGCCTGCTACATGCCAGTTGCTTTGCTTGGAAATCCACAAGTTAGGAAAAACACAGTGTTTGTCAGAGTTTAATGATGAATATTCCACAGTTTTAAGGGGGAAATAGATCCTTATGAAGAAGAAAACTATTGCTAAATTAAGTTTTCTTGGTGTCCTCTACTTTCATTTATAGAGGAGATGTGATAAAATATGAAAATGATAAAATCGTTTGTTTTAGCTATATGTATACTCTATTTCTGGTAATGCCAACATTACTGGGGCTTGTTCTGAAGTGTTAATCCTCCACATTTGTCAGTAAGTGGAAGACTTATGTCTACCAGTCTGCCAGAGTGAGACACGTCAGAGTTAGCAATTCTTTCTTTGAATGTTTCCTATCTCTTCGAGTGGTCTACTGCTGATGACTGATTTCATTTTGTCCGCCTTGTAGCTGATGTTTTTTATTTGCCTTTTTTACGATGATTATTTTATGGATGACTTCTAAGTTTAAGTCTAAAAAATCCAATTTTTCAGCCATGCTCCAAAGCATCAGTTCCTGATTATTATTCACAAGTGGTATGAATGTTGTGACAACCAGTCTAAGAAAAAAAGAGAGCTGGAGCTTTTCTCTAGATCTAGTTTTGAAATAGTTCCTGATAACTCTGATTTTTGGGTCTGTGTTTTGATAGAGAATTACTGACTTACAAGAAACCTCCAATTCCTTAACAATAATATTTGGAATCAGAGCATAGTGAAGTCAGAGGTGTCAAACAAATCATATCCAAGATTGAACAGGTTTGGATGCTGAGTCAGGTTGAGTAAATACAGAGTTGGAATATCTTGACATCGCACAGGAACTTTCATGAAGCTAAAATGTTTATAAAGCAGGTCCAAAAAGGAAGGAGTAAGGACTGAGAGGAGGAATCTCAAAAGATAATGTAGAGGAAAGGACATTAGGCCAGAAATACAAAGTCCTTCCTTTGGCTTTTGGTTATGATGTGGTTGGCATCCCATCTAAATGCTGTGATCTCTTGTAAAGCAAGCTGTGCCACATGCTCCTTGGACCTGTTAAAACGAGGTTTACGTGCCATTTTATTCTTCGTTGAGCAGCAGATATTTATGGTTACCTTGAAGTCTTCATTATCCCTTCCCTCTGGAATAAAAATACTGGGAAGCAAAAAAAAAAAAAAAAAAAAAATACTGGGAAAAGTTATGTGTGGTGTACATATATTTACTAAATGAACATAAACCTGCATGCTAAATCTAATAATTTTATAGCAGTTCTTAGGCCAACAGAAAAGAGTACAATATTTTTTTCCTAGAACTTGAAAGGTTTGAAGATAACTGAAGATGTAAAAATGGCCCTCACACAGTTTACGTAGGGGAGGCACTGTCAAGTGATGCGTTGTCCCACAAGCTATATTCAGAAATGCAGCACCTCATTTTATAGTTACAGTTCATCTAAATTTTTAGATGCTGTTTATGTAGTGATAGTTCATACATGTTGAATGTCAAATGTGCACCAGATATCTCACATGCATTATTTATAACTCTTTTCACAAGATTTTAGGGTTATATAGGTGATCCTGAGACTGAGAAAGGCCAAGAAAATGTTCTTAGGGTAAATAATTAGTAAGTTGGAAAGCTGGAATTCAGACTCTGGCTTTCATGACTCCAAAACCCAGTTTCATATTTCTACATTCATTGGTTCTCAGGAACCACTTATTGCGTGGATGTCTGTTATTACCTGGGCTCTGTGATAGTCGGTTCAGGTATATCTGATCAAAGAGAAGAGATGCACAGATCCTGAGTCCGCAAAATTATTTGCCATCATTTATGTAGGTTCTATCTCAATTCAGGAACTCTTCGAGTCTTCTCTCCAATGCCTAAGGCATTCACCTATGCTGATGCTCTGCCCTAGATCCTATGCAAGTTGTATAATTATTCTGGCCCTTCCAGCATAAACCCTGCATATAAAATTGGTTGAGTGATGCCCTTGGCTCCTTTCCTAAAGATTATAATATGGTCCTGGCACATCGAGCCCTTAACACTGTCACAGAGTAAAGGCCCTGAAAAAGTAAACTCAAAGGAAACTGTGTTTTTCATAGTCATAGTCGTAAGACTCACTTATATCAAAAGGACCACAACCCAGTAATTTCCCTGGGGAGGCTATTACATCAAAGTTGATGGAAAGGTTAGGCAGGAAGCCCTGCACTTACCTTGGAGAGCAGATTGTGTGTGTGGCCAATGGTTTATATGTGCAAATTCTCTAACTGTGTATGACTGAGCTATAGGGCACCCAACTTTCCATGTGTCGTGAGGTTTTTTTTGTTTTTGTTTTTACCTCATCTCCTCCATTTCCCAACACACACTTTTCCATTAGCTATGCTAACCTCAACATTTCTTCTCTACAGCAGTGTGGGTGGGTTATGCATTACTGGAAAGAGATGCATAAATATACCAGGTGAAAGGCATACACCTGATTTAACCAGCCATGTACTTAAAAACCTGTCAAAAGTGAGATTACTACACAGAAAAGGAGAAGCAGCAGGGATCATTAGCATAACCTTCTCCAGCAGCTCTTGGTTCCTAATTTGGGTCCCACAGACCATGCCTGAGGAATTTGAGAAATAGACAAATTTTAGCAGTGCAGAAAAAGTATTTTTTTTAATTGTTTGTTTTTTAGTAAGTGGGGTCTGAGTCAACATGTTTGAAGAACTTATGCCATCTGTGTGAAATCATGTCCCATGGAAAGTAAATGGGATTGGGGACAAAGGCAGCAAATGACCCATTAGATCTTTCTATATTGTTTACCTTTGTTACATATAAAGTAAAAACGCAGGTAAGTAGGTAGGTCGTGAGTAGGTAGACACATATATACATAGATATCTAGATAGTAATGATCCTTATGGAGCCGCTTGTTGTCTGAAGATGGGACTTGCCTTACATGTTGCTAACACTGGGGATCCTTTGATGGCCTCCTCTCTTCAACATTAGACATATTGACTGCAGATGTATATATATAGTTACAATAATGAAAGTGATGTTTAATTCTCAAGTGGCACAAAAATATTACCATGGGATGTGGAAATAGCAAAATGTGATATGCACAGTAATGCATTTTCACGAGACTTCAGAGAGATACAACGGGCTGCCTGGGGGGCTGGTGGAAGAGAGCCAGAAGTCCATCGTTCTCTCTAGACTCAGGGAGACATCAGGGGAGCAGCCGTGCCATCTTGCCAAATTTGCTTTTATAATTTGAACTGACTTGTGCTTTCTCTATTTTCAATTGAAAAATTCTGGTGGTTGTCCAAATGGTATGTGGAATTAAATCTGCATAAACTAAAAATAAGAGTACTTTTGGCATCGAAGGAGCCCTTGTCACTCACCCAGTTCCCTTCCCTCTCCAGGCTTACTCATGTCTCTGTGCTGTTGAGGTGTTGCTCTTTCCTCAGGCTATGGGGTTTCCTTGTTTTCTCCTTTAGCCACTTGCAAAAACCCTACTCATTTCCTAAAATTCATCGCAAACTCCTTTTAGTAACGCCTACCCTGAACACATGGTCCCTCCTCCCCACTCCCCATGTTAGTGTGCCCAAACCTTGTATCTAATCGCCCTGTGATGCACTGGGGTGGTTTTCACGTCTCTCTTCTCAACTGGGCTATTAGAGCCAAAAAATTCAGAGCTGGCTTAGATTCATTTTTACAGCTTTTTCAGCACCTAGCCATAGAATGAATAAATGAATGGTTCCTCGTAAAATATCTCGTTTTGTTTTCTGGTGAAAGACTGAATAATGAGCTCAGTGGAATAGTAATTTGACTGAATATTACATTTATGATCTTAAGAACTCTTAGGTTTTAGTGCAAATCAGAAAATGGATACCTTTGAAATAAAATAATCTGTCTTTCTTTACACCAGTGATGTACTCACATAAATAAAACTTGTAGGCTGTGCATAGAGCACCTTAAAGCATTATCTAAATGCAAAGTCATGTCTTGTGAATATGACATGTAATTGGGAAGAAATTTTCTTTAATGTGGTCATGAGTATGACTTTATGTTGGTTTATTATTATGGAAGAAGGAAAGAATTGTGTAGACCGTGTGAATAAGTGCTGAGCTTACAACCAGGCTTTATCGGTATGGCAGAAAAAGTGTTATTGGATGTATTAGAGTCATATCTGGACGTTCGAGTTCAACATCATAATGATAAAAACCAAAAAGTGTTTGATAACAAGAAGGTGGGTAAATTTTTATGTGGTATTTCTGTCAGTTGATCAAGAACTTCAACTCTTCTATGTACTTGCTCCCTGAAATTACTTATTTTCAAAAATTGTGCGGCTGGCTTATACTTTATTTTAACTGATTAAAATATGCAAACTATGTGGATTATAACTAACATTGAACTCTGTAAAGTGTATCACTAAAGGAGGTACCTAGTCTAATACTTCCTTTTTCCTTAATGCCTTGTCAACACTTAGAGTTTCTTTCTTTTTAAAAATGTGTTCATTTTTGAAATCTCAGAAAACTGAAAAATAAAAACACAAAGAAGAAAATGTAAATCCCCATCAATCCCCCAAATGCAGAAATAATCGTACATAATCTTTTGGCGCAGAGAATTTAAGTAACTTGGCCAATGATACACAGCTAGTAAAGGCAGTGATAAGATGCAAACCCAGGCATCCGTACTTTAAATCATTACACTATACTGCCTTCACTGAAAAATTATTTTGCACATAAACATTGGAGTTAGCTCATTGAGCAGTTTAAGAAAACATTAATTAAAGCTCTAAAGTTACATAACAGCTCTGAATCATTCCCTTTTACTGTGAAGCATGGTCATTTAAATCTGTGAGAACAGCTTGGTAATCATGGATAGATTCTTCAAACTAAAAAAAAAAAACAAACAGGGAAAGAAGGAAGGAAAGAAGGAAGGAAGGAACAAACGAACGTTCCAGTGTTTAGATATGAAAATCAAGACAGTAGAATCTAGTTTAAATTTTCTTGACATCTCTCAGCTGTGAGGCTCCATTTGCCTTTGCAAGTTTGAATTATTTTCTTTTGTTCTCTTAATCGTTTTATTCTACTTATACATGGAGACATTAGGGAAATACGTACTGTACTTACTACTGAAAATACTTTATGTGATATTTAATGCAACTGGCCAGTGCACATTTCTTGAGCTTGAAAGGTGGAGTCATGTTTAAACGAAGCCCTAAGGATTAGAAAGGAACTGTCATCAACTAGTGTAAACAGATAAAGAAAACATATCAAGTAACTGGCCCTCCCACTATTGTTTCTTCTTTTACCTGTCCCAAAAGTTTCCTTTCTGCACTGCTGATAAGAGGTCAGGGTCCAGTGCTAGCCTCTATTGCACCATGGATTTCTAGATGGCTTAGGAGAAGTCACATTCATTTATTTATTCAACAAATGTTTGTTGAACTTTTGTTCTCCTTGCTCCATTGAGCTGGTAACACAAAACTTGGCCTTGATGAATTACCATATTTTCACATTTACATCCCTTCTTAACACCATCACTCCAGGTTCATACAAAGAGAATGTATAAGCTTTTCTCCCCATAGGTTCTCTATGGAGCATCTGTTAGCAGCAGCTGAAGCAGCAGCAGACAGATAAATTTAAATTGACTCCCTTATATTTCTTTATGTTCCTCTGAGATGAATGGAGTTCATTTCAGAGTTCTTGGGTATCTAATATAATTAGGTTTCCCTCTGTTTCCTTTCCTTCTCCTCTCTTTCTCTCTTATATTCCATCTCATGTATTGAAGATGTGTCTTTCTTACTGATTTCCAACATTAGGTACCATCAGTGATTAGCAACTGTGGGGGTTTCACTACGAAAGAAAAAATATTACTTCTTTATCGATCACTTTTTAGGGTAACAGTTGTGTTGTGAAACTTAATATGTATCTTTGACATGTTTTGTTTGTTAAATTCTTATTCTGAGTGCCGTCATCTTGAAAATGACAAATGCAATGCACATCATCGATCATGCTGCAAGAAATTAGAATCTGAAAAATGCAAATTCCGACATCTAAAATTAAAATGCACTAACTTGGCAAAACAGAAATTTGAGGATTCAGGAGAGGTTTGTTGCGAATAAGTTTGCTCATGAAATTAATCAGTTTTATGTATCCCTTGGTTATATAGTCTTGTAGAGTGATTTCTCACACTGTTTTAGTTTATCCTTTAATGTTCTTGGGTTCCTGTGATCATAAGGATATCCATGTTTAAAGAAAGAACTTATCAAATATTAGCAAAATAGAAATAAATTCTTTTTATGAAAGTTTAAATGTGTTTCCTTTGAAGGAGGCCCTCCTAGTTTGTATTAAGTATTTTCTTGTGTTTAGGAACTTAGAATTACTGGGGTTGAAAATGTAATTGTCAATATTTGCCTGTAAAAAATATCAGTTTTATATGATTCAACCTAATAGGTATAAGTACAAAAAGGTTAATAAATATGCTGTTTAGGTAAGGTGGTATTTTAAATAAGTATATTTTTCAGATAACCAGAGCTCCCTTCAAGTGTTATAACTTCCCTGTTAACCAGATGAGATGGAACTCTTCCCAAGCACAGTACCTCCTTTCCTCTCTTCTCAAGTAGAGTATCCCTACTCCTTAATCGAAGGCTCAAAATCATTACTACAGATATTCTAGTCATAATCTAGTGTGATGATGTGATATTTTCAAAAGTTATGGAGTCTGCAGAAGTATTTCTGAGAATGTGTGCTTGGTTTTTATAGTTTTTTTCTTTTTGCTCCACTGGTAAACTGCTATCTCTTCTTTATGTTCTGAGTGTCTCTTAACACGCCACAATATGGGCAGATTCAGGACAAAAAAGGCAAGAAGATGCCAGAACTAGGAGACAACTTGGATTGATCCCAAGTAATGTTGGTGATACAAGACAAAGAAGCAAATTGATAGTCATAGATTCAGAATATAAAGCAAACTTGTAGTGGGAGCAATATTAGAAAAGGAATTCTAAGCAGAAATAGGGAGCTGATGTAAGTGAACAGTGATCAAGAGCCTTGAAGTCAGAAAACAAAGGAAATAAAGAATCAGGTTAATGAGTTAAGATGTGCAAACTCTATAATCAGTTCAACCCAGTCAAGAAAAATAAGCCAGCTAGCAAGAGTAAAATTAGGGACTGCTGGCTGTTGCCTTTTTGTCCCAGTCTTAGACTTCTCATAGAGTGTAGGCGGCCAAAAGCTTGCAAGGTGGGGTTTCCATGGGGAAAAGAGAGTCCCATTGGTTCTGGCATAGCTTAATCCTTGCAAAGACAAAGACTCAGCTTTTCTAGAGGGTCACACAATGCTCAGTGCATTTAACTTACTGCTTATAACCTACTAGATTCTAGGGAGCTATTTACTTAATATATAGTAAGTTATGTAGTTAATTTTGTCAAAATCACATGTAAAATTCACGTCACTAGGGCTCTAAGCAAGAATCCGCAAAGATCTCATTAATCGGGTCATAGCCATAAAACAATGGTCCTTTCTCAGTGAGGGGTGATGTTTCCCCCAGGAGACCTTAGGAAATGTCTGGAGACACTCTTGGTTGTCACAAGTGGGGGAGTACTTCTGACATTTCGTAGGCAGAGGCCAGGGATGCTGCTAAATATCGTACAATGACTAGCAAAGTCCCCAACAAAAATTACCTGACCCAAAATAGTGTCAAGGTTGAGAAACGCTGGCTTAGGAAAACTGAGTATAAGAGAAGAAAGTGGAATCTGCCAGCATCCTTTAAAGACTGTAAAACGTAATAGTTTTAGAAGTACAGGGTGACATAAACTAAGTAACTCCAGTGTTGGTAGTTTCACCTTTGGAAGGAGAGTAGGCAAACTGACCCAGCACGAAACTTTGTTTCACCACCACCTTTACCTGGGTTTGGAGAGAAGTGATTTCTTAGAAGAAATTTCTTACTTATTCTGAGCTCTTAATAGTCAGTTACCTGGGAAGGTGGAATAGCTAAAGTAACTGAGTGCCAGCAATATTTGGTCATATCCCTTTACTGCCATCAACGAGCCATTTTAGGAGGCAAGGATGAGTTAGGACCAGCATTGGAGGTAAGGAAATTTGAATGGGTGGGAGCCTGGGAGGTGGAGGATGTGATCCCAACTGATTCACTTGTTGGGGTATGTCTATCAGATCATCTTATAATTAAGTGCCCTAAATTTACCTAATAATGAATCCTTCTTATAGGATTTCAAGGAAGCAGAAGTTTCTGCCTTTTATCAGAAGCTCAAGACTGTTCCATATTGCTCCCGTATGTGGACTAAGTTACTTTGGCTAATATAGTCGGGCTCTCCTAGACCACTGTCTTACCATCAAAGCTGGCCAAGAATGATTTGGCTCATTCTTAGCCTTAGCTGCTCCCCATAAAAGTGAGATCATTATAGAAGAGGCTTTCACATGGCTATATTAATAAATTTTGCACACTAATTCCCTCCAGTTAGATGGATCCCAGGTGTCTCCACTTGAATGCCGATCTTAAAGAAACCAGAGCTTTATCAAAGTAACCTGATTTTACAGTTCCTTCCTTAATAAATGTTTGAATGAATGAGCGAATGAATAATGTAAGAGTAAAGTGAAATATTTTGCAATGATGGCACCAGAAGCACAAAGAAAATATTAAAATACTTATTATGAAAACTTTAGATCTTTTCAAAAGGAAAGCAAATTAATTTTTACAAAATAACTTTTTCCAGTTAGTACTTTTTTGACAGATACAGCTCACCCCTAACATTTGTAGTCCTATACAGTTTCCAGAGCAGATATAATTCATCAACTTCTTGGGCTTGATATAAGGGAAGCCATAGGACCCAATTCTCATTTGTTAAACTGAATTGAAAATAATTTATCTTATAGCAGAAATGGCAACGATACACCATCTAAAGTTCTATCAAGACCAAAGACCAAAAATGGAACAGAAGGGATTTTGTTCCAGTTCACCAAGGAGAATGCTGTCCTCTCATCCATGCTGCAACAAATAGTTTGGCAGTAAAGAAGAAATGCACATCGATGTATAGTAACTTGATACAATAAAATATGATACTTTCAAAAGGCAGATTATTAAAAGATGCTATATCAGTCATAGGTAATGTTTTTTTTTCTTTTGCGGTACGTGGGCCTCTCACTGTTGTGGCCTCTCCCGTTGCAGAGCACAGGCTCCGGACGTACAGGCTCAGCGGCCATGGCTCACGGGCCCAGCCGCTCCGCGGCATGTGGGATCTTCCCGGACCAGGGCATGAACCCATGTCCCCTGCGTCGGCAGGCGGACTCTCAACCACTGCGCCACCAGGGAAGCCTGGCTATGGAGTTTTACGTAGAGCAGAGGGTCCGCTGTGGATGGATCTGAATATGAATTTGCAGCATGCATTAAAAAGGCTTTTAGTGTGACTACTACAGTGAGAGTTTAATAGTTCGTTTACCGTCCTGGAGAGTGTGTAACATGAAAACTTCATTAGGTGGTTTTCGGTTACAGCACACAGTTAGTGTCACTCATTGTCACACATTTGTTCCCTGAATGATGTTCCTGGAGAAGGTCAGAGCCCGTGTTATTTTGCTCGGCACTACTGTGGCAGGATCCTGAATATTTAATCATGCTGCTCTGATGAGAAGGGGGTCTGGCAGCAAGTTTCAGGGGAGTATGTGCAGTGTTACCGTCCTCAGACTGCTGTTTGGAAATGAATCCGTGGAGCACACTCAAGGACATTCAAGAGGCACAGAGGATTCTGAGACATTCTTTTCCTTCAGCTAGTCAAAACTGAATTTAGAGTTGTTAAACAATGCCCAAAGAAGTCTTTATTTTCAGCATAATTTAATATTTCCCTTTATGTGAGTCAAAACAAGAATATATCAATATAATTTGGGGGGAATCGCAGCAGTTGTGTTTTGTTGTTGTTACATTGCTTCATTTTCCATAATGGGGTGCCAGTGTGTGCTCTCCCATCAATTTCATCTGAAAGTTGTATGTCCTGGCAGCTCTAGGAGTTATTATAATATGATGGAGGTTATCATAATTAGCTGCAGGGCTAGAATCTATGCTGTTTTTTGGCATTTGGCCTATTGCTTTCATGTAGTTATGAAAGCATCAGTGGAAGCTTTAGCAGGAACTTTGCAAAAGAGAATCATAAACAGGTATATTATATTAATGAGTAAGTATGTTTCAGTGATTATCTAATGTCATTGCTGTTTACATAAGTGAGAAAATTATTTTTTGTTGAACAAATCAAGAAAATTTCAGGGTTTTTTTTTACAAAATAATTTTTTAAATTGAGTTATAAGTGACATATAGCATTGTGTAGTTTTAGGTGTACAGCATAATGATTTGATATATGTATATATTGTGAAATAATTACCATAATAAGTTAGTTAACATTCATTACCACACATAGCTACAAAATAATTGTTTTCTTATGATGAGAAATTTTAAGATTTACTCTCCTTAGCAACGTTCACACATACAATAAGTACTGTTAACTGCAGTTACCATGCTGTACATTACACCCCTCAGACTCATTTATCTTATAACTGGAAGTTTGTGTTTTTGATCATTTTCACCAATTTTGCCATCCCCCAGCCCCAGCTCACCAATATGTTCTCTGTATCTGTATATGTTCGTTTTTGTCTTTGTTTTCTTTAAGATTCCACATGTAAGTGAGACCATACAGAATTTGTGGTATTTGTCTTTCTCCATCTGACTTATTTCAAATACCCTCAAGGTCCATCCGTGTTGCAAATGGCAGCATTTCCATCTTGAAAATTTCAGTTTGAATATCACTGTTATTTCTCATAATCTTTAGACTAATTCTTTGTTTCCTTGTTTTTTATTTTAAACTCTTCTTTGACTTTTTAAAATTTACATCTTCTCTTTTTAAAAAACTGTTTTCTGGTAAACAGTGTAAGGCAATTTGATCTTGAGTGACAAATAGGGCAAATCCATTTATAACTGAGACAATGTGACAGCAGCCTTGTAGGTCACCTCTGTCTCCTTCAGGAGTTCCATCCATAGTCAGCTTTAACTGTCACTTCTACGTGAATGACTTCTACATGTGACCTTCAACCTTGACCTTTCTTCTGACTGCTAGGTTAGCATTTCTAAATGCTCAGTATATACCTTAACATTATCTAAGAGTTAATTACTGACCTCTGCCTGGAAAATAGTAGAGACTCAATAAAAAAATTTCTGAAGTGATCATCTGTATGTGTTAGTTGGGATTTGGGGGAGGCCAATACGTTTATCGCTCCTTTCAATTTTTTTTTTTTATTATTGTATACTGCCCTTTACTTAGTTACTTCAGTCTCAAAATTATCTTTTCTGAGCTCTCACCTCACAAGAGAATGAAGCAGAAAGCCCTGTGCCTATACGTTATGAAACAAAAACAAACATTGGTTGGGTTCAGCTTAATCATAATTATATTAGCCAAATTGTATATAACATGTGATAATTGAAAAAGAAAGACTAATCTTCAAAAAATATAATAGTGGGAGGGAGGGAAGCGAATTAGCATGCTGGATCCCAGTTCAGATCGTCTGTGTGGCCTAATTGTTTTTATGTACATTGGCCATTCTATGAAATGCTGTAAAAAGCCAGTGTCGAGCTTCCCTGGTGGCTCAGTGGTTGAGAGTCCGCCTGCCGATGCAGGGGACGCGGGTTCGAGCACCGGTCCAGGATGATCCCACATGCCGCAGTGTGGCTGGGACCGTGAGCCATGGCCGCTGAGCCTGCACATCCGGAGCCTGTGCTCTGCAACGGGAGAGGCCACAACAGTGAGAGGCCAGCGTACCACAAAAAAAAAAAAAAAAAAAAAGCCAGTGTCACCACGCCTGTGTGTGTCCATTAGATTTGAATAGACACCACAGGACTGCTTTTGCTTCATGACTTTTGCTGAAGCCAAATGAGCAACCTGATTGTGTTAAACCAGCCTATTGATTGCCTTTGATATAAGTGAAAATGAAGCTTCCTTCACTCATGATTTGTTTTGAAATGGAAGGCAGGGGGTGCATTACTAAGATGATATCCCAGGCTCTCAACAATTGTAGGTGACTTTAGGCAGTAATATCTGGTGGATTATTGAAACATTCATAGAATCATAATTTTATCATCTTCAGGTTGCAATTGACTTTTCTTTGACTTTGCATTCCGAGACGGAACTTGGTTTAGGTTGCTTTGATGATCAAAAGTCTGTGTTTTTTGAGAACTCAGGAGATTCTAAATTTGTAACATTTCCTACCCAAACCCAAGAATTCTGTGACTTTATGTGGAAGGGGCAGGGGAGAGGCGGGCAAGAAATCTTTCAGACAGGCATTACATTACAGCTAGTTCTGATGGAAATAGGTCAAGGACCATACTTTGTGAAAAACTGGGGAGGAGTGTGGGTAAAATTGAAGTGAATAAGTTCCAGGGGTCTCAATAAAGTAAAAATATTTATATATGAACACTTTAAAATTGCTATATACTTATAGGATATTATTTTTATATTCTTAATAATACATGCATTTTTTTCATGCAGGGGATTACATACCTGCTTAATAGTAGAATGAATCTAAGTAAAGGTAACTAACTTGGTATTTAATTTCAGTGCTAAATTAGAACCCAGTTCCTTAACTCTATATGGCTCATTAGAGAGTGGGGGGGGGGGGGGAATCTATCACAAAGAAAATAAGCTAATATAAATTTTTTCAAGACGTGGTTTTCAACCTACTTTTGTGAAAGAATGGGCCTTGGGATTCATCAGGTCCTCCTTTTTATAATCTGGGAGTAAATCTGTGGCTGGGAAGGTGGCAACTTTCCTGCTACGAGTACCTCAGTCTACCCTGCTTCCAAGTTCTTCATGTTGACTTCTTTGAAGTACAACGCATGCATCTGACTCTGACTTTCAGGGCTGTCCATCAGCAAAATACATCTATCTGTTCCCAGCTCCCGTAACAATAATAATCAGGCTTTCAGATAGGGCTCCGGGTAGGTGGAGCCCCATCGAAGGAGTCCTCACTCAGCTCTTGCTGGCACATATGTACAACAGACTCTTTCCCTAAACTATGTCATAAACAATTTTCACTTACCTCTGAATTCACATGTATGAAAATCTATGTTTCTCCCTCTTGAAAAGCAAACAAAAAATAGCTACAACTTCAGCCATCTGGGTATTTTTAAATCTCACGATTTGTATTAAATACATACTTCTATGGATCTATTTGCATGTAAATATTTGTACTATCTCACCTCTTTTATGCCAGTGTGATGCAGAATTCTCATATCTATCAATAGTTTTGTTCTCATTTCATCACAGTAAATTATGGATAGTCTAATGAATTATTATATTATCTAGGTGTTACCTAGAATACGATTTAGATGGGTTTTTTGGGTTGATTTAGACCTAGGCACATGAAATGGGGACTTCTCCAGCCAGTAGGTTTGATTTTTGACTTGCTTTGTAGTCTCAAAGCTGTTTCCAAAGTTGATGCAAAAGTTATCCGTGTGTTGGTATGCTGTTTATTCATTGAAGTAGGCGGATAGTGATGTTTCTGGAATAATAATGGTCCTAGCTTTGGCACGTTCCTCTCTAATGGACAACTACCTAGCCTGATATTTTATCAAGACCCACTTTCAAAACCTGTGACTTTGCCGCAAGGCTCTGCTCTGCTTCTCTCTGCAGCCCCATGGTGAGCTATTTTTAAGCTGCACATGTTTAATTTTGCAACTTGTGACAATTGGAAAAGCATCATAATGTCTATTCCTACTGAGGCACACCAAATACACCAACATGTATCAAGAGGAGCAGCATTTGGGGGAAAACTTCATGGGGCAAGAGTCTTCTTGGGAATTACTGGATTCTTTCTTCCTTGAAGGAAAGCCAACACTCTTCCCTTAATCAATCATGTTTATTTATTTATTTTTCCATTCTAAGGAGAATGAGCATAACCCAAGTGTATTTAAGATTTGCTTTACCTGGATTTGGACTGCTCAAGAAGAGCTGGTCAGAAAAATAAATAAAATTCCAAAATGTAACTGGGAGAGATGCATGCTGAAATGAGCCTGTACTTTCACATTCCCTGTAAGTTACTTAACAAGACCAGTGGTTACCTGTGGAATCATCCCTCATCGTAGGACCTTTGGTTTTTACTGCATGATGTACCGGCTTGCCTTTAAATTAAATTTAGCTGTAACTGTACTTCAGTTAACTTTAGTAGCCTCTGTACCATGTGCTAAAAGTGCTAACTAGTTTGTTCATCCAGAAAAGCCTTGAGCCCTTGTGAACTGTTGTGAAGTTTACTCACATTTCTCTGTGAATGACAGTGGCTTTTACTCACGCACTTCTGAAACGTTAAGGACGTCTGTTATTTTTGAACATGCAGCCTTGGTTATTGATATATTATAGGAGGTAATCGTTGTATTAATCCAAATTAGCTGATAATTAAGAGCATTTTTCTTTTTTGTTTTCTAACGCTCTGTGACATTTTATATTTGTTTTCCTAATTCTGTTTTGTAAGTTCCTGAGGATAGCATTAAGCAACAATATGTTCCCTACACACCCCCAATGGTAAATAGACACAGGCAATGGATTCACCAACAAAATTGGTGATTTATAGCTGCCTTTCCTAGAGGAAAACTTGGTCAGATTGGTGCTCTGGGCTTTAACATCAAAAATGAGCCCTAAGGGCTGATTTCAAGAAAGTTCCTCAACAGAATGGTTTATAGAGTATTAATTAACTGTTCAGAGATTACAGAAATATTCATATACAGAGCAGGTACCCATATGTGTATTCTAGATATCCACATGGCTTACTCTTGTGCCTTGCCTTCTTCAAATGCTTACCCAAATATCACCTTGATGAGGACTCAAGGATCACCCCATTTTACTTGTACCACCATCCCCTCCCTTCATTCAGCATATTCAATTCTCCTTGTTCCTCTCTATTGTCTTTTCCCCCCATTATGATGTAAGCTCCATGAATCACTGTTTTGTCTGTTTGGTTCACTTGAGTATATTCAGAACCTAAAATAGTAGTGCATAATAGGTGTTCAAAAGGTATTTAAAATGTTTAATTTATTTAATTTTAAGTGAACTCTGTATTTTGAGATAATTGTAAATTCACAGGCAATTGTAAGAAATGATACAAAGAGATCCATGGTAAAGTATTTAGTTTCCCCCAATGGTAACATCTTACAAAACTCTAGTAGAATATTACAACTAGGATATTGACATTGATACAGTCAATGTCAATTGACAATATTTCTATCAGCACAAGGATCTATCATGTTGCACTTTTATAGCTACATTCACTTCCCTCTGGCCCCTACCCTTTCCTTAATCTTTGGCATCCACTAATCTGTCATCCATTAAAAAAATTTTGTCATTTCAAGACTGTTACATAAATATAATCGTGCAGTGTGTAACCTTTTTAGATTGGCTTCCCCCACAACCCCGCCCCTGCTCAGCATAATCTCCTTGAGATTCATCCAGGTTGTAGATATCAACAGTTCATTCCTTTTTTCTTGCTGGTGTGTATGAATCACTATTTGTTTATAGGTTGTTTCCAGTTTGGGGCTGTTATAGACAAAAACGCTATAAGGGTTTATATAAAGATTTTTGTCTAAACATATATTTTCATTTCTCTGGGATAGATGCTCAGGAGTGCAATTGCTGGGTTAAATGGTTGATATATGTTTAGAATTTTTTTAAAAAGCTACCAGACTGTTTTTCAGCGTGGCTGTACCGTGTTACATTCCCACCAGCAATGTATGAATGGTCCAGTGTCTCTGCATCCTTACCGGCCTTTGGTCTTATCACTAGTTTTTCATTTTAGCCATTCAGCTAGATGTGTAATGATGGACTCACTGTAGTTTTATTTTTCATTTCAGTTATGACTAATGGTATCAAACATCTTTGCATGTGCTCTGTTGCCATTTGAATATCTTATTTTGGTGAAATGTCTTCATGTCTTTTGTTCATGTTCTAACTGGGTTGTATGCATTTTCCTGTTGAGTTTTGTACGTTCGTTATATAGTCTAGATAATAGTGTTTTGTCAGATATGTGGTTTGCAAATATTTTCTCCCACTTTGGAGCTTGACTTTTCATCCTCTTAAATGAGTGAGAGTTTTTAAATTTGATGACATCCAACTTAGCAATTTTGCTTTTATAAATAATCCTTTGGTGTCAAGTCTGAAAAATCTTCACCTAGCCCCAAATTGTAGAGATTTTCTCTTATTTTTTCTTAAACTTTTGTAGTTTTACCTTTAATTTTGTGATCCTTCATGAGGTAATATTTGTATAAGATGTGAGATCTTGGTGAAGGTTCAGTTTTTGCCTATAGATGTCCAATTGCCCCAGCACCACCTGTTGAAAGGCTCTCTTTCCTCCACTGATTTTCTCTTGGCATTTTCTCTTGGCAAAAATCAGTTGTGGATAATTGTGTGGATTTACTTCTAGGTTTTCTATTCTGTTCCATTGAACTATGTACCCATCTCTCTACCAATACCACAGTCTTAACTAGTGAAGCTGCATAACTCTTGAAATCAGGTAGAATTATTTAAAGACTTAATCTTCTTTTAAAAATTGTTTGAGCTATTCTAGTTTCTTTTACTCTCCATATAATTAACATAACATTTTCTATATTAAAAATAATCTTGCTCATATTTTGATTAGAACTGTGTTAAACTGTATGTCAGTTTGGGAAGAATTGGCATCTTTACTGTGTTGAGTCTTCTAATACATGAACGCAGAGTATCTCTCTGTTTATTCAAAACTTTTATTTCCTTCTCCAGAGGTTTTGTAATTTTCAGCATACAAATTTCATACATGTCTTGTTAGATTTAAACCTCAGTATTCATTTTTTTGAGCCATTGTTAATGATACTGTGTTTTAATTTTTATGTTTATTGCTAGTACAAATGACTTCTCAGTAGTACAATTAATGTTGAGCTCGTATTCTATGACTGCTGAACTCACTATTCATTCTAGGAGTATTTTTAAGTTTTTTTGTGTTTTTTTTTTTTGTATTTTCTACATAGACAATCATGTCATCCTCAAATAGGATGTTTATTTTTTTCTTTACAGTCTGTATGTCTTTAATTTCCTTTCTTATCTTATTGCACTGGTACTACTTCCCACTCTATATTGAATAATGCTGGTGAAAGCAGACATTCTTACCTCGTTCCTAATCTTTGGGTGAAACCATTCAGTCTCTCATCATTAAGTATAATGTTACCGGTAGGTTTTTGTAGGTGTGCTTTATCAAGTCGAGGAAGTTGCCCTCTATTCCTATTTCACTGATATTTGTTTCAAAAAATTATGAATGCATGTTAACTCTGTCATATATTTTTTTCTGGATCAGTGTATGTGATTTTTTTTCTTTAGCTTGTTAATATGGTAAATTACTTTGCTTTTTCCATATCAAGTCAGTCTTGCGACCTTAGAGCCTTAGACTGAAACACACCTGGTTGTGGTAGATCATTCTTTTTATATATTGCTGAATTATTCTGTTAATGTTTATTAAGGATTTTTGCATGTGTATTAATGAGAGATATTTGTCTGTAGTTTCCTTTTTTGGTATTGTCTTTATTAGGGTAATACTGGTTCATAAAGTGAATTAGGAAGTGTCACTTCCTTTCTGTTTTCTTGAAGATATTGTGAAGAATTGGTGTTAATTCTTCTTTACATATTTGGTAGAATTCTCCAATGAAACCATGTGGCCTGAAGATTTTTTTGAGGGGGAGTTTTCAAATTGTAAATTCAATTTACTTAACAATTATAGGACTGTTCAAATTATTATCTGTTATTTCATGTTTGGTAGATTTTTTTAAAACAATTTGTCCATTTCATCTAAATTGCCAAATTTATTTCTCTAGAGTTTATGTAGTATTTTCCTAGTATCCTCTGATATCTGCAGGTTCTGTAGTGCTTTTCTCCTTTTAAAGAGATATTTTTAAATGAATGGGTTAATTGAAAAATGTATTAAATTTTGAATACATTAAAGATATCTCAGTGGGAGAGGCAGGTCGGGCAGCTTAGGCAGCGAACCGCTGTGCAGTCCTGGCGCTTGCCTGAGGACCTCGAAACTACCGTTCCCCTGCCGGGCAGCATGGGCACCATGAACAACGTGGCAGGACTGAATTCAGGGAAGGTAGCTGCTCTGCTTCAGAAACTGAATTCCGATCCTCAGTTCGTACTGGCCCCAGCATGCCGGCACCACCCACGACCTGCTGGACGTCTGTCTGAAGAGGGCCACGGTCCAGGGTGTTCAGCACGTGTTCCAACAGGCTGTGCATCTGGAAGGCAAGCCCGTCACCAACCAGAAGAGCTCAGGGCGATGCTGGATCTTTCCTTGTCTGAATGTTATGAGACTTCCATTCATGAGAAAATTAAATATTGAAGAATTTGAATTTAGTCAGTCTTACCTCTTTTTCTGGGACAAGGTTGAATGCTGTTATTTCTTCTTAAATGCTTTTGTGGACACAGCGCAGTAAAAGGAGCCTGAGGATGGTAGGCTGGTGCAGTATTTGCTTATGAATCCTGCAAATAATGGAGGATAATGGGATATGCTTGTCAATATTGTTGAAAAATATGGTATTATTGCTAAGTGCTTCCCTGAATCTTATACAACAGAGGCAACCAGAAGGATGAATGATACTCTGAATCACAAGATGAGAGAATTCTGTATACGACTATGGAACCTGGTATACAACAGCACAACCAAAGGGGAAATCTCAGCCACATAGGATACCACAATGGAGGAGATGTGCAGAGTGGTGTGCATCTATTTGGGTAATCCACCAGAGACGTTCTCCTGGGAGTATCAAGACAAAGATAAAAACTATCAAAAGATTGGCCCCATAACACCCTTGAAGTTTTACAGGGAACATGTCAAGCCACTCTTCAATATGTTTAGTGAATGACCCTCGGCCCCAGCACAAGTACAATAAACTTTACACAGTGGACTACTTAAGCAATATGGTTGGAGGGAGAAAAACTCTATATAACAACCAGCCCATTGACTTATTGCAGAAGATGGTTGCGGCCTCCATCAAAGATGGAGAGGCTGTATGGTTTGGCTGTGATGTTGGAAAACACTTCAATGGCAAGTTGGGCCTCAGTGACATGAATGTCTATGACCTTGAGTTAGTGTTTGGTGTCTCCATGAAGAACATGAATAAAGCTGAGAGGCTGACTTTTGGTGAGTCACTTATGACCCACGCCATGACATTCACTGCTGTCTCAGAAAAGGATGATTAGGATGGTGCTTTTGTGAAATGGAGAGTGGAAAATTTGTGGGGTGAAGACCATGGCCACAAAGGTTACCTGTGCATGACAGATGAGTGGTTGTCTGAATATGTCTACGAAGTGGTATTGGACAGGAAGCATGTCCCTGAAGAGGTGCTAGCTGTACTAGAGCAGGAACCCATTGTCCTGCCAGCCTGGGACCCCATGGGGGCTTTGGCCGAGTGATATTGCCTCCAGCTTTTCCTCCTCCCATGGGACCTGAAGTCGTTGCAAAAGATAGATCCAGGGACTGAAGCCAGAGTTACACAGGTGACTGTGTGTTCCCACCAGACACAGTCAGACTCTTGGATTTCTCCTCCAGGAATCTCTTTGGGAAAGTGTGCTTTATGCTGAAACAAAATACTCTCTAAAGAAAAAAGAAGGAAAGATCAGCTCATACTATCGACTCTCCTCATCTCCAACAGCTCAGGGTCTCTTAGCATTTTAATCAGATGTAACTGTTTGTCTTAAGTCTGTCACACCAGTTCGGTTCAGTGTCTGTTTTATAAGGCAGGAGAGGATGAGCAATTGAGGTGTGTGGAGAGAAAACAGACCTAGTGTTCCTTGTTCCGAGACTAGAGTAGGGGGAGGGTACCCTAATATTTGAGCTCTCAAAACTGCCTGACAGTAACACTGTCCCTCCTAGGTGGCAGTCACTGAATTCAGTTTTTTCAAGGTAATTTTATGTGCCTCTAATAGGCCAGGAATGTGAGGTTGATCAAAACTGACTGACATGATTCCTTCCTATTGTTCTGAACTGCGGGGGAACACAGCTCTACTTGAGTCACGGGTTAAGTAGAGGGTTGGAGAAAGTAGGTGAGAGAACAACCCAAACCTTATCATGATCTGAATTATAATCATTAGCAGGAGCTCTTGCCAAGTGGTTTAACTTCTGCCTCTGGGATTGGGAGTTGGGTGGGCACGAAAAGGGGATATCCGTTCTTTCTGACAACTAAATGGTGCTGAGAAGCTCTTGAATAAAACACTTTGCTAAAACAAAGAAACAGAACCTCAATGTTAATATGTCCAAAGCAGAACTTTTGACTTTCTCAACTGTCATAGTCTGCCCACAGTTGTTTTATTTTATTAATTCATTAGAGTTATCTATCTAATGGTTCAAGCCTCAAACTAAGTCATCCTTAATTTTTTGCTTTCCCTCAGTTTCAACCCTACTAATTCTGTTTCAGAACATATCCAGAAATCAACCACTTCTCATTTCTACTCCAAGCCATGCCACCATCATCCTCCCCTAGACTACTGCGATGCCCCTCGTAGGTGTTCAGTCTTCTAATCTTGCTCCTCTACAGTTCATCCTTTACATAGCAGAGAGATCATATAATTTTCCTACTCCCTGGAGTGACTTTCCAGCTCACATGGACTAAATCCAAATTCCTTACCCTGGCTATAAGACCCTGCATACTAGTAGGCCCTGGTTTGTAGGCCCTGGCCTCCCCTATGAAATCATCTCCTCTAAGGCTCTCCTGACTCAGTATGCTTCAGCAGTCACACCCTTCTTTCTGTTCCTTGAGGATGCCAAGCTCTTCTCCAGCTGGTGGTGTTGGCACAAGCTTTTCACTCTACTTGACGTGCTCTTTCGCCTGAACATCTTATGGTTGATGGCTGTCTCCTTGTAATCTGTATTCCAGAAGAAGAAATGTTTTCATTGACCATTCAATCTACTCACCTTCTATTCTGTTAATCGGGTTTTTAACAGTCTCCATAGCATCTATTTATATGTGATATTTTTTATTTATTCTTTGTTAATTTGTTGTTTTCTAATCTAAGGTGTAAGCTCTGTGTATGCAGAGGCTTTGCCTTTTTTCATTACTGCTGTACTGCCAGCACCTAGAACCATGTATTGAACAAAACAAGTGCTCAATACATAATTTCTGCATAAATGAATGAAAGTGCTCTGCTTAATGCCATCTATACCATATCTTATTTCACTCTCCAACAAATGAACAGTGTCCTGTTACCCATTTTATAGATAAGAAAGTGGGGCTTTAAAATAATTTGTCCCAGCTCTGGAACTACAAGAGTGTATTTCTTCTGCCAGTTTCAAGCTTTGGGATGCCATCACTCATGGCAAATGCATGGGAGAAAGAACTTTAAGAAGTGTATTGCTAACCTTTGTTTATAAACCTGTTTTTATCTCAGATACTTCCAACTGAAGTCCTAAAAATTCTCGGAAAGCATGCTTCATTATCTTCTTCGGATGATGATATCACTGAGTCTGGTGGACATATGGGAGAGTTACAGAAAAGAGCGAGTTACTACTAGATCTTGTTAAGTCTATGGTTCCAGGAGTACTTCTTTCTTTATTGTAAAAGAACATCATTTCATGTATAGTATTGTTGGGAAATATTAGCTCCAAGTAGAATTATTACAACTGTCAGAAAAAAAAATGGCCTGTCTAGGTATTTAAAAAATGGAGGAGGCACATCCACGTGCATTAAATATCAAGGAGGTATCATACACTAAGTATTAAGGAGATATCAAGGAGATACACACACACAAAATCAGCAAAAACAAATAAATTACCAAACACCCTGGAAATATAGAGTGTCGACAAATCTTAGAAACTGCCCAAGGCACTCAGGAATGAAAAACAACAACAACAAAAAAAACCCCAAAAACTGCACATTCAAGGAAGTTTTCTAGCTTTCATAGCAACTGCCTACCTCTGTAACACTATCTTGAATAGAATAGTTCTTTGTGAAAATTGTGAGCTCTTGCAATTGTTCTCACTATTAAGTCAACTGGTAAGGAGCCAGCGAGTTGCAGTTTACCTTTTAGAAATATGAGGAAACTGAGGCAGTCGTTCTCTTAGGATAATGCAGTAAATTAGTTTTGGAGCTCTGTTGCCTGGAAGCAAGTATAGGGGCTTAAGAGTTGTGGTTTCCAGTCTACTGTATTTTAAAGGAGACAATGATTTTTTTTTCCCCCTGATTTTCAAATCCCTGAGCCTGGACAGTGCAGAAAACGCAGCCAGATTTAGGTAACAGCTTATTTTCCACCTCTGTGCCCATGAAGTGGAATATATTTATATGTGACAAAAGAGCTTTGCCTCTATTTGGTGGTAAATCTTCAAATCTGTTTAGAATCAGGGTCAGCTTCTCAAATGAGCCTTTTCACCATTTAGGCTTTCTGAATCTGATTAACACTGTATCAGGGAATTGTCTGGTGTCTGACCTTGAACAACATGCTTTCCTACTTGCCTTTTTGGCGGGGGGAATCATTTTGTACAGCCTTGGACAAGGAGATTCCTCCCCAGCAGGCTTGATGGCATTTGTGGGCTCCTTTTACTGATATCCAAAGGGTTTCAGCCCCAGTGACCTGTCATCTGTCCCCTCACCTGCTTACATGCTGATTCATTGATGAGCTGGCATTGCAGGCCCCGCCTCCCTCTGAATGGTCTGTGAGGTTGTGATTGCTCCTGGAGAGGGGATGTGGAGCTGAGCCACCGTGGGTTACTACACGTGGGAACCGGCAGCCTATCTGTTGCCACAGAAGAACTTGGTGACCTGAGAAGCAGCCCTTTCTCACCACCCTGTTACCGTTCTATCTATATCCGGCTTCTCTAGCTTTTTAAAGGAATTTCTGATTCAGGCACTAACAGCTAATTCCACAGGAGTTGTAAGGCAGCCTGTGACATAAACTGAGACAGAAGTTTCCCCTCAGAGACTGTCTTTTTTCTATTGGCAAAGACTTCTGGCTCTTCTCAGAGGAATACCTTGTTGCTTAAGATGAGTGGCTGTAGAAAACGATGTAAACGTGAAATATTGAAATTTGCCCAGTACCTTCTCAGGCTATTAACAGGTTCTCTTCATACAGGTAATGACTTTTTTTTTTTTTTTTTTTAATGGAGGCTGGTAGAGCATGGTACCGAAGTTGAAATGGAATAGGAAAGGCTCACTATTTCTATGTTGTGTTTATTTATAATGCTGTGAATAAAATACAGTTATGTTTGCTGAGATTCACGTTTCTAAAAATGTGTGCAATGCAGCTCTAATTTTGGGATAGAACTGGATTCTGTGGATATATCTTTTGTGTCTTTTTGGCAGTGTCGCTGTTAAATGTGTCTCAATCTCAGGAAGCAGTGTCTGCAGAGTAGAAAGATTTTTTTTTTTTTTAAATGCATGATTGTGTGAGGTTTCTTCCCTTCCTCCTGCTTGCTGCAGTTTGCTGGAAAATCACAAAGCTGTTCTTCCTGCAGGTATTTAGAAATTCTCTACCTTTGATCATTATAATCCATAGATTATTTCTAGTATTTGATTATAGAACTTAGCAGTGAAAGAGTTAAGGACATTTCTTTTGGATTTCTGAATTCCTTGCAAAATGTGAGCCAATTGTGAAAACAGCTGAAGAGTATAATGTCCATGAGAGCTTTGATATTTGTTTCATTGCAGTGGATTTTAATGTTTAACAGTTTGCACAATTGAAATGGAAACTCTATTTAAATCTAAGCGTTGATAGAATATTTTTTTAAGGTGTTCCAAAATTATGAGCCTAAACCAGCAGTTTTGCTGCCCGTGAAATTCCTAGGCAATGCCGTAATTAAGGTAGTGACAGGTGGGACCAAAACTACTTTGACTCTGATAATAGATATTTTTAATGGACCCTCAAACTTCTGAGGAGCAAAGCTGGGTTGATGAAATACCACACTTTGATTCTGGCTACGAATAACTATTGTTAGCTTTATTTTTTCAACTCACACGTGTCTTCTTTTATCTAAATCATGAGAAAGAAGAGTTAGTGAAAAAAAAAAAAACACCTATACACTATACTGCAAGGATGAGGGATGAATTTGAGCAACACTTTCTCTAGGAAGTAAAGTCTTTATGGTGAACAGCAGAACTGCATATATGATTGTGTTGACAACCCGATCAGAAAAAACAGTTTTGAGGGGATAACTGTGAAAATCAAATGATTTTCTGAGAGCATTATTAAGTATTCATAAACATAATAACAGGATTGTTATGATACTAATCGTTAAGCAGTGCAAATTGTGGTGGCTCTTGACACTTTTAAGAATAGTTATTGAGAGTCTGTACCTGCCTTTTGTTATCTTGGAGCTTTGTTGTATACTTAGTCCCAATATGAGTTTGCTGTATCATGTCAATTGTGATCAATAATATCAATATATTTGCTATAAACGTTCAATTAAGGATGATGTGCCATTTAGGATGTCATGTCTTATTGGACAATGCTCAATAGGGGATCTTTAATCTAGCTATGAAATTAGAGAAATATTTTATGAAAGAAAGTTTTGCATGAGGTTTCCATGGTGATCTGTAATTTTCTCTTTGATAAGGCAGTTTTAAGGTTCTACCTGTTTCTTGCTGGATTTGGGTGCAGTGCTCTGCCTTTTCTTGCTCAGTTTGTGTATAGTTTTCTGAAACTTCTGATTTCAAAGAATTTTATGAAGATGGTAAATGGTTGTGAAGTCATAAACCATAAGCATTGAATCCAAAATGTAGCGGTTGGCTAATGACTGCATGGTAACTTATAATATGAAATTTATGGAAAGCTAGTATAGCAGAAATATTTTAAGCCTTATTTAATGCGTATTTAGAAATCAATATAGGTGGGATTCATTATCTTCTTTCTGAGCCACAGGAGAAAAATATAAGAACTTTGAGAAATAGGACAGATTATTATAAAATAGTAAGTTAGATTTATGACCTGGGAAATGTGATTACAGCAACTTGTTTCTCGTAAAAATTCTTTTCAGCTCAGTCCCTAATACTAAAGGTTGTAAAATCCAGCCAGAATCTTTGCAACTGCTCAGAATGCAACTTGGAAAAACCAATTTATGCGTTTACTAGATGCTGTGATAATATACACTGTTCACATTGGAGAATCTAATGTAAAATTCATTAGAGCACTTTCAAGTCCCTTAGCTAGTAATTAATGAAAAAGTAGGAAGCAGAGTTGAATTAGTTTAAAAAATTTGCTTTAAGGTTGGATATGCAAGCAGTTGCTAATTGTATCCTGAACAATCAGCATATGTCTCTGTAGTTATCAAAAATTTAAAACAATATGAATATGCCTTGGATGATTTTTTTTCTTCATTTTACCAGCAAGCCCTTAATCTTCACTTTTTCAGTTAAAGATGTGATCTGAGGAAATAGTGATTTTGTTTTACATTTGGAAACAGGTTATTTCTGCAATACTTAATCTGTGTTGTTGGCAGTTGCCTTTCATTTGATACCAAAATGCCCATGCCTTTATACAAACAGAAAATTTGAAGTGCAAAGAAATTTTCACGAAGACAAACTCTCCTTTGATGAGCCTTATTGCTATCACAAGTTAGAGAAAAGCAATTTCCTTTTCTGGGAGCTTTTCATACAAGTTTTGGCAATGCCTAGGATTGCTTATAAATAAATAATTTTAAATTAGTGATTTTTTTCTAAAATAATCTTTATGTTAGAGAGTGCAAATTCAGGAATACAAATTTGTCCAGGTAAAATAAGATGCTTTCATTTGACCAGAAACTTTTTACATATTTTTATCATGGCAAATCATTTTGCAAAGAGTGGATTTTACAAACACATGTGTTGGCCTTACTTGTTATGAAAATATAAGCATTTTTAAAGATTCTTTTGTATATAATAAATCTCAGAAATCCATATGCGAATATTAAAAGTTAGTGGCCACCATGTTCAGTGTACTGCTGTGCAATACAGGATCAGTTATCCTAATTCCTTTTCAATTTGACACCTACATCTTCTTGTACCATATTATATTTAATCTAGGTGTGGCTCATGGTAACCAATATATTTTTGTACATCTAAGGAAATGGAGTTGATTTTGAGGATTTTAGTCTGACACTAGTAGTATGAGACATATTCTATTGATGGGCAATTTGTGTACTATAGGAGCCCAAGGAACACCCTGTCATATAAATGCTGACCCGTTGAAAAGGGTAAATAATATTGCAGATATTGAATTTTAAACTGTCTCTTCTTTATGTGTGAAGTTTAGTATTGGAATGTTTTATGGTTCTTTTTGGAAGGTTGTTTGGACATTTATCAATTCTCTGCACATAGTTTTCTTGAAAAATCAAGACCTGAACACATTTTCCTATTAGCAGGTATTCCCAAAACATATGTGTGAAGTGGCTATTGCCTGGAGCTCTGTTTCAGGCTTCAAGATGATGAGCTACAGGTGTGGTGAAGTTCAACTCTCCACCTGAGGGAAACAGAGGCAATTCAAACCGAAACATTCTTTTAAGCTTTGAATTGCTGTTTAAGTAGTGGGTTACAGTACTTCAAATTTAATAAAATTATATTACTAAAAGCATGACATAAGCATTCTTCATTTCATCAAGTAGAGAACTTTAGATGAGAGAGAGAGAGAGAGCATCTGTTTTACAAATTTGCATTGAATTGCTTCCAGCCTTATCACTGTTAAAGGGACTGTGGATCAAGCCATTCACAAAGCTAGTGATTTAAAGATTTAGATTGTTTTTCTGTTGCATTTTTAAAGCATGAAGAGAAAATAAAGGTTGATGCTTAGCAAAATAAGAGACTTAAGAAAAACTGTTTCTAGCTACGCACACTTCCTTCTTTCGCCTCCTGATTACAAATCACAGAATCATGTTTTCAATCCCCTCTGTCCTCTTCTGTCCGTCATCCCTGCCACATCTGAACACAGGGCCGACGCATCTCATGCAAAAGATGTGTCCCTGAAGACCTCACATAATTAAAGATTCATAAAACTCAGGTTTCATCCTGGCAAAAGGTGATAGGAGTTTTTATTTCTCAGTTCACGTGGGCCTGGCATGTGGCAGTTGAATGAAACAGCTTATATTTGCTTGGCCTGCCTGCTCTGAAACTATGCTATACTTGATTACATTTATGTTTTTTAATTCATTCAAACTTTGCTGATAAAGGGAGATCGTATTTCTTATAGCACTATGTAAAATTTGCATTACTGAAATGCGCATAAAATGCCACAAGTTATGCTCAATTTGCTTCTTCTGTTGAAACCTGCCCTCAAATAGAAGAATGCAAAGGATGATGTTTTTCGTGACTGCCAGGGAAGATTTGTAATTAGGTTGCTTTTCCCAGCAAGAGTTTACATTTTAAGCTTTATCAGAAGAATTATTTTGGCCTCTATTAATAAATTTGACTTTTCATCCAGGAGTGAAGGGATATTTTGAGAGGCGCAGCTTCTTGCCTTATCTCAAATTCTGCCATGGCTACCAAATCTGGTTAGAGGATACCTAGGTTCAATGGATAAAACACCCATATATGCAGAATACTGGTTGCCCCTTTCACTTCTGAAGAAAATCTGCATATTAATGTTTATTAACTTTGTATTTTAAGTTCTTTACCACATAATTATTACCACATAATTAGTGTATTAGGTAGAACTTATATGGCTTAAAGACTCTTCCAAAGAGCAGATTGTTTTGGCCATTGTGAGAACTTCAAAGTAGTAAGTGATCTGATTTCACAGTCTGAGTCATGTTAAACTCTTAAAACTCATTTCTTGACTAACTGACAAAATTAATCATGTGCTCTCAAGGGAAGAGCTAATGTTCATAGAAGGAGCTGTATTTGCTGCTATTGGTTAAAGTAATCAGACTTTCTTAGCAGAAACTTCAACAGTTACACATCAGTGCTTCATTTAAATATGCAAAGAAATATTGAAGTTTCACCATACAGGCTCTTGAGGATATTATACATCGATTTTGATATGTATCAGTTATTTCCTGGCAGGAAAGAAAGAGATCTCAGGAAAATAATTTACTAAAGGGGCCATGTATGTGGGCAGGGGTAAGGAAGTCAACAAGGGGTAAGGGGTACTCGAATAATAGCAGACCGCTGAAGGAGCAAGGGATGGGGGCCGTTTCTGAAGCCTGGAGAGGGAACCGGTGGGCAGAAGACTGCTTGACAGGAGATGTGGCCTTTAGTCCAGGGACATAGCCAACCCATGGAGACCTGACAGTAAGGGAGCTCAGGAAAAGAGAAAAAAAGAAAATTGCTGGCCTCTCCTTTCTCCAACCTTCCAATTTTTGCTAGTGCTTCCATTGGCTGACCCCATCCTAGAAGCCAGTGGGAAAACTAAGTAGGAGAAACATGCTCATGGCCATATTTATTATTTTATATTCACCGACTACCACTGGCAAGGCTTGCTTTGTTTAAAATTACTAACATTAGTCACATTGCTTCCCCTCAAAATATATTGAAAGAGGCACAAGCAACCTAAGCATATCCCTGGGTTGGCTTGTAAGGTTCCTGTCAATCCACCACATCTTTTACGATCGCTGTTTATCTTTTACTTTGACCATATAGCTTCTGCCCAAAATTTCTCTGTTTCTCTTAAACTTTATAAGTAAAATGAACCTACACCTTCAAACAGGTGGACTCTGTTTTTGAGGAGGTGTCACCGTAATCAGCCACATTAAATGACACAGGAAGACAGTGTGATGTTTGTTGCAGAGGTAGATGGTATTACAGCCCAGGATGATATGGTTACGCTTTGTGCTTGCTGAGGACGATGATGGATTTTCTTTCATAAAGTATATTTTCTCTCCAAACTCCTTTTTCCAGCATGAGATACCTTGTGAGTTGCAGGGAAGGGGCTAAGATCTGAGGAGCTGCCCTTCCTTGTGGAAGAAAGCAAAGTCCAACTGGCCGTGATGAAAATCGTCATTGGTATATTTTTTGCAGTATATGCCAACAATTTTGACAAACAAACTAGTTTTGATCCAACCTTTGCAAACCATGTTTCTGTGCCTACCATTCTCCATTTCTTCTGCCTGATAGATACACTCAATACCATCAGAATGTCTCAAGATGTTCTTTATGTGGGACCAATGTTCACTTTACTTTTTCAAATGAATTTTTATTGGAGTATTGTATTGTAAATATTGGAGTATTATAAATCATTGATTTACAATGTTGTGTGAGTTTTAGGTGTACAGCAAAGTGAATCAGTTATACATATACATGTATCTATTCTTTTTCAGATTCTTTTCCCATATAGGTTATTATAGAATATTGAATAGAGTTCCCTGTGCCATACAGTAGTTTCTTATTAGTTATCTATTATATATATATATATATATATATATATTAGCGTGTATATGTTTAAAAGGTGAATGCATAGGACTCTGAGGCAGATCAACATGTAATAATGGCTGAGGAGGGCCAACTAATTATTTTCAGGAAGAGTGAGTCAGAGAACTGAATGAGTGGCTGAGGTAGGAGAAGAACTATGCCAAATTTTGCTTGGAGGAGTAAAAGGAGTAAAATTTTGCTTGGAGGAGTGAAAGGGATTCCATCATTAGACACCCTTCTTTATGTGTCTCATGTCTGGCTCACTGTCTGGCTCTGTTTTGCTCCCTCTAATGTCTTTACATCATAGTCTTAATGACCATAATATGAATATATTACATTAAAAACAAAAAATAATAATTCTTAGAATGTTCCAGAGGAGCTGTTCTCTCTGCTTAACCCCCAGCTGTGCTTCTGGAGCGCAATAGCATGCACAGAGGAAGAGTTAGGAGCCTTGTGCTGGACTTCCAGCTCTATCCTTATTTCTACGATTGTGAAGGTCATCCAGCTGCTCTGAGCTGGGTCAACTCATCTGTAAAATGGGGATATTCCTACGTAGATTTCTCTTGCTAGCCAACATCCCATAAATGGGTAGCTTTTGTCATTATTACTAAGCTGATATCCATAGGATGTTCTGTTTTTTTAAAAATAAATTTTCCCTAAAGGTGATTGGATACCTCATCATTATGCTGCCTGGTAATTCGGCATAAATCTAAAGTAACCAATATAGATGACTGCATTTTTAAAAACTATTTTGCCTTTTATTGTGTTAGTTTTCAGTAACCGTAACTGCCATTTATTGATTCAACTGAAGTTTATTAAGTGGTTGTTAAGGGCTGAGGCTTGTGGTTTTGTACGCTATTTCATGATTCCCGCCTGCCCCACGTTGCTCTGCTAGTGCAGCAAATAAATGCAGGGCAGTTAACTCCACAAACCAACGTGTGCTTAGATTTCCGAAAGCAGAGGACAGCTGTCTCTTGTGGTTTTAGCCAAGGAGAGGCGAGGACAACGAGCAACCTAGGTGACGCAATAAGCCTTCAAAGTATGCTCCTTTGGGGGCTTCCGTGGTGGCGCAGTGGTTGAGAGTCCGCCTGCCAATGCAGGGGACGCGGGTTCGTGCCGCGGGGCGGCTGGGCCCGTGAGCCATGGCCGCTGAGCCTGCGCGTCCGGAGCCTGTGCTCCGCAACGGTGAGAGGGCCGCGTACCGCAAAAAAAAAAAAAAAAAAAAAAAAAAAAAAAAATATATATATATATATATATATATGCTCCTTTGAAGAAAATTAGAGGGAGAGAAGCCGATGAGAGGGAAGCCAAACAAGGAAGGTAAGAAAGCAGCTGGGAGAAAGAGGATCAGTGGGTTTATTTGCAGGAGAAGGAAGTTTTGCTGAAAAGCCAAATTGCTTACACTACCAGATTGCTGCAGAAACTACCAGCAAAGCAAGCCCACCAGAAGGTTCTGTTCCTTGTCCGGGAAGGTGCTTCTGTGGCTTACTGAGCGAATCAGGCAGTGAATCAGTTAAGTGCCTGTTCACATTCCATTTCTACCTGCTTGGAGCTGTCTCCACTCTCTGATGTGCATTGATTTCATTCCCTTTTGAGCTCTCATAGTACAAGTTGTGTGTCCCCCATTGTTCAGCATTTAATTAGTCATCAACACTGTATTATTTAACAGATTCAGGTGTTAGAGGTGTATCTCAAGTAGACCTGAGTCTTCTAAGTGACATAAATATATTTAATTCTCCAGCTCTACCCTAACACAGTGTTTACCGTATATCTGTTCAAAAATATAGATTTGTGGGAGGATATTATAAATAAGTATCAGTTTCTTTCTCCATATAATTTAATGTGTTCCTTTCTGACTCACATTATCGGACTTAAAACGAGAGCACTTGAGCACCCTATGGGGAGCCTAGTCCATGATGCCAAACCTAGGATGTGGTGGGAGTAAGATATAAAACTAGATTTGGCAGAATCCAAACTATATCTTTGTTTCATGATACAATGCTCCCTTCTTAAACTCAAACTGACTCTGAAGAGCTGTCTGATGACTTTAATTCTCAGCTCAAGCATCATCTTAGTAAGTCGTTTCCTGATCATCCAATCCAAAATAACCCCTCCTACAGTGACTTTCTTTTATATCACCTTTCTGAAATTCCTTTTACAGATAGGGTGGCCAAAATTGGGACACTTTGGAGAGTAAAGGGAGGCCATATTAATAATCACAGCAAGAATATAGGCACAAACCAAGGCTGTCACAGACAAACTGGGATATATGGTCACCTTTTCCACAGAAATGACCATGATCTAAAATAAGTTAGATTATTTACAAGTGTCTGTAAAACCGGGATATGAACTTCTTTTTATGGATCCTGTGTGTTCTGTTCATATTGTAATCTAGTGTGTAGACCATGCCTGGTGCATAATAAATGATTAATAAGTAGTCATTGGATGTTTGACTAAGTTGCACACCAGTGTATTTTAGGGGACAAAGTAACCACATCTTATACCGCTGTTTCACTACATGTCTTCCCCAAAGTTGGTAGGGTTGTGATTGCTTGCCTATATCACTTCTTCAGATCTCAGCTATGTCAGCTACTCATTGTAATCTCTGCTGTAGTTCTGCTTTCTTATCTCTGCCCAGTACTTCTTCCCATTATAGAAACTGTTGTAGATAATCCAGAGCCCTGGAAGTCTGAATTCTCTCTAATTGTACACAAAGGAGTTATAACTGCACATTTTCAAATAGGAGTAGGTGATGTGTATTTTCTCATTTGTTTCAAAAGTCATATATCCTATGAGGGATTTATATATAAAATTCTATGTATTTGTATTTTCTCATTTTTCTACAGTGAACATAGTATAGGTGCAATGATTGCACTATAATGTTTTTAATAATATAGAAATTTCTAGGTTCTTTCAATCTTTAACTATGGTAAACCTGTTGGAACAAAAAGATACCACCTTGGATATACTGTAATTGTATATGTGTGTGTGTATATATATATATATATATATATATATACACACACACATACATACATATATATACACACACACAATTATATATACTTATATTTATATGTAAGATATATATATATATATATACAGTTGATCTGTCTTGTATCTGCAGTTTTCTTCTCCAGCTTGTATATACATTTGAGAAAGTTTTAAATTTCCCCTAGCTCAGTATTATCACCTCTACAATGGGAAGATTTCCATTTTGCAAAGTTACCAGGTTAAGATAAGAGTTTTAAAGCCTACCAAGTAAGTCGTGTTCCTCTTCTGTAATACACCCTTGAGATACACAGAGCCTGTTTTATTATGGGGTATACATAAAAGAGTTTCCTAAACATTTTGCAATTCCCTGAGCCAAACAAAAGTCAAAAGTCTTCAAAGAGCTTTAAAGCCAGTTCTATAAACGGCTTTTAGAACTTTAAAGATGGGTTTTATGCTGTGTCTACTAAAGATTCCCCAAGGGAAACTATACAGCCAACTGCTGGGCATATACCCAAATGCATGCAAATGTGTCATCCAGTGATGCCCTCCTAGCTCATCTCCAAGTAAAGACTTAGTCTTTGATCTTGGAAGGTTAAAAAGCTTGTTCAAGTTCAAAATAGTGAAGGTGCACAACACACTGACAATAATAGAAACAATATTATGTAGATTATGCTACTTACATAAATAGTTTTGTTGGAATATGCTATTGGATCATAGACGTGTAAAATCTTAATGGATCATAAAAATTATTTGGTCTGACTTTATTTTCAGAAGAGAATGTTGAGGTCAGAGTTACTCAAGTGATTTTTACCAAGATCATGGGAGCTGGTTAGTCCTGTTACTAGTCCATTACACTGCTATTTCCAGAAGACATTGTTCTTTCAACCTTACGTTGTGATAAGTGTCTATGGTGATGTCCTGCTCTGATAGAAATACCTGGTGTTGGCAGCCAAGAAGACCTAAACTTAAATCTTAGCACCATCTCATTTTAGCAGGAGACCTTGGACAAGTTTACATTCTTCCATACCTGTTTGCTCATCAGAAAAATTAAGTTATCCCTGTTCAGGCTGCCACCAGGTACTTTTTCAGGGCAGCATTTTTTTTTTAATATTTATGTATTTATTTTCTTAATGTTTTGGGCTGCATCAGGTCTTCATTGTAGCACGCAGGCTTCTCTCTAGTTGCAGCATGAGGCTTTCTCTCTAGTTGTGGCATACAGGCTCCAGGGTGCGTGGGCTGTCTCCTTGAGGCACACGAGCTCAGTAGTTGTGTTGTGTGGGCTTAGTTGCCCCGTGGCATGTGGGATCTTAGTTCCCCTACCAGGAATCGAACCCGCGTCCCCTGCATTGGAAGGCGGATTCTTTACCACTGGACCACCAGGGAAGTCCCCAGGCCAGCATTTTTTAGAACAGTAGTTGCGATCAATACTCATTCCAAGTAATCCTAAGCCCTCTTTCGGATACTGATAAATCAGTGCAAAGTATAGCAACTAACATCATTCAGTTGTTTTGGAGTCCTCAAAAGAGGTCAAAGTGTGTTCCATTTATATCAATTTAAAATTTTCTAAAAGCAAATAGAATATATAGCTCAAATATATGCTTCAAAAATAATAAAATTTAAGATCTGTATACTTGAAGAGTTATACTTCATTATGCTTTAGTGTTCTTTTATAAAAAATCCTCTTCTACCTGAAAAATGCCACATTATTTGTATATTGCTCCACTATGTGCAAAAGAGATATTTGAAGATGCATGAGACACCAGCTTGCACCAGAAAGAAGCTTGTAGAGAAGTTAAAACATATATAAACAATCTTATTACAGGCTTGAATGTGTTAAATACCAGGAGAGAGGTACAGGCAGTGTTTTAGTAGAATTCGAAGAGGGAATCCACTTTGTGCTGGTGGCAAGAGAGACATTCTTAGCAGTGGTGGCGTTTAAGCTGCGTTTTAGTAGCTATGGGCTTGGAGATGCTGAATTGGCAACTGGACCTTCGAACAAGAACACAGAAAGAGAGGAAGGGGATACATAGAGATAATGTATTGTTAGGTTTCATTTATCCAGCAGGTATTTGTGAAGTATGTACCCTCTTGGTTGGCACTATTCTTGGAACTTGTAATACATCATACAAGCAAAAGATCATTGCCCTCGTATAGCAGAGAGTTGGATAATAATCATGCTAAGTGGATTAATTAAATAGTATGTTAGTGGGTGATAAAGTGCTCTGGGTAAAAATAGAACAAGTTCAGTGGGTTTGCGAGGGCTGTGGAAGTTAGGCTGTATGTTAGTTTGCTAGAGCTTCCATAACAAAATATCACAGATTTGGTGTCTTAAACAACAGAAATGTATTTTCTCACAGCTCTGGAGGCTGGAAGTCCAAAATCAAGGTGCCAGCTGGGTTGGTGTCTCCTGAGGCCTCCCTCCCTGGTTTGCAGGTGGCTGCCTTCTCACTGTGTCCTCACATGGCCTCTGCTGTCTGAGGGTAGGCCTCTGATATCTTCCTTTGTGTCCAAATTTCCTCTTCTTATAAAGACACTAGTCAAACTGGATTAGGCCTTGCTCAAATGGCCTCATTTAACTGAATCGTCTCTTTAAAGACCTTATCTGCAAATACAGTCACATTCTGAATCTGAAGTACTGGAGGTTAGGGCTCCAACATACCAATAATCAACCCATAACAGCGTGGTTGAAATTTAAATAGAGTGGTCGGGATAGACTCTTTGAGAGAATGATGTTAGATCAAAATCTTGAAGCAGGCAAGACAGCCATGGAAACATATGAGGAAACAGATTCCAGGCAGAGAGACCAGCCAGTGCAAAGGCCCTGGGGCAGGCTTGTGTTCAGTGTGTTCAAGGAACAGAAAGCAGGTTAGTAAACTGGAGCAGAGCAAAACCAAAGAGAGTAACTGAAGTAATTGGAGATAGAAACAAAGAAGACCAGACTGTATAAGGTTTTATATGGGCCATGGTGAAGACCTGAATGTTTGCCCTGAGTGGAACTGAGAGCCATTGCAGGATTCTGAGAAGGAGTTAAATGCAATCATGCTAATCACTGGCTGCTCTTTTGAGATGTACAGTAGAGTAGGTGTCAGCAAACTACAGCCCATGGAGCAATCTAGCCTATTGCCTGTTTTTGTATGGTCCATTAACTAAGAATTGTTTCTACATTAAGTGGTTGAAAAAATATCACAAGAAGAATAGTGTTTCATGACACAGGAAAATTATATAAAATTCAAATTTAGTATCCAAAAATAAAGTTTTCGTGGAACTCTGCTCATTCATTACATACCCCTATGGCTGTTTTTGTGTTATAATGATAGAGTTGAATAGTTGTAAGGGAAACTTCTAGGCCTACAAAGCCTATGGCATTTACCCTCTGACCCTTCCAGAGTAAGTCTCTGACCCCTGCTAGAGAGGATCAAGGACAGAAACAGGTGGAAAATGGTCAAGGATAGAAACAGAGTGATGGCTCCAATCAGGATTGTAGCTTTGGAGGCCACAGTGGGAGTTGGACAGCATTGTTAGTGAAGCAAAGCGTTTGGGACAAATAGTTGGAAATGTGCACTGGGGAGAAGTTGTAGGGTTTGAATGCACTGCAGTGAAACGGGATATTCTGCAGGCCTTTGAACAGAGATATGTCACCATTGTAGCAGTGTTTTAGGAAGCCTAGTTGGCAGCAGATGGCTACAGGGGACTAACTGCGATGGTGAAGGCAAGAGGTCCCAACCTGGAAATGGAGGGACAACAACAGTAAAAAAAAGGTAGATCCAAGAGCACGCTGAACAAATGGAGCAGCTTTTCCATTTTCTGTGCCAGAGAGGAACCTTCTGTGATAATATAGCAGTTTTCAAACAACTTTAAAAATATCTTGAAGTGCTAGAGTAGTAGTATTCTAATTATATATCCTTTGAGTTAAAATAGAGTTCTTCAAGTGAGTCAGGCTGGATGCCTTTTACAATTTAGACCTTTGGATGTGTGTTATTGAAAATATAGACTCAAAAGAAGACCATTAGTAATCCGTGAGTGGTCTGAGGAACTACCAACCTGGATTGCCAGTGTATTTGATTTGTGTTTATTGGTTAAAAGCAAAAATCTTTAACTTTGCTTTTCTGTTTTGTTCTATGAGCTACTTTTATAATTCTCAACCTTATTTTTAAAGTACTTCTATAGATATCCATTATCTTTGCTAAGCTATTTGAGTCATGTTTTTTTCCCCTATGTATTTTGGAAGATTGATGGGTGAAAGGACATTTAACTCAATTTTATATGTTCCTTAAATCATCTCAATCATATATATTCACAGAGAACTCTGCCTCTTCCTTAAAAATAACCCTTTATTGTTATAAAGTGTGATTGTAATATTAATTATATAATCTTAGCTGGAATATTTAAAGAAATACTCAGTATTTTATGTATTATGTCCAAAGTTATACAAGTTTGCTTCCTAATATGTATATTCCAACTTTACTGAGCCCCACCTTTCCAAATGCAAGTGATGATAAGTAAGGCTAAAACACAAAACACTCAAATATAAGAATAGAGTGGGCTAAAATCTTATAAATCTTCTTTAAGAAATAAAAAGTTACAAAGCATAAAATAGACCTCAAACTCAGAGATGATTTATTCATAAATGAAGGAGTATAACATTCCTTGAATGAATGTATTCCTGTTAACAGGCTCTTTCAGACGTCTACAGCTATATTCTGAATTTGGACAATTGAAAGAAGCATGAAATATCTCTGCTGCAATGAGGAGAGGAACGTAGGTCTCCTGCTCACCTAAAAATAATCATTCTTTACCAAAAACACAGAGGTGGTAGAGTATCCTTGCTAGAATTTCCAAGACAGGAGTCATTTTCTGGAGAAGATTTGAGGATGAGTTATCCACGTTATGATGTGACTTTGGAAATTGCCACTCTTAAATTTATATGCAGATAGTTGAGTTAGGAAGTTGATAAAATTCATTTTATATTTTCTGGTTTATCTTTGTTAAAAGGGGTGTTCTTATTATGTCTTAAAAGTTGCCAAACTCTGGGAACGGAAAGTGTCACAAATGTTGATAATGAAAAGAGTCAGTGAAGACAGTGCACTCCAGGGTCTAGAAATGAGAGGCAGTGACTTTCCAATCCATTCTCATCATTTGGCAGAGGAACCAGAGGCCCCAGGAGGCCAAGTCCATTGAGTGCCTTGATGCTTGGCATACTTGTATCAGCATGTCTTTGTTGTTCGACCAGATTTACCTAAGAATTTAGTGACCATGCTCAGGCTAAAACTCCATTCTCAGCCTAAGAACCCCTGTCTCTTTCTGTAGGGTTTAGTTTACAAGTCCTCCAAGTGGTAGATGTAAGCTGACTTACAGACATTGGTAGATGGTAGCTGACTTCACATGGCACTCAAACTTGATGTTACATTGGTAGATGTAAGCTGACTTCATTGGTAGATGTAAGCTGACTTCACATGGCACTCACATTGGTAGATGTGATGATTGGTACATTGGTAGATGTAAGCTGGTAGATGTACATTGGTAGATGTAAGCTGACTTCACATGGCACTCAAACTTGATGTTAAAGAGCAGTTGGATCACATACTAAGGAATTAGCCCTTTTATGTTTTCTTTCAGTCTTTTTATGTCATCAGTGGACATCCTTGAGTTACTACAAATGTATCTTTATCACCACAGGAAAACCTGTGACTCTCAAGTTTTAACAAGAGAGCAAGGCAAGAAGATACATCTAAATTTTGAGACCATGCTCTCATTTTGTTTAGAAGGTATTTTATGGATTTCTTCCATTTATGGCAAAATAATAATTTTATGAGAATGAAATTTGTATTTTATAATATATTTAACTAAAACTGATTTATTTTTAAAACATCAATCTAGAGGCTACACAGATACAGTAAAACTCTTGAAGGACGTAGTAGGTGGAATACAGATGATACACAACTCTGAATGGGGTCCACAGATGACTGAGCATTGGAGACATTTCTCTAGACATGACCAAGTCTGTCATATCTTGAGATGCAAGTGGTACAGTATAGGGTGAAAACCCCTGGAATAGGAGCAAGAAGACACATTCTAGCTCTTGATTTATTAAGTAGGAATACTCAATCAAAGCTTCATTTCTCAAAGGTACAATAAAGGAGATTACAGTTGGGAACAGCTAAGTGTACTGCAGCTCTGCATTCTAAAATAATTTGCAAAAGTTGTAACACTACTGTCTTCAAGGTGTAATATTCAAAACAATTATAGAACATTACCCACTCATCATAACCATTAGAGACTAAATTGCCCCAATAATCACAGTACACTATTACTGCTTCAAAGTTACTTTTACTCAGAAGTATACAGATCATTTTAACCTTCCAGAAAGCTTATATGAATTAGATGTAGAAAAAACCCACACCCATGATCCTATAGAAGATGTAGAAAAGTGCATGGTGTGTATACACAGATACACACGCACATACATTAAATCTTGCTTGATCTGTGAACTTCCATGTCTGCCAGGGCCAAGTTTCTGGTTATTACTGTAAGAAAAGATTTAGGCGAGGCTCTAACTCAATAAATATAGCAAAAAGCTGTAAGTATTGCTTTAAATCTGCTGACAAGTCATTAATATTCTCCATTCTAAATCCGATTTGTTGGTAGAATTTTTAATGCTAAAGTGTTCAAAAGATTGAGTCTGCTGATAGGACACAGTTTTATCTTCATTTCTGTTTCTGTTTCTGAACACTCCTTGCAAGTCATAGAATATGTGCTGGTGTCTTTAAGTCTGAAAATGAGTTGGTATTTTTAAAACTATAAAAGCATGTGTACAGTAATTTGTTGGTTAACTTCCATGAAAAATTTAACTAGGTCTTCAGTGACATTGAATACAACTCAGTCAAGTAGAAATGATGGACCAAGTAATGATTAGATAGTGTTTAATACTTATGCTGAAATCATCTGTTTAAAAAGAACTGTTTAAAGTTGGCTATTTATTTGGAATAACATAGGGGAATAGTTCATCACCATTATCATTAGCTCACTCAGTATATACAGTACATTAGTATTATGCTAATTGCCTACTCAAGATTAGAATAATGGTTTTAAAGAGATAACACTTCTCAAATATGAAATCGTTTACATATTTTTTTAAAAAATTTGCCAGAGGTATAAGTTAAATTTTTAGAATGTAGGATTTGGAATAAGGTCTTACAATAATGTTGTTACATTAAAGAGAGAATTCTCTCTTTTTTTCTTTTTTGATCTTCCATTAAAAAAAATCCATTCTTATTGTTATAGCCTATTTGAATTAACCTTCTGTCCTCATAAAGTTATTTATATTTTTGTTATTAACGGTCACTTCTGTAACTGTTATAATTTATTCAAGATTAAGCTAGTTAGTGTCATTGTAGAAGATGGTATATCTTCATCAACTAAGGGAACTGAGAGGACTAAAGAAAATAATATGAAATAACATGCACTTCTGAGTCATTTTGAGTAGACACACTCAACAATTGTGGCCATAGGCAGGTAATTTAAACTTTCTTATTACTTACTTCATAGAGCAGTTTTCTTTGTGAACAGCACTTTATAACTTGAGAGATGCTATGTAAATGCTACTGGCCTCCAGTGATTTCTGGTGTTCACACCCTCAGGTAGTTCCTTCCCACACTGTACAAGTACCAGGGTTGATCTGTGTCACCATTACAATACAGAAGACATGATGGTATGTCACTTTCAAGATTAGGTTATAAAAGATACTATGGCTTTCACTGAAGTCACTCCCAGTCTCTGTTGGATCTCTTTGGGGAAGCCAGTGGCCATGTCGTGAGGTCAGTCTATGGAGAAACACACATGGTGAGGAAGTGAGGCCTCCTGTCAATAGCCATGGGAGTGTACCATCTTGGAAGCAGATCCTCTGGTCCTGTCAAACATTCAAATGCTGGCAGCCCTATGTCTTGACGGCAACCTCATGAAAGACCCTCGGTCAGAACCACCCAGGTAAACCACTTGCAAAGTCCTGGCCCACTGGAAACTGTGCAATAAATGTTTACTGTTTTAATCCACTAAATTTGTTACCCAGTGACAGATAACGAGGACGTTGTTGTTATCCCAAAAGTCACCCGCCCTCCCTCCAACCCTTATAAGGAACCTTATGGTATCTGAACTAGACAGAAACAAATTAGAAAGCAAACATACCTACCAACAAATATATGCTAGGCTGATAAAAAAAAAACACGTGTTTAATATACACTGACCTTTATTTTTCTCTCCTAGTGATAAGTAAGTTGTGATCAGAAGGTTTTTACTCAGTTAAAGTCCCCAACAATTCTAGGAATGGGTGCTATTATCCCTCTTCTCAAAGGAGGAAACCACAACTGGCAGAGGTTAAGGAATGATCCCAGGACAGAGATGGTGCAGATATATATCTTAAATCAGATCTCTCCTATCCCTGCCTTATATGTTAAGTAAGCAACAATCAACCTCTAAGAGAAGGTCTATGAAGTACACAGCTTTACTGCAGCATCCTTGGTACATCTAGGAGAATTTATTTACTTCAAGCTTCAGGACTGGGCTTCAAGGGGATGTGTTTGCTTGAAGTATGGCCTTTGAGTGAGAGGGGCATTTCTGGGGTTTCATTCAGCTTTGTAAGTATCTAGCTTTCTTCCTGGGAATCATTAGACCTTTAAAATGAATACTTATTTTTGCAAGCTATTCGGGTTTGTTCCTGCCCTCCCCCACCCCTGCCCCCAACATGCGCATTGCAGCCTGGGTATCAGGCTGGTACTCTGGTGTAGAGCTCAAAGCCTTGTAACACCTCTGCTTCTGAGTAATGTTAGCAGAAGGGGATCCATAAATAATATAGATCCATTAATAGCAACAGAAAAATGATGAAGTATAGCCGGGAGAAAAACTGGATTCTGCTGACAGTTGAAATGTGATGAAGATTCTGTGAAGTGGAGTTAACATAGGAAGAATGTCCACGTAGAAAATAACTCTAAATGGGCCAGTGGTGGGAATTTTCCACAGATTTACTTGACCTCCATTATAATTCTAAAGTAGATCCAAACCACTCTGTGATGGGAATTATATTGGGCACCCATGCAGAAGGCAGAGTCTTCCAAAAACAGGTTACTGGCTTCTGAAAAATTGACATGCTATCAGTCATGGCACTGCAGAATCTTCTAGATCTCTGTATGAATTTCTTAAATGTGGCTGGCTATATCTGAAGAGTATTTGTTTGCTTTCATAGCCAAACATTCTTGTTAGATTTGGGGAATTCAATAAGCTCTGACTGTTCATAATTCAATATCTTAGTGACACATTTTTAGGTTTCTAAATTAGTTTTATGAGGCATGTGATAAAAATAAAATCAAAATCTGTTGAACACTTATGGTGCTCAGTCAACTCTGAATATGACCTGTAAGAAACAGAGTAGAAACAAAATGACACCAAGTGACCCATTTTTATTTCATTTTTTTTAACATCTTTATTGGAGTATACTTGCTTTACAATGGTGTGTTAGTTTCTGCTTTATAACAAAGTGAATCAGCTTTACATATACATGTATCCCCATATCTCCTACCTCTTGTGCCTCCCTCCCACCCTCCCTATCTCACCCCTCTAGGTGGTCACAAAGCACCGAGCTGATCTCCCTGTGCTATGCGGCTGCTTCCCACTAGCTATCTATTTCACATTTGGTAGTGTATATAAGTCCATGCCACTCTCTCACTTCGTCCCAGCTTACCCTTTCCCCTCCCCATGTCCACAAGTCCATTCTCTACGTCTGCGTCTTTATTCCTGTCCTGCCCCTAGGTTCGTCAGAACCTTTTTTTTTCAGATTCCATATATATGTGTTAGCATATGGTATTTGTTTTTCTCTTTCTGACTTACTTCACTCTGTATGACAGACTCAAGGTCCATCCACCTCACTACAAATAACTCAATTTCATTTCCTTTTATGGCTGAGTTATATTCCATTGTATATATGTGCCACATCTTCTTTATCCATTCATCTGTCGATGGACACTTAGGTTGCTTCCATGTCCTGGTTATTATAAATAGAGCTGCAATGAACATTTTGGTACATGACTCTTTTTGAATTATGGTTTTCTCAGGGTATATGCCCAGTACTGGGATTGCTGGGTCATATGGTAGTTCTATTTTTAGTTTTTTAAGGAATCTCCATACTGTTCTCTATAGTGGCTGTATCAATTTACATTCCCACCAGGAGTGCAAGAGGGTTCCCTTTTCTCCACACCCTCTCCAGCATTTACTGTTTGTAGATTTTTTTGATGATGGTCATTCTGACTGGTGTGAGGTGATACCTCATTGTAGTTTTGATTTGCATTTCTCTAATGATTAGTGATGTTGAGCATCCTTTCATGTGTTTGTCGGCAATCTGTATGTCTGGAGAAATGTCTGTTTAGGTCTTCTGCCCATTTTTGCATTGGATTGTTTGTTTCTTTGACATTGAGCTGCATGAGCTGCTTGTATATTTTGGAGATTAATCCTTTGTCAGTTGCTTCCTTTGCAAATATTTTCCCCCATTCTGAGGGTTGCCTTTTCATCTCGTTTATGGTTTCCTTTGCTGTGCAAAAGCTTTTAAGTTTCATTAGGTCCCATTTGTTTTTTCTTTTTTGTTTTTATTTCCATTTCTCTAGGAGGTGGGTCAAAAAGGATCTTGCTGTGATTTGTGTCATAGAGTGTTCTGCCTATGTTTTCCTCTAAGAGTTTTATAGTGTCTAGCCTTACATTTAGGTCTTTAATCCATTTTGAGTTTATTTTTTGTGTATGGTGTTAGGGAGTGTTCTAATTTCATCCGTTTACATGTAGCTGTCCAGTTTTCCCAACACCACTTATTGAAGAGGCTGTCTTTTCTCCATTGTATATTCTTGCCTCCTTTATCAAAGATAAAGTGACCATATGTGTGTGGGTTTATCTCTGGGCTTTCTATTCTGTTCCATTGATCTATATTTCTGTTTTTGTTCCAATACCATACTGTCTTGATTACTGTAGCTTTGTAGTATAGTCTGAAGTCAGGGAGCCTGATTCCTCCAGCTCCGTTTTTCTTTCTCAACATTGCTTTGGCTATTCATGGTCTTTTGTGTTTCCATGCAAATTGTGAAATTTTTTGTTCTAGTTCTGTGAAAAATGCCATTGGTAATTTGATAGGGATTGCATTGAATCTATAGATTGCTTTGGGTAGTATAGTCATTTTCACAATGTTGAATCTTCCAATCCAAGAACATGGTATATCTCTCCATCTGTTTGTATCATCTTTAATTTGTATCATCTTTAATCAGTGTCTTATAGTTTTCTTCATACAGGTGTTTTGTCTCCTTAGGGGGGTTTATTCCTAGGTATTTTATTCTTTTTGTTGCACTGGTAAGTGGGATTGTTTCCTTAATTTCTCTTTCAGATTTTTCATCATTAGTGTATAGGAATACAAGAGATTTCTGTGCATTAATTTTGTATCCTGCTACCTTACCACATTCATTCATTAGCTCTAGTATTTTTCTGGTAGCATCTTTAGGATTCTCTATGTATAGTATCATGTCATCTACAAACAGTGACAGCCTTACTACTTCTTTTCCGATTTGGATTCCTAAAGAAAAAGAATGATTAAACCAGTGGCAAACAAAACGCATTACTAAAAATTTTTGAGAACTTTCTATTCATAAAGTTCTACTTATTTTATCAGATGTGGTTCAAAATTTAAATTAAATATAATTCTTCTTAGTCTTCAAATTTAATGGAAATATTCTATTTCAGCATTAAGAAATATATTTTATGTGTTACAGTCTCATCGTTTCAGATGTGTGTCTTGTTCATCTTGGTAGCAAATCCTAAGTGAAGATTATTTTACTACGAATGAAAAAAAATTGGAATCTTACCAGTTATGGATATTTTCTTCAGAAAAATAACAAATATTTTAGCATAGACAAATTCTATCATGGAAGATTAGAAGACTTATATTTAAGGATTATTCAAAATAAGATTGTCATGAAAAATTTAATATCTTCTAAAGTATAGTAAGTGATTCACAAAAAGCAACCTTGGATTACAAAGAATACTGTTAATACATGCCCAGGACAAGAACATGGCAGAGGTGACTGTTTTGCTCACAGATTTTACTTTGAAAATCTCCATCTTTACCCACATAGATCCTTTTTCTATAACACAGAACAAAAGAGGTGCAAGAGACTTAACTCTGAATGCTTTTCAACTTTGGGGTTTATGTTCATGAAAAGTTCCATGTTTGGCAAAAGAATAGTGGTGAGATTATGGTAATGGAGAAAAAATAAGTCGTATAAATATGAATATGAAAATATGAAAATTGACCTCTCTTGGCCTTAGTTTCTCCCTCAGTAAACAGCATAATGAGCAAGAATATGGACTCTGGACCAGACTGCCTAATTCAAAACCTTTTTTTGCACCCAAAGTCTATATAACTTCGGGATTTAATCTCTCTATGCCTCAGTTTCTTCATCTGTAAAATGGGGACAGTAAAAGCCTTTTTCTCACAGTGCTATTATGAGAATTAAATGAGTAATACAAAAAGTGCTTTAAACCACACTTGCTTATATGAGTGTTTGTTGAGGGATTCATATGTGATGATGACATGAAAAAGAAAAAAAATGTTTTGGAAGTCCTGACATAAGCAGGTACTCAAGCAATGTGGGTTCTTCCTCTCTCCCCTGCTCACCCTCTCTCTCTCCCTGTCTCTCTCTCTCCCTCTCTCTCTCTCCCTCCCTCTCTCTCTCTTCCTCTCTCTCTCTCCCTCTCTCCCTCCCTCCCTCCCTCCCTCTCCCCTTCCCTCCACATATATATATATATGTGGGGGTGTGTATGCACACGTGTGTGTAAGAAATGTATATGTACGTCTATGAAAAAAATATAGACTTCATTAGTTCTAGGCTTGAATTTAGCTCCCAAGTCAAACCAGATTAGCAGATTTTATAAACCAACCCACCAAGACTGCTGTATTGGTCAGAGAAATGCATTCTCCTTCAGCTGTTAGAGATCAGTAGGCCAAGACAGACTCCTCACAAAAGGTTGTTATTTAGACCATGCTTCTGCTTAATATTTTAGAAGCAGTGCTGCTTAGCTTGAAAGGTAATATCTTTAGTTGCAGTCCTTTGATTAATTTTAGATATGTTTGGAGGACACACATTGACTTGTGTCTGAAGTGGTTCCCTGTGGTCAACAACAGTGGTCATCATAGTGTTGATTATCTGCCTTACAAGTAAAATAAAAAAAAAAGAAATAGATATAGATAGGACATACTCCTTAATATGTGTGTCTTTATTTATTATACACATAACTACTCTACTAAAATATTGTGTGTATTATAAAAATACAAAAATTAAAATGTAAAATATTGAAATAGACATTAAATAAATATTTAAACATTTTAATTAACAAAACTTAAACCTTTTGTGTATTAAAATTTTAGAAAAATAGATATCATGTTATTTCTTGTATATAATAACAGAATATTTATAATAACCTTAGTGAGAACAATATGATTATACCTTCTTAATTATTTTTGAAAATCTTGATTTTACTTTGGCTTGGGTTTTGTTTTTTTTTTTCTATTAGTTCCAAACTTAGTTTTAAGTTCAGTATAGTCTATACTTGCTTTTAATGGTTGAAAAAGTTCTCACATACATATGTATATCAAAATGAAAGAAGCACAACACACCTCCCACTTACTGAACATAAGGATTTTCCCTTGTATCCCTGCCTTCATACAGCAGTTGTTAAAAGTCCACATCATGTATGTAGGGTAAAGTTCATTTTTAAGATACAGAATGTAACTCTAATGTCCATAGCGTCTGATCTGAATAAATCATTTCCTTTACCTACCATCTGACTGAAAGCAAGATCTTGCCAGGAGCAGAAGCGTCACCTCTGCCATGTTCTTGTCCTGGGTGTGCATCATGAGTATTGTTTACAATCCAGGCTTTCTTTTTACGAATCATTTATTTTTGTTGTTTCTTTTGTGAGTGTGAACTGCAATGGAATAACACCAAATAATATGGTATATAAACCGACCTAACCAGGCACACACAAACTAGAAGACTTTGCAGCATGCTGAGTGTGAGGGTGCCTCACTGCACAGCGTGTGCCACTATATAGCTGTCTCTCCTATCAGGTACTTCTGTGCTTTACTGGCATACAATCAATGAGTCCATTAAGGGTTAGTGCAATTTAATTGTCTTTTAAAAATAAACAGAAACATTATTCATATTAGTTAATAGTGTTTTCTTCCCACACCCATTGTAGAGACAGCCAATGTATGGAATAAGGAAACAGTAATTGTCGTCTCATCTTTTTGTGGAATAAGACTTAGCTGTGCTGTGCACATAGGCAATCATCGTGGATTTGAAAGTTTAATACAAAAACATAAAACCATGTCTGGGCACATGGTTATTGTGTGAAATCACACAGCACCCTATGCAAACTCTTACCATGGTGTAATTGTTATAGTCTATCCCTGGCTCTTTCTCCAGCGTCCTCCCTCATGCAGCCCAACCCCAAGACCAGGAGCCCAATAAGGGTAGTGATTATTGTTTATATACTATGTCTTTAATTTGAGCAAAGCACGGTGAAGATTTTCAATAGATCTTTTTTTTTTTTTTTTTTTTGCGGTAGGCGGGCCTCTCACTGTTGTGGCCTCTCCCGTTGCGGAGCACAGGCTCCGGACGCGCAGGCTCAGCGGCCATGGCTCACGGGCCCAGCCCCTCCATGGCATGTGGGTTCTTCCCGGACCGGGGCACGAACCTGTGTCCCCTGCAACGGCAGGCGGACTCTCAACCACTGCACCACAGGGAAGCCCCAATAGATCATTTTTGAATTGCTGAACATGTGAAATCAAGAATAGAGGTGGCCGGGGCTACAGAGAAATATGTACGGTCCCCATAGACAAGTGTGGTCTGCATGTTTGTGTCCCTGCCAAATACATGTTGAAATATTAACGAGCAGTGTGATGGTATTAGGAGTTGGGGCCTTTGGGGGATGTTTAGATCTTGAGGGTGGAGCCCTTATGAGTGGGATTAATGCTCATATAAAAGAAACCTCACAAAGCTCCCTAGCCCTTTCCATGGGCAGCACCATCTATGAGCCAGGAAGTGAGCCTCTGTCAGCCACCACACTGAATCTACCAGTGCCGTGATCTTGGACCTCTCAGCCTCCAGGACAGTGAGAAATAAATGTATACTGTTTGTAAGCTACCTAGTCTGTGGTATTCTGTGATAGCAGCTCAAATTAACGAAGACAGGCCTATGAAAGCTTTCTGCAGCTTTTCCCTTTTATGCCTTACCATCTCTTTATTCCATGAAAGACCAGAAGGAATGTCTAAAGGAGTTTCCTTTATCGTTTTTTATCTAAAAGACAGCTTTGGCATTTTCACTTAATGTCTATAAAACTGCTCTGAGGAAGTACTATGTGAAACACAGAGATTAGTATTGTTCATTTAATGCAGTAAGCTTAGAGTCTTTCTAAGATACCATCTCCTTTTGAACTTTATGTTCAAATCAGTGGAGACCAGAGCAGAGTTTTTTTCCCGAAGAATATTAACTTTGCTACTTCATATGTTAAGCAAATAGAAAAGCCAGAGAAAATACAAATACTTGGGCTCTAACACTGGCATAAATTACACTGATATATGGGAAAGGAGGCCTTTTTTGATTTGTTTTTTCTCATAAACTGCTGGGGAAATTGGATGAACTTGCTCTATAGATAGTGGATACAGTAATGTGGAGAGATGATCTGCTGCAATGATGCATTTGCAAATGCTCTAATGAGGTAAAGATCTAGCTCAATTGATGACATAAAGAAAACAAAAGTTATTATGTACAAAGTACCATATATCTTACCGTCAAGCTGTTCCTCTAAATCAGAGAGAAGCAGTGTTACCTCAGTGCATTATGCTCTCATCTGAAAAAAGTAACAAAGCTGAGACATTCCAGTTTTATTCTTATGCATTCACTTTGAAAAGTCATCTCTTATTTTGGCTCCAGTAAAATGTTTGAAAGGACTCTGAGATTCTTCTATAGGCAGGAACCACAGCCGTGTAGGTACAGTCAGAGAAATGCTGGGAGCAAAATGGCAGCCAGAGAAAATAAAGCAGCTTTTGTCACTGATTGTTTTGACATTAATAAATCTGTCTTTTACTACATAAATTTTAATAAATTATCTGTTATTTACATTTTACTACAGCTGATATTAAAGTAAGTTTTTACCCTCCTCAATCCACAATAACTGAAAATGACAGAAGACAGAGAGGGACTCCATGTGTGGTCAGGGGACAGATGAGGACTTCAAGGCTCATTGCTACACAAGTTTTGCTACGGGGTTGATATGCTTTTATGATTTACCTTCTGACCCATTGCAAACAGTATCTCATAATGCTCCTAAAAGAAATTCCATTGTATGAAAAGCCATCTGACTGTGTGCCTGTTTGTCTAGTGGATACTCCATTTTAAATTTCCATATTCTGCAGTTCTTCTTAGTGCCATGACATGTTTTGGCATTAATGTCTTCTACAAAGAATGTGTGTGTGTTTATTTAAAACATGGGAGTGCGGGGGCAGGGCTGTGATGGTGAAAGCAATAGTGGCCATTCTTCAGCTTTTCCTGACTTCTTTCCAAGTTTTCAATTTTATTAAGAGTTAGGTTTATAACTATGTACTACTTACTATGATATTTTCAGCCCCACACGTTTGTCTTTTATGCTTTCTCTTCTCATTGTCCCTAACTATTGAGGAAAAAGGAGAGTTAATGAGAACACATTTTCCTCTGTCTTCTCCAGAGAGGCTCTGGACGTGGGAGGGGTCTACAGAGGTTTGTAAAATTTTCATTTAAGATCCCTTACCTGAATTTTGACAGTACACTGACTAATCAGAGAACCAGTAGTAAGTTTTTAAAAGAGTGATTTTTCCTCTCTGAAAAATAACAATGGCAATGATTGATTGAGGTCCTTTATATATACTACTTTATTTAATCTTCACCCAAAAATAGTATATGGTAGCCATTAATAGCCAGCCCATGCTATGGATGAAGAAAGTAAGCATCGCTGTGTTTAAATCAGGGCCTTCCAAGGTCTGGAGAGCCACGTCATGTTCATTTTTTTTTTCAGACTCTTGGAATATTAAAAATTCAAGAAATACCAAAAAAAGTCACAAAAATTATTGTGATAATTTTGAAACAACATATGTAACAAAATAAAAATTTTAACATAAAAACAGTGCAATGAGTTTGCACCAAAAAGATTTGCACAAAATCTTCACAGTATGTATATTTTAAAACTTGATGTGTTATAGATGGAATGGTTAGATTATATTATGAATATCCTTTTTGAGTCTCTGTGTGTATATCTGGGAAGAGGCTGAGACACAGGGGATTAAATAAGCTGCCCATAGCCACACAGCTAGTAAATAACAAAGCTAAAAGATGAACTGAGGTGTCTGACCCCAGAGTCCATGCTTTTAACGGCTCTGCTAGGCTATTTCCCTAGGGAGGCCCACATCTGAACTTTTTTACTCACCATAAGCCACTTGCAGCTTTCAGATAGCAAGAAGAGGAGAAGAAATATCTATTTGGCTTAAATATATAATGAGAATAAGTACTTTCTCAGTGTCCTACCATCTTTGCGCCTGTTTAAGTAGTAGGTTATAGAGGGCATTTCTTTCGGTGGCCTCTGTTTTTTATTTACAGGTAGACCTACTGAAGAGCATTCGTAGCATAGTTTGTATGTGACCAGTGCCCAGAAGGATAGTGTGGTTTAGGGGCACTAACAATGGATGGGAGCTCAGAGGACCTGGGTTTGAATCTCAGCACTGATGTTCTGTGCCTTGGATTTGTTACCTACAAAATAGTGGTGTTGTAGGGAGATTTCCGAAGCTGTGTAAATGTTTTCTAACACAGGGACTTCAGTGTATTAGATGTCCAACTCTTCTGGAATGGATTTGGTCAGAGGTTGTCCCAAAGTATGTGTAGAAGTACCTGCAAGGGGGTTAGTGGGTTCTAAAGGGCCTTTCAGAAATGAAGCAGTGTTATACTCAACTCAAGGGTATTAGGCCTTAGCACAAGCAGGGTCATGATCACAGGTTCAAGGCCTGTATGGCTCAATTAGCAGCACCTAGAAGCTACTTATAAGACTAACCCTATGCCACTGAAGGCATATAGAAAGCAGATACAATAGCCTCAAGGTAGTCCTGGCTGGCCTCTGAGCAAACGGGGAGCATCTGCCATCACAGTGCTCCCAAACTCTTACACCTCCCCTCCCCCCCCCACCCCCCATTGCGGGCCAGGGTCAGCTTTCCATCGTCAGGAGACTATCATAAAACTCTCTACCTTACACTTTGCCAAAAGGGTTTTAAAAAACAAGGCGACACTCACCTTGATATGATATGCATTTTAATGTCATCCATGTATACTTTTCTTAAAAGGATCAAGAATGAAAATGAGTTAGAAACTAGTGTTGACAAGGGCACATTAACAGTTTAAAAACTCATTTTAATCATAAGTCTTGTTGAGAAGAATTGCTTTTTCTTTTTCACTGATATTTCTAAAATAGCCTTCACTCTGGGATCTTAACCTCCTCCCACTTGACTGCCCCAAATAAGACTGTTTTGAAACATTTTCTGGGTAAATAGTTATTATAGCAACATTTTTAAAAAGTCGATATGTCTTCTTTTTCATAAAGTACAAATTATCAGTGTAAAATGTATCTACCGCATATATTGATATGGGTTTGATTTTCTTTTTCAAGCAGCCCTCAGACCAAATTATTAGAGTTACTGCTTAAATTTCCCATTGAAAATACTGGAGGATTCTAGAATAACCTTTCTCCTATTCCTCTTGCTTTTTCTTTTTTTCAGATGTAGCAAATATTTATTTGTGCAATACCAGCTTGAATCTTTTCCTTGGTTAATATTTTCATCCTTCTGTCGGTTCTGTGTATGGGATCTGTGGTTTTAAAAAGTGAACACGTATAACTGCAAAACTGTTACAATCATTTTTATATAGAAACAATTATTTTAGACCACAAACCAAAATTACATGAAGATGTTATGTAGGAGGCCTAAGTAGAAAGAAATACGGTCCTAATTAATGCTGCTTTTGTGCCGTTGTCATTTTTCTGGGTGGATTACATAATGCTACATTTATAACAGGAGACAAGTTCCCATGTGGTTTAGCAAGTCAGTTTATAGGCAGATATTATGTTGTGCCATCTCTAAGGCCAGTGGGCAGCATTTATTTTATTCCGTGGTGTTAGTGGGTAGGGAGGAATATCTGTTGTGGATTTTGACAAGGGAAACACTCTATCTTCAGATAGTAAACCACGTAACTTTCAAAATTTTTTATGGACAAAAATAAAAAACAAAAAATGACTATGTAGAAGAAATAAAGAGCAGCTGTATTTTCTATTTCTGGAAAAGGATTTAACAAAAATATAATAACTGTCAATATCTCCCCAAGCTCTACAGGCCTGTGAAGTCAGACATATCTCAGGGCATCCCCATCTCTGCTTTCTGTTCCTTTAAACTTCAGGATGAAGGTGACAGGGTGTTTAAAGTACCAGAAACAATCGCACTCTGGCTGATATCCATTGGTCCGAGAGGTGAGAGGGAGCCCTATCACACTTCTGAAAAAGAGCTTTGGACTCAGCCCTCTTTCTGAAGCGCCTGCAGACTACTTGGGTTGTATTGTATCACCCCCTTCCAGGAAGGGAGAGTTCTACTTCACAGCTAGAAAACTCTCCTTACTCAGTTCTGACCTAAGGCGTTCTTTTTTCCTTGAGAACTAAAGGCTTTCAGTAATTTCTTACACCAAAATTGTTTGACATTTTTTCCTTTGCCTTTTGGCACTGGTTTAAAGTGCCAAAAATAGCATATCTGCTATTTTATTTTTTATTTTGTTACTTGCCTCTCAACATTTCAGCTGTATCAGTTGGAAAATAAGGGTAAAGAGAAGCTGTGAAGTGTGGTGTACTAGGAGGGTGGGGGTGGACTGAGAGAATAATTTTTGTCTGGAATCCTCTGTGGATATATTAGTAACTCTGGGTCAGTTCGGTTAGTCACTCTGAGCCACAGAGTTCTCATAATAAAGACAGATTGGATAAAACCATCTCACAGAATTGTGTTGCAACACAAATAAGGAAGTGAGAATGCTATGTAAATGAGGATAGTAAGTATCAGTGTTATATTTTCATCATTACAACTACTACTGGAAAATGGTACTAGGTTTCAAGAATAGGCCTTCTTTGGACCTCTGGCTAGGGACAGCTTTAACAAGTTAGGGTAGTGAATGGAGAACCCCAAGCCTGGTGAGCCAACTCTGACCTCCACGTCCACTTTGACAGTGCTAGCCTCTTTCCTTCTCCTGAGTTGTCTTGTTTTGTTTATAATGTTAGAAGCAGGGCGCGCCAGTTCACTGTTGAATTTCCTCTGAGCTACACTTACTCTAATCTTCTTTAGCTGTCCTCTGTGACTGTCCCAACCCATGATCCTACATCTTCAGGGAAAATTTGAAAAGATGTGTGGGTAAATCAATAGGAAGTTAAATATGTTATGTATTCTGCTTGATGTGAAATGCTCCTAAATATAGAACTTACTTTAAATGGAAAGTAAAGAGTTCTGTAATAGAGTCCAAAATATACAGAAAAATAACATAGTTAACTCAAAGTTTACTGGATGTTTCTTATGTGCAGGGCGTTTGGAGTAGGTAATTTAAGAGACATGGAAAAGAATAACATGTCCATCCCTGCTTTTTATAGCTAAAAGTCTAGATGGGGGAAGGAAGTGTTATATATAAATAAGGAGGATATATACAAGTATTATATTTGGTATGATATAGGGGGCTATAGGGGGTAGTGAGGATATTTCTTAGTAAAAAAAATCTCTGGAATTTTAATAAAGGATATATTTCAGATGAGCTTTCATATGATGGGTAACGTGTTGAAAGATGGAGCTATAGGAGTGCTAGTTAAGGGACTAGCCCAAGAAAAACTTTGGTGGCAGGAAAGGACAGCTATAATAAATAGTGATTAGCCTGAAGCTAGAGTATAGAGTACATAAATGATGAAAGAGAATGAAAACAAACTCTCCTTGTTTTTTTTTTAAACTACATTACCCTCATTAATTACTTAATCTAATACCACCTCATATCAGTCAATCATCTATTATCCCTAGCTTACAAATATAAAAACCAGAGCTCAAGGAGATTAATTCATCTGTCTGAAGACAAAGAGCTAGCTAGTAACATTTAGAATTTGAAATCAGATTTTCTTTTCTTGTAGTAACCATACTATTTCTATCATGGAGTCTCAACAGTAACAATACTGAATATTGTGATTTACTGAGTATTTGTTGTGTGCCATAGTTTTCATTTTTCTTAACCGTAAGAAGTACCTAAAATGTAGCAGCTATTATCCGAATATCCATGTGAGAAAATTAGCTCAGAAAATTTATTTTGGTGTATAAAAATAACAGACATTAAGGTTGAGAAAAAGAACCTTAAAAAAGAACCTCACTAACAAGGTGACCGTTAAACGTATTAGTCTAAAAATGCGTGATTGGGATCATACTTAAAGAAGATTAATCTGCTAGCTGTTTCGAGACTAAATGAAGAAATGAGAGATCCTTAGTAAAAATTTTTAAATGGATTAATATTCAAAATATGCAAAGAACTTTTAAAACTCAATAATAAGAAAACAAACAACCTGATTAAAAGAATGGGTCAAAGATCATAATAGATAGCTCACCAAAGAAGATAAACAGATGGTAAATAAACATATGATAAGATACTCTATGTCATGTCATCAGGGAAATGTGAATTAAGACAACAATGTGATACCACTACACACCTATTGGAATGGGCGAAATCTAGACCACCGACAACATCAAGTGCTGGTGAGAATGTGGAGCAACAGGAACTCTTATTCAATGCTGGTGAGAATGCAAAATGGTACAGCCACTTTGGAAGACAGTTTGGCCGTTTCTTACAAAACTAAACATACTCTTACCATACTATTCAGCAGTCATGCTCCTTGGTAACTACCCAAAGGAGTTAAAAACTTACATCTACACAGAAACCTTCACATGGATATTTTTAGCTTCTTTATCTATACATGCCAAAACTTGGAAGCCATCAAAGTATCTTTCTGTAGATGAATGGAAAAATAAACTGTGGTACATCCAGACAATGGAATACTGTTCAGAACTAAAAATAAATGAGCTATCACGCCATGAAAAGACATGGAAGAATCTTAAATGCATATTACTAAGTGAAAGAAGTCCATCTGAAAAGGCTACATACTGTATGATTCCAACTATATGACCTTCTGGAAAAGGCAAAACTATGGAAACAGTGAAAAGATCAGTAGTTTCCAGGGGTTTGGGGACGGGGGAGTGATGAATAGGCAAAGCAAAGAGGATTTTTAGGGCAGTGAAAATGCACTGTATGGTACCATAATGATAGATATATGTGCATCTGTCCAAACCCATAGAATGTACAGCACCAAAAGTAAACTGTAATGTAAACTATGGATTTGGGGTGATTATGATGTGTCAATGCAGGTTCATCAGTTGTAGCGAATGCATCACTGTGATGGGGTCTGTTGATCATAGGGGAGGCTGGGCACGTAGGGGCAGGGGACATGTGGGAAACCTGTGCACTTCCCCCTCAATTGTGCTGTGAATCTAAAACTGTTCTAAAAAAGAAGCTTTAATTTTAAACAGTGAAATAAACAGGTGATGGCTGGAAGTTGGATGGACGCAAATTTCAGCCACTCTTCAGGTTTTAAATACGTTTTAAGAAATCATTTTCCTGTCTTAACATGGTTAGGCTATGAGATGCTCAGGTAAAGTAAATATGTGAACTAAAAGGCCAGTTATACACAGATTACCAGTTTTTAAAGAAAATATAATACCTTATTTCCGGAGTGACAATTGTATGCAAATTACTCTGAGTTTGAAGTTTGATAACATACCTGGCCTCCTGAGGATGTAAGATCTTAGCATTCCTAGAAGTTTGACTTACGTTATCTGTTTCTTTATGTCAGGTATATGGTAGGCTCTCAATGAAAGTCACTGGTTGAATAAATCAATGAGTGAGTGATTGCCGAATAGCCATGTTTCGTTCTCAGTGGTGTTGTCAGCTTATGAAGATGAGGTACCATCATACCTTGGAACATAAATATGTTATTATCTTTCCTCTTCATGACAATTATATTTTAGACAACTCCATTTTACATTTCTTTAGTTACCAAACCATTTAAATGCATTCATAAAAGACCCCATGGTAGATTTTTAAAAAATTATTTTAATCTATAACAAATGTTATTGTGATCTTCCAGTGTACCTTACTGATGAAACGTTCAAGCTTCAAAGAGTCTTAAATTTGACTTAACATTAAGTCAGCAGTATTTTTAGACTATTTTAAGAAGTAAACTGCCATATATGTTAGTAGTCAGGGCTAAAATGTCTGGCTGATTCCTTTTTAACTTACATTCATATTAAATATTAATATTAAACATTCATATTAAATATAGCATCCAAACATTTTTTATAATATCTTAGTTACTTTTTTCACTGAAAAATGAAGAGTTTATGTATATAGGTTTTATTCCATTTCTTGTACTCACTCCTCACTATATTAAACTACCCAACTGATTGCAAAGCAAAATTTTCTCCAATAGATTTTCAGGTGAAATCTGTGAGGCCAATCTAATAATCAATGGACTACTTTGTAAACTGCATATAAATTATACTTATTATTTGAAGAGACTTTGAATTGGTCTATTTACTGATTCAGCTTTGTCAATAGGATACATTTGCAAACTGAGTGTTGTAATTCTACCGCATTACCGACCTCTTATTGGAGAGCATGTACAGAATCATTAAAGTCCTAAAGCTGAAGAGAAGATTTAGACCCTCCTCATTTCACAAGGGAGACAGAGGTCATGGTGCAATACAGGGAGGGAACGTAGGTCTCTTACCCTCAATCTAGTGCTCATGACACTCTGCTGCCCCTCTTCCCCCACCAAAACCAAAGTATATTGTATTAAGAATATGCCTTATGCAATACTCGGGAGCTTTATTATGTCTTCCTGTGTCTGATATAGCATTGGCTACATTATCTAAGATAAAGTGGTGAATGTTTCAAGTTAAATAAGCAATCTACTTACCTCCTATAGAAGTAAATGTGTTGAATGGGATTTTTAACCGTTTGCTTCTGGAAAGCTTATTTGGTAGTTATAGGATTTTCCTTGTTTTCAATATTTATCTCTGTGCTTGTGTATCTTAACTAAAATGATATTGAGAGATATTTAATGATACCTTAATAACGCTGTGCTACAGATTGATGAAACATCAGATTATGAGCAAAGACAAGCCAAAAGCGTTTCCAAAGGATCTCAGTAGATTTCACAGGCTTGTGCACCAAAGCTTGCATACTGGCTCGTAGAAAAAGCCCTAGTCAGAGTATAGTTAATCTCTTGTTACAGATAGGTCCAAAAGATAAGCTTTTCTACTTTTGGCCCTGTAGACTAGAAAAATAAATTATAGACTAAAAGAAACAAAAATACTCATTTTATAAATTAGTGATAATTCTAATTATAATAATTATCAAATAACGAGTATCTGCGTACCAATCATGAGTCAAGCACTATCCCAGATGTATGATATCTCTAATCCTCACATCAACTCTGCAACCTGAGAATTGTATCTTGATTTCAGAGATGATGAAATGAGGATTAGGTATTATTTTTTGCCTTGCTTGAGATCAGTCACAAAGTGTGGAATGTGGAAAAGGGAGTTAATCTGACATCAGACCTGTAGATCTGTTATCACAGCAAAGGATGCATCAGAAAATAATAAACCAACAGAGGTGTAACACCCTAATGCTCAGGAGCAGCCTTAATTTTCTTCCATTAAAAAACAGATGAAAACATTGTGAGAGAACTAAAAAGCAAATGATCACAGAGAAGGATTAGGAAGCCTCAGTATTGCTTTCTGTCATTGCTATGTGACTGCTCAATACGATTTATATTTATCTGATATTATTCATATTATTCATAATACTAGCTGACATTCATTGAGCTAGATCAGGGAAGGCTTCCTGAAGGAAGGGACATAGTAGCAGTGACCTGAGCGATTAATTAGCCAATCGTAAAGGGCATGGGAGACAGAGATACAATGGTTGGGGGAGTGTTCTAAGTGTGGAAAACAGTGTGTGCAAAGGCACAGAGATAAGAGACCATTACAGATTGAATCGTGTCCCTCCCCTCCCCCTGCCACAATCGTTTGTTGGATTCCTAAGTCCCAGTACCTCAGAATGTGACCTTATTTGGAAAGAGGGTTATCGCAGATGTAATTAGCTTAGATGAGGTCATACTGGAGTAGGGTGGGCCCCTAATCTACTATGAGTGGTGTCCTTATAAGGGGAACTTTGGACAGAGACACACACAGGGAGAATGCGTGTGAAGATAAATGCCATGCAAAGGTAGGAGTGATGTATGTCCAAGGCAAATAACACCAAAAATTGCCAGCTAACCACCAGAAGGTAGGGGAGAAACAGGGAACAGATTCTCACTCACAGCCCTCAAAAGGAATCAGCCCTGCTGATGCCTTGATCTTGGACTTGTAGCTTCCAAAACTGTGAGAACTATAAACTTCTGTTCTTTAAGCCATTGGTCATAGGAACCCTAGCAAACGCATACAGAAGCTAAGGAGTTCAAAGACATGCAGTTTGGCTCATGACTCATTCATTTAAAAAGGGCAAACTGGGCTTCCCTGGTGGCGCAGTGGTTGCGAGTCCGCCTTCCGATGCAGGGGACGCGGGTTCATGCCCCGGTCCGGGAGGATCCCACGTGCCACGGAGCGGCTGGGCCCGTGAGCCATGGCCGCTGAGCCTGCGCGTCCGGAGCCTGTGCTCCGCAGCGGGAGAGGCCACGGCAGTGGGAGGCCCGCGTACCGCAAAGAGAAAAAAAAAAAGGGCAAACTGTCCTCTAACAATTATTGAGATGGCAGAGAAATGTCCAGGAAATTTTAGAGCTATTTCATTCATAATGATCAACATATTAAAGAACACATTGTGGGACTATAAGTTATGTGCTAGGAGCTGTTAAATTCAGTTAATAACAAACAATTGATATCACTGTGTTATATGGTTGTTCAGTGAACAAGTATTTAGCGTCTATGATGTTCCATGTTCTGTAGGATGGTGGTTCAAAGCTTGGACTGTCAACAGAACTATGAGTAGAGACCCCACATTTTAGGATGTTTTTGGAAAATATCCTGCCCTCTGAAATATCAAGGTCCTCATCAATTTCCCCAGAGAGAAGAATTAAATAAGATTAAATAAGTAACATGTTTAGTTGATCGCATGTTTCATAGCAAGCTCACTGTAATAGAGCTGTGTTATTATGTTACTGTTATTTTGTTGTTATTTAGGATGGGGAGATGTTCATTTTATTATCCCATCCCTTTAGGCTCCTGACCTCTCCCTGCCTGTGAGATGTGTTGGCAGTTTCTGGCTCTGTTCCCTGGCTCCTCACTTCTGGTTTTTGATGGGGCGTGATGATCAGATGGCCGTGATTAGTTCTTTGGTGTGCATTTCAGATTATCTATTAAGTAGCCATCTCCTCAGCCACTGAGGCATATGGTCAGCACTTCCAGGGCTTAAAATAAATCTGCATCTTAACATGTGGGATTTTATTATGCAAAAGAGAGCTCACATGGGGTCTAATCTTGTTATTTGTTATGCTGCACACGTCTACAGTGTGCATTCTGGATAGAATTGCACATTAGGCCCCAGGCCTTCCATTTCATAACATTGCACAGATATTCTGGGTGAGAACATCCTAGGAAGTAGCATCAGCCCTGAACTGTGCAGGGTGCAGGAGAGGAGAGAAGGGTGAGGAGTAATTTTCCCTTCCTTCCTTTGCATACTAGTCGTTCAGGTTTTTTTTTTTTTAATCAAGCATTTATTTGGCACCAGCTGTTTCCCCAGTTACTTGGGTGGTGGTGAACAAGATGACACAATCCTGGATGCAAGGTGCTTGCTAGAGGAGATCATCCCTTAATGCTGATTAGAAAAAATACACTCTTTCTCCAGGCTGACACGGCTCTGTCCTAGGACACCTACCATCGCAAGTGGAGTGTGGAATGGATTTCAGGTTGCCTCCTCTTGACTAAGTGCTTTCGGATTAAGGCAATTGAGGCACACGATTAAGGCAATTAAATTGGCAAGTACTAAAGAGCATGCTCAACAGATAACAAACAAGGCGATTTAACTGTATAATGCGCCAAGGGCTGCTTGGTTTGGGGGGTGGAGGGGGCAGATGTGTGTACTGGAGAAGCTTATTATATTTCATTCTGTGCCCTCTAACTATTCGACTTTTTCATATGTGAATGGGTAAAAAGTAGTGGTTTACTCAGCATTTGGTTGAGCAAATATTTCAGGCTTTACTTTTTTTTTTTTTTTGATACGCGGGCCTCTCACTGTTGTGGCCTCTCCCATTGCGGAGCACAGGCTCCGGACGCGCAGTCTCAGCGGCCATGGCTCACGGGCCCAGCCGCTTCGCGGCATGTGGGATCTTCCTGGACCGGGGCACGAACCCGTGTCCCCTGCATCGGCAGACGGACTCTCAACCACTGCGCCACCAGGGAAGCCCAGGTTTTACATTTTAAAACTAACTATTCTTTATTCTAAAATTTTTCCCAACATTATCATTCTAGAATCAAGTAGAACAGATTAATGACAAATAAGAGATTTGTTTGTAGAAATTAGCTCAAGAGTATTTTCCTGTATTAATAGAAACTTATGAGTCTCCAAAACAGGGACTTTAATTTTTTTTTCAGAAGTGGCATGTCATCTAAGTTAATAGATAGTGCAAGAGATAAAAAAATAACAGCACCAAAAACAAAAATTCAGGCTCTGGAGACAGAGAATTGGATTTGGATTCTAATTCCAGTTCCTCTGCCTACTTGTTTTGTTACCATGGGCAAGTTACTAATCCTTTAGACGGCTTGTAATAATGCTACATTCTTTGTGAGGATTAAACGAGATAATGCAAGTGAAGTATTCAACACAGCACCTGCACATTGTAAATATTCAATAAGTGGTAGTTCTAGTTGATGCTGCTGGTACTTCTTAAAATTCATAAGGATCTGCAACATGTAAAGTAGAATTGCATACACCAGAGCAATGGGTTTTCCAGAACAATGGGTTTTCCATTTATCTCTATGGAATAGATGTGCGGAAATAGATGCGGTAAACCCACCGTTTTGCACATGGACAGTTATGAGCATGTTTACTTTTATGACATCGTAAAAATAATATTAGCTAATACATATATGACTGTGCCACACCCTTTCCTCTGTGCTTCACATTAAGTAACTCATAACATCCTTCTAATAATCCTGTGGGTATATTCTATTATAACCATTTTGCAGATGAGAAAACTGAGACCCAAAGATGAGGCCCATAGGTAATAAGCTGCAGAGGTGGAATTTCAACCCAGGCAATCTGCTCCGAGTCTGTGTCTTTAACAGCAATGATATTCTGAACTTCATTGATAAATAGGTTAATGTATATATACAAACATATACATTACAATACACAAATATGTGTATTTGCGCGTATTTGCCTAAAAAAGCTCATGCATCATGACTTTGTAGAATAGATCTTCCTCTCGTATTCTTTGAGGTCTGTAGCCACACTTACACTTTTCTGTTTGTGGTTCCCTTTTCCCTCTCAGGCTGATTGAATGATATGGAACCTCAGATGCAAAATGAGATGCTAAATTAAAACCTCTCTCTGTTGCCCAGCAGTGGATGATTGCTCTACATTGCTTGAAGTTATGGTTAAGCATATCCTTAGGTATTATTCTCCTTGTTTACTTCCTCTCACCCTGACTCAAGTTACTTGTACAGTGGTTCTATATCCAATTACATGTCATCGAGTGGCAGAAGGATGGCATTAATATGGATTAACTATATTCTGCAAGCTCGTTGGTGATCTTTGCCCTTCAGTGTTGAATAAACTGATGTATCAGTTAAAAACTTGTGCCTGTCTGCATTTAACAGAAATCTCACTATTGTAGCTTACCAAAATAGGCATTTATTTTTCTCACAATTCAGGAAGTACAGGAGTACCCTGTCCAGTATTAATGCAGCAGATTCTCAAGCCGTCAATACCCCAGACTCCTTATGTCTTCCACACTGCCATGCTTAATCTGTGTCTTTTTCTCTTCTAGTTTATGCCTCCAAGTCAAAAAATGACCATTCCACCTCCTACCTCACAACCCCATGCCAGACAGGGAAATTCCAGGTATTTACGCCCACATCTTTTTTTTTTTTTAATGCCCACATCTTTTGGACAGAATTATACCACAAGGGATGATGGATCCATGAGGCCAGCATATTGTTCCCCTAAACTAAATCCAGGTTCTGTTAGTAAGAAGTGTAATGTAAACTGGGCAGCTGGCAGTGTCTGCCATAACTGAAAACTCATACTGCAAAAATGATTTACTGCTAAGGCATATGTGGTATTCAAGCAACTTGTATTTATAAAGTGTCTCCTGTGGGCCTAGAGGTATACATCAGTGAGGAGCATGGCTCTCTCTTCTTAAGGTTAGATAGATGTGGGAGCAAATAACGACAATGTGCTGTGTTACAGGCGTGTGCATTGGGAGCTTTGAGGTGTCAGTGGTACGGTGGAGACATATAAAGTTTAGTGCTGAATGGTATTAAGAGGAATATGAACAACTAATGGTAGTAATAATGACTGATTTTTATTGCATATTAACTAAGCCAGGCATTTAAAAATTATATATATATATAAAATATATAATTTTATATACGTTTATATATAATATATAATATAAAATTATGTAATATACATATATATTGCACATCAACTTTATATGTTTTTACAGCCAAGTTATATGAGACAAATGAAGTTGAATAACTTTCCCCAAGGTCAGATCACTAGTAAGTTAGAGAGCTGGGATTCAAACCTAGATAGTCTATCACCAGAGCCCTCTTAATCTGCAATCCGCAGTGAGGATACCGAGGAAGCCCCATTTGGCTATTTTTGTTGCTGTTTTGTTTTGTTTCTGAAAAAAGTATCCAGAAGTGCCTTTGGATATTGCCAATTGTGTTGAATCCTTTGATTCATTCAGCATTCATCACATTTCATAAGTTGGCCTTACCGAGGACCCTTAGACTTTAGCTTGTACCCAGCTGCACAGAAGGGTACATGCTAGAATCTTTTCAGGTAGGGAATGTTAAGTTACAAATATTCACATTTCTCTAACTATTGTGAATAGGATACTTTTAACTATGTCATTTCTTGGTCAAAATATCCTATTTTAACCCTTAATCTTAACTAAGATTCTATCCTCACTCGTGTGAATATTCATATTTCCAGAGATGCTGTCTCCCTGCCTTTTCTGGACAGCCGTCCTGGAGATAACAGTTTACTTGCCTTGGCCCAAGCCTTGGTTTCATGATGCTCCCTTCAGTGCCTTATGTAGCAGACAGAATTCTAAGATGACCACCCAAGACCCATGCCCTTATATAATATCCTCCCCTTGATTGTGAGAAGGACCTGTGATGATGAGGTGATATCACAATATCACTCCCATAATTAGGTTTTGTTATTTGGCACAATTAACTTTAAGAAAGGAGATTAGGTTCAGTGGGTCTGACCTAATCAAGCTAACCTTTAAGAGGTCAAGGCTCTTTCTGGCAACAGAGATTCAAATGAGAGAGGGATTCAACAGAAGGGAGATTCTTCATTGCTGGCTCTGCAGATGGAATGGGGCACAGGGCAAGGAACTGTGGATGGCTTCAAGGAGCTGAGAGTGGCCCCATGCCGGTAGCCAGCAAAGAAATGGGGACCTCGGTCTTTCAACTGCAAGAAATTGAATTCTGCTACAGCCACATGAACTTGCATAAGGACCCCAGACTACAGATGATGAGGGATCCTGACTGACACTATGATTTTGGAGCTGAGAGGCTATTAGCAAAGAACTTTGTTATTCTGTGCCTGGACTCCTGTCCCATGGAAACTGGGAGATGACAAATTCACGTTATGTTAAGCTACTAACTTTTATATAATTTGTTATACAGCAAAAGGTAGCGAATATATCTTGGTTTTAATTTCAAATGTTTAACTCTTCTGCCCTGACCTCAAAGTTTCACAAGTAGACTAACTCACCCAAGTCATTTACTGAGTACTAGAATTGGCTTTGCCCAAACTATACTAGAGGTATTACCATCAAGGTGAGAAACAGGGACCCAAATCATAAGTGTTTTTATTTTTGTTATCTTACAGTTTATACTAGAAAGATTTTACCAGTGTTTTCCCATATCACATACCTTTTAATATCCCCTACTATGACTACCAAAAGATAAAAACAAAACACCATATGATACACTGATTAAAAGTCACGGTTTAGTGGAACAAGGACAAAGTCCAAGGTGAAAGAAAATTTTAAAAATGCAAGATTAGTTAGCCCGTGCACTAAGGGTTCTCCAAGTAGTGAGAAACACAATTTGATGCTGCTTTTCTTGCTGGGTGAAGTACGTACACTGTGGAGTGGGTTAGAAAGGAAAATGCCTTTTCTGTTGGTTTCTGCTACAAGGAGTACTCTAGCAATCTATTTCAGTCTTTATTAACATATGAAGATTGAGTTCAGGGTTAAAACACAGTTGGCATCATTTGTCCAGAACTCACAATGGTTTTGTATGGGAATGGAAAGCCTAAAGATTTGTGGTTGTGTGCATTTTTGGTAACTGTTTGCAAAGTTGGAATAAGGCACCTGCCTGCAATAAAATATGACCCTCACTCACTCTTGTAAATTGCTTTTGCCCATTCACAGTTAGAGGTCATTAATCGTTTCCCTTTATGGATGGATATTCAGCACTTTCCCCACAATTGATTCAGCTCTGTAGTTCAGAGTGGTATAAAAAATTCACAAAGTGCAGTTGGAGAAAAACGTCACACGGGTACAAATAGGAAGGGCTATTCTTTATCTTACCTACGGACAAACATAGGGATTTGCAAAAAGGGCTGTGAAAAGGATCAAAGAAACAAGACATAAATAACCAATGAATAATCATAAATTCTTAGCCTAGCAGGGATTTGTTAAGGCCTACACAGTATAGGAACTCCTTTTCACACTATTGATAAGGAAACAGTCCTATAGCATATACTTGGAAATATCCTGAATATAGGAGAACTAACTAGTTATAAGACATCTCATTCTTTCCATGATCCCTTTATGGCCCGAGAGAGATGCTTACTTTGAACACACTTATATTATATTGCAGTTGTCATATTTTATTGTATTTCTTTCTGATTTTTATCTCTTCCTTGAATCTTCACCAAATAGTATTACATGTTGAATTTTTGTAGGCACTTAGCATATTTTTACTAAATGTAAGTTTCAGTGAAATCCTAGATCCATTCATGAGAATTCTAGATACTCTCTCCTTATCACACACATGGCTGTAAGAATGATAGTAAAAAAAATTAGCCCTGTGTACATGGCTCAGGTACTAATATTCTTTCCATGATCTTTATTTTCTGATGCTTTTCCTCTAAGCCATTCCAATACAGTTTGACAATTATTTCTTCAGTACACCTGATGGCCCATCAGAAATAAATGTGAGTTATGGTATCCAGTTACCTGGAAACAAAGTGTTTCAGCCTTAAAGATAAGGCATAAGGCTGGGGATGGGAGGGGGCTTTAACTTCCTTTCCTTCTTTATCGCCCATTTAAATTGATTGAGAATGTTAAGCCATTATTGAGTTGATACTGGACAAAAGCTAGAGTATATTCATTACAACTAAAGTAGCATTTCATAAAGTGTTTAATCAGGAGGAAGGAAGTATATGTCACTGAACAAACACAAGGGGTTTTAAAATCACATCTTGATGAAGTGAATACATATTTGACTTTCTGTGATGTACAGGGCCTGTCTTCTCTGATGTATATGGAAAATAAAAGTGATAAATATAACAGAATTTTCCCTCTCTATATGCCCTTACTTTGCTACTGCAATCAATTCATGATTGCCATGATTTTTTCTTGAAATGATCTATGCGTAAACCAAAATGTTGGCAAACAATTATTCAGCCAGTTTTTATTTTCTATTGAGTTTGTCTCTAATTGCTGCCCTTCATGTTAGAAATTGATGTGAACTATTGGCTTCGCACATTTGTGCTTCAGAACCTGGGGATAAGGAAGGTGTGTCTGGTGGCTCTTTCCACTTCAGATAGGGTATAACCATGCCTGTGAACTGCTTCTCCCTCATAATTTGCAAAAGGCAAGAAATTACTAAAGAGTTTCTGAAGAGCCTCATATAATTTCAGAATTTCTACTCTCCAAAAGGTAGCATATTCCATACAAGTTCTTGCCACTTCTTTGCACATTTAAATTCTCATTTTAGGTAATAAATTATGAGATGTGTTACATACCAAAAATGTGGCCTTACAGCCTGATGGACTTAAAGTAGGAATGGCTTGAAGAATTAATCATTTAGAATATATTTTCATATGGTTTTCTTCCATTTTCAGGATTTTTCAGGGATTGGGGATAAGGAGATCAATGTATGCATCTGTTGTTTGAAAACAGTTCTTGGTCTAGTAGGATACCACCCAAGGGAAAGGCCTGAGGAACAGGAGATGTCTTTCTTCTGTGAATCTTGGTATGGCTGAGTGGGGTACACACTCTGAGGGCCAGAGCTGAACTTCTGAGAAAACTTAGAGATTTTTAGTCTATACTTTCCATAGGGGAAGACAATGAGATGAAGAGCTAACAGGAAAATGGGGGATACTGACCACTAGAACTGAGATCTTTAAGAGGAATTTGACTAATTGTTCTTTTCTGTAATATGTAATGTGAATTTAATTTTCTTCTTTTCATGAGTTTTTCAGTCCCCTTCTTACTAGTAATTTGTAAGACTATATATATATATATATATATATATATATATATATATATATTTTTTTTTTTTTTTTTTTTTTTTTGGCTGCGTTGGGTCTTCATTGCTGCGCACAGGCTTCCTCTAGTTGCGGCGAGCAGGGGCTACTGTTCGTTGCGGTGCGCAGGCTTCTCATTGTGGTGGCTTCTCTTGTTGTGGAGCACGGGCTCTAGGCACACGGGCTTCAGTAGTTGTGGCACATGGGCTCAGTAGTTGTGGCTCGCGGGCTTTAGAGCTCAGGCTCAGTAGTTGTGACGCACGGGCTTAGTTGCTCTGCAGCATATGGGATCTTCCTGGACCAGGGCTCGGACCCGTGTCCCCTGCATTGGCAGGCGGATTCTTAACCACTGCGCCACCAGGGAAGCCAAGACTAGATCTTTTTGGGGAAATAGAATAAAATGAGAATTACAGTCTAAGGTAGGCAAAGAGTAAAGGTCCGTGGAAAGTGCCCACCTTACCTCTCCCCCACACAAATTGGGCTTAAATATTGTTCTCACATTTGGGTCAGGGTAGGAGAAACAGAATGAAAATTTAAAAAAAATAGTTATGAGAATTTTATTATTATGGGAAAGAAAAATTATAGGAAGCAGTCTTCCTGGAGAATTCTAGAAACATGTGTATTATCATTCTTCAAAGAAAAGTATATGGGTATGTGTGTACTGTGTTTTTCAGTAAGGTTAGTAAATATGGTGTGATGGTTAAAGTAAGATATGGTTAAGCTATAAAATAAATAGCAACTTAAAGAGAATTAGATTGAAAGATAGAGTTAATATTAAATGTATATTTTTAAAAATTAATTTTTGTTTTAGAGTATGCTTTACAGTTCCGGAGCATCTTTAAATCGCTCTTTTGTTTTGTTTTTCCTTAAAACTTCCTAGCTCTTTTGATTCTAAACAAATTGAAATGGGGAGATGAAGTTGGGAGAAAATAAAATTGCAAATTTAACCTTTGCCACCTCATGTGAGACTATGCCTTCTCAAGAGTGATTCCCCAGTTTGCTATTCAGTGAGAGAATCAAGTTGTTTACATTTCATGCAATGGATAATTGAATGAAGAGTGACTTACAATCAGTTATAATCAGTGACTTGTGTTAAGTAACTTTATATATAGTGCTGGAGGGAGTACCACACAAAGAGAGACTGCAGGGGGCCACAGCTGGGCAGTGGAGAATAATGTCACATATCATATTGCCATGTCCTATGCTCTTGTATTTACTATGCTGCTGGGCACAGGGTTGCATCCCTGGGTTCTTCAATGGCTGTCAAATTGAAGATATTAGTACAAAAATGTTTACAAACTATTTAATTAAGATACTCTTAAAAAATAACATCTGGTTGAAAATCTAAAGTTGTGGTTGAGGATTATTCCTACAGTAATTCAATGCGGGGATTCAATATCTCTAATAATTCTACAGATCTATATGTGTTTCTTCTTACTTATACCAACCAGTGCAACAACATCAATTCATTAATGAGATGGACAGGGCTATAGAGGAGTTGGATTTAGCTAGAGAAGGAGGGTGTGTTTAATAGGATAGCAAGAAAGAAGTTTGATTGGGTAAGATGCTATTCTGGGCAGTTGGAACTAGATTGGCAACTGAGTCAAATTAGAGTTCAGTTCAGTATGGGCAATATTTTAGAGTCTACTATGCACAAGTCCCAGTCGGGGATTATAATGTAGTCTTTAGTAGATTGCCATCTTGATGGAGAAATCAAGAAAAAACAGCAGATTAGGGTGATAAATTTCATGATATGAACACCGCTTACTAGAATTCAAACAAGGTTATTTAATATGGCTGTGAGAATCAGGAAAGGCTTCATGAAGTAAGATTTGGCATATTCTCAGAGACTGAATGATATTGCAACAGATGGAGATAAGAAAGGGCATTTGAAGTAATGTGGACATTGACAGCAAAGGCAAAGACATATTTTAATGCAAAGTGTGTGACCAACTTATCTGAATTAATCATCTCATCGTAGAGTCTTCTGCTTTTATCATAGTACGTGGTGGCAAAATGGTTCAGTAGTTGTGATCTTTAGTACTCATGGCAGGAGGAGGCAGTCCCAGTTTTTGAAGAAGGCATGTTGGCACATGTGAGTCCCAACTGAGCAGATCATCCCAGGCAACATGCAGTGGTAGTGGACGGGCTTGGGACTTTGTTCTGGAATCGAGACTAGCGCAAGGTAGAAGGTCAGATGTAAGGTCTCAGACTGTAATCTGTCCCACATTGAATCATAGCCAGCATAGATCTGCTGATTCCAACCTGCGAGCTCTTGGGCTCTGTTTTGATTCTAACTAGCTTTGCTGTTGGCACATCAGCATTTCAAGGTTTTTGTAACAGAAACAAAGTGCACTAATATCTCAGATACTAGATATTCTCTTTTTATTAAGTGTTAACATCATCATTAACATCACTTTTTCCAGTTGTCTTAATAGCTTCATCAACCTCTCGGAACTTCAGTTTCGTTTTTTTTTTAAGTTGTTGTTTGGTTTTTGCCTTTGAAATAGAAGGTACTGTTGTATGGTGGTAAAAATCATAGGCTTTGGTGCCAGACTGTTCTGGGTATGAATTTGGCCTCCACTTTTTAGAATCTATATGACTTTGGCAAGGTACTAAGTGAATTTGATGGCCAAGTTTTTCATTACTCAAATGAGGATGGTAACAGTGTATGCCTAATTAGGAAATTATATTAACGGATTAATACAATGGTTAAAGTCACAGACTTGAGAACTGGCCTCTGGTTTGAATTTCTACTGCTTACTAAGTGTGTGACTTACTAAGTGTGTGACTTACTGAGTGTTTATTTAACGTCTCTGTCTCTTTACTTATCTCCAAGATGGGAGCAATAATGCTACAACCTCATATGGCTATCTGGAGGATTAAATTTATTCATATTTTTAATATACTTTGAAAACTGCCTGGCTTATAATAAATATATGCATGCTTATTATGCAAAAAAGTACTTAATAATTATTATGACTTTAAGGATTGTTTTTGTGAGTAAAGAAGATAATGTTAATATAGTTATATAACATTATATTACAATGTTAATATATCTGGTATATAATAGCATTCAATAAAATTTAGCTCTGGTACTCTAGGGAAACTTCATTATCTAACTCAAATATTCTCTGAATCCACAGTCTCAGGAAACTATTAGTAAATAATTACAAATTAGGTACTAAGCAAAATGAATTGTCTTGACCAATTTATATCTGATTATAGTATTCTTATTCCTAGAATCTTAAGATGCTTAAAGGAAATACACTAAATCACAGAGTTCAAAAATCAAAAAAAAAAATTTTACAAGTCGTTATTCCATTTTAAAGACCAGAATGAAACGACAACCACCTAAGAGCCAGATAGATCACCAAATCTACTAAAACAACTCTGGCAGAATTTATGAGATCAGCTGAGGATTCCAGAGGTCTCTGATGTTCTCATAGTATGCCCAGACCTTGACTACAACAACTCCAAAGCAAAAACCGTGTGGGTATCAGGGTAGCTTCGAACATGGATATATTCTTTTCACAACTACTGGTTTTACATGCTGCAACTTCATCAGCTCTCAGAAGTGAAAATCAAGGCTTTGAAATAGGAAGTCTTATTGCCAAGGTCATATAATTTATTTGCAGTTCAGACCTGGATTAAATCCAGGCCTCACTCCTCCCAGTGTGCTTCACTCCCCACTGAGCAAGCTGTACCTCCCATCAATCTAGTTCTTTCAGAGTTTATTCATTACGCTATTCTAGACCATGGGTTGGATAAGAATTCTGTAAATTTGTCCCATTAGAATTCTCCAACCCTTTTTTGTTCAAAAGTAATATCAGATTTGATTTGTGATGTATCAGGTAGAAGTTCATTCTGCTTCTGTGTTTACTATCCTAGAATCCAAAGTGACCCTGGATACATACATCAGTTCATGGATGTGCTGAAAAATGGAAAGATTAGAGCATTCAATAATTCTTCCAAGATTTTGTTTGATTTTTCAAAACCAGGACAGAATCCCTGTGGAGACCCATACACAGCTTAAAAGTCTCTTTCCTAATATATAAATTTAGGGAAAAATATTTTGATCTTATGGCCCAAGTGGCAGAGCAGTTTGTATGGAAACCTGGACCTGTTGCAGAACCTTCTCTTGTTCTTGGCCCTACTCAAAACTAGCAAGTCATTCGGTAAATGGGCCAGAGTAAGACACCCAAATCAGGAACACATTACCTTCAAAATCCAAAGAGGCCCACTAGGCAGAGATTCTAGATTTAATGTTGCAGCTCAGGGAATTAACAGTTTGGTTGGTTGACTAAAACATGGACCAAAAAGTGGCCACAGAAAATTAACTTAAAAAGCTAGACCTGGGCTTCCCTGGTGGCGCAGTGGTTGAGAGTCTGCCTGCCGATGCAGGGGACGCGGGTTCGTGCCCAGGTCCGGGAAGATCCCACATGCCACGGAGCGGCTGGGCCCGTGAGCCATGGCCGCTGAGCCTGCGCGTCCGGAGCCTGTGCTCCGCAACGGGAGAGACCACAACAGTGAGAGGCCCGCGTACCGCAAAAAAAAAAAAAAAAAGCTAGACCTGGTATGATATACTCTAGGGGAAGGGATTCAAAGGTTTAGGAAGATAGAAATGTTACAGTGGATTTGTCGCTGAGATCTGCTCACCCATCCTAGGAGGGTTCAGAGGACACACCTTTCACCAAGACTGTGAGAAATAAATTTGTGAGGGGAGTACCAACAACCTTGAAGAGCTCTCTGATCACTTTTCTCTGAAAGCCAGAAAGCAATGGGAACAGCTGCTGCTGAATTGGCAAAGCAAAATGCAGTGGCAGTAATTGCATCCCAAAGTGTCAGAGGCAAATGGGAGCCCTCAGTTGCCTAAGGCAAGGAGGGTGTGGTTAGCATCATGAAAATCAGAGTCAAAGCAGAGTTCAGAGCGGTCAGCCTAACAGAAATCTATATGGCATTGGCTAATTGATCATGGTGTTTGTAGAAGTTAAAAACTGGGAAGCCTACTAAATTCCTACTTGATCTGTATAAGTGGCAGAGTTCTAGGACAGGTGAACAAAAGTGTAACATGAATCATAACAGAGTCATGGACTTGAGCCAGTTTACACAACCTCTTGAATAAAGGGGAGGCCTACGAGTCCCCTTGAGGAAGGATTCTGTCCTGTTAATCTTTCTCCCATCCTTTCCCAGAGTGACCTAGGGCCTTTTACCAGGGTGACTGTGCTGTGGGGAAAAGGAAATAATCAGGTCTTTCAGGGATTACTGAACACTGGCTATGAACTGACACCAGTTCCAGGAGATGCAAAATGTCTCTGTGGTCCACAGTCAGAGTCGGGGCTTAAGACGAATGGAGTTTTCACTCAGGTCCATCTCACAATGGGTCCAGTGGGTCCTGAAACTCATTTTGTGATTATTTCCCCAGGTCTGGAATAAATGCTTGGAATAGGTATACTCAGCAACTGGCAAGATCCCCAAATTTGAGTAAGATACTCTACTTAATTATCAAAGAAGCCATAAACTAAGGAATGAGGCAGGCATTTTCCCATTTATGTATAATGGGATACACAATATTTTTAAAGTATATTCAATTCTCAAATTTGTTATAAAGTTTACTAAAATTTGGTTGTGTTATCTTTGAAACAAGAAGAAATTTTATTTGTGATTTATCGATACTCTTATCAGATTGATGTTTCATCATTTGAAGTTTTGTCTAGTTAGGGAAGAGGATTCTAGAGTTTTGAGATACAATATAAAAAACATTTGGTGGAAGATTAGTTAATCCTCCTCAAAATTATTTAGTGACATAGATTGCCTCTTTTTACTGACATGTATAGATATTTGTTGATTCTCAATTTCTTAGGCGTTTCCTATCCTATTGTCATACTTCAATTTTATCATTGCTATTTTTCAGGTCCCTAATTAGTTTTGCTGGTAGTTTTCTTCAGTCGGATAGTTAAATGTGATTTGAAATCAATGTGATTAAGTCTAATGGATTGCGTTTCCTGCCACCTTTGTTGGATTGGCAATGTAGAGAAATAGAAGCAAATGCAGTCGATGAAAAAATTCAAGCAATCATTTCACATCCTGGAAAATCTTGAAAATCTAAGTCTTCTTACTATCTCATTTCTTGGCTGTAGTCCTGTCAAGGACTTTGAATTTATGTCCAAATTTCTATGACATTCTTTTAAAACCCAATTAATCAGCAGAATAATTCGTATTAGTGGCCTAACAAATCCCGTATAATTACTTTTCCTTTTTTTCTAAGATAATCCTTCACTCACAATTAACCAGTACATCAGTGAATTTAGGTTATTTTAAAGAATGTTTTCAGAACACACGTGGAATACCTTATAAGCTCTTGCTTTGCTACAGTATCACAAGTGACTTTTCTTGGGCCAAAAAGAGTCTCACTGGAGGATCTTTCTTTCGAGACTAGTGAAATGCTCTTTCTGTCTCACACAGTCAGGCATGTAGGCTATAACAGAAAATATGTGTGTTTAGATGGAACATTTCTATAAAATGTACAACGTTCTTTGCAGCAGATTTGTTTGGCTGTCAAAGCCTCAATTATGACAAACTAGAAGAGCGTTTCCAAAATCCAGAGTGCAAAAATTGAAATCTCTGGTGCCCAAGGAATGTCAGTTGTCTGGGACTATGCTTGTATTTGTAGGAGAGGCTGCCAAGATCATGTTGCAGTTTGCCTTGTAAAGGTAGAGCTTTCACTACTGTAATAAAAATATGGAAACATTAGAAATGGCAGATGTTAGTGCACTCACTCTCTTTTTCATGGTTATACAATTTTGTTATATTTCCAAAGGATGCCTAAAAAAATAAACTGACCATTCTGCACTAAGTACCAGAAAAATTTAAAAATCTTTGAACCTGGGCAGTACATTGAATGCCATCTGCAGCAGACCCAAATCTAGAACACATGTGGAGTTTCTTTTAAAGTGCCTTTAACTCCATGCTGTCTCTTGGGTTGCTGATGAATATCATTGCTTTCGATGATTTGATCCTGGTTGGGGAATTTATTACGCAAGTATCCATCAAGATGAATGCAGCTCTGCTCCCTGTAATGCTCTTTTATTCTTCTAGAAAACGTTTCCTTTGGCAATTGAAATGGACCTTTTAGTTCAGCTAAATTATCATTAGCATCTTTTGAACCTCCAAAGGCATTGGTGTGATATATTGTCTTACTGTTTGGGGAATTGGATGAGAGGAAGAGAAGAAAATGAAAAGTGTGAATTTTACTCTGTGTGTGTGTTTTTTAACCTCTGGTTGGTGTAGAGGAAAGAACATGGGCATTAAAATTAACAAGCACTATGGAATGGTAGTTACAAGCTTGGAATTCTGGCATCAGACAGTTTTGGTTTGAATCACTGTTCAACCACTTACTATCTTTGTGTTTAATGAGACAGCCCATGTAAGTTGCTTAGCACAGTGCTTGTCATCTCATAAATCCATGTGGACAATTATTTATGCTGTTTGAATCTAAGTTATAGCAGTTACTACCTGGGTGACCTTTCCCTATTTACTCTTTCACACCTTTTTTCCTCAGTTTAAACATGAAGATAAGAATACCCAACCTGGAGAACCACTGAGAGTTAAAACTGGTATAAACTGCCAAGTGTTTGACATTTAGTAGCTGACTGACATATACTAGTTTGCTCCCCTCTTTAGTGCCACTCCCAGTAACAACAACAAAATAACAGTAGCAACAACTATTACTAAAAGCTTCCCAAGTGTCAGTCACTATATATCCTACACAAAGACAGTCACTCACCATTGTGTTTGTACTAAAATGATGCCATGAATCAATGGCATGAATTCACAATTTTGTCACATTTCTCAGTTGCTATTGCTTTGCTATTAAATAATTTGAGCTTTTGCTTTAGACCCATGTATAATGGTTTCCATTATACTATTTCTTATTTGCTCATCATGAAGTAATCAATTATTTTCTCTTTGCTATCCAGCTTCTGCTGGAAGTAAGATCTGATCTAAAGACTGGACTTAGGGTGTGTGCCTTTCTGGGGTTCTTAGGTGAACTTTCTACCTCTACAGAGGGAGTTCTTTAGTAGACCCTGGAGAATTTCAAAGAGAATGTCAATGTTACATGTCATTGTCTGCAGCTCAGCAGGAAAAAACGTGGACCCTACACCAGGTGTCTAAGTAGAATCTACAACATAATGTTTCCCTTTCTAGTGCCGACTGGGTCCTTGCAGCTTTTCAAATAGGAAACAATTTTAAATCCTTAGGGATAAGTCACTTCTTTCACTGTTTTCAAGAAATAGTTTTAGGAAAACATTTCTTTCTCATTTCTTGGCAATAGTTCTTTCAAGGACTTTTGAATTCAAATCCAAATTCGTAGCAGATTATTTTAAAACCCAATTAACCAACAGCATAATGTGTTAAAAGAAGCACATTCCGATGATTGATTTCCTTTCAGCTTCCATTCTCCTCCAGAACTCGGCTGTCTGTGTGGATGGAAAACAATGGATTGATTTCATGTAACTGGGCACTTAACACAGAACTTTAATAAGAATGTCGAGAATTGCCATTAGAAAGGAAGCTGCCATTTATTTGCTCATTTCCTAAGAGCAGAAAATCTATTACAGTGATTTGAATAAGTTTTGATGAAGTATGAAGAGGGCACTGGATTTCATGACTTCTTGTTGGGTCAGAGTACCCATTTGCCAGAACAATTTATTTTAAAATAACTTTATATATGTGTTATATTATTTTGACAAAAGAAGATGGAATTTTATGTTACTAATTTTCCAGCCTTAGCTCTGTAAGATTTTAGGTTGAGAGAAGCTGAATAAAAGTGAATAAAATTTGTAACCTGGATTATTGTGGTATATTCTGAACTTTTGCATTTATTTTTGAATACAGCATGTTAGTTGCTATTCCTACTAATTTGCCTCAAACTAGGAATTGTTAATTTATTACAAAATGTGAGTTATTTTAAAGGCAGTATGATATAGTAATAACACTTGATTCAGAGTTGGTAAACCAGGTCTTTACCATTTTGTGAATTTAGGGAAAGAATTTTATCCCTCTGAGACTCTGTAGCCTTTTTCATAAATGAGATTAATTTAGATAGATGACCTCTATGTCTCCTTAAGTTCTATAATTCTAAAAATCTATTTGTCTTTTTTGTCTCTTTGAAGGCATAGCGTCATATCACTTAAGGTTTTTAAATAACTCTCACATTGAATAAATGATGTGTGATAACTTTGAAGTCTGTTTCTATTTCTACATTGTTGGTTTGTTACTGACTGCAAGTTCCTGTGCCCGATGACCACACAGTGAGGCCAAACAAACCAAAACATTGGAGTTTGGCGCAGAGAAAGGTTTATTGCATGGCTGTGCAAGGAGACAAGTGGCTCATGCCCCCAAAACCCTGACCTCCCCGAAGGGTTTCAGCAAAGCATTTTTAAAGGCAAGGTGAGAGAGGGGCATGGTTAGTTGTTGGTGTAGGAATCCTTTGTTCTTGCAGTTGTCCACATAGGTCAGGTCAAGATGTTCCTATAAACCTCCAACAAGACAGATGTTATTCTCTGTTCTGCAACTTTTTATCTCTGTATGAATGGACTCTTAAAGGTCAGAGCCCTGAGAATAGGCTATCCTGTATATTTTGGGCTATAGGCAACATTGTTTTAGAAAAGGTACAGAGCCAGCATGACTAAGCACAGGCAACAGAGCACAAAGGTTAAAGCAAAAGGAACAAATGTAATATGGAGTCAGATTTGTTCTTCCCTGTTACATATTTATCACATTCATTGTGGCCTTGTGGGGAGTCACTTACCTTTCCCAGGTTTGCATAATCTGAATACAGAAATGAGGAATTTGAACAATATGGTATCTAAAGATCCTTCTAGTGTTAATATTTTCTGTTTCTAGTATATATTTATTGAAATCATGTCATGTATGATGTGTGTGATTCTCAGTATTATAGGAGATACAAAATGGAAAAGACATGACAGACACCTGGCCTAGAGAAAGTTTTTAATTTCCATTGACTGATACCTATGGTATTTTAGTCTATTTGGTCTGCTATAACAAAAATACTATAGACTGTGTGGCTTATAAGCAACAGAAATTTATTTCTCCCAGTTTTCTAGAGGCTGGAAATCCAAGATTGATGCGCTGGCAGATTTCGTGTCTGCTGAGAGCCCACTTCCAGGTTCATAGACAACTGTCTTCTTACTGTGTCCTCACATGGGGAAGGGGTGAGGAATCTCTCTGGGGGGGGTCTCTTTTTTTAGGGCACTAATCCCATTCATAAGGGCTCTACTCTCTTGACCTAATCATCTCCCAAAGTCCTGCTCTCCAAGTACAATCACACTGGGGCAATGGGTTCCAACATATGAATGGGGAAAGGGCACAAACATTTGGTTCATAGCACATGAGATTTGTGAAGCCATTAAAATTATGTGTAAAATGTTTGCTTATGTTCATTTCTTTTTTGGAGAAGAGTGTAGCTTTCATAAGAATGCTGGGTAATACATAGTAAATAAAATTGGAGGCTCTATGGTCAGAAATCTAGTGCAATGAGTCTTAAAATGTGATCAGTGAAGGGGTGAGGGGTCCCCTGAGTTGCTTTCAGGTGGTTCAGGAAGTGAAATCTACTTCTGGAATCTACTATGATGATATTTTCCCTTTTCATATCCATTCATGAATGAATGCACAGTAGATTTCTCTAGAAGCTCCATGATGTATGACATCATAACATTAAATGTAGAAGTGTATGAGAAACCGATTTTTATTCTATTAAGCCAGATAATAAAGATAGAGGCAAAAATGTAAAACAATGTCATTCTCCTCAATATTCTTTTTTGTTTTGGAAAATATGGTTATTTTTTCAAAAGATACTTTTATGAATATATAACAAGTTTATTATTATTTTGAAATTAATATATATTTTTTAAATTTCTCAGTTTAAATTTTAACACACTACATATCAACAGATAAAGCCCACATAAACAAAAGCTCTTTACAGTCCTCAATAACTTTTAAGAGTGTCAAGGGCTCTTGGGACTAAAATGTCTGAGAAATGCTGACCTAGTGCCTCATTAAGGTAGCTTAATCTGTAGTAGTAAATAGAGCCTGTCTGTTATTAAGTTTACCCGAAAAGATTTATGTCTCTTTCACCTAATTGTCTAAGTAAGTGTTCAGGTTAGCAGGGTAACTCTCTAACGCATGATAATTCTGGGACTCAAGCTAATGGTATGACTTTGCCATCTTCAATACTTGACTTTCAAATTTGTCCTAGAAGACAGTGAGATTTGAGTCACCTGGAAAAGGGAATGAGCACAGAGGGATAGAAGTGGGAGAGAGAGACCCAGAAGTGTCACTTGTTGTGTTCACTCCATTGACTACAACTCAGTTTCCTGTCCAAAGCCAACTAGCTGCATTGAAGGCTGGGAAATGCAGCCCAGGCCTGTGTCCAGGAAGAAACAAAAAACTTTCAGGAACAGTTGGATATCTCTATCATACCTCAGTTTTAATCCAGGTCCTCCAAATATTAGCTAGGTCAACATAGGCCAATTCTATAGCTAGTAATTTTTAGTTTTCTCATATGTCAAATAGGTATGATAAACTTTCAACTTGAGAAGGTTTTTGTGAGGGAGCTTATACAAAAGTGTTTAAAAATGGATAGGTAAAATTTTATCAAATAATTATGTGTAAGATTTTTAGAAAGGTCTGTGACCCAAAAAATGTTAAATCAGTCTGCTAGAGGAATTTAATATTTAGAAATAGATATAAAACTTGTAGTAACAATAGCTACAATATAAGATCATGTGTGCTATGGGAAATAAAGGTTATGTAAACTGGAAGCAGTTTTCAGTTAGTGCTTTCATGGAAGCTCTTGAATTGGAAGTTCTTTAAGGATGTTCATAAAATGTCTAATTGCTATCTTTTTGCTCTGGAATTCCATCCTTTAAGATATCCTTCTTGTGGCACGTATCTGACCTTCGTATAGTGGAGAGTTTTCTTATCCGCCTCCCTCTTTAGCTTTTAGCTCCTGTTAGCTCCACAAAAACAGAATTTCTATCTTACTCTACTTGTGTGTCTTGAAATTAGCATGATGCCTGGCCCATTGTAAGCCCTTGGATAGGTATTTATTGAATGGGTAACATTTTATTTCGATAAGAGGATTGCATGAATGGAAGAGAGAAGGTCATTATAAAGAGGGATGTTAAAGGTTTGCGATCAAAGACATGTGTGAAGTTTAACGTATAGGCTGGTAAGTAACTAAAATGTAGTAATAATGTAGGACATCAAGATGCATGGAATCCACATTACTTCCATTACATGGAAGAGTCGTTACTATGAAAGATCATATAACTGACCAAGGATGCAAGAAAGGATGGGAAAGAAAGGAAAAATGATTCATGTCCTAAAGTCATTAAAAGTTGTAGGAGTTTCTAGTGACAGGACAAAAATGGAGAGAGGCTGGGGTAAGATGGCATCCATCTTAAGGGATGGGAAGTTATTGAGAAAGTGTAATGGAATAATGGCTGGAAAGTTGCAACTCAAATATTTGTTGAATGAGCAGATATTCAAATATTGGGTAAATGTATAGATGATGGAATACCACCTTTCTTTTTATTATATTACTTGAGCCTCAAGGCAAACGGTGCCAGGGGGAAATTAATTATCACTTTAGGTGAGCAGACTGAGAAACTTAGGAGGGCTTTGTTCTGAATAAAGCGTGGATGTCATGGAACTCAATTGGTCCATAATTTGGGTGCATAGAGATAGAGTTGAATTGACCTGACCTGATCTGGATTGAGGAGATATTATGAGAGAAGATAGCAAAGGGTTTTGCATAGAGTGGAATTGTGGAAACTGTTTAAAGAGATATTAGCATTAGGGGAATAGAAAAAGTCAGTTTATGAAGTGTTTCTAGAATGAACTACATCCACTTTTCAATTTGGAGTACTGGTATGTTGGTTTAGACGTGTCCAAGCTTGCATCTCAAATGTTAAGTTACTATTGATTTACCTCTTGAAATCTTAAGAAGAAAATAATTTCTTTGCAAAGTCCCTGTTTGATAGGTCAACTTTAGCTAATGTTTACATAGTTATTCTATTTTTAATTAAATGTTACTACTTAAATAAACAGAGAATTAGGTAGATAACACTTTCAGAGGTATAATAAAAGTGAATTGGGGGATTCTATTATATAAAATTGAAGTGAATTATAACAACATATGGAAATAACATCATCAAACATGCTTGTGGGGTTTTTTTTGTTGTTAAAAATACCAGTCATCCAAATAAAACATGGCTTCTATTTGAATTGTTAACTCTTTCTTTTAAGTTCATTTCTTCAATCTACAAATACCTATTTTGTGTTTATTATATAAGGGAGATTTTATACTGAATTCTAGGGATATGAAGATAAATAGGACAAAGCTTATACCTTTAGGAGTCTCGTGTTTTGGTAGGGGAAACAAAAGTGACAGATGAATGCACAACTTGTGATGTGAGAAATAAGGAAAAAGTAGTGTGACACAGAAGTAGTACATTTACCTTCCTGAAGATATCAAGGAGGCTTCACAGGGTACTATTACAGCACACTTTGAAGGCTGGGTAGAAAGTCATCAGGTGAACTAGAGTCTGAAGACATTTCAGAATGAGTGCGCTGTGTGAGAAGAACCATGGCAGTGTAAAACAGCATATCGTGTTCAGGGCACTATAGGTTACTTACTATTTCTGAAAGGTAGGTGGGAGGAGAATAGCAGAAGATGATTCTCAATACCTTAAGTAGAAATACCTTTCATGACACACCAAGAAGTTTGGGCTCTTTTTTGCAGGTTCGTGAAGCCTAGCATGGAGGAAGTAAATGTTTACTGGATGAATGAAAAGGGCATGACTGAAGGATTTTAAATAGGAAAGGTTTGCAGTCATATTCATTTATTTGTTTTTTAATCATTGTGTCTGCAATGAGGAAGGAGGTTTGAGGAACAACAGTAAGGAAATGATTGCAGTAAACCAGACACTTGATAATTTGAAACTAAACCAACAGAGTCAGAGGAAGGAGAAATAAGTTCAGGGCTTGCTTACAGAGTAAGCAATCAATGTAAGTTATGATGAAGATTCAGGTGGTATGAAGATGGATATGGTGATGTTAGAGAAAAGGCGATGAGCTTCAAGGATATTTAAAATATACATATTATGCTGATATCAGAACATTAGTACCTTTCATGTAGAACTGCCCAGGAGTATAGCATATGCTCTGCCAGGCAGGACCCAGAACAGAAATGTTCTCTAAATTCTCTATAGGCATCCAGTTATTTCCAAATTTAAAAGAGTGTTTCATTTTAAGTTTCCCATTCAGTTTTAATGTCACCTAAGAGGACACCTTAGCATTTTCTGCTAATGAAGAACCTGCTGTGTAGCAGGGGGCTCAGCTCGGAGCTCTGTGATAACCTAGATGGGTGGGATGGGGGTGGGATGGCGGGTGGGTGGCAGTGAGGTCCAAGAGGGAGGGGATATATGTATACGTATAGCTGATTTGCTTCATTGTACAGCAGAAACTAACACAACATTGTAAAGCAATTATACTCTAATTAAAAAAAAAAAAAGATATGGTAGAAAAACCCTGTAGTGCCCATGGTGTATTTAGACTAATGATACTAGCAGTGAATTGGACTCTAGCAGGACATCAAATAAGAACATTTCACATTAAAGTGCCTACAACTGACAGCCTTCTTGTTGCTTTGAGAGTAGTTAGTATTATTGCTTCCTTAAGGAGCCATGAGACTAGACTAGTTAATTCCCCCACATAATTTTCTTGTATATTAGCCTCGGTGTTGAAATGCAATCAGTTACGTCTGATAGAGCTGATCATTGATTTATTGTTCTTCTTGGGTGCTTAAACTTGAAAGTCACATTGTGACAACTATCGACACAATATGTATTTCTTGAAAATAAATTCTCTATTTCCAGCCCAGGTTTCTCTTTGGCACCTCTCTGGGGACTGCCTCTCCTGGTAAATCCCGCTAGCATGTCAGCTCTCCTGGCTCAGCTTTCTGACCTGTGATCCACATAACACCTTGTGGAGGCACTGAGGAAATGAAATTTTATTACCTTAGGTCAACTGGAACTCAACCTTTTTAATTTTTATAATTCTGTACTTCAGATTTTCTCAAAAAAGCACATATTCCTGCAATGTTTGTATAACTAAAAACTGCATGCATTTTAAAATAAGAGAGTTTATATGAAAAGGCACTGTAAGCTTGCAAGTGCTAATCAAATGTAAGTGGGGAATAATATAATTATTATAGTATGAAGCTCAATGGTGACTTAGTATAGTAGAATTTTCTATTTACTTAAAAATGTTACTCTTGTGTGACACGTTATATTGGTAGAGAGACATTCGTTTCTGTTCTATTGTCATAGAAATTACCTTAAACATAGGAGCAGAGTGGATATTAGTGAAAAGGATCAATGTAACTATGGTTAGCCTCAAACAGTATCAAATGCCAGAAACTAACAAAACTTTTCAAGGTGATATTTCTGTAGATGGGATGAAATGTTTTCGATGGAAATTTAAAAACCTGTCTGTAGAGATTGCTTTGCTCTCAACCGCTTTACGGCCCCTAGACTTTTGAGTGCCTGGGTCATCATGCCTATTTTAAAGTCCGTATTTATTTGTCGGTTTGTCTATTGGGCCATATATCAAGTACCAGCCATGTACTAGGACTCATGCACATTGGGGAATAACAGTCAGGCCTTGGTTTTGAGAAACGCATGGTTTAGCAGGGGATACGGCCAAGCAAAGCAATGATTGCACCTCAGCAGGATAACGGTATGCACAGGGCATTGGGTAATCACAGACTAGCAACACACCTACTCTCAGCTCATTAAACTGTATTTGATAGTCAGAATTTAGAATTTTGGAGGAGGTGAAGAAGCAGGCTGAAAGGAAGTAAAACGCATCCACTGGGGAAATACCTTTTTCTAAAAAAGCACGAAGGAGCCATGAATTTAGTAATGAATTTGAAATGAAGTAAAGTAAGCAATACTTACAGAGGAATCCAGACTCCTGTAACTTATAATAAACCAATATCTAGCATTCTTATGTAAAATATATCTATTTTGGGTGGAAAAGCTCAGCCCAAGTCAGTTAAACAGGCATAACTGCATACATATTCTCTCCCATTGTATCTTTAAAAGTTGAGTAAATTTCATTCTTTGCATAATTCGGAAAGCTTTTCCTCCCAAGAATCATTTCCCTTCAACTTTTACTATACAAATGCACCTTTCCTAAGCCATTATCATGTTCTGAAAAGGTTTTATTAACGACCAACACTTATTAGACTCAATGATAATCCAAGCAAGCAAATTATCCTGTGCTTAAAGCTAAGGGCCAAAATGAAATGAAAGCTTTGGAGTGAAAAGATCAACATTCGGGAGGCCTAAAGTAAATTTCATAAACCACAATTCTTTTTGTATTATGTTTTTGAGAATATTTTATGAGAAATTCCTTGAGAGTAACTGAACTTTTTTCCAGGCACAATCTTTCTCTTGTTTTCCTCTGAGATTAATAAGAGGGAAAAACTCAGAAATAATTTCATAAATCAGAAATAATTGAGCATAACTCAGGTTAATGTTGTCAGAAAACAATCAACAGCTGATGTAACTGATACATATTTAGCACTGTCTTAATTATGCTTAAAGGTGAATGCTAAATAAGTAAGACTTGATAGTCACAATGTGTGTGTGTGTGTGTGTGTGTGTGAGTGAGAGAGAGAGAGAGAGAGAGACTGTGGGGAAGGAAGAGGGAGAGGAAGAAACATTGAGTTTGGAATTAGGGTAAAAAGAGGTCAGGAATGGGAGAAAAACAAAATCTTTAGTCAAGAGCTAAACTGCCTAGTGGAGATTGAAGTGTAAAAATCCTTATAAGTCTGGGTGAATATGTGTGTGCTAAAGCAGTTGGAAAAATTTATTTAACACGGGATTTTGGAGGTTACACACAAAACTTGTTGAAGAATTTTAAAATCTAGGCTGAGTTTTCCAGCTGTTCTGTAACAAATATTTTCTGAAGTGGAAAATAAAATTGGAATTCAGCATTCATTCACCAGCCTAGTGTAGTAGCTTTCATTCTTGCCTGAATCCACTAAACCCACTGTGTGGTAAAAATAACATTCAAGGTGCAACAGAGAAGGGGGCTGCTGACAACGGATAGGCAAGGGCTTTATAAATCCATTATTGGTGGGACTTAAAAGTGAAGACAGTTTATAAGTAGGACACTGTACAACAGTGTCTAGAACCTGGAAGAGTGTGGTCTGGGTAAAAGTAAAATGGAACCCAGTTTTGGAAAGACACAGGAAAAATATGGAAGCTGAGGAAGAGACTTTGTCTGAAGTGAGGCAGGAAAAGGGAACACGTATGACTCACCTTATACAGGGGACATTCTGAAGACCCAGGAAATTTAGGCAGAAAAAGTTATCCACACAGCCTGGTGTGACCATTGATGAAGACTTTGAGTGAGAGCAGGGTAGCTGCTGCTGCCCAAGTCAAAGTACTTAGTACTTCTATCTTAGTTGGCTTGGTTGTTGTAACAAAGTACCATACACTGGGTGGCTTAAACACAGAAATTTATTTCTCATAGTTCTAGAAGCTTGGGAGTTCAAGATCAAGGGCTGGCTAGAAAGATTTCTTCTCTTGAAGCCTCTTCTCTCTCGGCTTTTAGGAGGCCACCTTCCTGCTGTGTGCTCACATGGCCTCTTCTTTGTGTTTTCAAGGAGAGGGAGTGAGCTCTCTGGTATCTCTTCTTATTAGGGCACTAATCCCATCATGAAGGCCTCACCCTCATGACATCATCTAACGCTAATTATTTCCCAAAGTCTCCATCTCCAAATACTATAATATTGGGGGTTAGAGCCTCAACATATAAATTTTGAGGGGAATACAAATATTCAGCCCATAACAACATCCTTCCTTAGGTAATTGGCCCTGGAAAAGAACTTTCGAAAGTAGGCCTCTGCTAAGGTTGCCAGGTAAAATCCAGAACACCTGGTTAAATTTGAATGTCACATAGTTAACAAATAATGTTTTAATATAAATATGACCCGTGCAATATTTGGAATGTCCTTTACTAAAAAAGTATTTGTTGTTTATCTGAAATTAAGATTTAACTAGGTGGCCTATTTTTCTGTTTGCTACATCTGGCAACCCTAGCTCCTCAGCTCCTCATTTGTGGGTCAAAGGCTTTTGCTGGCCTAATCAATCCATTATTCATTCCAGACAGAGAGAGGGAGAAGATGAACAGACCCTGACAGGTATGAACATTCTGGCTTTATAAGCTGATATTTGGATATTGTGATGATTTGCTCTGTCACAGAGACAGTAATTTTTCAGCGTCAGGTCTTGACTACTGATGATGCTCATTATTTCCGCTATCAGTTTAGTCTTTGGAACACTTGAAGGTTTTGCTTTTAGTACATTTAACTGAAAGGCATGTCAAAATTACTTCTCTCTCTTACACTTAAACTGACTTATGGAGAGTGGCAGACCAAGCCTTTGTTTAGGACCTCCTTGGTCAAGGTCGCTGATAATTCATGCTGCAGGTGGACAGCTCAGGCAGCAGAAGATTCTGAGTTAGGGCAAGAGCACATGGAGTCCGAGGGCTGGGATAAAATTCCTGGAATTTATTAATGGGATGATAGTAATGACAGACATCTTGATAGCACCTACTATGTGACAAGCTGGGCAGATTTATTAACTTAACATTCGACACACCCAATGGAGGTTGGTACTATAATTATCTGAATTGTATATATGTGAAAGGTACAGAACTATTAAGTAGTATATATAGGTTCATAGAGATTGTTTAATGTATAGTATTTTTATTTTTATCATTATCATCATTATCATCACCATCACCATGATCATCATTATTTTAGTGCTTAGCAAAGGAGAAGCAACAAAGCCATGATCATTAATTTTAAAATTCAGTTTGTCCCTGAAAACATTGTTGATTTGCTGCTTAATAATTTGGAACCTCAAATCATTTTGGTTAAAAAATAGGTTGAGCCCTTTCTAATGTGAACATGGTTTAATTGCCACATTCTGTCTGTAACTTTGTCACAAAGTTAGGCAACTTTGGAGTAGGCAGGAGGGAAACTCTAGTCTCAGCCAGTTTCAGTATAGTCAAGTTTTAATGAAGACATTGGCATGTTAGAGTCATTCTAAGCCTGTAAGAGAGTATATTGTGGGAAGAATAAGAGGTGAAAAAGAAAGTTGACGTTCAATTTACAGCATCAGAGAGTCTTCTACTTTAGTGTTCCTCTTCAATTGTTGAAACACAGTGCCTATTTTCAGATTTTATACTTTTCCTTTTATTTATAAAAAGGGAAAAAATCTATTCATTATTTTTTAAGATTCTAGTGAAAAATGAATATTATTTCCAAAGATTTTGGTACTGACATTTTAAGAGTCAATTTGATATCTATTAAAATATGAAATATAACTATTTGGTCATGTCAGATGATATACATTCAACTGACAATTTTAGCAAAATCCTATGGCAAATTACAGATACGTAAATGTCTTAGACCATCAGGATACTATTTTAAAAATACCATAGATTGAGTGTTTAAACAATAAACATTATTTCTCATAGTTCCAAGGGCTGGGAAGTCTAAAATCCAGGTGCTGGCAGATCCAGTCTTGTGAGAACCTGCTTCTTGGTTCATAGAAGGCCATTTTATCACTGTGTCCTTACATGGTGGAGGGCTCTCTGAGGTCTCTTTTATAAGGGCACTAATCCTATTCTTGTAGGCTCCACCCTCATGACCTAATCACCTCCCAAAGTCCCACCTCCTAATACTGTCATGTTGTGGATTTTGTTTTAACAGTTGAATTTTGGGGGCAGTGGGGGCACAAACATTCAGTCTATAGCAGTAAATAAGTCAGTGTGAATCATAGAATCTTCCAATCCTGGATTAAGAATGAATGTTAAAGATCACCTGTTTGACACCACTTATTTTTTGAAATCACAGTAACATTTTCACCTAGTATGCAAGTATATGTGGTTAATAATACAATATTTGTTTCCTTAACTGAGGGTGTATAAATGGAAAAAAAAATAGCTACAATTCTGAACATCTACTATGAAAAGGCATTAGGAAAAATAACTTACTCTATCTCTGTAAAAGCCCTCTGAACTAGTTATTATTCTATTTTATATGTTAGGGAGCTGACTTGGGAGTTTATGTTACTTGTGCAGATTCACTGTTGGTAAGTGTTGGAAGCCAAATTTGAAGCTCCTGGCTCTGTCTCATCCAGTGGCCGTGGCCTTCCCTGCCATAGTGCATGGCCTCTCTGGGAGAAAAGGAAGGTCTGACTGCTGCCTGGAGTGAGGGCTTGTTATTTCTGCACAGATTCTAGGTTTGTATGCACTCATATATAAGCATCCCTCCCTGCACCTCACTGGGCTGGAGCAGAGAGGAGGGCTCCTTTTCAGATTCCACTATGACTCCATAAATACCCTGAGTGGTTCTCAACCCTACTCCCACAAGAAAGGCCTGTTGGTAGCTCTGAAGGCAGTATTTTCCAAGTGTGGTCTATAGGCTACAACTTCTTAAGCCTCTCCAGAACCAGTTGCAAAGAATTTTGAGAGTAGAGGGTGGCAGAATTTAAACTCCCAGGTGATGCTAAAGCAATAGGAACCGCTAAAGTTTGAGAACCATCATATGCCAAGGAAACGAAGAATGAGAGGGCAGGGGCTTGGGGGGAGAAGGAGAGGGAGGGAAAGAAACTGAATTATATTAGAGCAGCAATGTAAAGTGCCATTCCATTCAACATTTGTTGAGTACTTGCTATTTGTAAAATATTGAGCTGAGCTTTATAGGGTACAAATATGAAAGGTGAATAGGGCATTTTTCCCCCAAATGTATAATCTCCTTTCATATAATTCATGTCTTATGTTTAATACCTTTTCTAACATGTAGAATAATGCCATTCAGTATCTGGTCAATTCATACTTGTTTAATAGTCAGACTTGACTTGGTGTGTGTTATAATTCATCATCTGTAGGCCACTCACAATTTCTAGATCTGTTTTTCTAATATTTAAAATGAGGACCCATCCTGTCTAATTTAGAATGTTTATGATTTTGTGATTTCAAGGGAATCAAGGGAAGTATCTAACTGAAAATATAGTGGAAACTATAGTATTTCATAAAACGTAAGGAGTCATTTACTGCTAGTATTGTATCTGGCTAAACTCAAACTTCCTTAACCCATTTGAGTTATTATAGACAATCTATCATATTGACTGTTAAACATTTATACAAAAATATAAATGATTACATATTTTCACCTATTGTATTTGAAAGTCTTCTAAATGAGGACAGCAGAAATATAAAATACAAGTAACATTCCGAAATTGATGTGAATTTTCTAAGTAGAACCTGCCCTGACAATTCTGGTGTAACTCAACGAGTCTCCAGTTGGGACATTCAGGTCACCCCTTCCTTGGCACAGATGATTTTCCAACTAGTTTTTAAACTTGATACCTCTTAGTTGGGCTTTTGACTGGTATATTAAAAATTATAAAAATGGAGAATTACATACTTTCAGTAATAATCTCTAATCAACTTTTCCCACTACAAACTGTGTCCCTTTATATGCAGGAGTCATGCTCCAGTCATATATATATGTGTGTATATATATATAAACATATTAAATTAACAGACATTATGAATGCATTTTTTTATTTCATAAAAGCTCTGCACAGTGACTCAAAATCATAGCTCCTTCTCAGTAAAGACCGGAAAATCAGGGATGTGTTCCCTTTTTTATAGTGCTTTGGGGACTCAGAGATTTTACTAGGAAAAAAGAACACATATATTTAATAAACTTGTTTTTTAATTGGGGTGGAGTTGTGGGATAGGTGGGCAAAATGTTGAGAAACACATGGAATAACTGATTAAAAATATCAATCAATTATGGCCTCGATTAACATATTTGTAAGGTGCTTTTTTTCTTGCCCCAGAGAGAAAATGAGGAGCACTTTTGGTAAAGCCATTACAAGATGAATAGTAAGCAGTTTTTACTTAAACACCATTTGTACATCCGTGAATAATTACCTGGAAATTGCTACCTGGGTGACAGTGGTTGACAGAAAGCTACCAGGCAAGGAACACATCTTTAATATGAGTAATGGATATAAGAACTTCACCTGCATGAAGACAGCAAAACAGAGCTGGGAATGCACCTGGACTCACAGTTGAGGGGTGAGATTTCCTGGCTTCCAAATCTTTGGGGTGCTTGGTTGCCGATGACAGCCCCTAATTAAGACGAGTATCCCTTGAGGGTCTTCATAGATGTGTGCCTTTTGCTGTTCTTATAGGGGGTTTATACCCTCTTAAGTTATTCTAACTAATTTTTATGTCTGCTTGCCCAGTAGGAGGAAAGTACTGCACTAACCTCAGAACATTCCTGTTACTGACAATCGCTCTGGGTGAATCAAACATCAATTTCCTTTGCATGATGTAACCCTCATGGGCCAGCTTCAGGCCTTTGTGCCCTAGTGGATTGGATCTTAAGAAAACCAGCTTAGGCCTTGTAGTCTATTGTGAAAACCAGCTTAAGCCTTTTGGTCCATTAAAAAAAGGCTGTAAGATGGCAAAATTATGGCACGTTTTCATATGAAAAGTGCCCTCCAGGGTTAGAGGTGGCTGCAGATTTAACTGGAGAGCTCTGGGTAGCATTAAGTGTTTATCTAGGGCTGCAGACTGAGCCCCCAGGCCTGCAGACATATATTGTTTGGCTGGAATGGTGTTTTGCCTTTTTAAGTTCAATTTGAGTATCTTTGGTTGGAGCATGGCTGCTGTCTGCCACAATTCAGAAACTCCCCACGTATTGCCTTTTCCTTGCCCCACTTCACGTCCACTGAAGGCATTTGTCTGTGTTCCTAGTTTTATACTGTGAGTCTTGGTAAGATTTTCTGTCCAGAGCCTGGAATATCTACACATAAACAGGGAAAAGAAGGAAGTTTATTAGTTACACCACAAGAGTCAGGCTCTCAGGGAAACAATTATCAGCAACCGGGCAGAGGGCTGGCTGAACATCAAAGGAGGTATGGGGAACGTTGATGGTACAGGTCAGAAGCCAGCCCTGAAAGACAAGGGGGTCAAGGTTATAAATCCAGACCATGAGGATTATATGATTGAGCCCCAAACCTTGGCCAAGTGCGTGGACAACAAATATAGGGACTAGTTGGAACACTGGTTAGGGCTAGTTAGCCAAGCAAATCTTTGTAACTAGTAGTCATTAATGCTATTTTTCCTGTTTTTTTAATCTGTTTTTTCTGTTCAAATAACAGCATTTCAGGATAGCTTTAGGAAGAAGGGCAAAAGCACTAAGAACTTTTTCGACAGCCTTATTTTTACCTTATTTTTTACCTAACTATCCTTTATTTATGATTTATTTACTTCTGATTTCTACCTTTTTGATCTTTATAGTATTTTTTAAAACTCGCTTTCTAATTCCTAATTTATAATTCCTGATTTCTTTCCTGGATCTCCAGAACTGATTATTGATATGCCCAGCACACTGCCCCTCCAGCCTAGAAGGCATGTTTCCTATCGTTACTTGCTCAAAAAAGCACTGAGCTCTGCACTCTTTATATTACTTTGTTCCTTTCCTACCATCAGGTCAGGAAGTAGATACTATGGTACCCATTTTATAGATGACAAGACTGAATCTCAGAGAACTATAAGTTTATACATTGTCTATAAATAAACTTTGTAATTTATTATAAAAGGCCCAGAGCAATACACCTCCTAATTTGAACTCTCATCTTCTGGCTGCAAGGTTGTAATCTTTCTCGGGTGCTGCCTTCTAATTCTACACAGTTGCTTCAAGACCAAATTAATCATTCTGAACTCCTGAGGTACTGAACATGTCTGTCTCTTATATCACTTACCATTTTGCAATATCTTTGATTTTGTTCAGGCTGCATCCTCCACTAGACTGTAAAAACTTGACAATGGCTACAACGTATTCATTTTAGTATCCTCCATACTGGGTGAAGTCCTGATTCCTGAGTAGGGTCTTAATTATCAAGCAGATGATGAGTGAAATCTATGTATTTGATTAACATCATCAACAGAAGGAGCCTGGCCTTGGGACCCAGGCCTTATTTGGTTTATTTTAGGCACAAGTCACCTGGGATTGTTACTTTTCTTTTCCTGGTGTTCGTGATCTGAACAAATCCAGACAGAAGTAATAAGCAGAGCTGCAATTAGAATTTGGACTGTCTCATTACATGTCTTGTGTAGTATGCAACACAGGTTAACAACTAGGATATGATCAAAGCATATGTAAATAATAAATACTGATTATCATTTTTCCTACTCTCTCTGAATAAGTTGTACTGCCCTGTTTAACATTTGCTTATCAGGCACTAATTTTTTGAAAAGCTGTTAGTACATTAAAATATTTAATTGGATACTAATTTACAATTTTTTTCTCTTGTTTTTTAAAATGTAGAGGACATCATTATCACTCTTTTAATTTCTGACTTTGGAAATGAATATCCAAGCAGTAAATGTGGGATGCATGGTACAGTAGAAATAGTTCTGGACTAGGTGGAAGGTGGGTAGGGGAGTTAGTGATGGAGGTCAGAGGCCCGAGGACTGAGCCCCAACTCTGCTGTTGCTCAACGTGTACTGAGCCCCTACTATGTGCTGGGCGTCATATCAGCTGATGGTTGCACAAAGATAAATGAAGTGAGATCCTAAATAACTCACAGTTTACTACAGGAAGCAAATCAGAGAAGAAGTGGTAATAATATAGAAAATATATAAATACATATATACAGGGAGAGAGGTAAGGAGAGGGATAAGGAGAGGAAAGAGAATGAAGGAACCAAGAGGAAAGAATGATTGACTCTCCAACTAGAGCAGTAACTCTTGAGCAGAGGAGCAACTTTACCTCTTTATCTAGTCTGCTTATCTGCTAGATCAGTGTTTCCTAAACTTCAGTGATTTTTGGTACCATCTTCATATTTTGGATAGATCTAATGACTGCTTTCATACTATTTGTTTCTTTTCAATGGACATTAGTTGACCTTTTTCTTTTTTTTAAATGTACATTCTCTTAAACGGCATCATAGGCTTGAAGAGCTGTTTCTTCTTGAAATATCTATTTTGAATTTCGTGAAACTCCCCACCCATGCTAGGAGTAATATCTCTTTGAATATTTTGCTTACCTCAGCAAACTGAATTGATTTGAATCTTTTGCTTAACTCAGGAAACTGAATTAATACACGTAATCAACTTTTAAAATAGTGTATTACTACCTAAAAACATCCTATGTACCCCCAGTGGCACCCAGCCCATCACGATTTGGAAAATTGTGGACAAGTTCTTCCTTTTGGAATCCCTTCTGTCTTTAGTATATTAACTTCTGTAAAAGTTTTGTTGTTAAAAATAAAAATGTATCTTCTTATTAGCTGTCAGGTAATTCAAACTCAGACCTTTTGAATTCCTCCTAAGACTTTAATGTCAAAGAGGTGGACACAAATGATCAGAAGTCAAGGTGGGGCCTCCTCTTGTTGCCCTGGGGAGTTTGGAACATCACAGATCTAGGAAGAGGAGGACATCAATTTCAAAACATGTTTACTCAGATGAAGGAGGGTGGAATAAAATATTCCCTAATCCTTACATCACAGAAACTTTTTTATTTGACTGAAAACTGGTTCCTGTCATAAATATAAATATTGAATTAAAGAGGAAGACGAGACATTAAAGTGAAAAAGCAGGAAAATTCTACTAAGCTCTGGAGAAAAATAATTATTTGATAATTTGCTTATTTATGATACAATAATGGTTTATTATTATTTTTTAAACATCTTTATTGGAGTACAATTGTTCTACAATGTTGTGTTAGTATCTGCTGTATAACAAAGTGAATCAGCTATACGTATACATATATCCCCATATACCCTCCCTCTTGAGTCTCCCTCCCACCCTCCCTATCCCACCCCTCTAGGTGGTCACAGAGCACTGAGCTGATCTCCCTGTGCTATGCGGCTGCTTCCCACTAGCTATCTATTTTACATTTGGTAGTGTATATATGTCCATGCCACTCTCTCACTTCATCCCAGCTTACCATTCCCCCCGCCCGTGTTCTCAAGTCCACTCTCTATGTCTGTGTCTTTATTCCTGCACTGCCGCTAGGTTCTTCAGAACCATTTTTTTTAAGTTCTATATATATGTGTTAGCATACGGTATTTGTTTTTCTCTTTCTGACTTACTTCACTCTGTATGACAGACTCTAGGTCCATCCACCTCACTACAAATAACTCAATTTCGTTTCTTTTTATGGCTGAGTAACATTCCATTGTATATATGTGCCACATCTTCTTTATCCATTCATCTGTTGATGGACACTTAGGTTGCTTCCATGTCCTGGCTATTGTAAATAGAGCTGCAGTGAACATTGTGGTACATGACTCCTTCTGAATTGTGGTTTTCTCAGGGTATATGCCCAGTACTGGGATTGCTGGGTCGTATGGTAGTTCTATTTTTAGTTTTTTAAGGAACCTCCATACTGTTCTCCATAGTGGCTGTATCACTTTACATTCACACCAACAGTGCAAGAGGGTTCCTTTTTCTCCACACCCTCTCCAGCATTTAATGTTTGTAGGTTTTTTGATGATGTCCATTCTGACTGGTGAAGGTGATACCTCATTGTAGTTTTGATTAGCATTTCTCTAATGATTAGTGATGTTGAGCATCCTTTCATGTGTTTGTTGGCAAACTGTATATCTTCTTTGGAGAAATGTCTATTTAGGTCTTCTGCCCAGTTTTGCATTGGGTTGTTTGGGATTTTTTTGATACTGAGCTGCGTGAGCTGAGGGTTGTCTTTTACTCTTGTTTATGGTTTCCTTTGCTGTGCAAAAGCTTTTAAGTTTCATTAGGTCCCATTTGTTTATTTTTGTTTTTATTTCCATTTCTCTAGGAGGTGGGTCAGAAAGGATCTTGCTGTGATTTATGTCATCGAGTGTCTGCCTGTGTTTTCCTCTAAGAGTTTTATAGTGTCCAGCCTTACATTTAGGTCCTTAATCCATTTTGAGGTTATTTTTGTATATGGTGATAGGGAGTGTTCTAATTTCATTCTTTTACATGTAGCTGTTCAATTTTCTGAGCACCACTTATTGAAGAAGCTGTCTTTTCTTCATTGTATATTCTTCCCTCTTTTATCAAAGATAAGGTGACCATATGTGCGTGGGTTTATCTCTGGGCTTTCTATCCTGTTCCATTGATCTATATTTCTGTTTTTGTGCCAGTACCATACTGTCTTGATTACTGTAGCTTTGCAGTATAGTCTGAAGTCTGGGAACCTGATTCCTCCAGCGCTGTTTTTCTTTCTCAAGATTGCTTTGGCTATTCGGGGTCTTTTTTGCTACCATAAAAATTGTGAAATTTTTTGTACTAGTTCTGTGAAAAATGCCATTGGTAGTTTGATAGGGATTGCATCGAATCTGTAGATTGCTTTGGGTAGTATAGTCATTTTCACAATGTTGATTCTTCCAATGCAACAACATGGTATATCTCTCCATCTGTTTGTATCATCTTTAATTTCTTTCATTAGTGTCTTATAGTTTTCTGCATACAGGTCTTTTGTCTCCTTAGGTAGGTTTATTCCTAGGTATTTTATTCTTTTGGTTGCATAGGTAAACGGAAGTGTTTGCTTAAATTCTCTTTCAGATTTCTCATCGTATATAGCAATGCAAGAGATTTCTGTGCATTAACTTTATATCCTGCTACTTTACCAAATTCATTCATTAGCTCTAGTAGTTTATTGGTAGCATCTTTAGGATCCTCTATGTACAGTGTCATGTCACCTGCAAACAGTGACAGCTTATTTTTACTTATTTTTTTCCGATTTGGATTCCTTTTATTTCTTTTTCTTCTAATTGCTGTGGCTAAAACTTCCAAAACTATGTTGAATAATAGTGGTGAGAGTGGGCAGCCTTGTCTTATTCCTGATCTTAATGGAAATGGTTTCAGTTTTTCACCATTGAGAACAATGTTGGCTGTGGGTTTGTCATATATGGCCTTTATTATGTTGAGGAAAGTTCCTGCTATGCCTAATTTCTGGAGGGTTTTTATCATAAATCGGTGTTGAATTTTGTCAAAAGCTTTTTCTGCATCTATTGAGATTATCATATGGTTTTTATCCTTCAGTTTGTTAATATGGTGTATCACATTGATTGATTTGCATATATTGAAGAATCCTTGCATTCCTGGGATAAACCCCACTTGATCATGGTGTATGATCCTTTTAATGTGCTGTTGGATTCTGTTTGCTAGTATTTTGTTAAGGATATTTGCATCTATGTTCATCATTGATATTGGCCTGTAGTTTTTTTTTTGTGTGTGTGGCATGTTTGTCTAGTTTTGGTATCAGGGTGATGGTGGCCTCGTAGAATGAATTTGGGAGTGTTCCTGCCTCTGCTATATTTTGGAAGAGTTTGAGAAGGGTAGATGTTAATTCTTCTCTAAATGTTTGATAGAATTCGCCTGTGAAGCCATCTGGTCCTGGGCTTTTGTTTGTTGGAAGATTTTTAATCACGGTTTCAATTTCTCTGCTTGTGCTTGGTCTGGTTATATTTTCTGTTTCTTCCTGGCTCAGTCTCGGAAGGCTGTGCTTTTCTAAGAATTTGTCCATTTCTTCCACATTGTCCATTTTATTGGCATAGAGTTGCTTGTAGTAATCTGTCATGATCCTTTGTATTTCTGCAGTGTCAGTTGTTACTTCTCCTTTTTCATTTCTAATTCTGTTGATATGAGTGTTTTCTCTTTTTTTGGATAAGTCTGGCTAATGGTTTATCAATTTTGTTTATCTTCTCAAAGAACCAGAATTTAGTTTCATTGATCTTTGCTATTGTTTTCTTCATTTCCTTTTCATTTATATCTGATCTAATTTTTATGATTTCTTACCTTCTGTTAACTTTGTGTTTTTTTTGTTCTTCTTTCTCTAATTGCTTTAGGCATAAGGTTAGGTTGTTTATTTGAGATGTTTCTTGTTTCTTGAGGTAGGATTGCATTGCTATAAACTTCCCACTTAGAACTGCTTTTGCTGCATCCCATAGGTTTTGCGTTGTCGTGTTTTCATTGTCATTTGTTTCTAGGTATCTTTTGATTTCCTCTTCGATTTCTTCAGTGATCTCTTCGTTATTTAGTAATGTATTGTTTAGTCTCCATGTGTTTATTTTTTTATAGTTTTTTTTTTCCTGTAATTGATATCTAGTCTCATAGCATTGTGGTTTGAAAAGATACTTGATATGATTTCAGTTTTCTTAAATTTACCAAGGCTTGGTTTGTGACCCAAGATATGATCTATCCTCCAGAGTGTTCCATGAGCACTTGAGAAGGAAGTCTATTCTGTTGTTTTGGGATGGACTGTCCTATGAATATCAATTAAGTCCATCTTGTTTAATGTGGCATTTAAAGCTTGTGTTTCCTTATTTATTTTCATTTTGGATGATCTGTCTATTGGTGAAAGTGGGGTGTTAAAGTCCCCTACTATTATTGTAGTACTGTCGCTTTCCACTTTTATGGCTGTAGCATTTGCCTTATGTATTGAGGTGCTCCTATGTTGGGTGCACAAATATTTACAATTATTAAATCTTCTTCTTGGATTGACGCCTTGATCATTATGCAGTGCCCTTCTTTTTCTCTTGTAATAGTCTTTATTTTAAAGTTTATTCTGTCTGATATGAGAATTGCTACTCCTGCTTTGTTTTTTTTTTTGTGGTACGCAAAAAAAGGCCACAGCCTTTCACTGCTGTGGCCTCTCCCGTTGCAGAGCACAGGCTCCGGACGCACAGGCTCAGCGGCCATGGCTCACGGGCCCAGCCGCTCCGCAGCATGCGGGATCTTCCCGGACTGGGGCACGAACCCGTGTCCCCTGCATCAGCAGGCGGACTCTCAACCACTGCGCCACCAGGGAAGCCCTCCAGCTTTCTTTTGATTTCCATTTGCATGGAATATCTTTTTCTGTCCCTTCACTTTCAGCCTGTATGTGTCCCTAGGTCTGAAGTGTGTCTGCTGTAGACAGCATATATACAGGTGTTGTTTTTGCATCCATTCAGCCAGTCTGTATCTTCTGGTTGGAGCATTTAATTCATTGACATTTAAGGTAGTTATCGATATGTATGTTCCTGTTACCATTTTCTTAGTTGTTTTGGGTTTGGTTTTGTAGGTCTTTTCCTTCTGTTGTGTTTCCTTCCTAGGGAAGTTCCTTTAGCATTTATCGTAAAGCTGGTTTGGTGGTGCTGAATTCTCTTAACTTTTGCTTGTCTGTAAAGGTTTTAACTTCTCCATCGAATCTGAATGAGATCCTTGCTGGGTACAGTAATCTTGGTTGTAGGTTTTTCCCTTTCATCACTTTAAATATGTTCTGCCCCTCTGGCTTGCAGAGTTTCAGCTGAAGGATCAGCTGTTAACCTTATGGGGATTCTCTTGTGTGTCATTTGTTGCTTTTCCCTTGCTGCTTTTAATATTTTTTCTTTGTATTTAATTTTTGATAGTTTGATTAATATGTTTCTTGGGGTGATTCTCCTTGGATTTATCCTGTATTGGACTCTCTGAGCTCCTGGACTTGATTGACTATTTCCTTTCCCATATTAGGGACGTTTTCAACTGTAACCTCTTCAAATATTTTCTCAGTCCCTATCTTTTTCTCTTCTTCTTCTGGGACCCCATAATTCGAATGTCATTGTGTTTAGTATTGTCCCAGAGGTCTCTGAGACTGTCCTCAATTCTTTTCATTGTTTTTTCTTTATTCTGCTCTGCAGTAATTAGTTCCACTGTTTATCTTCCAGGTCACTTATCCATTCTTCTGTCTCAGTTATTATGCTATTGATTCCTTCTAGAGCATTTTTAATTTCATTTATTGTGTTGTTCATCACTGTTTGTTTGCTCTTCAGTTCTTCTTGGTCCTTGTTAAATGTTTCTTGTATTTTGTCCATTCTTTTTCCAAGATTTTGGATCATCTTTACTATCATTACTCTGAATTCTTTTTCAGGTAGACTACCTATTTCCTCTTCATTTGTTGTGTCTGGTGGGTTTTCTCTTTGCTCCTTCATCTGCTGTGTATTTCTCTGTCTTCTGTTTTTGCCTAACTTACTGTGTTTGGGGTCTCCTTTTCCCAGGCGGCAGGTTCATAGTTCCCGTTGTTTTTGGTGTCTGGCCCCAGTAGGTAAGGTTGGTTTAGTGGGTTGTGTAGGCTTCCTGGTGGAGGGGACTGGTGCCTATGTTCTTGTGGATGAGGCTGGATCTTGTCTTTCTGGTGGGCAGGACTGCATCCAGTGGTGTGTTTTGGGGTGTCTGTGAACTTATTGTGATTTTAAGCAGCCTCTCTGCTAATGGTTGGGGCTGTGTTCCTGTCTTGCTAGTTGTTTGGCATATGGTGTCCAGCACTGGAGATTGTTGGTCAATGAGTGGAGCTGGGTCTTAGTGTTGAGAGAGAAATCTCTGGGAGAGCTCTCGCCAATTGTTATTACATGCGGCCAGGAGGTCTCTGGTTTTCTAATGTCCTGAACTCGTCTCTCCCACCTCAGCGGCTCAGGCCGGACACCTGGCCAAAGCACCAAGGCCCTGTCAGCCACATGGCTCAGAAGAAAAGGGAGAAAAAAAAAAAGAATAAAATAAAATAAAATAAAAGTTATTAAAATAAAAAATTTTTTAAATTATTAAATTAAAAAGTAATAAGAATAAAAGAAGAGGGCAACCAAACCAATAAACAAATACACCAATGATAACAAGCACTAAAAACTATACTAAGTAAACATAAAAATCAGAAACTAGTCAGTCACATACAGCAAACCCCAAGTCTACATTTGCTCCCAAAGTCCACCGCCTCAATTTTGGGATGATTTGTTGTCTATTCATGTATTCCACAGATTCAGGGTGCCTTAAGTTGATTGTGGAGATTTAATCCTCTGCTCCTGAGGGTACACGGAGAAGTTTCCCTTTCTCTTCTTGTTCGCACAGCTCCTGGGGTTCAGCTTTGTATTTGGCCCCACTTCTGCACGTGGTTGCCCTCTGGCATCTGTTCTTCACCAGGACAGGATGGGGTTAAGGCAGCAGCTGATTAGGGGGCTCTCGCTCACTCAGGCTGGGGGGAGGGAGGGGTATGGAATGCTGGGCGAGCCTGCGGCAGCAGAGGCCAGCATGACGTTTCAACAGCCTGAGGTGTGCCGTGTGTCCTCCCAGGGAAGTTGTCCCTGGATCATTGGACCCTGGCCGTGGTGGGCTGCACAGGCTCCTGGGGTGGGGTGTGGGTAGTGACCTGTGCTTGCACACAGTCTTCTTGGGGGCTGCAGCAGCCTTAGTGTCTCATGCCCGTCTCTGGGGTCCATGCTGTTAGCCACGGCTCACACCCATCTCTGGAGCTCTTTTAGGCGGTGCTCTGAATCCCCTCTCCTCATGCACCCTGAAACAATGGTCTCTTGCCTCTTAGGCAGGTCCAGGGTTTTTCCTGGACTCTCTCCCGGCTAGCTGTGGTGTAGTAGCCCCCTTCAGGCTGTGTTCACGCAGCCAACCCCAGTCCTCTCCCTGGGGTCTGACTTCCGAAGCCCGAGCTTCAGCTCCCAGCCCCCACCCACCCCAGCTGTTGAGCAAACAAGCCTCTCAGGCTGGTGAGTGCTGGTCAGCACTGATCCTCTGTGAGGAATCTCTCTGCTTTGTCCTCTGCACCCCTGTTGCTGCACTCCCCTCCGTGGCTCCGAAGCTTCCCCCCGCCACACCCCTGCCCCCTGTCTCCACCAGTGAAGGGACTTCCTAGTGTGTGGGAACTTTTCCTCCTTCACAGCTCCCTCCCACTGGTGCAGGTCCTGTCCCTCTTCTTTTGTCTCTGGTTTTTCTTTTTTCTTTTGCCCTACCCAGGTATGTGGGGAGTTTTTTGGCTTTTGGGAAGTCTGAGTTCTTCTGCCAACATTCAGTAGGTGTTCTGTAGGAGTTGTTCCACATGTAGATGCATTTTTGATGTATTTGTGGGGAGGAAGGTGATCTGCACGTCTTACTCCTCTGTCATCTTGAAGCTCCTCCGGGTTTATTATTTAAAATTCCTAAAAGAAATTATGATGGCATGTAATTTAGAAATAAAGCTGTAGATCATTAGGGAAGTTAAAGGAAAATATGTTTCTACCAAAGAAGGAAACATCAATAATTGTCATATTTGTAACAGCATGTTGGCATTTTCCCTTACTGACATACAGTTTAAACTCACTTTTGTTGCCATCTTATTTTCTGAAACTAAGGCCCATTTCATTGTTTTCTGTTTTCTTTTCCTGTTTGTTTTTGGCGGTGCCACATGGCTTGTAGGATCTTAGTTCCCTGACCATGACCAGAGATTGAACCTGTCCCCCGTGCATTGGAAGTGCAGAGTCTTAACCACTAGACCCCCAGGGAAGTCCCTCATCATGATTTTCATAGCAGAGAGAATATGGGGTGGTGTTTTTTTTTTTTTTAATTAATTTTTGGCTGCCTTGGGTCCTTGTTGCTGTGCGTGAGCTTTCTCTAGTTGTGGCGAGAGGGGGCTGATCTTCGTTGTGGTACGTGGGCTTCTTATTGCAGTGGCTTCTCTTGTTGTGGAGCTTGGGCTCTAGGTGCACGGGCTTCAGTAGTTGTGGCTCACAGGCTCTAGAGCTCAGGCTCAGTAGTCGTGGCGCACGGGCTTAGTTGCTCTGCGGCATGTGGGATCTTCCCAGACCTGGGCTTAAACCTGTGTCCCCTGCACTGGCAGGTGGATTCTTAACCAGTGTGCCACCAGGAAGTCCCAGTGGTGTGTTTTTTAAAAACATATTCAATAGTATAATTGAAGATCATATTAAGGAATCACTACTACTATTTTGTAATGTGAAGTCATATTTTAAAAAAAGGAATAATACACATTTTTTATCTTTATGAAAAGAGGGTAAAGGGTAAACACTTGTAAACTCAAAAGTAACTATGCAGGCAGCTACCTGTGTCTTTTTAATGGATCTTCATTCAGAGGCATTAACCGTAGCAAGAAACTTCCCTCATCATCCTCAGCCAAAGAACATTTCTAAGCACGTGTCACTTTCAAACTTCAAGTGATTTATTTAAAAACATACTGGGGGCTTCCCTGGTGGCGCAATGGTTGAGAGTCCGCCTGCCGATGCAGGGGACACGGGTTCGTGCCCCGGTCCGGGAAGATCCCACATGCGATGGAGTGGCTGGGCCCGTGAGCCATGGCCGCTGAGCCTGTGCGTCCGGAGCCTGTGCTCTGCAGCAGAAGAGGCCACAACAGTGAGAGGCCCGCGTAACGCAAAAAACAAACAAACAAACAAACAAACAAAAAAACATACTGGGACACTGTTATGGGATGATTTTTGTCCCCCCAAAAGATATGTTCAAGTTCTGACCGCCAGTACCTCAGAATGTGATCTTATTGGAACATAGGGTCATTAATGACTTAGGTTAAATAATTAATTAGTTGTAACTAAAGTATTAAGATGAGCTCATACTGAGGTAGGGTGGGCCTTAATCCAGTATGACTGCTGTTCTTATAAGAAGAGAAGAGACACAGAGAGAGACACACAGGGAGAATATCGTGTGATGACGGAGACAGAGCCCGAAGGGCTGAAAGCCAAGGAACACCAAGGACTGTTAGAATCTAGAGAGAAGATTCTCCTCTACAGGTATCATGGGGAGCATGGCCCTGCTGACACCTGGATCTCAGACTTCTAGCTTCCAGAACTATGAGACAATAAATGTCTGTTCTTTTAAGGCACCCATTTTGATGTAATTTGTTAGGGCAGCCCTATCAAACTGATATAGGCACGAACAATGCATTCAGGAACAGCTGTGGATATTTCAAATACATCAGTAAACAATGCGAACAGTACAAACTAAGATTTCTGCACTGGTGGGGTTTATATTCTCAAGCAGGAAGAAAAACAAGTAAATTGGACAGTATGTTTGATGGTAATGAATATCGGTATTGCAAAGTAGAGGTGGATGGAAGGGGAAGGTTAGAAGGTTACAATGAAAAGTGTGGCCAGATATAAAGGTAACATTTGTGCAAAATGTGAAGATGGTGAAAGTATAAAAATATTTGGGGAAAAAACATTCCCAGGAGCAGGAAGCCCGAGTTCAAAGCCTCAAGGCTGAAACATACCCAGTCTGTTGGAGGAACAGCCAGAAGTCATGATGGCCTGAGTGAGCAAGTGGGAGAGTAAAGGAGCTGAGGTTAGGGCAGTAACTGGGGAACCAGTCTTCCAGAGACTTGCATGGATTTACGTTAAATGAAAAGGGGAGCCACTGAAGGTTAAAGCAGGGTCATGATGTGACCTGACCTACTTTTTAAAAGAATCACACTTGTGTCTGTGTTCACAATTAACTTGAAAGGGCAAGAATAGGAGCCAGAGGACCAATTCCTGGGTTATTTCAACAATCCAGACAAGAGATTACACTTAGACCAAGGTGGTGACAGGGCGGGGTAAACAGTGGTTGGATTATAGGGAGCCAACAAGATGTCCTGGCGTATTGGATATGGAGTGTGAACAGAAGAAGGGGGTTAAGGATGACTCCTGGAGTTCTATCCTCCAGAAGAAAGGAATTGATATCATCTAAAATGTGCAGGCAGATTGAGGGGTAGAGGCCAGGGACCTCTTCCCTTTTAGAGATGTACTTCATCTGCTTCATTTTCTAATTCTTATTCCTCAATTTGTGTTCCCTTCTTTTGTTTGTTTGTTTAAAACATAGTCTGTTTCAGTGTTTAGTATCTAGATTTGTTACTTTCATATAGTGGCTGTTTCTTTTTAACTAAGACTTTATGTTTTAGAACAATTTTAGGTTCAGAGCACAATTGAGAGGAAGGTACAGAGAATTCCTATATGCCCTCTACCTCCATACAAGCATAGCCTCTCCCATTATCAGCATCCCCCACCAGAGTGGGGCATTTGCTGTAATTGATGAATCTACATTGACACATCATAATCAGCCAAAGTCCATAGTTTACATTATGGTTTACTCTTGGTGTTGTATCACATTCTATGGGTTTAGGCAAATGTATAATGACATAAATCTATCCTTAGAGTACCATACAGAATAGCTTTACTGCCCTAAAAATCCTCTGTACTCCACTTATTCATCCCTCCCCCTCCCCCAACCCTGGAAACCACTGATCTTTTTACTGTTTTTGTAGTTTTGCATTTTCCAGAATGTCATATTGCTGGAATCATACAGTATGTAACCTCTTGAAAAAGAAGCTTTGGAAAAACTTTGGCTTTTTTCACTTAGTAATATGCATTTAAGGTTCCTCCATGTCTTTTCATGATTTGATAGCTCATTTCTTTATAGCACTGAATAATATTCCATTGTCTGGATGTACCACAGTTCACTTATCCATTCACCTATTGAAGGACATCATGGTTGCTTCCAAGTTTTGGCAATTATGAATAAAGCTACTATAAGCACCTGTGTTCAAGTTTTTGTGTGGACTTAATGTTTTCAGCTCATTTGAGTAAATACCAAGGAGAAACATTGCTAGATCTATGGCAAGAGAAAGTATTTTAAGAAATATTTTTCTTATTTTGTAAGAAATCACCAAACTGTCTTCCAAAGTGGCTGTGATATTTTACATTCCCACTAGCAGTAAATTAAAGTTTCTGTTATTCTACATCCTTACCAGGTGTTGGTGTTATCAGTGTTCCAGAGTTTGGCTATTTTAATTTGTATGTGTGGTATCTCATTGTTTTAACTTACATTCCCCTGATGACATGTGATAAGTAGCATAATTTCACATTCTTTTTTGCCATCTATATATCTTCTTTGTTGAGATGTGTGTTAAGGTCTTTGGCCCATTTTTTAATCAGGTTGCTTTCTTGTTGTTGAGTTTTGAGCTTTTGTATGTTTTGAATTCAGATATTCTTTATCAGATGTGTCTTTTGAAAATTTCCTTTCAGTCTGTGCTTTGTCTTTTCACTCTCTAACATTGTCTTTCAAAGGGCATAAGTTTTTTATTTTAATGAATTCCAGCTTATCAATTATTTCTTTCATGGATCTTACCTTCAGTATTGTATCTAAAAAATCAGCACCATACTAAATCTCATTTAGGTTTTGCCCTATGTTGTTATCTCTAAGAGTTTTATAGATTGCCATTTTACATTTAGGGTTTTTTATCCATTTTGAGTTAATTTTTGTGAATGTGTCTAGGTACTTTTTTTTTTTTTTTTGCACGCAGTGATCTAGTTGTTCCAGAACCATTTGTTGAAAAGACTGTTGCTCCATTGTATTGACTTTGTTCTTTTGTCAAAGATCAATTGGCTATATTTATGTGAGTCTATTTCTGAGTTCCCTATTCTGTTCCAATGATCTATTTCTTTATTATTTTGCTTATACCACACTGTCTTGATTACTGTAGCTTTATAGTAAGTCTCCGACTTTGTTCTTCTCCTTCAATACCATGTTGGCTGTTCTGGGTCTTTTGCCTCTCCATATAAACTTTAGAATCAGTTTGTTGATATACAGAAAATAATTTGCCAGGATTTTGATTGTGATTGCATTGAATCTATAGATTAAACAGGGAAGAACTGAAATCTTGATAATATTGATTCTTCCTGTCTACAAACATGGAATAACTCTTCATTTAATTAGGTCTTCTTTGATTTTACTCATCAGAGTTTTGTAGTTTTCTTCGTATAGATCTTGTACATATTTCATTGAATTTATACCTAAGTATTTCATTTTGTGGGATACTGAATGTAAATGGTATTATGCTTTTAATTTCAAATTCTACTTGTTTGTTGGTGGCATATAGAAAAATGATTGACTTTTATATATTAATTTTGTATCCATCAACCTTGCTATAATTGTTTATTAGTTGCAGTAATTTTTCGTTTGTTTGTTTTCAATTTGTTAGGATTTTCTATATATGATTGTGGCAACTGCCAACAAAGACAGTTTTATTTCATGTACAGTCTGTATACCTTTTATTTCCTTTTATCGTCTTATTGCATTAGCTACAGTTTTCAGTACGATGTTGAAAACTAGTGGTGAGAGGAGATATCCTTTCCTTGTACATGATCTTAGATGGAAAACTTAAAGTTTCTCACCATGGAGTATTATGTAAGCTAAAGGTTTTTGCAGATAGTCTTTACCAGCTTGAGAAAGTTTCTCTCTATACCTAGTTTACTGAGAGTATTGTATTGGGTATTGGATTTTGTCATATGCTTTTTCTGCATCTGTTGATATGATCCTGTGATTTTTTGGGGGTGGGGTGTTGATGTGATGGATTACATTAATTGATGTTCAAGTGTTGAACCACCCTTGCATACCTCCTGTAAATCCCACTTGGTCTTGGTGTATAATTCTTTTTATAAATTTTTTGATTTGATTTGCTAATATTTTGTTGAGGATTTTGCATCCATGTCCATGAGAGAGATTCATCTATAGTTTCCTTTTCTTGTAATACTTTTGTCTGGTTTTGCTGTCAGGGTAACGCTGGCCTCATAGAAACATGTTTGCCTGCTGCAAAACATGCAGTTTCTCTGCATTCCTTCTGTTTCTAAAATGTCTATCTTTAATGTTATTCTTTTGCTTTAATTTACTCCAATCATTAATCTTTTTTTTCTCTTTTCCTTTTACTTCCTTTTCTGTAACTTTAATTTTCATTATTTTTCCTCCCTCCATCCCTTCCTCCTTCCTTTTTTTTCATACTTTCTTTCTACCTATGTTACTCTTAACGTCCTGGTTTTTAACGAACTAGTTTTTAACCAGGGAAGTCCATCCCATGGAGATGGTCACACTCAGAAAAAGAAAACCTAATCCTCTATTTCCATGAACAGTACAGGTGTGCTCCACCTCAGAGGGATGTAGGTGGGCTTCACAGTCTGCCAGATATATATTAAAATCAATGGTTATGTCCCTGGTTATGTTCCAGTTGGCACCATGAAATTTGCTTCTCAATGATTTAGACTCCTTTTCCAGAATATGACCATGGGTGATTGATTCTAACATACTAGCTTTTTTGATGGGCTTTAATATTGTATATCTGTATGCATGATGGATTTAGATAGTTAAGTGTTTTCCCCTAATACCTCTCTAGCTGCAGGGTAAAAACAGTCACTAATGAAGGTGGGAGTACGTCCCTTTTCTGTCAACTATAAAAGAGTTGCTTTTAAGCTGTGAACTTGGTTGACCAGAATATGTTTTGCTGGCATGGTTTTATACCCTGGCAGGTTGTATATTATATGCCTTAACAGTTGCATCCCTCATGTCAAGGAGAGTGCTGTCTGCATGAATACAAAGTCACACTCTAATAATCTTTTTAGTTTGTATTTATTCTATTCAGCTCAAGGCTGAATTAATTTTCTATGAACAGCAGGAGAAATGAAAGTGTCAATGGCGTCCTATCTGGATCCACTGACAAATGGATGAGTTGCTTCCCCATAGAACATTCTTCCAGAGACAAATGTACATACATCCCTGGAACATTCCTCACCATATACCTTATGAAAATACCCAGGCTATATTTAATGGTAGTACTTGGGTAACATTGAGGGATTCCAGTAGATTATTTCAGATTTAGAGTATATTAGTATATTAGTTAACTAATTACTACCTAATAAGTTACCTCAAAATTTAGCAACATAAGGATTTGTTATCTCATAGCTTTTGTGGGTGAGGAATCCAGGAGCTTAACTGTTTTCTGGCCTGGAATTTCTCAAGTTACCATCACTTCAAGGCTTCACAGGGTCTGGAGCTTCCTCTCTCAAGGTAGCTCATTCATATGGTAAGTGAGTGGTGCTGGCTTTTGGCAGGAGGCCTCAGTTTCTCTCTGTGGAGCTCTCCACAGGGCTGCTGGAATGCCCTCCTGCATGGTTACTGGCTTCACCCACAGAGGATGATCCAAGAGGAAAAGCAAAGCTGAAGCTGCAATGTCTTATGTAACCTTGCCTCTGATGCCACACACTCATTTCTGCAATATACTGTTGGTTAGCCTACATCAGTCCTACTCAAGGTGGCAGAGGCCTATCCAAGGGCATGAGTATAGGGAAGTTGACTCACTGGGGGCCCTGACTGCAGCTGTCTACCTGTATGGATATAGGATATACTTGATTGAGGAAGGAATCTTAATTAGCTCTCATTTTACAGCCTGGTAGAGTATTCCCTGAGCTGGCAGGCACTCAAAATTAAACTGATGCAAACAGGATCTGGGAACACTAAAATGAGCAGTTCTTTTCCCCTAAAGATCTTTGAACACATGACTTATGTGTTCTTTGCTTGCCATTTTTAAAAACTAAGAACTCCTAGTAGTATATTACATCTACTAGGAGACCTTCATGATATCACCAAGGCAAGATGCACTCCCTGTGTTTTTTATAATACCCTTTACACAGTGCTTATTATGATTTGCACTTACCGTTTATCATGATTTGTATTGTGATTACTCTTCCCTCTATCAAGTCACCGTGCTTGAAGCCACTGGCTTTGATAAAAGGTGACAGTATTATTGAATACTTGGCTGAGTTAATCAGCTTTGATGTTGTATGTCCCTTTCTGCCCCATCTATACAAGGAATAATTGATCTGTCAAACATAATACTCAGCTTTTCATTAAAAAGCCGTAGTGTATTAGATGTCAATCTAAAATGTGCTGATATGGCTTAATTGTTTCCATCAGATACTTTCTATCTCTTTAGTTAAATTAAGTGTCCACCAAAGACAACCCAAAAAGTCAGCCTCCAGCTTTGAAATTTTATGATTCAGTGACTCAAGGGTTCAGCCCAAATCAATGCATTATCAATAAGCTAGTTTTCTGGACAAAAACAATTTGTTTTGCTTTCACTTTTATGGAATACAACCCAGTTCCATTCATTTAGTGCACATAACATTTCAACCAAGCTCAATAGTGACAACCAATTTCAGCCTAAAACAAAACAAAACAGAGAAAATGGCTGGTTTAAAAAAAATCAATCTTCTTTCTCTCACAAAATAAATAGAAGGAAAGTGGAATGTTTACTTCGAGTTGACAGGCCTGTATCATACATTTTGAGGAGTTCTTTTTAAAAAAGCAATAATGTCACTACTGTACTGCATGAGTGGCTGTTGTAAAGGCTATCTAATGATTAAGGAAAGGTTAAAGCATTGAAAAAATGCAAAACATGCAGTTTCTCTAAGTTTATTTTACTAAGAAAGCAAACAGTGATCCTGGTCTTTATCTTACATGCAATGCTTAGAGGCATTAGATTCTTCTGTTCTTGTTTTCCCCATCTCCCTAACAATATGCCTAGGCATGAAGTGGTCCAACAAAAGCCAAGTGACATTGAAGAGTGTTATTTCCCAAGAAATATATGTGGTACACCTATATGCCTTTTCTTGGGATTGCAGAATGAAGAGTTAGAGCACTTCTTGATATGGGGGAAAAAAAAGTTTAAACCAGGTAAAGTTATAGAGAGATGTAGATATTAGGGGATCCATATTTATCTTTATCACTAATGTTAATAGGCCACAACAGTACCCTGGTAATTCCTTGATTGCTCATTTACATAAATGACTTCATATTCCTATTGGTATTTTATGTATTCCAATCCCCAATGTGATGATTTTCCCCTCTGTGTCATAGATTGGATTGTGTTCTCCCTCCAAAATTCATATGTTGAAGTCCTAACCCTCAGTACTGTAGAATGGAGCCATATTTGAAGGTAGGATCCTACTTTTTTTAAGATTTTTTTTCAATTTATTTATTTATATTTTATTTATCTTTGGCTGCATCGGGTCTTTGTCGCAGCACACGGGATCCTTGCTGAGGCATGGGGGATCTTTTGTTGCGGCATGCGGGCTCTTTGTTGTGGTGCGCAGGCTTCTCCCTAGTTGTGGCATGCGGGTTTTCTCTTCTCTAGTTGTGCAGGCTCCAGGGTGCATGGGCTCTGTAGTTGTGGCATGCGGGCTCTAGTTGAGGCACATGAGGTCAGTAGTTGTGGCACATGGGCTTAGTTGCCCTGTGGCATGTGGGATCTTAGTTCTCTGAGCAGGGATCGAACTTGCGTCCCCTGGATCGCAAGATGGATTCTTTACCACTGGACCACCAGGGAGGTCCCTGAAGATAGGATCTTTATAAAGGTCATTCAGTTAAAAAAGGTCATTAGGTTAGGCCCCAATCCAGTATCACTGGTATCCTTATAAGAAGAGGAAATTTGGACAGAGACATATCTAGAGGGAAGATGTGAAGACCCAGGGAGAAGATGGCCATCTGTAAGCCAGGGAGAGAAACGTCTGGAACATGAGCTTCCCTCATAGTCCTCAGAAAGAACAAACCCTACTGATACCTTGATCTTGAACTTCTAGCCTCCAGAACTGTGGGAAAATAAATTTCTGTTGGTTAAGCCACTCAGTTTTTGGCTTTGTAATGGTAGTTGTGGTACTTTGTTATGGCAGCCCTAACGAACTAATACACTGTGCTTTTAAATCTCTGCACTGTCTGAGACAAAACCTCCAGTGTATTTAATACATTCTTCAAATTTATCTCCCTCCTTATGCAAAGATCCTTTACCAATCTTTGTCTCACGCACTTTTTACCATCCTTGTATTTGCAGTGTTAAGATTGGGAAATCCGTTGGCCAAAAACTTGCAAATGGCTCTAAGAGTTTGACCCATCATAACTTGTAACAGAAAAGTAGTTTGTAGTCCAAATCGTTTTATAATCTAAAGGAAATCCATAGTATAGCAATGGTGGTATCTACTCAGTATATTTTATCTTCAGGGTGTAACAGTTTCTGCCTGGTTCCTGCATGTCACACACTCTGCATGCCAATATTCTTGGCATGACATGAGGAATCATAGGCATGGAATAATCTTTCAGGTCAGATAGTTTTGATTTCAAAGCCCTTCTCCAACAGCACCAAGATATTTATCTAACTCCTTTGAATTTCAAGTTATTCATATATAAAGTGAGCATTATAAAACCTACCTTACAGAGATTTTTCAGGTATTAAGTGTGATGAACACAAGAGTACTTAGATTACTGCAGTTTGGGCACATAGTAGGGTGCTCACTACATGTCTTGTTCTTATGTCAGTGTGTAGGCCAGTAAAACTCACAGATTATTTTTCTGTAATTACTGTCCCTAACTGGTCAATGTCCATATTTTGATTAGATAATGTTGTCCTGTCCCTATTTTACCCTAAGGATATCTTCTTAAGATATATTATCTTCCTTTTGATTATATATTGCTCTAGTTTTTCAAGATCATTTTCAAATCTAGTCCTGTTTTATTTACTATTAACAAATAAATTCTCTTGTCTTCAGGGAACTCTGGATCAATGAGTATGTCCTTTAGTCATTATTCTAATCTTTGATTCAAATAGATATACAGGCAATCTTTATTTTGTACAGAACCATGTTAACTGAAACTCATGCAAAATTAGGTATTGGTAAAAATGAATGTAGTTCAGTTAACACAGTGATGGTGTTGTGCAAAGGAAGGGCTATCTGTAACTCTATGAGAAAAATCAAAGAGATACACCTCAATTTGTTTCACCCTATTGAGGTCAACCAATTGATAATATTGGTGTGCCTGATTTAAACATAAACACCCCCGTACATTTTTAAGTATGTTTTTGTTCAGAATGTATCTTTCTCAACATTCATAGACATGTATTTCTCTTTTATTTGATGATTTCTCCTACCCGCTCCCCTTCATCCTGCTGAACTTCCTACATATCTCAAAGCTAAAATTAAATGTAATCTTGAGGAAGATTTTTCTTTAATTCACCCAGGAAAGCCAGTTTATCTCTCATCTGTTCTCCCAGTACTTTGTCTGGGAGACAAATCTATTTTATACATATTAAGTATCTCTTAATATGTATAAAATAGATGGCCTTTGGCTAGGTCAGTGATGAGGCTGGGCTTTGGTTGTCAGAAAGCACCATCCACCCAGAGTCTGTGTGCTTTGGACTTTAATTGCTACATTCTTGGAGTATATCTTAGCTGTCACAGACTGTTCAGGGATGCTGAAAGAGATGCTCAGCCATATGCCTTGATGTTCAATGAGAACCAGGGACTCTGTGGGAAAGAATTAGAACCAAGGAGATGAGATATATGCAGACCTAATAGACTGAGTGGGAGAGTGGGGGCAATGCTTGACTGAGTAATGACCCCCAAAGATATCTATTCTTTAATCTCTAGGTCCTGTGAATATGTTATATTACATGTCCAAAGGACTTTGCAAATGTGAGTAAGGTTATGGAATATGATATGGAAAGATTATTCTGAATTATACTAGCAGGACCAGTATAATCACACAACTCCTTAAAAGTGGAAGAAAAAGGCATGGAGTCATCATAGAGATGTGTTATGAGAAGGACTCAACTTGCCACTTCTGCCTTTGAAGTGGAAGAAGGAGCCATAAGCCAAGGAATAGAGGCAGTTTCTAGACTCTGAGAATGGCCCTCAGCTGACAGCCAGCAAGAAAACAGGGACCTCAGTCCTACAACCACAAGGAACTGAACTCAGCCAACAGCCTGAATGAGCAAGGAAAAGGATTTTCCTCTAGAGCCTCTAGAAAGTAATGCAGGTTTGCTGAGACCTTGATTTTAGCCTTGTGAAATTGTAAATAGAGACTCAGATGAGCTCTCTAGACTTCTGACCTATGGAAAATATGAGCCAATAAATTAGTGTTTCTTTAAGCTGCTAAGTGTGTGGTAATCTGTAAGGGAAGCAATAGAAAACTAATATAGGAACAGCGGGAGAAGTCCATAATGAAGACCACCATGGAAAAAAACATCATGGGGCCCTTAAGAGAAAAGTACCCTGGCAGAGTATAAAAGTCTGGCAGAGTGGGCTAGATGAAGTATCCAAGCCTGCGTTAGACCTGGAAGTGGTTTTAGTCACCTTGCATAGCTATGAAAGCCTCTCTGCTCCCCAGATCTCGGAAGCCTGATTATCATGTGAAGAGGATGACTGTGGGACAATGGAAATCATTGTTACCAGGGAGCCCATCAGCTTTGCTGTGGGAATATTCTGAAAATCCGGGGCAAGCAAAGGTTTTCCTATGGCCTAGAGGACAGGTAAGCAGATGCATGGTCGGGAGACCAGCAGTTCTATGCACAGCTGCTTGAGCAGCACCCTGTGGGCAGCTGGATGCCAACCTTCAATGGAGAAGAAGGACTAAGAAAAAGAGCTGAGCTGCACAAGGCACTCTGCTTGTATGTGTGAAGCCCTGTGTACAGGAATTCCCAGAGTGAATGGATGACTCAGGAGATCCTGAGAACAAATCAGGTCTTCGTTAATTATGTCCATGGGCACTTAGAGTGTTGACAAGCAAGAGAGCACTGCAAATGTCTGTTTTCTACACCTGTGATCAAATCCCCCTTTCTAGGTCTGAAAACTTTAGACATTCACTATACATAATGATTCTGCCCTTTTCTTTGGAGAAGTGAGTGGACATCACTGTTGTTAACTTTAATTGAACGCTTATTTTGTAATGGTCTAAGTATATTTAATAAATTAACTCATTTTATCCTTCTAAGAGCCCTAAGATAGACACTATTAGCTGTATTTTATAAATGAGGAAAATGAAGCATGGAGAGGCTGTCCATTAACCCACAGTTGCCCAGCTAGTATGTGGTGGCCCTGGGATTGAATCTAGACAAGATGACTTGCAGTCATCATGTTTCTCACACCTGCTGTGGTAGATAGAATAAAGACACCCTAAAATGTCCACATCCTAGTCCCTGGAACCTATGAATGTGTTATGTTACTGGACAAAAAAGAATTTAGGTTTTTAATCAGCTGACCTTCAAATAGGGAGATTTTCCTGGAATATCTATGTAGCCCCCATGTAATCAGGAGAGTCCTAAAATGCGAAAGAGGGAGACAGAGGAGAAGGCTGGAGTAATGTGAGGTGGGAAGAACTTACCCCACCATTTCTGGCTTTAAAGATGGAGACAGAGGTCAAGCCAAAGAATACAGCCAGCCACTAAAAGCAAGAAAATCAAAGAAAGGGATTCTCCCGTAGAGTCTCCAGCAAAGAATGCAGCCCTGTTGACACCTTTATTTCAGTCCAGTGAAACCCTAATTAGACTTCTGACCTATAGCATCGTAAGATAACAAACTTGTGTTGGTTGAAGCCACTGAGTTTGGGTAATTTGGTACAGCAGTAATAGAAAACTAATACATCTGCTAACTACTGTTCTCAAGTCATGTGTTTCTCAAAAAGAAGACTCCCTTAATCACAGCCAATCCTCAAGGCTGTGTTAAAGTGTCGTGCTGCCGTTCATATGGAGACACGAGGGTAATGTTCTACTGTACTCCCCCCAAAAATACTGTGATTTAGAAATTATGAAGTTCCTACATCTAGGGATATCCTTTCTCTGAGTTCCCACATCTGGATGACCATGGCCCCTATCCCCCTTCCAAATAATACTTTCTTTGGCTATTCATGCATGATTTGAACTTGTCCAAAGTGCTGGTTTTAATGTTGAAGGCATGTCTCATTCTTTCTACATATTTTCCTGTCCAAAGAGGAGGTAATGGAAAGAAGGAAACATTGGACAGCATTTCTAGGATATCAGAGGGGTAACTTCCTCTGGCTGGGAGAAGCCTCACTCCACTTCCACCCACTCATAGCCAGTGTCTTCCCAACCTTGTGATTTAGTGGTGATGGAAGCATGGGCTACATAGCTATCTTTGTTTACATACAAAAACTAACTTGTTACATTTTTGGTGGGGAAGTGGGTATCTTTGTTTTCATGTGAAAATGAATTTGTACTGATTTTTAAAGTCAGTAAAATAAGCATTTTAAAAGGGACTGTTAAAAATAGAATGTTTTCAGACTGGGTGTACTGATCATACCATGAAGCTTTGGGCCGTGGCCCAGGGCAGTGCAGGCCGCAGGACTGAATCATGTGAAGATCCTCAATAAGAACTCTGTTCTAAAATTCACTTGCCTCATTTATTGCCTTTTGCTCATTTACTTTGGGAAAGAGCCTGTAGCGCCCAAGGAAAAGTTTACTGAGCCTCTGAGCTATATTGTGAGCCTTTGCCAGTATGCCATTTTAAACACAGCACAGACCAACAGAGTAAATGAGGGCCCAAGGAATCTGTTATTTCTGAAGACGGATCTACAGCAAACCAGATGGCATTGTCCCCTGGAGGGGTTGGTGTTCATGTTTATGACATGACCCATCTCTTGGTCTCTTAAGCTTCTGAGCCCTAGGCAGACAGTGTTTCCTCATTTCAATCAGAACTACATTTGCCTTCCAGGGATCAGCCCACCTAAAAGCCCACCAAGGAAGGCTTAATATTCTGTCCCCAGAAACATTCTTGTGTCCTTTCAAATTTAGAGAATGCTAAAGGCACAACACTTAGACTAAGCTAACTGGATTACAATGTCCATTTGCACTGGGGATGTTCTGACACAATTGGAGATCTAGAGTCAAGTAACTGGACCACTTTGAGGCTTGAAAGCTGTTTCCACTCATCCCCTTTACTTTTCTGAGTTTATCTTCCAATCTCTTTGTCCCACGGTGACTTTCAAAAGAATTGCATGAGTTTGTCTAAATTTAGTGCGGCAAAAGGGGTATCAAAATGCATCTTAATTTCTTGAGACAAAATAGCATCCAATTTCTATTTTTCAAAGTTATTCCATGTGAAAGTTGGGTTTACTTTAACTAGAGCCAGTATATGAAAATCTGTATTGAAATAAAAGATAAAAGAGGGCCATTATTCACCTTTAAAAAAGAAGTTCAATAGCAAATGGACCGTCAGTTTAATTTGATTTGCTAAATTCCATTTATACCTGATATTTGAAGAGAAATACTTTTCTGATAAACAAGATAGAGGGGGGTATTACCATTTACTGCTGGATTGCGAAGTTTAAGGATTTTACTCTGAAATCACAAAACTATTGAGTAAAAATTCTGGTTCCCAAAATGTGTAAACTGGAGCAGGTTACTTGAACTCCTTTTTCTCTAGTTTCTTTATTTATAAATAGAGGGAGTAAGAACAACTATCTTATAGGATTATCTATCTATCTATCTATCTATATACACACAGCACTTGGTATACTGTCTAGCATAGAATAAGGGCAGTAAGTAATAGCTATCATCAATGTAGTTATCACTTAAAATAACAAAGAGTAGTTATGCACTTGATACTCTTTTCATGGCAGGTTATTTGACTTGAGTTGAAGAAAGACTCCACTTCTGTAGTGTAGCAATAGATAGTATTTCATTAACCTCAATTATGTGCAGTCATAGAAGATATATAATTTATAATATATAATATATATTATAATATATAACTGCCAAAAGTAATATATTTTACTTCATTTTTACGTAACTGACTTAGTCAAACTTTTCTGTGCACCAAATAATTGTTGTGAAGCCAAAAAGTAAACATTAATAATCAGTGAACCAAAAAATGCTCTTTGGTCTCCCATTACTGCACATAAGTCTACTAAAGTTAAAATCTCATATCTATGTAAATTACTTAATTTCACATTTTAAGTTATAATACATGACTATCACTTCAACAGAACACATTCTTTTCAGAATTTCATGGACATAAATTGCCTAAATGTGCAAATTCTTAGACATGAGGACTCAGTTGGGATAATTTAAAATACTATAATCTTGATTTTGTTAAATCCTTTTACTGTTGATTTTATGTCTTCTTTTAGATTGAGAGATGCATTCCTAATCAGAGACACTATTACCATTTCTGTTATCTGGGGTTATTTTTCAATCACTGCTACTTAATTCTATATCTCCTAGGGTTGGACAATGAGTGGCCACTCAGGCAATTGCCTTCCCCATAAATTACAGCTGGATCCAGTGATTTTAGCTCAGCTGGCAGGGTACTGGAGCTGCAAATGTCGTGGGCTTCAAAATTTTAAAAAAGGGGGTTAGCCTCTTTGTTCACATAATGTAATTCCCCATTTGTTCTCAGTCTCCAAAGAGGTAAATTGATTGACTGAATTTGGATTTTCTTCTTTCTTGAGGTCTTGCATTTTTCTTTCTTTCTTCCTTTCTCCCTTCTTTTTCTACCACACATTCTTATAGATATTCAAAATACCTGAATGAATTTCAGTTATCTCTGTGGCTTTATCTAACTTGCAGATACAACTCCACTCCAGGGTCATTTTGCTAACACAGTGGAGAGATTCAAAACACAGAATTTAGAAAACTAAAGAAACTGCAAAAATTAGTTAATAAATGCCCAAATAAGCTTATTCATCCATGTAATGAGGGGTGATAAAAGATTTTTTTAAAGCTCTTTGGGAGTAGCAACAGAGGAGACTTGATCATGAGTCTCTTAAGGATTGTTAAAGTTGTTTTTCCTGAAAATAAATATATTAAATGCAACTGCCAAAAAGAAAAGATAATTGAAACCGAATAGATATGTATATACAAGGGTACACTTACATTTATAGGAATGCGTATAAACATAGACATTATTACTTGTCCATTAATGGGTTTCATAAAACTTGAAATGGAAGAATTGAAATCCAGTGATTAGTTCCCCACTGAATCTTTTTATTCATTTATTTATTCATTTATTCAATTAAGAAGTATTTTAAAGCCCCTTTTATGGACTAAGTTTTGTATATTAATTGATTCTTACCCTTCCTTCTTCATTCTAAACCTATCAACTTAGAAAAGTTTATGCACTTATAAATCAGCAAGATGAGTAAGCTACAACAATTGTAGAATCATCAGTAAATGATCAAATATGTTGAAAAATATATTCTAAATAATATAATGAGGATCAACTGTACATAATTTCTTTAAATGATTGAACTTGAAGGTTATCCATGTTTTACATATTTCTGCATCTTTATATTAAAAATAGATGTACAAACCAACATACACACACACACACACACACATAGAGAGACTTTAAATTCAGCTTATTTATTAGTTTTAGACCTGTATCACTCAGATCATTACAGTTGTCACAACGTCTTATCTACCCTATGGCATAGATTATGGCAGCAAATTCATTGTGCTATGCAGAGAATACTGAGGTGAACAAGGCACAGTCTTTACTACAGGGAGTTCTAGATCGGAAGAAGGGCATGCAAACAATTATGAAACAGTTTGATGCTGTTACAGAGGTATGGACCATAAATAGCAGAGCCAAAGCTGAGTGTGATCAACCCCATTTGGGGTAAAGAGTGAACTTCCCAGAAGAAGAGCTGTTTAAATCTAGGACTGAAGCATCACCAAGAGCTCATCAAGTAATCAGTGGACAGGTTGGAGAACCATATTCCAAACAGAAAAATACATATACAAAGCCACTGAGACATTCAACAAACACTTGCAGAGCCTAGTGCCTTGTGTATGGTAAGCTTACAATTGAGTGGGTGGAGGGGTGGGAGGGCATAAATAAATTAGTAAACTAATTAATTAAGAGTTATTTTCCATAGTGAGAGATGCCAGAAACAAAGTAAAATAATGTAATTCAAAGTTGTATATGTATAGCTGATTCACTTTGTTATAAAGCAGAAACTAACACACCATTCTAAAGCAATTATTCTCCAATAAAGATGTTAAACACACACACACACAAAATAATATTGGAAATGTCTTTGAAAAGATTTGATAGATTGTAAATGCTCCATAAATATCTATAAACAACACTGAATTTAAAAATCTAAAAAAAAAACAAAGTTACTTTGAGTACAGCCAGCATTTGCTCCTGTGGTCAAGGAAAGCTTCTCTAATAAAGTGACAATTGAAACCTGCATAAATGGAAACCAGCCATGCATATGCAAGGAGAGAAGGCTACAGAAAGGTTCCAAGTGTAGAGTCCTTAAAGCAGAAAGGAGCTTGCCTCATTTGAGGATCAGAAAGCAGGTCAGTTTGGTTGGAGTGATTTGAGTGGGAGAATGGAGAAAGGAGGGCAGAGAGTAGGCAAGAGTCAGATCATGTAGAGTCTTATAGACCAAGGTGTGGAGTATGGATTTTTTTATTCCAGGTTCAGCCACTGGTGAACCATGCAAAGGACTGGCATGATAATTATGTTTTGGAAATTCACCTTAGGGGTCAGGTGGGGAATATAACTAGGAGGTGAGGAGGAAGAAAAAGAGGGTCTTGCCTAGGGTCAGAAAAACCTGATGGTGGTATGGTGGTTGGAGCTGGAGTGGTAGAAGCCAGAAACATGTGGGGCACTTTAAGTACTTATTATGGCTGGATGTCTGTATGTTAAATATATATAGGGAGCAAGATGGAGATTGGTTTGGATATTGGCAGGGTCTAGGTTATAAATTAATTTTTAGTGGTATGAATATTGAAATTTCTTTTGGCAATATGAAAACATGAAGCGTCTTAAGGAGAAAAGGAGAGCACAGCACGATGAAATTTGGTTTTACAGCATCATTCAGGCTGCACTGTAAAGAAAGAGCTGTGAGGAGGGAGACCGGAGCCAGGAAGACCAGACAGAACCCTATGACACTGACGCCTGAGAAATATTGAGAGTTTAAAGTAGGGCATATGTGGTAAGCATAAAGTAGAAGGGTTGGCTTTAAAGTAATATAGAATCAACGTCAGTTGGTGAGTGATTGGATGCTGGGCATAAGGCAAAATAAGAACTCCATGATGGCACCTGGTATTTGTTCTGTTTGTTAACATAAGTGATTGGATGAGTGACAGCACAATTGAATAAGATTTAAAAACTCAGAAAGGGGCTCAGGTTTGAAGTATTGATATGATGAGTTTGGGATCTCTTGGGATTTCCAAGGGGCGAAGTCCATCAGCCAGTAGAGGAGCAGGGAGACATAATTCAAGGCTTGGAATGAAAGATATTTCTAGATTTGAGAAGGAACTTCGGAACAAGTGCTCACCGTGGAAATGGAATGGAGCATGTGGTAGTCTGGAGGGAGCCTATTCAGGTACCAAAATGTGAAGAATAGCTCACAACCATATAGAAATAAAAAAGTATTATGAGGACATGCAGTGCGTGAGTGTTTTTCCAGTACCTGGGCAAGAATTTAGGCAAGGCTGGAAAGCCTAGATGAACCTTAAAAGTCAATAATTCAGAAAGTTTGGGAAGCATTGATCAAAACTTAGATTGTTCCAGTCAAGGATTCAGGTACAAAATACAAAAGGTTATCATACGTTGATATTGCGTCAACATCTTGTCCCAGCCTGAAAGCTTTTGTATTGTTTACCTGCTTTAGGGAGGAAGCAGTACCTTGACATGACCAGGCCAAGCCCTCCCAGTGGACTGAATGGGAGGACCTGGTTAGCAGAGAGAGTAAAGGAATGAAGAAAGGCAGTTTCAGCAGTTCTACTTAGATTAATATCTTTTTTGAGTGTGATCTCAGGATCATCTAAAACAGGATCACTAGGAATTCTGTTTAAAAAAAAACCATGCTCCTGAATCCTACCCAGATCTACTCAAAATCTCTAGGAATGGAGTTACAGTTCCTTTGTAATCAAGTCATATATCTAGTACTCTCCAGAACCTGCTTTGAGTCTGCCCCCAATTTTTATAGATTAGCTCAAAATTCTGATTCCCCAAAGTCAAGTCTCCTGGCATCTGGAACAATTCACCTTTGGTAGATAAACGAGGTAAGTTAGCACAGCTTGGTCAGAGCAAGTCTGCTCAAAATAGGCACTAACTCACACCCCAAAACCAAAACTGCACTAGTAAAATCCAAACTCTAGGTATCATTTTATAAGAGAAGCACCTGACGAAGGCTGTGAAGAAGTCTGTGCTCTTGCTTCTCCACAGTTCTGCCACCCAAGCTGGTTACAGTGATTATATTTTGCTCATGAATTTTCCTTTGCTTTTGTCTGCATATTAAAAAAAGCAGCATATTTATGGTACTAAATATAGTCTGTGGCAGCCATTGAGCACTTAATACATGGTAGCTGCTATCACTTCTTTCATATTATTGTTATTATTTGCATTTTTTTCTCAGGGGAAGTGTAAAATTGGAATGTAATTTAAGAAACCTCTGAAATTAAATTACCATCCAAATAATAAATCATAATTATAATAGCAACTTTGAAGAAAAGCCCTCTTGATTATTCTTCCCTTTCTAAGAAAGGAAAGTATAGATAAAAGATTGTACAGAACTGAAACATAATTTTCAAAAAGTGTATTAATTCAAAATATATTATTTGTTTTAACATGTGAACAGGGGATAAATAGTCAAAGCAGGACCTAGGAGATACCAGAACATTCCCTAAAGGGTCCCTATCCTCACATAGAAGCTGGGCGAAAAGAGGGGCAATTATATCGCAAGGATGACAAAATCAAGATTTGAAGACTGTTGACAGTGAAACGGTAATCTAGGCCTGGGGCTGCAGGGATGGTGCAGTTAATCAAATACATCAACTCATAAATTCTGATGTGTTCTGAGATCGCCGTCCCCTGAAGAGAAGTCTGATAAACCCGATGCAATGTGCCTTCCAGGAGCCATAATGTGACTCTATTTAATAGAAAATCAGCTAGGAGGATATATGCACTTGGATGGGATGGGGAAACTATGGGAAGAGATGGAGAGAAAGTGAAAACCCATAAATTGGAAGAGTTACAGGGCCCCACTGGTACATGAATGAAAAAGAACCAGGGCGCAGATGGGGAGATCTTACAAATAACTAATGTGCTTAGTTAAACCTTTTTAGCTAAAAAAAATCTCAGATCTGTCTTTTGGGGGGAAAGAGGGTTGGTGAGGTATTGTCTAAACAAAGCAGAGAGAAGAGAAACAGTGCCTTAAAGAATTAGAGAGGTTCTATGACATATTAGTGAGGTGACTTTCTCACCATCATGGCCCCATCATCTAGTTCGTTAATAAATGCCAAGTCAAATCTGACTTGATGCCTGCTTTTGTAAATAAAGTTTTATTGGCACCAACCACTCTCATTCTTTGACTTATTGCCTACAGCTGCTTTCATATTACAGCTGCAATGTTGAGTAGTTGCAACAGAGATAGTATGACTTGCAAAGCTTAAAATATTTATTATCTGGCACCTTACAGTAAAAGTTTTCTGACCCTGATCTTGTATAAAGCCTGGCATAGAGTAAGAGTTCAATAACTCTTTAATGGACCTGAAATGTATACTAGTTATATTCCTTGGGCAAGTTGATTAATCTCCCTGGAACTCAGTTTTCCTCAGTCCTAAAATGGGCATAATGATACCAAACTTAGAAAACCTTTGTGTGTTATAGCATACTGTTTGGAATATGGTTTATGGATAAAAATAATGTTTAATTCTTCCTCCTCCTATGACCTTCACTTAATGGTAGCAGGTGCTGGTTTAATCCAGAAATGTCAGTGGCATGCTAACTGGTAATTTTACAGCTTTCTAAATTTTCAGCCACACAGAAATAATTTACTCTCCCAACTGGATCAGTGGTTTATAATCATTTATGACTATCCTGAATCAAGATGTATTTTTTTCTTTTTCTTATCTCTCTTTCTCTCCTTTTAAGCTAAATGTTTGTTTTCCCAGACATCAAATAAGTCTTTTTATTTTCGTATTTACCGCATGGAATCTAATTCATTTCATTTCTTCTGAAAGACACAATATCATAAAAACCTGTAATGTCTGGTTGCCTGGCTGTTGAAGCAATAGAAATAACAAAGAGCATTTTTTTAAAGAAAATTCCCTCAACCTTTTGGTGACCCCCTCAATCTGGTGAGAGGAGGAAAACTCTAACTGGGTGAATACGGTAGACCCAGGCAGAGACCCCAGTGAGGTGTGTATAATGAAGGAACCAATCAAAAGGAAAGCGTCTTCTACCCTTTGATAAAGTCTATGGGCTAAAAGGGGACGTGCCCTCTGATGGCGGGGTTTGTTGGTGTGGCCCTCACCTCAGCTTTCTGAGAGAAGCCTGGCTTTCATCCTGTGCTAATCTTGAAGCAGGCCCTCTTCCTAGAAAGTTGCACTGAGGCACTCGTGAGCAATATTTTATCAATGATAGTGTAGATGGAATGGCTTTATATTCACCCCTCATCATGTTTCACTTGACAAAATGTTTCATTAGACACTTCTTTTCCTCTCAGACTCCTCAGACCGAGTCCCACAGGCCGGCGCCTTTTGCTAGTAAAGCTTCCCCATGCACTGACTCTCCACCCGCTCTGCTGCTGTTTCCTATTCCCAGATCCACCTGGAACTCAGTGGTTCTTCATTTCTTTATAATATCTTGGTCCTCTGTCAGCTTCTAGCTCCCTACCTGTTATCTCCAGTTTCTGGTTAGTACTATCTTAAGTAAGGATTCCATTGAGGGTGAAGATGTGGTTTTGCTAAGCAAACAAAAGACTGTCCCCTGATTAGGCTCCATCTTTCTAACAGAGTGATTCAGAGATATAAATAGCAGTGATAACAAAAGCTTTGTTCTTCTTTCCTGTCTCAAAGCCAGGCCGAGGCAGCTTTCTTAAGCTTTCTATTTCTGTTTTTCTTTTATTCTTCCCAGAGGGGTGGATGAGGCTGGGAGGATTTCAAGACCCTCACACATATTTGATGTGGCTAAGACTTCAGCAACATTTCAAGTTAAATGAGACAACCTTTACCCCAGAAAGCGGAACAACTCTTAAAAGCAACAGTAGAAATAAATTTGTAATTTTAACAGTTGTCACCGTGCATTGAGTCAATAGATTCCTTCTAGTATATACATAGGAAGTGCTAACAAAATTGCTTTTGAAAGACAATTATGGTTTACATAAATATTTGCTCATTAGAATTAGTCCAAACACTTGGAAAATTTTAGTGTTCTATTGCAAAATGTAAATATTAATTGAACTGTGATTATGGACGGATTTACAGTATAACAAAGCTAGCCTATCTTCATTTGAAACTCTGTGAGGTATGGACCGTTGTGTTAAACAATGAACAGAAAATGAGAGCTGGACAATTAGGAAAGTAGGGCCAATGAAACAACATGTCAGCAGTATCAAAGGACAAACTCCAGTTATCTTCTAATACCAATTTTATATTTGGGGATTTATTGAGCCAGCAACCTGGGGTACCTCCTCGGTGCCTCAGCACAAGTTGTTCTGGAAAGCAGGAGATTTCGAGTGTCCCCTGGAGCTGCCTCATTCCCCACAGCCTCCTGAGGATTCTGTTATCAACCAACTGGGTACAGGATTGAGACTCATCACCGAACACAGTAGCCAGCATATAGTGGGCTCTCAATAAATATATTTTCCAAGGGAATAGGTAATACAAATATTCCAGATTGAAACCTTGAGGTCTTCTACTTCCATTGTGCAGTTGTACACACTTTTAAATTTTCAGTTGCATAGTCATTCAAATTTTCAGTTGAAGCCAAATGACCTAGGCTTAATCCCCAGCTCCAACATTTATCACTTTTTGTGAGAAAGTTGATTACCTACTTGTGCCTCAACTGACACATCTGTAAAATGGGAATAATGATAGTATCTAGGTCATTGGATTGTTGTGAGGATGCAATGAGGTGGTATGCGGTAAATGCTTAAAATAGTTCCGGGCCCATAGTAAGATCATAAATGTTGTCATTATGTCCTGTCTCTAACCCATGTTATGAAGGTATTAATCAGAATAGGACAGGCCATACTATACCCCAAATTAGCCCTGAAATTTCTTAAAGCAACAGAAGTTCAATTCTCATTCATGGCCCATATTCAGTGCTGGTCAGGGGGGATCTGAATTCCATACAGTCACCTGTCAACCCAGGCTGATGACTCTTTGTCCACTTTGAAACAGCATAATCTAGAGCATCTGGCTTCTTCAGTCACCTAGACAAGAGTTTGCTGGAAAGTCTCACACCAGTAATGAAATACTTTGGCCTGGAAATAACAGGTCTTACTTCTGCTCACAGCTTGATGGCCAGAGTTAGTTGCATGCCTGCACCTCCTTGTCCAGGGCACCCTTATGAATATTCATTGAGCACATTGGTTGACATCATTGCTTCAGTGAATAAACTCCCTATGTTAACTGTGTTTAGCTCTATTTATGATCTCTTAAGAATCATGTCCTATTCATCTTTATATCTTCTACAAGGCCTAAATGCTGTTCACAGAGGGTGCCCGATAAGCATTCATGAAAGAAAGAAGAGAGGAAGGAGTCATGCTAAATCTTTGAGAACTCAGCAACTGAAGGAAGCTCTGTGCAATAGTCAGAAAATTAAAAAATAGAACAAAATAACAGCAAGAGAAAGACCCTGGGCCTTACTGAAGCATTGACTGGTTTTATAAAATGGGTTCACCTTACCTAAACAGAAAACTCAGAGAGTGAGTATTGTTAACCGTCATTTGATGTGCTTGACTCAGATGAGAAGAGCAATGATATTTTTTTTCTGTAGTTGAAGCTAAAGCTTCTCCTCTGAATATTCATAAATTTCAGATTAATGTATAATTTTTCTTTCTGTTCTTGTTCAATTTCACTTAAGATTCTTTTGTTCCATAAATGGATTACCCTTCAAAACCTAAAACGGTCTCATACAAAAAGCCTGAATTAGACATTATTTTTACTCTTCCCTTCTTACTTCTGTAAGAGAAAATAAGCAGAGACATGGAGTTGGGAAGAATTAAGTAGGAATTGAAATACTGGTCTGATATCCATCTCAGATATGTTAGCTGAGTTAGACATCTCCTTACTCAAAAACTAAAACCTGTTCAAAGTTAGAACCTAATCAAGATAAAACTATTTAGAATCTAGAATTTCTAATTCAACCTTATTTTGTCCCCCCTTATTTGTAAACTTGGAAAACTGTCATATTGTTACTGGAACACCTATTATCCAATAGGGAGTAGATAGAGGGAAAAAGGAAATTGAGTTATAAATCCTACTCTGTATAGATATGGTACATAAAGGCAGTTCAGCATATTGGTAGAAACAAAGCTTTTGATCTAAATTATCTGGGTTCGTATACCAATGTTTGTGCTTATTAGCCATGTTACCTTATGCAGCTTGCCTAACCTCTTTCTGCCTCAGTGTATCTATCTCTGAAATAGGGGAAACAGAAGTGCTTACCTCAGGGCTTAGTGATGGCTAAGTGAGTTATTATATGTAAAGTACTTATTTGAGTTTCTGGTACACGGTGATCAATACGTGTTTGCTATGATTACTGGATGCTTAACCATGTGGTTTACCCAGATTATCACATTTTATCCCAGATCTTGGAGGCTGGGCATTTGACTCAAGGTCATATAGCTAAGAAGATGTAGCTGGCAAAATGAATACCCAACATCACTTCCAAAGCCTTGGCTCTTTATGGTCTGCCAGGGACCTTGGTGCTAATGAGAAGGACAATAAGGAAGTCAGGAGTATTGGCTTCTGGGACCTTGATTATCTTTGTTTTATAATAAACCTTTTTTTTTTTTTTTTTTTTTTTTTTTTGCGGTACGCGGGCCTCTCACTGTTGTGGCCTCTCCTGTTGCGGAACACAGGCTCCGGACGCGCAGGCTCAGCGGCCATGGCTCATGGGCTCAGCCGCTCTGCGGCATGTGGGATCTTCCCGAACCGGGACACGAACCCGTGTCCCCTGCATCGGCAGGCGGACTGTCAACCACTGCGCCACCAGGGAAGCCCATAAACCTTATTTTTAGAGTAGATTTAGGTTCATAGCAAAATTGAAGGGAATGTACAGAGAGTTCCCGTAGCTCCTTTACCCCCATGCATGTACAACTTTCCCTTCTATCAACATACTCCACCAGAGTAGTAGATGAACCTGCACTGATACATCCTTATCACCCAAAGCCCATAGTATACATTATGATTCACTCTAGATAGTGTACATTCTATGGATTTGGACAAATGTCTAATGACAGGTATCCATCATTATGGTATCATACAGAGTATTTTCACTGCCCTAAAAGTCCTCCGTGTTCTACCTATTCATCTCCCACCCCCAGCAACTGCTGACAACCACTCATCTTTTTATTGTCTTTTTTTTTACTGTCTAGTTTTGTCTTTTCCAGAATGTCGTATAGTTGGAATCATATACAGTAGTAGCCTTTTCAAGTTGGTTTATTTCACTTAGTAATATGCATTTTAATTTCTTTCATGTCTTTCTGTGGCATAAAATAACTCATTTCCTTTTAGCACTGAAAACATTCCTTTGTCTAAATATATCAGTCTATTTATCCATTCATCTATTGAAGGACATCTTGGTTGCTTCCAAATCTGGGCAACCATGAATAAAGCTGATATAAACATTCATGTGCAGGTTTATGTGCAGGTGGACATAAGTTTTCAATTCACTGGATTGTATGGTAAAAGTATGTTTAGTTTTGTAAGTAACCTCAAAACTGTCTTCCAAAATGACTGTTCCAATTTGCATTCCCACCAGCAATGAATGTGAGTTTCTTTTGTTCCACATCCTTGCCAGTATTTGGTGTGTCAGTGTTTTAGATTTTGACCGTTCTAATTGATGTGTAGTAGTATCTCATTTTTGTTTTCATTAATAATTCCCTAATGACATATGATATCAGACATCTTTTCATATGCCTGTTTGCCTTTCACTATTTTAAAATTCTACTTCCCAACATTTGTGGAGACTGTTCTTTTGTGGGACAGTGAAAATTTTTGTGACTTACTGGCATTTATTTTTCTTTCGTGACAGTACTCACGAAAATTTTCTTGGGGAAACATCCCTTCTCAACTCTCGGACGCCAGGTGTCAGATGGAGTTGATTACATCTCTTCCCTTATTCTGGGAGGGAGCAAAAAAGTGAAGCCTGGCCAATCTGAGGATTGGATCCTCTGATCACAGTAATGGCTTCAGGAATAGGCACTTGACTCTTGCAGTCAATGACGTATGATGAAACTTATATTCATGTTGTCAGGAAAGCAGGTTCTCTTTTATGCTGAACTTGAACTGGGAGAATATAAGTTTAAAGCTGCCGCAGTTAACTTGCCAGCAAGAGGTGAGAGGGAGAAAATACTGGGAGCTATTTATTCCAGCTGTGGCATCTGACAAGTTTATCGAATAGTTTATGGTACCTTGACTCTCATTATTGCCTTGATTCTTAATGTTTTGTTTACAACCTATCTTCCCATCCAAGTATACTTCCCAAACCAGTGAACTATACAAGATTTAACCAATCAATTTATTTTCTATTTAGGTAGCCAGTCTGTTACTATGATGTATAACTAAAGACATCTGCTGAAACACGTGTGAAATATCACATTTCAGCTTGTCTCTATTTTAGAGAACTAGTCTCAGAAGAAATCTGACAGTTGCCATAGTTGCTGAATAGAAAAATACTCACTGTGGAGCTCTTGACCAAAAACAATGGACTCCAATTTTTGCGTTACTATAGAGATAGTTTTTTGCATTCAGACTTTGATTTTATTCCAGTTGTCCAACTGGTGAGGTTGTTTTAAAAGTGATAAGCCCTGAAGGAGATAGCTAATGAGTGTTTTATTAGTAGAGTACTAGACAAAAGTAAGCATCCTTGCTAATGCCATAGTTCTTGAGACTGAAAAAAGTGTCCTTAGTTTAGCACTTTATTAGCATAAACTCTTGCAGAGACATTCTGTCTGGACAGTTTCCTCCAGGTTATTCTCTTGGCTAAGAGGCAGCAAGCCTGGCTGGGGATGGAGGAGACAGTTCTCATTTCGTTAGGTATTTATGCAGTGGTTATCATGGTAGCAGCCAACTCATTACAAAACAGGGCATATCAAATTATTCTGAGTCATTGAGGTTCCAGTGACAAGATACTCCAGGGAGAAACTGGGAATAGGAAAAGAACTTTTAGATGAAAGCATTTATTGTTACTCTGAGGAAGAGGGAAGCCAAGAAGCCCCTTTTCATTTTCCCCAAAGCCCAACCTGTACCCTATCTGAGCTCCCCAAAGATTCCATATTCTGCTACCAGGTGAGTTGAAAGAAAAATGAGCTTCTTTTTCATTAATAGTAAATAGTGTGCCAAGTGTATGGGATACTCATCAGGGAATGAAGTGTTGAAATAGTGATCATGGTGATACTGTATAAAAGGATTTTACCAACCTGTCCATGTGGACCCAGAATTCCACAGATTCTAAGGACACAAATTCACCATTTCCATTGTAACTGCCTTTTAGTTAAAGAAAATCGCATGGCTTTTACCAATAGTTCATGCCAAAGCCATTTGTGAGTGGTGATTCAGTCAGATTGATAAGGATATGTAGCATTTATCTCCTCAAATTGGCCCCTTTTCTTTCATATATCAAGTTAGTGATTCTCAACACTAGTCACCCATTAGCATTGGTTTGCAACCAGGACATCGGTATTGTTTTAAAAGCTCCCCATGGGATACTAGTAGCATCTAACATTGAGCACTACTAGTCTATAGGCACTCTACCTATAGCACTAGTCCATAATATTAAACATTTACTGTTAGTTTTACTAATCGATTTTCAGAGTTATCAGTGCAATCATTATACTGTGGGCAACTTCTTACAACTATGATTTATGCTTCAATTCAAGATCAAGATATCTTATCACTCACTGGCTGATCTCAGTGAGACATGTAAGCCACATGACAGATTCATGATCATGCATGTCCTTATTCTGAAACTATACTTGTAATATATACACTGAGAGGTAAGCTGCCATGGAAGCTTTATAGCTTACAGTCTGCAGAATGCTTAAGTCTGAATGTTATTGGTAACAAAATTCTCTTAATTAAAGGAAGCATTAAGATATATATATTCTTAAAATAGTAAACCTGTCCAAATATGAGAGCTTGCTTCATAAGTCAGAACTAGGGGAGCAAAAACAAATTTGGAAGTGGGAACATAATGAAGACCTAGACATGAATATAATTCCAGCAAGGAACCATGAGACTGTAACCCATTTACCATTTATGAGGAACTGTCAGGTAGATCAGACTGTAAATTTAGAAACTTAGTTTAAAAAGCACAAAGTGTTGTGTGGGCAAAAATGCATTGAAGAGTTTTTAAAGTATATTAGTTAAAGCAATCTACTTGTTACAAATATTGTCTTGGCCTAGAGACACTTAGAATTGTGCATTTGTGTTCTAAGGTACTACAGCCTAAGCGTGATAAAAAGAGATCAGGTGTTGGACTTCCCTGGTGGTGCAGTGGTTAAGAATCTGCCTGCCAATGCAGGAGACATGGGTTCGAGCCCTGTCCAGGAAGATCCCACATGCCGTGGAGCAACGAAGCCCGTGTGCCACAACTACTGAGCCTGTGTGCCTAGAGCCCGCGAGCCACAACTACTGAGCCCACGTGCTGCAACTACTGAAGCCTACGTGCGGCAATAAGAGAAACCACCACAGTGAGAAGCCTGCGCACTGCAACGAAGAGTAGCCCCGCTCACTGCAACTAGAGAAACCACGCACACAGTAATAAAGACCCGCCGCAGCAAAAAGTAAATAAATAAATTTATTTTAGAAAAAGAGATCAGGTGTAATTATAGGCCTGTGACCTTAGTCATTTTCAAGCCCAAATCTTCATAAAATGTAGGTATGTCTTCTGTAACATTGAAAAACTAGCTAACCAACCTCTGAATAGAAAAGAGGAGGAAGAAGAACTCTAAATGTAAGACCTCACTGTGACCTTATAAAGCCCAGTCAGGTGGGACAAATAAGGAATTCTGTGCAATATATATGGATCAGGAGCCTACAAGGTTCCTTGCACATAACCGGATGTCATAATATTGATGTACTCAACTCGAGGAAGCCCCCCAACATTGTCACATCTGGTGCAGCTTATTTCTTTACCAATATCCAGCCAGACTTATACACATAATTAATTGCCTCTCATATTTGCATATTTATGATGTTCTGTAATTGTAAATTATTTTATGTGAATGTGGTCCCAATTTCCAATTAAATGCTAAGCACCACAGGAGCAGAAATGGTACACTCTCTTGTTCTAATTACTCTCCTTTCCTCTTCTCCAAATAATTGGCATCTGTAATTGTGATTGACTTGCCTTTTAATTCTGTTTATGGTTATTTCTTATGAGCAGATATTTTTTGTGCAGACACTCCTATTGACTTTTAGTCCCTTGTGATTTCTTCCATTACTTTTAGGCTTAGGCAACATTTTTCCTTCCTGAGATCACATAAAATATTCACCCATATTTTGTGCTGTTCTAATTGACTGATTGATTGCATTTTGCTGTTCCTCTTTCTCCTTCTTTATTCTCCTGCTCTCCTCATTATAATTTCTAATGCTGGTTTGCATTTACTAAAACCTCACTCTTTGCCAGGTATGGCCCTAAGCATTTTGTGTCTTGTATAGTCTGCTCACCAACCCTGTAGGTTGATACTAGTATTGTTCTAATAAAGGTTAAACTTTGCTCAAGGTCATGAAGTAATCAATCATATGTTTTCCAACCCAAAGCCTTTGCTCATAACTGTTATGCTATCTTTTATTTGGTTTTTTTTTTTTTTTTTTTACTGTTGTCGATTGAATTATCTTGAAACCTGGACTGATAGCTCATTTAAAAGATACTGAATTGCTTTATCCCACGTCTCTAAAATAGTATCCTAACATCCCGACACATGGTGTAGTTGTGAGGATTCCCTGAGGCAGTACACATACAGCACAGAACACAGCTTCATTCACAGAACAAATGTAACTGCCTTTGTCCCTTCACATTGGTCCTGTGGAGTTACTTTAGATGGTAAGAAACTTGGCATCATGTCTTTCAAGTTACTTGTGTTATTTCCCTTTCAACTGGTCTACAATCCTCATTTCCTATCCTCCAACAGAGCACACACATATAGGCCCCAAAATATACTAAGTCAGCAAATTGTTGGCTGATAGAGTTTTAAAAGTTTTTTTGAACACAAATGCTTCCTATTTTACCTTGACACCACTAGAAAAAATGATTCTTCAGCTAGGAAGAACAGCCTACGTCACAGCTCACTCAGTGACAATTCCTTGCATTATTTCTCTTTTTGTTGACATGTTATTAGTGCTGCTATGGAACAAGAGTTTTCAAAATCTCCATGATTCGGAGAATTGGACAAATTACCCTGTTGCAGGTCTTGGCATAGTTCCACTGAAGGGCATGTGTCTGTCTTCATGTGTCAAAAAAAAAAAAATCCTCTTCAGCCAGGCTTGGAAACTTTCACCAGCTGGTTGGAGTGTGTTGCCGGGCAGTGGGGAGAGTGGGAAATGTGACCTGGCATGGAGATTGGTGCAGATCTGTGTGCTGAAGGGGAACAGCAGGGGAATGTAGTGAATCATTTTATGAGGACGAGGTTAGCTGTGTTTGTGCCAGTTCTGGAGACCATACTGTCAGGAGTGCTACAGACAGCAGCCTCTGAATTGAGAATTCTAATTAAGGTTAAGAAATGAACAGGACACTGACAGATTGTCAGCACACAAGCCTGGTGACCAGACCACAAAACCACCGGAGGCTCCCACTGTCTTTGCCCTTTGATAGACAATAAATGCATCACATTTTTAATTCCTGCAGTTTTAGGGTAAAGTTAACCAGCACGGGCATTCAGCCTAGTAGTGGCTACATAAGTTAAAAATTCTGTTCTTGAGTATATAGTTCCAGTGTGTTTATACACTCACTTTGTTCCTTGCCCCAGTGCCTATGGAGTAGCAGGATTTTTTTTCACTTTATAAAAACAGCAAAAATGATTTAAATTGCAAGATGAATATATGCAATGCAGCATTTTAGAGAGGAATAAAAAGATGTTGGAAAGTGATTGGACATGTCTGCTCAGAATTCTTGGGAGGTTATAATATGGAGATTTCAATGAACTCGTGTGTTTTTCCTTCCTATACATCTCATTTCAGTGGCCATCCCATGCAACCATGAGATTGTCTCTTTGAAGAGAAACTAAGAAACTCCCTATAGCCATAGATTGTTGTTTCTTCCCTCCCCATCCCAAACACCAAACATTTTTTTCTGACTTCTTAGTCAGTTCTTTCAGTAATTTCTTTCTGGGCTTCCCTCGTGGCGCAGTGGTTGAGAGTCCGCCTGCCGGTGCAGGGGACGCGGGTTCCTGCCCCGGTCCGGGAAGATCCCACGTGCCGCAGAGCGGCTGGGCCCGTGAGCCATGGCCGCTGAGCCTGCGCGTCCGGAGCCTGTGCTCTGCAGCAGGAGAGGCCACAACAGTGAGAGGCCCGCGTACCACAAAAATAAATAAAGAAATAAAATAATTTCTTTCTTGCTAGATCCTTAAACAGAAGTGAAAATTATTAATTGTGCCTGCATGTTTACTTTACTAGAAGAATTATAATTATACCTTTTTCAATGAAATAGAAAACTGAAGATTCAGCTTTTTTATAAGCCTGTTCCTTATAATAAAGATGAACTCAAGGATGAGGTGTTGGATTCAGGAATTCCTAGAATACAAGCAACCATGAACAAAATTATTGAGCGCTCCATTCGAAAGAAGCCAAAATACCTAAGTTCTTCTTTTTGCCTATTAGTGATTACCAACCCTAACAAAGGTATCTGGGCCTTTTAAAATTCCAGTCAATTTATCAATCAATCAATCAGTATTATCTCCTTTTGTCTAAGGAAAACCAGTGAAACTAAGGTGAAAAATTAAAAGAAAAAGTCAACATATTTTACAGTAGAATACAGTACATGACCACAGTGGTTCTGAGCTGAGCAATATTCAGTAGGGTAGTGGGATAATTACTTTCCTTTACTGAGTACTGTTTCTCTTTATGTAGCTTAAAATGTTATGATCTGATGTTGAGGTGAGGATAGAGGCCAATTTTCTTTGTAAGTGTAGCTTTACTGATGGAATAGTCCAAACATGTTATGAAGTTCCCTTCTCTACAAAACATAAACTAATAATGTCACTAGATGCATTGAAGACAGCCATAACCTATTGAGATTACGTATTAGCGGAACTTGAAAGCTATGACAGACCATGTAATGAATTTATGTGTCTCTCTGTCATACAACTTGACTATATGGTCAAATAAATTCTCTACACCTTTTCTACTCTCTTCCATCTCTTATCTTCCATCCCTCTTTTTATTCCTTCTTTTCTTTTTTCTTTCCTTTCTTCCTTCCTTAATATGGAATGTTTGTCAACAGGACCAGCTTCATGGGTGTGCAGTCTGTGTCCAAGCTGAGAAGGGGCTGGTACTTGTTTTAATGCACTGCTGTCACTCTCTGGAAATTATTAATGCTTTTTAAACAAGGTACTGTGCAATTGCATTCTGTCATGGGCCCAGCAAATTCTGTAGCTATTTCTGCTTACCAAATCAAGTCTGAGCCATTTTATTGACAAACAGTTGTTTGCTTGATAGCCATTCCTTTTCTCCCTCTCCATCCCTCTCTGAAACACTTTAGAACTTGTCCCTTTCCAGCTAGGTCGAGTGGGGTCCCAGCTGACTGCAGTCAGTCCCCCTTTAACTCATTTGGCACATGGGACCTGAGGAAATCCTTAATATACCTTTTTCATCACTTTCATACTCAAAAAATCTCAACAATATTGTGTTTAAATTTTGCCTAATCTGCAAACAGTAATCTGTTCGTACCTTCTGACTAATCCTTTCTTAATTCCTGCTGCTCCATCAAGTTTTCTCATTAATTTGTGTAGCATTATCAATTCACTAAAACGTGTGTATGTTATAAAATGTCTTACATGTTTTAGCATCTTTGGGAAATCAGTTTATTCATTCAATTCTTCAACTATTTAACAAATATTTACTAAACATGCAGTCTTTGACAAGCACTATGCTAGAAATAGCAATGAAATGAAGAATAAAACATCCTTGACTCCATCCTCATGTAATTCACAGTTTAGAATAGGATAGAGATATTTAATAAGTAATTACCTTCTTGTTAAAGAAATCTTGAAGAAAGATAATTAGGAATTATGGAAGAGAATTAAAGGGAACATAATTTGCCTTCTGTCCTTTGACGATTAAAACCTCATACATAGTTCAAAATCCAGATAAATGGCCATTCTAACATGTAGCTTCTTGTTACTTATCTCCCTTGCTTACAGTATTTACAGTCTACTTATCGAGTTCAACTCTTTTTCATTAATATTTTGTTTCTTGTTTCCCCAATTATACTGTGGTCTAGACTATGCCTCATATGCTTGTCCTTCAAGACTCAGTTCAGCTATTACCTTATCTAGAACCCTTGCCTAACTGTCCTTAGAAGCCTGAATACTATATATATATATATATATATATATGTGCATTAATTCTATTAGAGACCATTTTTTATCTCATTCTCAGTACTAACATAGCACTAGACCCAACAGCTCTGAATGAATGAAGAGATGCTCAACAGCTTCTACATGGATGAAAAAATGATTAGTTCTATTAAGTCTGCTAATCTCATGAATTTAAAAGTTCAGGAATATTCCAAATTATGATTGCAGAATCCTGATATTACAGGGATCTATTACTATAATGTACAAACAAAGAGTCAGAATATTCACATAAGTACAAAACCTCATTCCTGGCTGAATATTCAACAATATTTCCTAGAGACAAGGTAGATTTCAATGATGATTGGTGCATAATGCATTTTTCTTTTTCAGTACCAGATCCCTGTTCTAGAGTACCTCTGCTAATGCCCACTTTTAAAAAAATATGTATGTATTTTATTTATTTATTTTGGCTGCGCCAGGTCTAAGTTGCTGCACTCAGATCTTCGATGTGGCATACGGACTTCTTAGTTGCAGCATGCGAACTCTTAGTTGCGGCATGCATGTGGGATTTAGTTCCCGGACCAGGGATCAAACCTGGGCCGCCTGCAGTGGAAGCGCAGAGTCTTACCCGCTGGACCACCAGGGAAGTCCCTGCTAATGCCCCTTTGGTTGGTGGTTGCATTTAAGATCACAGCTCCCTGTAAGTAAAGATATAAAAATTAAAAGTATCCTCCATATTTGAAAGCTAGGTAATTCAGTGTCTTTATAGGGCTTGAGATACTTAGGGTTCTGATCCTGCCCTACCTGGGTTGGCCTTATATACCATGGAGTATCAAAGAAAAAGGAGACAAAACCCTAAATGCCCAATCAGCCTCAGAATTTTTCCTCCTTCCTCTTTGGTTTGAGAGTTGCCATGATAAAGAGAGGAGGGCAGATCAGAGACAAGTTATTGGGAATTAAATGTTTTTTAGAGACTTTCCCTCACCACGCCAACCTTTGATTTGGCAATTACCTGCCACCCATAGCATGTTAGATACACATGGTTGATAAATATGGCTCCTGGGACTGTGGTGTAGAGAGAAGGTTCCCGATTTCCTTAAAATTAAGTAGATATGCAGTAATTTTTTTCATTGGTAGAGACTAGCAATTATCTACATAAAATTTATTTTGTATCCTTTTCTTTTTATATCTGAAAATAGAAATAATGTTGATGGTTTTTGCTTGTCAGTGAGGAGAAGAACTCTTAGCTAAGATATACTAGCTATCTTTAAATATTTAAGGGCTGCCACAAGGAACAGTTATTTGACTTATACAATTTGACCTCAAAAGGGAAAACTGAGATCAATGGATAGGAAAAACAGGAAACTAGATTTTAGTTTAAAAAATGGCATTTTAGTAGTCAAGCCCATAAAAATGGAATGTAGCTGATTGACAGAGTAGTGAGTTGCCCCATACTTAAAGTTGTCAAAGATTGGTTATGTGAACTTTTAATTGTGTTAGATGAATACCCTTTGGGAAAGACATGTATTTTTACCATTTGCTAACATTCCCACACACCCTGATACATAATGGTTTCTGTACAATTTCTCCAGCTAGTGAGGTAATTGTTTCTGTGAGCATGCCAAGCAGAATGGTGCTCTAGATCATTCCTGAGCTAGTTAATACTAGACCTGGAGCAAGATAGGTTTGTCTTAGTACAGATTACATGTAATGGTTTGGAAAACACTGACAGAGTAAGCACTCAATACATGTTAACCATTATTACTATTGTGGTTTTTTGTTGTTGTTGTTGTTGTTATTTTGAGGGAAGACATTGCTTCCCAAAGGTCTCACTCTCTAGTTCCTCAGCTGGGTCTGCTGCTGCCACTGAGGACAAGTCAGTGTCTTTCTAGCCCCCAAACTGACACCTGGATGTAGGAATGAGGTGGAATGATGTAAAACAAGGGAGATTGGTTAAAAGTACACTCTATGGTTTATGTGTGTTTTTATGTCGCATTTATGTTTCTTCTGATAGTGAGATAGGTTAGGAATTATCATCCTATTTTGATATGAGAAAACTAAGAGTCAGAGTGGTTTTGTGGAATTTACAAGGTGACTCATAACCAATAGTGCAAGGTTTTAAAGTCCTTGTACTTAGTTGGTGAATCCAGGGCTTGTTCTAAAATTTAACAGTCTGTGTAGCAAGAAGACAAACCATATTGTACCATCTTTAGTTGGAGTAAATGCCTTAATTGCTTAATGCAGATACAAAGCAATCCTTGCTGGGTGAAGGCTCTGAGACCAATTCCAACATCTCCACACATCCATTCAATTCTGTGACACCAGCTGGTGTCCTACAGTTTAGCTCAATTCTGACACTGTCTACCTCAGGGTATAGCATTAGATTCCACAGGTTAAGGGCTCAGCCCTACAACACTGCCCTCCCCCTCCCCCATTCAGACACCAATTGAAAGTCCAGATTGTCACCTGTGCCTCTGACCAACCAGCTATAGATTGGTTCCAACAACCTCCTCCTTGGGTTTCGTTAATTTGCTAGAGCAACTCACAGAACACAGAGAAACATTTTACTTACTAGATCACCAGTTTATTGTAAAAGGATATAACTCAGGAAGAACCAGATAGAAGAGATGTATAAGGCAAAGTATGTGAGAAGGGGCGTGGAGCTTCAGTGCTTTTCCAGCGCGCCACTCTGCCCCAGCCTTCATGTGCTCACCAACCCAGAAGCTCTCTGAACCTTGTCCTTTTGGGTTTTTATGGAGACTTCATTACATAGTCATGATACAGCAAATCAGTGGGCACTGGTGATTAAATCAACTTCCATCCCCTCTCCCCTCTTCAAAGTCAGGAGGATGAAATTGAAATTTCCAGCCCTCTAATCATGTGGTTTGTTCTCCTGGCAACCAGCCGCCATCCTTAGGTGCAGTCCCCAAATAACCTCATTAACATAACAAAAGACACCTTTATTGCGCGCACCATTCGGGAAATGCCAAGGTTTTAGGGTTTCCAGAAATGGGGACGAAGACCAACTGTATATGTCTTTTTTGTAAATCACAATATCATAGTAGGTAATAATTTCAACTTGAGAACAAGGATAATTTTGTTGATAACTGAATACAGTTTGACTCCTGAGTAGTGAGAATGAGACTACAGCTTTTGCTTTTTGTTGTAAATAATGATGCTAAACCTACCTCATGGGAGCCACTACTTTAAAATAATGAGGTTGAGACTTGATGGCTTATACCAATTAAAAAATAGCTTGAATTCTAAATACCACACACTTAAATGATGGTTACTTGTTTTCTATACTAAGGAAGAATCCAAGGATTATTTTAATATCGGGAGAACTATATTTTTATTAATGGACTTGGAAGCTAAATACATTTTTCTCTTCATTTATAAAGAAATGTTACCAAAGTGGCTAATGCTTTAGGCTGCATATTATCAGTTTTTTTTAGCCTTCTCTCTCTTCTCTGTGAAGAGTTTCCAGTAAGTTGATCAGTGTCAAAGGAGAGATCTCATATCTTGAAGCTTTTCTTTTTAGAGGCCATTTAATTAGTTCCTGTCACACCTTCTTTAGACAATTTTTTTTATTTCTATCAGTTTCATGATCTCAATGCCCTTTCTAACTCTTATCACATACTCACCCAAAGTGAGACACCAGGAGAGGCAACAGTATGGAATGGTTTATGCATAGAGATTTTGGAACTCCTGCTTCCCCTCTTTTATTCATTTATTTATTCAACACTTATTTTCTGATCACCTATAATGGGCCAGACACTGGATGTATAGAGATCAATAAAAATCCACCATTCCTCTTCTCATGGAACAGATAATCTAAAATGAATAAAGACAAAATTATACAGATAAATATTAACATTTGGAAACGTGCTACAAATGAAAACTACAGGATGCTGCTAGAATAGGTCAAGTTCTTACTTTCCCCACCTTAGTCCCATCATTTATACAAGGAAGACATTGATACTTACCTCATTGCAGAGACAGTTAAATGACACAAAGTAGATGAATGCTTAGTACAGTGTCACAAATGTGCCTTATCTTTAATCAATACTATTGTTATTCATAAATTTAAAAAGCAGTTTCTCTTCTTCACCAAAAAGCTGGTGATTCTCTTTTTAGGTAAATGTTAAATTTATCAATAAGTATTCATTGGTAATCATTTGATTAATTGATAATCATGGTTCATTGCAGTCTTTCAAACTGACATTCATTAGCCATATTTCTTTCTTACGTGTCTCTTCCATTATCTCAAAGTTTTGCTTTCCCTCCAACACCCTCATTTCATAAAAATAGCAGTCAATAAATTAAGCTTTTTGAAAGTTCCTTTTGTGATTTCTGAAATAATGGACTTTATACACTAATACTTTTATTATTTCAAGCACAATTGTTTTTATGGGAAACGCTCCCTGTAGTATATGTGTACTAATGAGTTTTCAAGTGTATTTTCCACTTTTCCTGACAACCTACCAGTATGGTGTTTAGAGAGCAAAGAGGAAGCTTCAGATCTGCTGGGATCAGTGGTTCTCATTCTTATGATGCAGTGAAATATAGTGCAGTTCCTTTCAATTGTTTCTATTTCATTTTGGTTGTGTAAGTATTATTTATTTTATTTTATGAGTAGTTTTTGTCTTGATAGTCAACTTTTAAAGTAAAAATTTGTTTCATATGTAATCGGAATCAGCTAAGAAAGCCCTGATTATTCTATTCATTCAGTGAAGCCTAGTGGATAAGATCTGCTCCTGGGTTAGGCAAGATTCTCCACTGACTTGGAGGTAAGCATGTAACATACCCTCTCCGAGTGTCAGTTTCCTCATCCCTCACGGGGAATGGAGATGGGAATAGCAACTACCTTGCAGCATTGTCATGAGAAATGTGTCAGTGAATACATGGAGAATACTTGCCTAGGTCCTGGTACATGGTAAGCACTCAGTGCACATTTGCTATTACTGTTGTGTATTCCAGAAATATTTATGAAGCACCTATATTTGCCAAGTCCTGTGCTAAGTGTAAGGATTCAGTATGTTAAACTTTTTTTTTCAATGTCTATTTCTACTCTTGAGCCACTGGCCTTCTCCAGCCTGGTTTGTTTTCTTCTTAAAAATGAAATAAAATGAAACCCAGTCAATCATAGGAAATGGTCAGGCTTGCTTGGAGAAAGTAATGCATCTTGCTCTTCTACAAAAGTTCAAACCGTTCAATACATTATTTCATCTTTCCTTGAAATTTCTACCTCTCTCCCTAATCACTATCGTGCTTTCTTCCCTTTTAAATTTTATTTTGTTCTTTCCAACTTGTTATCCCTGCAGTGAAGGGTACTGGAAAGAAATTGACCTTTGAAGGCTGACAGCCCTACGATTGAATCTAGGATCTGCCTTTCACTAGTTGTATGACCTGGAACGAGGCACAGTCTCTGAGCCTAAGCCTTGTTCTTTCTATATTGAGCAGGTTGGCTAATTGGTTATTTTGAGGATCAGTAATAATGATAGGTGCTCAATAAATAGTGTTTATTGTTAATTCAGGTAATTTACTGTCTAAATTATATAAATTGTCAATCATATTCTGCCTTGCCATTTTATTAAATCTCTTTGTGTGTGTATATTGATTTGGATTTTAAATTTCTGTTATGGCAGGTAAGTTCTTCAAGACTAGAATGATTTGGGGTAAACGCATGGTATAATTCAGGCCGATGTGAGTCACCCTCTATGAATTAAACAAAACTTAAAAACGATTACATCTTTCAAAATTCATTTTATTTTTTAAAGGAAAACAAACATTTTAGTCCTAACATCTAAACACTGTAGGAGGAAAAGTATACTCATTTAACTTTTTTCTCACTGAAGTCTAAATGATAAGGGGGAAAGAAAATAAAAAATGAGAGGAAGATTTATCCTCCAACTGCCCACTAGCCATGGGCTAGGCAGATTGCTCAGTGGTAAATCCTTGTTTAATTGTTTGTATAAATCATATGTCAGTATCTTTCATTATAAGTCTAATGACTGGCCAGCTATCTGCCAGGCGTCATGGATACTCTGGTGATATGAGGATGATTGAGACATATTTTGTGTTTGTAAATGGACAAATGGAGGAAAAGAATAGAAATTTTACACCACAAAAATCATCTTACAATGAAATATTTGAGGAGCTCTTCAGTGCCATGATAGCACAATGTCTGTCTCTCTCAAGTTCATAAAGTCAAATCGTCCACTCATTCATTTCTTCCTCATTTCTTCCCTGCTTGGAATGCAGAAGAAATGGGTAAAATAAAAGCATTTTTGTAATGGGCTTTGTTCAGTGTTTTAGCCATGAACATTTATCTTTTATACATAAATTCATATTAGAATTACATTAAAATAGTACATAGTAATTTTAAAAGCTGATGTTAAAATGGTTTCCTTAATATAATTTATTTTATAGAAGGCCAGGTGTATATTCCTGGCATTGTACCAAGTAACTAGTTCCTATGATTATGACTATTCTCACCCTGAGTAGCTACCAATTATTGAGTACTTATTATATGTCAGGTCCTGGCATAACCGTTTCATATATATTGCCTTATTTAAGCATCTCTTCTACCCTATAAAGTAGATGTCATTGTCCTTATTTTACCTGTGAAGATACTGAGGCACAGAATGCCTAAGTAATTTTCCAAAGTCACAAAGCTAGAAAATAGTTGAGTTGGCATTTGAACCCAGACTTTTACACTTCACATTTATCAAATTCTAAAATCCTTGGCCCTGAATGCTGCTATACAGCCTTTAATGAATGTGCTTATAAATTGTTCACAGTGTTTGAGTTGTTTGTAAACTCAGTTTTTAAAGATGATACATGTGCATTATAATTGACTTTTGGTTGTTCTGAGGGAAGTTTTTCTCCAAAGGGGAATGTATTTAAAGGGGAAAAGAAAATACCACAAGCATGTACATGAGTCTGATTTCACAGATGAGTTCTCTCTTCCTAGTTAGAATTAGGGCAGTTACAGATATTTATTTAAGGGCCTGATTTAAGACAATTCCTAGTGTTGTAAGTAATCATCAAAGTTACTCTGACTTCTCTGAAATTACAAAGAAGGAAAGACAATGAGGATCTTTGAAGCTAAGAATACTGTGAACTGGGGAGGTATGCACATATTAATTTTAATGTATTTGAGCTTCTTCTCATCCTTCCCCAAACACCACCCTCATCATGCTTGAGTGACTATCTCAATGCGAAATGGAGACTTCTCCGTTATCTCAGGGGCATTATATTTTTATACCAGATGTCCTGTTTGCATTCTTTATATCATGTATTCATGGTTTATTTACAAGGTAGATACATGGATTTGTGTTGGAAATGTTTTCCTTTGAAAATGCATCTCCGTAGAGAAATATTTTCATCCAGCAAATGGAAAATCATTATTTTAATATTTATATAAAAATTCCAGGCAACAGGAATTTTCAAACTTCTATTTTTGTGCTGTTCGTGGTGCATAATATATTCAGCAATGATTAAATTATATTCATTTTTCTGTGGGGATGGAGTGGAAGGGGCAATGATATGGTACTGTTACCATTTGAAGTCTAAATTTTATAAATTTCCATTACTGAACCAGTACATTTAGGTAATAAAATCACCAGCTTATACAATCCTGAATCTTATTATACTCCAGTTCCCATCATATTAAAATACTTATCCCACTTCAAAAGTATAAAGGAGGCAAAATACATGGTATTCACTTTCTGGTCATGGGGTCATGAACATAGAGTGACCAAGGCTAGTTGCCACATGGGTAGTAGAGCTCCCAAGTTTGGGTGTCATCCTGTTCAGTGCTTCTCAGACATTTTTGATTATCACCTAGTATGAAAATATGTTTCACTATAATCCAGCATATGTATGCACATACAGACATAGACAGACAGACATACACACACATGTACACACTAACTGTAATAAAAGTTTTCAGAAATAACCTTTATCCTTACTTTGCTCTGATAGTGTCTGATCTATTCCATTCCATTCCATTCTAATTCTATTCTAACTCCATTCCGTTCTGTTCTGTTGTTTCTTCTTTTATTTTTCAGTCTCATCCTGACTCATCATTAAATTGATTTCATGACCCATTAGTGGATCAGGAACTAAAATTTGGAAAACACTATGTGTAAATAGTAGGTAATTCTAAGAGGTGAGTAAAGAAGAGAATGACGTGATCACAAAAGTCTGGCCAAGTGTGTCAGATGGACAGACTGGGAGCCAGTTCTCCAATAGAGATGATACGGGTCTGAGCCAACCAATACAAATAATAATGAGTCCACATTTATTGAACAATTTCTTGTTGAATGTCCTATGAAAAGCTTAGCTTTAAGTGCATTCTATCATTTCTACCATTTAAGCCCTTAAACAGCTACTTATATATGTAATAAGTATTATTTATTATCCCCGTTTTGCAGATGTAAGAGCTGAGACTTTGAAAATATTTGTTCTCAAGTTCATATAGTTTGTATTTGGCAAAACCAGAATTTGAACACAGATTTATATGACTTAGGCCCAAGCTCTCATACATTCCGTTCCTATCTCCTTTCTTCTCAAAAATATTTTGTAGTTTACTGTGCAAAGTTCAGTACGTTTTGTTATGGATCAATAACGTGCATCCAAAGAAATGTCTGCAGTCTCTTCCAGATTTCTCAGGAGAGCGGGGGGCGTGGAATTTTTCTAACAAGAAAGATATTTCGAATTTAGAATTGTGAATTAGTCAAGTTGTCAATTCCCTTGAAAATCACAAAATAAACCTCCTGCAGGTCTATTATTATGCCGTTCTTTTGCCAAGGTGCTTGCTTTTATTTGTTTAGAAATATAATGATGTTTCACTTAAACATTTCAGAAACAGATATTTTCTCTGCAGGTCTATACTTAATGTCATCATGCAGGGTGACAGAGTAAAATGCAGAAAATAAAATAAATTGAACATGAACTAGGGTTTCTAAATTGAGCTCTGGTTGAGTGTCAGTTCTGATGGATAAGCTCTCAGCACACTCACTGAACTTGGTCATTTGCTCTTGGAAGGGGTGACATGTCCTTACAAAAGCACAAATGTTATGAGCTTTCCTTTTCTCTCTCCTTCTTCACTGTGATACTCAGGAAAGGAAATCCAATTTCTGTGTTCCATATCTTTAATGGCCCCTCCTAACAGTGTATTAAGTACTTGCTGGCACTGTGGCGAGTTGATTTTCTAGAGGAAAGGAAAGGCACTTTGGGAGTTCACCATCCTTTATAGAATAATATTCTTTAAATATGTACTTGGCAATTGCAAGACGATGAGTTTGGAGGAATGCTGAGAATGATCACTTTTAAACATTTGTTTATACTTTGCATAAGGCATTTTATGTAATTACCTAGAGGAAAGTGTCTATTCCATGCCACCCTAGGCTAAATTTCATTTTTATTCAGTAATATTTATTTGTTTATCTTTTAAAAAATAATCTCTAGCTAATATTAAACATTCCCATCAAGGCATAATTCTTCATTTCATAGGGAACTACTTTATTCAATAAAGGCTGGTTTTAGAACAAGACATTTAGATTTAAATGTAGTCTTTGGTGCCTGTTAATGGTATAACCTTGGATATGGTGTTTAAATTTTCTGAACTGAAGTGTCTTTATGTGAAACATAGGGCAATAATACTTAAAGGAAGTACTTGTGGATGTGAAGTGAGATAAATAAGGCCAAAAAGAGTTCCTGGCTCAAGGTCAGGGCTCAATAAAGATTCACTCCCTTTTCTTTCTAAACATTGTGAACTCATGTATTGAGAACTCCTGTAGTTTTAAAGTTACCTAGATAAAATTCAGTGGTAAAAAGATATTGACAGTCTACCACACCAATAAAAATATTTTATTACAGCATAGACTTGGGCACTTGTTATTATAATTGGAAGTGTTATATTTAGTAGAAGTTGGGGTCAGTTGATAGTTCTTATTGTAAAACATAATGGTTCTCAACTTATCTAAGTATTTCTGTATCAAAAACTGGGTTTTATTGGATTGTGTCCAAGTTAACTAAAAAAAATATATTTTTCAAAAGTAATTTTCACTGTGCTATACATTCTTGCTCTGCTACATGAGTCAGGATAGATGGAAACATTTAGTTAAATTATATTTTTATCTCTAGGCTGAAAGGCAGTTTATGGAGAATAATAACTAGAATGTCATTTTATTCAACATGCATTGAATTATCCATTGACTTTGAGAATACAGAAAGTATCAATAGAGTTTGCCCTCAATATAGTTCAAAGGTTTTCAGCAATGAAAAGCAGGGTGGTCGAGTGTAGTTGATTCTGTTAGATTACTGCATCCAGAATTCTGAATGTGGAATTATGATAAAAAATAATCCATGGGAGGATAAACAAATATATAAATGAATTTATGTAATTCAATTAAAACAGAAATTAATAGGGATGAAGTCCCCATTCTTCAGGGATGAGGTCAAGTTAACATGTCAACTTTTCCTCAAAGTAGTTTTCTTTCTTTTGGACACATCCACAGACTCATCTTGTACTTGTGTTATGTTCAGACAGCACTGTGGCACAGTATGTTTTTCTGGATTCTCAAAAACTATAGGACACTGTGTTCTGGCTGAATGCCGATGTGACCATGGCTTATGTGCCTAGGGAAGCTGTCATAAGTAGCAAAGCAGAGCACTGGATTTTCATGCTTCTTGGGTTTCCACCATATAAAAGACATTTTATATGAAACAGCCTTAAATCAGTTGATCCCTTAGAATCTCTGATATAGAACTGTTTAAGTTGGAGAAGGAAGAAACAATACAAAAATGTAGACTTCTATGAGTAGAAATAAATGTTAAGTAGTAGCATTTATTTATTGACTCAGTAAGTCATTCTACAGAGCACCTGCAATATGCAAAGCAGTAATATTCTCAAGTCAGTGTGCAAGGTAAACATATTTTAAGAAGGTGCAACATTACAGACAGAGGGACTGCCTCTGAATTAGTCCAGTGTGGGTTGTATCACCCCCATGCTGGAAAAGGTCACCATTTCTTTGGTTGAATACAAGGTGAAGTCAGTGGCTTGTCCTGGGGTGCCAAGAGGTAGGGGAAAATACACATGAGTAAAGACTAGAATCATGCTCAGAACTGTAAGATGCTCACATTAAGGTCCCAAAAGTTGAGGTGGGAAAGCAGCAGAGTCTCCTCCCTCTCTTTTTTCCACTTACCCTTGGTTATTCACCTAACGAGTAGAATGGTGTGTTGAAGAATCTGCCATATATAAATCCTTTCATTTTGCTCTCTTACTTTCTGTCTCTTCCTCTTTTCTTTTTCTTTCTTTCCTCTTTGAGTCTCTTGCTCATATATATTACATATATATATATATATATATATATATATGTAATTCAATTAGAACAAATTAATAGGCTGCATAGCAAGCAATTTACAAATAGATATAAATAAATAAGATTAAATCAATAGTTAACATGCACAAAGGAATCTGAATGGGAGCAAGGCATGCAAATGATATATATAAAATTGTATGACCCCAGATCATTAAGGGTCTTGAAATATACACATGCTTTATGAATTGACATTTGAGAGAGATTACTGTGGCTCTCCTTCTTAGAGTCAAGGGTTTTCCAGACATGGCCCACTGTTTGGACTGAAGTCACAGGGTAGGGTCCAGCAAAGTACATTCAAGGAACAAGTAAACACCTTTCACCTAAAGGGGTTTTGTTAGTGTGTAATGCAGGTTATGACTAGAAGGATAAGTTGGCATTAGTTATGGTGTAGAATTTATAAAACTAAAGAAAATATAGGCAAAACCGCAGTAGGTATGTAGCTGATTAATTTTTTAATGAAATTAACCATAAAACTAATATTTTAGAGAAAAAAACATGTTCAATAAATAATAAATTCTATTGCTATTGTCAAAATCACTAAATGATAATGGAGTAATTGTAAAGTAAAAATAAAATACTACAGTATTTTAATTAACCTAATTAAATTTTCAGTGGTTAAAACCTAGTGTTTCAAGTGAGTATAAGCTCTGAAGAAATTAGCATATTAACTTAAGATAATTATAATCATAGCACTTCAACTGTTATTAATTCAAGGGTTAGAGAAAATATATTATTGAAGAAAGTAATAATTTGATAAAATGAATAATCAAAATTAAACTTTGAAGTCTTCTAAATTTTTTTTAAATTTTGGTAAATTACTAATCAGAGATTTATAATTCATCTCTGAGATATATTTCCAGAAACAACTTTGAGCAGCATTTCAAATAATTCTGAGTGCATTAAGCAATTTTAGGACTTTGCTTTTTAGTCAGTGTGCAAGCCAGGTATAATGTTTCTACTTTGGTATTCAAAACTTTCCAAGGATTTTGTATTATTTTCAGTCAGAGGACATCCATAATCTAACACATTAGGCCAGTTCCTGTGAGAGATAAAATCAAAAAATTCAGTGGTTTAACCAAGTAGCAGTTTATTTTCTTGCTTATCTATAGACCAAAAGTTTACCCAGTTAAATAGCTCTCCTACAAGTGATGGCTCAGGAATTGCAGCTCCTTCTGTCTGTGGCTCCACCATCTTCAGAAAGTGATTCTCCAGGCCCTTCTACAGGTCACCTGCATTGGAAGATCTCAGGCAGGAGATTTTTTTTTTTTTTAACATCTTTATTGGAGTATAATTGCTTTACAATGGTGTGTTAGTTTCTGCTTTACAACAAATTAAGTCAGTTATATATATACATATGTTCCCATATCTCTTCCCTCTTGCATCTCCCTCCCTCCCACCCTCCCTATCCCATCCCTCTAGGCGGTCACAAAGCACTGAGCTGATCTCCCTGTGCTATGTGGCTGCTTCCCACTAGCTATCTGCCTTACGTTTGGTAGTGTATATATGTCCATGCCTCTCTCTCGCTTTGTCACAGCTTACCCTTCTCCCTCCCCATATACTCAACTCCATTCTCTAGTAGGTCTGTGTCTTTATTCCTGTCTTACCACTAGGTTCTTCATGACATTTTTTTTCTTAAATTCCATATATATGTGTTAGCATATGGTATTTGTCTTTCTCTTTCTGACTTACTTCACTCTGTATGACAGACTCTAGGTCTATCCACCTCATTACAAATAGCTCAATTTCGTTTCTTTTTATGGCTGAGTAATATTCCATTGTATATATGTGCCACATCTTCTTTATCCATTCATCCAATGATGGACACTTAGGTTGTTTCCATCTCCAGGCTATTGTAAATAGAGCTGCAATGAACATTTTGGCACATGACTCTTTTTGAATTATGATTTTCTCAGGGTATATGCCCAGTAGTGGGATTGCTGGGTCATATGGTAGTTCTCTTTGTAGTTTTTAAAGAAACCTCCATACTGTTCTCCACAGTGGCTGTATCAATTTACATTCCCACCAACAGTGCAAGAGGGTTCCTTTTCTCCACACCTTCTCCAGCATTTATTGTTTCTAGATTTTTTGATGATGGCCATTCTGACTGGTGTGAGATGATATCTCATTGCAGTTTTGATTTGCATTTCTCTAATGATTAGTGATGTTGAGCATTCTTTCATGTGTTTGTTGGCAGTCTGTATATCTTCTTTGGAGAAATGTCTATTTAGGTTTTTTGCCCATTTTTGGATTGGGTTGTTTGTTTTTTTGTTATTAAGCTGCATGAGCTGCTTATAAATTTTGGAGATTAATCCTTTGTCGGTTGCTTCATTTGCAAATATTTCCTCCCATTCTGAGGGTTGTCTTTTGGTCTTGTTTATGGTTTCCTTTGCTGTGGAAAAGCTTTGAAGTTTCATTAGGTCCCATTTGTTTATTTTTGTTTTTATTTCCATTTCTCTAGGAGGTGGGTCAAAAAGGATCTTGCTGTGATTTATGTCATAGAGTGTCCTGCCTATGTTTTCCTCTAAGAGTTTGATAGTTTCCGGCCTTACATTTAGGTCTTTAATCCATTTTGAGCTCATTTTTGTGTATGGTGTTAGGGAGTGATCTAATCTCATAATTTACATGTACCTGTCCAGTTTTCCCAGCACCACTTACTGAAGAGGCTGTCCTTTCTTCACTGTACGTTCCTGCCTCCTTTATCAAAGATAAGCTGACCATATGTGCGTGGGTTTATCTCTGGGCTTTCTATCCTGTTCCATTGATCTATCTTTCTGTTTTTGTGCCAGTACCATACTGTCTTGATTACTGTAGCTTTGTAGTATACTCTGAAGTCCGGGAGCCTGATTCCTCCAGCTCCGTTTTTCGTTCTCAAGATTGCTTTGGCTATTCGGGGTCTTTTGTGCTTCCATACAAATTGTGAAATTTTTTTCTTCTGGTTCTGTGAAAAATACCAGTGGTAGTTTGATAGGGATTGCATTGAATCTGTAGATTGCTTTGGGTAGTAGAGTCATTTTCACAATGTTGATTCTTCCAACCCAAGAACATGGTATATCTCTCCATCTATTTGTATCGTCTTTAATTTCTTTCATCAGTGTCTTATAATTTTCTGCATACAGGTCTTTTTTCTCCTTAGGTAGGTTTATTCCTAGATATTTTATTCTTTTTGTTGCAATGGTAAATGGGAGTGTTTTCTTGATTTCACTTTCAGATTTTTCATCATTACTGTATAGGAATGCCAGATATTTCTGTGCATTAATGTTGTATCCTGCTACTTTACCAAATTCATTAGTTCTAGTAGTTTTCTGGTAGCATCTTTAGGATTCTCTATGTATAGTATCATGTCATCTGCAAACAGTGACAGCTCTACTTCTTCTTTTCCGATTTGGATTCCTTTTATTTCCTTTTCTTCTCTGATTGCTGTGGCTAAAACTTCCAAAACTATGCAGAATAAGAGTGGTGAGAGTGGGCAACCTTCTCTTTTTCCTGATCTTAGTGGAAATGCTTTCAGTTTTTCACCATTGACGATGATGTTGGCTGTGGGTCTGCCATATATGGCCTTTATTATGTTGAGCAAAGTTTCCTCTATGCCTACTTTCTGCAGGGTTTTTATCATAAATGGGTGTTGAATTTTGTCGAAAGCTTTCTCTGCATCTATTGAGACGATCATATGGTTTTTCTCCTTCAATTTGTTATTGTGGCATATCACATTGATTGATTTGCGTATATTGAAGAATCCTTGCATTCCTGGAATAAACCCCACTTGATCATGGTGTATGATCCGTTTAATGTGCTGTTGGATTCTGTTTGCTAGTATTTTGTTGAGGATTTTTGCATCTATGCTCATCAGTGATATTGGCCTGTAGTTTTCTTTCTTTGTGACATCCTTGTCTCGTTTTGGTATCAGGGTGATGGTGGCCTCGTAGAAGGAATTTGGGAGTGTTCCTCCCTCTGCTATATTTTGGAACAGTTTGAGAAGGATAGGTATTAGCTCTTCTCTAAATGTTTGATAGAATTCGCCTGTGAAGCCATCTGGTCCTGGGCTTTTGTTTGTTGGAAGATTTTTAATCACAGTTTCAATTTCATTGCTTGTGATTGCTCTGTTCGTATTTTCTATTTCTTCCTGATTCAGTCTTGGCAGGTTGTGCATTTCTAAGAATTTGTCCATTTCTTCCTGGTTGTCCATTTTATTGGCATAGAGTTGCTTGTAGTAATCTCTCATGATCTTTTGTATTTCTGCAGTGTCAGTTGTTACTTCTCCTTTTTCATTTCTATTGATTTGAGTCTTCTCCCTGTTTTTCATGATGAGTCTGGCTAATGGTTTATCAATTTTGTTTATCTTCTCAACGAACCAGCTTTTAGTTTTATTGATCTTTGCTATCGTTTCCTTCATTTCTTTTTCATTTATTTCTGATCTGATTTTTATGATTTCTTTCCTTCTGCTAACTTTGGGTTTTTTTTTTTTTCTTCTTCTTCTATAACTGCTTTAGGTGCAAGGTTAGGTTGTTTATTTGAGATGTTTCCTGTTTCTTATGGTAGGATTGTACTGCTATAAACTTTCCTCTTAGAACTGCTTTTGCTGCATCCCATAGATTTTGGATTGTCTTGTCTCCATTGTCATTTGTTTCTAGGTATTTTTAAATTTCCTCTTTGATTTCTTCAGTGATCACTTCGTTATTAAGTAGTGTATTGTTTAGCCTCCATGTGTTTGTATTTTTTGCAGATCTTTTCCTGTAATTGATATCTAGTCTCATAGCGTTGTGGTCGGAAAAGATACTTGATACAATTTCAATTTTCTTAAATTTACCAAGGTGATTTGTGACCCAAGATATGATCTATCCTGGAGAATGTTCCATGAGCACTAGAGAAAAATGTGTATTCTGTTGTTTTTGGATGGAATGTCCTATAAATATCAATTAAGTCCATCTTGTTTAATGTATCATTTAAAGCTTGTGTTTCCTTATTTATTTTCTCTTTGGATGATCTGTCCATTGGTGAAAGTGGGGTGTTAAAGTCCCCTACCATGAATGTGTTACTGTCGATTTCCCCTTTTATGGCTGTTAGTATTTGCCTTATGTATTGAGGTGTTCCTATGTTGGGTGCATAAATATTTACAATTGTTATATTTTCTTCCTGGATTGATCACTTGATCATTATGTAGTGTCCTTGTCTCTTCTAATAGTCTTTATTTTAAAGTCTATTTTGTCTGATATGAGAATTGCTATTCCAGCTTTCTTTTGGTTTCCATTTGCATGAAATATCTTTTTCCATCCCCTTACTTTCAGTCTGTATGTGTCTCTAGGTCTGAAGTGGGTCTCTTGTACACAGCAAATATATGGGTCTTGTTTTTGTATCCATTCAGCCAATCTGTGTCTTTCGATGGGAGCATTTAGTCCATTTACATTCAAGGTAATTATCGGTATGTATGTTCCTATTCCCATTTTCTTAATCCTTTTGGGTTCGTTATTGTAGCTCTTTTCCTTCTCTTGTGTTTCTTGCATAGAGAAGTTCCTTTAGCAGTTGTTGTAGAGCTGGTTTGGTGGTGCTGAACTCTCTCAGCTTTTGCTTGTCTGTAAAGGTTTTAATTTCTCCATCAAATCTGAATGAGATCCTTGCTGGGAAGAGTAATCTTGGTTGCAGGTTTTTCTCCTTCATCACTTTAAATATGTCCTGTCAGTCCCTTCTGGCTTCCTGAGTTTCTGCTGAAAGATCAGCTGTTAACCTTATGGGGATTCCATTGTGTGTTATTTGTTGTTTTTCCCTTGCTGCTTTTAATATGTTTTCTTTGTATTTAATTTTGACAGTTTGATTAATATGTGTCTTGGTGTATTTCTCCTTGGATTTATACTGTATGGGCCTCTCTGTGCTTCCTGGACTTGATTATTTCCTTTCCCATATTAGGGAAGTTTTCAAGTATGATCTCTTCAAATAATTTCTCAGTCCCTTTCTTTTTCTCTTCTTCTTCTGGGACCCCTATAATTCAAATGTTGGTGCGTTTAATGTTTTCCCAGAGTTCTCTGAGACTGTCCTCAGTTCTTTTCATTCTTTATTCTGCTCTGCAGTAGTTATTTCCACTATTTTATTTTCCAGGTCACTTATCTGTTCTTCTGCCTCAGTTATTCTGCTATTGATCCCACCTAGAGTATTTTTAATGTCATTTATTGTGTTGTTCATCATTGTTTGTTTCATCTTTAGTTCTTCTAGGTCCTTGTTAAATGTTTCTTGCATTTTGTCTATTCTATTTCCAAGATTTTGGATCATCTTTACTATCATTACTCTGAATTCTTTTTCAGGTATACTGCCTATTTCGTCTTCATTTGTTAGGTCTGGTGGGTTTTTATCTTGCTCCTTTATCTGATGTGTGTTTTTCTGTCTTCTCATTTTGCTTATCTTACTGTGTTTGGGGTGTCCTTTTTGTAGGCTGCAGGTTCGTAGTTCCCGTTGTTTTCAGTGTCTGTCCCCAGTGGCTAAGGTTGGTTCAGTGGGTTGTGTAGACTTCCTGGTGGAGGGGACTAGTGCCTGTGTTCTGGTGGATGAGGCTGGATCTTGTCTTTCTGGTGGGCAGGTCCACGTCTGGTGGTGTGTTTTGGGGTGTCTGTGGACTTATTATGATTTTAGGCAGCCTCTCTGCTAATGGGTGGGGTTGTGTTCCTGTCTTGCTCGTTGTTTGGCATAGGAGGTCCAGCACTATAGCTTGCTGGTCGTTAAGTGAAGCTGGGTCTTGGTGTTGAGATGGAGATCTCTGGGAGATTTTTGCTGTTTGATATTATGTGGAGCTGGGAGGTCTCTTGTGGACCAGTGTCCTGAAGTTGGCTCTCCTACCTCAGAGGCACAGCACTGACTCCTGGCTGCAGCACCAAGAGCCTTTCATCCACATAGCTCAGAATGAAAGGGAGAAAAAGTAGAAAGATAGAATTAGTAGAAGTAGAAAGAAAGAAAGAAAGAAATGAGGGAGGGAGGGAGGAAGGAAGGAAGGAGGGAAGGAAGGAAAAAAGAAAGAAGATAAAGTAAGATAAAATAAAGTAATATAAAATATAATAAAAATATTCAAATAAAAATGATTATTAAGAGAAAACAAAAAAGAAACGGACGGATAGAACCTCGGACAAATGGTGAAAGCAAAGCTATACAAACAAAATGTCACACAGAAGCATACACATATACACTCACAAAAAGAGGAAAAGGGGAAAAAAATCATAAATCTTGCTTTCAAAGTCCACCTTCTTAATTTGGGATGATTCGTTGTCTATTCATGTATTCCACAGATGCAGGGTACATCAAATTGATTGTGGAGCTTTAATCGGCTGCTTCTGAGGCTGTTGGGAGAGCTTTCCCTTTCTTTTCTTTGTTCTCCCAGCTCCCAGGGGCTCAGCTTTGGATTTGGCCCCGCCTGTGCGTGTAAGTCGCCGGAGGGCGTCTGTTCTTCGTTCAGACAGGACGGGGTTAAAGGAGCCGCTGATTCGGGAGCTCTGGCTCACCCAGGCGGGGGGGAGGGAGGGGCACGGCGTGTGGGGCGGGCCTGCGGCGGCACAGGCCGTCGTGACGTTGCAGCAGCCTGAGGCGCGCCGCGCGTTCTCCCGTGCATTCTCCTGGCAGTGGCGAGCTGCAGAGGCTCCCGGAAAGGAGGTATGGATAGTGACCTGTGCTCGCACACAGGCTTCTTGGTGGTGGCAGCAGCAGCCTTAGCGTCTCATAACTGTTTCTGGGGTCCGCGCTGATAGCTCCTGCTCGCGCCCGTCTCTGGAGCTCCTTTAAGCAGCGCTCTTAATCCCCTCTCCTCGCGCACCAGGAAACAAAGAGGTAAGAAAAAGTCTCTTGCCTCTTCGGCAGCTCCAGACTTTTTCCCGGACTCCCTCCCGGCTAGCCGTGGCGCACTAACCCCTGCAGGCTGTGTTCACTCCGCCAACCCCAGTCCTCTCCCGGCGCTCCGACCGAAGCCCGAGCCTCAGCTCCCAGCCCCGCCCGCCCCGGCGGGTGAGCAGGGAGGCCTCTCGGGCTGGTGAGTGCTGGTCGGCCCCGATCCTCTGTGCGGGAGTCTGTCGCCGCTTTGCCCTCCGCACCCCTGTTGCTGTGCTCTCCTCTGCGGCTCCGAAGCTTTCCCCCTCCGCCACACGCAGTCTCTGCCCGCGAAGGGGCTTCTAGTGTGTGGAAACTTTTCCTCCTTCACAGCTCCCTCCCACTGGTGCAGGTCCCGTCCCTATCCGTTTGTCTCTGTTTATTGTTTTTTCCTACCCAGGTACGTGGGGGGTTTCTTGCCTTTAGGGAGGTCTGAGGTCTTCTGCCAGCGTTCAGTAGGTGTTCTGTAGGAGTTGTTCCACGTGTAGATGTGTTTCTGGTGTATCTGTGGGGAGGAAGGTGATCTCCGCTTCTTAGTCTTCCGCCATCTTCCCGGAAGCCCCAGGCAGGAGATTTTTATGATCCTTTTTGAAAGCGGCTTATGTCACCTCCATGCACATTCCCTTGGTCAGAATTCAGTAACGTGGCCACTTCTAGAAGTCTGGTGTACGCTAGACTCCATGCACAGAAGGAAGAAAAGGGTGGCATGGTGAAGAGATTGCCAGTGCTAGCTGCTCATTCTGAGGAAGGAAAGGAGCTCAAGTATATGAAACCTACATGTGCCAAGTGTGTGTGTGGGGGTGCTGATAAGCATGTTCACTCACTTTACCTCATTTAATCTTCACCACAAACTTACAAAGTAGGCAACAGCCCAAGAAACTTCTTTGTGGCACTTATTTCAACGTTTAAAAACAAGACTGTAGCTTGAGGTCTATCAGATCATTTCGTCTTGAGGTCTAGAAGCAGCATGGGCTCTGCAGCCCAACAGCCTTGATTTGCAGCCCAACTCTGCAGTTTGCTACTTATGTGACATTGGGTATGTTAATTAACCTATTTGAGTTTTAATATTTTCATTGACAGACTTAGAATATTTATATTCATTTTCCATTTTTCCTGGCACAGACTAAGTCCTCTATAAATAGAAGCTAGCATTTATTTTTTTAAAAATTACATAATTTGTGATATCTTTTGTATTATCAAAGCTATAGGTAATCATTGTATGATTAATGAAATAAATAAGACTTACTATAAACTATGACGTGAAGATCGTAATGTAAAATGTGCTTTAAGTATTTGACAATGAGCATGAGTACAGGACAGTGAGTCTAGAGACTGTTTAAATGTAGTCCCTTTTGGAAATGACAAATTGTGTACATAATAGAAAAGTTAACTTATGGCTGAATAACTGCTAAGAAGTAAGCTGTAGGGAAAAAAAGGAAAGGAAAAAGAAAGCAAGGTGTTGGACATTATTCTCTTTCAGTAGTCCAATTATTTTCTGGGTATAAGAAACTACAGAGATATATTTTCCTTCTTAAGCTCTTGAAAATCTGACCTCTAATGTAGAAAGCATTGACTTTAATTCAAGACAGAATAAGTGATTTTGCCCTAAATTTCCTATCTGAAGACTTCCAAATCATATTGGACTCTTAATTCAATAAGTATTAGATTTCTAACCTCTCATCTACTTGTTCATGTGACTCCTAATTCAAGCCCCATGGCTGTCTAACCATCACCTCCATGACTTACCTCCCTGCAGTCAGCTTGAGGGCAATACAAGCTCTGCCACTGGTGCCAGACTAAGTGTAAAACATTTACTGATTATGAAGTGTTGATGAAAGTCTTATGTACAAAGGATAAGTGAAATTATTCTAGAAGATACGTAGACAGACTTTTTAAATTGTCATATTTAATGCCACACATTATATCATTCCATTAGTTCATGAATAGTCTTACTTAAAGCAAAGGTATGTACAGAGTAAATTGATAAAAAATAGATTTAAAGAAAGTTGTTAGGTTAATAATAGTAGAGATAATTCACAGAATTCTCAGAAGTGACAAACATTTAAGGCAGAAATACTAAAAATGTTGAAGTAAGGCAAACACAGGAAGAAGAGAATGGATAGACTGGGCATAAGGCTTCCTTCTGCTTTAAAGACACTTCTTTCTGATTCCACCCTGAAATCCAGTCTTATCTTCTGTTAGTCTCCATTTATTTTATTCAGTTCCTCAAGTATATATTTTGCCTTAGACCTCTGGTTTGAGTGTTCACCTTCAGTAATTAAAGATAACCACTCTCCTTCCAATCTTGTTGCTGCTTTAATTTTTCAACTCCTGCTAGGATTACAGAATTTTATTTTATTTATAGCCCCATTTAAATTAAATTTTACCAAGTGTATAAGGATTCTGTTCCCTCAAAAGAGGAAGACCACCTTCTTTCAAATGCCCATGAAACACTGACAAGACTGATTATTTTGAGACTTACCAAAAAACCTCAGTAGATTATTTAAGCACGTAAATCATGTAGATACCATTCTCTGGTCTGCATGTAATAAAGCTGGAAATTAAAAACAAAACTGGAAAGCAGAAAGCCAGTATAACCTAGAGATTTCAAAATCCTTTCTTAAAGACACATTGATCAAAATGGAAATGAAAACAAAATTGTAAAGTTCTAGCAAATCATAATTTTAAAGATACCAGATGAACATTTTCATCAAATCTAAGACAACGTAAGTTGTGGTATGCATAGTTATTTTATGTTCGTTAAGAAGAAAGTTTCTGCCAATAAACTATGACAATTCTTTTTTTATGCCTTAGAATTTCTTCCACTGTACCGCCAACTACATTACTTAAGAGAGTGGTCCACAATTATCTGTAGAATTTTCTTCCAAGCCGTTGACATGTTTTAAAGTGCTGCTTTCTTGATCTTCTTAGAAAGTGTCCATAGAATATTTTTAATTGAAAAAATGAAGATATTCGAAACAGGAACTAAACTCACCTCTTATAGCACCAATAATGCACATAACTCAACTGGAGTGATGCCAGTAGGAACAACATGCCAGAGGCTGTGCAGGCTCTGAGAATAGCAACTATGTCAAAACTGCAGCCTGGCTGATACCCACTGGAATCTGATGAAAGTGGAGCTTAGTGTACTAATAGATACATACATTCATCCTTTGGTGAAGGCATCTCTTGATTCTAAGAAGTGTTACAAGTTGAAATGACCTTAAAAACTGTCTCAGAAATGATGAGAATGAATTTAGATAGAGCCCAACCAAGGCACTGCACCATGAAAGTTCATAGGCTGAAATACTTAATTCATTTAATTTTTCACATTTAATTTAAGTATCTAGGTTCAAACTGTTAAAAAAAAAAAAGAAACAAAAGTGAACCTAAGAAAAATGGGATTTAATAGAAAAAATCTGAAATCAATGCTTTAGAAATCAGAAAAACAGAAGAACCAACATAAATATAAAAGATAATTCTTTGGGTAAAATAAATATAAATACATATATCTAAACTACTTAAGGGAGAAAAGAGGGTGTCATGAAAACAGAAAATATGAAATAATAAGGGAGAAATAGCAACAGATAAAGGAAATGAAAATAAATTTATTTTCCCTCAATAGTAAAGTAGGGATAATTAATTTATGCTAATTCATGGGACTTCAGTGGATTAGAGTTAATATATTTAAATCTTCTGATCCTGTGCACACAGGAGGCATTCAGGTCATGGCAAATACTGCTGCTGCTGGTGATGTAAGTTTTGATGTTAGTATCACTATTATTGCTCCTACTGCTGCTGTACTTGCACTGCTAGTACTAATACTACTACTGACTGTTCCTAGTATTATTGCCCAACTAAACGGTGGTGATAATAATAACTTGTCCAGGATGCTCTTGGACCATCTGAGATGGACACCTAACCCATCTGGTTACTCCTCTGAAGTACCTGCTTCAGAGGAGAGGTCAGGGAAGATTAGCTGAAGAGAAGAGGACCATACTGAACTTTGAAATACTACTAAGAAATGGAGGAAAGGAAATGAGAAAAGAGAATGCACAAAGGCACATATAGGATGAGAAATCTTGGTGGACCCATACATTTTTCAATACTGTTGTTCTATAAAATATGCATGCAGGGTTAAAGGGAAAATGATAAGAAATGAAGTGAATGCATGAATTGGGATATATATACATTAAGATATTAAGACTGATTTTGGCACAGTTATTTTATTGTGGGTTTTTTTTGGCTTATCTACATGATATCCTATACAGAATTTTAAAATGATTTGCCCTGGATGTGTGCTTTAAATTTCTTTTGCCCTAGAGTTTGAATGCATAAATAAAAGAGGATAAATAAAAGAGACCATGGTGAATTTACTTTAAATTCTTCAGGCAGAACAAACCAAGGTTTGCTGATGTATCTAAAAAAAAAGAAAAATATATAACCATCAGATTTTGTTAAAATTAGAGATTCAAACTGGCCACAACACATCGTACCCCCAAAACACACACTTGCCAGAAAATTTCACAATTAGCAGACTCTTTTAGAAATAGATGAAGTTGTTTTAGAGTACAAGTTACATGCTTTTAAGTGAACTGGGTCTTTCAGAGAGAAGAATCTCCAGCAATCAAGATGTGAGTTATGGCAGTTTGCTCTAGTAATTACTAACTTAGGCAGTTCTAGATTAAAATTCTCTTTCTACATCTTATTTTCTATATCTATACCATCTATGTATCAAATCTATTTTAGAAAAGTTGAATAAAGAGTTGTAATAAAGTCACAATTCTGACTCTTTATTAATAAAATAGTGCACCATACATATCCTGTAAGTTTGAGGTGATAACGAGGTGTTCATGTAAGCAAAGCACTTAGCAGAGTGCTAGATAGATGTTATTAGGACTCTTACAAGTGCTTTCCCTTTCCTAAGTCATTTTGCATTTGTGTGCAAACTCCCCAGTAAGTCTTAAACATTTCAGAATTCGCAAGCTCTGGGTTTTCTTTCAGTGCAATTACCCTTCTTGTGCCCCTGAACACCTTCCAACTCTGGGCAATAAGTGGCCCTTCTGTAAGCCAGATGAGGTTTAATTTAACCAACCTGCTCAGTGCGCCCTTCCTCTCCCCACCCCCATTCTGCAGTGAAACCGATGGATGCGTGCTTCTGCTGATGAGCTTGGCTTAACACCTGCATGATATCTTGGCAAGAAAACACCAATGCACCTGCTGCTTATTTATGTGGAGGTTTTTGTCTACTGTGTTTATACATGTAAGATAAAGAGCCAAGCCATTAAGGCTTAGGAAATAGAGCAACTATCACCCATACGTTTGCATTTCTAAGTTTAACTGTCCTTTCTTCCGAACACCTGTGATCAGGTCTGCATGGGTGTGTGAGCACACCCGTTGTAATTTGCACATATGTTAAAACAGCTGGGGCTGCTCTGTCTCAGATGCATCCTCTGTGAACCTCTTCTTGCCCACTCCTGGCAGCCTCTCCTGTTTATTAACTTTATATTACCACATTCTCATCACCATCATTCAGCCTGTCATCTCAGAGGACTGTGACACACTTTAAAAAGTGAGAAGGATGGGAAGTAATACTCAGAGGGGATTATAAATGAGCTGAGCTAAGAACTTGGGAGAAATGGCTCAAGCTGACAGGTGGTACTTGAGTCTTGAAATGACCTTGCTGATGAATGTTTTGAAAGAATGTGTGAGTCTGGATGACTTTTCTCAGTTGTCGTAGAGTGCAGTGCTTCAGAGAAAGGGATTTGGAGTCAGACTTGCTTTTGAATCCAGGTTCAACATGACTTTGACCAAATAACTTATCATCTCTGATCTTCAGTTTCTTCTCACATAAAATTGAGGTCATAATACGTATTCCATAGTGTTGTCTGGAGGGTTTGATGTGATGTAAGGAAAGTGCTCAGTTCTTGCCAGAGAGTAAGTGCTGGATGAACAGTATAATAGTGATAATGTCAGTGATGATGATGATATTAGTAATAATAATAAAATGATAAGTTTGACTATTAGAAAAGTAAATTTATGAAGTTCTCTAATGCTACTAACCCACTGACAGATATGCAGACCCATTCTCAAAAACGCTGAAGATTAAGCATGGTTTATAGGGTTAGCTGTACTTCCTTTTTATTGGTGCCACAAGCTATCTAGAATACAGTTCTAGGCTTTTATTCTCCCTTTTCAGTCTAATTTCCTACTGCTCCCTTATACACACCTGTAACTCAAGTTAAATAGTCCACAAATAACTATTATCTGTTTTGCTCACTTGGCTATCTCCAGCACCTAGACTCATTCCTGACACATATCAGGAAATCAAAATCATTGACTGACCTTCCCATACCTTCCAGACTCTGCCTGTGCCCAGGCATTTCAAGTACCCTCTTTTCCCTACTTTTTAAAATCAAAACATTTACATCTCTGCATCTGTTGCCTATTGACTCTTAGTTCCAAGCCACTCCCTTATCTACTCTTTTCTGAGAAGTTGGGATTAAAACTCCAAAAATTACATTTCCCAGACTCTATTACCAGCCAATTTCTGGGTATTATTTTTTTTGACTGTTCATATAGTTTATTATTCTAATTTACATTTTCAAGAGTTTAAGAATTGCCCCCAAAGAAATTGATCTCTAAATGATATATGATATAGCTGTTTAATAATATTTTAGAGACAGAGAAAAACAGTTCCACTACAAGGATAAAATTAAGTTGAACACTGTTTATATTCAAAGAATGAGAGAGTTCATAATCCTAAAAAATAGATTGATGTTGCACTAAAGCAAGCTTTATAAAGGGATCAGTTTTCCAGGTGGCAGAATGACACAGATATTACTATACTCTGTGAAGATGGATTAATGAACTCTGAACTCTTGAGGTTTTTTGTTTTTTGTTTTTTTTTTATTTCATAGGATTTATTAACAGAGCTTCTTTTTTCTTTTAGTCAGTGTAAGGAGGAGCTTTATGATGATGATAATTCATCTGAGTCCCTTGTTTAATTTCAAGAAAGCAGGGCGTATGGGAAGGGCCTCATTTATTTATTTATTTTTACATCTTTATTGGAGTATAATTGCTTTACAATGGTGTGTTAGTTTCTGCTTTATGACAAAGTGAATCAGTTATACATATACATATGTTCCCATATCTCTTCCCTCTTGCATCTCCCTCCCTCCTACCCTCCCTATCCCACCCCTCCAGGCTGTCACAAAGCACCGAGGTGATCTCCCTGTGCTATGCGGCTGCTTCCCACTAGCTATCTACCTCACGTTTGGTAGTGTATATATGTCCATGCCTCTCTCTCGCTTTGTCACAGCTTACCCTTCCCCCTCCCCATATCCTCAAGTCCATTCTTTAGTGGGTCTGTGTCTTTATTCCTGTCTTACCCCTAGGTTCTTCATGACATTTTTTTTCCTTAAATTCCATATATATGTGTTAGCATACGGTATTTGTCTTTCTCTTTCTGACTTACTTCACTCTGTATGACAGACTCTAGGTCCATCCACCTCATTACAAATAGCTCAATTTCGTTTCCTTTTATGGCTGAGTAATATTCCACTGTATATGTGTGCCACATCTTCTTTATCCATTCATCCGATGATGGACACTTAGGTTGTTTCCATCTCCAGGCTATTGTAAATAGAGCTGCAATGAACATTCTGGGTATTATTTTGCCAAGGGACGCACTGGCAGGGGACTGGAAGGGGACAGACTGGGAGAGGGACTCTTTTCTGGCTTCCAGTTTGGGTCTTTCTCTCCATTAGAAGCAGACAACTATGGCTCCAGCTTCCAACTAACGTGGAAACTTCCAGACCCAGCTTTACTCCACCTGCAGCAGGAGAAGTACCAGACAGCTACACCCCAGTCCCTCCAACACCCAGCTATGCCCCTTTGGGTAGTCTGAGAAAACACCCAGGCCCCCTCAGTGGTCCAGTACCTGCAGGGCTGTGGCCCCCCTCCTCTGAGAGATCTGACCACCAACTGCAGGGGACCCATTCTTCCAGATTCTCTCTTTTTTTTCTGTCAGCCTGAGGGATGGTAGCTGCTTCCTAAAGCAACCCATGTTGACCTCTGGGTTATACCAGCATGGTGTGAAAGACCTCATGGTCTTCTTTAGCCTCTCAGTACCTGAGTAACCAATGCCCAGTATTAAATCCCCTCTGTCTGAAACACTAGTCACGGCTTCTGTTTTCCTCACTGGACCCTGATTGATAGAACATCTTTCAGAGTTCTCCAATGCCAGCTCCTTCTCTGACCCCACAATGGATTCTTTCCACCATTAACCCTGAACTTCACCTGCTTTGCTTTCTACAGAAGCCCTTTCTCAGTCTTTGAGAATGTGTCCTAAGAACAAATCCCCAAATACTGTACTACCAATATATTAAACTTCTATGCTTTCTATCCAGTTCCTTCACCAACACTCATTGTAAGCAATTTTTGAAGAAGGCTGTTTGCTCTTCAAAAAGCAAAGTTTTCCCCTGTTTTCTTTCAAGTGTCGTGTTGAAATATTCAACACGTTGGGTTTACCCACTACCAAAGTTGCTGAGAACATCAGTCTCTTAATGCATGGGATTCAGAAATGTCTCTCAGGAAACCTGTACCTTCCATTGAGGTTCGTATTAGTTTGCTAAGGCTGCTGTAACAAAGTACCACACAGTGGGTGGCTTAAATAAAAGGAGTTTATTGTGTCACAGTTTGGGAGGCGAAAAGTCTGAAATCAAAGTGTCAGCAAGTTTGGTTCCTTCTGAGGGCTGTAAGGAAGAATCTGTTCCATGCCTCTTCCTTAGCTTCTGGTGGTTTGCTTGCAGTTTTTGACATTTCTTGGCACTTAGAAGCATCACCCAGATCTCAGCCTTTCTCCTTTTGCATTCTCCTTGTGTGTGCAATTGTGTCCAAATTTCTCCTTTGTACAAGGACCTCAGGTGTATTGGATTAGGGTCTCACTCTACTCCAGTATAGCCTCATCTTAACTAATTATATCGGTAATGATCCTATTTCCAAATAAGATCAGATTCTGAGGTGCTGAGAGTTAGGACTTCAACATATGAATTTTGGGGGGACACAATTCAACTCATAAAAAAATTACTTCCATAAAGTTGAAATCATGACTATTAAATTCACACAAGTCTACCATGTTATAATACCCTTTGAATGTCTCTTTTCCCCCTAGGAAGCTAGGCTTTAAAGTATTGTAACATTGTTTATCACTCCGGAATCTCTCCCCAGGGCATCTAATCCTGGGAGAATATTTGTTGAGTTGAAAGCTGCTTAGTAGTGCTTACTATGGCTATAACATATGTCGTTTATTGTCAAGCACTACTCTGTCTCCCCTTCTGGTTTATAAACTGTTTGGAAGTAAGAATCCTGTCTTTCTTCCCCACTGGTACCTAGAAAAATATAGGGTTTTAAGACACCCCATGACTGATCACTCTAATTTATGTGATAGAGCGCTCATTCCTCATGATACTCAAGATTATCATGACTGCAAATGCCACTTTTCAATTTATATTAGACTATTGGGAGTGGGGATAAAAAAGTACTGGTTTTAGGGTTATATCCTTCTGTAGTCTCTCACACCATTTATGCATTTTAGTTATTTTTGCTTTTCCTAACTCTAAGCATGTCACTAATCTATACTACATATTAATTAGTTTGGGTTGCATGCACCAGAAAATCCAAATAACATTACCTTATATAAATTAGGGTTATATTTTTATTGTACTAAGGTCGGCAGTAGGCTGAATTGGGCTGATATGGAAGAGGTGAGCTCCTTCTCTTTGTTCTACAAGGATTAGTATGTATTTCCATTCTTGTGCTATGGCCCTGATAGATACGATCCAAAAAACAGGAAAAAAGGAATAGGGGGAGGGCAAAAGGGCTAGATTTCCATCTAAGTCTAGCTCCCTTTAAACTGTTTTTCCAGACACCTCACCCAGTTACTTCCATTTGTACCACACTGACTGCTCCTGGTTTCATTAGACAATGGAAAAAAATTGGGCACCTTGCCAGTCTTAATAAAATCAGGGTTCTGTTCCTAAAATGGAAGCAAGAATGGCATTGGGTAGGTAATTAGCTATTTATGTCACAGTGATTATAGGAGATAATTAATAAATGTTTGTTTTCCATAATATAATTTTAAAAAATCAAATTAAAAAAATTCAAATAGGAGATTCCAGTTTCCTATACTGATAGTCATCATGGTGTTAAGGAGGTAGCTGGTAAGTCTGGCAGTTCCTTATTGATTTGCACAAATATGACATTACATAATATAGAGGTAGTTTGATGCATAATCTTTTTTTTAAAGCTTTGTTTATTTATTTTTAAACATCTTTGTTGGAGTATAATTGCTTTACACTGTTGTGTTAGTTTCTGCTGTATAACAAAGTGAATCAGCTATACGTATACGTATATCCACATATCCCCTCCCTCTTGCATCTCCCTCCCACCCCCCCATCCCACCCCTTTAGGTGGTCACAAAGCACCAAGCTGATCTCCCTGTTATGCAGCTGCTTCCCACTAGCTATCTGTTTCACGTTTGGTAGTGTATGTATGTCCAGATGCATAATCTTTTGCAGTTATTCTTCATGTCTTATATGTCTGCAAGGCTACATTTGTGGATTCCTTGATGTTGCGGTCATTAAATCTGACTCTACCCTAGCAACTAGTGTCTGCCTCTCTGTTTTCTCAGTAGATTTAAATCTCTTAATCCACCTAAAAATGGGGGCTTTAGGTCTACTTATGCAGCTCACTGGGTTATTTGGAGGATCAGCAAGAAAAAGGATTCAAAATCTTTTTTGGGACAAGTTTTATTATAAATATCTTGCTAAACATGACAATACCACTGTACATGGATGGCTATTTAAATCTAGAGTTGAGTTGTAAGAACTATTATATATTTATTTGTGGAAAAATTGATTAAATCCTAATATAACTTAGAATTCTGCTAGCTTGAGTTAGGCAAGCATAATTTACATTCAAGAAATGTATATCAAAAGGTTGTTTTTGCTAATATGTATTGGGCTAAGGGTCAGGGAAAAGTGGGAAGAAGGCTAATATAACTGCAAATAATTATACCTCCTCTATATTTATTGGTTGCGTCCTTTATTTCATTACATGCCTACTTTTTAAGACTAGAAATCTTAACATTTTCTTCTTTCTGTTGCCTCAGATTCAGTCACCAACTTGTATTGATTCTGTCCAAATACCTCTCAGTGTTGCCTCTTCCCTTTTACCACTTGGATCAGTCCATCCATCTTCTTTTGTCTGGAGACTATGACACTGGTATCCTAACTGGTCTCCTTGCCACCAATCTCTCCCTGGACCAATCCATCCCTCACACTGTTGCCAACATTAACTTAAAAATACTTTTTGGTTTTTCCCGGTATATTTATGTGGCACAAGAGGTCTCTCACAGTCTGAAGATCAACTGTATCTATCATTTCATTTCTTTATCCTTCCCTCTATGTGACTGCTGCTCCAATGATTCCTAATGTCTTTTAGTTTCCTTAATTTTTCTTTTTGTTTGCTTCCACATCAGATACTATTCTCTCTACCTACAGTATCCTGATCCCCTTTGTGCTAGATAGTAGAGAAATTCTACTTGGATACTGAGATTTACCTGAAATGTCACTCTTCTTTAAAGGTTTTATTAATTTGCTTTGACAGAATTCGTCACCAGTTTTCCCCATCTTCTTATCCTATTTTATATTCCAACAATCTCTTTAGAGTTCTGTCTACTCCTCACTGTTGTGTGAGCTTCTCAAGAGTAGGGACTTTATATAATACTTATTGTATATCTTTTTTTCTCTCCAGTATGCAGTACAGTGCCTGACATATAGAGCCCCCCCTAAATGATTACTGAAGAACTATTAATCTGTAACGAATGCTATTGATACACAAGTCAATGGCTTTAGCACGTATTGTAGGAGATGTTACTGATGTGGACATAAAACATGAGTAGTCATGTAACAAATAGTTTCCAATTTTGGAGTGCTGATATTCCAAGTTTGAGGCTGAGCAGTTCACGTATTTATATTTATGAAAGCTTCAAACTATTCTATGATATTTTTATCTCCACTTTATGCAATTTGCCTCAGGTCACACAGCTAGCAAGGAAAATTATGACTTTCCTCTACATTTGTCTCAATTAAAGCTCATGCTCTTAATGAATATACTCTGGTGCGCTTATAAAACCCTGGGCAGGAATGAGGAGGAACCTGCATGTGAGAAGGGCAGGCGGAGGACTCCCCAAATACCTATGATTCAGGGGCACGTGGAAAGGGAGTCACAGGCTCATCCTTCTGCAAGACGTGTGGGGTTTTCTTCCATCTATATTAAATATGTAGTCTTTTGAGGAGTAGGTCATTGGAGGGCTGAGCAGGTGCCTATGCATGCTCATTTCTGAACTCTGATTTCTTTCCTTTTTTTTTTTTTTAAATAAAGGTGTTGCTTTATTTATTTTTTTTAACATCTTTATTGGGGTATAATTGCTTTACAATGGTGTGTTAGTTTCTGCTTTATAACAAAGTGAATCAGTTATACATGTACATATGTCCCCATATCTCTTCCCTCTTGCGTCTCCCTCCCTCCCACCCTCCCTCTCCCACCCCTCCAGGCTGTCACAAAGCACCGAGCCAATATCCCTGTGCCATGCGGCTGCTTCCCACTAGCTATCTACCTTACGTTTGTTAGTGTGTATATGTCCATGACTCTCTCTTGCCCTGTCAAGGATCGCTCTGGTCAGCTTGCTACTTCTCATTTGGGAGTGAGCACCATGGCTCTGCACTCATCAACTGGCCACATGAAACATCAATGTAAAAATATCTTAAGTTATGCAATAAAATGAATCACCACCTACTTGAAAAATAGTATAATGGTGTAGGGGGCTGCGGAAAGGCATGATTTTATTCTATTTTAATTTTTAAATTTATTTTATTTATTTATTTTTGGCTGTGTTTGATCTGCGTTGCTGCACACGGGCTTTCTCTAGTTGCGGCGAGTGGGGGCCTCTCTTCGTTGCAGTGCGTGGGCTTCTCATTGCGGTGGCTTCTTTTGTTGTGGAGTACAGGCTCTAGGCACGTGGGCTCGGTACTTGTGGCTCGCGGGCTCTAGAACTCAGCCTCAGTAGTTGTGGCACATGGGCTTAGTTGCTCCGCAGAATGTGGGATCTTCCTGGACCAGGGCTCGAACCCTTGTCCCCTGCATTGGCAGGCAGATTCTTAACCACTGTGCCATCAGGGAAGCCCAAGGCATGATTTTAGATTCAGGTAATTCTTGGCTTACTTTCAGTTTTCTAATCTGTAAGTGAACATAATAATAATACATCACAACATTGAGATACTAGATTTTAAAAAACCTTAATATCTTAGATATATTGATTGTTCAGTAAAGGGTATTTGATTATACTATTTGTTATCCTTCTGTTTCCCTCTTCCTTTTCTTTCAAAATCTTCAGTTGACTAAAGTCCTCTCAGTTGACTAAAGAGGTGACATGCATGTTGTGTTCAAACTATGCCATAGATAATCTTCTTTTGGGCTTCCCTGGTGGTGCAGTGGTTGAGAGTCTGCCTGCCGATGCAGGGGACACGGGTTCGTGCCCCGGTCTGGGAATATCCCACATGCAGCGGAGCGGCTGGGCCCATGAGCCATGGCTGCTGAGCCTGTGCGTCCAGAGCCTGTGCTCCACAACGGGAGAGGCCACAACAGCAAGAGGCCCGCGTACAGCAAAAAACAAAACAAAACAAAACAAAAACAAAAAAACCCATAGATAATCCTCTTTTCAAACCCGTAACCTCCTCTCCCACCTGTCTTCTCATCTAAAATCCAGGTGCTAGTATTTCCCAAGACCCATTTCAAATAGTGTCACTTTATTCTTTCTTTTTCCCTCTCTCTTAGTCAAAATCATCTTTCCCTTCCTCTGAACTCTGATAGCAATTTGAACTGAACTGTTCTTATAGCAGTTGGTATAATTTATGTATTTCTCCCATGATCCACTTTGAGTATTTTTCCTAAACAATCTCTATGTTTAGTAGTTTCTCATTAAATATTTGATTAGTCAGTGATGGACAGGGCCAGTCATTAATTTGGCATTTGGTAATTTTCATTGCCTTTCATATTTATCATCCCTTTTGGTTCTCATATTAACTGTGGAGAGATCTGTCATGCAAGTAAAAGTGTTCTCAATTTGGATATTGTAAGGTACAGAGAGTTTAAGCAGTATGCCAAAAGTCATACAGCAAAGTAGTTACAGACCTTAAATAAAAATGTGATTTTTCAGACTCTCTTTCCAGTGCACATTTCATTATCCTTTCTGCCCTATCTGGGGAAATACTTCAAATACACAGAAACTACAAAGCATTCGGTTGATAGAAGTAAGTCGTCTTGAGTTCAGATCAGTATTTAATATATCTGTTCCTTCTACCAATATATACTAATATATTTGCAGCAAAATACATCTATCTTTCAAAGAGCTAATGATGATTAGCATTGCAAAATTATGGTCCTCTGCAGAAACTAATCCGTTGAAGTGAAAACGTATTTTACCATCTCTATTCATTGTATCAAACATATTTGAAATATCAGACCGACCAAGAAAGAAGTAATATTTTAAAAATCCAGTAAAATCTAGCTGACATTAACAAGGAATTACAATTTCAAATGCATTACCCTTGTAAGATAAATCAAAGGTAACGGTAATTAAGATAATTACAAAAGATATTTTGGGTTCTGTGTATTTGCTCAGGGGTTGAGAGGTGGAATATAAATGTGAAAGTATTTTTGTTCACTTTGGTATCTTGAGCTTGAAGTAATTTTTAGACTACAACATTTTTTTCATGCTGAGTTAAAATATGAAATTCATTGCTGCAATCTTATCTTTGTATGTGCACAGAGTCTCATATTTTAAGACAAAATACTGATTAAACTAGGTTTGTTATTGTTGTTTGTCTTATATAAAATATGGAGTTTACTACATGATTTTTTTCTTTTTAACATCTTTATTGGAGTATAACTGCTTTACAATGGTGTGTTAGTTTCTGCTTTGTAACAAAGTGAATCAGTTATACATATACATATGTCCCCATGTGTCTTCCCTATTGTATCTCCCTCCCTCCCATCCTCCCTATCCCACCCCTCTAGGTGGTCACAAAGCACCGAGCTGATCTCCCTGTGCTATGCGGCTGCTTCCCACTAGCTATCTATTTTACGTTTGGTAGTGTATATATGTCCATGCCACTCTCCCAGGTTACCCTTCCCCCTCCCCGTATCCTCAAGTTCATTCTCTAGTAGGTCTGTGTCTTTATTCCCGTCTTGCCCCTAGATTCTTCATGACCATTTTTAATTTTTTTTGGATTCCATATATATGTGTTAGCATACGGTATTTGTTTTTCTCTTTCTGACTTACTTCACTCTGTATGACAGACTCTAGGTCCATCCACCTCACTACAAATAGCAAATTTTGTTTCTTTTTATGGCTGAGTAATATTCCACTGTATATATGTGCTACATCTTCTTTATCCATTCATCCGATGATGGACACTTAGGTTGCTTCCATGTCCTGGCTATTGTAAATAGAGCTGCAATGAACATTGTGGTACATGACTCTTTTTGAATTATGGTTTTCTCAGGGTATATGCCCAGTAGTGGGATTGCTGGGTCGTACAGTATTCTGTATTTAGTTTTTAAAGGAACCTCCATACTGTTCTCCATAGTGGCTATATCAATTTACATTCCCACCAACAGTGCAAAGGGTTCCCTTTTCTTCCCACCCTCTCCAGCATTTATTGTTTGTAGATTTTTTGATGATGGTCATTCTGACTGGTGTGAGGTGATATCTCATTGTAGTTTTGATTTATATTTCTCTAATGATTAGTGATGTTGAGCATCCTTTCGTGTGTTTGTCAGCAGTCTGTATATCTTCTTTGGAGAAATGTCTATTTACGTCTTCTGCCCATTTTTGAATTGGGTTGTTTGTTTTTTTTATTATTGAGCTGCATGAGCTGCTTATAAATTTTTGAGATTAATCCTTTGTCAGTTGCTTCATTTGCAAATATTTTCTCCCATTCTGAGGGTTGTCTTTTGGTCTTGTTTATGGTTTCCTTTGCTGTGCAAAAGCTTTTAAGTTTCATTAGGCCCCATTTGTTTTTTCTTTTCTGTTTTTATTTCCATTTCTCTAGGAGGTGGGTCAAAAAGGATCTTGCTGTGATTTATGTCATAGAGTGTTCTGCCTATGTTTTCCTCTAAGAGTTTGATAGTTTCTGGCCTTACATTTAGGTCTTTAATCCATTTTGAGTTTATTTTTTGTATATGGTGTTAAAGAATGTGCTAATTTCATGCTTTTATGTGTAGCTGTCCAGTTTTCTGAGCACCACTTATTGAAGAAGGTGTCTTTTCTCCACTGTATATTCTTGGCTCCTTTATCAAAGATAAAGTTACCATATGTGTGTGGGCTTATCTCTGGGCTATATGTTCTGTTCCATTGATCTATATTTCTGTTTTGGTGCCACTACCATACTATCTTGATTACTGTAGCCTTGCAGTATAGTCTGAAGCCCAGGAGCCTGATTACTCCAGCTCCATTTTTCGTTCTCAAGATTGCTTTGGCTATTCGGGGTCTTTTGTGCTTCCATGCAAATTGTGAAATTTTTTGTTCTAGTTCTGTGAAAAATGCCATTGATAGTTTGATAGGGATTACATTGAATCTGTAGATTGCTTTGGGTAGTATAGTCATTTTCACAATGTTGATTCTTCCAATCCAAGAACATGGTATATTTCTTTCTTCAATGTCTTATAATTTTCTGCATACAGGCCTTTTGTCTCTTTAGGTAGGTTTATTCCTAGGTATTTTATTCTTTTTCTTGCAATGGTAAATGGGAGTGTTTTCTTAATTTCACTTTCAGAGTTTTCATCATTAGTGTACAGGAATGCAAGAGATTTCTTGCATTAATGTTGTATCCTGCTACTTTACCAAATTCATTGGTTAGCTCTAGTAGTTTTCTGACAGCATCTTTAGGATTCTCTACGTATAGTATCATGTCATCTGCAACCAGTGACAGCTTTACTTCTTATGTGGGTTCCTTTTATTTCTTGTTCTTCTCTGATTGCTGTGGCTAAAACTTCCAAAACTAGGTTGAATAATAGTGGTGAGAGTGGGCAACCTTGTCTTCTTCCTGATCTTACTGGGAATGTTTTCAGTTTTTCACTATTGACGATGATGTTGGCTGTGGGTCTGCCATATATGGCCTTTATTATGTTGAGCAAAATTCCCTCTATGCCTACTTTCTGGAGGGTTTTTACCATAAATGGGTGGTGAATTTTGTCGAAAGCTTTCTCTGCATCTATTGAGATGATCATATGGTTTTTCTCCTTCAATTTGTTATTGTGGCATATCACATTGATTGATTTGCATATATTGAAGAATCCTTGCATTCCTGGAATAAACCCCACTTGATCATGGTGTATGATCCTCTTAATGTGCTGTTGGATTCTGTTTGCTAGTATTTTGTTGAGGATTTTTGCATCTATGTTCATCAGTGATATTGGCCTGTAGTTTTCTTTCTTTGTGACATCCTTGTCTAGTTTTAGTATCAGGTTGATGGAGGCCTCGTAGAATGAGTTTGGGAGTGTTCCTCCCTCTGCTATATTTTGGAAGAGTTTGAGAAGGATAGGTGTTAGCTCTTCTCTAAATGTTTCATAGAATACGCCTGTGAAGCCATCTGGTCCTGGGCTTTTGTTTGTTGGAAGATTTTTTATCACAGTTTCAATTTCAGTGCTTGTGATTGGTCTGTTCATATTTTCTATTTCTTCCTGGTTCTGTCTTGGAAGGTTGTGCATTTCTAAGAATTTGTCCATTTCTTCCAGGTTGTCCATTTTATTGGCATACAGTTGCTTGTAGTAGTCTCTCATGATCCTTTGTATTTCTGCAGTGTCAGTTGTTACTTCTCCGTTTTCATTTCTAATTCTATTGATTTGAGTCTTCTCCCTTTTTTTCTTGATGAGTCTGGCTAATGGTTTATCAATTTTGTTTATCTTCTCAAAGAACCAGCTTTTAGTTTTACTGATCTTTGGTATCGTTTCCTTCATTTCTTTTTCATTTATTTCTGATCTGATTTTTATGATTTCTTTTCTTCTGCTAACTGGGGTTTTTCTGTTCTTCTTTCTCTAATTGCTTTAGGTGTAAGTTTAGGTTGTTATGTGATATGTTGCTTGTTTCTTAAGGTAGGATTGTATTGCCATAAACTTCCCTCTTACAACTGCTTTTGCTGCATCCCATAGGTTTTGGGTCGTTGTGTTTTCATTGTCATTTCTTTCTAGGTATTTTTTGATTTTCTCTTTGATTTCTTCAGTGATCTCTTGGTTATTAAGTAGTGTTTAGCCTCCATGTGGTTGTATTTTTTACAGATTCTTTCCTGTAATTGATATCTAGTCTCATAGCATTGTGGTCGGAAAAGATACTTGATATGATTTCAGTTTTCTTAAATTTACCAAGGCTTGATTTGTGACCCAAGATATGATCTATCCTGGAGAATGTTCCATGAGCACTTGAGAAGAATGTGTATTCTGTTGTTTTTGGATGGAATGCCCTATAAATATCAATTAAGTCCATCTTGTTTAATGTGGCATTTAAAGTTTGTGTTTCCTTAATTATTTTCATTTTGGATGATCTGTCCATTGGTGAAAGTGGGGTGTTAACGTCCCCTACTATGATTGTGTTACTGTTGATTTCCACTTTGATGGCTGTTAGTATTTGCCTTATGTATTGAGGTGCTCCTATGTTGGGTGCATAAATATTTACAATTGTTATATCTTCTTCTTGGATCGATCCCTTGATCATTATGTAGTGTGCTTGTCTCTTGTAATAGTCTTTGTTTTAAAGTCTGTTTTGTGTGATATGAGAATTGCTACTCCAGCTTTCTTTGGACTTCTATTTGCATGTAATATCTTTTTCCATCCCCTCACTTTCAGTCTGTATGTGTCCCTAGGTCTGAAGTGGTTCTCTTGTAGACAGCATATATATGGGTCTTGTTTTTGTATCCATTCAGGCAGTCTGTCTCTTTTGGTTGGAGCATTTAATCCATTTACATTTAAGGTAATTATCAATGTGTGTGTTCCTATTACCATTTCCTTAATTGCTTTGGGTTTGTTATTGTAGGTCTTTTCCTCCTCTTGTGTTTCCTGCCTAGAGAAGTTCCTTTAGCAGTTGTTGTAGAGCTGGTTTGGTGGTGCTGAACTCTCTCAGCTTTTGCTTGTCTGTAAAGGTTTTAATTTCTCCATCAAATCTGAATGAGATCCTTGCTGGGTAGAGTAATCTTGGTTGCAGGTTTTTCTCCTTCATCACTTTAAATATGTCCTGCCACTCCCTTCTGGCTTGCAGAGTTTCTGCTGAAAGAACAGCTGTTAACCTTGTGGGGATTCCCTTGTGTGTTATGTGTTTTTCCCTTTCTGCTTTTAATATTTTTTCTTTGTATTTAATTTTTGATAGTTTGATTAATATGTGTCTTGGCATGTTTCTCCTTGGATTTATCCTGTATGGGGCTGTCTGTGCTTCCTGGACTTGTTTAACTATTTCCTTTCCCAAATTAGGGAAATTCTCAAGTATGATCTCTTCAAATAATTTCTCAGTCCCTTTCTTTTTCTCTTCCTCTTCTGGGACCCCTATAATTCAAATGTTGGTGCGTTTAATGTTGTCCCAAAGGTCTGTGAGACTGTCCTCAATTCTTTTGATTCTTTTTTTTTTATTCTGCTCTGCAGTAGTTATTTCCACTATTTTATCTTCCAGGTCATTTATCTGTTCTTCTGCCTGAGTTATTCTGCTATTGAACCATTCTAGAGAATTTTAAATTTCATTTATTGTGTTGTTCATCATTGTTTGTTTGCTCTTTAGTTCTTCTAGGTCCTTGTTAAACGTTTCTTGTATTTTCTGTATTCTATTTCCAAGATTTTGGATCATCTTTACTATCATTATTCTGAATTCTTTTTCAGGTAGACTGCCTATTTCCTCTTCATTTGTTAGGTCTGGTGGGTTTTTACCTTGCTCCTTCATCTGCTGTGTGTTTCTCTGTCTTCTCATTTTGCTTAACTTACTGTGTTTGGGTTCTCCTTTTCGCAGGCTGAAGGTTCGTAGTTCCTGTTGTTTTTAGTGTCTGTCCCCAGTGGCTAAGGTTGGTTCAGTGGGTTGTGTAGGCTTCCTGGTGGAGGGGACTAGTGCCTGTGTTCTGGTGGATGAGCCTGGATCTTGTCTTTCTGTTGGGCAAGTCCATGTCTGGTGGTGTGTTTTGGGGTGTCTGTGGACTTATCATGATTTTAGGCAGCTTCTCTGCTAATGCATGGGGCTATGTTCCTGTCTTGCTAGTTGTTTGGCATAGGGTGTCCAGCACTTTAGCTTGCTGGTCGTTGAATGGAGGTGGGTCTCAGTGTTGAGATGGAGATCTCTGGGAGATTTTCACCGTTTGATATTACTTGGAACTGGGAGGTCTTTTATGGACCAATGTCCTACAGCCATGCTGTAGCACCAAGAGCCTGTTATCCCCATGGCTCAGAATAAAAGGGAGAAAAAAAAAAGAAAGAAAGAAGATAAAATAAAATAAAATTTAAAAGTTATTAAACAGATAATTATTAAAAAAAATTTTTTAAGTAATTAAAAAAAACAGACAGAACCCTAGGACAAAGCTATACAGAAAAAAATCACACACAGAAGGATACACATACACACTCACAAAAAGAGAGAAAGGGGAAAAGAAAAATATATCATTGCTCCCAAAGTCCACCTCCTCAATTTGGGATGATTTGTTGTCTATTCAGGTATTCCACAGATGCAGGGTGCATCAAGTTGCTTGTGGAGATTTAGTCCGCTGCTTTTGAGGCTGTTGGGAGAGATTTACCTTTCTCTTCTTTGTTCGCACAGCTCCCGGGGTTCAGCTTTGGATTTGGACCCGCCTCTGCGTGTAGGTCGCCTGAGGGCGTCTGTTCTTCTCTCAGACAGGATTGAGTTAAAGGAGCCACTGATTCGGGGGCTCTTGCTCACTCAGGCCTGGGGGGAGGGAGGGGCACGGCCTGCGGGGCGGGCGTTGAAGCAGCCTGAGGCGCCGTGCGTTCTTCCGGGGGAGTTGTCCCTGGATCCCGGGACCCTGGCAGTGGCGGGCTGCACAGGTTCCCGGGAGGGGAGGTGTGGATAGTGACCTGCGCTCGCACAGAGGCTTCTTGGTGGCAGCGGCAGCAGCCTTAGCGTCCCATGCCCGTCTCTGGGGTCCGCGCTGATAGCCGCGGCTCGCGCCTGTCTCTGGAGCTCCTTTAAGCAGCGCTCTCAATCCCCTCTCCTCGCACACCAGGAAACAAAGAGGTAAGAAAAAGTCTCTTGCTTCTTCGGCAGCTCCAGACTTTTCTCGGACTCCCTCCCGGCTAGCCGTGGCGTACTAACCCCCTGCAAGCTGTGTTCACGCCGCCAACCCCAGTCCTCTCCCTGTGATCCGACCGAAGCCTGAGCCTCAGCTCCCGGACCCCACCCGCCCCGGCGGGTGAGCAGAGAGGCCTCTCTGGCTGGTGAGTGCTGGTTGGCGCCGGTCCTCTGTGCGGGAATCTCTCCGCTTTGCCCTCCGCACCCCTGTTGCTGTGCTCTCCTCTGTGGCTCTGAAACTTCCTCCCTGCCCACCTCCTGTCTCTGCCAGTGAAGGGGCTTCCAGTGTGTGGAAACTTTTCCTCCTTCATAGCTCCCTCCCACTGGTGCAGGTTCCGTCCCTATTCTTTTGTCTCTGTTTTTTCTTTTGCCCTACCCAGGGACGTGGGGAGTTTCTTGCCTTTTGGGAGATCTGAGGTCTTTTGCCAGCGTTCAGTAGATGTTCTGTAGGAGTTGTTCCACATGTAGATATATTTCTAATGTGTTTGTGGGGAGGAAGGTGATCTCCGCGTCTTACTCTTCTGCCATCTTGAGGCTCCTCCCTGTTTTATTTTTTACATGACTTTTAATACTTTTTTTGTGTTGGTTATAAAAAGTTTTCCCATTACTATTTGATACACAATAAACATGTGATTCATTATTTAGTTCTGATATTAAAGTCAGCAAGGTATCATTAAATCTCCAAATATCACATGTCATTTGGTTGGAGGAATTTAAGCACGAATGTTTATTAGAAGTACACAATTAATGCTCTTTTAGTTTGAAGTGATCCCAAGTTATCCCAAGAGGTGGGGGAGCCATTTAGCTGTAATGTGCACATACGTTCATTCTTGATAATGGCTCTTTAATATCATGGTGAAAGGCTGATCCTCCGCTGTAAATTAAATGTTAATGATAGCCACTTAAACTCTAATCATTCATTCTGACTCTTCTAGAATTGCTTATATGCTTCAATAATACTTTGATAGTCTTATATATCCCAGTGTTCAGCAACTTTTCAATAGCAGTATATTAAAGCTTCATTTTATTTCTTTTAAAATGTAAAAATGATTTTTTCATAGTTTTCATGGTGAATGAGCTTACTACAAGTCTGATGAAAAGGGCAGGAGAGGGAATATAGGGAGAAAGAAAGGAAGGGAAAGACTTTACTAGTCATAGATCCACAATCGATGACCAGAGGGTTTTTCACAAAATTGAATGATTTCAGGAGCTGTCCCAGGATTCTGTCACACTGGTCAGACTGTTGTCCTCACATGTTCATTCCTAAACTAATCATCATCAAGGAGTTCTCATTAATGAGCCTTGGATCATATGTTCACCCCACCAGCCAAGGGATGGGACCTTCCTTATAAATGAACAGTGTAGAAGGCAGCATGATGTTCTAGAAAGCAAGGATGGGCTCTGGTATCAAAAAACTGATTTGAAGTGGGCTGACATAAAAGATTAAATTATATTATGTATCAATATGTGAAACATTTCATACCACTCCTAGTAAATACTAAATGCTCAATTCATGGCACCTATTATAATCCTTTCCTTAGTAATGATAGTGAATAATATAATTGTTTTAACTTTTAATTCTATAACTGTTTTGGTCTGATGTTTCTGGTGGGATATAGAGCGTGCATCAAGCGGGCACATTCCTCTAAATGAGGAAAACCAGTGGAATCATTGTTGTTCATCAGAGATTAAGTGATCAGAATTAAAAGGACAAGTCCCATGAATTGTTTCTGAGATCACTTTTGAGGGGTAAGAGGAGAGTAAACCAATTCCTGAAGTCTGTTTAGTCTTTGGTCTGAGGAAGTGATCAAGCAGACTTTCCTGTCTCAGTAGTGTCTAAGGACATTGTAGTTCCATCCCTTCTGTTTTTAGTCTTTAGTGGATTCTCCCTTTCACTCCCACTTTCTTTCCTTCCTATCAGGAAAGGATGCTGAAAGGAAAACCATCTTTTTCTAGTGCTTGTTGTTCACTTTGGACAATGGGTGGAAATGGTTACTTCACTCTTCTTTATATTCCTAGTAATCCTCCAAAAGGTCCTGAGGACATCAAAACTCCCCTAATGGGAAAGGTTATTTCCTTACTAATCTGTATTTCCCCCACTTGCTTCAGTGCACGTAACAAATAAGTGTGCAATCCAGACTCCAACTGTGGCAAAGTGGAACACTCCATGTAATGAGTTCTATTATTTTTCCTCATGCAATTTAATAGACCAGTAACTTTAATACCAAAAAAAGTTTCCAAGACAAAACAAAATGTGGTTCTAATTGTATTGCTTGTTTTCTTTTTCCAGCATTGATTTTTTCCCCTTTTAATTATGTAGTATAATCTATTTAGTATCAATAAGAATAAGGTTTCATTGTTCATTTGTGGAGGCATCAACCTAGACACTTCGTAGCAGCACACAGTTTTGTACTTGTTGGCTGAACCTTCCTAGAGTGTTACAGAAATGAAAGCTTGTTATCTTCTGTGAATAATCATAAAAAGAAATATGCCCAAATTTATTAACCTTTTAAAAGGGCCAGAATCAAGTCAATCAGTGAAGTAAATAAGCCTAAAATGGTATCCTTGCCAATACATTAAATAATATAATATTAGATGATACCTTATCATTGTTTAGACATTAACATTTCAACTCCCATGAATGAGAGCTATATTTGCTGGGTTCCCCAAATAAAATAAAATGTCCTCTTAAGCTATAAAAGAAGTTGCTTAACGTTAATACAGTATACTTAAGGCAGACATCACTAAGATAATTTGGTACTAAGTACTACTATTATTTGGCTTTCAGTAATTTTGAGTGAGTGGTTTTGTAAAATGAGCTGTATTTGTGAATATTTACAGAACTTTGATCTGTAATAAGCACTTATTTATGGATACACTTTAACTTTTAATACGGCTCAATTGCAGAAACAACTATGAGCTATGGTCCATTTGCTGCAATGGCCTCTAACCAGAGTTATGATAAACATAACGACATAATAATCAGAAAATCAAATGCAGAGTTGGTTTTACAACTGGAATAACCCAAGGGTACATGACCTTAAGGTCAGGATATTGTGCATCAGGCCACACCAAGTGAAACAAAGTTCGATTTAGATCCCCATGAAGTATCATTGGAAGCCTATTTGCGTTTACATTATCTGCTTGTTTTTAGAATATGCATAAATTAACTCCCTGGGTGGGGGGCAAAGTGCTATGTACAAAGAGAGAATGAAATATTCTCAAAGGAGCAGCACCTGATTAAGAAGGAAAAAGTCAAAGTAAAATGTAATAACAAGTAAAGGTATAAATCAAGTAAGAGAAAACTATTCCATGAAAAATGAAGAAATTAAGTAAAAAGTTATCCCTAGTGGAACTGAAAAGCTGAAATTATTTCTTCCTGCAAACACATTACTTGTTTGGGAGAATAAGAGAAAGAGTGGATTATAAAGCATTGAAGTATTTAGTAGATATGGGTCACAGGACCTGAATTTCAGTTCCAATTCTGCCTCTAATCTGTTATGCGACCATGGACAATTGATGTGATTTTTTCAAGTTCTTGTTTGTCTCATTAGTAAAATAGAGTTGATACTCTCTCTGTCCACCCTACAAGGTATGGTCCACTCTTCTCCTTCTCTTGCTTCGAGACCCAGTAAGTCACCACCTTTTCTGTGAAGTGACTTTCACTGCAGAGTTATTGCTGCTTCTTTTCATTCATCAACACTGTTTAGACCTCCACCACATCCTGGGGTGCTTCGTGTGCATCGTTCCCTGTTTACACTCTGAACTCAAGAGGCAACTGCCATCAGTTATTTCTTGAATAAATCTGAGTATGAATAAGTAGTGTATATGCACTAATGGAGAATGTATGCACTTTGAATTTCCAGTGCCTACCACAGAGCTTGACAAATGGTGGGACTGCAATATATTGCCAAATACTTTTTTTAAAGTTCTTTGAGACTACTTAGAACTAAGTAATTCAGTGTCCTCATTCAAATAGTGAAAGATTTGGATTGAATCACCCTTAAAAGTAGGTGATAATTATTATTATAATTATTTCTTACCATTTATTTGCTGATGATTATGTGCTACATACTGTTCTAAAGCTTTATATTCATTCCATTTGGACATAAATATTTAGGTAGCTTTTAGGTATTTAGGTAGCTTTTTAGGTAGCTTTTTACCTAGCTATTTAGGTAGCTTTTATTATCCGGGTTTTTACAGATGAAAAACAGAGGCTTAGAAAACTTGTTTTGTTCAAAACAGATGGCAGAGCTTACATGTAAGTTAAGGTCCCTTGGATTCCAAAGCCCATTCTCTCATCCACTAGGTAAAAAGGTACAGGGAAAGATCCTCACGCATGTGGGTTAATTTTATTGACTCAGTGAAATACACTGAACAGAACGACAAGGATTAGGAAGTCACATCAGCAAAGAGTAAATGGCCAAAGTAAGAACTGCTTATACCACTCACAAGCTGCTTACTACTTTTTAATCACCACAGTCTTAACATTACAACATATGGTAAAGCACGATCTATAAAATCTTTGCTTCATGTTACAATTAATTTATTATCATGGCATGGCTCTAAACAAGCAAGAGATCATTGTTTTCTTTTAATCATCACTTTTGATTGTTGTATCTGAATAGATGGTGTTGATGTCCTTAGTTTTTGTACCTAGATATTTCTTTTTTATGTCACTCAATAAGGCAGCACTCCCTAATAAGGCTAGCAATGTATGGTTTGTATTACTTTGGTAAATGTATATCCTGAAAAACACAGACTGGTTCTCATTTAAGGTAACAGGAACAGTGACTGCAAATGTCCAAAATAGAGCTGATTTGTAGCACAGCCCTTGGGTGCAGTGCACTCTGGTTTATGGGAAGTATCTGGCCACAGACACTTCTGGCCACAGCACACCTCCCTAGCTACTTTTAAAATGAGAAAGCATCAGAACCACCTCCCCTTCACAGTAGCTTCTATTCAGGCTCTCAGCCAGGAACTTCAGCATTGACATCCACGTTCTTTCCCCTTTTCCTCATCTATAAGTCCCATGTGCCCTTCTCCATTGCTGGTCCAGCACCTGACCAGCTGTAGTGGAAGAATCCTGGTTCCTTCCTTGGTACCTGTTTTTTTTTTTTTTTCTTTTTTCCTAGTTTTGTTGACATATAATTAACATATAATATTGTATTAGTTTAAGCTTTACATCATAATGATTTGATACATGTATATAATGCAAAATAATTAGCAAATAAGTGTAGTTTGCATTCATCACTCACATAGTTACAAAGTTTTTTTTTTTTTCTTGTGATGAGGGCTTTTGAGATTTGCTGTCTTAGCAACCAGTATACAATACAGCATTGTTAACTATACCAGGCTGCACCTCCAGAACTTATGACTACACGTTTGTACCTTCTGACCACCTTTACTCATTTCCCCCACCCCTTGTTTTATAGAAAAACAAAACTATAGAAGTTATAAAACCCAGGAAGGAAAGTGAATTCACTGTGGCCTAAATTAAGTTATTTGCAAAACGTTTGACTTTGGATTCAGAATTGGAAAATGGGATGTACCATTATCTCAAGGATATCCTCACTACCAAGTACTGCTATGGGCCAGTGAATAGTGCTAATGAGACCTGAGTGGTGGATTTGAATCCACTTGGAAATTTCCTACTCTCCATTCCATGTCGCCAGGACACGTTCTCTCTAGTTTTATGATTTTAAGATGCAAAATATTGATAATCAGGGAGCTTAAAGTGGAGAATTTTTCATAAAATCACCAATGAAGTATTACTGGAGTCATAAATTTTATCTTTATACAGGACATTTTTCTATAACCATGTTAAAGACTAAGTATATATGGTGGCAATTTTCATTTTTATTTCTGTCTTTCCCCAATACTGTATTTAACTCTTCTGATCTTTCTTGTCATCTTTATGACTGTGAAATAATGCAATTCTGGTAAGATCCATGGTGAAACCAGCCAGGGTAATTACATCAGTGTTGTCACAGTATAATTTACCCTGTGTGTGTTTTCTGTGGTGTATATTAAATCTAGGAAGGTCTATTACTATAGGGCACTAAACTTTCCATCAGTAGAGCATTCCTAAATAGTTATCTAGGGGAAAAATAATAAAGCAGTCATGTGGTCAAACAGATTTAGGAACTGCTGTGTACTCTACCCACTACTGGAAGGTATGCGATACACATACTTATATTTAAGGTGGTTGTTAAGTGCTGCAGTAAAGAAATCTGTTTCACATAATTTAAACCAGTGTTTTCCATGACAACTTTTTAATATTGTTTTCAGTAATGTCTACTGATGTATTTTGGAATTAGTGTTCCGCAGAGGACCCTTTGCAATAAACTATCCTGTAGAGTTATTTCAAGGTAACTGGCAGTTTGAGAAATCAGTAATGGCAACCATTTCTGAAATCGTCTGGAAGAAAGAAAACACATCATCCCATCCTTGAGGAGGGTAACCCTTCTCAAGAGGTTTGACTGTTTATTCCTATGTAAACCAGGAGATAAAAGACGAGTTTGTGTTCCATCTCTGACACAAATCAACTGTGAGAACTGGGACAAATTATTTAACTCCTCAAAACTAGATGGTCCTAATCTCTAAATTGGATATAGTGATTGCTGAACCATGTACTTAACTTATCTGTTGAGAGAACACTTCATAAAATGAAAGGACTATGTAACAAAGAGAATTGACATCAGATCAACACCCTTAGAATTATCCCTTGAAGGCTATCTAACTTGAAAGCCATTAATCTATGAACATTTCTCAATGTTCTCAAAATTCATTTTAAAACATATGTTTCTTGTCCCTATAAAAACAAAAAACTGTTGGCTTTACAAATGTTTTGAGCAAAATTCATTCACCTCAATAGTATAGTGTGATGCAACAAAGCAAAAGATATTTTCCCTGCAATGTTTGAGATCTGAAATCATTCCATAGTTAACTAAGCCTGGGCTTTTTACAGCATACAGCTGTGTCGGCACACACATGTGGGCCAGCATGCTTCCAGCCTCTGACAGACCAGCTAACTAGACCTGGATCTGGAGTTGAGACCTGGATCTGACAACCGTGGGAATAACAGGGGACATTGGTCACAATGATTCTATTTTTGCCACCTATAATGGTGGCCTCCCTCTCTGTTTAGATGCTCAGGCTAATTGGATAAATTCAATATTTATTTAAAGGAAGACATTTTTCAAACATGACATAGAAGTCCATCTGAAATATTTCTTATTCCCACCAATAACTGAGAATAGATGTCTAAAATGGTTCAGGTGCCTCTTCCTTCTGAAAGATGCATCCGTTTTGGTTCTGTGTTCTTATTTCCACAACTCTCATGCTTTAACACAACTGTACATACTCACATCGGAGTTTTCATTAGAGACATTCAATCAGGAGAATTTGATTCATCAAAAAATTGAGTATTTCCCAAGACGCCATTGCCCTGAAGCATCACTGAAGGCCATGGCTGCTGGGTCCATTCATGCTGGAGTCATTGAAGGGAGCACTCTTTCCACTGCTTTTGTATGTGCAGTGGGGTGTACGGTTCACAGATTTTATTGATTTTTCAGGACTCGGGTGCCTGGAAATACAACACACCTCAGTGAGCTCAGTACACAACAGGGGTGGAAGAAAGCAGTTCCCTGAATCACAGATTTGGCTGCTCTGTTGCAGGGATTTGGTGGGTGGCCTCAGATGGGTGAATGCAGCTTTCTTTTTGTGTTATCTCAGACTTAATGTAGGGGAAACATTCTAGCATGCATCAGCATTTTTTTTTTTTTTTTTTGCATCAGCATTTTGAGGCATTTCCAATTCAAGAATAATAGGCCAGTAGCTGAGAGCAATTCTAATGAACGGTTAGAAAAATGTTTAGCTTGTGTCCTGGCACTAACCCTCTACAAATTCACTGAACACCGAAAGAGAGTCTGTGTTTAATTAATTAATGGGATGGAATGAATAAACCCCGGGCAAAATCAAGTTAAAAAAGACTGAGATTCCTTTACACATTTAACAGACATTTATTCGGCTCCCATTGTGCAGTATGCTAATTTCTGGGACTGCAAAGATGTGTAACACATCGACATGGCCATAAAGAACTGCAGAGTCCAGTGGGGGAAGCAGCCTTGTAAACAGACTGTGACAGTGCAGTGAAGGAAGTGCTCAGGGAATAGATGCCCTGGAGCATGGAGGGAGGGTGAGCTGCCTCTGACCAACCACGGCAGAGGGAAGAGGCACACGGGGAGGGCAGGCAGGCAGAAGGAATCGTTTATGCAGACGCATGACATGTTCACTGAAGCACAAGATGATGAAAAGAAATGGTAGGAAATCTCAAATTTAGTTTTAATATTGACAAAGGATTGCTCTTAGAGCTAATTGCTTATTAGAGCTAATTATTTGAGAACACAATATTTAAATGTTTAGGCCTATGTCTAGGGTTTGGCTTAAAATAGAATGTCTGCCTTAAAGATGAAGAAATCTGTGCTGCTCTCAGCCTCCTCATCAAACTTGGAATAAAACGCAAAATCCTCTCATGACCTGTATGCTCTTTAGTTCAGGCTGCTGTAACAAAATACCATAGACTGGGTGGCTCATCAGCAACAGGAATTTATTTCTCGTAATTCTGGAGGCTAGAACTCTAAGGTCAGGGTGTCAGCATGGCCAGGTTCTGGTGAGAGTCTTCTGGGTTGCAGATGTCCACCTTCTCCTTGGATCCTCTCATGGTGGAGGACAGAGACAAGAAGGGAGCTCTCTCATGTCTCTTCTTCTAAGGGCACTAATCTCATTACTGAGTACTCCACCCTCATGAACTCCCCGAAGCCCTCCTCCTAATGCCATCATATTGGGGATTAGGATTTCAACATATGAATTTGGGGGTGATGCATTCAGTTCATAACAACCCCCTCATCTCTTTCCCTACTTCCTTGCTGCCTCGCTGTGCTTCCAGCCACCCCAACTTTCTTGGTTTTCCTGTCTCTCTTTGCATTTGCTGCTCACTCTGTCTAGGACATGTGTCCTCCATTTGTTTGCATACCTTACTCTTTCATGGTGTCATTCAGCTCTTGGCTCAGGTGTCACCTTCGGAAGGCCTCTACTCATTGCTTCCTCCAAAGATCATCCCCCATTCAAACTTAACCCTTGTTCTTTAGAGCGCTATCACTACTCAGCATTACGTAATATGTCAATTTATATTCTTCACATTTGGATTGAATTGGGGTTCCTCCAAAGATATGACCATCTCCTAACACTGGGGAAACTATGAATGTAACCTTATTTGGAAAAAGGATCTTTGAGGTTAGGACCTTGGGATGAAATCATCCTGGGGTTTAGGGTGGGCCCTAAGTCCAATGACAAGTGTCTTTATAAGAGAAGAGAAAGGGAGAAGGTAGAACCTTTTATTTTTTTGGTAGAACTTTTGACTCTCTTGTCCTGTACCAACAATGATGGTAATAATGACAAAGGCTAATATTAATACGCAAGGAAATTTGCTTTCATTTTCTACTTTAATGCTCATAACAACTACATGAGATGGTGAATTATTATGATCCCATTTTATAACTGACTAAATAGAAGCTCAGAAAATCTCAATAACATGCCCTGACATCACGTAACTACTAAGGTGCTTCCTCAAGCAGAATAGGGGTCTCAGGTGGCACACCTGCATCTCTGAAACCCCAGCTCTGTCTCTGTGTTCCTTGAAGAGCATTGCCTTCTAGCATTGGCATTAGTCCTAGGAAAAAGAAACAAAGTTCCATGAAGGTGTAAGATATGCAGATATTACAATATGTATTTTCATATACATTATCTCAATTCATTCCTCTCCACACTTCTGCAAGGCTGCTATTGTTGGCTTCAATTTACAGATATGCTAGTGGAGATTAGCAAAAAGCTTAAAAGAGATGGATGACATTTTGAAGTTGCTATGGTTGACTCAAGTTCCTGATCTTTCCACAGTAAGCAACTTTCAGACTATGCACACCCGTGCTCAGAACAAGTTATTTCAACTCTTTTGTGCCCCATTTTGAGCTTCCAGGGGTTTCCTACAATTCTACAAGTATGCTGCATTGATTAGCCTTTTTCATCAGTGCTCTCTGCCCTTGTAAGAAAGATTTTATTTTTTCCCGTCACCACCTAGTGCTTATTCCCCAGGAGGCTGAGCTTCTTGCTGCTTTCTTTTCTCGGGACAGCTGAGTAGGATGTGAGCTGGGACGTTGAAAAGCCACCTTTGGCGTTTCAGAAGTTCTTCAACATCCTACTCTAACTTAGCAGAAACTTTGTTTTGATTGTATATTTTGTTCCCACATCCCCTTTATTTTCTGACTCTGCTTCTTCATAGCTTTGTGAACCCCAGGAGACCTGGGAATAGTGCTCCACACCAAGATAAGCTACTCTAAGGAAAGGTCAGTCTGCCAAGAGAAGCCTAAAAAACGAGATATTTAAAAAATAGGCTATGCTGCGGCAAATAGAGATAACGCTCTGTCCTCCACATCCTTCTCAACCTCTAACCCTTTTGAAAATAAAAGTATTCACAGTCCTAGAGACTTTCAAACCCCACGGTTATATCCGATCAGGGTATGGGCAAGAAATATTCCATAGGTAGGGATTTCTTATAACTTCATAATAACAAAAGAAAATAGCAAAGTGATCTCTGCACACTATTTATTCAATCTTGGAATGATCGATTTTTAGATGTTTAAAATAGCTCCTCTAATACAAGATTGGTAAATGACCTCAATCCACTAAGTTGACTTCAAATGAAAAAGACTAATGTCTTTTATTAGTAATTTTTTTGCAGATTAATCCTTTACCTGCATTTCTGTTATATCCAGTAATAGCCTAACTTAATTTAATCAGCACTTTGCAGGATCTTGTGTTTGTGGTTTGAAGGAATTATCAATAAATGGTAAGATTAGAAGCTTGTTTTTCTTAAAATGAATGGAAACTCATTTGGAAACTAAGTATTTAATTGACCTTTTCCTAATCACATGATTCAATAATATAATTTTACCACATGAATTCCATACTTACTAGTTGTAAAAATAAGAATGCCTATATTTTGCAACAAATAGGCATTTAATAAAGCTTTCCCCTATCTTTCTCAATCTATACAATAACCCAATGATCATCTAGAACTGGACAGACAAGCCATTTGAACTTGCCTGGAGTACCTGAATACTTTAACGATATTTAAGTATCTCTTAACTGAAATCTTTTGTCACAATCCAGTATTTCTTCCGTTCTCCATTTTGACTGTTACGTCTGTTCTTCAAAGATTAATTGCCATTTATGGAGGAAGGAAGACAAAAAATTCTAGGGCCAGTGAAAGGAACTAAGGTATAAAGACCCAAGGTGTGCCAGGCAAGGCTAGATATCTTGTGTATACTATTTAATCGTCATGAAATAGCCTACTGTTTCACCAAGAGAGAAATTGAGAGCTCTAAAAGCTCCACAGTTACTAGCTTTTGGCAGAATTATATCCTTTCCATTGAAAGAATAATAATTAATTTTTTATCAGGCTGTCAAGGATGCTTAGTCTTTTGGTAACAGTTCACAGCACTAAGACACATTGGACTGTCACATTTCTATGAACTGTAGCCAACTCCAAAGATCATTTAATAATTCAGTATGGAAATTTCTTAGTATCATAATGGCAAGGCAGTGTGAGACTGACTATGGATTTGGTACAGGTAGAAATTATAATTATTCAATATGGGAAGATTTATCATTAAAAGCTAGGAGAATCAAAGAGTTCTATCATTTGCCTCATTGCATTACTCTTGAAAAAGCTAAGTGTGTTTCTGTTTTCCAAATATAATCATGCCCTTATGAAAAATTTTCAGAGTTTGAAGTGAGGAAGTAACAGAGCATTTTTCAGTTTTGTATAACAATTAAAGGATACATTTTTATACATAGCAGTTTACTCATAAATACATTCATTTGTATATATCATATATATATGATAATAACAATGGCTCATGTTTTCTGTGTTTTTTTGTTTGTATTATTTCTGTTTCTTAACATTTTCAAGAATGTAATTGGGTTATAAAACTATCTGAATATGCAGTGAATGACCATAAATGACCCTCTAAAGCATTTTAATTTATTTTTAACAAATTTCTTTATTGAAGTATAGTTTATTTACAATGTTGTGTTAGTCTCCGGTGTACAGCAGAGTGATTCAGTTATACATATGTATATTCTTTTCCACATTATTTCCATTATGGTTTATTACAAGATATTGAATATAGTTCCCTGTGTTATACAATAGGATCTTGTTGCATTTTAAAGTGCGCTAATGCATCTGGCTATGGAAGGGGACAGAGGAGGGAGTCTTTGGCACTAGACATAGCACTGTGGGTTTCTGGCTCAGAAAGACTGAGAACTGTATTTTCTTTTTAAAAGTTTTGTTTATGGTGTACTTTCACAAAATTTCTCAGTCAAAAATCATAATAAATTCAGGACATAGCTCTCCTGGACTCTCCATTATGCCAAAAGTCATTTACCATGTAGGCAACTGTATACATCATTATTTTTCCATTGGAATTTGTAAGAATACGTGTCTGGGATCATGTCTGTGGGGAGGGGTGTTAAGTGGTCAAGAATTTTGACCCATCAGGGATAGATGGGCTTTAAGGAATTGCGTGAAATGAGCAGTTATTGTAACAGAAAAGTGGGATTTTTTAATTTTTTTAATTTAAATTTATTTATTTTATTGATGTGTAGTTAATGTACAATATTATATGTTACAGGTGTACAATACAGTGATTCATAATTTTTCAAGGTTATACTCCATTTATAGTTATTATGTAATATTGGGTATATTCCCTGTGCTATACAATATATCCTTGTAGCTTGTTTTATACATAATAGTTTGTACCTCTTAACATCCTACCCCTGTACTGCCCCTCCCTCATTCCTCTCCCCACTGGTCACCACTAGTTTGTTCTCTGTATCCGTGGGTCTGCTTCTGTTTTATTCACTAGTTTGTTGTATTTTTTATATTCCACATATAAGTGATACATACAGTATTTTTGTCTGTCTGACTTACTTCACTTAGCATAATGTGGAGAGGACTTTCATTTATAGGGAAGATGTTAGCTATACTGAGGGACACTCACCACCCATTCTGCCATGAGCCCCCATGACAGATGTATAATCATAGTTTCCATGGTCAATTATTAGGGTTCATGCATCTGCCCTTACTCAGCCACAGAAAATGTGGATTTAAAAGTGGTTTTAACAACACCTGAATAGGTTCATTGAGGGAGAAGAGAGGTTAGAGACAGATAAGCTAGTGAAGGCAAATTTTCAGGGAGGTTATGGAATAGAATTTAGCATTTTCTCATGCACGGTAGTCTTCCAATTTGTTTTGAGAATGGGATTTACAGTAGGCATCTCAGATGAGGAAACTGGCTTCTTCCAGTGTTCATTATTAATTTAATTAACACTCTTGGGCTGATCACATTTTCTGGCACTTACTTCAAATGTTAGTCTTCGCTGTCATCTGGCTAGCAGTTAACTCCTTTCTGCTGTTGGCTATGCAGGAAGGGAGAACTTATGTGTATTCTCTCTAAACATGTCTGTGATTGGCTGTGACCTTGAAAACCTTTTAAAGAGATCCATGAAAAAAATTGCAAGACTGTTTTGTGGGCAGTCTCTCTTCCTGCAGAGTTTTCTCACAGTGATGGGTTTAAGGAAATGTAGGCACTAAAACACTGTGAATTTCAATCAGTGAAGATGGATGCCTGCCATTAGGAAGTGAGCTGCTGTAGCTGGACATCATCTAATGTGTGGTTAACTTGCCTTTATTGAAATAAATCCAGCCAAATAGATCTACCTATAATTTAGGGACCCACAGATCCTTTGAGGTCATCTAGCTCAGCTCCCAGATGTAATAGATGAGCAAAGAGAGCTCCAAGGGGACACTGCTCATGTGTCCAGGGTCTTGCTGGAATCCCGATGTATAGAAGCCCATTTCATTTAGGACTTTCTCCCCATAAGTGGAGAAATTCCTGTGTTCAAATCCAGGCTCTATTTTTACTTTTTAAGGAACCTCCATACTATTCTCCATAGTGGCTGTATCAATTCACATTCCCACCAGCAGTGCAAGAGTGTTGCCTTTTCTCCACATCCTCTCCAGCATTTATTGTATGTAGATTTTTTGATGATGGTCATTCTGACTGGTGTGAGGTGATACCTCATTGAAGTTTTGATTTGCATTTCTCTAATGATTAGTGATGTTGAGCATCCTTTCACATGTTTGTTGGCAATCTGTATATCTTCTTTGGAGAAATGTCTATTTAGGTCTTCTGCCCGTTTTTGGATTGGGTTGTTTTTTGTTTTTTTTGTTTTTTTTTTTGTATTGAGCTGCATGAGCTGCTTGTAAATTTTGGAGATTAATCCTTTGTCAGTTGCTTCATTTGCAAATATTTTCTTCCATTCTGAGGGTTGTCTTTTCGTCTTATTTAACTGCTTGAGCAAGTCACTTAACTTCTTTATGCTTCAGTTTCTCATCAGTAATATGGAGGTAATACTAATATATAAGGCATTTCACTTTTGTGAGGAGTAAAATGAGTTACTCTGTGTCTGGCAAATAGTAAACATCATAAAATTGTGGCTCTTTTGGTGCTTGTGATTAGCATCTGGTATTGGAAGAAAGAACATATTGTATTACATTTCTCTAGATCATTGGTTTTCAGTTGGGGGTAGTTTTGTCCCCAGGGAATATTTGGCCATGTATGAAGAAATCTTGGGTTGTCACAGCTTCAGGTCAGAGGGTGTTTCTGGTATCTAATATGTAGAAGCCAGGGATGCTGCTGAACATCTTATAATGAGCAGGTAAGCCCACACAACAAAGAATGACCCAGCCCCAAATGTCCACAGTGCTGAGGTTGAGAAACAGTGCTCTAGGTTTAAAAATACAACAATTTGAATCTAGAATATGAATTAAAATTGAGTTTAAAAAGAAAAATGATGGCGCCTCAATAATAATTTTATAAATGGGAGAGGGTTTCCTAGTTTCAGCCGCATGTCATTGCATATGTGCTGTCCCTACTGGTGAAGAACTATGTGTAAGACAGTCCTTTACTCATTGCCAACCCTCCTTATTCTGCTCCAGCAATTGGTTGTAACGATTTCAGCAATTTGAAACCATCCAAGTTTTTTTAGATACAGAAGTTGGTAAGAATATATACATTTTCAGCACTTTACATATTTATCATTCACTTGGATTACGTGGTGTTGCCACTCACTGTCTTTGATTCCATAGTGAGTAGGAAATCCTATGGTCAGAAGTCTTTATAGACAATGATGTGCTTTTACAACTGTTGAAGTAGAAGTCTTTCCCATTCATTTAAATTTATTTCAGCAGTGCTTTTGAAGTGTTCTTTCTGCCCCAGTATTCCTGTTTTTCTTTTGATGTTATTTTGATTCAAGCAGGACAGTTGTGACCTTGATGTGATTTACAAGTATTTTTCTCATATTTATGAAAATCAAACATCTCACAAAATTAGATGTGATATATATTTGGAATATTTAGAAGGTCATAGCCTTCTCAAAAGGCCGTTTTCTGCATATGCCTATGTTTATAGAGTTATAAGATCCCTTTAAAATCATGAATAAGCAGGAGGCTACAGTGGCTGATAGTGCGACAAGGAAAAATAACACTTGCAGCTGCACTGCTGTTACATTTCACTGTGAGCAATATTATTATATAAGGACCTCTTTAAATATAAATTTTAGCATAAAATTATCTACGAGAGTAGTTTTATAAGTGTGATACACTGTTAAGAAAACACTACACATATACATAGGAATGTGCTATATATATATGTATGTATATATATGTATATACATATATATATAGAGAGAGAATATAAATATGTATATATTTAACTGAATCAGATTTAAATCAAAATCTGTATCTCTAGATTTTTTTCCTCACTTTCTCTTTTCTATTAGTCAGCTCTTGCTAGAGCAATGCTGTGTAACAAACCATTCCAAATTCAATAGGCTTGCAACAGCAAATATTTGTCTTCAAATTTACAGGTCTGTAGGTGACTGGTTTAGTGGATCAAGACCAGGTTCAGCTGGGAGGCTCAGCTGATCAGCAGGCTTTGTCAGTTCTGCTCCATATTTATGTGTTCTAGTGTGCAGTTTGAAGGGGTTTGGTTTTATCATAGTGGATCACCAGAGCACGAGAGGCAAGCCAAACCTTAAATATATTTAAGGACTCTTGTTACGTCACATTCACTAGAGTTCTGTTGGCCAAAGCAAGACACATGGCCGAGCCCAATGTTAAGGAACTAAAAAGTGTATTTTTCCCATAGTGAGAAAGGAAGGGAGACTGGAGTAGATATTTGCTCAAAAATATTTCCAGCTATCGCACCTTCACCTTATTTCAGATAAGGGTAAGTTGTCTCTTTGTCCTGAAATTATGTTCTCTGCCTCCTTCTACCCCCAGAATTGAGGCCAGTTACCAGAAAGGCAAGCCCAGATCTGTGCAGAACCATTCAGCTAGACATTCTATGTCACACATCTATGTTTTCCCATGCTTATAATTATATGTTAATGTATGTGTGGATATGGTTAATTTGTTAGAGACAGTAATTTAATTATAGGCTCAAACATTCCACAGCATAAACAACTTAAGGAAGGAAGATATAAGAATGTCTCAGAACTTCAGATTTGGTACTAGTGTGCAATTTTGAAATGACATACCAATTAGGAGATGCAAATAACTTTTAAGAAAAAAAACATTTTAGATGTTTCATGTCTTCTCTTAGAGAGGATACATTAGCAAATCAGAGAGGAAAAAGCATATGCACAGTATTTGGGGTCATGGCAAGTCTGTTTCTCTATTTTTCTCTCTCTTCTGCTCTATTGAATTATCTCTGTCTCTTGCTCTCTCTCCACCTTACTTCCTTGGCTTTATATGGACTAGGGTTCAAGCTCCCTGTGAAATCGTCAACTTTGATTCCTCTTGCATTGAATATGTTAATTGCTTTGGGTAGTATAGTCATTTTCACAATGTTGATTCTTCCAGTCCAAAACATGGTATATCTCTCCATCTATTTGTATCATCTTTAATTTCTTTCATCAGTGTCTTATAGTTTTCTGCATACAGGTCTTTTGTCTCCTTAGGTAGATTTATTCCTAGGTATTTTATTCTTTTTGTTGCAATGGTAAATGGGAGTGTTTCCTTAATTTCTCTTACAGATTTTTCATAATTAGTGTATAGGAATGCAAGAGATTTCTGTGCATTAATTTTGTATCCTGCTACTTTACCAAATTCATTGATTAGCTCTAGCAGATTTTTGGTAGCATCTTTAGGATTCTCTGTATATGCCAATAGGATTCTTAAAAAGCATGTGGAAGAGTGTCTGGTACAACATCTGAAACAGAATAAGCCCTCAGTGAATGTTAGCTCAATTCAGACATTAATATTTCAGTGGTCTTTTCATTTTTATAAGGTATTACATAAATTTATAAACAAAGTCATGGAGCATTATGCACAGTTAAAAAAAATTCCTAATTTACAGCACCAAGGAAACCAGTATTAAGAATTTGAAGAACCCCTGGAATTCACTCATTATTTTTGTTCCTCCACCTTCCATCCACCCTCTTTCCCTCCCTCCCTCCCTTCCTTTCTTCTCTTCCTCCCTCCCTCTCTCTACTTCTCTCTCTTCCCTCCCTCTCTCCCTTCCATTCTCTAAATGGAGCATTGTCTGCTGATTCTTTTAATTTAGGAAGAATTGCATTTTATAAAGACCACCTTATAAAAGGTGGTCCCCGGGCTTCCCTGGTGGCGCAGTGGTTGAGAGCCCGCCTGCCGATGCAGTGGACGCGGGTTCGTACCCCGGTCCGGGAGGATCCCACATGCTGTGGAGTGGCTGGGCCCGTGAGCCATGGCTGCTAAGCCTGCGCGTCTGGAGCCTGTGCTCCGCAACGGGAGAGACCACAACAGTGAGAAGCCTGCATACCACAAAAAAAAAAAAAAAAAAAAAGGTGGTCCCCAAGTTTGACAAAAGACACTTTAACTGATGTGATGGTAGAGGTTAAACTAGAAGGCATGGGAGGCCCACTGCATTTGGGGGAGTCCAATTACTGTTTTCATGCATTGGATGGATTGTAAAAGCTATGTGTTTTCCAATGAACATCATAGTTTTATGATAATAGTTTTGTGGTTTTGGCCCTGCCACATTCACACAGGGCACACACTGGCATTGTAGAAGCTTGAGTGAGAGTGTGCCTAGCTCAGTGCTGGGACACAAGGCTTGATAAATACAGCATGTAATATGTGCTCCATGTGGAGAGTGTGTTTATACCTGTGCATTTTATTATATTGCAGGAAAACACAAGTACAAGGCATAACATATTGGAGAGAGAAGGAAATAGTAGGACTTTACTATGTAAGTGGCAGTTTTGGGAGATGAGGAGTAATGAGGAAGAGGGAAAAAAATAATAGTCTGGGGTTTCCCTGGTGGTGCAGTGGTTAAGAATCTGCCTGCGAATGTAGGGGACATGGGTTCGAGCCCTGGTCTGGGAAGATCCCACATGCCATGAAGCAACTAAGCCCGTGCACCACCACTACTGAGCCTGCCCTCTAGAGCTCATGAGCCACAATTACTGAGCCCACATGCCACAACTACTGAAGCCCACACGCCTAGAGCCTGTGCTCTGAAATAAGAGAAGCCACCGCAATGAGAAGCCCATACATTGCAATGAAGAGTAGCCCCCGCTCCCCACAGCTAGAGAAAGCTTACGTGCAGCAACAGACCCAACACAGCCATAAATAAATAAATAAACAAACAAATAAAATAATAAATTAAAAAAATAATAATGGTCTGTGGCTGTTTAGAAGAGACATGGTAGGCTAGAGCTAAAAGGAAGTGGAACTTGTTTACCTTCCTCCTGTATACCTGCAGGCACAGAACAGATATGGACCTCAGAAGCCAGGCTCATATTCCCACTGGTCCATACTCTCAACACTGAGCATGGTGCCTTGCCCATAGTAGGTGGACATTTATGAATGACATATTCATTTCCTAGGGCTGCTGTAACAAAGTACCACAAACTGGGCAGCTTAAAACAACAGAAATGTATTGTCTCACGGTTCTGGAGGCTAGAAATCCAGAATCAAGGTGTTGGCAGGGCTGTACTGCCTCTGAAGGCTCTAGGGAAGAACCTTTCCTTACCTCTTCTACCTTCTTGTGGTTGAGGGCAATCCTTGTCATTCTTTGACTTATGAATGCATCACTCCAATCTCTGCCTCTGTCTTCTCATGGTCTTCTTTTCTGTTTCTGTTTTTGTGTCCAAATTTCCCTCTTCCTATAAGGACTCCAGTCTTACTAGATTTAGAGCCTACTCTAAACAAGCATGACCTCATCTTAACTTGATTACATATATAAAGACCCTATTTCCAAATAAGGTCACATTAACAGCATAGACGTGACATTTTTAGGCAACACTCTTCAACCCAGTAGAAATAGTGATTTTTTTGTTTGTTTCTTCAGCGTGCCAAAAGCTGTGCCAAACACACAAAAATTGCGAAGCTTCTGTGCTTTAGAATATAAATGTTTAAAATTTTCCTACTGCTCTTTCAGTACCGTGAACTATAAAGCATAAGCAATGTTCAGTGGTGTGCAGCACTGTCCATAAGCTGCTGTTAGGCACCACATTAAAAACATCCTTCAACAGTATACTATCCACTGAACTTTATCTAAAATACAAATTCAAAAATGACAGCAGGGCTTCCCTGGTGGCGCAGTGGTTGAGAGTCTGCCTGCTGATGCAGGGGACGTGGGTTCGTGCCCCAGTCCGGGAAGATCCCACGTGCTGCGGAGCGGCTGGGCCCGTGAGCCATGGCCGCTGAGCCTGCGCGTCCGGAGCATGTGCTCCGCAACGGGAGAGGCCACAACAGTGAGAGGCCCGCGTACCACAAAAAAAAAAAAAAAAATGACAACAAAAGTTTTGGGTAGTGTTTACAGTGGCCAGAACCTTGATCTACTGCAGAGTTTGGGGAATAAAAGATTATCTGAAATATCTATTACAATTTAATCCTCAATGAGTGGTGCCCAGAGCAGACCCTGATTCTTCACTAAATGGATATGGAGTGTGACCCGGAGGAAATGAGACTATTGTGTGACTTTATAGAAATTCTCTCTCATTACTGTATGGCCGCAGTATACTTTCATAGTTGTTTTCTTTAAGTGGTACAGATTTGAGGGGAAGAAATGGAAGTAACGTGGTATAGCAGAAGAGAGCATAGATTTTGCATTGGGTGTAGTAGGGCTTCACATCCAGTGCTGAGAGTTATTAATGTTGAATAAATTATTTATCCTCTTTTTGTTTTGTTTGCTTTATTTTTAATATGAAGACAGTGATATTCTCTCATTGGAGAGTTGTGCAGATTAAATAAAGTAATAACAGTAGGTTCATAGAGAGCATTCTGTTCTTTCACCTCTTGCTTATTTGTTGTCATTTGTTGAAATGAAATATAAAATACAAAGTAGAACAGACAAAACTATACTAAGAAAACGGAATTAACAAATGCAGCTATACATCAGAATCTGTATAGCATGTTAACTTGTAACATTGCCTAGCTAGCTTGCAAAATCTCAAATATTCAGCCTCAGCAGGGCATCAGCTGGACCCATAGGTGTTAGCATTTATGCTCTGTTAGCCCAGTTTTCTCTTCTTGACTTCCTGGAAGTAAATGAAGCATCCAGGAGCCAATGAAACCTCCCCACCTGAGCCTTCCTTGCTCTCATAGTGCCTAATTTGCATGAGCTTGTATGGGTGAGATGCCCAGGAGTCACTGTCAGGCAGGTTAAGGAAGGCCCATGGCAGCATCACTGGCCCTAATCACTATTCCAGCAGATTGATGAAGACAGAGGCTAAGATTCAATGAGGGAGAGTATTTGGAGACTTTGGTGTACTAGCTCCAAAGAGCCAGAATAAGGAATAAGGTAGGATCAGAGAGTAGACGACCCCAGGTATTGCTAATTTAGATAGTGCATAGGCTTATCTTTGAAAAATTCTAGAATAAAAGTGAAAATAATATATAGCAGAGAATGAGGAACTCAAAGATTGGACTATATCCCCCAAAGTAACAGCAAAAAGTATTGAGCACATTTTGTTTCTCCAGCCAACTCATATGGAAGTATAATTTTTAAACATAGGGTTAATGCAACGAGGGGGCTTCTCAAATCTCTGCAGAAATTAAGTAGGCTGTTTTAGAAAAATAGAGTCTAGAATTCCTACAAATAATATGACATTGTCACTCTATTTGTCCTAGCTACCTGAGGTCATGATGCTTTACAGAAAGGAGGGATTGGCAAAAATGACAGAAAAAATGTGATCCATATAAAATCTAGCAGTGATGGTCTAGCACATTCAAAGGAAAAGAGAACTTTGAGATTGTAGACTCCAGGTCTTAGTTGGAAGTATTCTCAGAATAGTGAAACACACCTTTCTAGTTTTCATGGTTCATTGGAAATATACCTTGAAACTGTCTTATTTTACTCTTACAGTGAAGTTCGCAAGAATGAAATAGCTAAGTAGACTCGTCTAGCAATAGGAAGAACGCTGTGACCGAATCTTGTTTTAGAGCCAGGAGTATTCAGTTTATTTTATAATGCATTCTGTTTCACAGATTGAGATATGTTGTAAGTTACTAAGTTAGATTTTGGTTTTGTCAACCTCTTGAATGAAGCTTTATCAGCCTGAGAGCTCTTTGAGAGCAAAACCTAATCATTTTCAACTTTGTAGCAACAACTGCTTCTTTATTAGAGTCTAACTTGGGATAAGTAATCAATACATTGGAATGGAACGAACTGGAATAGAGTAGAGTGGAATGTAAAGGAATAGAGTGGAATGCAATGGAAAGGGATGAAATGGATAGAATGTGGAATGGAATGGAGTGAGTGGAAGCATAGCATTGGAAGCACCAGAGTTTTGACTTGGATGAACTCTGGATGAATTGATGACATCATGTCTTTACGGCCCTGACTTGGGGATACTTCACTCAACTTCTGTCCTCATTTGTGACCCTGCCTACAGTTCAGCACCATACTGTGCTAATCCTGAGTTGTCTCTGAGGTTGCAGATGGGAAATTGCTCAGTTGGCCCTCTGGTTCTCTTGGTCTGTGCTCTGTCAGGAAATGTGCTCTGGGATGATATACCCTACAGGCAGGCATTCAGTAGTCACTTCAACAGCCAGGGCACTTTGTAAAGCACTGTAAGAGCTGAAAATGAACAGGGAAGTTGCAGTTACCATTGGCACCATTCTATACCTGTCCACATTATTCGTTAAAAAGGCACCATAATGTATCAATAGTTCTCAGGAGTATGAACTTAACGTCAGAATATCTGGATTTTAATATAGGCTCTACCACCATAGCTGTGAACTCAGGCAAGTTATTAAAGTTCATTGAACTTTATTTCCTCACCTGTAAAATGAGGACAACAGTACCTACATCAAAATGTCGTTAAAGTTAAATGAAAGTAAAATCCATATAAAGCCCTTAGCAAAATCCTTTTTCATGATAAGTACTATATTAATGTTAGTAATTATTTAAAGGACAAGTTGTTACTGATATGATATTCCAGTACACTTTATGGAGTCTAAAGACAATATACTACAAAATCATAAGCAATTTGTCTTCACAGAAATAGAGCTAACATTCTATACATGATTACTGTAAACACAGGACTCTGCTAAGTGCTTTACATTCATTTAGACATTAATTTTCATAGATTCTATCCAGTAGGTATCATTCTCATTTTATAGATGAGGAAACTGAGGCACAGAGATGGTAAATTGCTTACCTAGAGTCACATATTTAGTGAGTGGCAAAGTTGTAATTCAAACTCAGCAGTTTAGACTCAAAGATCATACTCAGCTACTATTTTATACAACTGTGACGCTCATTTTTTTAAATTGGCGTATAGTTGCTTTACAATGTTGTGTTAGTTTCTGCTGTACAACAAAGTGAATCAGCTATACGTTTACATATATCCCCTCCTTTTTGGATTTCCTTCCAATTTAGGTCACCACAGAGCACTGAGTAGAGTTCCTTGTGCCATATAGGTTCTCATTAGCTATCTATTGAGTTAGCCAAAATGTTTGTCTGGGTTTTTCCATAAGATGTTATGGAAAAACCCAAACAAACTTTTTGGCCAACCCAATATTTTATACATAATAGAGTATATATGTCACTCCCAATCTCCCAATTCATCCCACCCCCTTTCCCCCCCTTGGTGTCCATATGTTTTTTGTTTTTTTTTTCTATCTGTATTGCTATCCTACAAAATTTTACTATATATTTTAATTTTAATTAATTACTTTTTTACATCTTTATTGGAGTATAATTGCTTTACAACGGTGTGTTAGTTTCTGCTTTATAACAAAGTGAATCAGTTATACATATACATATGTTCCCATATCTCTTCCCTCTTGCATCTCCCTCCCTCCCACCCTCCCTATCCCATCCCTCTAGGCGGTCACAAAGCACCGAGCTGATCTCCCTGTGCTATGCGGCTGCTTCCCACTAGCTATCTACCTTACGTTTGGTAGTGTGTATATGTCCATGCCTCTCTCTCGCTTTGTCACAGCTTACCCTTCCCCCTCCCCATATCCTCAAGTCCTTTCTCTAGTAGCTCTGTGTCTTTATTCCTGTCTTACCCCTAGGTACTTCATGACATTTTTTTTTCTAAGTTCCATATAGATGTGTTAGCATATGGTATTTGTCTTTCTCTTTCTGACCTACTTCACTCTGTATGACAGACTCTAGGTCCATCCACCTCATTACAAATAGCTCAATTTCGTTTCTTTTTATGGCTGAGTAATATTCCATTGTATATATGTGCCACATCTTCTTTATCCATTCATCCGATGATGGACACTGAGGTTGTTTCCATCTCCAGGCTATTGTAAATAGAGGTGCAATGAACATTTTGGTACATGACTCTTTTTGAATTATGGTTTTCTCAGGGTATATGCCCAGTAGTGGGATTGCTGGGTCATATGGTAGTTCTATTTTTAGTTTTTTAAGGAACCTCCATACTGTTCTCCACCGTGGCTGTATCACTACATTCACACCAACAGTGCAGGAGGGTTCCCGTTTCTCCACACCCTCTCCAGCATTTATTGTTTCTAGATTTTTTGATGATGGCCATTCTGACTGGTGTGAGATGATATCTCATTGTAGTTTTGATTTGCATTTCTCTAATGATTAATGACATTGAGCATTCTTTTGTGTGTTTGTTGGCAGTCTGTATATCTTCTTTGGAGAAATGTCTATTTAGGTCTTCTGCCCATTTTTGGATTGGGTTGTTTGTTTTTTTTTGTTATTGAGCTGTGTGAGCTGCTTATAAATTTTTGAGATTAATCCTTTGTCAGTTGCTTCATTTGCAAATATTTTCTCCCATTCTGAGGGTTGTCTTTTGGTCTTGTTTATGGTTTCCTTTTCTGTGCAAAAGCTTTGAAGTTTCATTAGGTCCGATTTGTTTATTTTTGGTTTTATTTCCATTTGCCTAGGAGGTAGGTCAAAAAGGATCTTGCTGTGATTTATATCATAGAGTGTTCTGCCTATGTTTTCCTCTAAGAGTTTGATAGTTTCTGGCCTTACATTTAGGTCTTAAATCCATTTTGAGCCTATTTTTGTGTATGGTGTTAGGGAGTGATCTAATCTCATACTTTTACTACCTGTCCAGTTTTCCCAGCACCACTTACTGAAGAGGCTGTCCTTTCTCCATGTACATTCCTGCCTCCTTTATCAAAGATAAGGTGACCATATGTGCGTGGGTTTATCTCTGGGCTTTCTATCCTGTTCCATTGATCTATCTTTCTGTTTTTGTGCCAGTACCATATTGTTTTGATTACTCTAGCTTTGTAGTATAGTCTGAAGTCAGGGAGCCTGATTCCTCCAGCTCCGTTTTTCGTTCTCAAGATTGCTTTGGCTATTTGGGGCCTTTTGTGTTTCCATACAAATTGTGAAATTTTTTGTTCTAGTTCTGTAGAAAATGCCACTGGTAGTTTAATAGGGATTGCATTGAATCTGTAGATTGCTTTGGGTAGTAGAGTCATTTTCACAATGTTGATTCTTCCAACCCAAGAACATGGTATATCTCTCCATCTATTTGTATCGTCTTTAATTTCTTTCATCAGTGTCTTATGATTTTCTGCATACAGGTCTATTGTCTCCTTAGGTAGGTTTATCCCTAGATATTTTATTCTTTTTGTTGCAGTGGTAAATGGGAGTGTTTTCTTGATTTCACTTTCAGATTTTTCATCATTAGTGTATAGGAATGCCAGATATTTCTGTGCATTAATGTTGTATCCTGCTACTTTACCAAATTCATTCATTAGCTCTAGTAGTCTTCTGGTAGCATCTTTAGGATTCTCTATGTATAGTATCATGTCATCTGCGAACAGTGACAGCTTTACTTCTTTTCCGATTTGGATTCCTTTTATTTCTTTTTCTTCTCTGACTGCTGTGGCTAAAACTTCCAAAACTATGTTGAATAAGAGTGGTGAGAGTGGACAACCTTGTCTTCGTCCTGATCTTAGTGGAAATGCTTTCAGTTTTTCACCATTGAGGACGATGTTGGCTGTGGGTCTGTCATATATGGCCTTTATTATGTTGAGGACAGTTCCCTCTATGCCTACTTTCTGCAGGGTTTTTATTATAAATGGGTGTTGAATTTTGTCGAAAGATTTCTCTGCATCTATTGAGATGATCATATGGTTTTTCTCCTTCAATTTGTTAATATGGTGTATCACGTTGATTTATTTGCATATATTGAAGAATTCTTGCATTCCTGAAATAAACCCCACTTGATCATGATGTATGATCCGTTTAATGTGCTGATGGATTCTGTTTGCTAGTATTTTGTTGAGGATTTTTGCATCTATGTTCATCAGTGATATTGGCCTGTAGTTTTCTTTCTTTGTGACATCCTTGTCTGGTTTTGGTATCAGGGTGATGGTGGCCTCGTAGAATGAGTTTGGGAGTGCTCCTCCCTCGAATATATTCTGGAAGAGTTTGAGAAGGATAGGTGTTAGCTCTTCTCTAAATGTTTGATAGAATTTGCCTGTGAAGCCTTCTGGGCCTAGGCTTTTGATTGTTGGAAGATTTTTAATCACAGTTTCAATTTCACTGCTTGTGATTGGTCTGTTCATATTTTCTATTTCTTTCTGATTCAGTCTTGGCAGGTTGTACATTTCTAAGAATTTGTCCATTTCTTCCAGGTTGTCCATTTTATTGGCAGAGAGTTGCTTGCAGTAATCTCTCATGATCCTTTGTATTTCTGCAGTGTCAGTTGTTACTTCTCCTTTTTCATTTCTAATTCTATTGATTTGAGTCTTCTCCCTTTTTTTCATGATAAGTCTGGCTAATGGTTTATCAATTTTGTTTATCTTCTCAAAGAACCAGCTTTTAGTTTTATTGATCTTTGCTATCGTTTCCTTCACTTCTTTTTCATTTATTTCTGATCTGATTTTTAAGATTTCTTTCCTTCTGCTAACTTTCGGGTTTTTTTGTTCTTTTTCTAATTGCTTTAGGTGCAAGGTTAGGTTGTTTATTCGAAATGTTTCCTGTTTCTTAAGGTAGGCTTGTATTGCTATAAACTTCTGTCTTAGAACTGCTTTTGCTGCATCCCATAGAGTTTGGGTCGTCGTGTCTCCATTGTCATTTGTTTCTAGGTATTTTTTTATTTCCTCTTTGATTTCTTCAGTGATCACTTCGTTATTAAGTAGTGTATTGTTTAGCCTCCATGTGTTTGTATTTTTTACAGATCTTTTCCTGTAATTGATATCTAGTCTCATAGCGTTGTGGTCAGAAAAGATACTTGATATGATTTCAATTTTCTTAAATTTCCCGAGGCTTGATTTGTGACCCAAGATATGATCTATCCTGGAGAATGTTCCATGAGCACTTGAGGAAAATGTGTATTCTGTTGTTTTTGGATGGAATGTCCTATAAATATCAATTAAGTCCCTCTTGTTTAATGTATCATTTAAAGCTTGTGTTTCCTTAATTATTTTCATTTTGGATGATCTGTCCATTGGTGAAAGTGGGGTGTTAAAGTCCCCTACTATCAATGTGTTACTGTCGCTTTCCCCTTTTATGGCTGTTAGTATTTGCCTTATGTATTGAGGTGCTCCTATGTTGGGTGCATAAATATTTACAATTGTTATATCTTCTTCTTGGATCGATCCCTTGATCATTATGTAGTGTCCTTCTTTGTCTCTTCTAATAGTCTTTATTTTAAAGTCTATTTTGTCTGATATGAGAATTGCTATTCCAGCTTTCTTTTGGTTTCCATTTGCATGAAATACCTTTTTCCATCCCCTTACTTTCAGTCTGTATGTGTCTCTAGGTCTGAAGTGGGTCTCTAGTAGACAGCAAATATATGGGTCTTGTTTTTGTATCCATTCAGCCAATATGTGTCTTTTGGTGGGAGCATTTAGTCCATTTACATTTAAGGTAATTATCGATATGTATGTTTGTATTCCCATTTTCTTAATTGTTTTGGGTTTGTTATTGTAGGTCTTTTCCTTCTCTTGTGTTTCTTGCCTAGAGAAGTTCCTTTAGCAGTTGTTGTAAAGCTGGTTTGGTGGTGCTGAAATCTGTTAGCTTTTGCTTGTCTGTAAAGGTTTTAATTTCTCCATCAAATCTGAATGAGATCCTTGCTTAGTAATCTTGGTTGCACGTTTTTCTCCTTCATCACTTTAAATATGTCCTGTCAGTCCCTTCTGGCTTGCAGAGTTTCTGCTGAAAGATCAGCTGTTAACCTTATGGGGATTCCCTTGTGTGTTATTTGTTGTTTTTCCCTTGCTGCTTTTAATATGTTTTCTTTGTATTTAATTTTTGACAGTTTGATTAATATGTGTCTTGGCGTATTTCTCCTTGGATTTATCCTGTGTGGGACTCTCTGTGCTTCCTGGACTTGATTAAGTATTTCCTTTCCCATATTAGGGAAGTTTTCAACTATAATACCTTCAAATATTTTCTCAGTCCCTTTCTTTTTCTCTTCTTCTTCTGGAACTCCTATAATTTGAATGTTGGTGCATTTAATGTTGTCCCAGAGGTCTATGAGACTGTCCTCAGTTCTTTTCATTCTTTTTTCTTTATTCTGCTCTGCAGTAGTTATTTCCACTATTTTATCTTCCAGGTCACTTATCCGTTCTTCTGCCTCAGTTATTCTGCTATTGATCCCATCTAGAGTATTTTTAATGTCATTTATTGTGTAGTTCATCGTTGTTTGTTTCATCTTTAGTTCTTCTAGGTCCTTGTTAAATGTTTCTTGCATTTTGTCTATTCTATTTCCAAGATTCTGGATCATCTTTACTATCATTATTCTGAATTCTTTTTCAGGTGGACTGCCTATTTCATCTTCATTTGTTAGGTCTGGTGGGTTTTTACCTTGCTCCTTCATCTGATGTGTGTTTTTCTGTCTTCTCAGTTTGCTTATCTTACTGTGTTTGGGGTGTCCTTTTTGTAGGCTGAAGGTTCGTAGTTCCTGTTGTTTTTAGTGTCTGTCCCCAGTGGCTAAGGCTTGTTCAGTGGGTTGTGTAGACTTCCTGGTGGAGGGGACTAGTGCCTGTGTTCTGGTGGATGAGGCTGGATCGTGTCTTTCTGGTGGGCAGTTCCACGTATGGTGGTATTTTTTGGGGTGTCTGTGGACTTATTATGATTTTAGGTAGCCTTTCTGCTAATGGGTGGGGTTGTGTTCCTGTCTTGCTAGTTATTTGGCATAGGATGTCCAGCACTATAGCTTGCTGGTTGTTGAGTGAAGCTGGGTGCTGGTGTTGAGATGGAGATCTCTGGGAGATTTTTGCTGTTTGATATTTTGTGAGCTGGGAGGTCTCTTGTGGACCAGTGTCCTGAAGTTGGCTCTCCCACCTCAGAGGCACAGCACTGACTCCTGGCTGCAGCACCAAGAGCCTTTCATTCACATGGCTCAGAATAAAAGGGAGGTAAAGTAGGAAGAAATAATTAGTAGAAGTAGAAAGAAAGAAAGAAAGAAATGAGGGAGGGAGGGAAGAAGAAAGGAAGGACGGAAGGGAAAAAGAAAGAAAGAAGGTAAAGTGAAATAAAATAAAGGTAAAATATAAAAAAGTTATTAAAATAAAAAAATAATTTTTAAGAGAAAAAAATTAAAAAAAAAAACAGATGGATAAAACCCTAGGACAAATGGTGGAAGCAAAGCTATACAGACAAAATCTCACACACAAGCATACACATACACACTCACAAAAAGAGGAAATGGGGAAAAAAATCATAAATCTTCCTCTCAGAGTCCATCTCCTTAATTTGGGATGATTCGTTGTCTATTCATGTATTCCACAGATGCAGGGTACATCAAGTTGATTGTGGAGCTTTAATCCGCTGCTTCTGAGGCTGCTGGGAGAGATCTCTCTTTCTCTTCTTTGTTCTCACAGCTCCCAGGGGCTCAGCTTTGGATTTGGCCCCGCCTCTGTGTGTAAGTCGCCGGAGGGCGTCTGTTCTTCACTCAGACAGGACAGGGTTAAATGAGCCGCTGATTCAGGGGCTCTGGCTCACCCAGGCCGGTGGGGAGGGAGTGGCACGGAGTGCGGGGTGATCCTGCGGCGGCAGAGACCGTCGTGACGTTGCACCAGGCTGAGGTGCGCCATGCGTTCTTCCGGGGGAGTTGTCCCTGGATCCTGGGACCCTGGCAGTGGTGGGCTGCACAGGCTCCCCGGAAGGGGGGTGTGGATAGTGACCTGTGCTCGCACACAGGCTTCCTGGTGGCGGCAGCAGCAGCCTTAGTGTACCATGCCCGTCTCTGGAGTCTGCGCTTTTAGCCGCGGCTCGCGCCCGTCTCTGGAGCTCCTTTAAGCAGCGCTCTTAATCCCCTCTCCTCGCGCACCAGGAAACAAAGAGGTAAGAAAAAGTCTCTTGCCTCTTCGGCAGCTCCAGACCTTTCTCTGGACTGCCTCCCGGCTAGCCGCGGCGCACCAACCCCCTGCAGGCTGTGCTTACGCCTCCAACTCCAGTCCTGTCCTGGCGCTCCAACCGAGGCCCGAGCCTCAACTCCCAGCCCCGTCCGCCCCGGCGGGTGAGCAGACAAGCCTCTCGGGCTGGTGAGTGCCGGTCGGCACCGATCCTCTGTGCGGGAATCTCTCCGCTTTGCCCCCTGCACCCCTGTTGCTGTGCTCTCCACCGCGGCTCCAAAGCTTCCCCCTCCGCCACCCACAGTCTCCGCCCACGAAGGGGCTTCCTAGTGTGTGGAAACCTTTCGTCCTTCACGGCTCCCTCCCGCTGCTGCAGGTCCCGTCCCTACCCTTTTGTCTCTGTTTATTCTTTTTTCTTTTGCCCTACCCAGGTACGTGGGGGGTTTCTTGCCTTTTGGGAGGTCTGAGGACTTCTGCCAGCGTTCAGTAGGTGTTCTGTAGGAGTTGTTCCACGTGTAGATGTATTTCTGGTGTATCTGTGGGGAGGAAGGTGATCTCCGCGTCTTACTCTTCCGCCATCTTCCCCAGCAATCTCCATATGTTTTTTTCTCTACGTCTGTGTCTCTATTACCGTCATTTAAGGAACTTCAGGCTTTTTCAGTTTTCATGAAGCCTTCTACAGGAGTCATCTGTCTTATGTTCTATGTGTCTACATTGATGACTTTCCAAAGCTCAGTGGCTATCTAGAGCATTTGTTTTACTCTGAGTCTTTTTCTTGTTAACTTCCCAATGCTTTGTGAAAATTGTTCCAGTTTTCATTTCTTTTACATCACTTTTGTCTGTCCAACCTCAATTTCTTAGTAAGTTGGTTTTATAGGATTCACTGAAAAGAAGTAAATGAAATACCTGGGTAACATAGTACCTCTAATAAGGGAGGCACTTATTAAAATGCTTCCTGCTTTCTCTTTATTATCCATCCCTACTAAATTCCAAATCAATTTCAGTAAATTTAAAATCAACATGGCTGCTCTCCAGAAAGTCATTATTGATCAAGATATTTTCCCATTGGATGTTAAATTTGTGCTTGAATATAACAGATGAAAATGGTCTAAAATGGGATTAGATTTAGCTAACTGGCTAAAGCCAGTTAGCAGACAAGACAAGCTATTGGTTCTGGGCCACATTTTGATGTCATCCTCCATTTGCCTCTTTGATTCTTTAAAAATCAGTTAATCCATCAAGCAAACATGCAATTAGCTTTTATAATACTTTAATAAAAGAGAAAGACTTTGGACAGCAAACAAGGCTGGAGTGAGTAGCGCAGATATTAGGCAGCCACCTGGTATGTTGGGATAAACATAATCTTTGGAGTCAGACATAGCTGAGTTGGGGTCCTGGGTCTCACCTATGCTTCCTTGAGACTTTGCTTGTTATTCACCTTTGCTAGCTTCAGTGTATCAGAAAGGGTAAAAGGGAGGCTTGAGGACAGGATAGGGTGACCAGTATTTCCTGGTTTGCTTGGGTCTTTTCTGGTTTTATCACCAAAAGTCCTACATCCCAGGAAACCCCTCAGTCCCAAGCAGTGGCAGTCCATCACCCTGCAAAACCGTCGTGAGGATTTAGTGAAATGACAATGTGAAGTGCCTGTAAACTGGGCTTTGAAGGAATTGTATTGTATTAATGATGTTGTTCTGTTTTAAGTGAGGTTCCACAGAGTCAGATTCACGTGCAGGTAGTTTATTGTGAGTGTGCTCAGGTGGACACGTGAGGGAATGAGGGAGGCAGAGTAGGACAGCGCTTAACTACAGGACAGTGCTTAACTAAGGTCAGTGCAGCTGAAGTTTTGCCTCAACCTGATTCTCTGGAAGATTCTGGCTTGTACATGGCACCACAGAGTTGCCCCACTTTGGGATGAGGGGGTTGGCCATTTCTATGTTGCATCATTCAGCCACTGGCCGCAGGCCACTCCAGTTGAGCATTTCTAACCAAGGGCAATTCCTGGGAGAGGGGCACAGCTGTGCACTGCTGCAAGCAACACTGTGCACTAGAGAACTGGTGCACCAGCCTGTGAAGTGGGCCTGAGCACGTGCCACCAGCTCTGCTACAAATGCTCAGGAGTTTCCTTAAAGAACATTCTAGCAGTCAGTTTAAATGAAGGAGCCCACGTTCATAATATGCCACTACTTCATGGCTTCTGTTTTGATACTTACATGTCTAGCTATTCCCCAGATTTTCAGAACTTTAAACATTAGTGATTAGTCATCCAAAGGGTATTTTAAACTTTTTTGGAAGAAGATACTATATAGTTATAAATATTATTGTTGGTTCTGGCTGGCAGGTGTAGAGGAGAATTCTTTTTTTTTTCTTTAATTAATTAGCTTTCAATGGGCCATGTAACAATCTTAAGATACAAATTAGAAAAGAAATAAAAGCTGATTTTTAAAAAGCTTGGGTAATATAACTTGGTAGATTTCTGTAACTTAAAACAAATGCCAAGGTTAAGTAGAATGCATCTTCTCCAGAGATCCATATGATTTAGAAAATGCTTCAATTAGTAAGCAGGATTGACATTGCTGATTGCCCATCAGCAACTGGGAAAAAAAGAGGCAAAACCACTTAAAGACAAAGTGCTAAATTAACTCGTTAGCAAGTTGATACACAGAGATTGATTTTAACCTTCTTAGGTTTAGAGATTTTTGAAAAAGGAAGTTATATTAATTATTGAAATAATTTTTTAGTACAGAACGTATCTACTGACTTGTGAGAATAGAATGTTGCTGATGTATGTGATATCCAGTTTACATTTCTAATATTTTCCTCCTTCTTATGTGTTTCCCAATTTGATTTTTGGCATGCATGAAAAAGGAGTGCATTCATTTTGAAATAACTTTGTGTTTTTATTAAAATCATATTTTATTGTAATAGAAATGTATGAACTTTAAATACGGGGAAAAAATAATATCACTATAAATGTTGTGAACCTCACCACAAAATGAGATGATTGCGTGCATGGATATGTTTTTAAAGTGCATTTGCAAAAAAACACCTAGTACTTTGGTACTCACAACAAAGAAATATTTTGTTATTGTTCTTATATAAAACTATTAGCCAAAAAAACCACCTTTTTGCAGTGGAGTATAATCTGATTTTTTCTTCTCTTAATAAATACCCATCTATTTCTTTGTATCTATATATTTACATAAACATATTCCTGTTTCAAAATCACAGTGATTTCATATTGCAGGTGACTATTCCAAGAGTCAAAGTATATCAACATATTAGAAATACTCAGGAAATATTTATCACACACTAACCACCTTGAGGGTTGCTGAAAATAGCAGTACACTCTCAATTTCCTACCCGCATCATTTTTAACTTACTTCTTGTAATAATTTTCCATATCAAGGTTTAAAATAATAAGAATTTCGTATACTATGACTTGTATATTATATTATTGCTGACCATTAGGTACTTTATGTAGTTCCACCTAAAATAGAATTTAAAATGTATTCAATAATGCATTTTAATACAACATTTAGAAAATAGACAAAAATTCCACCCCACACAATAACTTTTTATTTTTTAAACCCCTTGCCATCACTATTTTTTCAGATGCAAGATTCCTGCCCTCTTCTGACTTTACAGTAATAACAAGTTTAAAAACAAACTGCAGTTTTCAAAACCACTTTCCAATTTCCCTTCTCTTTATCTTCTAATTCTAGATAAGGCAAGGCAAGCAGGTTGGTATTCACTTGGAAGCCTAGGATAATGAGCTCAAAGAGCAGGTTACGTCTCCAGTCTCTGTCAAAATCATAGGACCAGCTTTTCTCTTCTGCCAGTGGTTTTGTAGCTCAGAATGATATGCTTTGACATAAGCCCTCAAATCACATTTTTTAAGGATTTTTAACCCCAACCTTTAGACTTTAGACCTGAATGTACACCTACTTTGCAGCCTCTGGGGTCTTTGCCTATACCCAGCCCACATAGCCCAGTTTCTTCCCTGTGGGTACAACTCCTGCATTGGCTTACCTCTGGTGACCTGCACTGCTGTCTTCAATTTGCTGAAGGTGGACACAATGTCTGCTGTTGTGTAAGTGCCAAGAAAGCAGAGACTTGGTTTCTGTCTTTTTTAGTAAGGTCCTTAAAAAATTATCAGTAAATATTTATGTAATGAAGAAACAAATTGATGAATCTACTCATTTATTATGATATTTTAATTACCTTAGAAACTTTTGCTAACCCTTTATTCAATGATCTAGAAATAGCCTACACAATGAGTCATCTGTAGCATTTAAGACATTTATAAAGAGATGAGAGATCTCATGTTCCATGTACCTCTCCCCTATGTATTAATTCATTATAATATCAACAATCATTTTACCATATTGTCACCAAAAGTTTTGCTAATATCTTAAAATGTTATTGTGTTGTATACTGTATTCATTTAGACTGTAGTTACCTAATCCTAGACATTAATATATCACAATATGTAAAGAAAAGACAAATATTTAAGGGATTAATGCTAATATTAAAGTTAGTGACTTTAAAAATAGTTACTAACCAAAAATGAATTGTAAATAAAATATTTTAAAGAATAATGCAGTCATTTTTGTGACATTGTTTCCTCTCAATTTTAGTTTCTATAGGACACAGACCTGCACATAGGATGTATGACCTCAGAGCCCAAGGTACATTATGTATTTGCCAACATATTTTTTTTTTTTGCGGTATGCGGGCCTCTCACTGTTGTGGCCTCTCCCGTTGCGGAGCACAGGCTCCGGACGCACAGGCTCAGCAGCCATGGCTCATGGGCCTAGCCGCTTCGTGGCATGTGGGATCTTCCCGGACCAGGGCACGAACCCGCATCCCCTGCATCGGCAGGCGGACTCTCAACCACTGCGCCACCAGGGAAGCCCTGCCAACATATTTTTTTATACCAAAAATTACAGTCAGAAAAATGAATACTCTTTGAGATATCTCAGTGCCTCTTCCAAACTGTGTCTTAGAGAGGTCAAGGAACTTAGCCTTTGCCACATATGATTCTATTTGTCTGAAAAACAAAGATGGTATTGACACCTCATATTGAAGTTGGGAAGATTAAATGAGCTCAGCTGTAGACATTTCATTACACAGCACCTGATATCTAGTAAGTGATCAATATGTGCTAGTTATTAATTATTGAATAGTGGAATGATGACTAAAAGAAAAGATTTTAGAGTTTCCCGACTGCTGTGATTTAAGCAAAAGCTCAATTATCTCTGCTCACTCAGCATGATCAAAGTGTAAGTTTCCAGGACTTGCCATGATGCATTTAATGTCTAGAAAGACCAGACATCCTCAGATTCACAAAGCAATAACAGTCTTGTCTTTTATCTCATAACACCTGGGATCATGCATCAGAGACTGTAATGTTGATTATAATGTCTCTCTTGACAGTTGTTCCCAACTCTTTCCACTTAGAACCCTGCCAAGGAATCTAAGGATTTACTACTTCCCAGGGTAGCATTAAAAAGTGTAACAAGCCTGGAAAGAGAACTGAGAATATTACATTGTAATAAACCTTCTTCAAGAGAATGTAAAAAAAATGAAAAGACCAGGAAAATTGATTCCTACAAAATTATATAGCTGATTCCATTAGTTTGGGCTTTCAGTCACCCCTCTCATCTCAAAACTGAGCTCTCTTAGTTATGGTGTAGACTATTTTTAGTTCCTGAACTAATCTTAACTTGAAGAAGTATACTTTAACCACTGTCTCGAACTTGTATATATTCCTGATGCTCTGTGTCCCATCTTTGGATGACCAGTGGATGCTGGAGTTCTAAGAAGCTTCAGTGTATTTTGTACCCTTTCCCCCTCCACTGTGTTCACATAGGTTTTATCACTTCTTTTCCCATTCCAAGACCGATTATGACCTAAACCCATTTATCTGGAATAAGCATCAGCAATCAATAATTGTGGGCCTCTGATTCTTCATTCTGTCCCAACCTCTTTGGTTTTCATCCATCCAATGTCCAAATAGTCACTGCACTGTACCTTCCTTCCAATTCTAGGCAGGAGAGAAGAACAAAAGCCATATGAAGGAAGGAGCAAAACCTATGAAAATACAGCATAATTTTAGCAGAAATCCTAAGCAGGGTCTACTTCTCATTGGCCAGAGCAGTGTCACATGACCACTTGTGAGGACAGCTGGAATGAACATGCAGTATAGCTGACATCTTTGCCATATTTCCAAAACTGAGCTTTAGTTTCTATGGAGGAGAGCAAAAATTAGATTCTGAGTAGTCAACAAAGCCTGTATAATTATTCAAAAAATATTTTATTTGAGCCACAGATGAGTTTTAAATGAAGCCCTGGAGAAATGCAGAATTAATGGTTTAATCTAAAGGACCATTGATCTGGGATCAGTGAGAGCAAAATCCTGTAATAGCTGGAGATGTCAGAAAGTGCTATTCAATTAAGTACTTTCATTAATCATTATAAAATTAATCCTTAGTACTTGATGATAATGTATTAAAATTAAGTGCTGATTAGGGCTGACCCCATAGCAGTTTCTTCAGGAAGTTTTCAAAAAGTTATTCTTTAGGCAAGGTTTTGGCCTCTATTGATGGGACTTGTACCTAGGAAGATACCTTCATGGAACAGCAAACATAAATACAAGCAGGAAATGGCTGGACCCTGTGGTACAGGGGTTAAATGCAATGTATCCTCACTAATTTTGACTAATTAAAGACAAATGCAGATTGATTTTGAGAAGTCTAGTTGTACAATATTTAATGCGATTGTCCTGCTTTCATGTTTTATGACTATACAAATTTGGTTTTAAAATCTGACATGGTAGAAAATTTTCAGAGCATGATGAATGATTTCTATTTTATCCATGACAGATTTCCTCTAAAACTGATATGATGTAAAAGTTATTTAACATTTTTGATCACCTACTATATGTCAACTACGGTGGTAGTCTCTTTATATCCATCACCCATTTCACACTCCTAATAATGCTTTGAGTTAAGTTTTATCTCAATTTCACCAGTCGAAAAACTGAACATTGCAGGGTCACCCTACTAGAACTATCAGGGCTAGGATTTGAACCAATTCTCTGCTGTCCAAGTCCACACCTTCTCCATTGTGCTGCATCACCTTCTATGAGCTGAAGTGTAAGGTATGTCAAGGAGTCCATGACTTCATATGTAAGGTAGCGTTGATTCTTTTGTCTTTCTGTTATTTCTTGTGTGTGTGTGTTGTTTTTTTTTTTTTTTTTTTTAATATTAGACCTGGTGAGGAGATGAGGATAGAGGAATATCAGAATAAGGGAGGGACTATCTTAGAAAATTCTTTTCAGTTTTGTGTTTATTTTTAGTACGCTCAGCATGTCACCTTACACATGTTTATCATTACCTTGGGAAATATGTATTCATTTACTACCATTGGTGGAAACTTTACTTGGGAGGAAACGGCAGCCTAGGCATTTTCTGAATATCACAGTCCTCTAAAGAGTGGCATCCTAATTAATGAGGTTCAAAATGCTGTAGACCAAATTCTGTCCTCTAAGATACACAAATGCATGTAGGAGAAGCATAAAGCAACATCATTCTGTCCCCTGAAAGCACGTTAAAAAGAACCCCTTTGTGATTTGTTGTGGGTTATATCCAATACAAAAGCATCTCCCCAAGTTGCTCAATTATTTTATTAAAAGACATCTGAAAAAGAGTGAGTTGCTAACATTTTGTAGGCAGCTTGGAGTCCTCTGTGTATCCTTTAGTAACATTTCTTTGAAAAATTTTATGTTTGTTTGTTTGTTCGCTTGTAGAAACTCCATAGAGTTGAAAATCAGGCTGTAAATTTAGTCTCTGTAAATATGACCTCCACTACACTAGAATATGAGCCCTAGATCTCATAGAGATCTTATTTATATTTGTGTCCCATGTAGCATGATGCTTGGGATAATAGGCGATTCATAACTGTTAAAATGAACTGAAATTATATGTTCAAATCAAGGAAAGGCACATAGTTTCAATTTTCTTATATACAGATGCTTATTTATATATTTTTCTGTGTATCCATCCTTCTATACACTCAACATCCATCCATATACCCATCCATCCAAGAAATATGACAGTAAAAAAAAATTCTGGTTTATTTATTTAGTGATATGATAATGGCTTTATTTTTCTTTGTAGCAATATCACTTATAAGCTTAATATAACTTAATTTTCAAATCAAGAACAGCCCTTTCCTGATTATTAATGATTGTAAAGATTAGGCAGGAAATAATTACTGTTGATTTACTAAAATGTGTCACAATAACTTGAGGATTGAATTGGTATTAATTAATTCAATTGTATATAGTTTCCCTCACTTAAGGAGCACAGTGTCATGTTCACTGATTCCTTGCTACACCTCTAAATCCCTGATTTAGGGCAACCACAAGCATAGGAGCATGCTTTTCACAATAATCATTATTCCAGTAATAATATGAACACTTGTATCCTTATTGTTTAAATGAAAAAAGAATGACCTTCTAGGTCCTGGGAAATGAGGCACTTCTATAACAGTGAGTAACTCTCTATGATACTAGTTATTTTGTGAAGCATCTTTCATTTTTAAAAATTTTTATAGGGATTTGGTTGGATATTTTCCCTGAAGTTAAAAATGTAAGCCTCTCTACTCTTCCTTCACATTTGAGTACTTTGTCAGTATCTAACATAATATTATACATAATGTAAGAACTCAAAAGTTAATTCAGCATGTATTTATGGAATACCTACAAAGTATCCAGTTATTACTAGGCATTTTAAAGATTACAGAGCTAAAGTGAGGACTTTTGACTTCCATAATCTTTCTGTATCATTGGAAAGACAAGATACACAAAGCAAATTTATATAATGGCATAAGTGTTTTTCCATATACTTGGTAAGATTTACATGTGGTTAGAAAACTAGACAGAGAGAGAAGTCTCCTTTGAGATACTTTTTTGGAGTTAAATTGCTCCTTCTTGTAATAAGTAGTTCTTTGTTGATGTTCTGTTTGTTAGTTGTTATTTGTCAAATGGAGCATGGAAATCCACAAAGCTAGTGGAAGGAAACGATGGGTATTTGATGGTTTCAAGTGGATTGCTACTGACTATATTGGAAAACAGTCTTCCAGAGGGCAAGGGCGCATGACCTAACTTAGCAAAGTGCCTTTTTTTCACATGGTATATGATGAATTCATGGTTTGTTTAATGAAGACAAGTCATTTATGGATTCAACAAGTATGCATTGAGTATGTATTGTTACAAGTATGTATTGTTATGTGTTAGGCACTGTGCATGGTGCCAAAGAATTTATTGACAGGCAAACTGACAATATCTTTGTTTTCATGGAGCTTACAATCTGGTGAGGGAGACAGAGAGCAAATAGTTCAAAAAATAAGTTATAGAAAACTATGAGATGCTATAAGAGAGAATAACAGGGGGCTTACTTAAAGGATTTCTCTGAAAAGGTGATATTTAAAATAAAACCCAAGGAATGAAAAGTGTTAAGTATGTGAAGAATGGGAAGACAGAGGAAAAAAAGTTGTACAAGGCAAAAATGAAAAAGAACTTGATGTGTTCGCAAAATTGGAAGAAGAAGAAAAGTCATAGTGACTGTAGCATAAGTCAGAAAGGAGCATCAGACAAAATATGAAGAAAAGTCAGGTGCAAGGTATATTTTACAGTTGTATGAACATGGGGGGGTTCTCAAAAGGCTTATCAATAAATAGAATCTTATCCCTATCTGAATGTGGACAAAGTGATAAAATGCTAGGGTAAGCATGGAAGCCAAACCCTCCGTGGGCCCATGTCTGGAACACAGAAAGATGGACACCTCCAACCCGTTCATAAGAAGGACTGCACCAAGGCAGGCCTACCTGAGGGGCAGATGAGTAGAGGACCAAGCAAGGCAGAGTATGCCAACTAGTTCTTCCCACGTTCACTGTTAGGTATGTCTCACACCTTCTCAAGGGTGGAGCAAATTAAGGAACAGGGAAGGATCAGACTCACACCAAACCTGAGTCCTTCACAGAAAGGAAACGTCATGCTAGCAAAGAAACAGGGCAGGAATATTATACAATGTGGATGTTGTCTAAATCACCTTAAGGTTTTAGGATGATATACCTGATCCAATCAATACATGTTGTTAAAAGAGTAAAGCTGACCCTTGAGCAGTGTAGGGGTTAGGGGTTCCAACACTCCCACAGTTGAAAATTTGAGTATAACTTACAGTTGGCCCTTCATATCCGTTGTTCCTGCATATCATGACAGATTGTGTAATATTGTATTATTTACTATTGAAAAAACTCTGCATATATGTGGGCCCACTCAGTTCAAGCTAATGTTGTTCAAGGGTCAGCTGTACTTCAGCGGCTTGATGTAATTGTGTTGAAAAAGAGAAATATCATAAATATTATTTAGAACTGAATCATATCAAATCACTCTCATCCATGCAATTTCATATTTAATATAGCATTTGACAGTGGCAGGAGTAAAAGAGAAAGTTGTATAGAATTATAGAATTTATCATCTTTAGCATCAGATGCACTGACACATTACAAAAAAAAATCACAGAAGTAAAAATAAAAGGCAAAATATCTTTTACTATGTGCTAGGCAATGTTCCAGGTGCTTTACAAATATTAACTCAATGCACTTAATAACCTAATGAAGTAAGAGTTATGATATTTCATCCTCACTTTAGAGGTAAAGATCTCAAACATTAGAAGATTTGAAAGTTTAGTCTAAGGTCAAACTGAGAGGGGTAGTATTTGATTTTAACCACTCTGCTATAGATGAATAGGGTAGGGGTGGGAGAATTTAAGGACTAGTTTGCATTTTCTTTGTCTTATTTTTCATTTCACTGCTTTGGGTAGAAAGAACTGGTCATAACAAGAATATACTGTGACAAGTGAAAATGTATTTTGCTTTATTCATAATTACTTAAAATCATTGTATCACAGTATTATTCATTGAGAAAACATTTATAAAAAGGTTTAAAAATTCAATGCCTACTGTTATTTCTTTCCTGGAATTTCTGAAGGGTTAAACGCAACTCCTTAGTCAATTGGCTTGGGGTATGATAATGTGTAGACTAGTAAAATATCCTAATGATTATTATATTAAAATAGTCTTTTATTTTGCAATCACCTGTCAACTCATTTGCCTCTATTAATGCTACTTTAACTATGACAGACACGGGTTGAAGTAATTAGTGTTTAAAATGTCTCTGGAAATTGTACTACATTTCCCCATCATACCCTAGAGGAGGTAGATGTGTCGATACATTGTCCTGAAAGACAGCAGGCTTCTAAGAGCTATTTAAATGGCCCATGGTTTTTTATTGTAATGTTCATTTACAGGTGTGTCTTTTTTTTTTTTTTTTTTGCGATTCACATATGCTTTCCAGATTGTCTGGAACCTCTAAAGAAGACACATCATTGAAACAACTTCCGTCCACTTCATGAGTAGAAATCACTCTGGCTGCTATGAAGAGAAGGGTGGAAGGTGATTAAGAATGAAAGTTGAGGGAGCATTTTGTAGACCATGTCAGTGGTCCAGACAAGAGATGATGGTGCCTAAGAGAGTAAAGATATATTTTTGATAGGCACTCTGAGACTTGTTGATAGATTAGGCAGTGCAAGAAAGGAAGAATTAGAAGACATCCCTACACTCAGGTTTTTTTCTTTTTAATTGCAGTGTAGTTGATTTACAATGTTGTGTTAATTACTGCTGTACAACAAGGTGATTCAGTTTTACATATATATACATTCTTTTTTAATATTCTTTTCCATTATGGTTTATCATAGGATATTGAATATAGGTCTCTGTGCTATACAGTAGGACCTTATTGTTTATCCATTCTGTATATAAAAGCTCACATCTGCTAACCCCAATCTCCCTCCCCCAGCCCCCTCCCCCTTGGCAACCACCAGTCTGTTCTTTATGTCAGGGAGTCTGTTTCTGTTTCATTTGTGATAGGTTCACTTGTGTCATATTTTAGATTCCACATATAAGTGATATCATATGGTATTTGTCTTTCTCTTTCTGACTTAGTTCACTTAGTATGATAATCTCTAATTACATCCATTTTGCTGCAAATGGCATTATTTTGTTCTTTTTTATGGCTGAGTAGTATTCCATTGTATACATGTACCACATCTTCTTTATCCATTCATCTGTTGATGGACATTTAGGTTGCTTCCATGTCTTGACTATCACTATTGTGATAGTGCTGCTGTGAACATAAGGGTGCATGTATCTTTTTGAATTATAGTTTTGTCAGGATATATGCCCAGGCATGGGATGGCTGGGTCATAATGGTAGTTCTCTTTTTAGTTTTCTGAGGAACTCCATGCTGTTTTTCACAGTGGCTGACAGACTTACATTCCCACCAACAGCCTACATTCAGGTTTTTGATGTGAGGTAGACGATGATGATAATGCCATTCTTGATTTAGGGAAGACAGGAGTGGGGGTATGGCAAATAGTCTTGGAGAATGGGATGATTCCAGTTTCAAATTCTGAGATCCTTTTGAGACTTCCAAGCAAGGAACTCAAAGAAAAAGAATAATAACAGCTGACACTGCATAGAACACATTGTGTTCTAAGTCTATTCACAAAGTTTATATCATGAATTCATTGAACCCTTACAAGGACCGTCCATGGCTTTAGAGGGACTATTATTACCATTTTACATGTGAAGGTTGTTGCTCATACAATGAAATGAATAATCTAAGTTAAAGTGCATAGATCAGTGATAAGCCCTAAGAAAATACTCAAAAAAATACATGCATTAAGTTTCTTACTTATTCACTGATAATATTTTGGAAGCTGCTGGATGCCCAATTGTTGAAAAAGTGTTTCAAAAAGTGTGCTTCAAACCCAGGTACACCTGTAGATGGTAATTAGAGGTGCAGCATAGGTAAAGCTCTGAAGGACAAATGAAGAAGATGCAGTGATTATGACAAAAGTACTGGATGCCAAATTCTATGGTCCAACAAGTTCACAATTCTACTTCACAGAATGATAGTAGAGGGCAATTTAATTAAAAGATAATGGAATAAATTAAGAATGCTCCAGTATCTTTGTATGCCTCAAAAGCATACATTTTCACCTCATAGAAGTCAACCCAGGAATCTTTCTTACCCAAATTGAAGTAGTCTATAAATATCACACATTTGGGATAAAGTATATTGAAACAAATCTGGTGGAAATATTTTTCTAAGGTATTTTCTCAGATAGGCATACAGCATTTTCTCATTTAAAAATGAACTATCTGAGATAAAAGTAAAAGCATGAATGCACTGCCTTGTAAAATTTCCTCTTTTGACTTCTTCCTTAAAATATTATTTACTGAGTGCCAAGCACTGTGCTCGGACATCAAGCCAAGTGCTGAGTTCACGTCCTAATAGATATCCCCACAGAAGAAAGAGAGTCTGCGGATTTTAAATAGCATCTGAAAAAGAAGAGGCACTATTCTCTTTAGTGAAATGTAATGGTTAGGAGTGAGAGCTTGAGGTGCCTTGGGTTCAAATTCCAGCCCTACTAATTTGTATCTCTGTGACCTTGGGCAAGTTATTCAGTCTCTTTGTCTTCTATGGGTTAAATGGATAAAATAACGGTATTTCCTTATAGGCTTGGGATTTAAGTGTATTAATATGTGTGTAAAGTGCTCAGAATAGGGCCTGGTCCATAAGAGGCACTCAATAATTATTAGCTGCTATTAAATCTAAATCTGATTTTGGCCAGGGTTTGTATTCTCTCTTCTTGGACTCCAAGCAAGTTAGGAGGTTATTAGGTATCTGTTTTAGTGTCTCCAAATATACCCTGGCAGTTAGGCCACTTGGAATTGGCTGGTCTGCTCTGGCCACTTAGACAACTTACAGGGGAGTCTATTGTATCATTTCAGATACAAGCCTCTTAGAACCTCCTTTCTGATCTAGACAAAAGACCACTACACTCTTCTAAAAATCTCTTTTTGTATGTAAAGCAATGCTGTTTTTAGCTGGCATGTTCTAGTATTTTTCCAGGCTTAGCTCTTAAGGACCTATGCTTTAGCAAAGAAAATTGTGTCTATCTTATGAGAAATAGGACCACTCCCACGCATTATAGACTCTGGTCAAACACACTGCTGATGGGCCCATGGGAAATACTGTCTACTGACAGGTTCCTCTCAGGGCCTGACTTCCCACCCTCTATAGTGAGGGTACATCTTTTCAGGTCCTTTCTACATCCTGAGGCCTCACTGAGTAGAAGGATTAAGAGCTGAACGTGAACTGAGAGCTGTGGGGTTCAATCTACTGATTCTTTTGCTCTCTCTTCTTCTGCTCACTCTTACCTGCTCCACCTCCCCCTGCTGTGTCTCTCCTCAGAGAGTTGCTGTTCAGCCTATTTGTGTTTTCTTGATGGTTAGGGAAGATTGTCTCCTCCCATTATAAAGAAAATGCAATGGTTTATCTTATTGTCTTAGAACGGATTGCTGAGAAGAAGGAACAATAAATGGGGGATAGCATCTTCCTTTAAGTTATTCTTTGGAGAGATTTTGGACTTGAGTCATAAGTGCTCACACTTGTTTATGCACTTGCCCAGGCCACTTAATTGGTTCCACGGAAAGTCAGTGAATATTTGGTGGAGTGAGTTGGTGTGCTATAATTGATCATAATAAAAATTCAGAGAAGAGGCACTGTGGAAACTTGGGAGGGTGGAATAGGTACAGGATTTGGAATAAAAAAGACCTGAGTTGGGAAATCCGATTTTCATGTCTTATTAGCTATATGACCTTGGGCCAGACTTCTGACTTCTCAAAGCTTTAGTTCTCTGTGTGAGATGGGAGTAGTAATGCCTAGTCGTGGAATCTTGTGTGGAATAAATGGGATAATGTGCTATGTTGAGCATATAGCAGACCCCACAATAAATGGTAGTAGTCGTTACAGAAGTCTCATAGTTTGAGTCTTCTATGATGGGTCACAGATGTCTGTGGATACAGAGAGTGTAACTGTAAAGTGAAGTACACTAGTGATGGCATTGTATTCACATCACTGGGTGTTTCCTCAACCTTCTGCTAAGAGAAATTTGAATTTGTGTGCACAACGTTCTTCATTTCAACAAATACTCTTGAGTGTTAATCAATGTCAGCAACAGGGTTAAGTACTATAGGTAAAGAAATTAGTAAGACAAAATCCTTGACCCTGAAGGAGGGTAAGAACACAATAACTCATACTGGGTAAGAAAAATCAGTGATAAATAGAAGCATAACCAGTTTATTGAAGAATCTCAATTCTTTGGAGCAAAAATGTGAAATGATTTTGTTTCTTTCAATAACTGCTTCATTTGAATATGCCTCCCCCTTCTTCCTGCCCCTTAATGACATCTTGAGAATCTTCTAGAACTTTTTACTTAATTTCAGATATTAAAGTTTAGTATTTTGAAGTTCTTTATCACATGTTTGGTACAAAACTCTCTGCCTTCCCTCCCCTTTCGTTTATGACCTAGCTCCTCTAGTACGTGAGGCAGAGTGGGGGAAAGAAAAATACTTAAGTCCTGTGTGCGTGACTGTTTACGGGGAAAAAGTCCTTGATTCCAGTGTGATGTAGCTGTTTCTGAGTGTGTGGTACTCATGGTTTTCCTGGGTGTTGCTATTCAGCTCCTGCCTCCACTGGAAACTCTTTATCTGTATCAGACTTGTCCACTGTTCAGGCAGCCCCAGAACCATCATTACCCTTCACAGGGAGGCACGGACATCATTGGGATCTTCTCTGACATCCTTTTCGTGTCCCATGGACTTAGGATAAGTTGTGCGCATTTTGCCTAGGCACACTACACCACATTTCTTGCACACCTGGGCTGCTCTACCAATTTTTCAATTTTCCTTATTCTTCAGACCAGACTACAACCAGGCATCAGTCTCTATTATCACATATGTTCCTAAACTCCGGATCTTCCCAGGCACAAATCACCAGGCTCGTCTCTGATTTTCTGGCTATACTAAGGTGGACCTGAGTGTTCTGCACCTAAGCAGCATACACCTAAAGAAATAGATGCAAGTCTTTCCTTCTTCCAGGCACCCCAGATGTTAACTAGTGACTCATGGGTGTCAGCAACCAATTTAGTTTGGAGGGTTGTGAGAGAAAAGAGGAAAGAAATTCTACCAATCTTGTCTCTGTTGTCTTTTCCTCCAAATCCTCTCATCAATTTTCCATGGTTAGAAGTGGAGGAGGGATTGTTGTTGGTAGGACCTGCTCTGCTCCTTTGGTCTGCACATGTGATGGCATCTGACTTCAATTATGGGTGATTCATTAGAGTTGAGTTACTTAGCACTTTGACTAAGCTTTGGGCTATAAGAAGAGACCCTCTCAACATCATAGAGCAGATACAAGTATCATTCTTTATAGCAATGAAGAGGGAAAATGACTAATTTTTCTGAAGAGCCTTAGGAGGGCTTCTCAATGCCTCCCATACCCACTCCCTTGCTTCACATAGCACCTTGCTCAAACTTACAGCTCAATGTAGGTTTTCTCACTGGACATTTTTGATCATCAGCCAGTCTCTTGATTCATTTCTTTATTATCTCATGCAACAATCATCTGTTGAGCTACTACTCTGTGCAACTCGTCTGCAAGAAGACAACAGCACAACGCACTAGAGAATAGGACAGATACAGCCCATTGAGGGAGAAACTTACAGGTGCAATGAGTATGATACTAGAGAAGAAGAGAGTTCTTCCAGAGTACGAGCACCTGTCACTAAGACCAAGCCAAGTCAAGGAGTTTATGGAAATCTTCTTTAGAGAAATGATGGTTAAGCGGGAACCCAAAGGATAAGTAAAAGCTAGTGAGAAAAAGAAGGCGACAACAGTTTCTGAGAAAAGAGGGTGCATGTTCAAGCCACTGAAAGAGATTTAAGATGGGTGGAAGAGTATAGAGAATGAGTTGTGTTAGGTGATATTAGAAAATTGGTACTGAATAAACAGACTTCATAGATCATGTTTAGAATGGAGGTAAAAATAAATGAATGAATGAATGAGTGAATGAATGGGTAGAAAATGAATGAACAGTCTTCTTTCAGGTGCAGATCTCCCCCAAAAGGATGGATAGGCCAGGCTTAGATAGTGATATTTCCAGTGAGAAGGAGTAATCAGCCTACTTTCTCCCCCATTCTCCAAGTAGGATGTGGGGCTGGACATTTGGGAATAAATAAATGAAAAGGCTCAGATGAGGAGATAGCCTTTTCTTTACTTTTTTGTTCAGTTCTAACTTAATTGTTACTTCCTATATCTGTCCCTCCTTTTACTTTAATATTTCTTCCTCTCATTCTTCGTGTCTCGTTCCCTTCTCTAACCTTACAATGACCCTGTGCTGATTGGGTTTGTTTACCCACAAACGTAATTTTAATTCTTTAGAGGAAAGAAAAGCCATAGTCATTTAGTTACTATTTTTCCCCACTAGGGGTGTCTTTGTAGGCTCTACATTCTCATGGAAACATACACTTGGCTTGAAGTGGTTATGTTTTATTGTGTGAATATCAACAATCTGATGATGGCTTTTCTAAAGTATCTGCCCTTTTCCTCTATGTACCATATTGAAAAACATTAGCCTTGTAGGGATCCAATTGCCTTGAGTTAGTGACACGCTTTTCTCTGCTGAACTGAAAATGTTTTTACCTTGAGAAATATAACTGAAGACATCATATCACTGTCATTTCTGAAGGCATGAATACAACTTAGGAACAGTATCAGCACATGCAAATCACTCAAATGGTTTGTTTCTAAGGTTATATCAGGGAAATGGCATTATCTCTAAATGGTCAAGATGCATCTTACAGTTAAGATTTTTCTGGTTTCACAGGTCTGACAGTTTCACATTCGAAATATTAGGTGACAACACAAGGCTAATGTCTTCACTTTTCTCAGGGACTTTATTATCCTGTGATTTATGAAGCACCTTTGTTGTGAGGACCTACTGTGTCTGTTTCATGAAAGGATACCAGACTTGGGCCTGTTTACAATTTTTAACCTGTTTTCTTGAATATGAGATGCCACTTTTTCACCTCTGTTAAACTTGTTAGTAAATCAAGCTCTCCTAAATCTTTCTCCTACCTTCAGGTCTCACAGATAGATAGACCAGGCAGGATGGACTAAAGTTTTTTTGTGCCATTGTTCAAGCCAAAGATTTTGCTTCTTTTTATTCCTTTTCTGGATATCGAAATGGAATCTAACTAAAATCAGCCAAGTGGCAAAGTTGAATAAGATGTTAACAGAGAGAAATTATTAAGATGGTAATAAAAACGTATTGGACATTTAGTGCATGCCCCTTAAAGGCTTAATGATTTGCCTATGTTCTGCCATTCAATTCTCACAACAAACCTTTGGGATAAATACTATTAATGGATGAAGAAATGTGCTTAAATTTGTTTAATAAATTGAACAAAATCCCGCAGATATTAGGAGAAATATCTAATATTCAAACCCATGTTTTTCTGATTCCATTATGCTAGCATTAAAGGATTCATAGGTGTACTATATGGATCCCTCAATATTTTTTTCATTTAAAATAGGTCTATATGTTACTTAAGTTGGACAAAATGCTTTATACCATACTACTTTTTACAAAACAGAATTGTAGCCCCAATCTTTCTCCTACTGGCTATGTGGTATTTGATAGAGCATATAAACTCTGGATCTCACTTCCTCTCCTGAAAGCATTAAAGGCTTGAATGTCTCTTTGTAAGATAAACGACTCTTTTAAAAATAACTTTATTAATTGGTAAGTATATTTATACAACAATTTATTTCATTAGTATGCGGATGAGTACTTTTGTAATTGCAAAGTAAAGTACAGGATTGTATTCATAATGATGTCTTCAAGGTGTTGTCATTCTCTTATTACAGGATTTGAGTATAAGATATCTAATGACAAAGATACAAAACATAAAAATACCTCCATATATCTAAAAATGTGGACATTCCAAGGACAATTAATCCCTTCTCATTTTACATATATGCTGTTTTGTAGTACTTATCCGTCCAGTGCCAGCTCCCTAAATATCACCAAGGCAAGCTGTTGATAAGGCAAAGATGAGTTTGTTGTGTATCCTGGTATGGGAGAACTCCACCTTGGGATTGTTGGGGCAGTGTCTCTGAAGAGGGATAAGGTTGGATTTTACTGAGAATTTTAGCTTTGATTTAAGGCAGGTCTTTTAATGAGGGGCCTTTATTAGACTTGGGTAAGGATCACTACACAATTTTCCAGGACTGATGGAAACAGCAAGGCAAGATTTTGAGGTGAAAATTTGGTATAGTCTCAGGTTATAAACTGTTGATTGATGCTTCCCAGTGAAGGGTTAATGGGTATTTCTGGAAATTCCTGTAATGAACTATCAAGTTATTTGCCTGGGTAAGAGTCTCCTAGAATAGTAAAGGAATACTAATGAAGACAGAAGAACAGTAAGTCATGTCAACGTAGACAGTATGTCGGGGGTAGGAAGTAAATCATTTCAGTCCTCAGTGTTCAACCTGCATGGAGAGGTGAATGGTTTTGGTCTCATTTCACTTAGTGACAAGGTTACTTAATTACATGCTCACCTCTACTGCTAAAGGATGAGCTCTTCCACAGCAGGGCCGCCCTCCTTGCCATCTGTGTTTCTCCACTTGGAACAGAGTGGTGCCATGAAAGTGGAGTGACAAAGTAGTGGTGGCATAAATGGTGATACTATAATGACCTTTATCTACTGCTCACCTCCCATTTGCCAGATCAGCTACTGCACGCTTCCTGTGAAATACCTCATCTGCTCTTGGTAACAACCTTAGGGGTTTGCGTCTGTCTTCATTTCAATGATCTGTCGTAAACAGAGGTTTTTTCATTGTTTAATAAAAGGTAGGTACAATTAATTGGACATTCTTTGAATAGATTTATATCATGTAAATCAGGCTACTGTGTTTACCTTTACTCATTCCAAGACGAATATTAACATTTCCAAAAAATATTGCCTACTAAAAGCTAAGCAGGAACTTAAGCCCTTAGTGGTCAGTGGGTGTGTTACAGTAAACATAAGCTCATTAACCAATATTTTCTTTTGTCAGAGTTTGAAGCACATAAAAATTGATCGGCATTTATCCCCATGCATATTCCAGCTGAGAACCACTCTGTGGCCTGGGTCTCCCTGAATCAGACTCTTGAATGACTTTTCCCCCCAACACTGGTGGCTGCTCCCAGTTTTTAAGTCTCTGCTGCCACACTGTGGGGAAACACAGAATAATACATTAGCTTAGATATTTTTGTCATCTTTCTACCAAGGAGCAGTTGTCATTTACAGTGCCTCAAATTCAATTTAAAAATAAAAATAGCATAAAAGAAAAAAAGCTTTCAGGTAAAGGATGATGTTAGGTGAAGTCATTGCAGAGTGAGGGAGTGATGGTACTATTATTGATAGGGTTGCTTTATTGACTACTTGGGTAATATAAGCTCTGTTCAAAACATAGTTGCTTTAAGAGAGGCAGCCTGGTGTAGTGAAACAAATATGGATTTTTGGTTCTGATTCTATTAATGATACAGACTTCCTTCTTCATATCCTTGCGATTTTTCTTCCTCTCAGCCTTCATTATTTTTCCTTTTCTCCTTCCACTAAAATTTATTGAATATCTATTACCCTGTTCCAGACATTTTGCTAATGTTATTAGTACAAAATCAAATTAGGCATTGTCGAAATCTCAATAGGGACACTCTTTAGTGATAAAGAAAGGTGTATAAAATGAAAATTAGAATATAAAGCAGGCTTGAGAGAGTTACGCACAGGGTATCATGGGACTATAAAAAAGCAGCTTCCAAAGCCACAGTTTGAATTACTTGCAGCAAAATTCTGACACTTCCTCTCCTGAGAGTCAGAAATCACATCTTCCAGTGACTGTGGCGGCTACTCTCTGTGGATGCCATGAGCTCCTGTTAGCCTCCTTATGATGAGAGCGATTGTATGCCATCTTTGGTGGAAGGCAATCGGAATGGATAGGGATTAAGGCAAGTCATTATCAAACAGAGCATTTCTCTATAACTTAATCAATGCCATTTCAAAATAATTGAAAGAGCTTTACATGTAAAGGTAGAGATCTTTTCAACCTTCTTTAGAAATATACTTCTTTTTGTACACATATATTTTACCATTTGTATAATGCAGTATTGGTATTTATCTAATTCTAAGCATCTCTAGGAAGCAACACCCAAGAATAAGGACACCCACCAGGGTTTAAAAATAGAATGTAGGGCTTCCCTGGTGGCGCAGTGGTTGAGAGTCCGCCTGCCGATGCAGGGGACGCGGGTTCGTGCCCCGGTCCAGGAAGATCCCACATGCCACAGAGTGGCTGGGCCCGTGAGCCATGGCCGCTGAGCTTGCGCATCCGGAGCCTGTGCTCCGCAACAGGAGAGGCCACAGCAGTGAGAGGCCCGCGTACCGCAAAAAAAAAAAAAAAAAAAAAAAAGAATGTAAATAATCTTACCTCAGAGAACATAGAAAATAGCTTTACAGTATTCAATATCAACTTTTTCTTTAGGTCATAAAAGTGGTAGCTATATACTAAAAATGACTTTTATTTATTGTTTTTTTAATATACTGTTTCCTAATTTCAAGCGCCTGGAAATACCTGCATCTATTTTAAGGCTCAACAAACCTGGGAAACAAGATTACAATGACCATCTTTGTTGGGGAGATTGAAGGAAGGAAGAGTGTGAATTAATGTTAAGTGGCTATTATGCACAGGCATGTGCCAGACAATTTATATACACTTGCTTATTTAAACACTCAAAAGAGAAATAAAAGAGGTCGATATGTTAGCTCCGTTTCAGAGATGAGAAAACTGAGGTTTAGAGAGTATAAGCAACTTGCTCAATGTCTCATAACTAGTAAATGACAAGAACTTGGATAAAACCAGACCCATGATGCTCCATTCCACTAACAGAACCAAAAGGAAGCATTTAAAAAAAAATCTACATTCAAGCAAAAATGTCCATTATCTAAATCTGCCTGAGTTTATTTTTGAAGAGGAATATAGTATCAATGACATCAGGAGGATAAGTACGAAGACCTTGTTTTAAACCACATGAAAATGTATTTGCTTATCTTTGAAGTGCACACATTTTTATTAAGTACATTTTAAATTAAGCCTTCTTCTTGAAAGTGGAATAAAACTGTAAGCTAATTTAAAAGTTATGAATCCAAGGAGTTCTTTTGAACTACAGGTTTTCAGAGCTGAAATTCGTTAACATCAATTCAATGGGAAGAGCAAGTCAAATAATTCAATGCTGAATTTTTTCATGATGTGAGACAGATGGTTGCCATTCTTAAATACAAGTGAAATTTACAGTCCAGCGGCAATGGAAAAAACAAACAAACAAACAAAAAGCAGAAAGTGGGGAGACTCTAGTTTAACAGCTTGATTTGAGCTCAAAGACAAAAATCCAGCCTCCTTGGATAGAAGGGTAGGAATGTGCTATGCGGGTTGATAAGGTGAGAACAGCTTGATACAAGGGTAAGGCTGGTGGATTGTCCCTGGGTAGAACCTCACTTTCCTCATCTGTTATGGGGATGATAATAGTGCCAGGCCTAACATCATTGTGAGCATTGAATAAAGTAATATATGTAAAACTCTTAATGCACCGGATGCCCTTAGCCCATAGTACCTACTTGATAAATGTTAATCTTTATTATCATCCCTACAGACAACAGTGTTAAGTAGGCATGATACAACTTACGGTATTGTCGTACCGAGTCTCCAGGAAGAAGTTTATATCATAATGGGCTGACCTTCTAGAATAACTTAATCGTTCTAAGGTTCAATTTCCATTCCTATGAAAATGGAATATTAATCATACCTACAGTGCAAAGTTGTTTTGGGGTCAAATGAAAGAGTGTTTGTGAAAGGCCTTTGTAAAGAGCTACTCAAATGCTGGTAATCATCTTTATCTCTTTCTATTCCTTTCTAGTTTTCATAGAAGTCTGATCTTTAATGAATCAGATTCATGGTAATAATAATCTTAACAATACCACAATAATATAAAATATACTTGCTAGCTGGGATGAACTTTTCTAGCTCTCCTCTGTGAGTACTGAACTATGAGGGGGAAAATCTCTGCAACTAGCCAGATGACAACTCAGGCTTGGAGGGGACATAGAGATTCGTATTGATTGGATAGGAGGAAAATGAGGATTAGGGAGCAGAAACAGGGAAGATGCATATATTAGGAATCTATTTGGCTACAAATAACATAGCATTCAACTAACAGTGACTTAAATTAATGAGCTACTGTCTTCTCATATAACAAGTTTAGAGGGAGGTGTTTTCTTAGTCTTGGATCAGCTGGCAGCAATGCTGAGACTTAGAATCTCTCTGATCCTCTGTTCACAGTGTTCAGCCCCATGGTTGTTGCCTCATGGCAGCAGACAGTTGCATCAACTTCATTATCCATGTTCAAGGCAGGAAGGAGGGGAAAGGAATGGCACCAGCCCTATATGTTCCTTACAAAGAGACAAAAAGCTTTCCCAGAATCCCTGGCAAACTTTCTATTGTATCTCAAAGGCCAGAGTATGTCACATGGCTACTCTTGGCTGCAATCAACACTGGGAAAATAAATATTTAATGAGGCATTTGGCTCTCCTAGGAAAATCTGAGTTAGGTTAACAAGGAATATGGGAAGAAAATGGGTAGGCAGCTAGCAGTACCTGTCACAGTGCAATTCTCAGAGCTGGTAGAGAAGGGACCATTCCCGATTAGAGGTATAGGAACTCTGTAGCCTAGTAAGCATGATGGCATTTCCAGTCAGCTTGGAAACTTAATTTATTTGTGCATGTGTTTTTGGGCTAAGAGATAAAGAACATAATAGGATAGATGGAGAATGAGAGAATTTTGAATTAGTTAAAGGGATGGAGTAAGAAAGTTGCTTTAAGTAACAGTTCCTTTACAAACCATTTCTGTTATAACTATTGGAAAAATAATACATGTATTTTTCAAGTGCTACATCCTTACGTGAAAATATCACATTGTTCCTAATCCAAGTTTTTTTCGCCAGCAAAATAAATACCATCTACTGTACCCTCCAGAACAGATGTCATAGTGTTCAGGTACGGTGTTAAGTGTTGTTCAAAATTGTAAGTGAAAAAAAAAAGAAATTTGGCTAAAGAAACCATGGTTCCAAACTGTGGTTCTAAGCCTATAGGGATAAAAAGATCCCATTAGATGCAACCTGTCTGGTGAAATTAAACACATTATATAAAGTAGTTCCTCAGAAATTTTAAAATCTTATAGCCTTGCACATAAAATGGGCCTGGCAAACTTCAGAACATCTGTTTGAAGAAAATTGGGATTTGCCTGATTTTTAGTATTGCTGGTTTCTTATGATAAGATGATGCTTTTTTCCCATTAGTTCATCATAACTATCTTTGTAGAATCTGGAATCAGCATAACAATGGAACATGATATTGTAAGACTAAACTACATCATTTTAAGAACCTTTAGTTTATTCAAGAACAGTATTTGGCTTCAGCACCACCCAGTGACAAATCTAAAAACTGCATGTTATTGAGTCGGATGGCATCTTAGACATTTTTCTAATACACAGGCCATTGACCATGTGCTTGAATCGTGGTTAGTTCTAATTGAGATTTGCTGTAAGTGTAAATACACGTTGTATGCCATTAATAATTTTTATGTTGATTGCATGTTAAAATGAAAATATTTAGACATATTTGGTTAAAGAAAATATGTAGTTCATTTTTTTATTATTTTTGATGTGATTATTAGAAATGTTAAAATTACACCCGTATTTTGCATGATATTTCTATGAGACAGTGCTTACTTAGAGACTTAACTGGGAGTTTTGCCCAGATAGGTCATTTGGCAAAAGTATGGAGGTAAACCATCTGAATTTATTCAAAAGAACATGTTGGATTATGAATATAGGAGCAGGGAATAAATATATCCACCTTTCCTTTGTATGTATAATTCTGATCACAAGGATTTAATCATGTTATTAGATTTAATGACTCTTAAAGTGTCTGTATTGAGAATTCACTGAGTTGCAGGCATTGTTTTAAGAACTCTGCATGCATTTACTTCTGAATCCCTACAAAAATTCTATGAGGCAGTTACTGTTATTTTTCACTCACACAACAGAGTAAGGCCCTGGGCTGAATGCCTTGGCCAAGATCACATGGCTGTGAAGAGGGAGAGTCGGGATTTGAGGATAGTCTGTCTGGCTCTGGAGTCTACATTTCTAACTGCTCTGCCATCCTCCTGCTAAAGAGAAAATGTGGATGAAAAATAAAAACCACATCGGCCGTTGGAAAACTGCTTTAAAGCACCTTTACCCCAACATTAGAAAGTAATCATAGATTGTTGCCAAATTTTTAGTTATTGGGTTCTTATTAATAAAATTCAAATAGCTTTAGCTAGGAATGTAGTAGATTTAAATTCTATGTTTCAGGTAGTCCGTGGATTATTTAGCAGCCCCTGCAATTGGGAGACAGCATGCGGATCCTAAGATGAATAAGACCCATGATTTACCTTTCAGGCAATCACACTTGAGGGAAATTGCAACCATAAACAAATAACATAGATGAGGTATGCAAAAAGAAGGCCCCCAAGGGAGATGGCATTTAAGCAGAATTTGGAGGAAAACCAGGATTTGTCAGGCAGAAAAGAGAGAGAATCCAGAGGTCCCACACAGAGGTGACAGTTTGGGCAAAGTTACATAATCATAAAACAGCATGACACATGTAGAAAAGTAGAAATGCTTCAGTATTCCTTGAGCTTTCCATCATGGGGGAGGGTAAGGGTGTTAGTCTACTGGGCCAGTCCTGAACGTCTTTTCCACTCCCAAGCTGAACTCAGAAATGTGCCAGCCTGCCAACCTGAGTAGGAGAAAATGATTTTGTAGGGGAGATGATAAGTTCTGAGTTTGGTTTGATCTAATTTTTTTTGCTTTAATATTGCAATTTCTATTTGATGAGATGAGTGCCCTGGGGGGAAAATCTATGAAACTGCAGTCACAAAAGTAGTTCAAGAACATGTCTCTCTAAACTTTGAATGCTCTCCAGGCCTTGTGAAGATCAAATGAACTCATGTATGTGACACCACTTTGAAAACAGCCAGTGCCACTTAGGATCATTTTATAATGATCGCCACCTGGGAGTTGAATCAATCAGGCCATTTGAAGCTCTAGGATACCATTATTTTTAAAATAAAACTTTTGGATACCCTTTTTATTAGTTGTTACTATAGTGTATATTTTTTAAAAGTTTTATTGGCTACATCACTACAAGGGTGATAGGTTTACCCTGAGGATTTTTGAGGTCAGGTCACAACAAATTGGTACATTGATTTTGACTAAAATGCAAAGCAAATTTGGTAAAATGGTCAAAATGCCTGTGTATGTATGCAAACTGAGACTAATTAAAAATACAGTTTGGTCTTGTTCATGACATTTTTAAAAGGACCTTAATATCACCTGATGATATGCAATGTGAACCTCTACAGTCATTTTAGTCTCAACTTGAGGAACTAGAAGGACTCAGCATAGACGTTCCTCAAACTGAATGTTAGGTAAATTTGCCTCCGTAAAGAATGGCCCCTCGTGTAGAGCAGCAGCACAGAGATGGGTCTTCAGTTCTGTCTGTCATCCCAACAGCATTGGCCCAGGGTTGGGTACAGACAAGTGCAAGTTCTGGTGACGGGTAGATTGAATCACCTCAGTGATGTTTAAAATGCAGATCCTTAAACCCTGTAGAACCACATAATGAGAGTCTGTGGGGCATGGGAATTAGTATTTTGAACAAGCATCCTGGATGATTTTAATGCTTTCTGAAGTTTGAGAAGCTCAGGATCAGATTGTGGTTTATCAATAGTCTGTGTAATTAAGTATGTCACTGTTCCATGGGGATTCTCACTAACTACTTTTCCAGAAATCAAGAGCTGAGAGCTGTTGCTAATATAGCTTCTCCCTTATCAAACACTGAGACACTGCTATCACGAAATTTGAAGCCTAAATTGGCCAGTGCTGTTCATTCAGTCTGATTTTATCTTGCCTCAGCATTCTAGGGAATTAAAGCTAAAACGTCTCCCTGCAGACTTGCTCCATTGCTATCCTGGCAAATCTTTCCATCAGTCATTTTCCTGCCATAAAAGAAAAAAAAAAAGTACTAAGAGAGTAGATCTTAAAAGTTCTCATCAAAAGCAAAAAATTATAACTGTGGTAACGGATGTTAGACTTATTTTGGTGATTATTTTATATGTAAGTATTATTGAGCCATGCTGCACACCTGAAACTAATATAATGTTGTATGTTAATTACATCTCAATAAAAAAGGAAAAATGAAAAGGCTTTCCACTCTTCTATGGAGAAATTCCAGTCAATCAGTATGTTTTCTGGAAAGAAAAATATATGTATATATGATTTCAATACATGATTTGAAATGAATAGTTCACCTAAGTTTCCAGTTTGACCAATAAGTAGATGGATCCATTCTGCATTCCTTATACTTTCAATGTAAAGTATAACAGATTATGTTTCTTACTATAACAGTAATTGCTATTATATAATTCATGATTTATTAGGATGGTTGAAGTTTATGATGACAGGTTTGTTTGTATATCTACCTCAAGGAACTATCGGTTATATTAGGTATTTGATGGTTTGTTTTGAATGCCTCCCTCCATTTTCACCCTGCCCTCCAAGACGGCTGTATACACGGAGAAAGGAATATTTAGGAGAATGCGGCTAAAAGACTGGTATTAAAGGCAAGACAAGTATTACAGGACAAGACTATGTGAGTTAAACGTTGGATGAAATGTTACAGCTCAGTTTGTATTTTGCCTTAAATTTCATTCCCATCAAATATAATATTCTTTAAAGAAATGAAATACAGAAGCAGCAGACTTTTTAAGATGTTGTAATAAACCCAAGTTAAGACAGTGGGCTGGAATTTTATCACATTAAGCAAGTCCCAGTTCTCCACACCACATTTATTTCATGCCTGCATAATGAGACAACTGGTGTATATGATTATAAAATCACTTTTAATAACAAAGAAAACGTGTTTATCAAAAAGAACTGGTCAATATAGATTCCACAAACTATGGATGTATATTTCTTATAAAAACTTACATTGTATTAGCAACTACATGATTTTACATGGAAACCTGAAGATCCTCTTAGGACAAGCTAAGGGTTATAGTGAACCCTGTATTATGTGCAAAGTGTGATCAGGTTTTTACCTTTTAGTCTAAATTATGCCAACTTTCAAGGCTTTTTAGCAAGAAAAATGTATTCCCTCACTAAAGATAAAACTCACATTTCTGGCTTTATAATTTATTTCTGAAAGAGACAGTATTGGAGAAAAGAAGTAATGAAATTTCAGGGAAAGAAATAAACTATAGGGAAAGTTTTGGCCGAAGGAAAGAGTATCATGGATTCAGGGAACATTGAAGAGGCAATATTGGATAAATCAGAAGATTTGAGTGAAAAATATATTGCAAAACTTGAAAAAAAATCTCACTCAAAAACTAAGATCCTGGTGTTTATAGATTCTTGGGGAAAACACTGGCAATGACAAAGAATTGTTTGATAATTTCTCATTTATGATAACTGTTCAGTTTCAATTCATTTAGGTAAGATCTAACCTATGTTATGTCTGGTGATTAATATAGACAACCTGTACCTTCAGCTGCAGATTTGAAACTTCTGCTTCCTTCTGAATTCTGAATGATATTCAGGTAAATTTGTTCCCACAAAATCTCACTCTACTAGTAAACGAAATTTGTGAAAATCTGTAGTCCCCACCCCCCTTTTTAATGTCGAGATTTGAAGCCAGGGCTTTCTGAAAGCTTGTGGCAATTCAAGAATCATTTACTTAGTTGATGCTATTTGCCCAACATCATAGTAAGACGCTGGGGATGTAAAGGTAGAACTTACCATATCCAAAGAGTCTTCATATATTAGTACAGAATTTCCCACCAGAGTGCTGGGATCAGGTGGGTTAGCTGGCAGATGTGTTACCCACCCTTCTGAGTGGGCCCCAACAAGGGTCCTCCTGCCTGGTGTCACTTGCACCAATAAAAGGAGACTGAGTTTGGTTCAGAAGCAAAGGAGAGCTTTATACTCTGATCAAAGAATGGAGAGGTGCTAACTCGGGCTGGGAGAGCACCAGGACAGGCTGTGGGCAGGGCTGCTTTATAGGGATCTGTCAGCGGGGAGGGGGAGGGGTTCTCAAGGGGTGGCACCGCTGTGCTGCTCACGGCTCCAGATCGCAGTGCCAGGCTCACGGCCTGCCACCGCCATCTCAGATTGAGGTGCCCGGCGTGATGCAGCGCTTCCCTTCTGCAAAAGGCCCATGAAGCTGAGGTGTCGGGCGTTTCACACTGGGAACTCTGGTCTGAAGGGCCCGGTGCAAGGCCTCTTTCTACTGCCCCTGTGAGCAAGTGACATTAGACTAAGCACAAAGGAAAAGAAAAAAAAAAACAGGTTAGACTTTATTTTATCACTTAGAGTCTACGTCTGTTTCCTTGATACTGTTAATGGTTGCTTTGCTGTGACAGATGGACACAGATTTTTTTTGTTGCAATTATTATTTATTTTAGAATAATTTATGTACTGACTAACTTATGATAGTCATATAAAGTTTCCTTTGAAATAAATGTATGTAAGTGAAATTGCAGGTTGATTTAGAGAAAGGTTAATTACAGTAAAGGTTTAGGAGGCTGTGGCATCAGGTTTGGAGGTAGTTTAATTCATGACATCGTTTGGGGCATATTCTTCTTGTAGAAACCTATAAATATGAAAGACTCATGACTATAACAACGGAGGCGTGGACTTGATATACTTTTAATGGAAAGGTGGGAGTAAAAACTAGGTGGAGTCAGGGAAGGCCACAGAAAGGAGACATCTGAGCCAGGGCTTGACAGATGTGAAGGAGTTCATCATTTGGGCAAGGGGATGCCTTTGAGCTGAAAGGTAGTGGTGGTAATGCATGAGGTATACAGCTGCATCGATTACAAAACTATAAGTAACTTGCTAAGGATGGAAAATAAGAGTCATGTGGAGAAATGACAGAGGGGTAATAATAGAGACTGCTCTTCCTGAGGCTGATACTTTCTGGGTATCAAATTATTTCATCTTTCTGACAATTTTGTGAGGTATGTATTTTCAGATTGCTTCACTGCCCTGCTCCAGGGGGTGCTTTTTACAACATAGTTCATTTGAATGATGCCCCGTATAATTTAATACATCTGTTTTATAGATGAGAAAACTTCAGCCAAAGGAAGTTAAGTAACTTGTCCAATATCACATAGTTGTGGGTATGAAGGCTAGATTTGAACTCAACTAGTCTACTTTAGGTAAAGGAGAGATGACCCCTTCCACATGGCCATTAGAGGGAGACTGGATATTATCCTCTGGGCAATGGGAACTAAATATTATGATATAGACTACAGTGATTAGCCTGGTACTCAGAAAGTCATTTCTGGCTAAAGCATGTTGAGAGGACTGAATTAGGTTGAGCCTGAAGGCAGGAGACCAGTCATGTTGGATCAGTTAGGAGCTGCTGAAGGTCAAACCATAATCAAGATGGCAGCACCAGTTTGGAAGTGTGTTGGGTGTCTGTCCAATTGCCAGAGTTAGGCTAGGCCATTTTTTTTCCCCTTAGGGCTTAAGAACCCAGACTCTGAATCTGTATCCCAGTCTGAGCTGTCCCACTGTACTGTACAACAAGGAAAGAAAGCGGTTGATTCACTCTTGTCACTAATCCCTGTTTTGGTCCCATGATTTTTCTTTGTTGATTCTCAGTGACATAGGTCAGCCTATCTCCAGCACCAAGACAATCCCTTCCTCTTTCTCTGATTACCTGTAGTCTTACTCCCAATCTCCTGAGCTCCTTCTACAGGCATAAACTTCCATTTGAAATGGAATCCAAAGCTGTTGAATGGTGTAATAGCATAAGAAAATCTTTTCTTCTTGTTCATTTTTATTTAGCTTGTAATATCTTTTTGTTTTAGCTTGTAACATGTGAAAACATTAATTTATCTTAAAAGTGTCTTTCCAAAAGTGGCCCTTGAACCACCTCCATCAGAATCAACTGAGGGTTTAAACTATGCAGATTACTGGGTACCACCCACAGACCTCTGGATGTGAGCTAGAATTTGCTATTTAACTGCCACCCACAGCTATTTCTGATGTTGACAGTCAACAGACTCTACTTTGAGAAAGACTAATGTAGGACCTAGCAGTACTGGAGCACTGTTTTGATTGAATTGTTAACTCCCTTTATTTAAACTCTAACTCTGTGTAGCTCACACTTTCTCTTATGGAAGAAATAGGGAATAAGCTGGTCTGTTTGTTTCAGCAGCCTCTAGTAGTAATCATATCAGAACTGGTGGAGAGTGAAGTTTCTGTACAGGGAAATGCAAAGGGTGCATTGAGTTCTGGACTGTGTAGGGATCCAGGCTGCACTACCACCATCAACAAAAAAGTCAGTTTTTAACAATGTTGCCACTCATCATACTCATTCCAAATTCCTAACCATCCCCATCATCTATCATCATCTGGAGTCTTAACCTCACATTCTGGGGTTGGTTCCATACTTTGATTTGATCCAATCTCTTGCCCTTCTTCAACCTCACAGAGTCTTCCACTGTGTCCACTGGATTGCAGAGCCTGTCCTTGGCAAAGTCCCTTAAGTCCACACCTCTTACTGTTCCTTTCAGCTCCTTCAGTCTTGTCAAATGGTGCTGTTCTCCACCCCTCTCCACCAATACCATAGAACCAGTAGGTGGAGTGTCTTCCTAAACCTTGATTGCTACTTTCAAAGCTTGTCCTTCTCTCCTTCCAGAAAAACCCCAGCTGCTCTGAGACACTTATTCATTGAGTTCCCCTTCCCCAAGTATTGGATCCTGATCTTATTGGAGAGGGCATTGCAGTGATTCTAGGGAAAGCAGCTCCTGAGGAGGTGTCTTACTAGAGGCACTCTACTATAAAACTGCCTAAGAGAGGTGCTGGGCGGAGCTGCTGGCTGCTGTGCCCGAAGGGAGATGGTTCTGGAGAAATTATGTGCACTGTAGTATTCCGTCAAGAAAGCATGCCAGAGCCAGGAGGGAAAAGCCCTTCCTCCTGTAATGCCTACTCAGTGCCTTCTGCTGACTAAGCTTAACATCCAGCCAGCTGGCAAAGGAATAATATTTAAAGGGATTAGCTTCATTTTCAAACATCACTAAAGAAAGATAGATATGGAGTTGAGAGTCTATAAGTCAATAACCAGTACACACACACACACATTTATATTTTTAAAAATGTATTTAAGATTTATAGCTTGCTTTAGTATCTTTTGCAAATGTCTCTCATTGATTATCTTTTTAATTTTTTTTTTTTTTAACTTACCTTTTCTTCCAGAACCCATTATTGTGTCAGGCTCAAAATTAAATTCTTCTAGGATATTTTAATGTAGAATTGTGTTAAGCCTATAAATTAATTTGGAAAAAGAAGTGTTAACTTTGCCATGTTCAAACTTCCCAGATAAATATATAACATACCTCTCTTTAAAATATTATGTCTTACTAAACCTTTATTGGGATTTACTTTTTATAGAAGACTTTCAGATTTCCAGTTAGGTGTATTCCTAAATATTTTAAATTATATTATTAATATTGGTGGTAGTTCAGTTTTGCATTAGATATTTTCCCCCATTTTATTTTCTATTTTGTTGTCATTGGTATTTAGAAGATTATTAATTCTTAAAGTCCATCCCTTATGACTTCTAATAGATTTCTAATTAATTCTCCTAGATTTTTAAGGCCAACACTCGTATTAATTAAAAAGAATTGTGTCTCCTGTTTGTCTTCTCATGAATCTTTTAACGTTGAGGCAGTTAAAATGGCATCGCCCAGCTGTGGGGCAGAGTCCCCCAGCTTGTTGCTATTTCATCATCTCTGACATTGTGGAGTAATCCTCTCTACATCATAAAATTGTCATAAGGATTAAAGGAGATAATGATTGTAAAATCCTTTATACAGAGCATATAATAAATGTTCTCTTTAAATATTTAATAGGAAGTAGAATGAACCTTTTTCTGTTATCTTTATATTTGGGCTTTAGCTGTAGCTGCCAGACAACTCCTCCGGGAGCTTGCTGGGAGGTTGCCTAAGTGATCATTTGAGCTCCCTTCCACCCTATTAAAAAGAAGCCCAAAGTCTTTGGGAGGTGAAATTTGTTACTATGGTAGTGAGTGTTAGATCTGCTGAGGCAGGTCTTTGGCTTTTCTCCTACCCTCTGTAAATGGCAAGGATGTGCTCCGTTCAAGTGAAAGAAGGAATTCTCAAGAGATAATCTCAAAGATACTGTGTTGTCTGCTAGATGAGCAGACAGGACTTGTTGCCCTGCCAGGAAGTTGCTGAGCAGCAGAACCTTAAGGGCCAATTTACTGTATTAGAATGGAGTGTAAGGATACAGTTCTTAGGAGACCTTACAGATTTCCTCAGGAGTTAGTGGTGTGCATGCACCCAAGGATAGACTGGTCCTGCTTTCTCACTGGAGACTTCTGAAGGTGAATGATTCTCTAGAGCTCTTTGTGATGGGAGAACAGGAAAGACAGAGAGTGTAGGAGCTGAAGCTACTACAAGGATCTATTGATTTCCCACTGGCCTAGTGGATGCCTTAGGAGATAATTACAACCCATCTAATAGGACCCCAACTAAGAGGACTGCCTACTAGGCAAAGGGAGCCCAGTGTTTAGAGCTGTGGGGTAGATTTGAATGAACAGGAAGTGCAGGATCTGTGATTAGAGGTCAGCCAGTTAATGTTCCACCTGTGTGAGAGAAGAGTGCCCTGCAAATAGCCCAGTGGGGACTCTACTTATGTCCCAATAGAGAGCCAGAATTTGGCATCCTCACCCCAAAGTAAAATCCAAAGCCAAAGGAGCCTCTAAGCAGCTCCATGTAACTAAAACCTGTCTCAACTCCTTCCTTGCTCAGACTTTGGAGGACTCTGAAGCAGCAGCGTGAGTGGGATGAAGAGGTAAAAGGAAGAGAAAAGTGAGAGAGCGGTTTGTCTTCCTCCACTATAGCTCCTCAAGGCTGAAACACAGTCTGGGTGAAGGCTGCAGGGGAGAAGTGTGCACTGGAGGATGAAGTTTATTAGACTGGATTGAACGGGTTCATATAGGAGGTTGAATCCTAGATTTCAAAATGGGATTCTTCCTTAAAACATCAGTGACTCTAGTGCTTGGAATGATCCCCAGATATTATCCAGAGATAGGGAAGAGATATCCCACAGAACGTTTAAAGACAGTAGATGAAGAAAAATCAATTTACTTCCTGTTATACCTCATGAAGTTAAGACCATTCAGTTGACGAGTCCCACATGTATCTGCTCAACGCTGTGAACTCACAAAATGAAATCTTGGCAGAAGAACCAGTGGCATATCATCAACAATGATGTTTTAAATATCTGCCCAAGGAAATCCTTGAAGAATGAATTAATAAAATGATATGTCAGTGGATATATTATACTTACAGATCTTTCTTGGCTTATAGAGTTACCTTCTGATAAACCGTTCGTAAGTTGAAAATGCATTTAATATACCTAACTTAACGAACACCATAGCATAACCTAGGCTACCCTAAACGTACTCAGAATACTTACATTAGCTTACAGTTGGGCAAAATTGCAAAGGATATTTTATAATAAAGTGTTGAATATCTCATGTAACTTATTAAATACAGTACTGAAAGTGAGAAGTAGAATGGTTGTCTGGGTGCAGAATGGTCATATGTGTATCAGTTGTTTACCCTCATGATTGTGTGGCTGTCTGGGAGCTCTGGTCACTGCCACGCATCATGAGAGAATATCGCTAGCCCCCCAAAAGATCCAAATTCAAAATTTGAAGTACAGTTTCTACTGAATACTTAGCACTTTTGTACCACCATAAAATAAAAAAAATTTAAGTAGAACCATCATAAATTGGGGACTGTCGTACTGATATTTCCGTTTCAATCTTTTTTTTTTTTAAATGGCCATCTACTTAAGCTGAAAATTATAGTAATCAGATTTCAACTGTAAAGCAAACTTTCTGTCACACTCCTGTTCAAAATCACAATTAGTTGTCCTTGGTTACAGTAGGTAATCTATCCTTGGAGGTAAAATGTCCACTTCTTAGATTGTGTGCCAGGGAGTTTTATCCAGTAAGTCTGTGATTCTATGATTCTCCCAAGCTTTACGATCTTTATTTTTTTCATTTAATTGGTTACTGCCCTGCATTTACTACTCCTCCCTGGGTTTTTAATTTCGGAGTTGCTGGCAGTTTAACTCTGACTATGTTATTTGAAGTAGCACCCAAACTTAGAGCAAATGCCTCTTAGTATGTTAGTTAAGGTAACACTTACACCGTTAGTTGAGGCAACCTTGTTATAACAAGCAAATCCCAAAGCAAACAGGTGGCTTGTCAGAACAAACATTTATTTCTAGCCCTTTATAAAGTCCCGGTAGGTGTCTCTGATAAGCATAGAGCTCTGTTTTGAATGCCATTTCAGGGACCCAGGTTTCTTTCATCTTGTGGCTCTGTAGCTTTAACACACAGCTTCCAAGGCTAGACCTGACCACAAGGGTGCCTGGGATGTGCTGTCTTGTCTTGACATGTGCCAGGAGGAAGAACAGAAGAGCTTTGTCAATAGCTAGCCAGTCTCTGGCACACTCGGCATGTTCTATCTCCTTTCAAACCATCCTTCTTGTAACCATGCTTTTTTTTTCTTTTTTAATAAGCATGACTTTACTTTAAATTGGGGAGTAATGGGGATTTATCCCCCCTTTTTCCGGTTTTTGCACCTGTTCTTCTTTTTGCTTCAAATAATCTTTCTGTGGATCCTTAGGTCTCAATTCAATTGTTACCATTTCAGAAAGGCCTTTTCTTAAAATTTCAAGTTGAGCAAACTTCCCATCTACTCAGACACACACTAATACACACCGTACTTTTCCTTCATCTGAAATGTATATGTAAAGCATGTAGGACGTGAGAAGCCCGTGATTAATGCCAATTTCTTCTTTTTGCCTCAGCCTATAAACTGGCATTTATTTCTGGCCAAAGCTAAGAACAATATGTTTTAGGTTAAGTAAAAAGATTTTCTTACAAAGAACTTTTCAAATATTACATGGATAATGTGTGTGCTACTGACTTTTGTGGTTTTTCTAAATGACTCTGAACATGAATTAATCTCTTTGTTAGGAATCCTGTTTCCTAAATGAGATATATAATACGAGTATTTGCTAATTCATGTTTGTAATATTTCCAGCTATATCCGTAGTTTTCTTTTTGGTTTTGTGTTTTTTTTTTTTTTTTTTTTTTTTTTTCTTCAGCCTTACTGCCTTGGTAGTATTTTGAAGTCTCTTAAGAGAGAAAAGTCTTTATGTTTATGAGTTTTGGGGGGTGATGATGGGGTGAGCACAGAGATATTTGTGCCCCAGGAAAGCAAATAAATGTGTTTCATTAGCTGATTTTTCTCCTATCAAATTTAAGTGCTCGAAGAGATCTCAGCTGCTATTCAAACCTTTCTTTCTTCAAATAAAGAATATAGCCAATTTAATACTATCCCCTTTTCACAGCGGAGCTGGCAAAAGCCCAGGGAGCTAAATGACTTTCCCAATGTTACCAACCCAAAACCTGTAAGTTTGTAAGAGCGGAAAATACTTCAGAAGTTCTCTTTTAAGTACATTGCCTACCTACATAAAATCAAAAATATCTTTCAAAGCAAAAAAAGACCACTTTCCACGTATTCTGTACCCTAAAATATTTCATATAAGATTATGCAAGTTAAATTAACCGTCTCAATGTTTATACAGTTCAGCTCATTCTACGAACAGTTTGGGAATAAAAGCTCCCAGTGATAAAAGTTGCCCATGTTCTGACTGTACAGAAAACTAGTGACATCTTTTAATTAGAGGACAAACTCAGAATATCTACCCTCCAGGCCTTTGCATCACCAAGCAATTACCAAAGATGGAATTGTCTGCGGAAAAGGATGATGCAATAAAATGTATTCTCAATGCATCAAGCAGCAATTAGAGTACAACTGAAATGCCTAATAGTATAATTTCTTACCTATATCTCCCTGAAAAAGAAAGATGTAAGATTCTAGTGAGCTACCCATTAAAGGGACTGCAGAGTAATAGGATTAATGAAATGTGCTAATATAATTTATTTTCATCATAGATTTTAGTCATTTCAGACAGATTACTGAATTACCTATCATTGCATTAAAAAAAGATTTTTTAAAATGTCATTGGAAAAATCATCATGCCAAGGGCCCACCTTCTTAATGAACTGGAAGGGCATTGACTTAGTGCTGGGGGGAGTTTAGTGCTAGAGTTTCTTGAACTCTTTGTTCATAAACCCTCAGTGCCAGGGATTCTCACTTTCTCTTTGTTCTATTTATTCAACATGTACTGAGTTACTGCCTTTTTTTTTTTTTTTTTTTTTTTTGGCGGTACACGGGCCTCTCACTGTTGTGGCCTCTCCCGTTGCGGAGCACGGGCTCCGGACGCGCAGGCTCAGTGGCCATGGCTCACGGGCCCAGCCGCTCCGCGGCATGTGGGACCTTCCCGGACTGGGGCATGAACCCGTGTCCCCTGCATCGGCAGGCAGACTCTCAACCACTACGCCACCAGGGAAGCCCCTGAGTTACTGTTTGTTGCCAAGCACAGTGCCAAGTGCTGATGATCAAAAGGAACTAAGGCATCGCCCTTGCCCTTACAGACTTCACTCTCTAGCTCACAAACATATAAGCAAATCATTACAGTATGTGATGAGAGCTGTAAGAGTGTGAACATTCTACTGTGAGATATAAATGAAGAATGCTTATCTACGAGCCTCAGAATGCTTCTTGGAGAGAAAGCTTTATGTTGGGTCCTGAAGGATATTATTCAGTGCTTGAGTTTAGCCAAATGCTCTTCATTTCTTTTCTTAGCAGCTTTAATTCATCCATACTTAGACTTTTCCTCACAGGACCCATGTAAAATCCCTGAAATAAAGTAATGATGAGGTCCTGTGCCCACATATCATCAATTCTTCCCTTGCTAACGATATCTGGATTCTGAGATCCGAACCCTTTAGCCCTACTTTACTTTCAGTACATCTCCTAGCCTCTGACTATCTAACTGACTATCTATCTAATTCAAATTCATCTCCTAGCCTCTGACTATCTATCTAATTAAAATCCCTTCTTCCCTATTTTTTTTTTTTTTTTTTTTTTTGCAGTACGCGGGCCTCTCACTGTTGTGGTCTCTCCCGTTGCGGAGCACAGGCTCCGGACGCGCAGGCTCAGCGGCCATGGCTTACGGGCCCAGCCGCTCCGCGGCATGTGGGATCTTCCCAGACCGGGTCACGAACCCGTGTCCCCTGCATCGGCAGGCGGACTCTCAACCACTGCGCCACCAGGGAAGCCCTTCTTCCCTATTTTTTAATCAGGTTTCCTGAGTCTGCAGCTGCCTTAATATAGGGCTTCTTTACCACATTCAAATTCTTTGGTTTTGCCACATTTAACTTGTCTTGACATTAGCTTTCCTCTTTTCCTTACACACTTCTTTCAAGTTCAAAAAAATATCGAAAATTAGAAATGAAATGTAGTTTGAAAAAATATGGGGTATGGGTTAACAACTCATATATATATATATTCATATATATATGAATTGAACAATTACATAAATAGAGGAGGCTAGAAAAGTCCATGTGGTAAAGGATTACAGTCAGACATATTAGTATGAAGTCATGTTTAGCTTAATATAGGTACAAGTAACTAAATATAGAAATATCTATATCTGCATGGGCTAGTATTCAGACATATATTCTGTTTGCTCTGTCAGCTCAGTGGGCTTAGAAGCAACAACACCCAAGTAGCAATGAGCACACCTATTGCCCAGACTTTGGTTATTAATACCATTGTTCAATAAAAGGAACCAGGGCTCCTTGGAGAAATGGTTGGTGCTAGGACTGAGCAGAACATATACAAGATGAGCCTGGATCACTTTGTAATGCCAGAAAGCAAGAAAATGCTAAGTTAAAAAGCCCCACTACAGTGCTGTCAAAGAGACACAGAAATCAACTGAATAATTTCGCAAGGGCCAGAGCTGGAATAATTTGAGCCACAAAATAATGTGGTATTTCATTACAACTCAACATATAAAATAAACATCCATGTTGAAGTAAATAAATGATGCAGTAACTTAATGGAGGAGAATAGACAAATCTCCATGCAGAAAATATCCAGATAAATTTTATAGGTACTCTGCCCTCACAGAGGTGGGCCATAACTCCCTATTCCTTAAGTGTGGAGTGTACCTAGTGACTTTCTTCCAAAGAGCACAGCATAGAAAAAGGGGGAAAAGTGTAATTTTACAGTGAAGAAACCTGACAAATGCTACCTCACCGAGCTGATCAGGGTTAACATCGACAGTGATAAGTCATGTTGACAGTATGCACCCTTGATATGATGTGATGAAAATATATAACCCCAGTCTAATCATGAGACAAATCTTGATTGAGAGACATTGTACAAAATACCTGACCAGTACTCCTCAAAGTATACAAGGAAATTCTGAGAAACTGTCACAGCCAAGAGGAGCTTAAATAGACATGACAAGTAAACATGATTTGGTATCACGTATGGGATCCTGGAACAGAAAAAGACTTTAGAGAAGAAGTAAAGAACTTTGAATAAAGTGTGGACTTTAGTTAATTAATAAATATGTATAAATATTGTAACAAAATGTGCCAAAGTAATATAAGATGTTAATAATAGGGTAAATTGAGTGTGTGTCTATGGGAACTCTCTGTACACAATTTTTATATAAATATAAAACTGTTCTAAAATTTAGAAAAATTATTTTAAAATGGTACAGCTGTTAGGAAATGGCATAATGGGAGGAAAGTAACATTTGGGGAGAATATTTAGAATGAGAGTTTGGCTGACAAAATTGAGAAGTACTGTCCTAAGTGAAGTAGAGTTTTTAAAAAGAAAAAAAAAGGCTTTTCTGTTTTCTCTTAATAATTTTTCAGTCAATAAATTAGGTAGAGCTAGAATTACAGAAAATACAAATATGAGCCAAACTCACGGTTCCACTGAAGGTTCTTGAGATGAATCCTTCTGTTTCCTTTCATCTTGGGGGATAGAGAGATAAAACACTAAAACCACCTAACATACATTACTTATTTCGTATCTTCTATGTTCAGAGCATCTCTCAATTTATAAATTCAGCTTTTATCTTGGAGATTGCTTTTGAGTTGTGGAATTATTCAGTCTGTGTCCTAATCCAAGCTCAAAGCATACTTCTAAGTCTCTGCCTGCAGCTCCCATCCACGGCATTGAGAAAGGAACTGAAAAATTCACTGTAAAGAAGAGTAGGAGACACATGTCGGGTCATTACAGTGCTGTACTGTCCAGAAGATTCTTAGTAATGATCAAAAAGCATCAGAGCGAATATATATATATATATAAATATATAAAAGGTAAAGGAATGAAGCTCATTTGTGCTGCCAAGTTTCCAGGAAGCTGCCCTGAGATGGCCAGTGGCGTGAGGCACTGGCATGGATAAAAGAGAAAGAAGTTGATTTTCCTGGAATTGTGAGTTTCCTTCCTATGCCACAGGGAAAAAAAAATAATAAGGTGAAAACCAAATCCCTGCCTGGCCCAGCTGTGGAAGGCAGCAGTGAGCTTCTTCCAAGGGGAACTTTTCACAAAACTAGTGACTGGGGACAGACCTGAACCAGACTCTCCTGTTTGCAGCTTCACCACTCATTGGTTAAGTAGCTAGTATGTGACTGCCATCAATAGTTTTCTTGGATACTGGGGATTCATGAATAAGCAAGACTCAATTCTTGCTTTCAAAGAGGTAAAAGACAGATGTAAAATGTGACAAGTAAACAATTATAAATACTGTGGCATACCATAGAGTTTTATACCCAGGACTAAAAATATTGCAGGCAAGGAGCCCATGATTCTGCTGGGGTTGGGGGGAAAAGGTTTCACAGAGGATGCGATGTGGCTATTTGTTTTCCTAACGTATTTATTGGAGTATAATTGCTTTACAGTGGTGTGTTAGTTTCTGCTTTATAACAAAGTGAATCATCTATACATATACATATGTCCCCATATCTCCTCCCTCTTGCATTTCCCTCCCACCCTCCCTATCCCACTCTTCTAAGTGGTCACAAAGCACCAAGCTGATCTCCCTGTGCTATGTGGCTGCTTCCCACTAGCTATCTATTTTACGTTTGGTAGTGTATATATGTCCATGCCGCTCTCTCACTTCGTCCCAGCTTACCCTTCCCCTCCCCGTGTCATCAAGTCCATTCTCTATGTCTGCATCTTAATTCCTGTCCTTGCCCCTAGGTTCATCAGAAACTTTTTTTTTTTTAGAGTCCATATATATACTTTAGCATACAGTATTTGTTTTTCTCTTTCTGACTTACTTTACTCTGTATGACAGACTCTATCTAGGTCCATACATCTCAGTACAAATAACTTGATTTCGTTTCTTTTTATGGCTGAGTAATATTCCATTGTATATATGTGCCACATCTTCTTTATCCATTAATCTGTAGATGGACACTTAGGTTGCTTCCATGTCCTGGCTATTGTAAATAGAGCTACAATGAACGTTGTGATACATGACTCTTTTTTTTTTTTTTTTGCTGTACGCGGGCCTCTCACTGTTGTGGCCTCTCCGGTTGCGGAGCACAGGCTTCGGACGCGCAGGCTCAGCGGCCATGGCTCACGGGCCCAGCTGCTCTGCGGCATGTGGGATCTTCCCGGACCAGGGCACGAACCCGTGTCCCCTGCATCGGCAGGCGGACTCTCAACCACTGAGCCACCAGGGAAGCCCCATGACTCTTTTTGAATTATGGTTTTCTCAGGGTATATGCCCAGGAGTGTGATTGCCAGATCATATGGTAGTTCTATTTTTAGTTCTTTAAAGAACCTCTATACTGTTCTCCACAGTGGCTGTATCAATTTACATTTCCACCAACAGTGCAAGAGGGTTCCCTTTTCTCCACACCCTCTGCAGTATTTATTGTTTGTAGATTTTTTGATGATGGCCATTCTGACTGGTGTGAGGTGATACCTCACTGTAGTTTTGATTAGCATTTCTCTAATGATTAGTGATGTTGAGCATCCTTTCATGTGTTTGTTGGCAATCTGTGTATCTTCTTTGGAGAAATGTCTGTTTAGGTCTCCCAACCATTCTTGAATTGGGATGCTTGTTTTTTTGATACTGAACTGCATGAGCTGCTTGTAAATTTTGGAGATTAATCCTTTGTCAGATGCATCATTTGCAAATATTTTCTCCCATTCTGAGAGTTGTCTTTTTGTCTTGTTTATGGTTTCCTTTGCTGTGGAAAAGCTTTTAAGTTTCATTAGGTTCCATTGTTTGTTTATTTTTAATTTCCATTTCTCTAGGAGGTAGGTCAAAAAGGATCGTGCTGTGATTTATGTCATAGAGTGTTCTGCCTATGTTTTCCTCTAAGAGTTTTATAGTGTCTGGCCTTAAATTTACATCTTTAATCCATTTTGAGTTTATTTTTCAGTATGGTATTAGAACGTGTTCTAATTTCATTCTTTTCATGTAGCTATCCAGTTTTCCCAGCACCACTTATTGAAGAGGCTGTCTTTTCTCTATTGTATATTCTTGCCTTCTTTATCAAAAATAAGATGACCATATGTGCCTGGGTTTATCTCTGGGCTTTCTACCTGTTTATTGATCTATATTTCCATTTTAGTGCCAGTACCATACTGTCTTTTTTTTTTTTTTAACATCTTTATTGGAGTATAATTGCTTTACAATGGTGTGTTAGTTTCTGCTTTATAACAAAGTGAATCAGTTTTACATATACATATGTTCCCATATCTCTTCCCTCTTGTGTCTCCCCCCCTCCCACCCTCGCTATCCCACCCCTCCAGGCGGTCACAAAGCACCGAGCTGATATCTCTGTGCTATGCGAGTGCCAGTACCATACTGTCTTGATTACTGTAGCTTTGTAATACAGTCTGAATTCAGGGAGCCTGATTCCTCCAGCTGCATTTTTCATTCTCAAGATTACTTTGGCTATTTGGGGTCTTTTGTGTTTACATACAAATTGTGAAATATTTTGTTCTAGTTCTGTGAAAAATGCTATTGATAGTTTGATAGGGATTGCATTGAATCTGTAGATTGCTTTGTGTAGTATAGTCATTTTCACAGTGTTGATTCTTCTAATCCAAGAACATGGTATATCTCTCCATCTGTTTGTATCATTTTTAATTTTTTCATTAGTGTCTTATAATTTTCTCCATACAGGTCTTTGGTCTCCTTAGGTAGGTTTATTTCTAGGTATTTTATTCTTTTTGTTGCAATGGTAAATGGAACTGTTTCTTAATTTCTCTTTCAAATTTTTCATCATTAGTGTATAGGAATGCAGGAGATTTCTGTGCATTAATTTTGTAATCTGTTACTTTACCAGATTCATTGACTAGCTCTAGTAGTTTTCTGGTAGCATCTTTAGGATTCTCTATGTATAGTATCATGTCATCTGCAAACAGTGACAGCTTTACTTCTTCCTTTCCGATTTGGATTCCTTTTATTTCTTGTTCTTCTCTGATTGCTGTGGCTAAAACTTCCAAAACTATGTTGAATAAGAGTGGTGAGACTGGACAACCTTGTCTTCGTCCTGATCTTAGAGGAAACGTTTTCAGTTTTTCACCATTGAGAACAGTGTTCACTGTGGTTTTGTCATATATGGCCTTTATTATGTTGAGGAAAGTTCCCTCTATGCCTACTTTCTGGAGGGTTTTTATCATAAATGAATTTTGAATTGAATTTTGTCAAAAGCTTTTTCTGCATCTTTGAGATGATCATATTTTTTTTCCCCTCCATTTGTTAATTTGTTTACCACATTGATTGATTTGCATATACTGAGGAATCCTTGCATTCCTGGGATAAACCCCATTTGTCATGGTGTATGATCCTTTTAATGTGCTGTTGGATTCTGTTTGTTAGTATTTTGTTTAGCATTTTTGCATCTGTGTTCATCAGTGATATTGGCCTGTAGTTTTCTTTCTTTGTGACATCTTTGTCTGGTTTCGGTATCAGGGTGATAGTGGCCTGGTAAAATGAGTTTGGGAGTGTTCCTCCCTCTGCTATATTTTGGAAGAGTCTGAGAAGGACAGGTGTTAGCTCTTCTCTAAATGTTTGATAGAATTCACCTGTGAATCCATTTGGTCCTGGACTTTTGTTTGTTGGAAGATTTTCAATCACAGTCTCAATTTCAATGCTTGTGATTGGTCTGTTTATATTTTCTATTTCTTCCTGATTCAGTCTCGGAAGGTTGTGCTTTTCTAATAATTTGTCCCATTTCATCCAGGTTGTCCATTTTATTGGCATATAGTTGTTTGTAGTAATTTTTCATGATCCTTTGTATTTCTGCAGTGTCAGCTGTTACTTCTCCTTTTTCATTTCTAATTCTATTGTTTTGAGTCTTCTCCCTTTTTTTCTTGATGAGTCTGGCTAATGGTTTATCAATTTTATTTATCATCTAAAGAACCAGCTTTTAGTTTTATTGATCTTTGCTATTGTTTCCTTCATTTCTTTTCCATTTATTTCTGATCTGATCATTATGATTTCTTTCCTTCTGCTGACTTTGGGGTTATTTTTGTTTTTCTTTCTTTAAGTGCTTATAGGTGTAAAGTTAAGTTATTTATTTGAGAAGTTTCTTGTTACTTCAGGTAGGATTGTATTGCTATAAATATCCCTCTTAGAACTGCTTTTGCTACATCCCATAGATTTTGGGTCATAGTGTTTTCATTTTCATTTTTTTCTCGGTATTTTTTGATTTCCTCTTTGCTTTCTTCAGTGATCTCTTGGTTATTAAGTAGTGTATTATTTACCCTCCATGTGCATGTACTTTTCACAGATTTTTTCCTGTAATTGATATCTACTGTCATAGTGTTGTGGTCGGAAAAGATACTTGATATGATTTCAATTTTCTTAAATTTACCAAGGCTTGATTTGTGACCCAAGATATGATCTATCCTGAAGAATGTTCCATGAGAAATTGAGAAGAAAGTGTATTCTGTTGTAATTGGATGAAATGTCCTATAAATATCAATTAAGGCCCTCTTGGTTAATGTATCATTTAAAGCTTGTATTTCCTTGTTTATTTTCATTTTGGATGATCTGTCCATTGGTGAAAGTGTGGTGTTGAAGTCCCCTACTATGATTGTGTTTCTGTTAATTTCCAATTTTATGGCTGTTAGCATTTGCCTTATGTATTGAGGTGCTTCTATGTTCAGTGCATCAATATTTACAATTGGTATATCATCTTCTTGGATTGATCCATTGATTATTATGTAATGTCCTTTTTTGTCTCTTCTAATAGTCTTCATTTTAAAATCTATTTTATCTGCTATGAGAATTGCTACTCCAGCTTTCTTTTGATTTCTATTTGCATGGAATATCTTTTTCCATCCCCTCACTTTCAGTCTGTATGTGTCCCTAGGTCTGAAGTGGGTTTCTTTTAGACAGCATATATATGGGTCTTGTTTTTGCATCCACTTAGCCAGTCTGTGTCTTTTGGTTGGAGCATTTAATCCATTTACATTTAAGGTTGTTATCAATATGTATGTTCCTATTACCATTTTCTTAATTGTTTTGGGTTTGTTATTGTAGGTATTTTCCTTCTCTTGTGTTTCCTGCCTAGAGAGGTTCCTTTAGCATTTGTCGTAAAGCTGGTTTGGTGGTGCTGAATTCTTTTAGCTTTTACTTGTCTGTAAAGGTTATAATTTCTCCGTTTAATCTGAAATCCTTGCTGGGTAGAGTAATCTTGGTTGTAGGTTTTTCTATTTCATCACTTTAAGTATGTCCTGCCACTCCCTTCTGGCTTGCAGAGTTTCTGCTGAAAGATCAGCTGTTAACCTTATGGGGATTCCATTGTATGTTATTTGTTGTTTTTCCCTTGCTGCTTTTAATATTTTTTCTTTGTATTTCATTTTTGATTGTTTGATTAATATGTGTCTTGGCATGTTTCTCCTTGGATTTATCCTGTATGCGACTCTCTGCACTTCCTGGAGTTGATTGACTATTTCCTTTCCCATATTAGGGAAGTTTTCAATGTTAATCTCTTCAAATATTTTCTCAGTCCTTTCTTTTCCTCTTATTCTTCTGGGATCCCTCTAATCCGAATGTTGGTGCATTTAATGATGTCCCAGAGGTCTCTGAGACTGTCCTCAATTCTTTTCTTTCTTTTTTATTTATTCTGCTCTGCGGTAGTTATTTCCTCTGTTTTATCTTGCAGGTCACTTATCTGTTCTTCTGCCTCAGTTATTCTGCTATTGATTCCTTCTAGAGAGTTTCTAATTTCATTTACTGTGTTGTTCATCATTGTTTGTTTGCTCTTTAGTTCTTCTAGGTCCTTGTTAAATGTTTCTTGTATTTTTTCCATTCTTTTTCCAAGATTTTGGATCATCTTTACTATCACTACTCTGCATTTTTTTTTCAGGTAGACTGCCTATTTCCTCTTCATTTGTTTGGTGTGGTGGGCTTTTACCTTGATCCTTCATCTGTTGTGTGTTTCTCTGTCTTCTGATTTTGCTTAACTTACTGTGTTTGGGGTCTCTTTTCCGCAGGCTGCAGTTTCGTAGTTCCCATTGTTTTTGCTGTCTGCCGCCAGTGGCTAAGGTTGGTTCAGTGTGTTGTGTAGGTTTCCTGGTGGAGGGGACTGATGCCTGTGTTCTGGTGGATGAGGCTGGATCTTGTCTTTCTGGTGGGCAGGACTGCATCTGGTGGTGTGTTTTGGGGTGTCTGTGACCTTATTACGATTTTAGGCAACCTCTCTGCTAACAGGTGGGGTTGTGTTTCTGTCTTGCTAGTTGTTTGGCATAGGGTGTCCAGCACTGTAGCTTGCTGGTTGTTGAGTGGAGCTGGGTCTTAGTGTTGAGATTGAGATCTCTGGGAGAGCTTTTGCTGTTTGATATTGCTTGGAGCCGGGAGGTCTCTTGTGGACCACTGTCCTGAACTCGGCTCTCCCACCTCAGGGGCACAGGCCTGACACCTGACCGGAGCACCAAGACCCTGTCAGCCAGACAACTAATAAGAAAAGGGAGGAAAAAAGAAAGATAGAAAGAAAAAAATAAAATAAGTAAAATTTTAAAAAATTTAATTATTATAAATAAAAACAATTTTAAAATAATTTAAAAAAAGAAGAAAGAAGAGAGCAATCAAACCAAAAAAAAGAATCCACTAATGACAACAAGTGCTATAAACTATACTAAAAAGAAAACAAAAACGGACAGACAGAATCCTAGGAAAAATTGTAACGCAAAGCTATACAGACAAAATCACACAAACAAGACTACACATATACACTCACAAAAAGAGAAAAAGCAAAGAAAAATCTATATATATATATGAAAAGGAAAAGGAAGAGAGCAACCAAATCAATAAACAAATCTACCAATCATAATAAACTAAATACTAAACTAAGATAAACATAAAACCAGAAACAAATTAGATGCAGAAAGCAAACCCCAGGTCTACAGTTGCTCCCAAAGTTCATCACCTCAATTTTGGGATGATTCATTGTCTATTCAGGTATTCCAGAGATGCAGGGTACATCAAGTTGATTGTGGAGATATAATCCGCTGCTCCTGAGGCTGTTGGGAGAAATTTCCCTTTCTCTTCTTTGTTCGCACAGCTCCTGGGGTTCAGCTTTGGATTTGGCCCTCCTCTGCATGTAGGTCACCTGAGAGCGTCTTTTCTTCACTCAGACAGAATGGGGTTAAAGTAGCAGCTGATTAGGGGGCTCTGGCTCACTCAGGCTGGGGAGAAGGAGGGGTATGGAATGCATGGCAAGCCTGCAGTGGCAGCAGAGGCCGATGTGATGTTGCAACAATGTGAGGTGAGCCGTGTGTTCTCCTGGGGAATTTGTCCCTGGATCATGGGACCCTGGCAGTGGCGGGCTGCAAGGCTCCCAGGAGGGTAGGTGTGGATGGTGACCTGTGCTTGCACACAGGCTTCTTGGTGGCTACAGCAGCAGACTTAGCGTCTCATGCCCATCTCTGGGGTCCACGCTGATAGCCATGGCTCACACCCGTCTCTGGAGCTCATTTAGGTGGTACTCTGAATCCCCTCTCCTCACGCACCACAAAACAATGGTCTCTTGCTTCTTAGGCAGGTCCAGACTTTTTCCCGGACTCCCTCCCGGCTAGCTGTGGTGCACTAGCCCCCTTCAGGCTGTGTTCACACAGCCAACCCCAGTCCTCTCCCTGGGATCTGACCTCCGAAGCCTGAGCCTCAGCTCCAGCCCCCACCCGCCATGGTGGGTGAGCAGAGAAGCCTCTCTGGCTGGTGAGTGCTGGTCGGCACCGATCCTCTGTGCTTGAATCTCTCCGCTTTGCCCTGTGCTCCCCTATTGCTCTACTTTCCTCTGTGGCTCCGCAGCTTCCCCCCGCCACCCCCTTTCTCTGCCAGTGAAGGGGCTTCCTAGTGTGTGGAAACTTTTCCTCCTTCACAGCTCCCTCCCAGAGGTTCAGGTCCCGTCCCTATTCTTTTGTCTAAAAAAGGAATAGTTTTTTCCTTTTTTCTTTTGCCCTACCCAGGGACAGGGGTGAGTTTCTTACCTTTTGGGAAGCCTGAGGTCTTCTTCCAACATTTAGTAGGTGTTCTGTAGGAGCTGTTCCACATGTAAATGTATTTCTGATGTATTTGTGTGGAGGAACGTGATCTCCACATCTTACTCTTCTGCCATCTTGAACGTCTCCTGTGATGTGGCTTTTAAGCTGAAACTAAATTATGAGTAACAGTTTGAAGTCCTCCAAGAGTAGGAAGGATATTCTTGGGTGAAGTGACAGAATATGCCAAAGAATGAAGCTGAGAGATGATTTAAAGTATTGAGATTGGATCAGGGCAATTTCAAGCTGCAAAGTGTCTGAATATGTGGCACCTGTATGGTGTGGAAATCATGAGAGTGGGGAATGGGAGGAGCTAGGAGTATAGAAACTTAGAGAGACAAGGGCCAGGTTATCAATAGCATTCTTGGCCATATTAAGAATTTTGGATGTTAGTCAGGGAGGAGTATTTGAATGGTTTAAATGGAGTACTGTGTTAGCATTTAATAATTAAGAAAAAAAAAGAGTGGTAATTATGTTTCTTGCTAACACTTTTATTTACACTGCCACAAAACTTAATATTGCAGTATTTGTTGATAATGTTTAATAGTAAGTGCTGATAGGAGTGTTTTGCTAACTGTAAAGATTTTATAGCTGAGAACTGCCTCCTTGCTAATTAATGTGTGATAAGACAACTATTCAATTCTTCTGTGCCCTCAATGAAATGTTTGATAATATCACCCAGTGGGAGCAAAGAAAATGATATCTTGTAGATTGACATCCAGTAGAATATCCCAGTAGAGTATCCCTCTGGACCTTGTTATTTATTCAACAAATTTATTAAATACCTGACATGTACCAGATTCAGTGCCAGGAACCATTTATGCAACAATAAATAAGAATTCCTGAGCTCAAGCAGCTTGCAATCTGGTAGGGGAACCAAATGAGTAACTAAATAAACAAGATGAAGAGTTAACATTGTGGTAAGAGTTGTGTGTGGAAGGAATGATGGGACGATGGAGAAGACAGAGGCCAGATTTACCTTGTTCTAAGTGCCAGGACTGGACCAGGAAAAATCATTTAGAGAAAGTGGCCTTTGAATTGAGTCTTGAATGCTAAGCCTGTGTTCATGATGTAGATGGGGGAGGGCAGTTGGGACCGTAGTATATTAGGTGTGAAGGTGGCAAGACCTCACGGAATTTAGAAACTCTGGAAAGCTGCCAAGTTCAGTTATACAGCTGATATGCAGTACCACCCTGGAGCATATGACTCACCTCCAAGCCTGTGAGAATGCCACCCCCTAAAAAACTCACACCAGTGAAGCTGTGCAGTGTACAACCTATACAACTTTACATGGTAGTCCAGCATGTCAATTTAGTGTTAGTGTGTTATATTGATAATTAGTTATGTAATTAACTGTGAAATCGGAGTAGCACTACAGCTAGCTCATAAGTTGGAGTGAAAATTAAATGGGTCAATCAGTATGCATAAGCATTTTTATAAATGCTATAGAAACATATATAAACATCAGTTTTTGATTAAGCCCCATATAGAATTTTAAACATTTTATATAGTAAATTCAACCTTACTTTTTTTAAGTATAGGACTTCTAGGTTTAGGCTTTATCCACCCCAAGAGTGTAAATTTATGCTCCTATATTTCTAGCAATATTTTTTCATATTTTTGTCAATTCCATCTAAGATGTATGCATAAATATATAGGTATGTGAAAGAAGTGTGGTAGAGATGCCTCTTATATTATATTGGCCCTAAGTTTTTTTTACTTCAGACGCAGGCTGGGGCCCATTAGCTCAAAATCTCACCAGCACCAAATTCTTACACATACAGTTGTTTTAACCCTAACCCCAATAAGCAGATCCTTAGCCAGTTAGAGACTGCCTGCTTTGCATCTCCCACAAAACTGCACCCACCTCTGTGAGACATAAATAAGACAAACTCCAGCACAATAAGACACCAAGCCGTGCTGCCCTTCAGAGTAGTCAGACCCCCAGTGAGGCTGAGCAACATCACTTAGGCAAACCTCTCTCCCACTCTCCTCCCCTGGAAAGTTCCTCTGCCCTCCTTCCATCTTGAGCAGTGACCTTGCACCACTACCTCTGGAAGGTCTCACGCTGGGAGGGACACTCCCTCCTACAATTCTATCAAAGAACTGCCCCAAGTAAAACTCACTCTATGCTACTGCCACTTCTGGTCTTACCTTTTCCACTTGATCTCCCCCTCAAATCTCTTGAACTCAGTACAGGATCTATTAATATTTCATTTGAATAACCAGTTTTACCTGTGACATTTATTGAGTAGTTTATACTTCCTACAGCAATTTTGATTTTCCAAATATCCATTGTTCTATTTCAGAACTTTTAAATCTGTTCCAATGATCAAATTTTCTGTGTTTGTACCAGTATCCCACTGCTGTAAATATTGTTTTGATAACTGATAGTACAGGTTTCTGCTAGTTATTATTTAATTTCTCTTGCTTTTCACTTTCCTTTATTCTATCAGCCCTATTTTTAAATGGGCATGCCTTATGCAATGAAACAATCCCTTGAGATTTTGTTCAGGATTGTGAAAAATTTATAAATTACTAGGTGGGAGGTAAGTCATATCCCTACAATATTGGGTGTCCCCAGTAGGAACAGTTTATGTATTTCTACTTGTTTAGGTCTTCTTCTATGTTCTCCATTTGTGTTCTATAGATTTCTGCATATGGGTCTTTAATTATTTTAATTAGACTTATCCTACATGTTTTATAGATTTTGTTAACTTCTGCAAACTGAATATTTTTTATATTTTCTCTGATTATTGCTGACATATACAAAATTATAGCTTTTTGAATGATTATTTTGTACCTTACTACCTTATTCAACTTTATTAGTTCTAAGATTTTTGTTTGCCTGGTTTTATGTAAACAAGTATTCCTATCATGTTAGTGGAACTGACTGCTTCTAGTGAATCATCATTGTAAAGTATAATGTTTTGATGAGGTTCTTTAATTACCCTTTTACCAAGTTAAGGAAGATTCCTTATTTTATAACCCTACAAAGATTCTTTTTCTGTTTTACGTAGAGTTTTTTATCTATACGAAAAAGATTTGGTTTTTGACCTTTTTTGGTTTTGTTTTAGCTATCCCTGTCTGTTTTGTTTGGGTTTATTTTTATTTATTTGTTTTTGGTATCAGAGTTAGACTTAGTTGGTAGGATTAAATGAACTGGGAATTTGTCCATCTCTCTATTTGTTAACTTAGGAAACAGTTGATTTTTGAAAATTTGATTTCGTTTTCCTCTTAAAAATATTTTTCCCAAGTGTTTAGATGCAGTAGGCTGTGACTATATGACTGCTTTAAAATTTCTTATGTGACTCTTAGCCTACTTAGGTTTCCTAAAGTTTTGAGTCATTTTGTTTCCTATAAAACCATTACCATTTAAATTTGTATATTATTATAAAAATTTTAAAATCTCTTTGTGTCCAAGTTCTCTTTGTGCACTCTTTCTTATTCCTAATACTTGTTATCTGTTTCTTGTTTGTTACTGATAATATCAAATAACTGGCTTTTTTATACAATTCAACTTTTCTGAATTTATTTTCTATATTATTAATGTTTATGATTTTTAAATATTTTTCTTATTTTGTAAATGTTTTCTCTATGTTATTAATTCACATACTTATTTTCAATATTATGCTTTCTACGGATGTATGTGAAACTATCTTTCACTCTGAATTGTTTTACTAAATACCCTATTTAATATTTTTATATGATTTTCATTTTATGTGATAAACATTGAGGTTACGTAAATATACATGTGTATATACATGTACATGAAGATATATGCACGTGTGTGTATGTTTTAAAGACTAACCTTATACTTGCAGAGTTGCACGAGTACTATCTTCCTTCATGAAGTCAACCCTGCTTCACGTGGTCCTCTGTTCTTAAATCCTACAGCTTTAAAGTCTTAGCCACACTGTTTATACTCAATCATATGTCCCTTTTAAAATGCATTACTGATTCCATGTGAGTCATGGAATATTGCTTTTTGGGGACAAGAATCATGTCAGACACATTTGCCTTTCCACAGAGTTAAACAATAGCCAATGCTCAGCAAATTATTTCTAATTTATTGTCATGATTTGCTGTGTTTTATCATATCAGCTTTATCTTCATGTACTTTATATTTTGCTTCATCTTTTGTTCTTCTTGGGTGGTGGCAGGATGAGATTGACTGGATACTGTAAAGAACAGGAGTTGGTAAGAGTAAGTGTCTCCTGGCCAACCCATGCCCTATGGAAACTGGGCTTTTGCACATTTCTCTTCCTTTTAAATCACAGAAGTTTATGTAAAAGTTCAGAGGTCTGGTTCAACAGTCCTTAAAGGGAAATGCCAAGGGGCCTTAAAGATCATCCACTGCACCTAAAAGATAATCTGCTGCAGTGACTGGCATATTGTAGTCATTATGTATTTGTAATTAATTAAAATTTCATTTTGAAATTAGAAAACTGAGCAAGGTAAGTAGAAATGTTGGAACTTGAACTCAAGTTTCCTAACCCTGAAATCCAATTATGTATATTTTTAAATCCAATTATCTTTTTCCTATGGGATGTTGCCATCTAGATCATCTAATTCTGCTGAACATAGTAACAAAAGGCTCTCCTTCAGAAGTATATAAGGGATTCAGATTGAATTGATAAACCCTATAATCAAGCTGGAAAGATCAGAAACCTTTACTGAAAGCCATACTGCTTATTATTATGGCATTCACTGTGTTGCTGTCTCCTGGATATTCCTGTCCTATAAGGGAATGAGAGATGACTAAAATCAAGGTCATTCCCCCATGTCAGGGTTTTAGGGGAAAGCAGTGTTTATGGAGGCCAAAATAACTGCATTTGGAGTCTGAGTGGTAGCGATTTGGGAAGCCAGCTCATCTTCGTATCCTCACTCCTTCAGTGACTTGAAAACATCCTTTTATTACTATACCTTTGATGTGTTTTTCTTTTGTTTTGCTTTGTTAGTTTTCCTTCTATTGAGGAGAATCTTAACTGCTTTACAGATAATTGTTTTTCTATACAATATAGATTTTTGTGGTACTACAACTGTAAAAGACACCAGGGAAACTTGTACTTTTAAACATTAGAGAAACTGGCTTTATCACCCTATTTTATTATGGAGCAGCAAGCAGAAAGTAGTTATTTAGGTCTTAGCTGGGATGGTGAAGTAGAAGTAATATGTGCCAGACTGGGATACATCAACAGGAGAAAAGCCTTACCTTTGGGATTTCTAAAGACTCAAGTCCTAGGTAGAAAGAAGTCATGGAATCTCTACTGAGATAAAGACTGCCTACGAAATAACAGAGGACTCAATAAATAAATAAACAAACAATGAAAACAACCTAAAGCCCTGAGTCTTTTGATGGTAATTTGAACTGTTTTGTAAATGGAAAGTTAACCAGATTATGGGATTAAAAAAATAAGACACATCAAATAGAAATACTAACAGTGAAAGAAATCAAATAGAAAACCAAATTTGCCACTTACAAAAAGGAGAATGGCAGAAGTTTTTCTAAGAATGAGATATTTTTTATATTTTTTAATATATTTTTATTGAAGTATAGTTGATTTACAATGTTGTTAATTTCTGCTGTACAGCAAAGTGATTCAGTTATGCATATATATATACATTCTTTTTTAAAATATTCTTTTCCATTATGGTTTATCATAGGATATTGAATATATCAATAGTTCTCTGTGCTATACAGTAGGACCTTGTTATTTATCCATTCTGTATATAATAGCTTATATCTGCTAAACCCGACCTCCCACTCCATCCCTTCCCAAACCATCCCCCCCACTTGGCAACCACAAGTCTGTTCTCTATATCCATGAGGTAACCACAAGTCTGTTCTCTATATCCATGAGTCTGTTTCTGTTTCATAGATAGGTTCATTTGTGTCATATTTTAGATTCCACATGTAAGTGATATCATATGGTATTTGTCTTTCTCTTTCTGACTGACTTCACTTAGTGTGATAATCTCTAGGTCCATCCGTGTTGCTGCAAAGGGCATTATTTCATTCTTTTTATGGCTGAGCAGTATTCCATTGTATATATGTACCACATCTTCTTTATCCATTCATCTGTCAGTGGACATTTAGGTTGCTTCCATGTCTTGGCTAATGTAAATAGTGCTACTGTGAACATAGTGGTGCATATATCTTTTTGAATTATAGTTTTTCTGGATCTATGCCTAGGAGTGGGATTGCTGGATCATATGGTAATTCTATTTTTAGTTTTCTGAGGAACCTCCATACTGTTTTCCATTGTGGCTGCACCACCTTAACATCAAATGTGATATTTTTTGAATGGTAGGAGGATGTGTTGATAGGTTGATATTAAAAGGTTAGAGGAACTGAAGACAGGTTTTGTTTAATGGATTTGTTTATAACAACAAAATAAGGAAATAAAATGTGAATGAAGATTATAATAAATTATGTAGGAATATACCTCCAGGCTTGTATTCGTTGGGCTAAAATACTCCAGTTATTATGACACTTGGGGGATATTTCAGACTGATTTGGAGCCTGGAGAATGAGTCTGCAGTGGGATTGACTCACCTTCTATACACAATGCACTCATAAGAAAATAATTATAACATGGACTTAATAATGTTTTGAGAGATCCTATGAGAACTAACAATGATTTTTCAAATAGCACAGCCTCTTCCTATCGTGAATGAGCAGGTTTGGAATGTCAAGGAAAGCCTCATAAATACCTTCTTTCACAGCAAGGCTACTAGTTTTGCCCCATGACATGCTTCAGTAAGCTGTGGATTTGTGGCCCCCATGATACGTGGATTAGTTGATATATTGTTGACTGGTATGTCCTACCAAGAGAGTGGGTATTTCTAAATTCAGAATGTAAGAAAAGTCAATGGCATTCAATGGGATTTTCAGTCTTGGTCCCTAGATTTAATATTTTCATCAAGACCTAGAGGAGAGACTATGATATGAGCTCATCACATTTGCTTCAGACACTAAGCTATGGGTGTCAGGCAAATTCCTGAGAAATAGCTTGGCAATGCAAACTTACCCTAGGGAGCTGCAGAAAGTTTAGTAAAGACAGTAGTTTGCAAAAGAAAAGAAACCTGAATGGACATGCTAAAGAGTAATTGGCTCTAGAAATATAGTCAGAATAAATTATAGGACTCTAAGTCCTTATATCCCGACCATGGATCAGAGCTGAACTTTTAAAAACACACATTGATTTTTAAAAATTTATTCAACACATTATTCAAGTGAGAAACTGCTGGCGATAAGCACAGCTAGTACATCCCTGGGGGTCAGGGGCTGTGCTCAGGCTGCTGTTGTACCCTGAGCCCTTAGAGCAGTGCCTGGTGCAGAGTCCTGCCTGGCTTTGTTAAAGGAGACAAGGGAAGTGGGAACAGGAACACAAAGAATAAAGCAGTGCCCTGTTTTATTAGCAGAACTCAAAGGACAGAGTTCCTGCAGGGAGAGGGAAGAACACACGTACTTTGTCCGAGAGTCTAATGGAAAACACAAGAGTATTAAAGTATAAGAGGCTGACAACTTAAGTTTGACCCTCAGGTTTTACAGATTCTAACACATAGGCTATGCAAACTCTTCTCTGTGTTTCAGGGTCTTCTTATTTAAAATAGGGCTAATAAATTCTACTTTCAACAATGTTATGAGAAACTCAGATAAATGATAGATAAATAGATAGAAAAATATTACTTTTCCTCTCATTTTACCTCCATGAAATATAGAATGTTGTTGGCTCTCAAGTGAAGATAGAAACACCTAAAGTGAACTTTTCCTTTTGGGCTGGAGATGTTTATTTATTAAATACCAGATTTGAGCCAAACTCCATTTATCTAGAAGGCAGCATTCTGGGTCTTCATATGAAAAGCAATCAGATTATATATACATATATATATATATTTTTTTTTTCTTTTCTTTTCCCTCTAGAGAACTAATCTGTGAGAAGATGCTGCAGGAATAAAAATTTAATAGTATTGAAGAGAAATATGTTCTTCATGATAAAATAGTTTATGCATTTTAAATTGAGTTTATGGAATTTAAAAATTAAATAGCATGGCTATATCATCTAGATTTCTAATCTTCTAGAACTGGGTAAAAAAATATGAATGCAATTTTTACTTGTCAGAATCAGAAATCACCAGTGAAATAGAGAAGAATAGTTCCTTGGCTATAGTATCAGAGTTTCACAAAGCTTTCATCTGTGCAGCTGCAATATAGCTGAATTTGCATTTCCTGGAATGTACCAGAGTACAGTTTTGCACGCCCTGGAACTGAGAACTTATTTTTCATTACCCAAAAAGACTCTGAAAAATATACCAAGGGTGGTCAGTATTAAATATATGCTGTAAGTGTTTCACGATTGTTAGAACATTAGTTAAATCATGGTTCGTTTTTAGCAACACCATTTTAACACATAGCTTGCCTTTGTTAGGAAATGTCAGTTAATGGAATTGAACTCAACTCATCAAGCTCTCAGTGTTGGTTCCACACGTAGGTAGTGGCATTTCCCATGTGATATGAGCTGTGGGTGCAGTGGCTTGAGTTCCTAGTCACTTCTGTCATGTCTTCTCCAAGCTTCATTTCATCTGCAAGACAAGGATATGCTTGATTAAGTGGATGCTTGATCCACACTGAATGCAACTCAGTGTTGATCTGGAGGTAAAGTGCAATCTGACATGTAAACATTTGGCAAATTATAAAGCATGTTTAAAGTAAAAATAGAGAAGTGTGCATTCTTCAAAGTGTGCCTTTCAACAATATTTTAGAGAGAAGAGGTTACCATGGTGTCAGTTAAGCCTCTAATAAAAAATACGGCACGATAAAGTGTGAAAGGAAAGCTCTGAAAAACATAAGGAAGGCAATGTAGGGCAGAGCTTTTTAAAAAAATGTGCTTCCTTCCTCCTTACACACAGGTTCTGCCTTTTCTTCCTGTCTTTTCCTTTACCCTTACCTGATCCAGGCCAGCCTCTGCATAAGGGTATGATCATTATAGATGATGTTATTTGGAAAAGGCATTCTTTTCAAGGAATCGTAGCAACTGTGGGAGAAGAGGAGTGAGACTTCCATAACATTACAGTTTTGAACTAACTCTTTGGTTTTCCAAAGAATGTCCCATAAGGTAAGAACATAGCCTGTGGCATGCATTGCCCCCAGGAGTTCAAGGAATTTATCTTCTGTGTTTTACTGTGAATATAGTAAAATCAGCATGAAAACATTGTTTTCTCCATCTGCAGACTCTGAGTTAATAGGACTGTAGAGTAGCAAATTTCCAGGTGTACAGTAGATTCCCCCCAGCCCTCCAAAAATTAATAACAATAAAATGAGAAATTTAGAGTTATCAACAAAATGAACACTGACACTCATTTTTTTTCATTTTGCCCGTTCTTAAGTAAAATTTCAGTTAAATATTTCTCATCAGTAGAACTCATGACAGAAAATAATTAAAGGCAATTATTTTTTTACCCTGGGCTTCTTGCCATTTGTCTGATATAGAATTATTCTACAGAGATGTCAATTTTCTATCAAGTTCTGTTACTCTATAGCCCTGTTAAGAAATCCAAGCCTTTTGTGTTATTCCCCAAATACTGAATTTGCCTCATGTAAAGTATCATCTCTTATCCAAGGCTTTCATTTGTACTCCCTAAAGCTATACAGTCTAATAAAATAGTGTAAATTGAATTTCTGTAAAGACCTAATTTCTATTTATTAAATATGAACTTCCAAAGGACATCATGGAAATCAGATCTCATCTTCAGGTTTTTTTTTTTTTAACTCTTTTTAACTACTGTCAGAAAATACTTCATTCTCTGTAAGTCTTATCACCTCTTAGAAGACAGAGCCTACGTTGTTTTTATTGTAAAGTAGTTATTCATGGGAGGCAAGGAAGGAGGGACAGGGAAAGTGCTAGATATCCTGGTTCTTGGTGGAGAGTTAGGAAATTTAAAGAATTTTTCCCATATTGTCTGGTTGAGAAACATATTTGATGCACTTGTCATAAAAGCTGGGGATGCTGTAGTAACATATGGCCCCATATCCCCATGTCTTATAACATCAAAAGGTTGTCATTTGTCCCATTGTCAGGCAACTCTGGCTTTGCTCCGTGTCATCTTCATTTCAGGATCCAGAGTTATGAAGCAATTTCTAATTAGAGTAGTGCCAGTCATCATGTCAGAAAGAAAAGAGGTCAGGCTTCAACTTCTAAGCAAGTAACACATCTTTTCCACTTACATTTCATTAACCAAGTAAGTCGTATGGCCAAACCCAGTGATAATGGGACAGAAAAGTATGATTCTCCTCCGGGAAGGTGCAGCACATATTTTTGAAACTCTACCACCAACTCCTAATACTAGCTAAGAGCCAGGCATTACACTAGGCATTTATGGATTTTAATTCTAATATTCATAATAATCTTAGAATATAGGGATTTGTAATCCTTACTTTGCCAGGAGAGGAGAAAAGCTCATCAGTTTGCCTATGCTCACATATCTAGTGGTAGAGCCTAATTAGATCCAGATCTATCTGAGCCATATCTCAAATAGTACACTTTCCTTGAAGAGGAACAAAGAGGAGAAAAACCCATCAGTTTCCTCAAAACCAATGAGTGAAGAACCCAGATCATGAAACTTTATATAATCCATACTTTTCCAAACATGGAAATTATCCTCAATAAAATTATCATCTAGAAGAAATTAAATGCATTAATTAGGATACTGATAGTTGCAGTAATATACAAAACCCCAAATTTCAGCAGATTAACAATACAAAATTGGTTTTCTCACTCATGTAACTGGTTGGTGAGTGCATTCCATTTTCTTTATGCAAATTCAGACTATAATATTAAATATACATGTTTCTTCAAGAAATCTATTAAATGACATTCCAGATCATTTAATCAGATGTTTTATTAGACATTGTTAGTAAAATCAAGTATGATGCATTTTCTGCCACAAAGGGATATCGTGGTCTTCTCCCACTTGAATGTCAAATCCTGGGACAGAAGGAATTGTTTGAATCTCATCCACAGCTGAACCAGTAGGTGGAGGAACCTGTGTCCTCACCTGTGAAAACAAAATAGTGATATACCTGTCTGGCTAATATGATATGGGATTAAAGTGGACTGTTTACTGTCTCATCCCCCCTTCCACAACCCATAGGAACTAGTATATACAAATATTTCTGAGCACAAAATGAAAATATAAGAAAAGTCATCCAGCTCCATTTATATAATCCTGGCAAAATATAAAATGCTCACCTTCTAGAATTGAAATGTAGAGATAAAGGCCATCAGTAATTTTCTTATTATTCTTACCTAATTCCCTTTTTTTAAATTGAAGTATAGTTGGTTTACAATGTTGGGTTAAATTCTGCTGTACAGCAAAGTGATTCAGTTAAACATATGTATACATTCTTTTTAAAATATTCTTTTCCATTATGGTTTATCACAGGGTATTGAATATAGTTACCTGTGCTATACAGTATGACTTTGTTGTTATCCATTCTATGTATAGCAGTTTGCATCTGCTCACCCCAAACTCCCACTCCATCCCTCCCCCATGCCCCCTTCCCCTTGGTAACCACAAGTCAGTTCTCTATGTCTGTGAGTTGGTTTCTGTTTCATAAACAAGTTCATTTGTGTCATATTTTAGATTCCACATATAAGTGTTATCGTAATGTATTTGCCTTTATCTTTCTGATTTACTTCACTTAGTATGATAATCTCTAGGTCCATCCATGTTACTGCAAATGGCATTATTTCATTCTTTTTTATGGCTGAGTAGTATTCCATGTATATATGTACCACATCTTCTTTATCCATTCCTCTGTTGATGGACATTAAGGTTGTTCCCATGTCTTGGCTGTTGTGAATAGTGATGCTATGAACATTGGTGTGCATGTATCTTTTTGAATTATAGTTTTGTCCAGATACATGCTCAGGAGTGGGATTGCTGGATCATACTGTAACTCTATTTTTAGCTTTTTGAGGAACTTCCATACTGTTTTCCATAGTGGCTGCACCAGCTTACATTCCCACCAACAGTATAGGAGGGTTCTCTTTTCTCCACACCCTCTCCAGCATTTATTTGTAGATTTTTTAATGATGGCCATTCTGACTGGTGTGGGGTGGTACCTCGTTGTAGTTTTGATTTGCATTTCTCTAATAATTAGCGATGTTGACTATCTTTTCATGTGCTTCTTGGCCATCTGTATGTCTTCTTTAGAGAAATGTCTATTTAGTTCTTCTACCCATTTTTCGATTGGGTTGTTTGGTTTTTTGTTGTTGAGTTGTATGAACTGTTTGCATATTTTGCAGATTAAGACCTTGTCAGTCGCATCATTTGCAAATGTTTTCTACCATTCCGTAGGTTGTCTTTACATTCTGTTTATGGTTTCCTTTGCTGTTCAAAAGCTTGTAAGTTTGATTAGGTCCCATTTGTTTATTTTTGCTTTTATATCTATTGCCTTGGGAGACTGCCCTAAGAAATTATTTGTATGATTTATGTCAGAGAATGTTTTGCCTATGTTCTCTTCTAATATTATGGTGTAATGTCTTATGTTTAAATCTTTGGCCATTTTGAATTTATTTTTGTGTATGGTATGAGGGTGTGTTCTAACTTCATTGATTTACATGTGGCTGTCCAACTTTACCAACATCCCTTGCTGAAGAGACTGTCTTTTTTCCCTTGTATATTTGTGCCTCCTTTGTCAAAGTTTAATTGACCATAGGTGTATGGGTTTATTTCTGGGCTCTCTATTCTGTTTCATTGATGCATATGTCTGTTTTTGTGCCAGTACCACACTGTTTTGATTACTGTGGCTCTGTAGTATTGTCTGAAGTCTGGGGTTGGATGGTGTTATGCCTCCTGCTTTGTTCTTTTTCCTTAGGATTGCTTTGGCAATTCTGGGTCTTCTTTGGTTCCATATAAATTTTAGGATCATTTGTTCTAGTTCTCTGAAAAATGCAATGAGTGATTTGATAGGGATCACATTAAAGCTGTAGATTGCTTTAGGTAGTATGGCCATTTTGACAATATTAATTCTTCCAATCCAAGAACATGGGATATCTTTCCATTTCTTTGTAATTCCTTAACTTTTTAACTTGCCTAATTTCCTTCCTCTTCCCAGTTAGGAAATCAAATTTACTAGGACTCTGGGAACTGGTAGCCTACTGTCCTAATTTCAATCAATCCACAGCTAAAATGAGGGAAGAGAATTTGAATTACTTTACCTTTTTCCAGGGGAAAGGAGCATTTTATTAGGTCTATGGTAAAAGTTTCCCTCAATACCTATAGCAGGACCCATTAAACTCACCTGATAGTAAAAGGAACCCAGAGCATGTGCTAAAGGACTTATCCAAACCTAGTTCTCAAACTTAAGCATACCTCTAAAGCCCCTGCAGAGCCTGCTAAAACACAGATTTATGGGCCGTGTCTCAGAAATTATTGTTTAATGGGTCTGAGAGTGGAGGAGTGCTGAAAATTTATATTTATGATAATTCCCAGGTGATAATGCTGCTGGTGGTCCAGGGACCACATTTTGAGAATCACAGAACTGAAAGCATTGATACTCAGCCCTAGCTCCTCATCCCTGTCAACCCTCTGATAGACAACTAGAGTTAAAAGCAGTATCCTAAAGACTATAGGCTTCCAAGGAGGACAGTTTATTTTTTATTATTTTATTAGTACCTGGGCCTTGAATTAGGAATTTGGCCAAGAACTCTCTTATAACAAACTGACTCCCTGTGGCTTTTCAGTGGGTCACCAAAGGCTCTTTGAGATTGTAATTACCCTTGCTCCCTCTCTCTGGTCTGTGACTGTTTGTTCCTCTTTTTCCTTTATATGCGTTAGTCTCTCCTGCTAGTTCCCTCTCTGGGACCCAGGAGGTTATTTGGTCAAGGCATTGAGAGGTGCAAGATAAGCAATGTCTAGTGCAGTTGCCTTTCTTTTCTGTACTTGGCTTTGCCACTTAACACTTGTATGACTAGACCAAATTAGGTTTTTAAAAAAATTTTTGAAGTTCAATTTTCTCATCTGTTAAAATAGGGTTAATACCCTATATGTTTATGTGAACAAAGTACAGAGTGAAAAGTAGGGGCTCAATAAATATTCTGTATTGCCTTTTCTTCCCTGACTTTTTGCTTTCCCATTTTTCTTCCCTTCTTCCATTCCTGACTTTTTTCCTTTACTTCCTACCCCACCTCCAATGTAAAAAAAAAAAAAAAAAAAAAGACAAGAAATAGTTTTTCTCCATTTCCTACCTCTGCCAAAGGGTTCCACAAGGCCTATTTTTTGCCCATATCTTGTTTTCCTTCTCTGGAGCAGTGCAATCTATCCTCAGGTTCTAAGAATCTCATCACACTTAAAGACCCAAGATCTCACTCTGTTCCAGTGTACACTATTAAAATGATCTCATGAAGCAACATAGAACACTTTCTGAAACAGTTTTATGTACTGTTTCTTAGATGGCATTCTCAATATTACCTATACTGTCCTCCATTTTTTCCTTGTAATGTATCTCTGTCATAATTATGGCATAGGTAGTATAAAAACACAAAAACACAATCTATAAACACCCTGAAAGGATTGAATGTTTTAAAACTCAAATGTCTGGGTAGTGGTGTGATTAGGTCATGTATTAAAATGTGAATAATAGGGGACTTCCCTGGTGGTGCAGTGGTTGAGAGTCTGCCTGCCGATGCAGGGGACACGGGTTCGTGCCCTGGTCCGGGAAGATCCTACATGCCACGGAGCGGCTGGGCCCGTGAGCCATGGCTGCTGAGCCTGTGCATCCGGAGCCTGTGCTTCGCAATGGGAGAGGCCACAACAGTGAGAGGCCCACGTACCACAAAAAAAAAAAAAAAATGTGAATAATAGGGACCCGTTTAATAACTCTGGCATCAGGGATAAGATCACCTACCTTCTAAGTTCTCTATTCTGTAAAAGGTCTTGTCTTAATTGTAGACCTTCCATTTAAGCAAATGTGCCTCGCCACACTGCGTTGAGACTGGGAAATAATGAGTCTGATTCTCTCTGGGGTCTCACTAATTCTGGCACAGTATTTCAAACGAATAAATTACTGTCTTCAAAGTAGAGGTGTTATTGTTGTTCTTGAGCTTCAGAGGGCAGTAGAGGAACTGTCTGAAAAATTTCTAGCTAACCAGGAAAAATATTTTTCTTTCCCGGGTAACTTCTATGAAGCTTTATCTTTGGAAGGAAAGTAAAGGATTATACTTTAAAAGGTGCTTGTAATATACTTCTTTTAAAATGAAGATATTACCTTTTAGTGTATTTCATATATAGAAGGCATTTATTTTCTCTGTGAAAAAATTTATACTGATTATTAACTTGTGAAGATATCCAAAAGAATTTTTTAAAAGGAATTATTGGCTATAACACAATGATACAGATTTTATTTTTAAAATGTTTTAATCTGTGTATGTTTTACAATGTAAGTTTAGAAGGACAAAAATAGTTTTGGAGACTTGTGACTGTGTAAAGAGTCAGTGGATTGAGGAATTTTAAAAAAAATATGAATTTCAAAGGTAAAAAGAAAACTGTTTTGCTTTAAGAATTTAAAAACACAACAAACAGAGAGGTTAAACAGAACTTTTCTTTTTGGTTGGAAAGTTACAGTTCACTTAACTAAATCAGATTTTGTCCAAACATTGAGACTCACAACATCTGAATTCAGCCATCATAGAGTTGAAGAGAAACTTATTCAAAAAGGACTTTCCAAGATCTTACTAAGCCTGCAATGAGAAATGCTCATCCTGGATTTCCTTCCACTCTCTGGGTAACCCCAGATCCACATCCACCACTATGATTCCAGTTTCCATAAAGAGGAACAGAGTTATGTGTGAAGAGCCACCTGCACAACTTACACAGTTCCATGTATGAGTTTATTGCAAGCCTACAGTGCAAGAGAAGAAGAATGCACTGCATAGGATGAGTGATCAAAGCAGAGTCCACTGAGCTTTCTCTCGGTCTGAAATGTTTCCTTTTGAGATTGGGTCTTCCTTGCCCTCTCTGCGCTGGTGACAGCAGGTTTTGCTCAGAGCCGGCATTCTTACAGTAGAAGCCCAGAGCTTACACTTTGCAATAGACGCTCCCTTGCTTGCCTTGCCCAGATGATTTTCCATTGCTATGCAAAAGCATGAACTCAGGACTTTCTCACACGCTTGGCCTTTCTGATGTTTATTGTCTTTCCTAGGGCATTTTAATTTTTCTAGTAACTATCTGATCATCCTTGTTTTCTGGCTTTCTTGTCACTTTTGACTCTTCATCTGGGAATATATCTTCTCCACCTCTTAGAACCTGGTTTGTAAGAAATCAGGCATGAGATTATGTAGCCCTGTATTTTCTCCAGTAAACTAATTGGAGGCTGGTCAGTCTGTCCTGTTCATGACTCTCACAGGAGATCTTCTGGGGCAGATGTTCCAAGTTTGTTACCATGAGTACCAGCTTTCCATAGCAGAATCGTTCAGGGTCTGCTGATACTACCCAAGACTCTGCCCACACAGATGAGAAATCAGGAGGTTTGCTAAAGTTATGTGGCTCTCCTTTGTCAATATAGCCACATCCTCAGTGACCCTGTGCCATCTGGCTTTAAGAATGTAACCTGACCAATGTAGCATGCCCATTTGACACAACAAAGTGGGAGAGGGCCTCAGAAACTCCAAAAATGAGTCATGATGGCCATCAAACTTTCAGGAAATGCCATGCTCCCTTTATTCAAAAGTAACAGTCATTATAGAAGAGAAGGATTCCAGGAGTCTCAAAATTCCAATTCCAAAATTTTCTTTTTTAAAATTTTTATTGAAATATAGTAGATTTACAATGTTGTGTTAGTTTCAGGTATACAGCAAAGTGATTTAATTATATATGTGTGTATATATATAATACTTTTTCATTATAGATTATTCGATTCTTATTTAGATTCTTTTTCAGATTTTTTTTATTATAGGTTATTACAAGATATTGAATATAGTTTCCTGTGCTATATGGTAGGTCCTTGGTTATCTATTTTATATATAGTAGTGTGTATATTTTACTCTCAAACTCCTAATTTATCCCTCCTTCCCATTTCCCCTTTGGTAACCATAGTTTGTTTTCTATGTCTGTGAGTCTATTTCTGTTTTGTAAATAAGTTCATTTGTAACTTTTTAAAAAAAATATTCCACATATAAGTGATATCATATGATATTTGTCTTTCCCTATCTGACTTCATTTAGTTTGATAATCTCTAGGTCTATCCATGTTGCTGCAAATGGCATTATTTCATTCTTTTTTATGGCTGAGTAATATTCCGTTGTATGTATGTACCACTTCTTTATCCATTTTTGCTGTTAATGGACACTAGGTTGCTTTCATATCTTGGCTGTTGTAAATAGTGCTGCTGTGAACCTTGGGGTGCATATCTTTTCTAATTACAGTTTTCATCTTTTCCAGGTATATGCTCAGAAGTGGGATGGCTGGATCATATAACTCTATTTATAGTTTTTTTAAGGAACTTCCATACTGTTCTCCATAGTGGCTGTATCAATTTACATTCTCAACAGTGCAAGAGGGTTCCCTTTTCTCTACACCCTCTCCAACATTTATTGTAGATTTTTTGATGATGGTCATTCTGACTGGTGTGAGGTGATACCTCATTGTAGTTTTGATTTGCATTTCTCTAATGATTAGTGATGTTGAGCATCATTTCATGTGTTTGTTGGCAATCTATATATCTTCTTTGGAGAAATGTCTGCTTAGATCTCTGCTCATTTTTTATTGGGTTTTTAATTTTTGGATATTGAGCTGTATGAGCTGTTTGTATATTTGGAAATTAATCCCATGTTGGTTGCATTGTTTGCAAATATTTTCTCCCAGTTCATAGGTTGCCTTTTCATTTTGTTTATGATTTCCTTTGCTATGCAAAAGCTTTTAAGTTTAATTAGGTCCCATTTGTTTATTTTTGTTTTTATTTCCATTGTTCTGGGAGACAGAGCCGAAAAAATATTGCTGTGATTTATGTCAAAAAGTGTTCTGCCTATGTTTTCCTCTAGGAGTTTTATAGTACCCGGACTTACATTTAGGCCGTTAGTCCATTTTGAGTTTATTTTTGTATATGGTGTTAGAGAATGTTCTAATTTCATTCTTTTATAATTTCATTCATTCTTGAATGTTCATTTTATTCAAGCTGTCCAGTTTTCCCAGCACCACTTGTTGAAGAGACTATCTTTTCATCATTGTATATTCTTGTCTCCTTTGTTGTAGATTAATTGACCATGGTGTGTGGGCTTATTTCTGAGCTTTCTATCCCGTTCCATTGATCTATATGTCTGTTTTTGTGCCAGTACTATACTGGCAGAAAAAACTAATTCCAAAATTTTCATTGTGTATTCTCATGTCTTCTTCAGGCACGTCTCCTGTTACTTCAGTGTGGTACTCTATCTTAGCATGTGTTCATGAAGATAAACATCTTTTGTTGCTTCTTTTCATTTATCATTTATGATTTTGAGGCCTGTCTATTCTAATTCCGTAACTCCCGAGTGGTTCCACCATCACTGAGAGGGGGTACCAGTTCCCAGGGGAAGCTGCACATATTGAGGCATAGTGTCTGTGAATAAATAAGCTCTCACAGCAAATCCAAAGAGAGAGAAAGTCAGAGAAAGTTTTCAAGTTGGACAGACATTTCATTCAGGCATTTACCACATTTCCTCAGCCTTTTAAATCAAACCACAATGCCTTGAATGCCTACTGTGTATGTGGAATAAACAATCTTTAAGCAATAAAAATAATGTCAAGCCCAGATGAAAAGTTATTGTATCAGGTTTATTTTATTATTTTTTTTGTTTAGATCCTTGCTACTCTATATGTCAGAAAAGATTTCTGACTGTTATGAAAAGTCTTAGGGGAAGGGAAAGGGAAGTTGTTTCTTTTTAAAGTGTAGGGCGGTAAATATAATAATGGGCACTGATGTGTTATTTCTTTTGGAATTAGACGTGTTTGCTCCACTTCTACTGACCAATCCTCTGGATGGGTCACGTTATGACTTTAGAGTGGGGTGGTGGCATGAATTTTGGAAAAGACACAGCCAACTCTAAAGTATATTGATTTTCCTGATACAATATGGGAGCTCCATTAGGAGATGCTACGTGGGGTATTTCTGTAGGTGGGATGGGGTTTTGAGGACAGTAAAGAAATGATGTGTCATACCTTCAATATTAAGACAAGCTGAACATTATTTGATCTGTTTCACTGTCTCTCATTCTCCTTTTTACTGTTACTTTCGTTCTCTGTATTCTGAAGTGATTTCAGAATCATTTAGTGACACAGGTTATCACTATGATAATTAATTATCATTGAACTGTCATTGAATGTGTTAGTTAATGGATGGTATTTGTTGATAAAATGCCAGATAACAGATAATTAATTATAATGCCTCATTTTGGGGAAAAACAACTCCATCAGAATGAGGTTAATGATCAATTTGCCATCTGGCCTAGATTAAAGGGCTGTCTGGGTCAATGTTGAGAAACTGTAAGTTCCTTGAAGTGTCAGATGTATCTATTGCCTATTATGAACATTGTCAATATGACCCTGGAATTCAATGTTTACTGTCTGTAATTTAGCTGGGCTGAGTCCTAAGGGGTTTTTGGACTTAAGTAACCTGAATATATGGAAAAATTATGGAAGCAATGGAATGAGGCAGGAGAGTGATCCTGGTCTCAGGTAGCAGTACCTGCAAAGGGTGTGCTTAGAATATAAAGAATCATGGTGAACTTGAGTGTTGTAGAAGCAAGATGCTAATGTCTAGCAGCTCTATGGGACCAGGTAGTCAATTCATTCACAGTAGAATTCCAACTGGTAGCCAAAGAAATAGGAAGAGGCAACACTCCTGTTACCCATTCTTGCCCCCAAAAGAGTATCAGTTGTTTGCAGGTACTGGACAGGATGAGAAAGCAGGTCAGCAGTTTTGACTTTAGAATGAGCTCAACTTCTAGCTGAAAGTTGAAGTATAAACAGAAAAGAGAGTGAGAAGGTAAGGATTGTTACTGGTATGTTTTAAGCTACTATTTGAGGAGAGTGCTATAATGAACTATAATGAACTATAATGACCTTATCATATTTTAACATTTATTGCAACCCTGTAAAATTGATGTTTTCATGTCTGACTTCCAGATTAAAAGACTGAGGAACAGAGAAGGTAGGTAAATTGCTCAATGTCACATATCTAGTAAGTTCTAGAGTCAGGTTTTTATCATAAATGGTTGTTGAATTTTGTCAAAAGCGTTTCCTACATCTATTGAGATGATCATATTGTTTTCATGCTTCAATTTGTTAATGTGGTGTATCGCACTGATTGACTTGCAGGTATTGAAGACTCCTTACATCCCTGGTTTGAATCATGGTATATGATTGAATCCCACTTGAATCATGGTATATGATCCTTTTAATGTATTGTTGGATTTGGTTTGCTATTCTTTTGTTGAGGATTTTTGCGTCTATGTTCATCAGTGATATTGGTCTGTAATTTTCTTTTTTTGTGGGTATCTTTGTCTGGTTTTGGTATTAGGGTGATGGTGGCCCATAGAATGCGTTTGGGAGTGTTCCTTCCTCTGTAAATTTTTGAAATAGTTTCAGAAAGATAAGTTTTAACTCTTCTCTAAATGTTTGATAGAATTTGCCTGTGAAGCCATCTGGTCCTGGACTTTCATTTGTTGGAAGTTTTTCTAAAATTTTTATTGGGATATAGTTGATTTACAATATTGTGTTAGTTTCAGGTGTACAGCAAAGTGAATCTGTTATACATATACATATATCCACTGTTGGGAGTTTTTAAATCACAGTTTCAATTTCAGTACTTGTGATTGGTCTGTCCATATTTTCTATTTCTTCCTGATTCAGTTTGGGAGATTCTAAGAATTTGTCCATTTCTTCCAGGTTGTTCATTTTATTAGCATATAGTTGCTTATAGTAGTCTCTTATGATCCTTGGTATTTCTGTGGTGTCAGTTGTAACTTCTCCTTTTTCATTTCTGATTTTGAGTTGAGCCCCTCTCCCTTTTTTTCGTGGTGAGTCTGGCTAAAGGTTTATCAATTTTATTTATCTTTTCAAAGAACCAGCTTTTAGTTTCATTGATCTTTTCTATTGTTTTCTTCATACCTCCTTCATTTATTTCTGCTCTGATCTTTATTGTTTCTTCTGCTAACTTTGGGTTTTGTTTGTTCTTCTTTCTGTAGTTGCTTTAGGTATAAGTTTAGGTTGTTTATTTGGGGTTTTTCTTGTTTCCTAAGATTGTATTGCTATAAACATTCCTCTTAGAACTGCTTTTGCTGCATCCCATAGGTTTGGGATCATCGTGCTTTCATTTTCATTTGTCTGTAGGTATTTTTTGATTTCCTCTTTGATTTCTTCAGTGATCCATTGGTTGTTTAGCAGCATATTGTTTAGCCTCCATGTGGTTTTTTTTACAGCTTTTTTTTCTTGTAGTTGATTTCTAATCTCATGGCATTGTGGTTGGAAAAGATGCTTGATATGATTTCAGTTTTCTTAAATTTACAAAGTCTTGCTTTATGGCCCAGCATATGATCTGTCCTGGAGAATGTTCCATGTGTACTTGAAAAGAATATGTATTCTGCTGCTTTTGGATGGAATACTCTATAAATATCAATTAAGAAGTCCATCTGGTTTAATGTGTTATTTAAGGCCTATGTTTCCTGATTTTCTGTCTTGGTGATCTGTCCATTGATGTAAGTGGGGTGTTAAACTCCCCCGCTATTATTGTGTTACTGTCAATTTCTCCTTTTTATGGCTGTTAGCACTTACCTTATATATTAAGGTCCTCCTATGTTTGGTGCATATATATTTACAATTGTTATATCTTTTTCTTGGATTGATCCCTCAATCATTTTATAGTGCCCTTGTCTCTTGTAATAGTCTTTATTTTAGTCTATTTTGTATGATATGAGTATTGCTACTCCAGCTGTCTTTTGATTTCCATTTGCATGGAATGCCTTTTTCCATTCCCTCACTTTCAGTCTGTATGTGTCCCTAGATCTGAAGTGGTCTCTTGCAGTCAGCATATGTATGGGTCTTTTTTTGTATCCATTCAGCCAGTCTATATCTTTTGGTTGGAGCAGTTAATCCATGTCTGTCTGTATCCAGAGATCTTTCTGCTTCAAGACAGCAAGCAAGCCAATGTAATGGGAATGAGGGAGAAGGTTGCAACTGCTGAGCCCCCAGGACACTGGACATTGCCCTAGACAACTGATGAAAGTTAAATAAACCCAGTTTTAATTCCCACTAACTTGTATGCTGGGGTATTTATTAGGTAAAGCACTCTTTTTTGCTCAGCTCTAGAATTGACTGGGACAAGGAAAGGGGTATTTGGTTAATCCTGTGAGTAGAAAACAGCCATAAGTAAGTTTAGCTTTAATTTGGAAAAGGGAATCATCCACCTGTTGATTATACCAGGTTATTACTTATTTTATTATTTTTTAAGAGAAATGGAAAAACAAAATGAATGCATTTTAAAATATATTAAAATTAAAAATACATCTTGAACTAGTCAGAAGATCAAGAAACTAGAAGAAGAGTTGAACAACACTATGAACAGTGAAAACAAATAAATCTCTCTCTTTAAGAACACCCAAACAGGAGAATACACATTCTTCTCAAGTGTACATGGAACATTCTCCAGTATAGGCCATATGTTTGTTAGGACATAAAACAAGCCACAATAAATATAAAAGGACTGAGATCATACAAAGCATATGCTTAGATTACAATGTATGAAATTAGAAATCCATAACAAAAAAGAAATTTAGAAATGTGTAATTATGTGGAAATTAAGCACCAAACTGCTAAATAATCAGTGGGTCAAAAAAAAATCACAAGCAAAATTAGAAAATACTTTGAGATAAATGACAAACATATTAAAACTTACTGTATGCAGCTAAAGCAGTGCTTAGAGGTTAATTTATAACTATCTATATTAATTATAAAAAGAATGATCGCAGATTGACATGACTTGCCAACTTAAAAAATTATTAAAAAAAATATATAGGGGGCTTCCCTGGTGGCGCAGTGGTTGAGAGTCCACCTGCCGATACAGGGGACGTGGGTTTGTGCCCCGGTCCGGGAAGATCCCACATGCCACGGAGCGGCTGGGCCCGTGAGCCATGGCCGCTAGCCTGCACATCTGGAGCCTGTGCTCTGCAACGGGAGAGGCCACAACAGTGAGAGGCCCGTGTACTGCAAAAAAAAAAAAAAGATATATGCACATCAATGTCTATTGCAGCATTATTTATAGTACCTAAGATTTATAAGCAATCTAAGTGTCCATTGATAGATGAATGAATAAAGAAGATGTGGTATATTATATACATATATATACACATACACAGAGAGGAATATTAGTCATAAGAGAAAGAAAATTAAATTTTACCATTTGTAACGCCATGGATGAATCTAGACGGTATTATGCTAAGTGAAATTAGTCGTCAGAGAAAGACAAATACTGTATGATCTCACTTACCTATGGAATCTAAAAAACAAATAAAATAAAAACAGACTCACAGATACAGAGAACAAACAAATGGGTGCCAGAGGGGATGGTGGGGTGCAAAATAGGTGAAGGAGTTTAAGAGGTACAATCTCCAGTTATAAAATAAGTCACAGGGATATAATATACAGCATAAGGAATATGGCCAGAAATATTGCAGTAACTTTGTATGGGTACAGATGGTTACTACACTTATGGTGATCACTTCATAATGTATGCCAATGTCAAATCACTGTGTAGTACACTGGAAACTAACATAATATTGTATGTCACTTATATTTCAATTAAAAAATAACTAAATTGAGATACTACTTCACACTCAATATCATGGTTATAATCAAAAAACACAGGTAATAAGAAGTATTGACAAGGATATGGAAAAACTGGAACTCCATACATTGCTAGTGGGAATGTAAAATGGTACAAACTGCTTTGGAAAACAGTCTGGGAGATTCTCAAAACACTAAAATAGCCTTATCACATATATTAGTTTCCTAGGACTGCCATAATAAATGACTACAAACTAACTTGGTAGCCTAAAAAAACAGAAATGTATTCTTTCACAGTTCTGGAGGTCAGAAGTCTAAAATAAAGTTTATTGATAGGGATACACTCCCTCTGAAGTCTCTAGGTGGGACTTCTTCCTTGCCTCCCTATTTTTGGTGGCTCTGAGTGTTTCTGTGGTTTGTGGCTGCATAACTCCAATCTCTGCTTTTATCGTCACATGGCCTTTTCCTCTGTATTTTACTGTCTCTTATAAGGATACTTCTCATCGGACTTAGGGCCCATCCAGGTAATCCAAGATGATCTCATCTCAAGATCCTTAACTTAATTACATCTATGATAATTTCTCATTCATAGATTCTAAGGTTGAGACATGGATATATCTTTTTGGGGAGCCACAATTTAACCTATTACATCATATAACCCAGCAGTTTTCCTCCGAGGTATATACTCAAGAGAAATGAGAACATATTTCCATGCAAGACCTTGTATATGAATGTTCATAACAGTATTATTTTTAATAGCCAAAATGTAGAAACAAACTAAACGTCCCTTAGCTGATGAATAAATAAAACATGGCATACCCATGTAATGAAGTATTATTTAGCAACAAAAAGGAAAAAAGTATTGATTCATGCTACAATGTGGTTGAATCTTGAAACATATTATTCCAAGTGAAAGAAGCCAGACACAGAAAAACATATATTGTATAATTCAATTTATAGGAAAGTCCAGAACAGGAAATTCTATAGAGATAGAAAGTAGATTAGTGGTTTCCCCAGGGATGAGATATGGGCTGAGAGAGAAAGGAATTGACTACTAATGGGTACATGTTTGGGGAGATGATGAAAATGCTCTAAAATTGGTTGTGGTGATGGTTATACTACTCTGTGAATAATTAAAGGCCACTGAATTATATAGGTGAATTGTACTGTATGTGAATTATATCTTAATAAATCTGTTAAACAATAAATTCTGAATAATTACTTAGTAGATGATGTTGTGTTTGCTAGAGAGTGAATTCCCAAAGTAAGAATTTGGATTTATTCATATCTACCAGTGAGACTATAGAGCTTTGCATACTGCAGTTGGCCAGTGCGTATTTGTGGTAGAGAAAATGATTCAAGAGAGGGGAATCAATTTTGGGATAAGTTTACCAGAATGCTGTGGAAGCACAGAGAAGCAACCCAGATCAGTGTAGAAGAATCTGAGGATTCTTCACAGAGCCAGGCTTTGGAGCTGGGTTTAGAAGGATAAAGAAAAGTGCACCAGGCCAGTAAGGAGGCCAAAGGCTTATCAAGCAAATGAACAGTCTGGACAAATGTGCACAGAAAAACAAATTGACTCAGTTGGCATATAGGGTGCAACTGGAGAAATGGCAAGAAAGTAGCCCAGAAACAAAAGTGGCAGCTGGATCTCAAAATGCTTTTTTTATACTTTTGGACTTTAACCTATGTTTCCCAATGTGTGCTTTAATAAATTGCTTCTCAAATTATCTGTGGTAAGGACCAGATTTTTTGTTTTTATTGTTATTTTTAATCTGTCATGAACTGATACTTTTTAAAAAACAATAATGATGAATTACTAGAAAAATGAAATGAGAAAAACAAAACAAAAAACAAGCCTGCCGATAATGGTCTTGGCAGTAATGTCAAGTTACTATAAAATTTTCTAAATATTTACTCTTGATTTCTGTATTTTTCTCATTGCATATAATTAATAAACAATTTCTGAACCAGCACTGGTACACAGACTACATTTTGAGTAGCACAGGTCTAAAGAACATATCTCAAAAGATGCCCTGAGACACCAGTGGTCAAATGTGTATGAGAAACATCAGGAATTGTATCTGCCATATCCTCCTCCAGGAGAAGCATAAACAGCATTATCAAACTAAAAACCCTAAGAAATCTTGCAATAAATAAATTGACTTACATTTGCTTAAATTAGCATTTACAGTTTTTTTCTTTTTTTCATTTATTCATGAATGCATTTATTTTATCTTTCATTAATCAAATGTTTGTTGAGTGCCTACTATTTGTCCAGTAACATTCTAGGCACTGAGGATACAGACAAAAGTCCCTGCTCTCATGTACCTTGTGTCCAGTGGAGGAGACTGGCAAAAAACTAAATAAGTAAAGAAGATTAGAGTGAATTTGGTTATGATAAATGCTGGGGTGACAAGTGAGACAGTGACAGTGTCCAGCAAGAGGTGCTGCAGTTAAATATGTTCTCACTGAAAAGATGACATTTGGGTAAAAACCAAAGGTGAGAAAGCAAACCATGCAGATCTGGGGTGGGAGGGAGAGTGATTAAAAAGAGAGATCACTATGTGCAAATGCTCTGATGCAGGTGGATGACTGTAAATTTGAGCAAGAGCTAGAACAAAATGAGTGGGAAGAGAGAGGTGAGAAAGAAAGTCAGAGGGGTAGGAGGGGGCCAGATCATGTAAGGCCTTATAGGCCTGTGTGAGATTATGGCTTTTACTCTGAGTAGGATTGGAAGCCATTGGAGGGTTGGATCAGAGGAGTGGCATCATCCAAGTTGTGTTTCCACAGGACCATTCTGGCTCCTCTGTAGAGAAGGAATTACAGGAAACAAAGTTTTAAGCAGGGATACCAACTCCTAAGTTATTGCGGTAATTCAAGCTTGAGATGGACAAAGCTTAGGGTGAAGTGTAAGTAATGGAGGTGGTGAAGGTGGTTGGATTCTGAATATACTACAGACGAAAGTCTGATTGAAGTATGTTAAAGAGGAATTTGGACTAAAGGAGTTGAAGGGACACCATAGAAACTCTCTTGAGGAGTTTGGGGCAATTGCTGGATGCGAAAGGAGAGTAAGTGGGGTTTTGATGATGATGATGATGATGATGAGTTTGGGGCAATTGCTGGATGCGAAAGGAGAGTAAGTGGGGTTTTGATGATGATGATGATGATGATGGTGGTGGTGGTGGTTATGAGAAAATAATATGTTCATATGCTGAGGAACAAAGTAACAACATAGGGGGGAGAGAACCAATGTCTTTGAGCAGGAAGAGGAAAAGGAGTCTTGTGCATAGATGGAGCAACTGGTCTTAACTAGGAGCAGCTTCAGAAAGGAGGGAGGTAAGAAATGCAAAGGAGCATAAGAGAATACTACAAACAACTATATGCCAATAAAATGGACAACTTGGAAGAAATGGACAAATTCTTAGAATGGTACAATCTCCCAAAACTGAACCAGGAAAAAATAGAAAATATGGACAGACCAATCACAAGTATTGAAATTGAAACTGTGATTTAAAAACTCCCAACAAACAAAACTCCAGGATGAGATGGCTTCTCAGGCGAATTCTATTAAACATTGAGAAAAGAGTTAACACCTATCCTTCTGAAACTATTCCAAAAAAATTGCAGAGGAAGGAATATTCCCAAGCTTATTCTATGAGGCCACCATCACCCTGATACCAAAACCAGAAAAAGATACCACAAAAAAAAATTACAGGCCAATATCACTGATGAACAGAAACACAAAAATCCTCAACAAAATGCTAGCAATCCAAATCCAACAATACATTAAAAGGATCATACACCATGATCAAGTGGGATTTATCCCAGGGATGCAAGGATTTTTCATGTCTGCAAATCAATCAGTGAGATACGTCACATCAACAAATTGAAGAATAAAAATCATATGATCATCTCAGTAGATGCAAAAAAAGCTTTTGACAAAATTCAGCACCCATTTATGATAAAAACTCTCCAGAAAGTGGGCACAGAGGGAACCTACCTCAACATAATAAAGGCCATTTATGACAAACCTACAGCTAACATCACACTCAACGGAAAAAATCTGAAAGCATTTCCTCTAAGATCAGGAACAAGGATGTTCGCTCTTGCCACTTTTATTCAACATAGTTTTGGAAGTCCTAGCCATGGAAATGAGAAGAAAAAGAAAAGGAATCCAAATTGGAAAAAAAGAAGTAAAACTGTCACTGTTTGCAGATGACATGATACTATACATAGAAAATCCTAAAGATGCTACCAGAAAACTTCTAGAGCTCATCAATGAATTTGGTAAAGTTACAGGATACAAAATTAATACACAGAAATCTGTTGCATTTCTATACACTAACAATGAAAGATCAGAAAGAGAAATTAAAGAAACAATCTCATTTACAATCACATCAAAAATAAAATACCTAGGAATAAACCTACCTAAGGAGACAGAAGACCTGTACTCCAAAAACTATAATATGCTGATGAAAGAAATTGACAGTGAAACAGATGGAAAGATATACCATGTTCTTGGATTGGAAGAATCAATATTGTCAAAAGGACTATGCTACCCAAGGCAATCTACAGATTCAATGCAATCCCTATCAGCTTACCCACTGGTGGGTTTTTTAGTGGCATTTTCCACAGAACTAGGACTAAACCCTTAAAATTTGTATGGAGACACATACAAAGCAATCTTGAGAAAGAAAAATGGAGCTGGAGGAATCAGGCTGCCTGACTTCAGACTATACTACAGGGCTATAGTCATCAAAACAGTATGGTGCTGGCACAAAAACAGAAATATAGATCAATGGAACAGGATAGAAAGCCCAGAAATAAACCCATGCACCTATGGTCAACTAATCTACAACAAAGGAGGCAAGAGTATACAATGGAGGAAAGTTGGTCTCTTCAATATACAATGGAGGAAAGTTGGTCTCTTCTGGGAAAACTAGAGAGCTATGTGTAAAAAAATGAAATTAGAACACTCCCTAACACCATACACAAATATAAACTCAAAATGGATTAAAGACCTACATGTAAGACCAGATACTATAAAACTCTTAGAGGAAAACATAGGCAGAACACTCTGACATAAATTGCAACAATATCTTTTTCGATCTGTCTCCTAGAGTAATGGAAATAAAAATAAACAAATGGAACCTAATTAAACGATTTTTGCACAGTAGGGAAACCATAAACAGAATGAAAAGACAGCCCACAGATGGGAGAAAATATTTGCAAACGATACAACCGAAAAGGGGTTAGCCTCCAGAATTTACAAACAGCTCATGAGGCTCAATATCAAAAAAACAAACAACCCAATCAAAAAAACAGGCAGAAGAGACTTCCCTCGTGGTGCAGTGGTTAAGAATCCACCTGCCAATGCAGGGGACCAGGGTTCGAACCCTGGTCCGGGAAGATCCCACATGCTGTGGAGCAACTAAGCCCATGCACCACAACTACTGAGCCTGCGCTCTAGAGCCTGCAAGCCACAACTACTGAGCCCACGTGCCACAACTACTGAAACCCACGCACCTAGAGCCCATGCTCCACAACAAGAGACACCACCACAATGAGAAGCCTGCGCACCACAAGGAAGAGTAGCCCCCACTTGCTGCAACTAGAGAAAGCCCGCACGCAACAATGAAGAGCCAATGCAGCCAAAAATAATAAATTTTTTAAAATGGGCAGAAGAACTAAATAGACATTTCTCCAAAGAAGAAATACAGATGGCCAAGAGGCACGTGAAAAGATGCTCAACATTGCTAATTATTAGAGAAATGCAAATCAAAACTACAATGAGGTATCACCTCACAACAGTCAGAATGACCATCACCAAAAAATCTATAAACAATAGATGCTGGAGAGGGTGTGGAGAAAAGGGAGCCCTCCTGCACTGTTGGTGGGAATGTAAATTGGTACAGCCACTATGCAAAACAGTATGGAGGTTCCTCAAAAAACTAAAAGTAGAGTTTCCATATGATCCAGCAATCCCACTCCTGGGCATATATCTGGAGAAAAACATGGTTCAAAAGCATACATGCTCCCCCATGTTCATTGCAGTGCTGTTTACAATAGCCAAGACATGGAAGCAACCTAAATGTCCATCGACAGGTGAATGGTTAAAGAAGATGTGGTACATATATACAATGGAAAATTAATGAAATAACGCCATTTGCAGCAACATGGATGGACCTGGAGATTATCATATTAAGTGAAGTAAGTCAGAGAAAGACAAATATCATATGATATCACTTATATGTGATATCTAAAAAAAATGATACAAATGAACTTATTTACAAAATAGAAGCAGACTCACAGACTTAGAGAACAAACTTATGGTTACAAGGGGGGAGGGGGGAGGGATAGATTGGGAGTTTAGGATTGACATGTATACACTTCTGTATTTAAAACAGATAACCAACAAGGACCTACTGTATAGCACAGGGAACTCTGCTCAATATTCTGTAATAACCTAAATCAGAAAAGAATTTGAAAAAGAATAGATACAGGTATATGTATAACTGAATCACTTTGCTGTACACCTGAAACTAACATGACATTGTTAATCAACTATACTCCAATATAAAATAAAAATTAAGAAAGGAGGGAGGTATATGAACATAGATAAAGATAGGTGGGCAGCTATAGTGGCAGAAGCTAGAGGAATTTCTTTTCTGATTGCTTCTATTTTTTCAGGAGGTTTTAAGCTGAGAATGAGGATGGGACAGGTACAAGAAAGGTGAGAGACAATATGAACCAGTTGTCTGGGAGGGGGGCAAGTATGGTCTGTAGCAGATATGACTGTATCTACCACAGTAATGTGGTTTACTCGCCAGGCAGCCTTGAGGGCTCTCAGGTTAGTGACCATGAACTTAAGGTGAGACCTGTCAACATGGCTGGGTAGTTTAAGCACACTACCCTTTTTCATGCTATGCTTCTTGCCAATCAGCTGAAATTATCTGTGAAATACTATTCTAGGTCATAGGTGAACAGTTTTAGGCAGGACATAAAAATGTTCAAATTTACATAGTAAGAGGGTCCCCACGACATCAGCAAGTAGGATGGATTCATAGGGAATGAGATGGAGGTTAAAAATTTAGGTAGTAGGCTATTGAGACAGTCAGGCAGGAATCGAGAATGAATAGAGATTCTTTTTTTTTTGTTTGTGTCTATACGTGGTTCAGATAATGTCATATTTGAGGAGATATTCTCTTTTTCCACAGAGCAACGAAGGAGTACATCCCCTACAGTCCTCTATATAAGATGCTTTTGGCATTTGCTTTTGATTAACCTTGTTCTAGGACTGCCATATGCCAATTCCGCAGACCTCAGCATCCTCCATCTGCCTTTACTCTCTACAAGAGGCAGGAAAGAGAGATGCTGGCCAGGTTGTGTGATTTTTATTTGCATGAATGAACTAGTCTTGCACTGCTTACATTCTACTGTTTTCTAGCCCCCAAACTCTTCAATACCAGAAGAAATTTCTTACTGACATGAAGCCATTTCTGATTGTTTTATGCAGTTCTTTCTATGGAGGGAGAAGCTCAGAAGATGAGGAATTGAGACAGTAAATAATGGTGAAGTATTATCTGAAAAAGCTTACTGAGAATTGAGAGCTGGAGATATTTTTATCTCATTTTGGAAAAATTCTGAAAAACATAGCTGGCATGCTAAAAGGCATTAAACCTGGCAGGAAGGTAAAGAAAAGGGGCCAGTAAGCTGCCAACAAGGAATTAAAAGAGATCATGGAATATAGCCCAGAGCTCTGTCAGGCTGCTAGGGTCGGTCCAGGGGAAGGAGCAGGACATAACAAATGATCATAAGCTGAGACCTGATTCATTCAGTGGGAAATGAAGGTGGAAGCAAAGGAAGAAACCTAGACTTTACTAAATGAAAGATTTCTTTTTTAAAGTAGCCTTAGTAACATGGACAGAGAGTGAGAATGGAAATGTTCAATACAATAGACATGATGGTGCTTCACACAACTGAAGAAGAAATGTGCAAAGACCACAAAAAAGATCACCAGATTCAGAATTTGACTCATTAGAAATGTTCCATCAGAGGAGAAGATATAGGAAAAGCTCAGGACAGCCTGAATCCCCTGGATAAGCAAGGAGTGTCATATGAAGAAGTGTCCCTTGGAGTTCTTAAACAGCATATCTTGAGCTCTTTGGGAGTCTGGAAATTCATAAATAGCATCATACTCTGTAATTCATCCTGTAAAATGAACTAAATGTAACTGTGTAATGGAATAATTGCTCCAGCTATGTGGGCATGATGAGGGCTACCCAGGAATAATCAAAGAGCAGCAAATCTACATGGAGCTGGAGGGATGGGTCAGCCTAGCTGACTCCACAAATAAGCTTACTGAGCTTACCTGCTTCTCTTGGAAACTGATTCAAACGTATCCTAAGAGTGACTTAAAAATGAAGGCAGCAAATGTAAAGTTTCCCTAGACCAAGAGAAATTCCTTGTTTAAATTATTTGAATTTACAGAATGACACATCTTGACCCAAGCCAATCCAATTTGTTGAAAGACAAAAAATAGGAAAAATTGAATCAGATTCACATTAACTGCTAAATAGAAAGCCTACTGCAAGGTCTACATTAGGGTGACCAACTGTCCCAGTTTGCCTGGAACTGAGGGAATTCCCCAGAACTCAGGACTCTCAGTGCTAAAACTGGAACAGTCCTGGATAAACTAGGGTGGTTGGTCACCCTATGAGCTGCCCTGGTCACTACCCTATTCAAAGACTAATTTGTTCAAATCCCCCTTGAATTTCTACCCCTGAATCATTTCTATGAACTTCATTTTAAACTTAAGCTATCCAGAATTGAACCAAAAGAATCTGAAAAAGATAGTGCTATATGCAAAAAAAAATATTGAAGGAACACGAAAAAGAAGAAAACATTAATATAAAACAGAAACTGTTAAACCAAGCTGTCAACCTTGAACAAAATTCTTTATTTCCACTAATATTTGTGCTAAAAAACTACTGCTTAGTTGAGCTTTCAAAAAAGGATGCCTTTTCTAATGCTCCTTAATATTTGGGGAATTATGTTAGTAAATTGAGAAGGATTATCTACTTATTCTGTTTGGAAAATTGACTCATTACCTCTGTTACAGAAAGGGATGAGGGTGTCTTAGCATCAGAAGCATTTTACCCTGAAGTCATGATGATGAATCAGGAATTCAATCAGGCTGTATCTCCAGTGAATTGCACTGTCAAACAATGTTAATAGAACCAACTGAAGCCTTGCTCACGGCCTTCTCAAGTTTTAGTGTGCCTTAGAATCTCTTTGGGAGCGAGTTAAACACTTAGTCTCTTGGGCCTCCTCCCCAGAGTCTTACGCAAGGCCCCTGAATCTGCTGTTAATGATGTACTCTAGTTCCTTGCTACTCGAAGTGCAAACTGGTCCAGCAGCATTGGCCCCAGCTGGGAGCCTGTGAGAAAAGTGAAATCTCAGGCCCCACCCTAGACCTACTAAATAGCATAAGGTTTGAGGTGTCCTGCCCTAGAAGATTGAGACAGTGGTCCAAGGACCACATGTTGAGAAAAGAAATACAGTCTTGCATCTTCTGGGCCAAGAATAACACCACCACCAAAACTTAATGTGTCTGAGTGCTTATTATGTCCCAGGCATTAACTCCAGTGCTCTACCATGGCTTAGCTCAGTTAATCCTCCTAACAAACCTCTAGAGGTCCTTGGTTTTAGATGAGGAAACGGAGGCTGTAAAAACAGGAAGTTCCCAAGTTCAGCAGCAAGTGAGTGATAGGACCTGGCTTCAAAAAGGCAGGTGGTCTGATTTTAGAGCTGGATACTAAGCAATCACACACACTATGTACCCTGGCAAACAGGTATGCAAAGGTGAAAGGAGATGGGAACCATGTTTAATCAGCAGTTCAGGGAAGACGTTCCCCAAAGCCTGAAAAGCAAAAGCTGTTAAGGCTTCAGTTTACTGTGTTGCTGATGATGAATGACAGATACGCTTTCTGGGGATCCAGTGTTGCCTCAGTCCCCTCACCTGCAGTCTGTGGATGCCACACCTTACCTCACAGCAGCACTGTCGTGAGGCTTAAATGAGCTGCCTGAAGCAAAGGGCAGGGCCGAGGGCAGGGCTCGAATGGATGAGGGCTCAAGAAGTCTCACAATGTGCAAAGTGAGCTCTTTGTAGTTTGAGAAGCCTGGATGGGGCTTTCAGTTCTGCTCATCATCAAACTGTACCTCAGTTTCCTCGCCTGTAAAATGAGGTTAGTAAAACCCATCTTCTAGGATTACCGGAGGAATTATATGAAATTATGTTCATTAGGTATCAAGCCTACAGTTCCATATGAAGAATTCAATAAATGATTATTACGTACCTTTACCTGTCATAATCGTTTTACCCCGAATTTTAAGCCATTATCCTCTTGCAGATAATTATGAAGTCTCAGCATTGGAAGGAATCTTAGAAGTTGTACGTCTCCTGCTTGTCTCACCCTCAAGTCTGCATGTTTTATCAGCACAGCTGACTCACATGTTACTATAAAATGAGCCTGTTTCCTAAACAAGAGAACCTTCTCTTTGAGTGTCAAATGACTGCCATAAAGCAGTGGAAAATACTTTACTGATGGTTAAAAGTGACCTAAAGTATGGGTAGCCCCAAGTGTCTCATCTGTGAAAATAATTTTCTTGAATAAGCACATATCAATAATGAAACAGGTTTATCAGTATTAATTAAAATAAGAACAAAACTGTGTATTCCCTTTGTTAAGGAATACAGCCTCTCTTCACACTAAAAACTTTCATGGTATTAACCATTTTTAAAAGGCCCTGCGAAAAGGATTCTTTTTTCCCCCCAGAGATAGCAGAAGCTTCGGCTTTCTTCTCCGCTCTGACTTCTCCAAAGAAACACAATTCCACATGCAGGACAAATGATAGTACTAGTGGTGACAATGATAATGCTGATTACAGCATCTGTCATCATGATAGTAGCTGCAATAATGGAGACTGATATTTATTATGTATTTAGTTTGTGCTAGGTGCTGTTTGAGCACTTTATTAAGTATTTGTCAAAACCACCCCATGAGGGAGATCTTATTACTATTATCCCCATTCAGGTTAAATAAAGTGCCCAAGACCATACAGTTGGTAAACGTGGAAGCCAGTGTGGGAACCTAGACAGTGTGATGACAGAGCCCAAACGCCTGATAACAGAGCATGCCAACTCACATAAAAGAGACTCATTCCCTGTCCAGGAATTTCTAACCCTCTACTCTCCAGGATTCTTCTCTCCTGACAGCTTCTAACTGCCGCCTTCTCCTTCCATGTAGGCTGGATCTTGGATGTAAGTACTCCTAGCTGCGTATTAGAGAATTTAAAATATAGAATTTCCAATGCAGTGGCATTAATTCATAGAATTCTGCTTTTTTACTTCCTTCTTTTAGAATGTTAACTTTTGAAATTCTTTGGCTTATTTCCAACATGTGCAATTATCACAGATTCGCTTAATGACTAAATCCCTAGCGGTTCAAACCAAGAAGTTGGGGAGGCAAATTCTCCCTGCTAGCTTCTGGAAGGTTAGAAAAAGGAGAATCACTTATTTTTTTCCTTTTTATTTAGCTGCAACATACTAAACTTATTTCAGCTAGCTTAGGTTCTATAAGGAATCATTGTATTTTCTTTTAAGTGACTAAAAATCCTTAACCATCTTCAATGTTCAGAAGCTCTAAGAATTGCTCTCTTACAGTTTCCTTTTCCTTCAATCTTCACTTGACTTTGGACCAGAAAATAGACTTGAAACTTTGGTACACTGTAACCAGCAAAGATGTTTTCACATTTTCTCACATGTCTTTTTGCGAAAATTACTGAGACCACCTTAAGATCGTTTTGATTACTGTTACCACACCACTGATATAGTCAGTAACCTTGTGACTACACGATGTGACTTCATTAAGGAATCTTTCATTTGTCATTGTGGAGAGAAAATCACTTTTGAGTTATCTTCCCTGCAACAAAAACAGCAGTAACCACTGACTTCTGTATAGTACACTGCAGCTTAAAGGGCATTCACACGCTTTCGATTCTTCAAACAATGTTGCAAAATAGGGATTATTATTGTTTTTGTTTTATAAATAAAGAAAATCAGGAACCAAGAGATTAAGTGACATGTGTCTATAGTGGAACTAGGATTCAAACCACGTTTCTGACTTCAATCTCTTTTACTACCCCACAGACTTGGATTCACTTGCCTTAGAATATTTTCCGGGATTTTATGCCACCATTGATGTTTGGGTCTGTGATCATATTTTACAAATGTTAGCAGTGACATTTCACCTTATGCTACTGCTCTTTTCAGCCACAAAATGCCAGATGGGAAAGCGATCTTGTTACTCATTAATCAGGAAGAGCAATAATTATGGAATGAAAACTATCTTCAGATTACAAACAACCACTAGCTCTTATTACAGGTCTAAGAAATTTATCCCATTGCCTGTGAATAGGACATTGAATTTCCATTATCAAAAAAAAAGAGTATTCTTTTCAATGTATGAAATACTTCTCATGTGATTTACCTTCAGTTTTATGTCATTTTTGCTGTGTTTAAACCCACCCATTTTTCCTCATATCTGTAAGCAGAATATCTAAAGTTTAATGCCTTGAATTCTCACTTTTGCAAATTCCGGATTATTTTATGACTTTGAAATTATTGTAAATACTGATTGGCACATGATAGAATCTCAATAAAATATCTTCACGAAAAATAACTTACATTTGTAAAGCAATTAAAATTTGTAAAGTATTGTCAAGTGCTTTTATTTAATCCCTATAATTCTCCTATGAGTAGGCAAGGGAAATATTATTATTAAACTCAATTTATAGATGCTGAACAGAGTCACAGATATGAGAAGTGACTTATCCAAATCCGTTGAACTATCAGGTATGGGAAAATCAAATGGAAACTTGATGTAGAGGAAAAATTGAGAATTTAGCAGTGGCCCTGTAAAGTTGTAGGTGCCTATTAGATATCTAAGAGGAGTTTGATACGAATCCTGAGATGTCCAGGGCATGGAGATGAAATTGAGAGTTGTTAGGATATTGATGGATTTAAAGCGATAAGCCTGGATGAGGTCATCGAGAGAATAAGACAGAAAAAGAAGGGGAGATGACCTGAACCCTGAGGCACTCCAACATTCAGAGGTAGGAAAATAACAAAGCACCAACAAAGAAGAATAAGCAGAGGTATTGGTGAGAATGGAAAAAAGTAGTTAACTGTGTCCTGAAAGATAAGAAAACTTTTATAAGGAAAGGAAGTGGTCAGCTGATAAATATGCCAAGTAAGGTAAAGACTGAAAATTACATCTTACATTTAGCAATGTAGCAGTCATTACGGTCCTTGCTAAGAGAAGTTTTGGATTAGAATAAATTCAAGAGAGTATGGGAGGAGAGGAATTGAACACAACAAATATAAACAATTCTACTGTAAAACAAAGGGTGGAGATTAAAGGTCTAAAGACTAAGTCTAGGGGATCTAAAGACCCTAAGACTAAAGGCTCTTCATTGTTTACTTGAAGATTAACTGATTTATTAGTCCCCAGTGGATAAAATCAATCAGGGCTTTTGGTATCAATGATGACATTATGAACCACAAGTGCCAGGAAGGGAGAATTATTAAAGGCCTCACTCTTTTTCCCTCCTGGGGAATCTCTGTAAGCCCTGGGGAATAGGGTGTCCGTGGTAGCCTCTAACTGAATTTGTCAGTTATAATCTCTCACTGGCAGGGCCTGGAGTTGAAGACAGTGTTACTGAGAGCAAATCCTGATCTCAGCAATAATGAAAAAAAAAAAAAGGTGGAGGGAGGGGTAAAGTTGAAAAACTGAAAACAAAATAATAAAAGTACAATACAAAAGTAAAACATAAGTTGATAAGCAATGGAAAGTAGGACTTGTCTTGAGTCTTATCTTTTTCAGTAGATATTTGCAGGTACTTCTTAAATGAAGTAAAGTTGTCAGTAGATTAGATGTTCAATAAATATAATATCTTTTTCCAGGACCTCCAGACCTACCTTGTCATTCTCCCTCAGATCCCCTCTCTCCAATATATCTGAGGAATGTGCAGTAGATTTGAAAGTCATCATAGAAGGATGAGTATTTATAACAGAAAGATAGAGAAGGAAGCCCTCAATCTTTTTTTTTTTTTTTTTTGCTTAGGGAGAGAAAAAAAGGTTCAGGGAAGTTATATAATTTATTTGCTCAAGTTCTGTGTTTTCTGACTCAGTGTATCATTCTTTCAATCAGTTATACTGCAGTATGAAAAGTCCTGTGAATTAGATGGACTCTAGCGAATGGACAATGGGGAAAGGGAAATTGAGAAAGGCATTGTAAACAAGGGCAGGTGGAAGCCCCTGAAGCACTGAGAATAATTTACATTTGATACAGAAGGTGACAGGCAGCCCTGGAGGTTTGAGAAAGGAAAATATGCAGTCAAAACTATGAGCAAGGAAGATTATTTTGACAGCTTTTGGTACTGATTGGACATTTCATAGTATAAAGCAATATTTGAGGTCTTGGGAAACATATTTTATATCCCTTGATTTTTTAAAATACTTCCAATATTACATAAATTGCTGTATATTCTAGGAATTAGGCACTTTGTTTTGATTTGTTTTGCTTCGTTTCAGGAGGTCATGCAATTGAGTCATGTGACTGATACTTATTAGCTCAAACCCAATCATCTCATTTGGCTCAGCATGATTTTCACAATATAGAAATGATTCTGATATTTATTCAAGTTGAATAGAGATGTATGATTCCATCAAGTTAATTATTAGCAAGAAAGAAAAAAATGAAAGTGTGATATTGTTTAAATAGCAGATGTGTTAATACAAAGTAATTATGTTGACTGAAAATGAGCAGTTCCACCAGGCAGACACCCAATTTTTCCCCCTACCAGTGTCTACACTGAATGTCTTTTAATACACCAGAAAATTACTGGGCAGACTTGAAATAACAAAGCAATCGTTCCAGGCTTTGTTTAAAATTCCTCTAGAGAATAGGACAAATAAAATGATTACAGTGATTTGAGTGGCTGGAATTTTATAGCTATTCACTTAGAAAAACAATCTCCCAATTAGTTGAAAATTGATAGCTTTTGATATTTCCTGAAATGTTTTCTGCATTAAGAGTATTGATCTGTACTTCTATTCAGTAGGTTACCTGAGAGGTTATCCTCATTATAATGATCATATGCAAAGACTGTACTTACAAACATACATTATTTTACTATTTCAAATTTATGGTCTAAATGTATTACCCATATAGGAACTTGTATTGTTTGTACTATTAACACTATTGCAACAATATTATGTTGAATATTAGTGAATCTGGAAGCTTTATTTTCTTCCACTCTAATTGTCTTGGCTAGGGTTCTAAATTTAATGCTTTCATTTCCTCTGTAATTTCGGTAGAGAATAAGCAAATTCACTGGATTTCCCAACCTGAGTATTTGAAAAGTCTGAGTGTGGATTGTGATTTTCTAAGGTCAAGTGTGTTAGAGTTATAAGTATTCAAGATATTTACTTACAAAGCGAAATGGATGGACTGTGAAATGAATACTGTGCCACCAAGTCTATTAGCTATATGCTTCCTCTGTAACGAAAAACCAAACAAATGCTGCCTTAAACAAGTAGACCTTAATTTCCTCTCATACCAAGAAGTTTGGAAGTAATTACTTACTTTGGTTTTGTGGATCAACCATGTTGAGCCATGATTTGGAATCTCTTGTATCTTTCACTCACGCTCACAAGACAGCTGCCTGAAGTCCAGGCGAAACATCCATGCTCGAGGCAAGAAGAAGGGAGAAGGGAAGTGTCAGCTCTGAGCATGTCAGTCCCATTTATCAGAAAGCACTAACTCTACCAGCAATCCAGCAGACTTCTGTTTACACCCCATTGGCTGGAACTGTATCACATGACCATCCCAACGTACAAGGGGGTCTGGGAAGATGTCCTCTTCACAGTCTTTCTAGTGGAGGCAGACAAGGAAGAGTTTGGGAATGAGCATTGCTTAATTAGTCAGCCAACCATGTCTGCAATAGTCAGTGAGTTATATGAAAGAGTTTCCGTGCCCAGGGTTTCCGTGGCTCTGCTATACTTAATTCTGTTTAAGATTCCACCGGAAGTTAGGAAGGGATTACTAATGCAGACATCCAGGGGGTATGCATGAACATGGCCTTGAAATAGTCACCTACTCCCCAACAAGATACAAGAGGCACCAGAAAGTCTAGGTCAGGTCAGGGTGCAGACTTCCCTCTTACTGATTCCTTTCTCCTCTTTTGATCATTTCTAGTATTTAACATAACTTGGTTGTATCCCTGGAGTTCTCCTAAAACCGTGTTTTTGTTTTAAAAAGCAATGTTTTCTAAGTTATAGCCTCAAATGTATATTTAAATTAGCACAAACGTGTGAAACATCTATAATTAATAAAATTCCTATGTAAATGAACTTCAATTTGAATTGATTTTATTTACATGTCCACATTAGTTTAAATATCTACTTTATGGTATTTCACTAATAGTTTATAATTACCTTTCTTATTTTTTCATATAGCCATCTAGGTCCTTTATGAAAATCCCCTGATTTTTTTCATATACAATATTGGTAACTCAGTTGTACATACACCAGCTCATTCATGTTTACAAAAACTAGCCATTCTTGAAAACAAAAAGCCCTAAAAAGACATATTTGAGTCATATTTTTGCACAGAAAGAAATATTATTATATGCTAAACATTTTATGGAAATGACAAAAATTCTGCGTTGACTTAAGTTTAAAAAAGATTGTATATCTCTATATAATATATTGCATAAAGCTAACTTTATATATACTTATTAAACAGCAGCAAATTGTATAAAATTCTATTCAGAATACTTAGAGAACTTTAGCTCTAGAAAAGAAATATTGCCTTCACCAACACCAAAATGGCCTTATCATGTCTCCTTCCTGGGCCGTGTTTGAGCTTTGAGGGGTATGTAACCTGCTATTGGCAGGTTATCTTCAACTGGAGGGCTAAACAGATGTTTCAGATAGAGAAATTTTGCTTTTAGGTGAACAAATGCTGTGAAAATATCTGGCAAGGAGGACTGTCTAATAATTCCAAGAGCAGAATGTTTCATCGTCATAAAAAGGCTCAAGAAATCTATTGCCGAAGAACAGAGTTAACAAGTATGAACTAAAATAACGAGAGCATAGAAATTTAATCAGTGCTGTCCTTCAGACCACTAACCAACCAAACACACACACACACACACACACACAGCCATTTGTAAAATAAAGAGACATAAAAGCTTAAGTTCCATTGAGGTCATGTTGACTGATCACTTTAGCCACAGCAGTTTTAATTAAAAGGAAATTGAAGTAATGAAAGCTTTATCAGCCCTTTTTGTTACAGAGGAGTTAGCGTTTCTTTGCTATCTTGCTTAGCAACCCTATCACTGAGAGTTTAGTTAAGCCACTTTGGAAGATCCACAATACCTTATTTATATATTTCAATTTTCCCTCTTTGCAAACTGGAAACAGTTCTATAACACGTGGAAGGAAATGAGGGGTTAATGGGAGCTGGGGCATCCAGAATTCCTGGGCCCCCGGCTGGAGATCTAAGATGGTGTTCCCTGAAACCCTGAAGGTTCAGCAAAACTGCCTCCGGGGCTTAGGAGAAGGGAGTTAGAAAGAAACTGGGAGGAGGAGTGGCTGCCTGGTGAGTCCAAGGTTCCAGAATTCTTGCCTTTGAATTCTCTGGAGATATCCCAGAACTGTGTGTTACTTGTTGTCTAATTTGGTTTCTATAAAAGATTTTGTTCAAAGAAAGTGTGTTTTGTTTTAAAATGTTTGTTTTTGTTCTTGAAAGCAATTGTGCCTTTTTGATATTGAGCTCCATGAGCTATAAAAAGGGACGAAATTGGGTCATTTGTAGAGACGTGGATGGACCTAGAGTCTGTCATACAGTGTGAAGTAAGCCAGAAAAAGAAAAACAAGCATCGTATATTAACGCATAAATGTGGACTCTAGAAAAATAGTACAGATGACCCTATTTGTAGGGCAGGAATACAGATGTAAACATAGAGAACGGACATGTGGACACAGGGGGTGAAGGGGAGGGTGGGACGAACTGGGAGATTAGGTTTGACATAAATACGCTACCATGTGTAAAGTAGATAGCTAGTGGGAACCTGCTGTATAGCACTGTGCTCTGTGACAACCTAGATGGGTGGAATGGGGGGTGAGTGGGAAGGAGGTCCAAGAGGGAGGGGATATAGGTATATATATAGATGATTCACTTCATTGTACAGCAGAAACTAACACAACATTGTAAAGCAATTACACTCCAATTAAAAAAAAAAAAGAAAGAAAACAATTGTGCCAAAGGGATACAGACATATGAAGAAAAAAAAGAAAAAAAATAAGCCTGAGAAACTGTTGTGAGACATAGTGAAAGGAGCACCCAAAGGAGAAAATTAGTCCAGCAGGTTATGACTGGGCATCCCCATTGCCTAGCACTCTAATATGTCAGGGGATGAGACAAAATAAGTAACTTATGAAGGGATAGAGCTAAGGTAGGAAGAGCACTGCCCTTAAATTGGAAATTTGGTTTCCTCTACTGACTCCACCTGAAGGATTGGAGGCTACAGTTAACTTGTCCTCTTATAAGTGACTTGTCAGTTAGTAAAATGGTGGCACGGTTCTTTGTTAAGCACCTGCTATGTGCCAGGCACTGTGCCGGGTCCCGAGGATTCAAATGTAAGTGTGATCTGTTGCCCCGCCCTGAAAGAACTCACCGAATAGTAATAGTCATCTGAACGGTCAACCAGGCAACATTTATTAGGTAATTGTTCTGGGCCCAGCAATGTTCTAAGCACTTTTACAAGAATTAGTTTTTAAATCTTCATGGTAGTCCCACTAGGTACATAATATATCTATTCCCACTTTATAGGTATGGAAATGAGATATAGATCAGTTCAATAACTTGTCCCCAAAGTGCAGAGATGTCTCTGAGCTTAGTTCTCAGAATTCAAGATCCTGTCCCATAGACAAGTTCATTCTGTTGCCAACCCTGAATGGAGGAGATATGATAAGAAGGAAATAGGTAGTGGGTTTGTGAATGCATTTTGGAAACAGTGGTGGTCTGTGCAAGTGTTAATTATTGTTAAATCAAGGACAGGTAAATGAATCAAAAGTTAAATAAGTCACTTGGACGTGTTCCCCCCAAAATGTAAAGATGCAAGCAAAATATAGAGTTGTTATATATTCTCAGGTTTCTAGAATATAAATATTACTCTATAAAGTATTCCTGTGCCTTCATTCAGAGTCCCTTCTGGATTAAATGTTGGTAGGAAGGAAATTAAAGACCAGGTATTTCTCAGGCTCTGACTATATATATCTCATCCTCAGCAGCCAGCAAAACAATCCAAAGGTAACTACGTATGATTTTCATGACACTGAGTTCACCTATGCCAACGAGGAGCTGGGGTTGGGTATCAGGAATGAAACAAGGAACCCGCTTTGAGCTAGAGGGTGAAAATGTACTGCCCAAATGATTTCACTTGTGTTCTAGAAATAAGCCACTGGGCGTTGTCAAGATATAGTAGTAAGGAGATGCTCGAGGGGTACACCTTTCCCTTCTCTGCTTGAGCCTGGATTTTGTCCTGCTATTGCATCTAAAATCTGTTCTGGTCCAAGCCTATTTGCAGAAATTGTATTTGTAACAAAAGCAGATTAGAATAACTTAAAGATCAATGGCAAGTCTGAAATATTACCAATGTTAAACACAACACTTAGGAGATGACCTCCATAACAAGTTGCCTGAAAACATCTGAGGTTAGAAATTGGTTTTAATTCAGCTAGTGGGGGAGGAAAAAAAAACACCTTGTCCATATTTGTGATTTTGATATAGCTCCTAGTCTAGAAAATGTGCTCTTTATTAAGAGCATGAAAATAGACATTTTAGAAATTTGTTATCCAGTGTCACTCTTTAATTAACTTCTATTCATTCAGCCAGCAAGAAACGGTGTTCAGCCCATTAAAAATAAGAGGCTTCCTTTTCTATCCCCTTTGCTGTTATTGATATTGTTAATCATTTTAATTAGTGGCTTCCCACGATTCCAATCAAGCCCAATTAGACTCAAACCCCATAAACAATGAAGAGGTAAAAACAGCAGCTTCAAAACATGGATTAATCTCACTAGTACAAAGTGGAAGTAGCTGCATTTTAAATTGCTTCTATTCACCTCTAAACAATAGCATTTCCTGGTCCTACTGACTATAATAGCATTCGGTTGCTTATGTGAAATGCAATCTATAGTCATACCTTTCACTCTATGCCCTTTCATACAGTATATTTGCTTGTCCAGGTATTCTCCATCGTGCCATGGTTTACATTTTTCTATACCAGCTACCAAATCAGTTTAAATTTCTTGACTTTCCTTTTCCTCCTCCCCTTTGGTGTGCATGTTACCCTGCCTTTCTCTGCCCTTAATAAAAGTCCATTCTTCATTAGAAGAGTAATTCCCATTCTCAGTGATGTTATAGAAGTTCAGTACATATATTTTCAGGCAACTATATTTATCTGGATATAGTGCTAAATTATTTTATAGGACACTTTTCATTTAATTCCCTCAACAAATCTGTGAGGTAGTTACTACTATTAGCCCCATTTTATGGATGAGAAAACTGAGGTGTCAGGAATATAAGTAACTTCATCAAGCCAGGAAAAGTTAGACTCCCAGGATGTAAACTCAGTTCTCTCTGGTTCCAGAGCCCAAGCACTGAACCCTTATGTTCAGACTTATGCTGGTCTTTCACTTCAGAAGAGAATCAGGACAGTCTCCCAGTTGGAAAATGTCCAAACACTAAAACTTCACCACTGATCTTTCTTAGAATGACTGCAATGAATAATATTTTTTTAATGAAAATTGCATCACCTTATCCAACCATCCTCACTTCTTCGAACTTACTTGCCAAGTGACATGATACTATTTTTTAGACGAGCCAAGGAAATTTTATCAGTAGTTTTAGGTCTACACAGTGGACAATTTTTATCCCTTGGAAACTATAACAATCAATCATAACATGGACAACTATCTTATTACTTCAAAACTTTGTGATCCCTCCATTTTAAATGTGTGACATGGAATAACCTAAAAAGCAACAGTTGAGTTTGGACCATGGTTCTAGTATTTACTGTCTGAGGTGTCTTGAGCAGGTAACTTACCTTTTCTGAGCTGAAGGCCTTCCGAATATAGACATTATAAAGAATGAATGAATTTAACCCAGAAACTGGCAATTATAAAATTTGCCTTGCAATATTTTTTTTAAATTTTAGAGAATTAACTGAAATATATAACTAAATGTGCCTGACCTGTAACTGTTTCTTAATAAATGGTACTATTAGTTATTACCATTTATTTATCCTGCATCATGTGTAAAGCATATGATGATTTTTATATATAGAAGCAGGTAGACAGTAGGTTTCAGTTAGGCAGAATATCGGGAGTATGACAGCCTGTAGCAAAAATTCCAACCAAAGGGACTCAGATTAGAATGGAAATTGGGTATAGTAGAGCATTAGTCTGGTTACTGGAGATAAAGTAGAAGGCTGAGCTTGATCGAAAAGAGCAAGGTAATTAAGATAGCGGTTACTAACACTCAGAAGCATTTGTATCAGTCAACTATTGCCACAATAATGCTGAGAAACAACAACTCCAAAATACAATGCTTACAAGAGCATTTATTCTCACACTCATTTTGTCTTATCTAAGATGGGCTCAGCTATATCTCTGCTTCATACTGTGGGTCAGCTAGCCTTGGCTAAAGGCTGAAGATTCAGTTTCGATCTGTTCCATGAGTTTTTGTTCTGATGCTCAGGCTAAAACGGCAACAGGTTTTAGAGAATGTTTTTCTCATAGCAGATCACTAAATTGTAACAGAAAAAGCTCACTTATATATGCACATTTCAGCTTTCATCAGATCTTCTAATATCCAGTTGGCTAAAGCAAATTACATGACTTCATATAGTGAATTATAGTCCACCCACCATCAGACAATAATATGGACATACAGTTTTATTACAGGGGAATGAAAAACTGGGATGAGTTAAATTAATCTAACATATAAAACTTAGAGATTGCTAAACCTTTTAGCTATTGATCTAGAGATTCTTCTGCCTGCTCTGTAGACTTATTCTAGAATTTAGACCTGAAACTTCAGCTTGGGTTGAGAGATGTCAGTTCTAGAAATTGTATGAAAATTGCACTAGTAAAAGAACAAATCAGCCTGATTGTGACTGTGGTTCAATTATTTGACCGGGTCCATGTAAACCTTCTGTTTGTGGCATGCCACCCTTAAAAGCTTTGCTTTGGTTCCTGAGGTTTCATTTGTTTGCCTTTATCAAGGCTGCTGGTACACATTGATGGAGCTATTGATTACTTATCCATTTGCTTTCCTAATTTTTTTCCAGGAATTTCATGTCTAACTATTAATTTTCCATTTCTTGAGCTGTATTTGTATAGAATTCAGAAAAATCAGTTGCTTCACCATTGGTCCTGGGCTTTTTCCCAGCTGACTAATTTGAACAGTGTTAGTAAAGATTCAATATGACTATCTCCTTGTTTTGTGCTTATGAATTGATGCACTCTTTAGAGCTGTTAAATATCATCATTTCTGTTAAACATTTGCAGTGCATATCTTCCCCCCAAATTGATATATGTGGAATCAATTCTGATTTAAGTGTTTTGCAGGTATCATACTGAGATTATTTCTTACTGTCAAAGTATGGGAAGCAACTTAGATTAAGTTTTATTGGGAACTCCTGCTGGCTCTCGGGAGAAACAACTGTGATTATTCATTGAGTGGCTTGAGCCTAGTCTAGACTTTTTCTGACTTTGCTTAGAGTTAAGCAGTCTCACCTGGCATAATGCTTCCTTAATGTAGTTTTCTCTGGTAGAAATGGAGGACAATCTCCCTGCCTTCAGATCTCTATGCTCCTTTTATTAAATCACTGTAAATGAATTATGAATATTATTTTATTTAATTTCCCTAATGAGCTTATGAGAACAATATGGCAGGTACAAAGCATTTATTTATTTATTTATTATTTTTTTTTTTGCAGTACGCGGGCCTCTCACTGCTGGGGCCTCTCCCGTTGCAGAGCACAGGCTCTGGACGCACAGGCCCAGCGGCCATGACCCACAGGCCCAGCCGCTCCGCGGCATGTGGGATCCCCCCAGACCGGGGCACGAACCCATGTCCCCTGCATCGGCAGGCGGACTCTCAACCACTGTGCCACCAGGGAAGCCCCAAAGCATTTATTCATGTGTGCATTCAGTACCTAAAATTACATTTTATTAAATGACAACTCACTGTGTTTAGGTGCACCATATCAAACATTATGATCAAGACTTCGATCATTAGCCACACTTTTTTTTGTCAACAATTTTCCCTATTTGTGTTTCTTATGACATCTGAGAAATGGTGGCTTGTAGGCACTAATCTGTCCTAGCAGCTTATAGTTGTTTTTAATCATTTTAATCAAATGACTATATGCTGATACAAGATACTAATCTAACTTGAGATTTTATCCCTAGTTAAATCATCCCCCTATATTTTCTTGAACATTTCCATTCTGTATCATCTTAGTGATAATTCTTGTTCTGTACTTCTTTGGGAATGTATCATTCTTCTCCGGTTGTTACCTGAGATACATATAGCACATAATCTCTAACAAAATTACCTTTAGGGACCAGTTCTGAATTTGTACATGTCTGAATATCATTTACTGTTATCTTATGAAGGCATTTCAGTACTATTGTATAGTATATATACTCTTTAATCTTTAATCTGGGAAAAGTCAGAGTCAAAGCAAATCAGAGGACTGTGGTTGATACTATGGGGTTATAAAGATCAGTATTTCATTCATGGCCTTTTGTATTTATGATTTGTTCCTGATTTCACTTTTTAGTGATTAGAATGTTCTGAGATAGATCTTTCTTTCATTTATTTAGATTTTTTTCCTGCAGACTCTTAACTTTTTCCTGAATTTTTCATAGTTCTCTTTGATATTCTTCTGTATTTTCTTATACACAGTTCTATATTCCTTTCCTTTTCTTTGAATTTATTGGGTATCATGGCCCTTCTCCTCTTTTTTTTTTTTTTTTTTTTTTTTTGTGTGTGTGTGTGTGTGTGGTACGTGGGCCTCTCACTGCCGCGGCCCCTCCCGTTGCGGAGCACAGGCTCTGGACGCGCAGGCTCAGCGGCCATGGCTCACGGGCCCAGCCGCTCCGCGGCATGTGGGATCTTCCCGGACCGGGGCACGAACCCTTGTCCCCTGCATCGGCAGGCGGACTCTCAACCACTGCGCCACCAGGGAAGCCCTCCTCTTTTCTTCTTTAATTCAGTATACTTTATTAAAGGTATGCTCATGGCAAGTTGACAACATTCTGCCTCCACATCCCTCATATTTCTTTATATCTAATGAGATTGTTCTTATAAGAAGTGCACACCAGAAGTACATTCCATTCCATTTTTTACATTGCTTTGATCCTTTGAATTTCTTCTGTAAATAATATCTTAAATCAGTTCCTTTCTTTTGAAGGTCTTTGGATCTATTTGGAATAGTGTGCCTATTTTTATCTTCAGCTCCACTTATATTTCATGATCCAATTTAGAAGCAGGATAGCGGAGTATAAAGAGCTGGATTTACTCAATCTAAGGTTTTGAATCCTAGGTCAGCCACTTTACCTATATGACCTTGGGCAAATTACTGAACCTCTCTGAGCTTCAGATTTCTCACCTATTAGTCTTCTGTTTTCATCTATAGTGCTTTTAACTCTCACAGGCTATTTTGAGGATAGATAAAGAAAAATACCTGACATATGGTATACCTTTTGTAAAAGATGTTTAAATGATGCTGACATCTACCTGAAAGATACTCAGAAAATTACTTTTGAGTCATTACCCATAGAATTAATCTGGGGTAGATTTAATTGAGGCTTCTTCACTCTCTTTAGCATCGTTGCACTCTGTTGATAATGGGTTTATGGCAGGCTTCCCCGAAGGTTATTGCATGACCTACCTCATACTGTGCTGATCTCTTCCATTTTCATAATAGAATATTGCTGATAACCTTTCCCCTATTAGGCTCTTCTGTTTACCTTCCCTTTGAAGAAAAGCCATTCATAAGAGCTGTTACCACTTTGAAATATTTGTGCAAATCATTAAAATATATGTAATATATTAATATATATGTAAATATGTAATGTGATGCAAGAATAGGCTATTATAGAGTCATTTTTATTTCAGTTTATTAGGATAAAAGATGTGTCAATAGGAGTAAATTGTACTAAATAAGAAAGGAAGGCTGATAGAAGAGAGAAGAAAAGCAGGAAAAAAACAAAAAGGAGAAAGTTAACTCTACCAAGTCTTACTGAGAACATATTTTGTGCAAGATACTGTTTTAGGTTTCTCAGTGATACCAAAGTGTTTCAAGCCTGTCAAGAATGACAATTTTGTCAGGAGAAAGTCTTGTTGAATTGGAAGTTCCTTTTTTTAACACTCACAGTGACTGAAAAAGGATGGGTGCTGAGTGCATTTGGGGTGAATGAAGGAAAGATCAAACTAAAAACGCTTAATTAATGTGACTTTGGAGGTAGGTGGATTGGAAGAGAAGTTAGAAACATTGTTTTGGTAAGAATGTTTTGGTCAAATAATAAGAGATATGTTTTTTGGGTTTTTCTAGAATATTTTCCTTTCCAGTTTATGGGTTAAGCAAGTAAACTTACAGAATTATAAATGACCAGAATAAAAAAGGGATCTTAGTGATGATTCTTGTCAACCTTCCTTATTTTAGAGGCTGATTTTAAAATCATACTAGAAAATATGTACTGTAATTCCCACCATTTCTACCAGAGAGCATCACCTTTTATCTTGGCCAGTTAGCCAACCGGCATACTACCTTAAATGATACTTAGGTGTTGTCAGTTTGAATTATTTCTATAGGAATCGCATTTGTAAATTGTCTAAAAATTACTGTGGATTCCACGATAGCTTCCTCCTACCACTAAGCATAATTATGGGTTTCATTCCCTCATGTCAGCTATAGTGGTTTTGCAAGCTACAGGCTGATTTTAATTCTGGCCAAAGTAAGAATGAGTTACATGAATTCTCCTGATGAAAAAATATCAACTTTTATTTCAGTTGACTTTTATGCCTTCTCTCACTGTGGCCTCCTATCAGTATCACAGTGGCCTAATGTCCCTACTGGACAATTGTGTGGCTGGCAAGTCAGGATATTACATTTAAAAAGGAATGCATACAAATAAAATTGGAATCCTTCAGTGTGTCTACTTTAAAAATGACAATGCAGTGCCCTTCTCTGTTTCAGAAGTAACAGCATGAGAAAATATAGAGATGGTCCTTAGCTTGTAATAATTGTTTTATCTGCCATCCATTTGTCTGAGTCCTACACACATAAAAGCCCACTCAGACACTTCTCAGCACCATTCCTTCCTCTAGGTTACCATACCCATTACTGCTCAAGCATGTTGTCCAATTTTCCGTGAAAACGAAGACAACGATCAATCACTCCTTATACCTTAGTTTGTTTTATGCTTACATTGGAAGGAGAATTCATGTTGGCTACAGTTAAGGTCTGGCAGTAAGTTTCCTGAAGAACTTTCAAAAACGACAGGGAAACTCTTTGTTGAAAATCCTTTCCTGTTTCTGCCATACCTGGATAACTCTTTTTTTTTTTTTTTTTTTTTGCGGTACACGGACCTCTCACTGTTGTGGCCTCTCCCGTTGCGGAGCACAGGCTCCGGACGCGCAGGCTCAGTGGCCATGGCTCACGGGCCCAGCCGCTCCGCGGCATGTAGGATCTTCCCGGACCGGGGCACAAACCCGTGTCCCCTGCATCGGCAGGCGGACTCTCAACCGCTGCGCCACCAGGGAAGACCCCTGGATAATTCTTATCCATATAATAACAAGACCTAGCTCCCACCCACTCCTAGTGAATTTCTCCAAAGGAGACATACAGATTGCCAACAAACACATGAAAAGATGCTCAACATCAGTAATCATTAGAGAAATGCAAATCAAAACTACAATGAGGTATCACCTGACACCGGTTAGAATGGGCATCATCAAAAAATCTACAAACAATAAATGCTGGAGAGGGTGTGGAGAAAAGGGAACACTCCTGCACTGTTGGTAGGAATGTAAATTGATACAGCCACTATGGAGAACAGTGTGGAGGTTCCTTATAAAAACTAAAAATAGAACTACCATACGACCCAGCAATCCCACTACTGGGCATATACCCTGAAAAAACCATAATTCCAAGAGTCATGTGCCACAATGTTCATTGCAGCACTATTTACAATAGCCAGGTCATGGAAGCAACCTAAATGTCCATTGACAGATGAATGGATAAAGAAGATGTGACACATATATACAATGAAATATTACTCAGCCATAACAAGGAACAAAATTGAAGTATTTGTAATGAGGTGGATGGACCTAGAGTCTGTCATACAGAGTGAAGTAAGTCAGAAAGAGAAAAACAAAGACCGTATGCTAACGCACGTATATGGAATCTAAAAAAAAACAGTACTGATGAACCTAGTGGCAGGGCAGGAAGAAAGATGCAGACATAGAGAACAGACTTGAGGACACAGGTGGGGAAGGGGAAGCCCGGATGAATGAAGTGAGACAGTAGCACTGACATATATACACTACCAAATGTAAAACAGGTAGCTAGTGGGAAGCAGCCGCATAGCACAGGGAGATCAGCTCGGTGCTTTGTGTCCACCTAGAGGGGCGGGATAGGTGGGAGGGAGGGAGATGCAAGAGGGAGGAGATATGGGGATATATGTATATGTATAGCTGATTCACTTTGTTGTACAGCAGAAACTAACAAAACATTGTAAAGCAATTATACTCCAATAAAGATATAAAAATAAATAAAGTGCAAAAAACACCACTTATGGTTATCAAAGGGGAAATTAGGGAGGTTGGGATAAATTATGAGTTTGGGATTAACATATACACAATACTATATATAAAATAGGTAACCAACAAGGACCTATTGTATAACATAGAGAATTATACTCAATAATTTATAATAACCTATAAGGGAAAACAATGTGAAAAAAACATATATATGTATCACTGAATCACTTTGCTGTACACCTGAAACTGACACAAAATTTTAAATCAACTATACTTCAATAAAAAATAAAACTGAAAAAAAAACCCATTAACAATACTGGGTTGTATATATGCAAGTTGCTAAGAGAGATCTTAAAAGTTCTCATCACAAGAAAACATTTTTATCTAATTATACATGGTGATGGATGTTAACTAAACTTAGTGTGGTAATCATTTTGCTGTATATATATATATATATATATATATCAAATCATTATGTTGTACATTTAAAACTAACAAAATACTATCTACCATTTTGATCTCAATTTTTTAAAAAGCCATTAAATATTACTTTACTGAAATTTTGGAAGTAATGGATTGAAAAAAAAAAAAAAAAAGAACCTTAGGGCTTCCCTGGTGGCGCAGTGGTTGAGAGTCCGTCTGCCAATGCAGGGGGCGCAGGTTCGTGGCCCGGTCTGGAAAGATCCCACGTGCTGCGGAGCGGCTGGGCCCGTGGGCCATGGCGCTGTGCTTTGCAATGGGAGGGGCCACAGCGGTAAGAGGCCCACATACTGCAAAAAAAAAAAAAAAAAAAAAGAACCTTAAAATTAGATTTTTTGTTGAGTTTTATCCCCATGCCTATAACGTTGCGGGACCCAGAGTAGATACTCAATAAATATTTGTTAAATAAATAAATGTCAAGTGTGACTATTCCAGGGAAATAAATTATATCTTTGGTTTTTTTTCAACATCTCCTTTGGAGTGCAATTGCCCTACATTGCTGTGTTAGTTGCTGCTGTACAACAAAGTGAATCACCTATATGTATACATATATCCCCATATTCTCTTCCTCTTGAGTCTCCCTCTCACCCTCCCTATCCCACCCCTCTACATGGTCACAAAGCACCAAGCTGGTCCCCCTGTGCTGTATAGCTGCTTCCCACTAGCTATCTGTTTTACATTTGGTAGTGTTTATATGTCCATGCCACTCTCTCACTTCATCCCAGCTTACCCTTCCCCCTCCCAATGTCCTCAAGTCCATTCTCTACGTCTGCGTCTTTATTCCTCTCCTGCCCCTAGGTTCTTCAGAACCATTTATTTTTTAGGTTCCATATATATGGGTTAGCATACAGTATTTGTTTTTCTCTTTCTGACTTACTTCACTCTATATGACAGACTCTAGGTCCATCTACCTCATTACAAATAACTCAATTTCATTTCCTTTTATGGCTGAGTAATATTCCATTGTATATATGTGCCACATCTTCTTTATCCATTCATCTGTCGATGGACATTTAGGTTGCTTCCATGTCCTGGCTGTTGTAAATAGAGCTGCAATGAGCACTGTACACATGACTCTTTTGGAATTATGGTTTTCTCAGGGTATATGCCCAGTAGTGGGCTTTCTGGGTCATATGGTAGTTCTATTTTTAGTTTATTAAGGAACGTCCATAGTGTTCTCCATACTGGCTGTATCAATTTACATTCCCACCAACAGTGCAAGAGGGTTCCCTCTTCTCCACACCCTCTCCAGCATTTATTGTTTGTAGATTTTTTTTGATGATGGCCATTCTGACCAGTGTGAGATGATACCTCATTGTAGTTTTGATTTGCATTTCTCTAATGATTAGTGGTGTTGAGCATTCTTTCATGTGTCTGTTGGCAATCTGTATATCTTCTTTGGAGAAATGTCTATTTAGGTTTTCTGCCCATTTTTGGATTGGGTTGTCTGCTTCTTTGATATTGAGCTGCAGGAGCTGCTTGTATATTTTGGAGATTGATACTCTGTCAGCTGCTTCATTTGCAAACATTTTGCCCCAATCTGAGGGTTGTCTTTTTATCCTGTTTATGATTTCCTTTGCTGTGGAAAAGCTTTTAAGTTTCATTAGGCCCCTATTTTTTTTTTCATTTTTGTTTATGTTCCCATTTCTCTAGGAGGTGGGTCAAAAAGGATCTTGCTGTGATTTATGTCATACAGTGTTCTGCCTATGTTTTCCTCTAAGAGTTTTATAGTGTCTGGCCTTACATTTAGGTCTTTAACCCATTTTGAGTTTATTTTTGTGTATGGTGTTAGGGAGTGTTCTAATTTCATTCTTTTACATGTAGCTGTCCAGTTTCCCAGCACCACTTATTGAAGAGGCTGTCTTTTCTCCATTGTATATTCTTGCCTCCTTTATCAAAGGTATGGTGACCATATGTGCATGGGTTTATCTCTGGGCTTTCTATCCTGTTCCATTAATCTATATGTCTGTTTTTGTGCCAGTACCATACTGTCTTGATTACTGTAGCTTTGTAGTATAGTCTGAAGTCAGGGAGCCTGATTCCTCCGGCTTCATTTTTCTTTCTCAAGATTGCTTTGGCTATTCGGGGTCTTTTGTGTTTCCATACAAATTGTGAAATTTTTGTTCTAGTTCTTTGAAAAATTGGTAGTTTGATAGGGATTGCATTGAATCTGTAGATTGTTTTGGGTAGTATAGTCATTTTCACAATGTTGATTCTTCCAATCCAAAACATGGTATATCTCTCCATCTGTTTGTATTATGTTTAATTTCTTTCATCACTGTCTTACAGTTTTCTGCATACAGGTCTTTTGCCTCCTTAGGTAGGTTTATTCCTAGGTATTTTATTCGTTTTGTTGCAATGGTAAATGGGAGTGTTTCCATAATTTTTCTTTTAGATTTTTAATCATTAGTGTATAAGAATGCAAGAGATTTCTCTGCATTAATTTTGTATCCTACTACTTTACTAAATTCATTGATTAGGTCTAGTACATTTCTGGTAGCATCCTTAGGATTCTGTATATATAGTATCATGTCATCTACAAACAGTGACAGTTTTACTTCTTTTCAAATTTGGATTCCTTTTATATCTTTTTTGTCTCTGATTGCTGTGGCTAAAACTTCCAAAACTATGTTGAATAATACTGGTGAGAGTGGGCAACTGTTTCTTGTTCCTGATTTGAGAGGAAATGTTTTCAGTTTTTCACCATTGAGAATGATATTGGCTGTGAGTTTGCCATATAAGGCCTTTATTATGTTGAGATAAGTTCCCTCTATGCCTAATTTCTGGAGAGTTTTTATCATAAATGGGTGTTGAATTTTGTCAAAAGCTTTTTCTGCATCTATTGAGATTATTATATGCTTTTTATCCTTCAATTTGTTAATATGGCGTATCACATTGATTGATTTTCATATACTGAAGAATCCTTGTATTCCTGGGACAAACCCCACTTGATCATGGTGTATGATCCTTTTAATGTGCTGTTGGGTTCTGTTTGCTAGTATGTTCTTGAGGTTTTTCGCATCTACGTTCATCAGTGATATTGGACTTTAGTTTTCTTTTTTTGTAACATCTTTGTGTGGTTTTGGTATCAGGGTGATGATGGCCTCATAGAATGAGTTTAGGAGTGTTCCTCCCTCTGCTATATTTTGGAAGAGTTTGAGAAGGATGGGTGTTAGCTCTTCTCTAAATGTTTGATAGAATTTGCCTGTGAATCCATCTGGTCTTGGGCTTTTGTTTATTGGAAGATTTTTAATCACAGTTTCAATTTCAGTGCTTGTGATTGGTCTGTTATATTTTCCATTTCTTTCTGGTTCAGTCTCAGAAGGTGGTGCTTTTCTAAGAATTTGTCCATTTCTTCCAGGTTGTCCGTTTATTGGCATATAGCTGCTTGTAGTAATCTGTCATGATCCTTTGTATTTCTGCAGTGTCTGTTGTTACTTCTCCTTTTTCATTTCTAATTCCATTGATTTGAATCTTCTCCCTTTTTTTCTTGATGAGTATGGCTAATGGTTTATCAATTTTGTTTATCTTCTCAAAGAAGCAGCTTGTAGTCTTATTCTTCTTTCCTATTGTTTTCTTCATTTCTTTTTCATTTATTCCTGATCTGATCTTTATAATTTCTTTCCTTATGCTAACTTTGGAGTTTTTTATTCTTCTTTTTCTAATTGCTTTAGGTGTAAGTTTAGGTCATTTATTTGCAATGTTTCTTATTTCTTGAGGTACGATTGTATTGCTACAACTTCCCTTTAGAACTGCTTTTGCTGCATCCCATAGGTTTTGGGCCATCATGTTTTCATTGTCATTTGTTTCTAGGTATTTTTTGATTTCCTCTTTGATTTCTTCAGTGACCTCTTGGTTATTTAGTAGTGTATTATTTTGCCTCCATACATTTGTTATTTTTTATAGTTTTTTTCCTGAAATTAATATCTAGTCACATAGCATTGTGGTCGGAAAAGATAGTTGATATTATTTCAATTTTCTTAAATTTACCAAGGTTTGATTTGTGACCCAAGATATGATCTATCCTGGAGAATGTTCCATGAGCACTTGAGAAGAAAGTGTATTCTGTTGTTTTTGGATGAAATGTCCTATAATTATCAATTAAGTCCATCTTGTTTAATGTATCATTTAAAGCTTGTGTTTCCTTATTTATTTTCATTTTGGTTGATCTGTCCATTGGTGTAAGTGGGGTGTTAAAGTCACCTACAATTGTTGTGTTACTGTCAATTTCCCCTTTTATGGCTGTTAGCATTTGCCTTATGTATTGAGGTGCTCCTATGTTGGGTGCATCAATATTTACAATTGTTTGATCTTCTTCTTGGATCGATCCCTTGATCATTATGTAGTGTCCTTCTTTGTCTCTTGTAATAGTCTTTATTTTAAAGTCTATTTTGTCTGATATGAGAATTGCTACTTCAGGTTTCTTTTGATTTCCATTTGCATGGAATATCTTTATCCACCCCCTTACTTTCAGTCTGTATGTGTCCCTAGGTCTGAAGTGGGTCTCTTGTAGACAGCATATATATGCGTGTTGTTTTTGTATCCATTCAGCGAGTCTACCTCTTTTGGTTGGAGCATTTAATCCATTTACATTTAAGGTTGTTATCGATATGTATGTTCCTATTACCATTTTCTTAATTGTTTTGGGTTTGTTATTGTAGGTCTTTTCCTTCTCTTGTGTTTCCTGTCTAGAGAAGTTCCTTTAGCATTTGTTGTAAGGCTGGCTTGGTGGTGCTAAATTCTCTTAGCTTTTGCTTATCTGTAAAGTTTTCAATTTCTCTGTCAAATCTGAATGTTATCCTTGCTGGGTAGAGTAATCTTAATTGTAGTTTTTTGCCTTTCATCACTTTAAATATGTCCTGCCATTCCCTTGTGGCTTGAAGAGTTTCTGCTGAAACATCAACTGTTAACCTTATGGGGATTCCCTTGTATGTTATTTGTTGTTTTTCCCTTTCTGCTTTTAATATTTTTTCTTTGTATTTAGTTTTTGATAGTTTGATTAATATGTGTTTGGTGTGTTTCTCTTTGGATTTATCCTGTATGTGACTTTCTGAGCTTCCTGGACTTGATTTACTCTTTCCTTTCCCATATTAGGGAAGTTTTCAACTATAATCTCTTCAAACATTTTCTCAGTTCCTTTCTTTTTCTCTTCTTCTTCTAGGACCCCTATAATTCGAATGTTGGTGCATTTAATGTTGTCCCAGATGTCTCTGAGACTGTCCTCAATTCCTTTCATTCTTTTTTCTTTAAACTTCTCTGTGGTAGTTATTTCCACTATTTTACCTTCCAGGTCACTTATCCATTCTTCCTCCTCAGTTTTCTGCTATTGATTCCTTCTAGAGAATTTTTAATTTCATTTATTGTGCTGGTCATCACTGTTTGTTTGCTCTTTAGTTCTCCTAGGCCCTTGTTAAACGTTTCTTTTATTTTCTCTATTCTATTTCCAAGATTTTGGATCATCTTTACTATCATTACTCTGAATTCTTTTTTCAGGTAGGCTGCCTATTTCCTCTTCATTTGTTAGGTCTGGTGGGTTTTTACCTTGCTCCTTCATCTGCTGTGTGTTTCTCTGTCTTCTGATTTTGCTTAACTTACTGCGTTTGGGGTCTCCTTTTCCCAGGCTGCAGGTTCGTAGTTCCCATTGCTTTTGGTGTCTGCGCCCTGTGGCTACAGTTTGTTCAGTGGGTTGTGTAGACTTCCCGGTAGAGGGGACTAGTGCCTGTGTTCTGGTGGATGAGGCTGGATCTTGTCTTTCTGGTAGGCAGGACTGCATGTGGTGGTGTGTTTTGTTGTGTTTGTGAACTTAGTATGATTTTAGGCAGCCTCTCTCCTAACGGGTGGGGTCGTGTTCCTGTCTTGCTAGTTGTTTGTCATAGGGTGTCCAGCACTGGAGTTTGCTGGTCATTGAGTGGATCTCAGTCTTAGTGTTGAGATGGAGATCTCTGGGAGAGTTCTTGCTGATTGATATTACATGGGGCCAGGAGGTCTCTGGTGGTCCAATGTCCTCAACTCGGCTCTCCCACCTCAGAGGCTCAGGCCTGACACCCCCTGGAGCACCAAGACCCTGTCAGCCACATGGCATCTTGACTCCCAAGAAAGCTGTTCACTGGACACACCACTGCAGTGGGGATCCGAGTGCCTTGCTGGGAATAGGAAACGATGCCCTCGCTATGCCTCAGGCACCTGAGGGATGACCTGGATGCTCCAGGAACACCGTCCAGGGCAGGGTCAGAAGAGCTCCCACACTGAGGCAATAAATTGTATCTTTACCTAAAATTTCCTCATGGGCATACCTGTTTCCTAGCCTAAAGTCCCTATTTTAAGTCCCACTTTTCTTGGTCTGGCTCCAACTAAGCCAAACATTTTCTTAGTCATGTATTGGAAATTTCACCTCCAGATTAGGAAAACGCTAAGCCCAGCACAAAAAGAGCTGGTCTTGCTGCCAGCCTGAATTAGACTGCATTTGTGAGAATAGAAAGGTAATGATCAATGTGAAAGGTATCGAGGATGTAACTTGATGTAAAGTATCTTGAGCAAAGAAGAAAAATAATAGGATATAACTGCTTAATTAAAATGTTTTCTTTTTTAAAAAAATAGTTTGGATTTTACAGAAAATAAACCCAATTCATGTCTTAAGGTATGTTGATTTCTTTTTATCAAAGGATATGCGTTTTCCACATATTAACCAAAAGGAGTTGTATTTTAAAATACTCAAAGGTAATTCATGTAAAGAAGCAAAAAAAGAGTCTGCTCTAAAAGATTAATACCACAAAAATGTATATTTCCAGACTTTTAAAATCCTCTTGTTATACACTTTTCTCCTTTCTGTTGTATTCTAAATATTTAACTACTTTTTCCAAGAGTGAATGTACAGACTTTTAAAATAGCTTTATTAAAGGGTAATTTACATATAATAAGATTAACTCATTTTAAGTATATAATTCAATACTTTTCATTAAATTTACAGAGGTGTGCAACCATTAAAACCATCTGATTTTAAAACATTTCCGTCACACCCAAGAGATCCCTAGTGTCCATTTGCAATCTCTCTTGTCTCCACTCCTGGTCCCTGGAAACCACTAAAATACTTTCTGTCTCTATGTCTTTGCCTTTTCTAGAGATTTCACATAAATTGAATCACACAATATGTATCTTTTGTGCCTGTTTATTTCACTTAGCATAATGTTTTTGAGGTTCATCCATGCTCTAGCATGTATTAATACTGTGTTCTTTTTATTGATGAGTAATATTCCCACACACTGTTTTCAATATATATTAGCACGTGATACAGCACTGAAGACAAATGTGTTTGAAACTCTGAACAGTTTTCTTTTTTAAAAAATGTAATTTATGTCACAACTTCTGAAAGAGTTATAGTAAAGGCTAATGACACATAAATTATATATGCATAAAATCTGAATATACAGAAAAACCTTCCTAAATTTTGTGTATTCATTTTATCTATTCATTAATTCTTTAAACTATTACTTTCATTGAAATTCTTCTCTGAACTTAATATGCATACATACTTAAATATTTCCTTTCAAATATGAGGTATAGAAAGATGTGGGTGAGTTAAGTTTTAATATCTTACTAACTAATATAAAGAAAAAATGAAACTGTAGTATTATCATAGGCAGTTTGAGTTGTCTTTTGAAAAGCCAGAATATCTAATGAATAGTGCTTAGTTGAGAAAAGTTGGCTTAGGAAAATTAGCCATTTTTAATCCTATAATATTGAACTCCAGCTTACGTTAGAGAAAGGAAGCATTTTATGCCTATTTTGTATTTCATTAATATTGTAAAAGAGTTACGGCAAGAGAGAGAAAATGCCACATATAACCAGAGTCCTTCAAAGGTTAAGTGAAAACACATTGTTGAGGATTCTTAGGTTTCTTTCATCTCTCCTGAGTTTTCTTGCTTCTCTTATTCACTGTCTCTTCCACCATTTTAAAATTTTCTATCTGTCTCATCTTAGACCTGGATAAATTTGTCCTCCTTTATGTTTTACCAACAGAACAAAACAAAAAACTTTGTTATGAGGGGCAGGGTATTTATGAAGAGTAGTTGGAAAATAAAAATAAAATAACCTAAGCACATCTGGGGGCAAGATCTATTCTACCTAGCTTTTGTACCTCTCAGCATATGGCACTGGGTATCCTATTTAATGTTTACGAATTAGAAATTATGCAATAGGGGAGAAACGGAAAACCTAAATATAATATCCTAGAGTTTTATTTTTTTAATACTTGAGTTTTTCTCTCTCTCTCTCTCTCTCTCTCTCATAATTTAGAAACCTTAGGTACAATTTTAGTAGGAGTGTTGTGAGATGGGCCTAAAAAAAGAAAGGAAACTTCCTTCAGTGTTTTTACTAAACATCTATTATAACTGGATAGTCCAAATGTAGAGACCCTGTCCCTTTACTGATGCAAAAGGTGAATGTACTATTACACATCCCTTTACCTGTCTTCCATCCAACCTTGGCAAAGCAAGGAACCCCTGCATGAAAAAAATATATATCTTAAGTCACATGGCTCAAATACAGGATGCTGTATTCAAATGAAGTGCAATTCATTGCAATTCATTCAAATGAAGTGCAAAGCTAGTAATGTGGCTTTCTGTCTATGGATTTTGTGAAAACACATCACCTCTCATCTCAAAAACTCTGAAACTTTAAAAAATCAATTAGGTTGAACAATGTGACGTAAGTACAATGGACATAAGTACAGGGATGGGAGGGGTACAGAAAGAGTGATGTGGGAAACAGTTAAGGAAACATGTTAGAAATTAATCACTAAATTGTTCTCTTTCCTAAATTAGCATTACTAAGTTACTTTGTCATTCACCAAATGTATACAAAGGATCTTGTTGTGTGTGTGTGCTAAGCATGGTGTTAAAGACGCAAAGAATGAGCCATAGGGACGCGGCTTCTATAAGTAGAGCAAAATGAAAATTCAGAAATTACATCTCAGATAAGTGAACTCATATTGTTTTCACTTGAAGCATCACCCCCAAGAGGGAAAAGAAACATTTAATCTCCCATATCACTTCTACTTATCTTTCTCTTTCAATGGCGGGAGACTAATTCCACTTTTGGTCTTAGGGGCCCTTCCCTTAAATAAATCCTGCCAATTCTCTCCAACCGTTGGCTTATAATAAAACACTGTTTATAAAGATATACTACAAAAAATTTAGGATTAAAAAAAAATCCTTTTCCATAATTTCAATACCTTGGCTTTCGTGATAGTGTTTAGGCTCTCAGCTTTAAGTTAGTGTTTATGAAGCCAAAAGCTTCATTTCATTCCTTCTAATCCTACCTGTAGGAAAAGGATACCCCTCATTAAATGGGGTGGGGGTAGGTTAGGTGCAAAGAATTGTTACTGTTACATGGTCCACATAGGGCCTATCAGAGACTACCAATGCTACATAAATAACACAATGTAAACAGTGATATGGTAGAGGAAAAATAGAGTCCACCAGAGGAAATGGCATATATTTAGTTTGGTAGGTCCTACATTGGTCTAGAATGAAGAATGCCTTCTCAGAGTAAAAAACATTCTTAAACTTTAAGTTCTTAAAGTTGAATAGCAGTCATTCTACTTAGAGAGAATTGCATATTCCAAAGGAGAAACAATGAAAAATGAAAGATGTGTGGAATAGGTAGAAGGTAAGAGCATCAAGGGCAATAAAGGACACTGGAGAAAAGCCAGTCCAGGAACTGGAAGATCACCTAAACCATTTTAAGGATTTTGGACTTCCCTAATGGGAGGTTATTGGAGGCTTTTCAGCAGGATGTTGACTTTATCTGACGTATATGTCATAGAGATTGCTGTGGAGAACAGATTGGCTGGAGGCAAGGAATAGAACAAGAGAGTAAAGAGGAAAACCTGTGGGCAGCTATTAGAGCAGTTCAGGAACAAGATGATGGCAGCTTAAACTGGAGTGAAGTAGAGCGATGCCAGTGCGGAAGGGGAGGGATAGAGGCAAGATTTAAATAAGATGCATTTTGTCCTTTTAACTTTGTTTTTTACAGTTGAATTAAAAAATAAATAAAGGACTTCCCTTGTGGCACAGTGGTTAAGAATCCACCTGCCAATGCAGGGGACACGGGTTCGAGCCCTTGTCTGGGAAGATCCCACATGCCATGGAGCAAGTAAGCCCGTGCACCACAACTACTGAGCCTATTCTCTAGAGCCCACGTGGCAAAACTACTGAGCCCGAGTGCCACAACTACTGAAGCCTGCCCAACTAGAGCCCGTGCTCCACAACAAGAGAAGCCACCGCAATGAGAAGCCTGCAATCCGCAACGAAGAGAAGCCCCCGCTTGCTGCAACTAGAGAAAGCCCACGCTCCGCAGCAAAGACCCAACGCAGCCAAAAATAAAAATTAATTTTTAAAAATTAAATAAGTAAAAACCCAGATATCTAGTATAATACATTCCTCAATTATGATAATATTTTGGTGCATTTCTTTTAGTGCATCTTGGAGTATTTCACCGATGTTGGAAATTAGGCATACAGTCAGTGTCTGTCTACTTCATGTGGCCACACAGGGCAGCTTTTACAAATAAAGAAAAGTGAGGCTGTAGCACTTGTGAGAGGTCTGACCCAGCTCATGCAAAATGTCAAAGCTACAACAGTTGTAAGTCTCTTTGACTGTGATTACTTTTGATGTCAGAATGACCCCTGTGCAAATTCAGAAGGAAAATCAAAGTTACAGCTCATTTATATTTATTCATCTGTTTCTGCCCAAATCTAACAGCTGTAGGCAATGTAATTTCTGCATGTACTGAGATTCATTTGGTCTCGTAGTTTTTTCCTAAATCTCTCTGCACAACCCATCTCTTCTTTGGATTGGTTATAACAATGACTTGGCAAGGAGCAACACCAAATAGAATTAAATCAAAAAAAATCAATCATTTACTTTTCTGCTTGCTTGCCTTCCTATGCTCTTTCTTTACCTCCTTTAAAAAAATCAATAATGATAACTAACAATAGCTAATCATTTTTGAGCGCTGCTAAGTGCTTTACACAATGCTAAGTACCGTACATATCTCATTTAGGTGTTCCAAGATAAATATCCTCTTATTAGATACCATGGATGTTGTTATTGATAATATTATTTCTACTATGTAGATGAGCAAACAAAGGCTTCTAAAATTAAAAAAAAAAACTTAGTGGTGGAAGTGGCATTAAACTCAGTCTTCTCTGACTCAATATAACTATCTGATTGTACACTTATGCTCTCCATTCTCTTCCACCAAAATCATCATCATCACCATCACCTTACTATATACATAACTCCCTGGAAATGAGGAATATGCTCTAGGAAACTACTTAGAAAGCTACTGCTTGGGATGAAAGGGGATAGTACTCTGCATCATTAATTTTTCAACACTTTTCACATTACAGATACTGTCATTGGTACTATACCTAGGAGTACCATCACGAACAAGTTTCTGTCCCATTATAAAATAGTGTGGAAAAGAGGAAAACTACCGTGGCAGAATGGCAATTGCAGAAGGATGCATCAGCCTTGATTCACATTACTGGAAGAGTGCAACGTGAAGTACAGATGAAAACTCCATAGTGAAAGGCCCTGCGTGGGCACAGCTTCACCCCTTAGAAGCTGAAGGAAGTACACACTGACTTCATCTCTTTCCTGGCTTGCCCTTGTTTCCCTTTGCTTCTTATCTTCATCTCTGTATAATCTCATTCTAGCTTCAAACCATACTTAGAAGAATTTTTATTATCCCTGCTTTTGTGGGGAAACAATGCACCATGAATATTTTCATGTTTCTGAACAACTGGGGCTTTCTGAACAAAGAACATTGTCACCTGGGTTAAAGGATGATTGACTAGTAGCCCTCAAGGTGGAGCGCTCCATAGAGAAAGAAAACTCTGATCTCTCCCCAGAGACATTGGATTACACCCCGGTATGTTGGAGTAGAGACCTTCCCCCTTCCCTCCACAAATATGAATTTTTACATTGCAGGGCAAAAGCAAAAGTTGCTTTTTCTCTCTCCAGACGGGCAGAGGGACAGATAGGAAAGCCACCCTATATAAATTCTAACTTCATAATTCTAAGGTTCATTTCCTATGGTACAAACTCCAACGTATACACAGGGCACATCTGGCTCTCACTGCATCACATTTGGGCATCAAGAACCGATTCAAGCTGCTCTGTGAGGAAATAAACATTCCGATCCCTGATTCAGAGGTCCTGTGTTCCTATCTGTGTGTGTGTGTGTGTGTGCGCGCGCGTGTGTGTACGTGTACATATATCTATAAAAAGAGATACAGATTATAACATCATAGACCCCTCACAGTTTTAAGCTGAACAATTACCCAGATAAATTAAGGCTAAAAACATGTTCTCATTACTACTTTCTAGAGGAATTCCTTTGCTCTACTATTCTTTGAATTTCTTGTATAGAGGCCCAAAAGGCATAGGTAACTAACGCTACCGTTAAAGAGTGTTGGTTCCTGCCTCTACCTTCCCTTTAAATACTCATTTCCATCAGCTCTTCTAATGTCTAACTTAGGTCACACTGAGAAACCATTTTCTGAGAAGGAAAGAAAATCTCAGAAGTATATGCCCTGGCCCAAGGGCTCCAACTGTAACTGAAGGGCCAGCATCTACTATAAAAGTGAAATTCTCTGTTGTTCTCTATCGCCCTGCTATTATCTATGAGCAGATGTAGGAAGGCCCTACTTTCCTCCCCAAAGAGAATAAAAATCAGAAAGCTGCTCATGACCTCTCTTGCTAGGGAAGGACTTTGCTGCCCTGGAGCATTCTCTCTGTTGGTCACATAGAATGGGCCAGTGTGACCTGCTGACCAGATCCTGCTCTGATTGGGTCCCTCCAGGAGATCATGAGCTCTTCTTTGTCCCCTGTTCAACACAGAAGAGAGGAGAAGGACTTGGGAATGCTACTATATTTAACTAATTTATTCCTTAATACCACAAAACTAGGAAGAAAGTCACACATTTTAGATCCTTAGAGATAATCCCAGCATTTTCCTGTTTTTCTTTTATCTTCCCACAATCTCTTTTCAAGTCCCTTGTCTGGTGTCCCCTCCTTCTGCTACATTTTAAGGAACTCCAAGCTTTCCTACCTGTGATAGAAATGCAGGCCTTTAATCTCTCAACGTTCATGTGCTTTGCAAGTTCTTCCCTAATGTTCGGGCAGGATGTTAAACATGGCTTCCTTGTATACAGACTCTGCTGGCCCTACAGGGTGATAGGGAGTGGGGGGGCCCGATCTCTTGAGGGACAGAGTAATGATAGGTGCTACAGTTCTAGTTCACACTTTCAAACAGTGGAAGCTGCCATCTGTTTCCTTATGAATCACCAACGGCAAACATACTTGGCTGCATCAAACATGATTCATTTTTTCTAAAGGAAACACAATTTTACACGGGGAAAGCATATTCCTCCGACTAGCATGACTTTGACCTACTCATTTCAAAGTAGTAACCTCGGCATCACTGTTTAGGGAACATGTGCTTCTGTCCTCTGAGTATACTGCACAAGTGGAATTCTTCCCAAATCAATTCTCCTCGAATAAGACTAACATATATATTCCCCTGACGTGGTGGGAAAGAGGACCATACTGCAAATCACTCTCAATGAACTTACATATTCTATAGGATTCCTCCCTTGCTCCTGCATTTGAAGTAAGTTGTCTTAAGAAATATATGCATATGCTAGTTTGTATTTATAAATTTGGGGAGCTTTATATGTGTCTAATGCTCAGTGTACTTTATTCATTTTCCTTTTTTCCTGTCTTCAGACTGTTTTCCTTTGCATATTTAAATGATGGTTAACTATGAAGACCAAAATAGACAGATTGCCCCTTGTGCCTTTGTCTCTCAGTGGCTTGCTGTGCTATAAATGTATTTAATCTAGACAAATCTGAGGAGGTAAAACCTAATTTAATAGCTATCAGTCACAGGCAGCTGGGCTGCAAGAGGAGAAAATAGAAAGGTGGTTCTATTATGTAGTCCTCTCCCAGGAAAAACAAAGTGAAATATTAGACACTCCATATCTTTTCAAGATGCCTTCTAATCCCTCTACCGAGTTACACATAATTTGAAGCCCTGTGTATTTCATTTCCACTTATATGCCACCACCCTTATATTAAAAAGTGTGTAACTGACATGTTAGCTAAAATATTTAATAAGAATTAAATACATTGGGCTTCGTTAGAAGGAAACAGAGCAACTTGATACGAAATTCAAATACTAATTAGATAAAGCCTCCCTGTGTGGAGCTAGGCAGATGCTTTTCTGAGCCCCAGAATAATACAGATGGCCATGCCTTCGAGCCTTCTAATGGTGAGACTGTCATCCTGTGTTGCCTGTTAAATCCCTCCAGAACCTTCTCAATTTTCTCTGATTAAAAAGCCAGTCAGACAAGTTCAGTGGCTTACCGATCAGCATTATTTCTCTAATACTGTTGTTCCCTGCCCTCCTTAATGATTTCCTCCTCACTCATTCTGCTCCAGTCTCCCTGGCCCCTTGGTTTTTCCTCTCATACACCAGGTGCTCCCACATTAGAATCTTTGCACTTAACATTTTCCCTCCTGAACACTTTTCTGTAAGATGTACATATATCTCCCTCACCTCCTTTGGTTGTCACCATCTCAGTGAGGCTATCCTGATCACTCTGTTTAAAATCGCAATCCAACTACCTCCAGCATTCCCTGCCCTATTTCCTTGCTTTTTCTTTATAGACCTTATCACCATCTAACATACTCTATATTTTACTTATATATTTTTTTATAGTTTGAATCCCCCTGCTAGAATTGTAAGGGAAAGAATTTTGTTTACTATTGTATCCCCAGACCAGTGACCAATACGAGGAAAGCTTGAAATAAATACTTGTTGAATAAATGAACATGAAAGCACACTGTTGTGCAGAAGCTATAGGTAATTTCAAGAGGAAATTGACCTTAATGGAAATGGTATAAAGGTCACTTGGGGCAGAGACTGATAACCCTGTGAAAAATAGGTTGAACCACTGCAGACTGCATTACGCCAATCCAAACACTTTACTTAAACTCTTACTTTCCCCAGCTATTGAACGTATTGCTTCTTGTCAGGGGCTGAAATAAGGAACAAGGAAAAGGAGTCGAAGATTCATTCATTCACACATTGATAGCTTCTAAGGCAACTGGGCAGTGTGCAAGGCTCTGGGGATATAATGCTGAATAGGATTTGGTCTCCGTCCTTAATGAGCTCAGAGTGTACCCGGGAAACAGATAATGAAACAGTTCATTACAATTCAATACTTTCAATAGTATGAGTGCTGTATAAGCAGAGTTCTGGGGAAAAGAAGGGTCAATAAGCTGACCTGCCTATAGAGATTTGGGAGGGCCTTACAAAGGAAGTTAAAGTTTATCTGGATTTTTGTTTAAGACACTTTGCAATTACAAGTAATGGAAAACTCAACTCAGTTAGGCTTAAGCAATTAAGGAAACATCTTGGCTCAAGTAGCTGGAAACAGCCAGAGGTAGAGAGGACTTCAGAGCTAGAGATCAGATCTCCATGGCCTTCTCTCTGTGTGAGTTTCTCAGGATTGGTCTCTTTCCTATGGCAGCTTCACCCTCAGGCTGGCTTCTCTCATGGCTTGGAAGTAGCTCCACCAGCACCACATCTCCTATCTGCCTACCCTACTGCCGTACCATCCACATCAAGAGTTGGTTTTCCCCCAACTGCTGAATAAAAATACAGTGGTTAATCTACCTGGATCACCTAAGCCCCTGCTCACTCTTTCCCCAGTTATTATACCCAGAAAATGCCATGGATTAATTGACATATGTATGGATTCCCTGCCCAGCCCTACACCCACTACTACATGCAAGGGTAATGGAACTATGGTCTCTGGCTTTTGACAGTGAAGGTCCATCTTTGAAGCAGAGTGCTGTGGTTGCTCCTCCCCAAACACAGAGCAGCTACACAAATGGGAAAGGAGCAGAGGAATGTCTGCATAGCAACTGCAGTATGCCCTATAATCTTACAGGATGAGTAAGGACTTTCCGGGGAGATGATGGAGAAGAGTAATGTTAAAGGTAGAAGGAACACAATCACTGTGAGAAAAATGATGCAAATAGAAAATAGCGTGCACCATTGTGGGAAAATTGTGTTGGATGTGGTGGAAGATGAAATGTCTGGAAATTTTGGAAAATTTTAAATAAACCAAAAATGAGGCTGTAGACTGATCAGAATGGCTCCTTTGGGTCTTTTAAAAATCAAATAAACATATGAAAATGATTGATTACCAATAACCAACAAGATATGGAGGAAGTCACAGGAGCAGAAGTTATGGTCCCTAGTCTCCAAAAGCTGTGGAGACAATCAAGTTGGTTAACCGAAGTAGCAATCTAAAATGCTTCATTGTGCAGGGAACTATATCCGATATCCTGAGATAATTAATTTTCCTCACTATCCCAAAGTTAACTTTCCTGCTACTTTTCTTCTTTTTAATTGACAATTACATGAAAGTCCACTTTTCACTAACATAGACTCTTTACCCTTATCCAACCTCAAGGCATTTGTGACCCTAAATTTTACTTTATCCAAAAGTGAACCCCTCTTCCTAAGCATCTATGGATTTTTCACCTAAGGCAATGTCAACCACCAAGATACTCTAGCTCAAAAATCTGGTGTCATCTTTGAATGAATAATTCCTGACATTTGTAGGTTTCACCTCTTTCATTTCTCTATCTCTTCTACCACTGCCCTTCTCCAGGTCACCTCTACTCTGGGAGACTAAAATAGACCCAGTCACCTTTCAGTGCTATCTGTCTCTTGGCCATCTGATCTTTTTGTCAATGTTGCCAGACTGTTACTGCCAAGATGGCATCATCATCATGACATTCCCCATTGCAAGTACCTACAGAGTATCAGAAAGGTCAGAAAACATAGGACATATTTATTTTAAACAGTATGTTTTCATTAGTCATTTACTGCTACATAAATTAGTAGCACACAACTTATTGGTTTATAAGTGTCAGCATTAGTTATAATTCAGTTTCCTGTGGGTCCAGAATTTGGAAGCAGCTTGGCTGGATGATTCTGGCTCCATATTTAATGAGGTTGCAGTCACAGTGTTGGTTCAGGCTTCTGTCACCTAAAGGCTTAACTGTGACTGGATGATCCACTTCGAAGATGGTTTACCTACGTGGCTGGTAAGGTGGTGCTGGCTTTGGTCAGGAGACCTCAGTCCCTCTCCACGTGGGCTTCTCCATGGAGCAGCTTGAGTGTCTTCACAACATGATAGCTGCCTTCCCCCAGAGAGATGGATGCAAGAGAGAGAGCCAGGCAGAAACGACATCCTTTAGATGACCTTGCAAGTCACATAGCAAGTCACTTCTGCTACATTCTGTGCTTAGAAAGGAATCATTAAGTCTGACCTACGTTCCCAGGGAGGAGAATTAAGCATCACCTTTGGAAGAGAGAACTGTCAAAGAATTTGCAGACCTATTTTAAAACCACTACAACCTTAATTACGTTTTCCAGGAATATGTTCAATATAATTCTCTTCAATCTCCAGCACCTCTTTAGGTAAAATGCCTCTAAATCTAAAGAAATAAGTTCCATTGTTAATCTGAACAAAGTATAGTAAGTACACTATTTCTTTGTGTTTCCTGGCTGTTTGAACACTCTGTATTTACCGTACTCCAGTAGAAGGAGTCACATCAACCGCATTTATTACAACTGTGCTTTATTACTTTTTCTTTCACTCTCTGAAAATATATTCCAGTTCAACCAGGCTGGTCTTCTCACCCTTCCAGGGCTTGTTGCTTTTATTGCTGCCTTCGCGGTTGTACTGAAACCATTCCTCCTTCCTCTGTTCAGTACTTACGACAGACAAATTCAAGTCTCATTTTTCTATGAAGACTTGACTATCTTTGCCATCTCTGTTTCGATAATAATGCCTGTTCATAGCAAATACTCAATAGATATTTGTCGAATGAGCCAATCAATGTTAGATTAAAAGATGTTGTTTAACCCAATTATCCAATATATTATCAACATGTAATCAATATAAAAAATTAATAAGATATTTTACATTATTTTTTGTACTAAGTTTTCCAAAATCTTGTGTGCCTTTTATATATCTCAATTCATACGCTAAATTTGCATCAGGAATACCTGATCTGTATTTAGATTTCATAAAATATATAGGTCAAAAAAGTAGATCCCCATACATGTTATTATAAAAATTCTTAAAAGTTTTCCAATAATTAAATTTAGTATCCGTTTTAAAATTTTAATGAAATAACATAAAAATTAAGTTTCTCAATCTCACTAGCCACATCTAAAGTGGTCAATAATAGTATATGACTGATGACTACCATATTGGACAGTACAACTGTAAAAATCACAGAAGAAACAAATCTGGGATGTCTGTGGGCTGTACACTAACCTTACTTAAAGCAATGCCTATGAGTGAAAAAGTGAAAAGAAATATAGCTCATATCAACACTATATGTGACCAAACTCCACAAATTAAATTTGGTTAGCAAATCCCTATAGCAATAATTATACCGAGTCTCCTTATGACAAGGATCCACACCTTGCTTGTTACATATAAAATAAATATAATTCCAAGTGCAAACTAGAATAACAAAGTAATTTGGCTTTCATAACATTTCTCAAAAATGGTCTAAAGGATTAATTAAATTGCATTGCATGGAAACAATTGAATTGAAACAGCTGCACCAAAAAAAATTACGTTCAACGAACACAGCAAAACATCTTCCAGATACCTTCAAGCATCTCTCTCCCCAAACCCTCACATCATAAGAGCTGCATCTAAAGTCTCCTCCTCAAACCCTCCTCAAAAATCCTCAGCCTATACTCCTCCAGTCCCTCCTCCTCTCTGCTCTCTTTCAGAAGCTTTATAACTTAAGTCAGTCCAAATTTCATTCTTGTAATTTGTCTCTTCACACTTTCTCATGGTTAGCAAAACAGGCTATTACCCAAAACCTGAGCAGATCAACATTGAATTCTACTTGGGTGGGGAAGACAGAAAATTAAGACAAAGGATTTGAGAAGTCTCTGAATGCAAATATTTTTATACTATCATATTGGTATATAAGATAAATCTTAACTTGTGTTGTTATTAGGTCTGAAAGAACTCATGGCCCTTTGATTAAAAAATTTGTATTAAAAAATTGTATAAGATTTTGAAATGGACCAAGAATGATTACTGGGTATCTTTGATGTCTACGGTCATTGTCTTGTTTTTTGGGTTTGTTTTTTTTTTTTTTTTGATTCTATGGGGTTTGTGTGTCTGTGTGTTTTGAGCTGTTTTATAACCCTGTAAATCATACATAGAAAATCAAAATTGTATCCCAGGGAGATTCTGCTGGTTTTTTTGCCCTGTGAATATTGATAAGTTTTGCAAGTTCTCATCTATTGAACAACTTTATTCCAACATTCTGGATGACCTATGTTTGTATAGTAGGTAAGTCTTCTTACAAATGACTATACATCTTACTCTTTCTCTCCTTAATTAAATTATTTGAAGTGAAAGAGGAACAGCTTGCCTAACCAAAAACAAAAAATTCTTTTCAAATTAAGTTATATTATATGGCCTAAAATAAAAGCTGGCAAGGGAAATAGAGGGATAAGTACTTAGAGAACTCAAAATGTAGAAAACTGTACTATTTAAGAGTTCGGATTCTGGCATTAAACTGATATCAATTCTAGCTTTGTCACCAAAAATCTGTGTGAATTTTTTCAAGGTATTTACTCTTCTGACCCTGAGAATACTAAAATTTAAAACATTTATTCACTCATTGATCCATTCATTCAACCAACATTTACTGAGTACATAATATACCCCAGACATTGTTCAAGGCTCTGGCCGACATTAGTGAACAAGAGAGACAAAATAAATAAGTTCACAGAGCTTACATCACCTTGGAAACACTTAATAAATTTGTTAGTGAATGGCCAGTAATTATTAGGACAATGAGGAAAACTGAACATATGGAGGAGGCTGCTTTGAATAGGGCTGTTAGAGATGGTTTCTCTATGAAGGGGGGCATTTATGGAGAGATCTGAATCAAGTTAAGACCTGCTATGTAACTATGTTCTCCAGGAAGAGGAAATGCCATGAGAAGAGCCCAGAGGCATGTTAACCAAAACAAAACAAAACATAAGGAGTCCAGTCTTGTTGGAAGGCAGTTAACAAAGAGGAGGTGAGAGGAGAGACTTGGCGTAACCACGTAGAATTGCAGTTACTCTAAAAATCTACTGGATCCATCTTGAACCATGGATCTTTTACCCATGCATGGTATTGTAGCATCATGTATTGTAACATGATGTATTGGTCATTTGGAAAATACTGAGTCACTAAGTTATGCACATTTTCCAAAAGTTGTCACATTTCATTATACGATATCAAAAAATCACATTCATTAATAATACCACCAATCTCATCAGAAAAGACTGAAGTATTGCAGAACTGCCAAGCTCATGGTGGCAGATCAGAGTTTTCCAAAATTCGAATTTCTGCTTGAAAACTCAAATTTTATCCTTAGTTGCAAATACTGTCGGTTGTTGCCCTGAAGGATTAAGCTCACTGATCATTCCCAATAATAATGATAGTTTGTCAGTTGTTCTCTCAAGTAAAAACACTGACCCTTGCAAAAGGTGACTAATTCAGCTCACAATTACACAAGTGCCATTCCTTGAGACATTCTTAGGTAGGCAACGGATGTACCATTTATATATACCTCCTGTTTTGTCACAAAGAATATTAAACAGACGTGCTCAAGAGTTGAGATTTAATAAATGTACTTATTGTCATTAAATACATTATTAACTGAGACTGGCCTGCTTGTTCTCTGCCAGTGTGTGATGGTGAAGAATACAGTGACTACTAGTACTGCTTGACGCCACAGCTGAGACACTAGCTGTTTTACCCACCTCTGACTTGGTACCATTAGTATAAATATCAACTCAGTGGAAAAAAGCCAGTAACATTTACTATAACTATGAAAACATTTTTGCCTATTTTGTTGATGATAATATTTATATCCTCTGCTCTGTTGGATAGGGAGGAAAAGGCAAAAAAGGATCTCAATGTGCCTCTTTATAGAAGTTTTGGTTTTTTTCTAACCAAATAAAGTATCTTCACAAAGTCCTCTAAGTTTCCACCTCCTCAGCCACTAGTCATTTATCTGCCTGAGAAGTTGAGCAATGTTGGCTTTTGAAAGGAGAGCAAGGTCTTCTGTCTTTAAGACGTAAAAGAGGACAGGCCACTACCTGTGATGGACTGAGACTTCCTTGATAATTAGCTGAAGTGATCTCAGCCTGGCCCTACAGACTATGAGCAGTTTACATATTTGTAGGTAATACTTGGACTAACAGTAATAACAATAATAATGATAGTGACTGACATTTGCTGGGTCTTTCCATGTGTTACACATGATGCTTAGTGCTTTATAGGCATTATTTCATTTTAATTCTCTTGAAGCACGGAAAAGATAAGCAAGTTGCTGAGCTGGTAGGTGGCAGAGTAAAGATCTGAATCCACATCTGTGTGGCTTCAGAGATTGATTTCTTTACCCTACCACCTGAACACTTCCCTGCCTAATACATTGGGCTCCAATATTAGAAAAGAAATATCTGCTGGGGTTTTCCTTGAAAGGTTCTAGTTTAGAGGATATAATATCAGAAGTTTCTATTTTTATGAAATTATTACAAAACACTTAGAAATCTTAAAGTTATATTATAATTTAGTTACCAGTGATTTCTGATGTATGACAAATCAACTGTAATTACAATATGTCCCAATCTAATCATTCCCACTAAATCTAAAACTTTTCTCTCATTCAAACATTGTATATAATTCACTTATTGTTTGGTCCAAACACAATAGCTAGAAATTACTCTAACATTTTTAGAATATATCTATAACATCTTTTCACATTAGATGTTGGTTAGATCATTTGAAAATTGTTCATATTTTATATGTGTATGCATGTATACATATGTGTATGTAAACTAATATTTATGTGTTCAATTGTGTATACGATTAGGATATTTTAAAACAGAAAAATTACTCAGAATCTGATTGAGATTCTGAGGTATCTTGGGTTAGTAAGACAGACATAGATGATGTTATATAGCAGAGATAGAGATTCATAGAGATTCATTCAACCACAGATATTTATTAAGTAGCTGTTAAGTGACTAGTGCTGTTGTAGATTCTGGGGGGACAGAAGAGAATAAAACAAATCCCTGCTATCATGGAGCTTATAATCTGAAGGAGGCAGACAATAACAAATAATTCTTTTTGTTTTAGTAAGTACTTAAAAAAATAAAGCAGGCTCAGGGGAATAGAGCTCGATAGGAAGGGGACATATAAATTTATTGGGCAACAGCTGAGTTATTTGGAGGAGCGAGTTGCTAAGATATCTGCTAGGGGAGCTCTCCAGACAGAGAAATATGTGAGCACAAGGCTCATGGATGAGAGTGTCCTTGGCATATTCAAGAAAGAGTAAGAAACCAAACCCACTGTGGCTGCTGGGTAGTAAGTGTAAGTCAGGGTAAAGGCATAATCCATAGAATGGATCATGTTGAAGTTTTAAATTTTATTCCAAAGGAAAAGTGGAGGGATGAATTTACACTGGATTTTGAGCAGAACAGTGACACGATCTGACTTATATTTTAAAAGGATGGCACTGGCTGCTGGGGCCCCTGGGTAGAGAACAGACTGTAGGTGGCGAAAGTGGCAGCTAGGCAACCTCTTAGGAGGACGTTTCAGTTGTACAGAGGGGAGAACATGTTGATACGGACTAAAGTGTTAGCAGTGGAAATCTTGAGTCATAAACAGCTCTTGGGTATATCTTCAATGCAGAGCCAATGCAATTCCAGTTGAGTGTACATAGACAATAACAGAGATCGGAGGACAGAACCCTGAGGCCTTGCAGTGTCTAAAGATCAATAAACTGTTAGTTAATAAAAAACGGAGACTGAGATGGAACAGCCTAGAGGTAGAGAGTCAAGAACATCTTACTGAAGCCAAGGGCAGAAAATGTTTCAAGGAGGAGAAAGTTACCAATTGTGTCAAATGCTGCTGATCAGTCCAGTAAGATGAGAGCTAGAAAAGACCACTGGATTTGACAAAGAGGTGTCATGTGTGACCATGGCAATGGAGTGGTACAGACTAAATTCTGACTGACGTGAGTTTATAGGTTTATGAATGAGTGAGAGGGGATATTGAAGCAAAGGGGTTTAATTTTAAAGGGGCACAGGAAATCCCTGTCTAAGAGGCATGAGGGGCCCAAGGAAGGCTTTATTAAATATAGGATTTGTTATAGTATGTTTGTATGCCAAAAATTCAGTGAAGAGGGAAAATGATGATGTAAGAGAGAATAGGTACATCCTGGAGAGATAATGGGACCACAGAATGAGTAGAAGAGTACCTCTGAGATCCGAGCCTGGCTGTGCATCTATAACTAGAGAGAGAAGTCTGCACAAGCAGGTGCAGGTGAGAGATTGGCAGGTGGGATTATGTGGGCATTCCATTCTAAAGTTTCCATTGTAGGGCTGAAGACTTTTAGAAGCGGTAGTGAAGGGAAGAGGAAGAGAGTTTTGTCTCTGTCTGCCACGAGCTATGTTAGGAAACCAGCATAAGAACGTAGTCACTCCCACCTACAAGGAGTCATTGGGGGATTGACAGGGCCTACTAGCCATTTAATGCTTTGGCTTTCTCTATGAACAGAATTCCATGATGAGCTATTCCTATTTGGTGTGACCATATCGTATCCATGATTATGGTAATATGAAGAGACAGTAGTAGATGGGAATTTGCTGGGATTCATTCACTCTTTGAGGAAGAAATAGCCATGTATGTTTCCATTGAAGAAATATGACTTTGCAACCATGAGAAGACTATCTCTTTTGAATAACTCTGCGTTCTTAAAAAATGTAGCCTTCAGATTCGGGGAAATTGAAGTAAATCCAGAGAATCCATCTAGCCAGTGAGTATAAAGAAGACAAATCACTTTTTTTTTTCTCATTCTGCATTTCAAAGCAGTTAAGAATGTATCCACCGTAAGTAACCTGGAGGATAAAGTATATGCTTTTAAAAGATAAATTACATCAAAGACCCTTTAATGCCTCATTTTAAATCAATAGGGCATTACTCGCTTTTTCATCCATGACATGCTGAAGGATCCTTTCCATGCAAGCAGAAGTGTATGCTTTGGGGCAAGTAAAAATCTGCACCATTATTTCATTATTAAGATATCAGAGGCTAGAGGTGTGAATAGCATGAGCTTCAGAAAAACAGAGACCTAAAGTCTCCCTTCACCAAAGGACTACCCGCATGCTTGTCTAGCACCTCTATTTTCTAGAACTTGCCCTCCCTAGAGAAAGGCCCCAGAATCTTGCTAAATTATATAATGAACCTATGACATAAGTATAGAAAATGAGCTATGAATTAGCACATCAGGCTCATTTTCACTGGTAACCTGGTTTTACAGTGTGCATCTCATTGCCATAAGTAAAAGCAGTCAGGATCCTCTGTTCCTTAATTCTCTGTTGCCAGCCTTTCGTAAGTACATTAGTACAAGATTTTTAAGAAGCTGATAAATGATTCCTTTTCTTGCTACATTCACAACTGGAATAGGGACATGGTTTGACTCAAGTTCAGCAGACCCACATCCAACATGGGCAAGTTCACTTGCTGCTGAGTTTTTTGAACAGTGACACCTTAATAGATCTGTCCCAGAAAAAGAGAAATGGAAGTGTTTGGGGAGCCCCTTGGGTTTCCCTTTGAGCACGGCATAGGAGATTTGTAAAATGGGACAGTCCGCACACATCTTCATTCCTTAAAGAGAAAGTCCATGCTTTTCCTGATCTGAGAAAGATCTAAATGAGATCACTCTAGGTTGACAGAGAATAAGAGGAAAATAAAACTCAGGTGTATATTTTCACCTGGTAATCTTTGAGAGGGAATCATATTGGGGTATAAAAAGCCTGCTGGTTAAATGCCCTCAAGTAAGGCAGAACAAGCCTGATTTTAGAGTCAACCTCACTGAGTTCTAGTCCCAGATCTGCAACTGTCATCAGCTATCTCATTTCCCATTTGTTCTCTCACCTATGAAATCAGGGTTTGGTAAAGGTCCTTTCTAGCTCTAAAATTCTATGCATTTGAGGAATGCAAGTGTAACATAGTTTGAATTCTATATTCATGAGCCCTACCCAAGCCAGCACCACTTAAGCCCACTAGACTCCACCCTACCATTAGCTTTGCCCTTGACAGTGCTATCTTGCTAAACAACATCACTATTATTAGAAAAGCAGGAGGAAAGGGGGAAGAAAAGAAGAGCAATGGGGCAAAAGAAGGAGAAGGAAGGAGAGAGGAATTGTTAAGAGGGCATTTGTTCTTTCTGAGATGAACAGTCTGGGACCCTCACCCCATACCTCTCCATCAAGGTCCAGCTTAAATGCCATCTCCTCCGAGACTGACCTTCTTATTCTCTCTGTACCAATGCAACAGGCATTACAATTCTCATGTTTCCACCTCTGTGTGTTCCTCTGGACAGATTAAGGCCTTTGAAGTGGAGGAATTGGGACCTTCTTACCCACCCTCCCCAACAATGCCCTGCATATCTGTAGTATAGGCAGTCTGAGTTAAGCTGAACTCCCAGAGAGAAAGTCATGCTTAAATTAACATAATGGCTGTTACTGCCTCCTTCCTGAGTGGATGAATTCCAGGACTTTGGGGTTGAAACCAATGTAGAGATAGGATGGGAAAGAAAGGATTTGGAATAGCAGCTTGATAAATACCTTGCATTTTCTTTTCTCTGTTATGTGTGTAAAGTAGCTCTTATTCCTCTAACGAGAAGTGTACACTACATCCCGTGGTATTATTTGTCTCTGTTCTATGGTCACAGGTGTCTTCCTTTTCTTCACTGACCTTGCTCCACATCTAGAAGTAGCTTGCTCTAGGAGTTAGGATTAAAGTTGCCCAATTTTCTAAATATTGCATGGGGCATACTTATATTGAAAAGTTATTTGCTGTTTTCTGAAATTCAGATTTAACGAGGCAGCCTGTATTTTATCTAGCAACCTTAGACAAGACTCAAGTGGCCTGAAACCTAGCCCAAAATGGCTTCAGCAACAGCAACGACAATTTATTGGTCCACGGAACTGAAAGGCCCAGGTGGTAATTCTGGGCTTCAAGTGGCACTTAATTTAACATGGCATAAGAAATCCGTTTAATCTCTCACCTTTTGGCTTCTACCCTAATGGCTTTATTTTCTGGCTTTGTATGGTGCTAGGGGATTGCTAACAATGCTTGCCTCATATCCTGCTAGGGTCAATCGAAGTGGGTAAGAGCAGCTGCTTCCTGCCCACTGAGCAGACCCAGAAGATTCCTCACGCCCACTCTGGATCACATGCCCCATCCTGAATCTACTCTCTGGCCAGGACAACATCATGCTCTGATTGCTCAGACCTGGGCTGCATGCCTCAACCTTACGCCTCTTAAGCCTGGGCTAATGGTGAGAGAGGAGTCATTACTTACAAATTAAATTGTGGTGGCTAAGTTTTTTTTTTGAAGGAAAGTGGATGCTGGGTGACAGAAGCAAAAGGAAAAACGAAGAAGAAAACTCACTCACCACATTTGTTATAGATTCCTAAACCCTGTAATTATTTTTTGAAGAGATTTTGAAAGAAGAGATGGCACCAGAAGCTCTGAGCATAAATTCTGGTTATTCTACTAACCTGTTCAAGTTGCTTTAATTTTGTGTTATCGCTTTCCACACATGTAAGAGAAGGAGCTACGTAACAGGTGATTTCCGAAGTCCTTTCTCGTCTAACATTTCCCCATCCCATAAATGGTAGCAAGAAGATTATGAGAGAAAGATATACAAAGAAAGGAATCCCAGAGCATCTTATGTGTTTGGGATCAAAGTGCTGGTGGGTTAGTCTTAGTATAAATTGAATGTGAGTTTTATGTTTACTATTTAGTTAGACTGTTCTCTGCTTTTTTGGGGTTCTTTGTGGCTACTTAAAAAAAATAAATTTAACTCTGTCTATGCAAATTTGCATATGTGATGTGTATGCATTGAAATTACTGCTCAATCACTGACACTAAGTTGGTTTTTCTCTCCAAATTAATTTATTAGAGAGGAAAAAGAAACTGAAATCTCAGCAGAATGATCAAAACTCTTGTGATTTTATTTGAACATCATAGCATACCGTTATAATGACATAGATCATTTTATGCCATGGGATTAATAGTAATTTGTGAGCTTTTGAAAGCACTTTGAAATGTTCAGATTAAAGGAATTAAATTAAATTTTTAAAATAACAAGTATAATTACTGATTTTTCTGAACAGTCAAATGAAGAAAAAAGTCAATTTCCCTTTTTCCTGTCTTCAGATGTCTTTTAATTTGTTCTCTTATCACAGAGCCTTCAAGTTCAAAGGCAGTTTTCATCATTTTGCTTTAAACTCTGGGAAAACAGACGTGAATAGACTTGGCCAGACTTAACCTTGACAAAAAAATTGAGTCCGAGAGGCCCAGACCTTGGTTAAAATTGCAGCTGCCTATAACAAACTTGTGAGGTCTGGTTTCTCAGCCTCCTTCCGCTAACTCCCCAAATCATCCCTGTGGGGAGTGACCCCATGGTGTGTGTGATTGCGTTTGCTTCCAATTTTTGAAAAATACATAAGAGCTGACCTGGGGCTTTCAGTACCCAGCCATCTTAGAATAACATGTTATTTTTATGACTTTCAATCATGTAGTCCATCACCCCCCTTCAATTGATAGGTGCAAAGCAGATTACCCTTTAGGGAAGAATGACATGCCCAACACCAGACAGCTAAGGTATACAGGACATCCCACCTCTATTCTTGAAGAGTTAAAGTGAACATTGATCGACTAGCATCTTTAGCTTTTTCACAAGAGCATCTAATTCATTAAAGTAATTCTAGATCATTGGGTAAGGCAGAGGCAGTGTTATATTTTAAATAGTTAAAATATTTATGAACACTGATGATATGATTTCATGATAGAAATATGATTCTCAATGTTTCTCTCATTCCAAGTGTTCCCAACATCCTCTGTAATAATTGAAACACCAAGGGAGGGTTTAAAATGGATACTGCAGAGCCGGGTAAGTTGATGTTTTCCAGAAGTTGTCTCCTAGCTATTTGGATATAATTTATTAAACTTAGAGTATCAACTGTAATGTCTTTTGTTTCATATTTAATTTTTTTCCTTTTTTAACATCTTTATTGGAGTATAATTGCTTTATAATGGTGTGTTAGTTTCTGCTTTATAACAAAGTGAATCAGCTATACATATACATATATACCCATATCTGCTCCCTCTTGCGTCTGCCTCCCACCCTCCCTATCCCACCCCTCTAGGTGGTCACAAAGCACCAAGCTGATCTCCCTGTGCTATGCAGCTGCTTCCCACTAGCTCTCTGTTTTACATTTGGTAGTGTATATATGTCCATGCCACTCTCTCACTTCGTCCCAGCTTACTATTCCCTCTCCCATGTCCTCAAGTCCATCCTCTACATCTGTGTCTTTATTCCTGTCCTGCCCCTACGTTCATCAGAACCTTTTTTTTTTTTTTTTTTAGATTACGTATATATGTGTTAGCATACGGTATTTGTTATTCTCTTTCAGACTTACTTCACTCTGTATGACAGACTCTAGGTCCATCCACCTCACTACAAATAACTCACTTTCATTCCTTTTTATGGCTGAGTAATATTCCATTGTATATATGTGCCACATCTTCTTTATCCATTCATCTGTTGATGGACACTTACATTGCTTCCATGTCCTGGCTATTGTAAATAGAGCTGCAGTGAACGTTGTGGTACATGTATCTTTTTGAATTATGGTTTTCTCAGGGTATATGCCCAGTAGTGGGATTGCTGGGTCATATGGTAATTCTATTTTCAGTTTTTTAAGGAACATCCATACTGTTCTCCATATTGGCTGTATCAATTTACATTCCCACCAACAGTGCAAGAGGGTTCCCTTTGCTCCACACACTCTCCAGCATTTGTTGTTTGTAGATTTTTTGATGATGGCCATTCTGACTGGTACGAGGTGATACCTCATTATAGTTTTGATTTGCATTTCTCTAATAGTTAGTGATGTTGAGCATCCTTTCATGTGTGTGTTGGCAATCTGTACATCTTCTTTGGAGAAATGTCTGTTTAGGTCTTCTGCCCATTTTTGGATTGGGTTGTTTGTTTTTTCTGATATTGAGCTGCATGAGCTGCTAGTGAATTTTGGAGATTAAGCCTTTGTCAGTTGTTTCATTTGTAAATATTTTCTCCCATTCTGAAGGTTGTCTTTTCGTCTTGTTTATGTTTTCCTTTGCTGTTCAAAAGCTTTTAAGTTTCATTAGGTCCTATTTGTTTAGTTCTTTTTTATTCCCATTTCTCTAGGAGGTGGGTCAAAAAGGATCTTGCTGTGATTTATGTCATAGACGGTTCTGCCTACGTTTTCCTCTAAGAGTTTTACAGTGTCTGGCCTTACATTTAGGTCTTTAATCCATTTTGAGCTTATTTTTGTGTATGGTGTTAGGGAGTGTTCTAATTTCATTCTTTTACATGTAGCTGTCCAGTTTTCCCAGCACCACTTATTGAAGAGGCTGTCTTTTCTCCATTGTATATTCTTGCCTTCTTTATCAAAAGTAAGGTGACCATGTGTGTGTGGGTTTATCTCTGGGCTTTCTGTCCTGTTCCATTGATCTATATTTCTGTTTTTATGCCAGTACCATACTGTCTTGATTAGTGTAGCTTTGTAGTACAGTATGAAATCCGGGAGCCTGATTCCTCCGGCTTCATTTTTCTTTCTCAAGATTGCTTTGGCTATTCGGGGTCTTTTGTGTTTCCATACAAATTGTGAAATCTTTTGTTCTAGTTCTGTGAAAAATGCCGTTGTTAGTTTGCCAGGGATTACACTAAATCTGTAGATTGCATTCAGTACTATAGTCATTTTCACAGTGTTGATTCTTCCAATCCAAGAACATGGTATATCTCTCCATATGTTTGTATCATTTTAATTTCTTTCATCAGTGTCTTACAGTTCTCTGCATACTGGTCTTTTGTCTCCTTAGGTGGCTTTATTCCTAGGTATTTTATTCTTCCTGTTGCAATGGTAAATTGGAGTGTTCCTTAATTTCTGTTTCAGATTTATCATCATTAGTGTATAGGAATGCAAGAGATTTCTGTGCATTAATGTTGTATCCTGCTACTTTACCATATTCATTGATGAACTCTAGTAGTTTTCTGGTAGCATCTTTAGGATTCTCTATGTATAGTATCATGTCATCTGCAAACAGTGACAGCTTTACTTCTTTTTTTCCAATTTGGATTCCTTTTATTTCCTTTTCTTCTCTGATTGCTGTGGCTAAAACTTCCAAAACTATGTTGAATAATAGTGGTGAGACTGGACCACCTTGTCTTGTTCCTGATCTTAAGGGAAATAGTTTCAGTTTTTCAATTTTGAGAACTATGTTGATTTGGGGTTTGTCATATATGGCATTTATTTTTTATTTATTTATTTTTTTTGCATTACACGGGCCTCTCACTGTTGTGGCCTCTCCCGTTGCGGAACACAGGCTCCGGACGCGCAGGCTCAGTGGACATGGCTCATGGGCCCAGCCGCTCCGCAGCATGTGGGATCCTCCCGGTCTGGGACATGAACCTGTGTCCCCTGCATCGGCAGGCGGACTCTCAACCACTGCGCCACCAGGGAAGCCCTATGGCCTTTATTATGTTGGGGTAAGTTCCCTCTATGCCTACTTTCTGGAAGGTTTTTATCATAAATGGGGGTTGAATTTTGTGGAAAGCTTTTTCTGCATCTACTGAGATGATCTTATGGTTTTTCTCCTTCAATTAGTCAATATGATTTATCACATTGATTGATTTGTGTATATTGAAGAATCCTTGCATTCCTGGGATAAACCACCCTTGATCATGGTGTATGATCCTTTTAATGTGCTGCTTAATTCTGTTTGCTAGTATTTTGTTGAGGATTTTTGCATCTATGTTCATCAGTGATATTGGCCTTTAGCTTTCTTTCTTTGTGACATCTTTGTCTGGTTTTTGTATCAGGGTGATAGTGGCTTCGTAGAATGAGTTTGGGAGTGTTCCTCCCTCTGCTATATTTTGGAAGAGTCTGAGAAGGACAGGTGTTAGCTCTTCTCTAAATGTTTGATAGAATTCACCTGTGAATCCATTTGGTCCTGGGCTTTTGTTTGTTGGAAGATTTTTAATCACAGTCTCAATTTCAGTGCTTGTGATTGGTCTGTTTATATTTTCTATTTCTTCCTGGCTCAGTCTCAGAAGGTGGTGCTTTTCCAAGAATTTGTCCATTTCTTCCAGGTTGTCCATTTTATTGGCATAGAGTTGCTTGCAGTAATCTCTCATGATCCTTTGTATTTCTGCAGTGTCAGTTGTTACTTCTCCTTTTCATTTCTAATTCTATTGATTTGAGTCTTCTCCCTTTTTTTCTTGATGAGTCTGGCTAATGGTTTATCAATTTTATCTTCTCAAAGAATGAACTTGTAGTTTTATTGATCTTTGCTATTGTTTCCTTCATTTCTTTTTCATTTACTTCTGCTCTGAACTTTATGATTTCTTTTCTTCTGCTAACTTTGGGGTTTTTTTGTTCTTCTTTCTCTAATTGCTTTAGGTGTAAGGTTAGGTTGTTTATATGAGATGTTTCTTGGGGTAGGATTGTATTGCTATAAATATTCCTCTCAGAACTGCTTTTGCTGCATCATATAGGTTTTGGATCATCTTGTTTTCATTGTCATTTGTTTCTAAGTATTTCTTGATTTTCTCTTTGATTTCTTCAGTGATCTCTTGGTTACTTAGTAGTGTAGTTTAGCCTCCATGGGTTTCTATTTTTTTTACAGATATTTTCCTGTAATTGATACCTTGTCTCATAGTGTTGTGTTCAGAAAAGATACTTGATACGATTTCAATTTTCTTAAATTTACCAAGGCTTGATTTGTGACTCAAGATATGATCTATTCTGGAAAAAGTTCCATGAGCACTTGAGAAGAAAGTGTATTCTGTTGTTTTTGGGTGGAATGTCCTATAAATATCATTTAAGTCCATCTTGTTTAATGTATCATTTAAAGCTTGTGTTTCCTTATTTATATTCATTTTGGATGATCTGTCCATTGGTGAAAGTGGTGTGTTAAAGTCCCCTACTATGATTGTGTTACTGTCAATTTCCTCTTTTATTGCTGTTAGCATTTGCCTTATGTATTGAGGTGCTCCTGTGTTGGGTGCATCAATATTTAAAATTGTTATATCTTCTTCTTGGATTGATCCCTTCATTATTATGTAGTGTCCTTCTTTGTCTCTTCTAATAGTCTATTTTAAAGTCTCTTTTGTCTGATATGAGAATTTTAAACTATTATTAAGAATTAAAACGTAATAAAACAAGAGAAATAAAGAAGAGAGCAACCAAAGCAAAAAACAAATCCACCCATGATAACAAGTGCTAAAAAAAAATGGACAGACAGACAGAACGCTAGGACAAATGGTAAAAGCAAGGCTATACAGACAAAATCACACAAAGAATCATATACATACACACTCACAAAAGAGAAATAGGAAAAAAAAATACATCTATATTAAAAAAAAAAGACGAGTGCAACCAAATCAATAAACAAACCTACCAATGATAATAAACTCTAAATACTAAACTAAGATAGACACAAAACCAGAAACAAATTAGATGCAGAAAGCAGACCCCATGTCCACAGTTGCTCCCAAAGTCCACCACCTCAGCTTTGGGATGATTCGTTGTCTGTTCAGGTATTCCAGAGATGCAGGGTCCATCAAGTTGACTGTGGAGATTTAATCCACTGCTCGTGAGGATGCTGGGAGAAATTTCCCTTTCTCTTCTTTGTTCACAGAGCTTCTTGATTTCAGCTTTGGATTTGGCCTGCCTCTGTGTGTAGGTCGCCTGAGGCCATCTTTTCTTGGCTCACACAGGACGGGGTTAAAGTAGTGGCTGATTAGGCGGCCCTAGCTCCCTCAGTCTGGGGGCAGGGAGGGGTACAGAATGCGGGGCAAGCATACAGTGGCAGAGGCTGGCCTGACATTGGAACAGCCTGAGGAGTGCTCTGTGTTCTCCTGGGCACGTTGTCACTGGATCACGAGACCCTGGCAGTGGCGGGCTGCACAGACTCCCAGGAGGGGAGGTGTGGATAGTGACCTGTGCTCGCACACAGGCTTCTTGGTGGTGGCAGCAGCAGCCTTAGCATCTCATGCCCATCTCTTGGGTCCGCGCTGATAGCCATGGCTCACGCCCATCTCTGGAGCTCATTTAGGTGGTGCTCTGAATCCCCTCTCCTCACGCACCCCAAAACAATGGTCTCTTGCTTCTTAGGCAGGTCTAGACTTTTTCCCAGACTCCCTCCTGGTTGGGTGTGGCCCACTAGCCCCCTTCAGGCTGTGTTCATGCAGCCAACCCCAGTCCTCTCCCTGGGATCTGAACTCTGAAGCCTGAGCCTCAGCTCCCAGCCCCCGGCCGTCCCGGTGGGTGAGCAGACAAGCCTCTGAGGCTGGTGAGTGCTGGTCAGCACCTATCCTCTGTGCGGGAATCTCTCTGCTTTGCCCTCTTCACCCCTGTTGCTGTGCTCTCCTCCATGGCTCTGAAGCTTCCCCCCTGCCACTCCCGTTCTCCGCCAGTGAAGGGGCTTCCTAGTGTGTGGAAAGTTTTCTTCCTTCACAGCTCCCTCCCCAAGGTGCAGGTCCTGTCCCTATTCCTTTGTCTCTGTTTTTTCGTTTTTTCTTTTGCCCTATCCAGGTATGTGGGGGAGTTTCTTGCCTTTCGGGAAGTCTGAGGTCTTCTGCCAGTGTTCAGTAGGTGTGCTGTAGGAGTTGTTCCACATGTAGATGTATTTCTGATGTATTTGTGGGGAGGAAGGTGATCTCCACGTCTTACTCCTCTGCCATCTTGAAGGTCTCCCCCCAGATTTAATTTTTAATGAGACCTGAATATGAACATGTGGCTTTGTCTTCTGCATTCCTTTTATATACATATATTTTCTTTTTTTGCCTCAACTGAAGGTACTGATAATGCACTCACAGATGCAGAGGCAGATGCCATGTAAACATTGTGTTTTACTCCTCTTAGTGGGAAAACATGGGAAGCTGTATTAGTTACCTATTGTCGTGGTAATAAATTACCACAAACTGAGTGGCTTAAAACAATACAAATTTATCCTTTATAGTTCTGCACATCAGAAGTTCAAATTTGTTTCACTGTTTTAAAATTAAATTGTCAGCAGGACTAGGTTCCTTCTGGAATCTCCAGGGGAGAATCTGTTACTGCCTGTTTCAGCTTTTAACGACCTCCCATATCCCTTAGCTTAAGCCCCTCATTACTCCAAACCCTTCTTCCAACATTCCAGTTCCTTCCTTGACCCTAACCTGCTTCCTTCCCTCCTGTAAGAACAATTGTGATTACCTTGGGCCCACTCAGATAATCCGTACACAGTCACTGGTGAATTTGACAAGACCTGGCTCCACCTTTAATATCGATACAACTTTCGATCATTTGCCAAATCTACTGTGTGTCAGAATCCCCACTTTTGAGATGAGGATAATAATAATGTCTATCTCATATGGTTTGGGAAAGAATTAAATGCAATCGTCTATGCATGGTCTTTAGTACCAGTCCTTTCCACAGAGGGAAGGTGGATATATATATCTCAGCCATCAACGTAAAGCAAAAAATCTAAATATAAAAGCATTTTTCCATTTTGAGCAGTTTTCGATGAGAAGGAACCAAAGTGAAAGTTTGTGGAGAATAAATTGCATTTAGACCAAATAGGTAGTTTAGAACTTTGAAATGACTTGAAGTGTCAAAATTAAGATTCTGTGAAGGTTACTCCCCACTCCTGTGTCAGTTACAATGAGATTCTTTGATGATGATGAAAATGATGATGACGATGGTGACAACATATGTGTATATGACTGTCTCTATAGACATTTTCTCTGTGCACGGTTTCTAACACTCATAATCACAGACTAAAAATACCAAAGAAAATTCTCCATGTTCATAGAGCATACTGTATACATTTTAATAGAACATACAAGTTTTTTATTATAGTTAATGGTTTATGTGTAAGTTTCTCATAGAGTGAGAGCTTCCTAAATATAAGGATTATTGCTTCTGTTTTTGTGAGGCTAGTGCTTTGCATATAGTAGATGTTCAATAAATATAATTTTAATAAGAGTGTTGAAGCATGCTAACCAATGTATTCAGCAACATTAAAGGAGAAGTGCAAGCCAAGACTTTTTTCAGTTACTGGGAAAAAAGTAATCACTGAATCAAAAGGGATTTATTGGCATATATTACTAGGAATCACACTGTGCCTAATTCAAATCCAAGGATGATCTATAGAGACCAGGAGTCTGGACACTAGAATTGGGACTCAGAAATAGCAGGACTCTTTCCATCAATCTCTTATCTTTTGTTTTCTCTGCTTCCCATTGCATGTTGGTATCATCCTAGCCTACTCTAGTTAGCCTTCTTAAGTAGTATGGAACATAGAAGTCCCAACCTTACAGAATAAGAAAACATATTTACCCTGGGGTTTGTGTGAGTAATCCCAGAGAAGAACACTGATTTTTAAATGTGTTCCTTTTTGGTTTTTTTTTTTTTATTAATCACTGATATCAGGAAAATGGAATCCTCTGGACAATTCTGGGTCACATGACTTCTATAGCTGTGTGTGTTAGGATAGGAAGAAGTTGAAGAATTAGAGGCAGACCTGTCCCCAAAAGAAAAGGGGAAATGGAAAAGATTATCAATACAGTAAGTACTATGGTCTATTATAAGAATTAAAGACCAGCATTTTTAAAAAAATTTAAAATATATTTTTCCTTTTCATATAGTAAAAGAGACATTGCTTTTACGCAAATGGTAGTAAGGCTGAAATAATCCATTGCCATTAAGGAACCATGGATTTTTGTTTTCTTTTTCCTAAAATTTGTTCAAAGAATCTTAGACTGTCCATAGGTTCATACTTATTCCTCCAAAAGCCGCTCAGTAGATAAACAAAAACTAGAAATTTATTTTTAGATAAATTAATAATACTTCACACAGTAGGCACCTAAGAATTCAGTCATTATTTGATGATTAAATAGATTATCCAGACATTTTGATCAGGGAATGTGAGGCCATAAGTCTTCATACAGATTCTGTAGATTCTGGATATCTGTATGACTAATTATTGGACTGATAACAGTATCTAAGGTGTCTTTAAAATTAGTTACCTAACTATAAAAGAATTTAGGCATTAGTTCAGTGGAAAAATTCAATTATGGTAGTAGGGAACATGAGAATCACAACTAGAAAAGAAAATCATAAAACATAACATCACAGCATGATTCAAATAGTTTGAAAAGACAAGATTTTGATAAAAATATCAATTTTTAATAACTTAAACTTCTTGGGGTTCAAATCAATAGTCACCATTGGTCTGTAGGACAGCTCTGTTTTGTGTACCAATAAACTAATAAATTTTAGGCCTGGGATACTGAACACCTTGCAGCATAGAATTCAGGGGATTATTGGATAGAGGGCCTTCTTCCTTACTCTTTTCAATGGAGTTTTTAAAAACAGGTAGAGCATGGTGTTAAAGAATGTTCTAATTTCATTTTTTACATGTAGATGTCCAGTTTTCCCAGCACCATTTATTGACGAGACTGTCTTTAGAACATTCTTTAACACCATACATAAAAATAAGCTCAAAATGGATTACAGACTTAAATGTAAGACTGGATACTATAAAACCCTTAGAGGAAAACATAGGCAGAACACTCTTTGACATAAATCACAGCAAGATCTTTTCCAATCCATCTCCTAGAGTAATGGAAATAAAAACAAAATAAACAAATGGGACATAATTAAACTCAAAAGCTTTTGCACAGCAAAGGAAACCATAAACAAAATGAAGAAACAACCCACAGAATAGAAGAAAATATTTGTAAATGATGTGATGTGACAGACAAGGGATTAATCTCCAAAATTTATAAACAGCTCATACAGCTCAATATCAAAAACAAACAACCCAATCAAAAAATGGGCAGAAGACCTAAATAGGCAATTCTCCAAAGAAGACATACAGATGGCCAAGAACCACATGAAAAGATGCTCAACATTGCTAATTATTAGAGAAATGCAAATCAAAACTACAATGAGGTATCACCTCACACCTGTCAGAATGGCTACCATCAAAAAGTCTATAAACAATAAATGCTGGAGAGGGTGTGGAGAAAAGGGAACCCTCTTGCACTTTTGGTGGGAATGTAAATTGGTACAGCCACTATGGAGAACAGTATGGAGGTTCCTTAAAAAACTAAAAATAGAACGACCATATGATCCAGCAATCCCACTCCTGGGCATATATTTGGAAAAACACATGGTTTGAAAGGATACATGCACCCTAATGTTCATTGCAGTGCTATTTACAATAGCCAAGACATGGAAACAACCTAAATTTTCATCAACAGATGAATGGATAAAGAAGATGTGGTACATATATACAATGGAATATTACTCAGCCATAAAAAATGAATGAAATAATACCATTTGCAGCAACATGGATGGACCTGGAGATTATCATGCTAAGTGGAGTAAGTCAGACAGAGAAAGACAAATATCATATGGTATTGCTTATATGGGAACCTAAAATAAATGATACAAATGAACTTACTTACAGAACAGAAACAAACTCACAGACTTAAAGAATGAACTTATGGTTGCCAGAGAGGAAGGGTTGAGGGGAGGGATAAATTGGGAGTTTGTGATTGACATATACACACTTCTATATTTAAAATAGATAACCAACAAAGACCTACTGTACAGCACAGGGAACGCTGCTCAATATTCTTTAATAACCTAAATCAGAAAAGGGTTTGAAAAAGAATAGATACATGTATATGTATAAATGAATCACTTTGCTGTACACATGAAACTAACAAAACATTGTTAATCAATTATACTCCAATATAAAAAAAAATTTAAAAAATAAATGAAAATAAAAACAGGTAGAGCACCTCATATTGTTATAGCATAACTCTGCTCTTCCTTCGCTTCTCTATATTCAAATTTTCTTCCATAATGTGAACTTTGTTATACATCTTGAAGATAAGACTTCAGAGTTAAATTAAGTAGAAAAGTATCTTCTAGATCTTCTTTTAAGGGGAAAAAGTAGATTAAAAATGCAACAGTCAAGCATTAAACTACTTTTGACTTGACTTTAGATCTCGTGATGTGCCCTGCTAATGATATCTATTCCAATGGACATTTGAAAGAAGTTTTCTGATAATAACCTGACAGTCTTTAACAAATACCTCTCAGATACAGTCACATGTCCTCCTACTGATTAAATTTTTCCAGGAAAGTGAGACAACTCTTTGAACAATATATCATCGCAACAAATTTGATTCCCTTTTATGTTTATATTTTGGTGACAGGCCTAATACCTAAATCAATGTGTTTAAAAAGAAGCCCCTTTAGGTTTCTTTAAATGATTTATTGCCTTAGTTACATTATTGCTTCAGGTGTAATCAGGAATATTTGTCTTCATGTCATTGCAATGGAGATATGGGATAGAATATGCTAATAAGCCTGTCTTTGTATATAATACTTTATTACTCTTTTGTTTGTTCCAGTCTCTTAATTAGTGACAGTCATTTAAAGCCATCCATCTTCGTTCAAATTTATGCAAATATTGTAAGTTAATAATGAGAGTTTCAAAGGACCCTGTTTATCAGCATTTATTTTGAGTTTATTAGTCTGTCCGTTTGTTCAGCTAAATAAAATGTCTTTCTTTAAAGCTATAAAGCTAAAATTCGTCAATCAAATAATTATTAAAAATTCTTAAGGATAATTGTTTGTTTTACATCAAGTACAAATACCACTTGTGAAATCCAATAGCTCTTCAATATCCCATTATTGCTTCCATCTCAGTGCAGCCCCCATCCATGTCTTAAGTGACTGCTCAGGAAAATGATAAGGTTTTGTTAACATTTACTCCCAAAATGCCATCTGGAATTTATTGACTCGTTGCAGTTTAAAACACTATCCTCATAGTATACTAATGGTAATTGGAGTTAATGCCATAGAGGTTGATTAAGATGCTTGTTGGTACTATACGAAATGCACCCTTAATTATGACCTTCTTAATAGTTAGCTCATGGGCTTCCCTGGTGGCGCAGTGGTTGAGAGTCCGCCTGCCGATGCAGGGGACACGGGTTCGTGCCCCGGTCCCGGAAGATCCCACATGCCGCGGAGCGGCTGGGCCCATGAGCCATGGCCGCTGAGCCTGTGCTCCGCAACGGGAGAGGCCACAACAGTGAGAGGCCCACGTACCGCAAAAAAAAAAAGTTAGCTCACACAGTCAAGGCAAAATTAACACTTAGTTCACAGCTTTGCATATTCATTGTGCCCTCACACCTTCACATTTGAGTTACATTGTTTTGTTATAAAACTCATATGGCAGATAGCTTGGAAATGCTGATGTGCAGCTCTCAGCAGTATACTGCTGGATTCTCTTCCCATTTATTGTTATTAGCAAGAGTCTGTCTTTCTATGGAATGTATGAGGGTCAGTAGTTCCAGTAACATATCAGAATCACTTTCCTTAAAATCCAAATTTTTCCAGGGACTGTGCTTGTTAGTGAGATTAATGATATAATCCCTGGGCTCAGATCATTAACAGGATAGTGGTGAAAACAGACACGGACTAGAATGTAAGCTTTCTAGGGTCAGGGACTGAATCATGTCCACTATTATATTTCCACTGCTTTGCACACATCAAGAACATACTAGTTACAAAAGCAGTGTTGTTTGGCTTAAGAAGAGGTATATGCACATAGGAGGGAAAGGAATGTGACGGCAGGTATCAAAGTGAATGACAAATTTTGAGCAGATGCCCACAGAATCAGTAGAATTTTTCCGGGAGACAAGAGTGCAAACTTCTATTAGCAAACTGGGAAACTTGTGGTTTTCCAGATATATGATGTACAGGGGCTAGGGGATGGCTTAGAGTGAGGCTGGGATGATGGGGTTGCCAAGAATGGAAAGGCTTTGAGTGGCATGCTGAGGAGTTTGAATGTTATTCACTATGTTGAAGCAGCCATCAAAAATGTGCGTTCAGGGTACATTCCTAATAGAAACCAGAGAAGGTAGCAAAACAGAGGATGAGCTCACATACCCCAGTATGCTCAGGTAGCCACCTAGCCTCAGAAAAATCAGCATACAGGCTACATGTTTGTTAAATCTAAATCTGCCACATTTTTAGCTAGATAAATTTCTCCATTCTCTGATCTTTAGTATCCTAATCTAAAAAGCAGGGATTATAATACTAATTTGAAGGATTACTTTTTAAATATTAGAGACTATAAATATAAAGTACTTGGAACATAGCAAATGTTCTTTAAATACTGAGAGGGTAGAGGAATGAATTCATATTAACAACATTTGATACACAAATAATCCAATTAATAAAGGGCAAAGGATCTGAATCGACATTTTTCCAAAGAAGATATAAAAATGGCCAACGTACACATGAATAGATGCTCAACATCACTAGCTATTAGGAAAATGAAAATCAAAAGCACATGGAGAAACCACTTCACACCCGCTAGGATGGCTATAATAAAAAACACATAAAAACAACTGTTGGCAAGGAAGTAGAGAAATTAGAACCCTCGTGAACTACTGCAGGAATATAAAATGGTGTATTCACTGTAGAAAAAGAAAGTCAGGCAGTTCCTCAGAAGGTTAAATGGAGAGTTACCATATGACTCAGCAATTTCACTTCTAGGAATATACCTGAGAAAAATGAGAACATAAGTCCATGCAAAACTTGCACTAGATTGTTCATAGCAGCATTATTCATAATACCTAAAAAGTGGAAACAACCCAAATGCCCAGCAAGTGGTGAAAAGATCAATAATGTACTACGTACAATGGAGTATTATTCAGCAATAAAAAAAAGAATGAATTAGTGATAAATGCTGTAACATGGATAAACCTTGAAAACATTATGCTAAGTGAATAAAGCCAGTCACAAAAGACTCTATGATTGTATGATCCACAAAAACAGTATGTTCTATTTATACTTACTTTCTAGAATAGATAATTGTACGACATGCTTAGGGCTGGGGTGTTAAGGAGAAATGGAGGGGTACAAGGGTTTGTGGGGAGAGCAGGGCAAAGAAGATGTTCTAAAATTGATTGTGCTGATTGTTGCACAACTGTGAGTACACTAAACACCATTGATTCCACTCAATACAATTCAAAGGGTGAAATGTGTGGTACCTGAAGTATATCTCAGTAAAGCTGTTATAAAAAACAAGGAAAAGTAACATGAGTACTTCGTACATGAAAAGTAATATACATAAATTATCTCATTTACTCATTGAAGCAAGCCTCCCTATGAAATGGGGACATTTTTAACACCATTTTACAGGCAAGAAAACCAAAACTTAGAGGTACAGTTTGTGGGTGGGATAGTTGTGAAATATATTAGTACATATATATTTTATATGTATTATAACATGTAATTATGTAGTATATATAAAATGCTACTACTCTATAAAATAAATATATTTTAAAAACATTTTTTAAATAGTGATCATCAGTATAGTTTTCTTACCTGTAGCTAATTTTCTAGATCCCCTCATTCTTGCTCAGGAACCTATTCTCAGGCAACCAGTGGCCCTCTCTAAACCTCCCTTCCTATGCAGTTTTGTGTGTAAATGCCCCCATCCCCACCCCAGAGAAAGGGTGTCTGAGTTGTCCCTGACATCAATTATGCAAGCTGAGATATTCAGGAGCAGAGAAGCTTCATGCAAAAATAACTGCTTAGTATATAACACCTGTCTCTAGTAAGTCCATTAACAATAGCTGGCATTTTCAATGCTTATAAGTACTCAGCTTTTTATGATATGCCTTTAATAAGCATTGTTTTATTCAGTCATTACAACAAATTGTTGAAGAGAGAGGTAAGGTGACCAAAGCATCCTGGTTTGCTGGGGATTTTCCCGTTTTAGCACTGAAAATCCATGTCCCCAGAACCGCTTTAGTCCCAGCCAAACCAAAATGGTTGGTCAGCCTAGAGAGAGGATTCATATTGACTAACCTTCTCAACCAGGAATTTGACAGTGTGTATTGTTCTGTTTATTCAAAAATGAAAAAAAAAGTGTAATTTCTAACTCTTGCCCCCGTTTACAAGTTATTTTTGATGACATGTCATTTGTTGGTTGGATCACCTCGCTTCATGAAGAGAGGCTAAAGACATTCTCAGAATAGTAACCAAGTGTATTTTAGGATACATCAACAAAAGAGTTGATACAGTAATTAAGCACACCTGAAATCTGGTGTAAACTATAATTACACATTGCATAGAAACTTTTATATTGAACCAAAGAAAAACACGTCTCCTATTTAAAATGTCAAACTGATCATTGTTCCTTATTGTTCTCTTGGCTATAGAGTGACATTTCCATGAAAACTCATTTCTGGTTTAGTGATACAGAGAAACACAATAGCTATTACCAATTATTTAGTTCCTACTGAGCTGTCCATAAAGGACTTGTGAAAGCAGTGGCATCAATTGATATTCCTTCCCTTCCTCTCCTGCCTGCTCTGTTTAAAGATAACATAGTCTGAGTCTAGGTATGAAATTAATCTATCTTCAGGCTCTTGTCTCCAAAATGCAGTTCATACATCTCATACCAAAAGGAAGTTATTTCTCTTTGGGGCTTTCCACTAAAGTCAGAATTTAAAGTTTAAGATGTGCAAGAGAGGAGTAGTGTCTAGGCAATAAGCTTTCTGAATGTTCTGTTTTTTTTTTTTTTTTCAAAGTGTGTGGAAATTCTTTCTTTGAAGATAATGAGACCGGATGGATAGGTACAGTGGGGAGCTAGTTGCCTGGCTATACCTGTCAGAAGGTAAGCTGTCCCTCCGAAGATCTGTAGAGTGTCTAGCATGGTGCCTGGTACAATAAGCACTCAAGAAATGATAATCTTCCCTTCCTCGGGAAATACATGGAACTCAGTACTGTATGTTGAAGCTATTAAAAAGTAGGATTCATGAAGGTAGAGACTGAATATTTCTAGTCACTGCAGCCTCGGCATTGCCTAACAATGTGTAGCTAATAGGAATTCTTAGAAATATTTTATGAATTAATGAGTTTCTATGTCAAGGTGTATCTCACGAGGGGGAAATTGTGTGGTTTGCCAACAGGTAGTGTGGAGAATATGGAAAGTACTTCTCTCATTTTTAAGACAATCACTCATGAATGTGGTTGGAATATAGATAGCAGTCGAAGTGTAGCCCTAAGGGTAGGTCAATTTAGGGGCCAGGTGACTGAGAGCAAACACAGTGGAGCAGAGATCATCTCTCTCATGTACTCTTTGAGCAGCTTCATGTCTGTTACTGGGGGAAATTCATTGTCTCAGCAGTTGTTCAATCTCCCATTATTTTCTGAGAGCCCATTCCATTTCAAAAAAGATCACGGATATAAGAACATAATGAAAAATGCAATTACATACAAACCACCACGTTCTGAAAAGTAATAGTCACCTTCCTTATTGTTTCTAGAGCATCTGCTATTAAAACGTCATTCCCCAGAATTTATACCATCCATTATAGACTAAAATATAGTCTTAGAAAGAGATTAGAGTAATATTCTTTCCTTGGTTAACGAGTATTAGATCATCAACTTCCCTCGGCATGGTTTGTTCTAGTTCTCTCAGGTTGATTGGTGTATCTACTCAATCCCTTGTTTGAGCAAGTTTTGACATGTCCAGCAAAATTATGAGGAGACGGGCAAAATTGTGTGTTTAGTGGTATTTGGAATGAAATAATTTCTCCAGCAGATTCTTTAAATCTGGCTTTCCACACATAAACCGTGTGACATCTGATCTGCAACATTTCTAGGTGGCTTGATCCAGCTCTTGACCCATCTAAGCGCCCTCTCTAAGCTCCACAATGTCAATCCAGTACTTGATGGTGATGATGATGATAATAGTAATGAAAAACATTTACTGAGCACTTATTAGGACGTTGAAACTAATCTAGATGCTTAAAATATCTGAATCATTTTAATCTTCACAACCATCCTATAGGTTCTAGCATTGGTCCCTGATGGAGATGAACAAACTGAGTCTCAAAGAAGTAAAGTCAGTTGCTTGAGTTCACCCCACGAGGAAACAGAAATTCAAATGCAGGCATTCTAGCACAGGAGTGCACACTTCTAACCACTGCACTATGTGCTCTTTGTTCTGGTGTTCTTATTTCCTCCTAGAACCAGTATCCTGCAAGGAGCCTCAGACACTTATGTGAAGCACTCTGTACTTAACTCCTATCCCACCTGTATCCAGTTGCTCCTAGTACTGTCTTTTAACCTTGAGGGTCTGTATCAATGAAGTCCCAGCAAGCTCTGCTTTTTTTTTTTTTTTTTTTTTTGCGGTACGCGGGCCTCTCACTGCTGTGGCCTCTCCCATTGCGGAGCACAGGCTCCGGACGCGCAGGCCCAGCGGCCATGGCTCACGGGCCCAGCCGCTCCGCGGCATGAGGGATCCTGCCGGACCGGGGCACGAACCCGTGTCTCCTGCATCGGCAGGCAGACTCTCAACCACTGTGCCACCAGAGAAGCCCCAAGCTCTACTTTATTATGTCATTGAAACTATATGGAGGAAGTTTATCTTCAGGAAAGAGCAAAGGCACCCCTCCTAGTGCCAGGAATAACCCAGTAAATCAGTGTAAATTATGTTGCAGATATACAGAGTTAACAGTATTTGGCTGCAGTCTATTTTATCTCCCCTCCCAACCTTCTACCCAGGGAGCTCAGCCACTTAAAACACAAATTCCATACCCCCCAAACTACTACTGTGTGATAGAGACATGGCCAGTTATTGTCATCTATAATTCACAGAATATATGATTAAATGTCTTTCTGACAATGCCAGTTGGCAAATCTTTTGGATCAATTCCTATCCCTTTGGATCACTGTGATTTGTGGACAGGCAAGAAATGGTCAGTGCATTATAATAGACATAGACTTAACAACACAGCACATGATGCGGTTTTACTGCTGCCTTTATCTTCTTGTACCCTGGGGTTAAATGTGTCTCTACTCTCTTGGCACGGTTCACATTTTCCCACTGTTCACTGTTTCATGTTAAAGATGGATGATGTGAATTTACAATTAGAATCAGCTTGAATGACATTATTCATTCAACACTTTTTTTTTTTTTTTTTTTTTTTTTGCGTTACTGGGCCTCTCACCGCCGCGGCCCCTCCCGCTGCGGAGCACAGGCTCCGGACGCGCAGGCCCAGCAGCCATGGCCACGGGCCCAGCTACTCCGCGGCATGTGGGATCTTCCCGGACCAGGGCACGAACCCACGTCCCCTGCATCGGCAGGCAGACTTTCAACCACTGCGCCACCAGGGAAGCCCTCATTCAACACATATTTATTTAATAATTACAGTGTGCCAGTTACTAAGCTGAGGAAAGGAGTGGACAAAGAGATGAGTTTCCTATTCCCATGGAGCTTAAATCATAGTGTGGGGAGAAAGAACAACGGCGAGTCAGGGGAAGCACTTAACTAAACACTATGGTTTAATATAAGTTCTATGAGAAAAAAATAAACTAGGGTCATACAATAGATATCACCATGGAGGAGTAGGAAGGAGGTACAGTTAGATAGATAAGTTAGAGATGACTTTTCTGATGGGGTGATATTTTAGATGAGACCTGAAAGATAAGGAGATAGACATGCAAAACTCTGGTGAAAGAGTATTCTAAATAAAGGGAAGAGGAAGCACGAAGGCCCTGAGGCGGGGGGAACTTTGCAAGCTTTTGTGGAGCAGCAAGAAGCCAGTGTGGCCTAGGATGGGATGGGATAAGGGGATGGAGAGTGGAATTAAAGGAGGTGTGAGAGGTAAGCATGTGCTGGGTCACATGGAGCTTTGCAGGTAAGAAGTTATCTATTTATTATGTGCTTATTTACTTATTTGTAAGTAGTGTGAGAAGTCCTCAAGGCTCTTTAAAAAGGGCAGTGACCTTATCTAATTTAGGTTTCTGAAGGCTCTTCCCATTGTTGTGGTGAGACAAGGTAATACAGAACAAGAATGGAATCAGGGAAAACAATCTGTAGGAATTTGCATCAATCCAGATGAAATATGAGGATATTTTAACCACAGTATAATAGATAAGCCTATAAAAGAATCAGCAAATACGCATGGAGGGATTCCTACTTGTCCTCTCGGCTTCTGCACTCGTTCTTGCCTACGTTCTTTTTCTGAAACACTCTTCCACCCTCTTCCTTGCCTTGTTACTTCTACTTAGCCTTCAACCTAGATGTCAGTTTCTCCAGGGAGCCTTCCCTGATCCCCAAATTAAGTTGTTACTTCATAGCAACTTACATTGCCCTTATCATGAAACTTACTGTCTTTCTGTATCTTTGCTTATCTCTGTTTCCCATTAGACAGTAAACTGCTTGAAGAAAGATCTACAGCTTTGTCACTATATTGGTTTGGTCAGGCTGCCATAATAAGATACCACAGATTGGGTGGCTTAAACAACAGAAATTTATTTCATCACAGTTCTGGAGACTGGAAGTTCAAGATCACGGTGTCTGCCAGTTTGATTTCTTCTGAGGCCTCTCTCTTTGGCGTGCAGACAGTGGCCTTCTTGCTGTGTCCTCACATGGTCTTTCTCTTGTCACACACATTTCTGGTGTCTATTTTGGTGTCCAAGTTTCCTCTTCTTCTCAGGACATCTGTCATTGGATTAGGTCCCACCTGTATAACCTCCTTTTACCTTATTTATCTCTTTAAAGGCCCTGTCTCTAAATTCAGTCACATTCTGAGGTACTGGGAGTTAGGATTCAATATATGAGTTTTGGGGAGAAACAGTTCAGCCCATAATAGTCACTGTTGTATATACCCAGTATCTGGAACATTGTAGGCATTCATAAATATGTGATGAATTATATCTTATTTTAGAATTATTATCTTAATAATAATTATATCAAAGGGTGATGTCTCATTTACAACTCCAAGTATATTGATTCCTGGATGATCCAGGGTTTGAGCCATGGGTTCAGCTTCCTTTTCAATAGATAAAACATTAAGTGGCAGTAGGCTTCTTTATTACCGAGATTCAAAGATTACTCTAGGTGAAGATGTTACTATTTATTACCGAGATTCAAAGATTACTGTAGGTGAAGATGTTACTAACTCTTGAAATCTTCCATTAACACTCCATTTTTAGAGCAGGTTTCTAAAGTTTGAGCATTGGTCTGTTTTGAATAATAGATTGAACCATATACCCTCATAGTTAAAGTTGTATCCTGAGAGTGCATTCATTAACTCTACTAGATACTTCGTAATTTTAATTTTTACTTTGAATTTATTTGAATTTATTCATATGGCCCTCTTTGGTCATTATACTGATCCTTTGAAGCTGCCAATACAAGCCCTCACTATACTCAGTTTTCAGTTGGGTAATCTCTTTTTAACATAAACCTGGTCAGATCAGTGCCCTGCTTAAAACTCATCTATGTTTCTCATTGCTTTTCAAATGAAAGCCATAATCCTCACCACATAGTCTATGATGCCCTGAATGCTGTCATTTACCTCACTGGGCTCTTGGCCTGCCATTCTCTCTCCTGTCCCTTGAACATTCCAAGTGTTACAGTTTTTTAGTATGTGCTGTTATCTCTGTCGGGAAATCTGTCCTTCCATCTCTTCTCATCCTACATTCATCTAGGTTATACAATATTTTCTTAAGACAACTTTTTGAGATATCTCCCCTTCCCTCAAACTAGTTGCTATGTTCCATTGGTCTGGGCTGCCTTAGCTCCTGCAAATTCTCCTGCATCCTTTACAACACTTTGATACTTTCAATTATTAACTTAAATACATATGTTTGACTAATGCATGCCTCCATGTTAGACTGTCAACAACACGTGGGAGTTACTGGGTCTCTTTTTGTTCACTGCTGTATCTCCAGGGCTTATCTACTTGAACACTTAGTTGGTGTTCAATGAATTGCTGTTGATGGAAACTAAATCTGGCAGTAACGGAAACATTAATTTACTCATTGGTAATTCCAAAATGGTAAGAAGATTGAAATGCCAGTCTCTCAATTCCATTGTGCTCTCTGACATGGTTATAAATAGTTAATTTTGGGGAGACTATGAAACCTAAGTAAGATGTTAAAACTAAGAATAAATCAACTATAATGAATTCAAAATTTTAACTTACCTGCACTGATCATCAATTCAATGGGAAAGCTCTATTACACATGACCCATGATTTTCCTCTAAGTTTACATTTTACCTCTTTATCTTTTATTGGGGTGGGGGGAATAAGATGAATGTAATTAAAATTCTCAGTCTCAGTGATTTCAGTGGCAAAACTCAACATAACCTTAAAAGATTTTAGAAAAGAAATCTACTGTTATTCTCACTATGTACATGAATCACCCAAGAATGCCAAGTACTTTTATAAAAGCTAAGGAAGGGCTTTGCTGGTGGCGCAGTGGTTGAGAGTCCGCCTGCCGATGCAGGGGATGCGGGTTCGTGCCCCGGTCCGGGAAGATCCCACATGCCGCGGAGCGGCTGGGCCCGTGAGCCATGGCCGCTGGGCCTGCGCGTCTGGAGCCTGTGCTCCGCAACGGAAGAGGCCACAACAGTGAGAGGCCCGTGTACCGCCAAAAAAAAAAAAAAAAAGCTAAGGAAAAATCCTACTTGGAGTGTAGATGCATATGAATGACAAAACTAGTCCCAAAATAGTATGTGTCATTGCTAATCATTACAAATCTACCCTGCCTGCAATGCTGTGAAAACTATCCATTTCATGTTTCTTTTCTCCCGAAGCGACTCAGAGATCTTGAAAAAGTAAAATAAAAGCTTCAAGCTTAATTGGGTGACAGTGAAAAGGCAGAGAATTATTGTTTAAAGCTGAGTTTTCAATAAAGCCAGTGGGATAACTGGAAAAAATGACATATTGTACCTTCCCTCAAGCTGACATTTAGTTATTAATGAAGGTTCAGAATACCTCTTAGTTCTTTACTTAAACTCGTTGCCAAATCTGTAGACACTGACACTGCGGATCTCACCCACAGCTGCCTTTCACTACCAGTAAACAAGAGCTTTGACCCTTCAGATTAAAAGAAGCAAAACAGCAAACACACTTGAGCTTGCCTCCAAAGCTTAATAGGGCTGAGTTTAGAACAGGCACCTTTTGCCAAGTTTATCAAACGCCTCTTGCTGTATTGTAAGTCAGTGGGCTGTTCCTCAATCAATGACACAGATGAGAATATGGTATATATGTGAGTGGTGGGGAAAAGTACTGCACTGTGGAGAAAAGTGAGTTTTGGAGATTAGGTATAAATGAAATAGATATGTCCAATATAGTAAATAGTATGTAATCTATACCTAAAAATCTGATTTTTAATTCAAGTTAAAAAGTGTCTGACTTTCTTCACTCACAGCAAGTTGGTTGGAATAAGTTTTAGGATGTTCCATCTTTCTTAGCATTTTAATGAGTCATTCTTGGAAACCAACCCATCAATAATCATCAAAAAATCCTCAAATTAAAAGTGATCTATACTTTACCTTGGGTGTAGAAGTAATATATAGAATCCCTCAGTCACTCTCCCTCTCCTTCTCTCTCTCTCTCTCTCTCTCTCACACACACACACACACACACCAAGGGTGAAGGACAGATAAACTATATAATTTTTCCAGTTGTTGAGGCCATCTCTACTTAAGAATCAAAATACTTAAGATCAAAGTAAATAAAACATTAACAAAATTTGATATTGGCTAAACAGAATAGAATCCATCAATATCTCTATAGTATCATCTAAGGAATATATTCAACAACTATATATGAAGCACCTCCTGTATATCAGACAAGGAGACAAAAGAAGCACATGGTATGGTAGGATGAGCTTAGGTTTTAGAGTCTGGCAGTTTTACAACATAGGCCCTGCCTTTTCCTGGTTCTGTAACAGTGAGAAAATTGTGGCCCTCCATCTTCTCATCTGTAAAATGGGAATAATAAGAGTATCTATCACCAGTAATAACTGTAAATATGAAAAAGTTAACGTGTGCAAGGAAATTGCCCTGTGCTTCGTCACAGATGATCCACAAGTAGAAAATTTTCAGTTTTCCTTCTTAGATACTAGGATGCAATGAAGACCCTGTCCCTGAGGTCAAGTAGGTCTATAAGTAGGAAGGGGGAGGGGGAAGCAGAAATACATATTACAATATGAAATGCAGATGCCATAGTAAAAGTATTTACAAAATTTCCACAGAGCAAGGTCAAGCATAAATCTTTCTGAATGGGTTATATAAGAAGAGTTAAGGTGGGCGTATGTTGCAGAACTGTCCCTTGAAGGACGAAAGAGTTAAATAAATAATTATTTACCATCTATTGTGTACAAGGTTGTATGCCAGGATGCTACAAAAGCATAAAAATGGCTTATACATTGCTGGTGTGATCATAAATAGGTATAATCACTTGAGAAAGCAGCATGGAAGAAAGTAGTAATATTGAAAAATATGTGTGATTCAGTGTCTAAAAAAGAATTTCCTTTATAGGAATTTGCCCTAGAGAAACTCTCCCACATAGAAGTAAAAGGAGATTCAATACAGCAGTTTTTAAAGTGTCTAGTGAGAGGTGTGAAGTCACTTGAGGATTTTGAATAGGTTAATGACACAATATGACGTACATTTTAAAAGGATCCATCTGACTCCATTGAGAATAGGTTTTGGGAGTCTGCAAGGAGGTCACTTGTAGACCAGTTGGAAGACTGTTTAATAATCCAGGTGAGACATGTGGTACCTTGGTCTGGGGGTGGAGGTAACAGTAGAGATAGTGGGAAGTAGATGGATTCTGGATATATTTTGAAGATACAGCCAATGATATTCACATTGTGGTAAATTCATACAATGACACTATTCAACAGTTAAAAAGAATGAAGTAGGCTGATAATCTAAAGATTCTAGAAATCTCAAAAATAATGAACACCAAAACTAATATATATAATAATTCTATTCTCTGATAGAATTTATATGAATCAAGAAACCCCTCACAATACTATACATGCATAGATACATGTCTATACTATATGCATATCTATATGCATACAGTTTTAAAATGGATTATAAGGATACACAATAAATTCACTGAGTGATCTTACCTATGGGCAGAGTAGAAAGGGAGAAGAAATTAGACTGGAAAGAAGGAAAAAAATGTTTTCAACTATATTTTTAAAAAAAATTTAAAAATTGTTAATAAATGTTATGAGGGCAGCTATGTAGTGTGTATACAAGTAGTTTGCCACATTTCTTTTCTACATTTTAAGAAAATTAAAAAAAAAGAATATAGTGATAAATAAGGCTAAATCCCTATAATCACTTAGGGATCTATAAATACAAGGCAATTCATCTTAAAGGACATCTGGAAACTATTTTTAAATGCTATGAGGGTTGAAAATGTGACCTGATCAAATGTGACTGGGAGGGAATAGGGCAGGTTTTAGGTGGTTCATAAATATTTGGTAATATTTCCAAAGGTAAAAATGCAAGAGAGTAATTGTGTCAGAATGAAAACAAGAGGAAAGACAGGAAACCACAGGCCAACTTTTGAAAAGAGCCTTGACTTTCAGTTTATAGAATTTAGACCCAATTGATGAAGGCTCTCTACCCACATCCCACCCTCTAAAAAGAGAGAGCTGATTTCTATCACTGCCACTGTAAGATAATATTGTGCAGCAAATGTTTTTAAAAATGCATCCATTGGAGCATTTTTATTAAAGGAATTTATTACGGTTGCAGATACCAAGAGATACTGGGAAAAAAACATTAAAAATAGATAGCACTAACTTTTTGTTAACCAAGGAGTAAGATATATGAAAGTTTGAAATCTTAAGATTTTCAGAGAACAAAATTGAGCTGAAAGAGCTCAATCTGAGCGTTCCACTAGGTTTAAGCTAAGAGAATTATGTGGTAATTTGACGATCATCTCAGGAATTGACTTCTAAATCTGCAGGCTATTAAGTGTAACCCAGGCAGCAATTCAAGATCAAGTTTAAAGCATGTGAAATACTTGGAGTGAAGTGAATGTTTGAGCAAGCTGGTTAAACAAGGATATTGATGCAGGTTGCCTCCCAGCCGTATAGTAAATATCACCACCACCCCCATCGCTACCTCCACAGACTACCGTCTCCCAGTGAAACACTCATTGCTCAGCCTTGGGTACTGCTGGCAAGTTCAGCAGTCAAACTGAAGGTTAGGAATGTGAGGTATCATCATTTAGAAGTCTGGCTTACAAAAATTAATGGACACACAACTCACTTCTTTCACCAGTATCCCAACCAGAGGAGTTGTAATATGCCTTAAAGGGCATGAAAAACAACTGTGCTACTGAAGCTTTGTCTCAGTTTCTGAATCTTTATATCCATGTGGCATTAATTTATCACTTCCTTTTATATGTGCTTAATATTCTGACACATCGCTTGATAAACTCGAATGCTAACAACCAACAATAAGGTAGAATGAGGTACCAATACCGTGCAATGATGTGGTGCCTGCAACTTCAGACCTGAGTTTTTAGTTTTTTCCTCCCTCAGCAGATCCTTTGTATAAAAAGATCTGATACAGGGCTTCCCTGGTGGCGCAGTGGTTGAGGGTCCGCCTGCCGATGCAGGGGACACGAGTTCGTGCCCCGGTCCGGGAGGATCCCACATGCCGCGGAGCGACTGGGCCCGTGAGCGATGGCCGCTGAGCCTGCGCGTCCGGAGCCTGTGCTCCGCAACGGGAGAGGCCACAACAGTGAGACGCCCGTGTACCACACACACAAAAAAGATCTGATACAAATATTTTATTTCAGTAAATTATCCTTATATTTACTGTATGGTTATTTAAATCTTGTTGATAATTAATGGCCACGGGAGCTAGAAAGCAGGAGTATTTTGTATTATTCTTTTTAGTAATCATCTCTGAATGCCCATCACCATTTATTTGTCATAGCTGGACTTTGTCTATAAATAGCTCTGTGAAATGATGGGCAGTATTCAAGGCTTGTTGGCATGGAATCAATACATAGCAAAAGGAACCATATGAATCAATTACATTGTCCCTGGCAGGGTTACCATGGAAGCCCTAGCTCCTCATTCCACCTTACGTCTCCTGTCTGGGTAGTATTCTCTGCGTATCTTTAATTAGAATAGATGCAATTTATTTAGTAATGGGAAGCTTACTTTAGTGAGTTCTGTGAAGGTGTCAGACAGAATTCAACCAGCCATGCATATTCAGAGAAGACTAATGTGAAAATGCAAATGCTTCTTCTAATTTAATTCCTTACTTTTAAAAAGAGGGCTCTCCAAGCTTGGAAGGTAGCTTCCTTTGATGGTAAAGAAATTACGTTTGATACTCCATCTTTACTCAGACACAAAAGCAGTAGTTCTTAAAATAACCTCTTCTGCTGTGGATATAATAATCTGCTATATGCGATTATTCAGTTACTCTGGCATTTCTTAGTGTTAATCTTGCCTGCAACAGCTTTGCTTTGGACATAAGCCACAGGGCCAAACGTGAATAATTAACTGAGTTGCACGGTGTGCCTGGCCTTGTGGGGAGATAAAGACACACACCTGTTTTCCAGGCATGAACGAACAAGCTGCGGAGAAAAAGGAAAATAGGCAAATCTAACACAGAATACGCTTCATAGTGCAGGTCTGCAGGGGATGCTTTAACTAAACAGAGGAAGAGCCAGAAATTCAGCAAGACGTGGTGGATGGGGACATGTAGAACACACTTTACTGGGAAGGTGTGCTTGAGATGAATCTAGAAGGATAGGCTGTAACTGGCTAGCCAGATGAGGTGCGGGAGGGAAAAATGGCCAGAAGGAAAAGTATATGAAAAGACAGGGATTACTTGAAAGACCAGGATGCGTCTGAGAAACTACAGATATACAGGCTGTCAGGACTGGAGAAATGCTTTGTATGGTCTAGCATCGAAGCTGGACACAGATCATGAAAGAACTTGCATAACACCGTCGTCAGGTTCTCGGTTTTATTTTGAAGGCAGTGATTGGGAAATACTTATGCTTTAAGAAAAAGTAACATGTTGCCATGTGGGAAGAAGTATACTAGTTTTTTTTTTTTTAACATTTTTATTGGAGTATAATTGCTTTACAATGTTGTGTTAGTTTCTGCTGTATAACAAAGCGAATCAGCTATATGTATACATATATCCCCATATCCCCTCCCTCTTGTGTCTCCCTCCCACCCTCCCGATCCCACCCCTCTAGGTGGTCACAAAGCACCAAGCTGATCTTCCCGTACGATGCAGCTGCTTCCTACTAGCTAGCTATTTTACATTTGGTAGTGTATATATGTCAATGCTATTCTCTCATTTCGTACCAGCTTACCATTCCCCCCTCCCTGTGTCCTCAAGTCCATTCTCTATGTCTGTATCTTTATTCCGGTCTTGCCCCTACGTTCATCAGAACGATTTTTTCTTAAGATTCCATATATATCAAAAGATTCATATATATATCAAAAGATTCCACCTTTTGATTCCATATTTATGTGTTAGCATACGGTATTTGTTTTTCTCTTTCTGACTTACTTCACTCTGTATGACAGACTCTAGGTCCATCCACCTCACTACAGATAACTCAATTTTGTTTCTTTTTATGGCTGAGTAATATTCCATTGTATATATGTGCCACATCTTCTTTATCCATTCATCTGTTGATGGACACTTAGGTTGCTTCCATGTCCTGGCTATTGCAAATAGAGCTGCAATGAACATTGTGGTACATGACTCTCTTTGAATTATGGTTTTCTCAGTGTATATGCCCAGTAGTGGGATTGCTGGGTCATACAGTAGTTCTATTTTTAGTTTTTTAATGAACCTTCATACTGTTCTCCATAGTGGCTGTATCCATTTACATTCCCACAAACAGTGCAAGAGGGTTTCCTTTTCTCCACACCCTCTCCAGCATTTATTGTTTGTAGATTTTTTTGATGATGGCCATTCTGACTGGTATGAGGTGATACCTCATTGTAGTTTTGATTTGCATTTCTCTAATGATTAGTGATGTTGAGCATCCTTTCACATGTTTGTTGGCAATCTGTATATCTTCTTTGGAGAAATGTCGATTTAGGTCTTCTGCCCATTTTTGGACTGGATTGTTTGTTTCTTTAATATTGAGCTGCATGAGCTGCTTGTATATTTTGGAGATTAATCCTTTGTCCGTTGATTTGTTTGCAAATATGTTCTCCCATTCTGAGGGCTGTCTTTTCATCTTGTTTATGGTTTCCTTTGCTGTGCAAAAGCTTTTAAGTTTCATTAGGTTTCATTTGTTTATTTTTTTTTTAATTTCCATTTCTCTAGGAGGTGGGTCAAAAAGGATCTTGCTGTGATTTATGTCATACAGTGTTCTTCCTTTGTTTTCCTCTAAGAGTTTGATAGTGTCTGGCCTTACATTTAGGTCTTTAATCCATTTTGAGCTTATTTTTGTGTATGGTGTTAGGGAGTGTTCTAATTTCATTCTTTTACGTGTAGCTGTACAGTTTTCCCAGCACCACTTATTGAAGAGGCTGTCTTTTCTCCATTGTATATTCTTGCCTCCTTTATCAAACATAAGGTGACCATATGTGCCTGGGTTTATCTCTGGGCTTTCTATCCTGTTTCACTGATCTATATTTCTGTTTTTGTGTCAGTACCATACTGTCTTGATTACTGTAGCTTTGTAATATAGTCTGAAGTCAGGGAGCCTGATTCCTCCAGCTCCATTTTTCTATCTCAAGATTGCTTTGGCTATTCGGGGTCTTTTGTGTTTCCATTCAAATTATGAAATTTTTTGTTCTAGTTCTGTGAAAAATGCCATTGGTGGTTTGATAGGGATTGCACTGAATCTGTAGATTGCTTTGGGTAGTATAGTCATTTTCACAATGTTGATTCTTCCAATCCAGGAACATGGTATATCTCTCCATCTGTTTGTATCATCTTTAATTTCTTTCATCAGTGTCTTACAGTTCTCTGCATACAGGTGTTTTGTCTCCCTAGGTAGGTTTATTCCTAGGTATTTTATTCTTCTTGTTGCAATGGTAAATAGGAGTGTTTCCTTAATATCTCTTTCACATTTTTCATTAGTGTATAGGAATGCAAGAGATTTCTGTGCATTAATTTTGTATCCTGCTACTGTACCAAATTCATTGATGAGCTCTAGTAGTTTTCTGGTAGCATCTTTAGGATTCTCTGTGTATAGTTAGTATCATATCATCTGCAAACAGTGACAGCTGTATTTCTTCTTTTCCGATTTGGATTCCTTTTATTTCTCATTCTTCTCTGATTGCTGTGGTTAAAACTTCCAAAACTATGTTGAATAATAGTGGTGAGAGTGGGCATCTTTGTCTTCTTCCTGATTTTAGAGGAAATGGTTTCAGTTTTTCACCAATGAGAATGATGTTGGCTGTGAGTTTGTCATATATGACCTTTATTATGTTAAGTTCCCTCTATGCCTACTTTCTGGAGAGTTTTTATCATAAATGGGTGTTGAATTTTGTGGAAAGCTTTTTCTGCATCTTTTGAGATTATCATATGGCTTTTATCCTTCCGTTTGTTAATATGGTGTATCACATCGGTGGATTTGCATATATTGAAGAATCCTTAGAAGCATACTAGTTTTAGCAAAACTTTTCAAGTGGCAAATTTTTGGCAATGTTATTGTTTCAAACTCCTTTACACTTAAAATTGTTATCTATAACAAAAATTTTGAAAGAAGAAAAATAAGTTGGACAATAATAATTTGGACAGAAGGTATATCTGTACTTTTAGTGAAAAGTACACAAAAATTTTTCCCAGGGATTAAGCTATTCCTGAGTAGAAGCTACAAGCCGAAGGATTAGACTGATTTCAAGGAGATGAGATACCCTGGCTACCTGTTTTTTTGTTTTTGGAATCCCTCCTCCCTCGGGGGGACACTCTGACTTGGCAGGTGAAATACCTTTTAGAATGTGGGACTTTTTCACTCCCCCACACTCTATTGAGAAGGCTAATAATTGTAATTATTCAATACACAATAAAATGCCCTACACTGGACCTAAGCCCTCTGCATACATTTCCCATGTTATCTTTACCACTGCACTGTGAGGGCATTGTCAGTCCCTCAGTTTATAGATGAAGAAACTGGGGCTCAGAAAATAGAAATAAATGCCCCAAGGTCAATGGGCCACCCTAGCTGAGAAGAGGTGAACTGGTATTTCAGCCCAGGCTGGTTTTACTTCAGAGTTCTATTCTTATTCCACTGTGGAGGGGCTCAGCTTCCACAGACATTCTTGGATGCAGTCAGGTACCCATGTACCACCCTGTTAGACTATATGACTCAGGGTGAGACAGACTGTAAAAGAAAACAAACATAATAAGCTACATTCTGTGGTCTTTATGACTAATATACCTCCAGAAACTTCTGTTTTTTTGAATACTTGAGTAACCCATCTGCAAGCTGTTGGGAAATTTAAATCTGCATGAAGTTTACTACACTCCTTAAATTAACACACTAAGTGCTTTTCGTTCCCCATTACCTCTGAATTCTGTACCATTTCTTTTGTGTGTACAATGTGTAAAGGAAAAAATGAACGTAAAATAAGCTGTATTTCTACTGTCGCTAGGGCACTGTACAATCCTGAGGTAAACATGTTGTGGGCAAGTGGTTCTATCGCATTTACAAAAGGAAAACAGAATTAGCCTTGATGGTATAAATAACTCCAAGAGATGCTCTCCATGGTAGTGCTCGCTAGATGTGAATGGTGGGCAGGCCTGGGGCTCTCTGCCCAACCATCTCACCAGGCTGCACTCCTTTCCCAGTAAGCCAAAGCTAATATATCCAATGTCTCCCTCATGTCAGCCTGGCTCACAGGGTATGTCAAATGGGCATTAATCTAATCCCTCACTTTATATGAGATACATTTATTATCCTCATGTCAATAATGAAAAGGCCACTCCCTGATGAAAATAAGCTGCCGTCATTGTTTACAACAATCAATTAAGGTATCATGTACATACCATACAATTCATTTACTGTTTTTTTTTTTAACATCTTTATTGGAGTATAACTGCTTTACAGTGGTGTGTTAGTCTCTGACTTATAACAAAGTGAATCAGTTATACAAATACATATGTTCCCATATCTCTTCCCTCTTGCATCTCCCTCCCTCCCACCCTCCCTATCCCACCCCTCTAGGTGGTCACAAAGCACCAAGCTGATTTCCCTGTGCTATGCAGCTGCTTCCCACTAGCTATCTATTTTACATTTGGTAGTGTATATATGTCCATGCCACTCTCTCACTGTGTCACAGCTTACCCTGCCCCCTCCCCATATCCTCAAGTCCATTCTCTAGTAGGTCTGTGTCTTTATTCCCATCTTGCCCCTAGGTTCTTCATGACCTTTTTTTTTTTTCCTTAGATTCCATATATATGTGTTAGCATATGGTATTTGTTTTTCTCTTTCAGACTTACTTCACTCTGTATGACAGACTCTAGGACCGTCCACTTCACTACACATAACTCAATTTCGTTTCTTTTTATGGCTGAGTAATATTCCATTGTATATATGTGCCACATCTTCTTTATCCATTCATCTGCTGATGGACACTTAGGTTGCTTCCATGTCCTGGATATTGTAAATAGAGCTGCAATGAACATTTTCATACATGTCTCTTTTTGAATTATGGTTTCCTCAGGGTATATGCCCAGTAGTGGGATTGCTGGGTCAGATGGTAGTTCTATTTTTAGTTTATTAAGGAAACTCCATACTGTTCTCCATAGTGGCTGTATCCATTTACATTCCCACAAACAGTGCAAGAGGGTTCCCTTTTCTCCACACCCTCTCCAGCATTTACTGTTTGTAGATTTTTTGATGATGGCCATTCTGACCAGTGTGAGATGATATCTCACTGTAGTTTTGATTTGCATTTCTCAGATGATTAATGATGTCAAGCATTCTTTCATGTATTTGTTGGCAATCTGTATATCTTCTTTGGAGAAATGTCGATTTAGGTCTTCTGCCCATTTTTGGATTGGGTTGTTTGTTTTTTTGATATTGAGCTGCTTGTAAATATTGGAGGTTAATCCTTTGTCAGTTGCTTCATAGGCAAATATTTTCTCCCATTCTGGGGGTTGTCTTTTGGTCTTGTTTATGGTTTCCTTTGCTGCGCAAAAGCTTTTAAGTTTCATTAGATCCCATTTGTTTATTTTTGTTTTTATTCCCATTTCTCTAGGAGGTGGGTCAAAAAGGATCTTGCTGTGATTTATGTCATAGAGTGTTCTGCGTATGTTTTCCTCTAAGACTTTGATAGTGTCTGCTCTTACATTTAGGTCTTTAATCTATTTTGAGTTTATTTTTGTGTATGGTGTTAGGGAGTGTTCTAATTTCATACTTTTACATATACTTGTCCAGTTTTCCTAGCACCACTTGTTGAAGAGGCTGTCTTTTCTCCACTGTATATTCTTGCCTCCTTTATCAAACAGAGGTGACCATACGTGCCTGGGTTTATCTCTGGGCTTTCTATCCTGTTCCATTGATATATATTTCTGTTTTGGTGCCAGTACCATACTGTCTTGATTACTGTAGCTTTGTAGTATAGTCGGAAGTCCGGGAGCCTGATTCCTCCAGCTCCGTTTATCTTTCTCAAGATTGCTTTGGCTATTCGGGTTATTTTGTGTTTCCGTACAAATTGTGAAGTTTTTTGTTCTAGTTCTGTGAAAAATGCCAGTGGTAGTTTGATAGGGATTGCATTGAATCTGTAGATTGCTTTGGGCAGTAGAGTCATTTTTACAATGTTGGTTCTTCCAATGCAAGTACATGGTATATCTCTCCATCTGTTGGTATCATCTTTAATTTCTTTCATCAGTGTCTTATAATTTTCTGCATACAGGTCTTTTGTCTCCTTAGGTAGGTTTATTCCTAGATATTTTATTGTTTTTGTTGCAATGGCAAAAGAGAGTGTTTTCTTAATTTCACTTTCAGATTTTTCATCATTAGTGTACAGAAATGCAAGAGATTTCCGTGCATTAATTTTGTATCCTGCTACTTTACCAAATTCATTGATTAGCTCTAGTGGTTTTCTGGTAGCATCTTTAGGATTCTCTATGTACAGTATCATGTTATCTGCAAACAGTGACAGCTTTACTTCTTCTTTTCTGATTTGGATTCTTTTATTTCTTTTTCTTCTCTGATTGCTGTGGCTAAAACGTCCAAAACTATGCTAAATAATAGTGGTGAGAGTGGGCAACCTTGTCTTATTCCTGATTTTAGAGGAAATGGTTTCAGTTTTTCACCATTGAGGATGATGTTGGCTGTGGTTTTGTCATATATGGCCTTTATTATGTTGAGGAAAGTTCCTTCTATGCCTACATTCTGGAGGGTTTTTATCATAAATGGGTGTTGAATTTTGTCAAAAGCTTTCTCTGCATCTATTGAGATGATCATATGGTTTTTCTCCTTCAATTTAATACAGTGTATCACATTGTTTGATTTGTGTATATTGAAGAATTCTTGCATTCCTGGGATAAACTCCACTTGATCATGGTGTATGATTCTTATAATGTGCTGCTGAATACTGTTTGCTAGTATTTTGTTGAGGATTTTTGCACCTATGTTCATCACTGATACTGGCCTGTAGTTTTCTTTCTTTGTGACATCTTTTTCTGGTTTTGGTATCAGGGTGATGGTGGCCTCATAGAATGGGTTTGGCCTCATAGAATGGGTCTGCTATATTTTGGAAGACTTTGAGAAGGATAGGTGTTATCTCTTCTCTAAATGTTTGATAAAATTCGCCTGTGAAGCCATCTGGTCCTGGGCTTTTGTTTGTTGGAAGATATATATATATATTTTTTTGCAGTATACCGGCCTCTCATTGCTGTGGCCTCTCCCGTTGTGGAGCACAGGGTCCAAACGTGCAGGCTCAGCAGCCATAGCTCACGGGACTAGCCACTCCGCGGCATGTGGGATCTTCCTGGACCAGGGCACGAACCCGTGTCCCCTGCATCGGCAGGCGGACTCTCAACCACTGCGCCACCAGGGAAGCCCCTGTTGGAAGATTTTTAATCACAGTTTCAATTTTAGTGCTTGTGATTGGTCTGTTCATATTTTGTATTTCTTCCTGGTTCAGTCTCGGAAGGTTGTGCATTTCTAAGAATTTGTCCATTTCTTCCAGGTTGTCCATTTTATTGGCATAGAATTGCTTGTAGTAATCTCTCATGATCCTTTGTATTTCTGCAGTATCAGTTGTTACATCTCCTTTTTCATTTCTAATTCTGTTGATTTGAGTCTTCTCCCTATTTTCTTGGTGAGTCTGGCTAATGGTTTATCAATTTTGTTTATATTCTCAAAGAACCAGCTTTTATTTTTATTGATCTTTGCTATCATTTCCTTCATTTCATTTTCATTTATTTCTGATCTGATCTTTATGATTCCTTATGCTAAATTTGGGTGTTTTTTGTTCTTTTTTCTCTAATTGCTTTAGAAGTTAGGTTAGGTTGTTTATTTGAGATGTTTCTTGTTCCTTAAGGTAGGATTGTATTGCTATAAACTTCCCTGTTAGAACTGCTTTTACTGCATCCCATAGGTTTTTGGGTCGTCAGGTTTTGATTGTCATTTGTTTCTTGGTATTTTTTGATTTCCTCTTTGATTTCTTCAGTGATCTCTTGGTTATTAAGTAGTGTATTGTTTAGCCTCCATGTGTTTGTATTTTTTACAGATTTTTTTCCTGTAATTGATATCTAGTCTCATAGCGTGGTCGGAAAAGATACTTGATACAATTTCAATTTTCTTAATTTTCCCAAGGCTTGATTTGTGACCCAAGATATGATCCATCCTGGAGAATATTCCACGAGCACTTGAGAAGAAAGTGTATTCTGTTGTTTTTGGATGGAATGTCCTACAAATATCACTTAAGTCCATCTCGTTTAATGTATCATTTAAAGCTTGTGTTTCCTTATTTATTTTCATTTTGGATTATCTGTCCATTGGTGAAAGTGGGGTGTTAAAGTCCCCTACTTAATGTGTTACTGTCGATTTCCCCTTTTATGGCTGTTAGTATTTGCCTTATGTATTGAGATGTTCCTATGGTGGGTGCATAAATATTTACAATTGTTATATCTTCTTCTTGGATCAATCCCTTCATCATTATGTAGTGTCCTTCTTTGGCTCTTGTAATAGTCTTTATTTTAAAGTCTATTTTGTCTGATATGAGAATTGCTACCCCAACTTTCTTTTGATTTCCATCTGCATGGAATATCTTTTTCCATCCCCTCACTTTCAGTCTGTATGTGTCCCTAAGTCTGAAGTTGATCTCTTGTAGACACCATATATGCAGGTGTTGTTTTTGTATCCATTCAGCTAGTCTGTTTCTTTTGGTTGGACCATTTAATCCATTTACATTAAAGTAATTATCAATATGTATGTTCCTATTACCATTTTCTTAATTGTTTTGGGTTTGTTATTGTAGGTCTTTTCTTTCTCCTGTGTTTCCTGCCTAGAGAAGTTCCTTTAGCATTTGTTGTAAAGCTGGTTTGGTGGTGCTGAATTCTCTTAGCTTTTGCTTATCTGTGAAGGTTTTAATTTCTCCAAATCTGAGTGAGATCCTTGCTGGGTAGAGTAATCTTGGTTGCAGGTTTTTCTCTTTCATCAGTTTAAATATGTCCTGCCACTCCCTTCTGGCTTGCAGAGTTTCTGCTGAAAGATCAGCTGTTAACCTTGTGGGGATTCCCTTGTGTGTTATTTGTTGGTTTTCCCTTTCTGCTTTTAATATTTTTTCTTTATATTTACTTTTTGATAGTTTGATTAATATGTGTCTTGGCGTGTTTCTCCTTGGATTTATCCTGTATGGGACTCTCTGTGCTTCCTAGACTTAAGTAACTATTTCCTTTCCCATATTAGGGGAGTTTTCAACTATAATCTCTTCTAATATTTTCTCAGTCCCTTTCTTTTTCTCTTCTTCTTCTGGGACCCCTATAACTCAAATGTTGGTGTGTTTAATGTCCCAGAGGTCTCTGAGATTGTCCTGAATTCTTTTTTCTTTATTCTGCTCTGCAGTGGTTATTTCCACTATTTTATCTTCCAGGTCACTTATCCATTCTCCTGCCTCAGTTATTCTGCTGTTGATCCCTTCTAGAGAATTTTTAATTTCATTTATTGTGTTGGTCATCACTGTTTGTTTTCTCTTTAGGTCTTCTAGGTCCTTGTTAAACGTTTCTTGTATTTTCTGTATTCTATTTTCAAGATTTTGTATCATCTTTACTATCATTATTCTGAATTCTTTTTCAGGTTGACTGCCTATTTCCTCTTCATTTTTTAGGTCTGGTGGGTTTTTGCCTTGCTCCTTCATCTGCTATGTGTTTTTCTTTCTTCTCATTTTGCCTAACTTACTGTGCTTTGGGTCTTTTTTCAGGCTGCAGGTTCATAGTTCCCATTGTTTTTGGTGTCTTCCCCCAGTGGCTAAGGTTTGTTCAGTGGGTTGTGTAGGCTTCCTGGTGGAGGGGACTAGTGCCTGTGTTCTGGTGGATGAGGCTGGATCTTGTCTTTATGGTGGGGAAGTCCACGTCTGGTGGTGTGTTTTGGCATGTCTGTGGCCTTATTATGATTTTAGGCAGCCTCTCTGCTAATGGATGGGGCTGTGTTCCTGTCTTGCTAGTTGTTTTGCATAGGGTGTGCAGCACTGTAGCTTGCCGGTCATTGTGTAAAGCTGGGTCTTGGCATTGAGATGGATATCTCTGGGAGATTTTCGCTGTTTGATATTATGTGGAGCTGGGAAGTCTCTTATGGACCAGTGTTCTGAACTTGGCTCTCCCACCTCAGAGGCACAGCCCTGGTGCCTGGCTGGAGCACCAAGAGCCTGTCATCCCCATGGCTCAGAAAAAAAGGGAGATGAAAGAAAGAAAGAAAGAAGATAAAATAAAATAAAATAAAATGTTATTATAATAAAAAAAAATTTTAAAAAATTGAAAGTAATTTAAAAAAAACGGACAGACAGAACCCTAGGACAAATGGTGAAAGCAAAACTATACAGAAAAAGATCACACACAGAAGCATATACATACACACTCACAAAAAGTGAAAAAGGGAAAAATATATATATATATCATTGGTCCCAAAGTCCACCTTCTCAATTTGGGATGATTCGTTGTCTGTTCAGGTATTCCACAGATGCAGCGTGCATCAAGTTGATTGTGGGGATTTAATCCGTGGCTCCTGAGGCTGCTGGGAGAGATTTCCCTTTCTCTTCTTTGTTCGCACAGCTCCAGGGGTTTAGCTTTGGGTTTGGTCCTGCTTCTGCCTGTAGGTCGCCTGAGGGCGTCTGTTCTTCGCTCAGACAGGAAGGGGTTAAAGGAGCCACTGATTTGGCGGCTCTGGCTCACTCAGGCTGTGGGGAGGGAGGGGCACGTTGTGCGGGGCGAGCCTGCGGCGGCGTGACGTTGCACCAGCCTGAGGCGCGCCATGCGTTCTCCCAGGGAAGTTGTCCCTGGATCCCAGGACCCTGGCAGTGGCGGGCTGCACAGGCTACCTAGAAGGGAGGTGTGGAGAGTGACCTGTGCTCCCACACAGGCTTCTTGGTGGCGGCAGCAGCAGCCTTAGCATCCCACGCCCGTCTCTGGGGTCCGCGCTTTTAGCCGCGGCTCGCGCCCGTCTCTGGAGCTCCTTTAAGCAGCGCTCTGAATCCCCTCTCCTCGCGCACCAGGAAACAAAGAGGTAAGAAAAAGTCTCTTGCCTCTTCGGCAGCTCCAGACTTTTCCCCGGACTCCCTCCCGGCTAGCCGTGGCGTACTAACCCCCTGCAGGCTGTGTTCACACCGCCATCCCCAGTCCTCTCCCTGGGATCCGACCGAAGCCTGAGCCTCAGCTCCCAGCCCCCGCCCGCCCTGGTGGGTGAGCAGAGAGGCCTCTCGGGCTGGTGAGCGCTGGTCGGCACCGATCCTCTGTGCGGGAATCTCTCCGCTTTGCCCTCCACACCCCTGTGGCTGCGCTCTCCTCTGTGGCTCCGAACTTCCCCCCTCCACCACCCGCAGTCTCCGCCCCCGAAGGGGCTTCCTAGTGTGTGGAAATCTTTCCTCTTTCACGGCTCCCTCCCACTGGTGCAGGTGCCGTCCCTATTCTTTTGTCTCTGTTTTTTCTTTTGCCCTACCCAGGTGCGTGGGGAGTTTCTTGCCTTTTGGGAGGTCTGAGGTCTTCTGCCATTGTTCAGTAGGTGTTCTGTAGGAGCTGTTCCACATGTAGATGTATTTCTGATGTATTTGTGGGGAGGAAGGTGATGTCTTACTCTTCCGCCATCTTGAAGCTCCTCCAGTTCATTTATTGTTGCCTTCCTGTTTTTACCCTGTAGTAAGCTCACCAATCAGCGTCGGTCATACTGGGCTACGTTAGCAAGCGTCCCCTGGGTATTTTTAATATCTGTGCAGCAATGTTTTCTCATGTATTACTTATGTAATCCTCAAAATAACCCTGTGATGTATTTGTATTAATACTAGTATTGGTTTTTGTCTAAAAATGAAAAAACAAAACTTTCCTAAAGGTTAAATGACTTGCTCAGAGTTACACTGGGACAGAGCCTGGCCATGGACCTCAGTCTTCTGGCTTGTGTCCCTTGATCTTTCTCTTCAGTCACACTGATACCAAGATTATGTGACAGTGTGCGATGGGACAGAGACAATTCCCCAAAGGAAAACCCAGCTTCTCTTATCAAAAGAAAAGAATACAGATACCGAGAAGAACCAAACCCTAGATGTCCATCATGCAAACCTCGGCAGGTCCACCACACCATCTTGACTGCAAGTTGTGTTCAACTGGCTACTCTATCTCTACTTTCTAAATTTCACCAAAAATTTCTTTTATCACATCTTTGTATTTTAAGGATGTTCTCATAGCCTTATTTGCCACTAGGAGACTTGTTCTTCAATATAATCTATTTATTGAGCCATTTTATCTACTACATTAAGACCAATTAATGAAGAAATTATATTTAAATTACTTGTTATGCACAGTAATCTGGTAGGCTTGCATTCACTTAAATTGAATCCTCTCAACACAACCATACATTTTCAGAAGTTGTGTCCTTTTTACCTGGGAGCCTGTCAACTTGGCAACAAAATGTGCCAGGCAAACTTGATTAAAGCTGTTGTATTCACTCTTGAACATTTTGGAATAGCCAGTATTTGGAGAACTGAACACAAAAGCTGATATCTGCCTGATAACTACTATCTAGTTGTTCCTATGGTAGCCCCTTGCGATTGTTTTGTTCCTACTTCCTGTAGTTTTTTGTGATCAAAGAATGAGATTTCATGAATTTACTACAATTAAGCATCCCCTTTGACAAAAATTCTTAATGCTGAGAGTTAAATCTGTTATCGTAAAACCAAATCAGTGTCTTTTCCCACTTCTAGTTGCAGATATTAGCTGAGTAGCCCCAAACAGAGTAGAACCTTATGATTACCTTTTAAAAACCTACCTGCTGTGATCTTTAATGCATAAAACAGAACTGAGTGATAACTGATGCTGTTTCTCAGAGAAAAGCAAGGTATTTATTGCGACTGAGCTGGAAAACTCAAACTAGAACTCTATCCAATTTGATTCATTAAGCACATATTAACTTTAAAGAAAAGTAATTTTAAGATAAAATTAAGAAACACATAGGTAGAAATTTATTCTTGTGATAAGTGAGATAAGAATCTGTTTATCATTTGGGTTTCTGGTAAATGTGAAGACCCCTTGTGAGGCAGGCTATAGTATAATACATGTCCTTCTGGCTGAATTCTTCAATATGTTGATGCCTGCTGTCACATTCAAATAACTCTCATTACACAGAAGTGACCATCAATCAAACCTTCTTCTGAAGCACTGAATTTTGTTGCTAGCCTATTTGAATTCATAAAAAATGAAAATATGGCAGAAGGAGATAGGCATTATGTTTATTTAAAATGACACCTTTCTTTTAAGGTTTAAGAGCCATTCAGATATCCTTCCATTTCCAAAGCTTAAACATCCTAATTATTAATTTTATTAGAGCTGTTTTGACCTTTGTATTATCACAAGGGTTAATCTACATAAACTCTGTTATAAGCTTTGGCCTTTTAGATTATGAATTTGGATATTAGGGATCAGTATTTAGATTCATGTAATATAATCAGCCTCCTGAAATCATAGTGCTTTCAATCACATTTCCTTCTATAACAATCCGTAAACCTGGGGCCAATCTCTCCTATACCCTCCCAGCTCCCAAGATACTACATATAGTAACAGCTAACATTTTGTGAAAATTTACTGTGTGCCAGGCACAAAGCTAATACTTCATCCAAATTTTTTGATGTAATTCTCCTTATGAGGGAGGTACTGTTAGTATCCCTAGTTTTTATAAGGAGTAAATAGATTAAGAGAAATTAGGTATCATGCCCAATGTTACAGAGATAGTATGTGGTAGAGTCAGGACCTAGTAAGCTAATTCCTATTTTCTAGTCTTTCCCCAGAAGGACCCGTTATCTACTGGTTTCCCATACACCAAACTCATTCTCATTCCAGCTTATCACTAGTAAATTCATGAAATTGTGGCGTGTTGACCTTTTTGTTTAGAATGTTTTCTCTCTTTTACCGTCTCCTTTTTCCAACCCCATAAATGCCTCAAAGCTCAGCGCAAGTCTCACCTTCATGGTGAAGCTCATTCCAACATTTCATTCCTGTCCCTAAAATTTTTTAAAGACACCCATTTTCAAAAGTCCAAACCTCTGAGCCTGGCATGGAAGACCCTTCATGATTTGGTCCCTACAAAACTCTAATTAAATCTCTGAACTGCCCTACTTGGCCTCCATCACTCTCCCCATCAATAAGCGAGCACATATTTTATATTCTATCCACACATTTTATATTCTATCCATACTTGTGAACCCTGCCCCTCCCACTACTCAAGGATTTTGCTCTGGAATTCTCCACTTTCTCTCCTGCATCGCCAGTTTTGTTTTTGGTTTTCTTCCCCTCTATGTTCATCTGAAAAGCTTTTCTTAACCTCACTTCTGCCTGCCTCTGTTCCTTCCTCCAAAGAGTTACCTAAGTACGTAGTCTCTAGTTTTTCTCCCCCGTCTCTCTCTCTCTAGCTCCCTCTGATCAGGGTTTTGCTCAGACCAATCTCCTCGGAATGCTCCTGTCAAGGTCACCAGTGGCTTCCATGTCGCTAAATCCAGTGACCTCGTGTCTGCTCATCAGTCATGCCAGTCACACTTCCTTCTTGGGCCTTCGTCGCCTCTACCCTGCAAACTTTCCCCCTAGATATCCTGAATGGCTCACTGTCCCCCACCTTCAGAGCTTTATTCTTATATCATCTGCTTCACTAAACCTTCCCTGTCTATTTAAAATCAGAAAATTTCCTTGCTCTCAGCGTACTCCAACCTCTTCCCTATTTCATTTTTCTCAATAGCAATTAGCACATAGGTTTTATACTTTACTGTTTTTATGTTTTACTTTATAAAGAACTTCTTATTTTCTGTGAGTGTGTGTACGTGTGTGTGTGTGTGTGTGTGTATGTGTGTTACTTTGGTCTCTCTCCAAGAGAATAAAGTCCACACAGGCAAGAATTTCAGTCTATGTCTCTTACAGCTTCATATATCCAATATCTTAAAAAGCTCCTGGCACATCATGGACCCTCAATAAATAGCCCTTGAATGAATACTGAATTACCCAAAGTTCCTAAATGTGTCACATGGTTTGATATCCTTTTGCCATTTTTCTTACTGCTTCCTATGTCCTGAATACCCTTTGCTACCTGATGACCAGAATGCCTGGTCATCACTGAAGACTCAGCTTAAAGGCTGCCTTGTTCGTTTTTCATGTTAGGAATAACTTGGGTTAAGTTCTCCACTCTTTTCTCCCTGAGTGTATGACTCTGGGCAGATAGCTTCATTACTCTAAGCTTTATTTTCTTCATTTGTAGAATAGGGATAATATTAGTTCTTACTTCTTAGGGTCATAGTGAGAATTAAATGACATAGCACGTGAGATGCCTAAGCACTTATCTCAGTGCTTGAAACATCAAAAAATTTCAACAGGGCTTCCCTGGTGGCGCAGTGGTTGAGAGTCCGCCTGCCGATGCAGGGGATGCGGGTTCGTGCCCTGGTCCCGGAGAATCCCACATGCCGCGGAGCGGCTGGGCCCGTGAGCCATGGCCGCTGAGCCTGCGCGTCCAGAGCCTGTGCCCCGCAGCGGGAGAGGCCACAATGGTGAGAGGCCCGTGTACCACACAAAAAAATTTTTTTTCAACAAATTATCATTATTATTCCATTCCTGATTCTTCTATACCTAAACCCTGGTAGAATTAACCATTCCACATTTATCACACTTATGCCGTGTCCCTACTAGATCACTGGATCTCATAGAGGGCAAGAGGTGTGTCTTATTCATCTTGATAGCTTCAGAACATAACTCGGCATAACATATAAAAGCCTGAATGTTAATATTAATAACCATCATATATTGAGTTTAATTTTGTACTATATACTGTGCTTAGAAGTCTACAAACATGTCGTTTAATTCTCATAATACCCCATTGAAAAATACTTTAGAAAAAATTTATACTTTAGGAGACTCAATCATGTAATCTTGCTTTCTCAGGATTACACAATTAGTGAGTGATAAAACTGGAACTAGAACTGAGGTCTACCTAATTCTAAAGTTTTACTCTGCATCACTTTGCTGCAACCAGAAAGGATGGATGAATCGACAAATGAAGACTGTTCTTGGTCATTCCAAATTTACTCTCTTCTTATTATCTTAACCTATATAATCTGGAGCACATATAGACTATACTACAGTGTTTTACCAAATAACCAGATACTAGAAGTATTATATCAGTTTTTCTTTTCATCTTAAAACTATAGGGCAAGAATCTTAGTTACATTGACACTATATGGGGCTCCTTTCTTCTCTAACAAAAACTGTTGACTGCCTAGGAATGGTATAGGAAGTATAGTACCGTAAGGAAATGCACAGGCTCTAGTACCAGACCGTTTGAGTCTACTTAGCCGCAGCTCTGACGACTGTGTAATGCTAGTCAAATTACTTAACCTCCCTGGGTCTTAGTTACCACAACCGCAAAGTGAAGATAATATTTAAATAATAATTGGGCTTAGTAAAAGTGGTTAGCACATGTAAATTATTTAGAACATGTCTTGGCTTATAGTATATGTCTTATATATTTTAGCTATTTTTCCTTTGGATCTGTTTCTCTTATGTATGTATATTAGACATGCTTTACTTAAGTAATTCGAGATGTCACTAGCAGAATAAGCTTTACCACAAATGTGAGCTTTATCCTCTTGTATTGTTCAGTCAATACTACTGTCCTTGTAACTCACCATAATTTTTCTTCAGTGAAAACTTCTTAAATTCTAGTTACTTCAATAATACTATCTTATACATTGTTTCCATTCATCACACGAACCTCAGCAGGTACCACTACCCCCATCAAAGTATACCTTACAGACTCTCATACTGACAATAAAGGAGCCTGGACTCAAACTCACATCTTTCTGAATTCAAATCTGGCCTTCTTTCTAACACCCAGGCTGACCAGTTTGAAATGGCATCTTATCTTAGCCTAGCAGGAGGTGTTGAGAGTTAAAAATATTTTTGTTTCAGAATCTCTGCCAGTTACAAACAAGAGCTACAAGCCTGCTTGTATAGGGAGTCTTTGGGGAATCGCTTGCATTTTTGCTATCTCGGATCAAATGGAGCAGACATGGAAAGATGTCAGATTGCGAATGTTCCCAACAGACTCTGTGTTTACAAGCTGGTAACAGCCTTGACTTTGCATATGTAGACTTAAAAATTTCCTGACAGGTAAAGTGTAGCTCTGTGTCTTCTTTTAATAGGAATTCCTACACAGGTGCATTTCAACTACTGCACGCTCCTTGTGGAGCCATGGAGTTCCATCACGTGTCTGCTTTTTGATACAGCTGCACTGGTTGGGAGACATTCTTATCAAAACCTTTTAGGAATGGTAAATGTTCTCCAAGTTGTAAAATGCTTCTGAAAATAAAATGTCTGACTTTTCCCAAAATGAGTATCCTGGCCCCAGCCTTGATCTTGACCACCATCATCATTTACCACCACCATCTTGTGAGCTCTTGAAAGGCAATGAGTAGGTCAGATCTCTAGCATGCAGAACAATGCTTGGCTAAGGCCCTGATAAAGAGAATAAAACAAACATAGGCAGAAAAACAAAGTAAGCAAAATAAAGCAAGATAGGCTAGGAGAGAGTGGGTAAAGCAGGTACAAGCAGGACAAAATAGGTATAAGAAGCCAGGTGATGAGTCTACTTCCGCAGTCCACGTTAGGGTAATTTTGCCAAAGTAAGACTTCATTTTTTGTGTGTGTTTGTTTATTTGAGGTATGATTGAGACAGGGTAAACTGGAACCATCTCTCTTTTCTCTCTGTCTTATTCTTTCTTTTTCCCCCTGGATAAAGGCCAGGGATCGTGGAATTGGGATTGATTTTTTTTCCCCCTCTTCATCTGTAGGCTTAAGACTTAGGTATTGGAGAGCAAAAGCGGGATTTTCTTCAACCTTAGGATAAAAGCTGTCTTTCGGGGCTTCCCTGGTGGCGCAGTGGTTGGGAGTGCGCCTGCCGATGCAGGGGACGCAGGTTCGTGCCCCGGGCCGGGAAGATCCCACATGCCGCGGAGCGGCGGGGCCCGTGAGCCATGGCCGCTAAGCCTGTGCGTCCGGAGCCTGTGCTCCGCAACGGGACAGGCCACAACGGTGAGAGGCCCGCGTACCGCAAAAAGAAAAAAAAGCCGTCTTTTGTAGTTCAAGGGCTACCTGTGTAACATTCCTTTCACCACTTTCTTGAGCTGTCCAGCCCAAATACTTGTTGCACTCTCATGCTCAATGCCCTGGCTATTCTACCCTGGCAGTGACCCTGCAAGCACTAAAGCAAGAACCCCTCAAACCTCAGGGAGTTCCTTGTTTTCCCTCTGGCTTTGGTTTTTCTTCTAAAGACAAAGCTACAAGGGAGATTTCCATATGAGGTAGACAAACTGCTTAAATGGCTGAAATTTGGGAGGATTCATGATAATTTCATTGCAACGTAGCATCCTCTGCAGGTTGTGAACTAGAGTGCTTTAAAAAGTTTAAAAAGGGGTTGCTCTTTGCCAAACCAACCATGTAATATTTCCTTCTTTGTCACCCCTGGGTTAGCTGGCTGAGCATAACGTATTCACAAACAGCATTCAAACCCTGTATATTTGAGAGTACATTTAACCATTAAAAGAAATAGTGACTACATTTCTCTTAATAGATATGTGTGGAAAATTCAATTCCTAAGCCTCAAATTTGTTGCTTATATCAAAGGACTGTGTACTCATGATAGAACGGTCAAGCAACATGAACGTGGTTAGGTGTTTTACCCCAGACGATCACCTGTTTATAGTTGACTTGGCGAGAATAGTCACCATGAGAAAAAGAGCAGAATAATTTACATAAAAACTAACATTTGTAATTTCAGATATTTCAGAGGGTGAGTATTCTTGAGTTTGTTAGATGGATGTGAGGTAGTTAAAACTGAGGTATGAATGTTTCCTTAATGAACACAAATACATTATCCAGATCTCAGGCTTGTAATTATTGCTAATCTGAATAATTTCTATGCTGAAGGTGTTTTAGATAAATGCTCACTGCCAAGATTAATAACCACAACAGAAACAGAATAACTAGCTATTGGGTGAGAGAACAAAATAGAGTAAGAAACAAACTGCAGATCGTTTCAAATCAATCAGACCTAAACGTGATGGAGAAAATACAACTGCTTCAGGAATGGAAAAGGTTTAATTTTTTTCGATATAATCTGGAAAATAAAGATAGTATTTATTGACGTATTTGAACTTTAGAGATAATCATGGTAGTCCTTGGCCCCAAACACTTTAACATCTCCCTGTTGCTCACCATAAAGTCCTTAGGAGAACACTACCCTCTCTTCCGGTACAAACCTACCTTCCCAGCTTTCCCTTCCATCCTGGCACTCCTGCCAAATTCAACATGTCCCGTAATTACCCACCTTCTTACTTTTGCTGTGCTATCTTACATCCACTAGTAATGCCCTTTCCTGACTTTGTTCTTTGCCAAAGTCCAACACATGCATTTGTTTTCTCTGAAGATGAATGCCCCTTACCAATAGCACTCCTCATACTATGAAATCACCCAGCTTTTATTTATATGATTCTCATTGTTCTTATCTCATGTTATCTTTTACTACAGTTAATTTGGTTCGTGTCTCCTCATGATCTACTTGCTTATATGGTTCTTGAGATTCTCTTTATTTTCCTCTGATATCTTTTCTTCCCATAACATAGATGCATTTGCTTGTTATTCATGTATTAATTCCTATCATATAACATGCATGTTATATTATAAATATTTAGTTTATAATGAGATACTGTCTTAAGATCCTTCCATCTGTGGATTACATGTTCTTGCATTCAATACATATTATTGATGTCTCCTACGTTTGAGTACTCTGTCTAAATGTTTTTTCTCAGAACAATTTCTACACATCACTGTTATAGCTCTCATCACACTATATGATAGTGTTCTGCCTTTCATAAATTCATAATATATCCCTCTTGACAGAAACCATGCCATTCAGTTTTAATCTCCCAGCACCTAGCACTTAATTTAAGGCTCTAGATAAATGTCTGTTTAATAAACATATTAGGTTGGATTCATTGATAGAAGAATGAATACATGAATGAATTTAATATTTTATGTCTAAATAACACGGTTGCTGGGGGTATAGTGTGTTTGGAGCCAAAAGGTCCAATTGAGGGCACAATACTTAATATGTTACTTCAATTAAGTGTTAACAATGAGAATTGCAAAAGAAGGACAGTTAAGATATAGAGACCTAATAGGGCTCACATTTTCTTGGTCTGAAGATGAATAGCTCCTGCCATACAAGCTTAGCCCCACTTTGTCCTCCCAGCCACCACAATCAAAACCACTCACATTTTATTGGGTAGCTATTTTCTGGACTGAAAATGATAACGAAGAGGAGAGCGTTTTCTGAGCCCTGAGTATTTACTTTCTGATTTGGTGAATTAGTGTACCAGCATTTAGGGCCTCTGTGACTACATCCTTACAGGTTCCTAAATGCTATGGAAAAAGAATGGAGATAATTCCTAATTATGCACTTCAGATCTCAAAGAAGACATCTTATCTCAACCTTCAGCATGGGGGATGAGACCACCTCAAGCTTTGGTCCCTTTTTGTGTTCCTGCTGTTCACATGGAGAGCGATGACACTCAAAACCATCATCTTTGAATTGCAAAGACCAGAAAGTGCAAATCAAAAAATCAGTAATGATGTTTTACAGCACAGCTTGCAAGCAAAAATTTGAAAAGTTCAATTTTCTCATTTCCAGAAGAACTACATAACTTGGAAGCACACTGTGGATTTTTATTTTACAAATGAAAAATGTAAGCACCTGGTGATTTTCCTAATGCTAGTGCCGTTGGTGATAAAAACAGCGGGACAAACACTCCTGGTTCACTGCAGATACATTTATCCTAAAAGGTCAGGCCCCGCAGGGCTAGGGCAAGGCTTGAGAAACATCTTTTTATCCACTTGGGACCAGAAAGCAAGCCTGAAATAATGCCCAGGCGAAGGGCTCAGAACTACAACTTGAGAAGCATATCCAACTGGGTAGTAATTAGATCAAGGAGGGCTGCAGGGATGGGATGGTCTTCCAAGTGCAATACCCAAGGATCAGAGGGACTAGAAAGATGAGCATAAGAGGAGAGAACATGGAATCAGATGGACAAGCATCTAAAGCATGGCTTCACCACTCACTAGCTACTCCCGAGCAAGTTCTCACCAGCTACTGTGCGGTCTTGAGCAAGTTACTTAACTTCTCTTAGCCTTGTTTCCTCATTATCAAAAGGAGATAAAAAAGAGAACCAATCTCAAAGGGTAACAGAGGATTCAGTGAGAGTTCATGTATATAGTGTTTAGCACTTTGGCTCAATAAATGCTAGCTGTTATTACTATCATCATTAATTACAATAAAATAGGTGAGTGGAGGTCTGGCCGAATAACACATACAAGAATTATTTCTTACAGTTTCTTATGTTTTATTCATGTATTTCATTCTTTAATTTTTGTGTGATTTTCAGAACATGGCTCAGCTGCAAATGGAAAAAAAAAAGGAAAGAAAAGTAGAATAACGTAATCTAAGAGACCTGAGGATTTGAGATCATAGCCACTTTAAAAGTTGTACTTAGTTCTTTAGATAAAGTAAACTTTAGCAGCAATTACAACTCAAATCCTTTTAGGAGCCAGACCATAAAAACAGTTAACATTGAGTATTAACTGTCCTGGATAATGTCCCTCTCTGGGTAAAGTCCACTGTAGAAGGGGTCGTGAATGAACATTTTAGGAAGCGGACAAGAATAATGGCTAACATTTCTTGAGCATCTTTACATGCCAGATGATGTTTGAGGCAGTATTTTTAAGCAGTATTGCACTTAATTCTCACTACATGAAATTGAAGCCAGGACTATTATACTAACTTTATAGATGGAGAAACTGAAGCATTGAAAAGTGAAACAGTTAACAAGTGCTGGAGCAAGGTTAAAAACTAAGGCATCTGACCCAAGAGTCTTTGTCTTCAGCATTAAGCTTTTCCCTTCTAACTATCCAAAGTATCCAAGAATAAGATAGTAGTAGTTTAGGAAGTGGGAACTGCAGAGTATGTATCTGCCTGAAGCATGTAAATAAAATGATGAGGATGATGAAGAAGAAGAATGGTGTGATGGCCAAGAAAACACATCTTTGAGCCAGTTTCCACCTCTGGGCTGCCAAGGTGTAGCAGTGGATGCTGATCTAAAGCAAAATTTAAAAGATTTATGGACTTAACACTTGAGAATGATACTGGGGAATATTGATACTTGGCCCCTGACTTGAGAGAATGTGAGGATAATTGCTTTTTAACCTAAACCTGATAGGCAGAGACTCATAATTTCAATTCAAAACTCCTGATTCATTCTTAGACTGCTTCACCTATTTTTATATGATTAACAATCTTATTTTGAATATTTTTTAACATATAAAAGAAAAGGGGGTATATTGTGAGGAAGTTTTAGAAACACAATATCTTCTTTCTGTTAAAGGCTGTTATGGAAGACACAACAAAGTAGATGGAGAGGGCCCATTGTTAGTTTAAAGAAATCCATTAATCTACAGTGTATTCTTGTACTTTTGAAAGATAATTATGCACTGACTAGGAACATTACCTGGACAAAAAACCACAAAAAACCAAAAAACCTAATTAAACATAAAGTTTCCTTCACCGCATATCAATCTTTAAAAAGAAGGCCTCAAAAAACCAAAACACCAAAATCAATATTCTCTTTTAAAGCTCTGAATGACTTTTACTTGGATAGATAAGCAAGCTTCTTTATATCCTTTTATGAAACTAGGTGAGACATAAACAAAATTTATTATAAGATTGCTCTAAATTTGGAATATATTCACAAATAGAATATAATGGGTAATTTATCAAAATCATTTTTCTTGCTCGTATTTTTCTGGTAAATTGAAATAAATGTAAGACTGTGTCTACCAATCAGTAAAAGATTAAATATCGTTTAAGTCTAAATTCTGAGAAAAGGGGAGGGACAAGATGGTGGAGTAGAAGAACTTGAGCTCACCTCCTCTCACAAGCACACCAAAGTCACAACTAACTGCTGAACAACCATCAATAAAAAAGACTGGAACCTACCAAAAAAGATATTCTACACCTAAAGACACAAAGAAGAAACCAAAACGAGGTGGTAAGAGGAGTGCACTTGATATGAAAAATTCCATACCATCCAGAGAACAATTATATCACAGAAATTCTCGCACAGGAGTAAGAGTCCTGAGCCAGACGTCAGGCTCCCCAGCCCTGGGGTCCCACATCAGGAGGAGAATCCCCCGGAGTATTTGGCTTCGAAGGCAGCAGGGCTTGATTGTAGGAACTCCACAGGATGGGGGAAACAGACTCCACTCTTGGGGGATACACACAAGATCTCATGCACACTGGGACTCAGGGCAAAAACAGTGACTCCATAGGAGCCTGGGCCAGACTTACCTGCTGGTCTTGGAGGGTCTCCTGGGGAGGCTGGGGGTGGCAGTAGCCCCCCCTGGGGATGTGGACACAGGTGGCGGTGGCAGAGATATCAGACACTGCCATCACATGAACTCTCACTGAAGGGAGACATCTGGCCTGGGTCATAAGCGCGGAGACCTGGCCCCATCCAACAGCCTGGAGGCTCCAGTGCTGGGATGCCTCAGGCCAAACAACCAACAGGATAGGAACACATCCCCACCCTTCAGCAGACAGACGACCTAAAGGCTTCCTGAGCCCACAGCCACCTCTAGACACATCCCTTAACATGGTCCTGCCCACCAGAGGGCCAAGACCCAGCTCCATCCACCAGTGGGCAGGCACCAGCCTCTCCCACCAGGAAGCCTGCACAAGCCTCCAGACCAGCCTCACCCACCAGGGGGAAGACAGCAGAAGCAAGAAAACTATGATCCCACAGCCTGTGGAACTGAGTTCATAAACACAGGTCAGAAATTACCCTGGGAACAGCTGGTCCCTGGCCCTGGAGTGACAAGCGGGGAGTACGTGGATGGGACACATAGGACATCCTGTACAGAGGGCCACTTCTCCAAGGTTGAGAAATGTAATAACCTACCACAGACATAAAAATACAAACTTAAACAAAATGAGATGGTAAAGGAACATGCTTCAGACGAAGGAACAAGAGAAAAGCCCCAAAGAACACCTAAGCGAAGTGGAGACAGGCAATCTACCCAATAAAGAGTTCAGAGTAATGATCATAAAGATGATCCAAGAACGTGGAAAAAGAATGAATGCACAGAGCAAGAATTTACAAGAAGTTTTTAACAGAGTTAGAAAATATAAAGAACAAGCAGAGATGAACAATACAATAACTGAAATGAAAATACACTAGAAGGAATCAATAGCAGAATAAATGAGGCAGAAGAAGTGAGCTGGAAGACAGAGTGGTGTAAATCATTGCCACGGAACAGAATAAAGAAAAAATGAAGAGAAATGAGGAAAACTTAAGGGACCTCTGGGACAACATCAAATGTGCTAACATTTGCATTATAGGGGTCCCAGAAGGAGAAAAGAGAGAGAAATGGCCTGACAAAATATTTGAAGAGACAATAGCTGAAAAGTTCCCTAACATGGGAAAGGAAACTGTCACTCAAGTCTAGGAAGGGCAGAGAGTCCCAGGCAGGATAAACCCAAGGAGGAACATGCACACACAGTAATCAAATTGACAAAAACTAGAGATAAAGAGAAAATTTTAAAAGCAACAAGGGAAAAGCAACAAATAACATACAAGGGAACTCCTATAAGGCCATCAGTAGATTTTTCAGCAAAAACTGCAGGCCAGAAGGGAGTGGCAGGATATATTTAAAGTGATAGGGGTTGTAGGGGAAAACCCTACAACCAAGACTACTCTGCCCAGCAAGGCTCTCATTCAGATTAGATGGAGAAATCAAAAGCTTTACAGACAAGCAAAAGCTAAAAGAATTCAGCACCACCAAACCAGCTTTACAACAAATGCTAAAGGAACTTCCCTAGGCAGAGAAGAAAAGCCACAACTAAAAACAAGAAAATTACAAAATAGGAAACTCACCAGTAAAGGCAAACATACAGTAAAGGTAGGAAATCATCCAGACACATATATGATATCAAAACCAGTAACTGTGAAAGGAGAAGAATACAAATGCAGGATATTTAAAATGCATTTGAAACTAAGAGATCAGCAACTTAAAACAATTGCTATATATGTAGACTGCTATACCAAAACCTCATGGTAACTGCAAACAAAAAATCTATAATAGATATACACACAAAAGAAAAAGGAATCCAAACACAGATTTGATAGTCATCAAATCACAAGCACTTGTGCTTTGAGCATGCCTCCTTTCTTCTGCTCAGATCCTCAGCAAGGTACTACACTAGCTACCCAACCCTCCAACCAATAGGGTCAGAATTCAAAGAACCTGGAGCAGCCCTGAGGTCCATAGCCTCACATAAGACTATGATTCCCTCTATAATAAACATAATAGCAACTACCATTTAACTAAGCATCTACTATTTGAGACCTCTATTAGGCCCTAGACATGCATTATCATTTGCCTAGGAAAACCATCTGAGGATAAAGTTACTCAAGGTCACAGAAACCCAGCTTGGATTCTAGAACCCATGTTCTTTCTGTGGCTCTGCTTATGAATAAGGCCCGGTCTACCTGCGTCTCCAAGTTAATGTGGCAGTTTCCTCCTTTTGGGGCTGTAGCCCTATCCAGAACATAGGCAGTCTTTTTTTTGGGTTTGTTTTTTTTTTTTGGCGGTATGCGGGCCTCTCACCATTGTGGCCTCTCCCGCTGCGGGGCACAGGCTCTGGACGCGCAGGCTCAGCAGCCATGGCTCACGGGCCCAGCCGCTCCGTGGCATGTGGGATCTTCCCGGACCGGGGCACGAACCCGTGTCCCCTGCATCGGCAGGCGGACTCTCCACCACTGCGCCACCAGGGAAGCCCAGGCAGTCTTGACTTAGGCTCTGACCACCCATACATGTCTTATTTGCCCCCTCCCTGCAATGGTTGGACCTGACTTGTGGACTCAGTCACGGGCTGGAGTCCTGCTCCTTCAGGGATGAGATTTCTGGCAACAAGGCCATTCACTGGTCCTTGTCAAGACCAGTACTGCTGGTGCCACCCACCACAGAAGCTCTAGGGTAGAGTTAGCTTGCCCAGTCTGATCTATTTTCAACACCTTCTCCATAATAAATGCTGATGAGAGATGTTTGGATGATCAACTACTGTGGGCCAGCATTACATTAAGCACCTAAAATTTATTGTTGAACTTGAGTGGTACTCATCCACCCCAGACCCTCAGGCTGCCTGTCATCCGAGCCCACATCAGATCATGGCCAAAAGCATGAAGAAATATTCCTTTGGTATACTGACATAGTTGAAAAGGCCTTGTGCAAAAGATTAACCAAGAAACAACAAATGTGAGATGTACACAGAGAGACTCTGGGTTTCTGAAGAATCATGTGTTTGTTGGTCACAGTTCACATTGTCAGTGGGAAACTCATGAACACGGGTTTGTAAAAGTACATTAGTGGCGGGATAAGGAAGTTGGAAAAAGTAGTGATTGGTAATGTTGAGAGTCACAATTAGTCTCAGGTGGGAGCAGTTCATCCTATAGGCTCTATACCATACACCAGTTCTTCACAATGTGCATAAAAATCACCTGGGGCTCTTGTTACAACGTGGATTCTGACTCAGTATATCTGAGGTGGGGCTTGAGGCTCTGCATTTCTAACAAGCTCCCCTAACATGCTGAAAACCACTGATCCTCAGAATACACTTGCATAGCAAGCCCGTAGACCTCGACACAGGTTTAAAAAAGGAAAAAAAAAAAAACAGTTGACTTGGATCTAAGTCATGCATATAGGTGGCATTAGAACTTTCCAGCCAAGGTACATGATCTTACCAGAAAAGTAATCATTCACAGAGGAAAAAGATCAAGCCAGCAGTGAGTCTCAGAGCGTGTGAGACATGGAGCCTGGGGTTGAGGGGTCTGGAAACACACATAGAAATCAAGAGAGGGAAAGAATGGGCAGCATTCATAGAAATAGCAACAGCGTTGTTCAACTGAATAAATAATCCATGTTTGAAAAGCAGAGAAGAAGGTAGCCTGGGTATTTGAAATCAGGCTCGGGAATGCCAGACCCAGGACACTAGAGTCTCTGACCCAGAAAAGGCAAACTTCAAACTCTTAACAACAAGCAACGGAAAGAAATCAGCAGAAAGAAATCAGCGCAGGCAAACCAACACTACCAAGATGAGCATAGGGCCACAAATGTCCAGAAGGTAACCAGGTCAATTCCCAGATGTGGGAAGTGAACTTACCTGCTCATCTTCAGCTTCCAGAAGGAACTGGACAAGGGAAGTCAGTGTCCTAGTCCCAGGGCTTCCTTGGTGGCGCAGTGGTTGAGAGTCTGCCGATGCAGGGGACACAGTTCCGTGCCCCGGTCTGGGAAGATCCCACATGCCGCGGAGCGGCTGGGCCCGTGAGCCATGGCCGCTGAGCCTGCGCGTCCGGAGCCTGTGCTCCGCAACGGGAGAGGCCACAGCAGCGAGAGGCCCGCATACCGCAAAAAAAAAAAAAAAAAGTGTCCTAGTCCCAGAGGAAATAGCATGTCCAGCAAGGAATCCTGGAAGGAATAATGTACGGGAAATGGAAAACTCAGCAAAGGCTCAGCTCTGCTACCCACATCAAATCTGCCATAAAGTTACGTCGTTACGGAACCAATGAAAGGCCTGGATTCCTTCTTGCCTGGGTGGGGCAGAATCAACACGTATGAGGTAAGTGGCTCTAGCTGTGAAAATTGGCAAACAGTACGAGGCATGAGGCATGCTGGTAGAGGCCTGAGTTTCAAAGTGAGGTCAGTATCAGCATCACCTGGAAACCTGGAAGGAAATGTAAATTCTCAGACCTGCTCGCTCCAGACTTACCAGTCAGAAACGGTAGGGGTAGTGCCCTGCAGCCTGTGTTCCAACAAGCCCTCCAGGTGATTCTGACGCACGCTCACTGCAGTAGAGTCTATTGAAAACATGGTGAAGGATGAGGCCAGGTGCGGCAAAGGACAGTCATTATAAGTAGGCTTGATAAGGGGGTTTTTAAAGAGCTAAGAAGACTAAAGCCCGTGTACAGAGAGAAGAAAACCCGGCAGAGATCATGTAAAATAATAATTAGTAAAACACTCTCAGTGATTAAGAACAACAAAAAAGTAAAGTGGATGAATGTAAATTGTAGCAAAAAATACAAGCAAAAATGTAATAATGGGTATTAACAGTCTTTGCCTCTTAAGCTTTTTATTTCCAACGACATAAATGTGTCTACTGGTAAGGACACCATTAGGAATTTTCAATAATTCATATGTGTCTTTCAAACGTATTTCTTCAGCATGGTAAGGGAGACCATCTTAGGTAAGGAGCTCTTTGGCCAGGGTGGTCATGTAATATAAATACGTTTAAAAGAATATCCAGAAAAATTGCTAAAAATCTTGAGCCCAAAACATGTCTTCAGAAAGTCACACAGTACAATAAAAATGGAGATAACAATGTGTATGGCATGAGTGGGTTTTTTTTTTTTTTGCAGATTCAAATGTTACATCCCTCTGAACTTATCAATGTAGATATCACCTAGCACCACATGTTTATCATGTCCCAAACCAATATTATTTCTCCCCCTTACATAATTTTCTCCTTCTGTTCCCATCCAAAAACTCCTGCTCTTCCTTCTTCTTCTTCCTTATTTTAGAGATAATGTCGCCAACATCTATGTGTTCTCCCAGCCTAAAAACATAGGTGTCATCTTTTTTTTTTTTTTTTTTTTTTTTGCGGTACGCGGGCCCTCCCACCGTTGTGGGCTCTCCCGTTGTGGAGCACAGGCTCCGGACGCGCAGGCTCAGCGGCCATGGCTCATGGGCCCAGCCGCCCCGCGGCATGTGGGATCTTCCCGGACCGGGGCACGAACGGCAGGCAGACTCTCAACCACTGCGCCACCAGGAAAGCCCCGGGTATCATCTTTGATTTTTCTTATTCTTTTGCCCATTGTTCTTTCGGATTGATTTTTTTTTTTTTTTGGATATTAAAAAAACCTCTTGTCTGTGTTATGTAGGTGAATATGGTTCCCAGTTTATGGTTTACTTTTGTATATAGTATTTTTTTGTGTGTGGTGTAACTTTTAAATTTTTGTGTGTTCAAATGTATTTTAGGTTTCTATATAACCAAATTTATCAGTAATTTTCTTTATGGTGTTTGGGTTTCATATTAAGTGTAGAAATACCCAGGCTATTTAATCAGTAAATATTACAACCACAGGCCTTGGGCCAAAGAGCTTTTCAAAAACTTATAAAAATACTCGAAACCTGAAACAAAATATTTTTGCTCCAGAAAACAAAAAGAAAATTGCAAAATATAAATAAATGTTTATGTGTCTACAAATATGACACTATATCAGCTTCATTAATTATTAAATTTAGTGTTCACAAATAATTTTTTAAGAAAATGACATCCATACTTTGCTATATTCTACCTGAATTTCAGTGATTCTCTTATTCAATCCCTTTTTTATATTCCTGCTGACACTAGCTAATTTCAAGCCCCCTAAAGGACTACCACAGTCTCCTAACTGGTCTACCTTCCATAAATTTCTAGGTTCTCCAATTCACTCTAGAATTATCATCCTAACACAGAGGCCAAATTATGCTACTCCTATGCTCATAAATGTCAAACTTCTTAGTGTGGCTTTCAAGGCTTTGTATAGTTTGACTTAAATCTAGCCTCTCTCCTTTTGACTCTCTGTATTTATTGCTTCTCTGAGCTAGCAGACAGTTCTCTCATCATTCCCTGTGCTCCCCTGGCTCCCCTGTTAATGTTGTTTTTTCACTCTGCAGTGCCTTTCCTTCTCAGTTTACCTGGAATTTTACTCCATCCTCAAAGCTCAGCTTACATAGCACCTACTTGTGGTGTTTCTCCTGATCCCTCAACTTCCTCCCCCCACCCCCCCTTTTGCACACCTTTTGCAGGTGTGCATGTGTCCCTTCCTGCCACAGTGTTGTTGTTGTTGTTGTTTGTATAAATTTATTTATTTATTTTTGGCTGTGTTGGGTCTTTGTTGCTGCACGCGGGCTTCCTCTAGCTGCGGCGAGTGGGAGCTACTCTTTGTGTGGTGCGTGGGCTTCTCACTGTGGTGGCTTCTTTTGTTGTGGAGCACAGGTTCTAGGCGCACGGGCTTCAGCAGTTGTGGCACGTGGGCTCAGTAGTTGTGGCTCACGGGCTCTAGAGCGCAGGCTCAGTGGTGGTGGCACACGGGCTTAGTTGCTCCGCAGTATGTGGGATCTTCCTGGACTAGGGCTCAAACCCGTGTCCCCTGCATTGGCAGGTGGATTCCTAACCATTGCACCACCAGGGAAGCCCTACCACAGTCTTTATTCATCCTTCTAAGTTCCTCAGAGCAGGAATCTTAACTGTATCCTTGATAGGACTGGTATGGTATGTATTCAATAAAATACTCATTGAATCAAACCCCTTAAAAAATAAATCCTACAAAAATCAGTTTGAATTTTGAGACAGGGGTTACCCATAGTAGGGCTCAATAAATATGTTTGAATGAATGGATAGATAGATGGCTGAATGAGTGAATGGATCTAAAATACAAACTTGCAAATTCTTGTTCCTGCATAAATTAGGTTACGAATTAAATCTGAATCTTTTTTCCAGATTTGTCTTTATTTTCTTGATAACTCAGTGTTGGTGACTAATAGTAGAATGACCAATTTTCCAAATTTTATCTCTTCATCCAATGTAAATTGCATAAATGTGGAATGGAAGGAATTCATTCATCTGATTTCTTCATGGTATTCTCCAGGAACTATTTGAAGCCAGGACCAATTTGATTGCCAAGAGCACTATTTCATAGTGTGGTTATAAGTGTGTCATGAGCTGATGACATTGTTAAAAGTCACAAGAAGAAATTTATACCACTGGAAACAGTCACTGCAGGTGTTTCACAGGTCAGTGTCCTTCAAGGCAATGGAAGTGCTTTACATGGTCTTGAATGTTTACAGTGGTATTTTACATGCTTTCTTGATTTATTTTTAATCGAAGAGAAGGCCAGGGCACAGTGTTTGCAAAGTAATAATTATCCTGTAAAGTTTATAAATACTTATGACCTCTCTGAACTTCAATTTGTTCATTGTATCTATAGTGATTAATGGGCTTCCCTGGTGGCACAGTGGTTGAGAGTCTGCCTGCCAATGCAGGGGACACGGGTTTGTGACCCGGTCTGGGAAGATCCCACATGCCGCGGAGCGGCTGGGCCCGTGAGCCATGGCTGCTGAGCCTGCGTGTCCCGAGCCTGTGCTCCACAACGGGAGAGGCCACAACAGTGAGAGGCCCGCATACCGCAAAAAAAAAAAAAAAAAAAAAAGAATATCACGTCCTCGTCTTTAAGAAAATAGAATAAAAAATGTTTTTCAAACCCACCCCTAAAGGCAAAATTATCTATATTAGTTTTCAAGGCTGCTTAACAAAGTACTATACCCTAGAGGCTTCAAACAACAGAAATTTATTGTCTCACAGCTCTGGAGGCTGGAAGTCTGAGATCAAAGTGTCAGCAGGGTTGGCTCCTTCTGAGGGCTGTGAGGGAGAATCTGTTCCATGCCTCTCCCCTGGCTTCTGGTGGTTTACTGGCAATATTTGACATTCCTAGGTTTATAGGAGCATCACCCCAGCTTCTGGATTCATCTTCACATACCATTCTCTCTGTATGTGTCTCTATGTTCAGATTTCCCCTTTTTATAAGGACACCAGTCATAAAGGATTAGAGCTCACCCTAATGACTTCATTTTAACTTGATTACTTCTGTAAAGTTCCTATCTTCAAATAAGGTCACATTCTGAAGTACTAGAGGTTAGGACTTCAACACATCTTTTTGGGGGAAGACACAATTTAACTCATTACAGTCTTAAAAGGCAAATGCCTCAGGATATTACAAAAAGAACAGTGCCCACCATATACCAGGCACTTTAGATTATTGTATTCAATCCTTTGACAACCTGATGAGGTCGGAATCATCTCCATTTCAACAAATGAGAAATGTGGAGTTCAGAGAGATCAAATAGTTTGGGCGGACACACCCACTAGTGAAGAATGGGACCAAGGTTCAAATCCAAGATTCAAAGTGTGTGCTTTCACTCTACCCTGCCTTTACAGAATGTAGCCCACATTGGCAAGGCTTTTCGTATAATAATTCACTATTATATCTCCAGTACCTAAAATAGTGCCTGGCATAGAGTTCTCACTCAAATATTTGTTGAAAAAATAAGTAAGAAAAGTTAACTGACATTCACAAGTGGTTTTTCTCATTGTAAGATGGAAAGAAAGTTTTTCTTCTGATGCTTGGACCATAATGGAAACCTGTCTAATATGTGACCTTCCCACAAAATGATGTCATTGTGTACCATCATCAGTCAGTTTGAGATGTGGAGAACCTTTGTTTTCTACAAGACTCTCAATCACTGGCTCCTATCAGAAAAGATATAAAAGGACATCTGGAAGGAATGGAGTGTAGATAAGGGGGAAGAAATAGAAGATGACTCAAGTAGTCTTTGACTTATAATTCTTAACTAAAATGTTAGTGATAACCTGGTATGTACATATCAGTTTTCTGAGGTTTCCCAAATAATTTTTTTTACTAGTGATAAAGTATCAACATTGATGAATGGCTTATTAAATAAATTAGAGTAGTTTCTCCTGTAATTACAATACACTTTCATGTTGATAAATGTTGAGAGAGGTGCAGTTATAGGAATATAGCAAGAGATTGCACATAACCTTGGTACACCCACAGGAGTATTTCCTAGACTAGAAACTCATTATGTAAATCAGCATGAAAACATAAGGTTGAGAACTGTTGCTTTATCTCTTTAGATCAAAGTTAATGTTCCTGAGAATTCCATCCCTTGTGCTTGCTTCCCTCATACTTTATGACCCTGGAGAGCTGATAGAAACATTTCCTGTGGTATCAGCTACTTGTTATTGCAATCTGTTGCCCCCCATTTTGAGTCGGGGGAAGACTGGGTAACCTGCCCCTTCACCCTCCATCCTTAGGCACCCAGAGATCCCCAGGTTCTGGTGGCTAGCCATGTTAGCAGTCCATACATTCCACAAGGTGCAGTCAGTCATTGATGAGAGTCTCAATTACTTGTTAGGGCCCCCAGATTTATTGCTGGGGAATTAAATCCATTTTCTGGTGCCAAGAGATTCCTCATTGCAGTTTATCTACTGCTTCATTAAAGGTTCATAAAAGAAGTTGCTAGATGACACATTGCACTATACTAGCACTATACTGCTAGATTAATCCTTAAAAATAGCCCTCATTTTGCCTCTGCCTAACCCCAGTTCCTCCAGCAATGGCCCAGAGAATGTCTGCACCTTGGCCTACCATCGAATCATTTCATATTCTGACTCAAGTTTATTCTTCTGCCTTCCATAGAGCAGACACTCAATAAATATCTATGGGAAGAATAAATGCATTCTGCTCTTCAATGATAAAAGAATAGTAGCAAATATTAACTGAGTGTTTATAATATGTTAGGCAGTTTCTCTGTTTCTTTGAGACTGGCAATAACCCCATGCATCAGGTGCTAGTATTATTCCTATTTTGCTCTTGAGGAAACAGGTTAAGTGACTCGGGCAACGTTATTTATTAAATTACCAAGTGTGAAAGCCAAGGCTCTAACTTGGCCAAATGAGCTGTAGTAGGGTGCAGGCTCTCGAACACTCTCTTGCACTTGCTCTACCGATGCTCAGCCCACTCCTCCATTCCTACCACAATGCCTTTGCGGAAGCCACGCTCCCAGCAGGAAGCCTCCATTCATTCTCGCTGGCCAGCTCCAACCAGCCCATCAAAACCCAACGTTATCCCTACTCTACCATGGAGACATCTTGAATCCTGCAATCCTCAGCTAACCCTCCCCCCGCAGAACTCACAGCACTCATTTTCTGCACCAGGTCTTTGGGCTCCCAGCATATGCCAGATGGTAAAGTCTTTAGATTATTGCTCTGTATTATCTTTTAACTCAATAAATGTGGAATGAAGAGATAAAATATTACAGTGCAGCACTGAAATATCCCAGAACTATACATTTTGGCTCCTTGTTTACAATTACCTTAATGCTCTTCTCTGTATAGTGTTTGCTGTTCAAACAGATCTATCTTCAGATGAACTGGTTTAAGGTTAGAATGAATTAGCTAAGGCAGTGTCGGTCGTTCGCAGGGAGAGACTGTTATGTTCAGTATGGGCTTGGCTTGCTGACTCTCAAACAAGATGAACCAGGATGGAACCGCGAGACAGAATGCTGCATTTTGTATGCCGTAAAAAGACAGTCCAGGATATAAATTGGTTTGGTTATGTTTTCTTCCACAGAGGAGCTATTCGCTAGCACTCTGATTTCTTTGCAGTATAACCTAGCAGAGACATCTGGGTCTATTTTGTAAGCTTTTGATAAATTAACTTGGGGAACAGGTCTACTGAGGAAAACTGTTCTTTTCATCACCGAGGATTGTTAGTGCCTCAGTAATGCTGTAACTCCACAGTTAGGGCCACAGTATCTGGAAAGGCAGGCAGGGTTGGTCCTAATCAAGAGAAAAAACAATCAAATTAGCAGTCAGTATCAACACTCCTGAAATCCAGATGAGGATAACGTGTATATCTGTACGTTTCACCGGGTAACCCTCAGGCACTCACAGTTGACCTTCATGGGTGGATGAGAGCACCTTTCCTTTCGTCTCCCTCCCTCTTCTTCCTTCTCCCTTGAACCTTTCTTTTTTCTCAACCCCACATCGCATGTCTCAATCCAAAATATGGTCCTCAAAAAGTTCTAGTGTCTCTCCTGAGTCCACTTCATTGAGAAATGTTGGGTCTTTACAGTGTGCCTGGTAGAAGACTTCAAGCTTTTCTGAGTCTATCGTGTGGATGAAACAAATAGATATTTTTCTACTTAATACAGATAATTTCTCACAGCATAATTTTGATGTATTATTGTACTAATAATATTCTGTTTCTAATCTCCCTAACACTCCGCATACCAATGAGGAAATGAGTGATAGAGAAAGGGATGAAGAGAAAATGTTCTCAGACCACAAAAAGATGATGAAGATGATGATGGCAAAAATTATGTACCAAGCCTCTACTAAGAGCTTTGTATGTAACATATCTCATTTAAATAACACAACATCTGTATTACAGATGTGTTTGAGTATTAGATGGAATATTAGAGCATCAGTAACTTGATGTCCTGGTTCTTGGCCAGTTTGTTCTCAGATCCATCTCCTGCTCTTCCCTTATTCTGACCTACCTCACAAGGGACTACATTTCAGGGTGATTCACTGACAGCCTATGTCTAAGTTCAGCCTGTGGAATATACTGGAGGAGATTGGAGGGTGGGAGGGAGTAGTCAGGGTATCTACCCACTCCTGCCTCAGCAGTGTCTCTGGCAGTGGCATCTCCTCTGTGGCTCCAGCTTTCCCCGGACAGTCCTATAACATCACCTCCTCCTTTTGTCCCTCTACTCATAAGGAAGATTGTGGCTTCCTCTATCTAGTTGTTGCTATCCTCTCCCTAGCCCTGTTGGTCATTGTTTGGCTTCTAAACATTAACATTAGTAATATTAATTGTAATTAATATTAGTAATTAACATGCATAATACATTGCTTATATTAAATATTTTTCACTTAAAATACCAAATGTGTTTTGTTTTTTTAATTTTTCTTTATTGGGCTCTGATTCACTTGTCCCAGGTCACACAGCTAGAACATTATAAAGCTAGAATTCTCATCTGTGTGTATCTAACTTCAGACCTATGTTCTTAACCACTATACTTATCTCCTGGATCTTAAATTTCACAATAAGTAAAATAATATTTGATTTTAGGCCTAGATGTATGAATTTACTATTAAATGTCATCGTAATTTGGTGAAGTTTGACCTAAAGCCATAAGGTTCAGTGTTGAGTCATCTTTTGCAGCATGGAAAATCCACAGTTGCTTTCTTAAATTGTGCAGGGTAAAGTTTTGCTACTCAAAGGGTAGTCTTAGTTCCAGCAGGATTCATATCACCTGGGAGCCTTTTAGAACAACGCAGAACCCTGGGTCTGATGACAATCATTTAACAAAATCCCCAGGTGATTTATATACACAATAAAGTTTGAGAAACACTGTGAAATGAATGTGATTTGAGGAAAGAATAAAGCAAAAGCATCCTTAAAATTTAAAGACTAGGACCATTAAAAAGTTTGTAAGTCTGTGTTTTTCCAAATTTAACAGCCACTATGTTCCAGCCGTTATCCCAGCTTACAAATGAGTTATGTTCAACATTCTAGTTGTTGGTACAATTTGGGGAATCATTTCCTCATGAGAACTGTGTTATGGATCTCAATTAGGTTTACAGGCTGGCCCGTTAGAACTTAGGTTAAATCATGTTGTGAAGAGTATCAGGTTGATCGCAGTAGGAAGTAAAAGAAAACTCTTTTTTCTTGGCTACAAAGTTTTTTGTTTGTTTTACACGCTTTGGCATCATGCTACTCCACCCAGGGTGCTGCTTTCCCACTTGATCATTCCTCTCCCAGGTATCAGCCCTCTGTGGCCCTTACCCAGGCCAGCTGTGTCCCCAAAGTGCTCCAAACAGAGCTAACACCATGCTGCCTTCATCCATTCCCACATTTCTCAGCACAGGTTGTGTTGGCAAGGAGTTATGAAAGTAATGAACTTTAATTCAAACTAATGAGTGGATAACTAGTCATTTAAACACCCTCCGAGGATTTACATATTTGTAATGGGGTAGTTGTTAGCTCAATTAAATCTCTAATTTGTGGAATTTCACCTAATATAATAAATGGAACAGAAACAAGTTCAAGACATGGAGGTGAGTTGGTGACTATGTTCTTAACCACTATACTTATCTCCTGGATCTTAAATTGCTCCTTGGGAGCACACCCTTGAGAACTTCCCATTCACTTTCCTTGATCATCATAGCTTCTTTCCTTCATCTGCTCTAAATTTGTTGTTGCCATTGGTTTTCTTTTTACAGTGGTTCCCCTGGCATAGGACAAAGATTTCCTGTCTGAATATGTGATTTGCTTATAATTCAGGATTACCTGTAATGCAAAAATCAATCGATTGGTTCCTTACTCTATTATCCATCTCTTGTAACAAATTACCCCAAACTTAGTGGCTTAAAATAACAAACCTTTCTTATCTCACAGATTTTGTGAATTAGCTGAGTGCCTCTGACTCAGGATCTCACGTGAAGTTGCAGTCAAGCTGCCGCCTGGGTCAGCAGTTAATTTAATTCTTATTTAATTCTTGACTGAGAGAGGATCCACTTTCAAGTTCACTCTAAGTCACTGATAGGCTTCAGTTCCTCACCACATTGGACCTCTCCAGAGGCTGCCTGAATGTTCTTGCACATGGTATCTGGCTTCCATCTTACAAGGGCTGCTTCATGACATGGCAACTGTCATTTCTCAGAGCCTAGAGTCAAGAGGGAGAGACAGAGAGACAGTGCACCTATGATGCAGGCCACAGTCTTTTTATAACCTAATCTCAGAAGTGATATCTCATCACTTCTGTAGTATTCTTCTTTCTAGAAGCAAGTCACTAAGTCGAGCCCACACTCAAGGAGAGAAGAATTAAGTTGCATCTCTTAAGGAGAGGAGTATCAAAAAATGTATGGACATATGTTTAAAACCGACACACCTACAGAATAAGTGGGTGCAGTGGCCAGATCTTTCTTCTACCAGATTTGAATTCTGCAGTGTTTGTGCCTCTGGTGTGTTGATATTTGGATAGAGCACTGTCATAGGAGTTAGAACCTGTTGTTAGTCCCGGATGCTACCTTTACAAGCAATGTGATCTTAAGAATTACCTATTTTTTTGGAGTTGGAAGAGATGTTATTCTTATTTCACTCTCTGGAAATTGGGGATATTGATGCCTATTCTGACTATAAACATCAACAATTTTGTGATGCTGTAATGAGATGATGTATTTGAACACACTTTGGAATATGCCAGGCCAGCAGCAGTTCTGAGGTTTGTTTACTTCATCTTCTCTACTCTTTGCATCATAACTGTATCTCAGGATTAGAGGGGCTTGGTAAATTCCCTATCTTCTCCTTTCAATCAGTGGCTGCTCCTTTAAGGTTCAATAAATAAAACTTTTCTGTCCTACTGTTTCCTTTTGTTTTGTTTTTCCAAAGACTCTTCTTTTCTTTTTAAGAGCATTTTCAAGTTCACAACAAAATTGAGAGAAAGGTACAGAGATTTTCCATATACCCACTATCCTCACATGTGCATAACATCATTTACCAGAATGGTACATTTGTAACCAAGGGTGAACCTACATTGGCATATCATAATCACCCAAATCCATAGCTTAACTTAGGGTTCACTTTTGGTGCTGTACAGTCTGTGAGTTTGGACAAATGTACAATGCCTTAACCATCATTATAATATCATACAGAGTATTTTCATTCCCCTAAAAATTCTCTGTTCTCTGCCTATTATTTTTCACATTCCACCCCAGGCAACCATGGATATGTTTATTATCTCCATACTATTGCTGTCCCACTATTTTTAAAAACTCTCTTCCAGTTTTCGCAATTTGGTCTCTAAGACCTTTAGCTATTGAAATCTTACTAAGAAATGTGTTATGGATCTAATGCCACATACCCAGATGGCCTCAGGGCTTAGTTTGCTGCTTATCCTCTGACACAGTTCTCTTGACCTTTCATTTTCCATAGTAAAAAAGCCATATTGGGCTTGCCTGGTGGCGCAGTGGTTGAGGGTCCGCCTGCTGATGCAGGGGACACGGGTTCGTGCCTCTGTCTGGGAAGATCCCACATGCCGTGGAGCACCTGGGCCCGTGAGCCATGGCCACTGGGCCTGCATGTCCGGAGCCTGTGCTCCGCAGCGGGAGAGGCCACAGCGGTGAGAGGCCCGCGTGCCACAAAAAAAAGAAAAAAAAAAAAAGCCATATTAAGTCTTTCTTCTTCTTGGCAACTTAATGTTCCTTTCAATAGTCCATATAAGGATTCTAATAATTAGACCCCTTACCCAACACCCAGCTTCCATTTGTAGGTTGGTCCTCCAGACTTACTAGGTTCTGCGGTTATGGGAAAGTTTTCTTCTTATTCTCATTGACTGAACTTCTGATCCTTTGTCAATGCATGTTCTCTCAAATAATTGTATCCTTCCTAAGTTCTTTGCCTCTTCTGCTAACCTATTTCTCTAAGCAGCTATACTCCTATGTGATGAAGTGAAGAAGGCAAGGCAATGGGCTGGATAGACGGGAGGACTTAATCTTGGTAATTTACCAATTATGATGTTTATCAGTATTCCCATTGGTAAAATGGAGTTCACAGCATCTGCCTTAAGAGTGTTGTGAAAATTTAATGAGTTAAAAACAGTAGTTGTGTCCTCCTTATAAGTTTCAGGCATGGCAAGGAGGATTGACCTGAATCAGAATTAGCTAGGGGGCTTTTAAAATATGCATGTTTAAAGCTTTTCCTAAGAAAAGTTCTGGGGGTGAAGTTAGAGAATGTGCGTTTTCTGCTTCGTGGTGATTCTCATGGACAATAAAGTTTGAGAATTATTGCTCCTAGGGCAATGCCCTGGGCTCACAGGTCCTAGCAAAGAGATTCTTAGACAAGTAGGCTTTTTTTTTTTTTCCCAATAGGTGAGACAAGTAGCCTTTTTATTCTATGGACTGAATTGTTCCAGGGTTAATAAAGAACAGGCTTATCATGATACAAGCCATTTTACTGACTTAAGGGAGATAATATACTTAGAAGAAGAGGATGTATAACTCCTTGGAGAGCTGCCTTCCCTGTCCAAAGTAGAGGTATACCAAGTACATGGATTTCTTTCTTTCTGAAATTTCTCTGGCCTCTCTTTTCCACTTTTTTTTTTTTTTTTTAAGGAGTATCTACCTAAATATGCCCTTGGCTTTTCAATATTTCTTCTGCTTTCAGTGCATTTGTGACCTCATTTACCACCTTAACACCAAGTACATTATATACATTTTTATTGACTTTGGACTTGCAGAATGCTTTTATTTAAGTCTATTTATCATAGACTTAAAAGCAGCTTCTCAACTTCCCTGCTGTCACCAGTATTATAAGAAAATGCAGACTGCTATAATTGGGTCCATCTTTCACAAACCTTTTCTTTCTCTTATTCACATATTGCTGGTTTCAAGCAGGCTGAAGCATCGCCTTCTGGAAGTGGATGGCAAGAAGTAGACCTTAAGAGGAAAATTCAAGGCTCAGCGAAGGCTCAGAATATTTTTTCAGCATCTAACAACATGATCAGATGTTGCATACATGCAATTAGTAGAGAATAGGGAAGAATAAAAAACTTAGGTCATATTATAAATCATTGAACGGTTGGTAAATATTTGTGATTTTACTCATCCAGTGCTCGGAGGGCAGGAAAAAAAACCACATAAATCAAGGATCATATGTAAAAGATTGGAACGAGAACAATGGATTTATAGTCAGAGGAAGTGTGTTCGAGTTCTAACACTAGCAGTTAGTAGTTGTGTGTACTTGGGCATGTTATTTAATCTTTCAGTTTCCTCGAGAGAGAAATAGTGGCAATGCTGTATTTATAGGTTGCTTTGAGGATTCAGTGAAGTGATGTGAAGACAGCTGGACATATACTAAAATAATGTTTTCCCCTATATATAGAAAAAATGCAAAACATTCAATTTATTTATCCCTAGATGATGAGTTAGTGCCCTGACTCTCTCCCATCTTACCCCTTCACCCTGAGATGGAGACTTCCTGTCCTAATTTGCTGAGGATCCCGCCCCTCCTAGCTCTGTCCCTCTGGTTGATCCTTCTACACTTTGGAGTCACCACTCTTGCCTCCTTTCCTCCTTCCCCTGTGTAGTCTTAGCCTGTTTTCTTGTTTTTTGTTTTTAAAGGGAAGAAATCAGCTTTGCAAACATGCCTCCAAGACTCCACTTAGGTCTGTGGTTTCTCTGAATCCTTGTTTCTGCTGGGTGTGGTGCAGGGGAGGAAAACAGCTCCTTGAATATTAGTAACAGAGAACAAAAGAACAATGGAAACAATCTGATATATACTACAGAATAGCCTCTCGTTGAGTGTAGATCTTGCATTCTTCCCAGTGTTAAGTTTGAAGTGACAAGTCAACCAACTACTGAAAGTGGGTGAAGGCATCAGACTAGAGATCAGGTCAAACATCAGATAGGATTGTGGATTTGATGCCATCAGAAGTGTAGTGATAGTAGAAACCATGTGGGAGGACAAGCCCACCCAGGAAAGCCCAAAGAGCTGAGGGCCAAGAACTGAATCAAAGAGAGGTTTATATTCCAGGGGTGGTAGGAACTAGAACCACTGAGGAAGAGGAGTAGACAGAAAGACGCAGAAGATTCCACTTCTTCTTAGTTCCACTTAGAACTAAGTGTTTCAAGAAGAAAATACTGTTACATGTCTTCTCTTCTTACTGATCCCCTGGGTGCTGATAATTTGCACATCTAGGGAAGCAGTAAGAATTGTGAATTAAAAGAAACTACTTAAAATGACATTTTAAACTTGATTACCATTTTCCTTAAATTATTTTTCATTTGGAAACACTTTTGCCTAAAGATATCGAAGTGCGTGTGCTTTATCCTTGTCTTGTACAAGTACTTATCAAGTCTGTGGGACAAGGGTCACCGTGGAGGTGGTGCCACTCTGAGTCTGTACTTACGTAAGGGAAGCAAATAAAGTAAGAGTGGTCAGTGTATCACTGAGAGCCTCTATCCGTTTCTCAGAATGCCCTAACAACATTGAGTGGCTTAAAAAACCAGAAATTTATTCTCTCACTGTCCTGGAGGCTAGAAGCCTGAAATCAACGTGTCTTCAGGGTCATGCTCCTTCTGAAGGCTCTAGGGAAAAAATATTTTCTTACCTCTTTCTAGCTTCTAGTAGTTGCCAGCAATCCTTGGTGTTGGTTGGCTCATAGCTATGTTGATCCAAACTACTTTTGTCATCTGGCCTTCTTCCCCCTCTGTGTCTTCACATGTTCTTCTTATAACAATGCCAGCCATTGGATTTGGGGCCCACCCTAATCCAGATGACCTCATCTTAATGAATTACATCTGCAGACACCCTACTTCTAAATAAGGTCACATTCTGAGGTTCTGGGTAGACATGAAACTTGGGGGATAGTATGCAACTCAATACGGAGCCTTTTATCTGCCTTATGTAATGTAATGTAGAAAATGTAATGTATGGAGCTGGCCAGGTTGAGGCAAACCTGATGAATCCACTAAAGGTTTTTCTACTGAAGCTTCAGTTCCCATAAACTTGGCTACTGACTCTTGCCAGATTGGACCCTTGTCTGTGTATTTGAGATATTGCATGAAAAACAGAGATACATACTTTTTTGCTAAGAGTAGAATGTTTTTCTGGTTCTATATCAGCAGGGCGTGTACTGATTATAGACAGAATTCTGAAATGTTTATGCCCTTTAGATGCCCTTAGTAAATGTGTGTGATCTTGAATCTCAGTGGCAGTCATTTTGTAGATTTGTATAGCTGCTATGCGTGAGATCCTGCCAAGTTATTATTCTATACATACTAGAACTAACCAGGGATAATATAAATCAAATTCTGCTCTTTCATGTGCAACAAATTTTAATTTAAATAACAGATGGCTTCAAATAGTTTTCTGAAATCAGACCTGCAAGAATAATTAGAAGGAATAATCTGTTTAATCCTGATAAGATTTTTGCAATGTAAATGGATATTTTAAAATGAGAAAACATTCATTAAAGAAAAATCTGCCAACAGGTGAGATAATAGATCTTGGAAAGTTTTAACAGGTCATAAATCTGTAAAAAGAATTACAGTTAAAAAATTTTAATGATTTTGCATGGGCCCAAAATCTTATCCATAACTCACGGAATAGGAAGGAAAAAAAGAGTAATAAGCCTTTCCTTTGGTTCACGAGTAAAGAAAAAAGTTAGGAAGGGATGTAGGCTGTCTCTGAGACTCAGTTACCTTTTTAAAAATAGGAAAAATGCTGCCTGAGGTGTACAGTGATTACTGGTTAAAGGGGTCATGTGAGATAGCATTACACAGAAGGGCATAGAAACTGAACAGAATTAGACATGTGCAAAGTAATTGAGTGATTGATGAAGATGAGAATATGGTGTACAGCAAGACTAGAGGAAAAATATAGAACATTATGAAAAAAGACAAAGGACTTTCTATACCATCAGCTCTGTTCTCTCATTGGCACCAGATACATAATTCCAAATTCTGTATATATCCTAAGAGAGATTCTATTGGCATTTCATACTATATAAAATGCAATGTCTTATCTTACTTCTTATGGCTGTTTTTCCTCTTCTGATCTCATTACTTTTCATGGAAGCAACAGTTCAGTCAAGGTTGAATTCATAGGAAATCTTGAATGCTTTCATCCTTGCTTTCTAAAAATAATTTCAATTGACATTTTCTCTCTGCTATGCCTCCCTAATTCTCTCATCTATTCCCTTTCTCTCCATCTCCACTTCAGATCCCATATTTAGATGTATTGCCACATTCAGAAAATCATTGTTTCTGCTTTCCTATTCGTTCAGCATACCAGATTGGGCCTCCAAATGCGTGGTTTTGATTTTGTCATGTTACTACTTAAATATTCAGTTTCTTGCTAATGCTGCATAGTTTTTTGCTTCCTAAGTAATTGCCTTTCCATATCCTGTGTTCAAACTAAAGCGTTCTGCCTGTCATTCTATGAATTAGGACTCTGCATTACTGCATCTATATTGATTCACACCATTTACTCTGAAATAATTTCTGTCTCATTCTTACTGTAGACACTCAGAAGTATTAAGGTGAGCAAGTATCTATTTTTGTAATTGGATAACACTGAGCTATCATACTGTCATTTGGCCGAAGTCAACTACTTATGTGCTTCTGACTTCGTAGTGCAGCGTAATCATGCTTTATCTATCTAGCAGCAAAACACTTCACCTATTTAGGGACAATCCCATTGTTGACCTTGGTGGGAAGCAGGTGCTTATTCCCTCCTATAGTAGTTCATGGAGCTCAAAATACACCCTTCGTGGTATTTACTTCTATGAAACTGCCTTAGCAGCTATCTCTAGCTGTCTTCTCAATTCTGTAATTTCAATGCATGCCTTTTTTGCTTGTTTATCAGATTAATTTGTTTCATCAAGTGTAATAAAAAAGATGTGAGCAGCAGAATCAGGGAACTATCTTAGTAGGTGTGGCATTTGATCTGGGCCATGAAGGATTAACATGTCCTTGAAGGAATAGATATAACATTATCAATCATACCTTAATACAGTTATTTTGAGGTAAGAGTTATTGAATGTTTACTGTATGTTAAGACTTTCATTCATTTTGTTTTTAACTTTCAAGTAACTCTTTAATGATGGTATATCGCAGGCACTATTAGTTGTCTGTCAAAATTTTATTTTGACATCTTTCTCAGTAAGAGAACCCTGATTTTGTGTTGGGTAGCAGTGTACTCAGCAAAAGTATTTGGTCTTCCAGTTTTCCACGCAACAAGGTGTGACCCTGTTTCTTAGTTTTGGCCAGTGGAACTTAAGTGACAGTCCCTTGAATAGAGTGCCTTTCTGAATAAAAATGCAAAGTATTGCAAAGGGAAATATTTTGGCCCCTTTTCCCTTGTTTCTGCCTCAAACTCAAAGCTACATATCAAGAATGATAGAAAATGTCTACTCAGGTCCTTTGCTCATTTTTTTCTTTTTTTTTTTTTGCTATTGAGTTGCATGAGTTTCTTGTATATTTTGTATATAACCTCCAGTTATATATGTGGCTTAGAAATATTTTCTCCCATTCCATAGGTTGCCTTTTCATTTTGTTGATGGTTTCGTGTACTGTGAGTAAGATTTTTTAATTTGATGTAGCCAAATTTATATATTTTTGTTATAGACATTTTTCCAAAGACATACAGGTGGTCAGCAGGTATATGAAAAGGTGTTTAACATCACCAATTATGAAGGAAATGCAAATCAAAACCACAGTGAGAGATCACCTCGCACATTTTAGAACATTTACTATCAAAAAGACAAGAGATAAAACATGCTGGCAGGGATGTGGAGAAAAAGGAACCCTTGTACACCTGTTGGTGGGAATGTAAACTTACAGCCTCTATGGAAAACAGCATGGAGGGACCTCAAAAAACTAAAACTAGAACTACCATGTGATCTAGCGGTCCACTTCTGGGTGTATATCCAAAGAAAATAAAATCATTATCTTGCAGAGATATCTGCAGTCCCCTGTTCACTGCAGCATTATTCACAATAGCCAAAGTACAGAAACAACCTAAGTGTCCGTCAGTTAATGAATGGATAAAGAAAATGTGGTATACAATGGACTACTCTTCAGCCTTAAAGGATATCCTGCCATTTGTGACAACACAGATAAATCTGGAGAGCAGTATGCTAAGTGAAATAAGCCAGACAGAGAAAAACAAATTCTGCATGGTATCACTTATATGTGAACCTAAAGAAAAATTTGAACTCGTAGAAACAGAGAGTAGAATGGTGGTTGCCAGGGGCTAGAGGGGTGGAGGGAATGGGGAGAGTTTGGTAAAAGGATACAAATTTTCAGTTATGAGATGAATAAGGGTTGAGGATCTAATGTATAATGTAGTGACTGTAGTTGTTGATACTGATTCTTTAATTGAAACTTACTAAGAGGGTATAACATACTGTTCTCACCAAAAAAAAAAAAGGGGGGGGAAGAAGGTATACAGATGGCAAATAAACATGTGAGAAGAATCTTCACATCATATGTCATCAAGGAAACATAAATTAAAACAACAGTGAGATACCATTACAAGCCTATTAAAATGGCCAAAATCTAGAACGCTGACAACACCAAATCCTGGTGAGGATGTAGAACAACACGAAGTCTCATACATTGCTGGTAGGAATTCAAAATGGTATAGCCACTTTGGAGACTGTTTGGCACTTGTTACAAAACTAACTATACTCTTGTTATACCATCCAGCGGTCGTGCTCCCTGGAATTTAGTAAAACGAGTTGAAAACTGTGTCCACACAAAAACCTGCATAAGGATGTTTATAGCGGCTTTATTCAAAATTTGAAAAACTTGGAAGAACCAACATGTCCCTCAGTAGGTGAATGAATAAACATACTGTGCTGCATCTAAACAACAGAATATTATTCAGCGTTAAAAAGAAATGAGCTTTCAAGCCATGACAAGACATGGAGGAAACTTGAATGCATATTGCTTAGAGAGGGAAGTCAGTCTGAAAAGGTTGCATACTGTATGATTCCAACTATATGACATTCTGGAAAAACCAAAACTATGGAGACGGTAAAAAGATCCGTGGTTTTTGGGGTGGAGGAGGGATAAATGGGCAGAACACAGAGGATTTTTAGGGTTATAAAATAATATTATATTAAAAGGATAAACATACATCACTATACATTTGTCCAAAACCATAGATTTACAGCACTAAGAGTGAACCTTAAGGTAAACTATGACCTTTGGGTGATTATTATGTACTTCCATTCTTGGTAACAAATGTACCGTTCTGGTGAGCAATGTTGATAGTGGGGGAAGCTGTATGTGTGTGGACCCAGGAGGTATATGGGAGATCTCTGTACCTTCTTTCAATTTTTGCTGTGAAACTAAAACTGCTCTAACAAAGTGAAGTATTAAAAAAACAAAAAACACACACAAAAAAATGGTGAGTCAGAAAGATAGAGAAGGATATTGACCCCTTGATAACAATGAGTGGTACAGTGGAGGCGCTGTACCACCCTTGAGCTGCCTGCCTCTGATTTCTTATTTTATGGGAAAAAGAGTAGTGACTTAAACATATGGAAATTGATTTAGATATTTTGCTGCATGTAGCCAAATGCAATTCTAATATTAGCAAACAGTATAAATAACTTGCTTAAATAAATATCGTAGTTTATAATGGGAGAGTCAAGATTTGTATCCATGTAAATATTTTGCCTTTGTGTCCATATTCTTAACCAATGATAACAGCTTATTCAGAATCAGATACATAAATTATTTTTGAAAGTGAAATTCTCTGCCATTCTAGTATAAAATGTTATAGCTCCTTAGAAGGGATTTTGTTTTCTTCTCAGGAATAAAATATATTTTGTACTTTAGAAATTTTGCCTGGGAATGCTAAGATTCCATCAGGTTCTGAGAGTTTTGTGAACCAGGTATAACTGTAAATAATGGACATTTTTAAACCAACCCACCAGAATTCAAAAATCCAAAGGAGTATGTTTACTCAAAGTAGTAAGCTGAGGAGGCTACATTCTTATTTCTACGATCCTTCTTCCTGTTTACCAAAATCCCTGAGCAATCTTGTTTGAGAAGTGACTATCCAGTCAGTCTATGAGCCTCACAGTAATTAGTTTTATGGCTTCATTTTCAAGGGAAAATAAATTGACCATCTGCCTTAGTTACAGATTTGATTCCAAGTTGCTTTGGGGGGTTTTAAAAATAAAATCATCAACAAAATAATGAAGATTTACTACACTTTGGCATAATAAAAATACCACGTACCTGCCCCCTGCACCCCCAGCACTTACCTCATATCTTGTACTGTAGCCACACCACCCCTCTACCTTTGTTCCCTTCACTCTCTCATCTTTAGGCCTCTTCCCAGGCTCTTTCCTCTCTCTGACTTTCCTTTCCTCCATTCATTCCTGAAAGTGTCCTCCATGCCCTCCTGGATGCAGATCATCCAAACCTCTCTGATACAGTCTTTCCAGTTCCTCCCTCTTTCCTATTTGGATTCCATCTTCTATACTCTCCTAATCTCTTATTTGTGTATTTTGCTGCTGCTACAGTTACTTAACGTATATGCTGTTTCTTCTATGGGTTTGTAAGCTCCCATGGAGCATCATAGAGACAAGATCAGAGGTAAAAGGGGTCTGAAATTTCTGAAAAGAAATTTTCTTGTCGAGCCCTTAATATTACAGATGAAGAAATTGAGGCCTGAGAAGGTTAAGGAGTGAAGGCTGTATATTAGGTTCCTCCAAATCCATTACGTCTTGCTTTGCATTCTATATGGGACCAAGTACAGCGGTATATCCAGGGTAGATACTCAGTGATTGTTAAATTAGATTTTTAAAAATCAAATTGGTAACTGGTAAAAATTAAAATGTGTAGACAACAGGAAGGTACTGGAACTCACCAAAAAAGATACCCCACATCCAAAGACAAAGGAGAAACCACAATGAGATGGTAGGAGGGGCGCAATCACAATAAAATCAAATCCCATAACCACTGGGTGGGTGACTTACACACTGGAGAATACTTATACCACAGAAGTCCACCCACTGGATTGAAGGTTCTGAGCCCCACGTCAGGCTTCCAAACCTGGGTGTCTGGCAATGGGAGGAGGAATTCCTAGAGAATAAGACTTTGAAGCCTAGCAGGATTTGATTGCAGTACTTTGACAGGACGGGGGGAAACAGAGACTCCACTCTTGGAGGGCACACAAAGTAGTGTGCACATTGGGACCCAGGGGAAGGAGCAGTGACCCCATAGAGGCTGAACCAGACCTACCTGCTAGTTTTGGAGGGTCTCCTGCAAAGGCGGGGTGTGGCTCTGTCTCATTGTGAGGACAAGGACACTGGCAGCAGAAGTTCTGGGAAGTACTCCTTGGCATGAGCCCTCCCAGAGTCCGCCATTAGCCCCACCAAAGAGCCCCAATAGCCTCCAGTGTTGGATCGCCTCAGGCCAAACAACCAACAGGGAAGGGACCCAGCTCCACCCATGAGGAAGCGGATTAAAGCAGATTAAAGTTTTACTGAGCTCTGCCAACCAGGACAACAATCAGCTCTACCCACCACCAGTCCCTCCCATCAGGAAACTTCCACAAGCCTCTTAGATAGCCTCATCCACCAGAGGGCAGACAGCAGAAGCAAGAAGAACTACAATCCTGCAGCCTGTGGAACAAAAACCACATTCACAGAAAGATAGACAAGATGAAAAGGCAGAGGGCTATGTACCAGATGAAGGAACAGGATAAAACCCCAGAAAAACAACTAAATGAAGTGGAGGTAGGCAACCTTCCAGAAAAAGAATTCAGAGTAATGATAGTGAAGATGATCCAGGACCTCGGAAAAAGAATGGAGGCAAAGATCAAGATGATGCAAGAAATGTTTAACAAAGATCTAGAAGAATTAAAGAACAAACAGACAGAGATGAACAATACAATAACTGAAATGGAAAATACACTAGAAGGAATCAGTAGCAGAATAACTGAGGCAAAGAATGGATAAGTGACCTGGAAGACACAATGGTGGAACTCCCTGCTGTGGAACAGAATAAAGAAAAAAAGAATGAAAAGAAATGAAGACAGCCTAAGAGACTTCTGGGACAATATTAAACGCAACAACATTTGCATTTTAGGGGTCCCAGAAAGAGAATAGAGAGAGAAAGGACTTGAGAAAATATTTGAAGAGATTATAGTTGAAAACTTCCCTAACATGGGAAAGGAAATAGCCACCTAAGTCCAGGAAGTGCACAGAGTCCCATACAGGATACACCCAAGGAGAAACACACTGAGACACATAGTAATCAAATTGGCAAAAATTAAAGACAAAGAAAAATTATTGGAAGCAGCAAGGGAAAAATGACAAATAATATACAAGGGAATTCCCATAAGGTTAACAGCTGATTTCTCAGCAGAAACTCTACAGGCCAGAAGGGTGTGGCATGATATACTTAAAGTGATGAAAGGGAAGAACCTACAACCAAGATTACTCATCAAGGATCTCATTCAGATTCGATGGAGAAATCAATTCAGCACCACCAAACCAGCTCTACAACAAATGCTAAAGGAACTTCTCTAAATGGGAAACACAAGAGAAAAAAAGGACCTACAGAAACAAACCCAAAACAATTAAGAAAATGGTAATAGGAACATACATATTGATAATTACCTTAAATGTGAATGGATTAAATGCTCCAACCAAAAGACACAGGCTTGCTGAATGGATACAAAAACAAGACCCATATATATGCTGTCTACAAGAGACCCACTTCAGACCTAGGGACACATACAGACTAAAAGTGAGGGGTTGGAAAAAAATATTCCATGCAAGTGGAAATAAAAAGAAAGCTGAAGTAGCTATACTCATATCAGATAAAATAGACTTTAAAATAAAGAATGTTACAAGAGGCAAGGAAGGACACTACATAATGATCAAGGGATCAATGCAAGAAGAAGATATAACAATTATAAATATATATGCACCCAACATAGGAGCATCTCAATACATAAGGCAACTGCTAACAGCTGTAAAAGAGGAAATGGACAGTAACACAATAATAGTGGGGGACTTAAACACCTCACTTACACCAATGTACAGATCATCCAAACAGAAAATTAATAAGGAAATACAAGCTTTAAATGACACAATAGACCAGATACAGTTAACTGAAATTTATAGGACATTCCATCCCTAAACAGCAGATTACACTTTCTTCTCAAGTGTGCACAGAACACTCTCCAGGATACATCACATCTTGGGTCACAAATCAAGCCTCAGTAAATTTAAGAAAATTGAAATCATATCAAGCATCTTTTCTGACCACAACTCAATGAGATTAGAAATGAATTAAAGGGAAAAAAATGTAAAAAACACAAACACATGGAGGCTAAACAATACGTTACGAAATAACCAAGAGATCACTGAAGAAATCAACGAAGATCTCAAAAAATACCTAGAGACAAATGACAGTGAAAACACGGTGATCCAAAACCTATGGGGTGCCGCAAAAGCAGTTCTAAGAGGGTCGTTTATAGCTATACAAGCCTACCTCAAGAAACAAGAAAAATCTCAAATAAACATTCTAATCTTACACCTAAAGGAGCTAGAGAAAGAAGAACAAACAAAACCCACAGTTAACAGAAGGAAAGAAATCATAAAGGTCAGAGCAGAAATAAATGAAGTAGAAACAAAGAAAACAATAGCAAAGCTCAATAAAACTAAAAGCTGGTTCTTTGAGAAGATAAACAAAATTGATAAACCATTAGCCAGACTCAGCAAGAAAAAGAGGGAGAGGACTCAAATCAATAAAATTAGAAATGAAAAAGGAGAAGTTACAACAGACACCACAGAAATACAAGGCATCCTAAGAGACTACTACAAGCAACTGTATGCCAATAAAATGGACAACCTACAAGAAATGGGCAAATTCTTAGAAAGGTATAACCTTCCAAGACTGAACCGAGAAGACATAGAAAATATGAACAGACCAATCACAAGTAATGAAACTGAAACTGTGATTAAAAATCTTGCAACAGGGCTTCCTGGTTGTGCAGTGGTTGAGAGTCTGCCTGCCAAAGCAGGGGACACGGATTCATGCCCCGGTCCAGGAAGATCCCACATACCACGGAGTGGATAGGCCCGTGAGCCATGGCCGCTGAGCCTGCACGTCCAGAGCCTGTGCTCTGCAATGGGAGAGGCCACAACAGTGAGTGGCCCGCGTACCGCAAAAAAAAAAAAAAAAAAAAAAAAATCTTGCAACAAACAAAAGTCCAGGACAGATGGTTTCACAGGTGAATTCTATTAAACATTTATAGAACAGCTAACACCGATCCTTCTTAAACTCTTCCAAAAAATTGCAGAGGAAGGAACACTCCCAAACACATTCTATGAGGCCACCATCACCCTGATACCAAAACCAGACAAAGATACTACAAAAAAAGAAAATTACAGACCATCATCACTGATGAATATAGATGCAAAAATCCTGAACAAAATACTAGCAAACAGAATTCAACAGCACATTAAAAGGATCATAAACCATGATTAAGTGGGATTTATCCCAGGAATGCAAGGATTCTGCAATATATGCAAATCAATAAATGTGATACACCACATTAACAGATTGAAGAAGAAAAACCATATGATCATCTCAATAGATGCAAAAAAAGCTTTTGACGAAATTCAACACCCATTTGTGATAAAAACTCTCCAGAAAGTGGGCATAGAGGGAAACTACCTCAACATAATAAAGGCCATTTATGACAAACCTACAGCAAACATCATCTCAATGGTGAAAAACTGAAAACATTTCCTCTAAGATCAGGAAGAAAACAGGGATATCCACTCTCACCACTGTTGTTCAACGTAGTTTTGGAAGTCCTAGCCATGGCAATCAGAGAAGAAAAAGAAATAAAAGGAATACAAATTGGAAAAGAAGAAGTAAAACTGTCACTGTTTGCAGATGACATGATACTATACATAGAGAATCCTAAAGATGCCACCAGAAACCTACTAGAGCTAATCAATGAATTTGGTAAAGTAGCAGGATACAAAATTAATGCACAGAAATCTCTTGCATTCCTATACACTAATGATGAAAAATCTGAAAGAGAAATTAGGAAACACTCCCATTTACCATTGCAACAAAAGAATAAAATTCCTAGAAATAAACCTACCTAGGGAGACAAAAGACCTCCATGCAGAAAACTATAAGACACTGATGCAAGAAATTAAAGATGATACCAACAGATGGAGAGATATACCATGTTCTTGGATTGGAAGGATCAATATTGTGAAGATGACTATACTACCCAAAGCAATCTACAGATTCAATGCAATCCCTATCAAATTACTAATGGCATTTTTTATGGAACTAGAACAAAAAATCTTAAAATTTGTGTGGCGACACAAAAGAGTCCGAATATTCAAAGCAGTCTTGAGGGAAAAAAATGTAGCTGGAGGAATCAGACTCCTTGACTTCAGAGTATACTACAAAGCTACAGTAATCAAGACAGTATGGTACTGGCACAAAAACAGAAATATAGGTCAATGGAACAAGGTAGAAAGCCCAGAGGAAAACCCATGCACCTATGGTCAACTAATCTATGACAAAGGAGGCAAGGATATACAATGGGGAAAAGACAGTCTCTTCATTAAGTGGTGCTGGGAAAACTGGACAGTTACATGTAAAAGAATGAAATTAGGGCACTCCCTAACACCATACACAAAAATAAAGTCAAAATGGATTAGAGACCTAAATGTAAGACCAGACACTATAAAACTCTTAGAGGAAAACATAGGAAGAACACTCTTTGACATAAATAACAGCAAGATCTTTTTTGATCCACCTCCTAGAGTAATGGAAATAAAAACAAAAATAAACAAATGGGACCTAATGAAGCTTAAAAGCTTTTGCACATCAAACGAAACCATAAACAAGACAAAAAGACAACCCTCAAAATGGGAGAAAATATTTGCACACGAATCAACAAAGGATTAATCTCCAAAATATATAAACAGCTCATGCAGCTCAATATTAAAAATACAAGCAACCCAATCCAAACATGGGCAGAAGACCTAAATAGACATCTCTCCAAAGAAGATATACAGATTGCCAACAAACACATGAAAGGAAGCTCAACATCACTAATTATTAGAGAAATGCAAATCAAAACTACAATGAGGTATCACCTCACACCAGTTAGAATGGGCATCATCAAAAAATCTACAAACAACAAATGCTGGAGAGTGTGTGGAGCAAAGGGAACCCTCTTGCACTGTTGGTGGGAATGTAAATTGATACAGCCACTATGGAGAACAGTATGGAGGTTCCTTAAAAAACTAAAAATAGAATTACCATATGACCCATCAATCCCACTACTGGGCATATACGCAGAGAAAACCATAATTCAAAAAGACACATGCACCCCAATGTTCATTGCAGCACTATTTACAATAGCCAGGTCATGGAAGCAACCTAAGTGCCCATCGAGAGATGAATGGATAAAGAAGATGTGGCACATATATACAATGGAATATTACTCAGCCATAAAAAGGAACAAAATTGAGTTATTTGTAGTGAGGTGGATGTACCTTGAGTCTGTCTACAGAGTGAAGTAATTCACAAAGAGAAAAACAAATATCGTATATTAACACATATATAGAGAACCTAGAAAAATGGTACAGATGAACCAGTTTGCAGGACAGAAGTAGAGTCACAGATGTAGAGAACAAACGTATGGACACCAACAGGGGAAAGCAGTGGGGGGGGGTGGGGGGTGGGCGTGGGATGAATTGGAAGATTGGGATTGACATGTATACACTGATGTGTATAAAATGGATGACTAATGAGAACCTGCTGTATAAAAAAATAAATAAAATTAAATTTAAAAATTCAAAAAAAAATTAAAATGTTTAACTGTACCAAGTTTGGGGTGGTTATAGAGAAATGAGAACTTTATACCCTGATGGGTAGAATGCAAGTTGATGCAAACACTTTGGAGAAAATTTAGTAAATAAATAGTATAGGTGAAGATGTCCATTTGCCACAATATGGAAATTCCACTTCTAGGTATATACCCTGGAGAAACCCCTTGATATGTTCACAAAGGAGTTAGAAACAAAAATGTTTATTGGTAAAGTGTTTATGGTAGCAAAATATTGGATACCACCTAAATATACCTCAATAGTAAGATAAATAATTGAGACTTATTTAAAATAACGTGATGTTCCACAGTGTGAATATTGATGAGGAACTCACAAATCACCAAAGATAAATATCCATAGATAAATCTAACAAAATATTGAGTGAAAATTGAAAATTGATAAGGAATACCTATAATGTGATACCATCTATGTAAATATTTAAACCTGAAAAAACAATATCATATATTACTTAGGACAACATATATATATAGGAAAGTATAAATATATGTGTGGGAATAGCTATGATCAAATGAGGAAGGTGTTGGGGATAGGACAGAGGGAATTGAGGAGAGGTGGATGTGACCAAGGAGGGGTACAGATCGTCTTCTTAGCATTGCCAGTGAACTTTTTAAAGCTCTGTGATTGGTACATGCATGTTCACTTTATTATCCTTTATACTTTTTGCTATATGTTACATATTTAATAATAGGTTTTTGAAATGAATTTTGAAAATTGTCTCTGCCACCAGCTTGGAGGGCAGTTGCGAAGTGAAATATGCTCTGAGAAATGTCAGAATAAATGAAAAAAAAAAAAAGTCTAATCATTGAGATGACTGCTTTGAAGGGAATGGTCGTCGCTTGGATTTAAATTTTTTAAAAGTGTTTGGTAAAATAAGCCACTCTATTCTGTTGTAGTGATGTTTGTTTTATGCCCAGTTAACTTTGAGTGAAATCACTGCCTTAGAAACTATGGTCAGAGAAATATAGTGATATGCAAGAAGAACCTCAAAAGCAGAAGAGACATGTTCAGAGTGCCGACTTATAAGTCCTGGATTCTGTGTGCCTAGGAGAGTATACAAATACTTTCTGTGTCATCCATTTCTTTTTTTTTTTTTTTGCGGTACGTGGGCCTCTCACTGTTATGGCCTCTCCCGTTGCGGAGCACAGGCTCCGGACACGCAGGCTCAACGGCCATGGCTCATGGGCCCAGCTGCTCCGCGGCATGTGGAATCTTCCTGGACCGGGGCACGAACCCGTGTCCCCTGCATCGGCAGGTGGACTCTCAACCACTGCACCACCAGGGAAGCCCTGTGTCATCCATTTCTGTATCTTTTTTTGTAACTAGTTCTGGTCTCCCACATAGTGCCAGCCCAGAAAATGCCAGAGGCAAGGGAGATGATTCATTGATTGTGTTCTCGGTTTGTTTTTAAATTCTTCAGTAACTGAAAATACTATATGCTTTTAAAGGTCGAAGCCAATTCAGAGAACATCTAGTTCCTGCCTTTGGTTCACAAATGGAGATACTTAGGTTCTGAGAGGTATGCTGCTTCTCTCCCAGGGTCACAAGGAAATTTATAGGGAAAAAGGTCAGAAACAAGAACTGATGTGCTTTCTCTACTTCATCGTATGAGCTGATTCAGTAGTTACAAGTGAGCTGGCATCAGAACTCTACTCCTCTCCCCAGTGAGTTGCACTGGAGTCTGTCAGGGGCAGATTCTTTACTTAAAGTGGGGAAGGGAGATTCTTAGGATTATACCCAGAAGAAATGAAAACACGTATCTAGAAAAAGACTTGTAAGCAAATGTTTATGGTAGCAGTCAAAACTGGAAACTCAAATGTCAGTTAACTGGTGAATAGAGTAACATAGTATATTAATAGAGTGGAATACTATTTAGCAATAAAAAGGAACTAAGTATAGATACATGCTATCACAGGGCTGACTTTCACCTTATGTGACATGATAAAGCCAGACACTAAAGACCACATATTGTGTAATTCCATTTATATGAAGTATCAGGAAAAGGCGAATCTATAGAGACAGAAAGTAAGCTAGAGGTTGCCTGGGGCTGGGAGGAATGATCGCAGATGGGCATGAGAGGTCTTTTGAGGGGTGATAAAAATATTCTAGGGACTTCGCTGGTGGCACAGTGGTTAAGAATCCGCCTGCTAATACAGGGGACATGGATTCAATCCCTGGTTGGGAAGATCCCACATGCCATGGTGCAACTGAGCCCATGCGCCACAACTACTGAGTCCGCTAGCCACAACTACTGAAACCCACGCACGTAGAGCCCATGTTCCACAACAAGAGAAGCCACCGCAATGAGAAGCCCACGCACGGCAACGAAGTGTAGCCCCAGCTCGCCACAACTAGAGAAAGCCCGCACGCAGCAGCAAAGACCCAACACAGCCAAAAATAAATAAATTTAAAAAAAAGATAATTGGAGAATATTAGAAACAATTAAAAAAATATCTTCTCATGTTGGAATTTGGCAATCGTTGTGCAACTTAGTAAATTTGCTAAAAGTTATTAATTTATTTAGTACACTTAAATGGGTGAATTTAATGCCATGCAAATTATACCTCAGTAAAGCTGTTTTTAAAAATGGAGAAGGGGCACTGTTTATCCTTAAAAGACCCAAAGTTATTTAACTCCACCCACTCCACCAGGTACCTTTTCATCCTCTCCTAAAACTTATATTCTCAAATGCAGGATATCTTAAACATCTGTCCCTCAGGATATATTATTCTGTGGCAAAACGAACCTTTCTTTGAGACTTTACTATGTAGTGGACATTTTACTCATTTTGTTTTCTTATTCCTTACCACAGCCTATGAAGTAGATATTATATTACCCTTATTTTAAGGATAAAGAAACTGAGTAATTTGTTCAATGCCACGTGCTGTACAAAGCTGAGGAGAGTCTTGAATCCTTGATTTCTGAATCTTGATCTCAACCATGATGCTACTGCTTGACTATTAGGTGCTCTATGAATGGTTGTTGGATGAATGAAAGATGAGTTTTGTGGCTGCCTTCCTGAACTGGCTTTGCAACAGACAGTGGGAACTTGTATTACAGACTCTTTCTGTCACAGTTTTTAGTGTATTTAGGAAAATAATGCCTTTACTGCAGTTTATTTCTGAAGTGATATGATGAAGTCGTGGTATAAAGACCCCAAGGTTTTTGGGCTAAGTTATCAAAAAGCAAGCAGACGATTGCCTTTTGGTCTCCAATCATTAAGTCTTATCATCAGAAGGATCCATTTTCTCTCTTTAACCCATCTTTACTTTAGTGTGGCAGATTTATGTAGGAGATTTTTATTGATGAGTGTTTTGTTTTGTTTTTATAGAGAGAAAGCCAGTGTGTGTTGTTATGGTTTTTTGTTACCCTTGACTTTTTAAAAACGATTTACCTGGTGGAAGACAATTTCATGGTGAAATGTCAGCAAGAGGTAAATTTGTTTTTAAATTAAACAATGGTTTTGATAATGTAGATTATGAAAAAAGTAGAGCACTGAGATTAGATTCAAGAACTTCGGTTAAAATCTAAAAATGATTCTAACACTTTGAGAAACTTACTTTCCTTCTTGGTTTATGTCGGAATAAGCGTCTGTACCTTACAGTACTATTGTGAATATTAAAGGCGTATGAATGTGAGGATATACCTATGTGCAGAGAGTAGATGCTCATTCAGGCCTGTTGAGCTTATTTATTTTTAATTATTTTACTGCATTTGTGTTCAACACATATTATTTTAAGTGTTTTGCTCCATACTAGTCCCTGGAGATAAAATGTCAGACAGAGTTTTTGCATGACAGAGTTTATATGCTAAGGGGGAAGACAAATCAGACCCACGTAAAGAGAAGTATTATTAAAGTTGCCAATTGTGTTAAGAGTTAAGAAGTAATCAAATAAGATGATGAGAATATATTTTAAATTATGTGTTTCTGTGGAGTTGAGGGGACAGCTATTTAAATAGCATGGTTAGGGAAGGTCTCTCTAAAAAGTAATATTTGAACAGAGGTCAGAATGCTGAGAAGAAACCAACAGTGAAAAGAAAAAGGGGGAGGAACATTTCAGGAAGAAGGCATAACAGGTGCAAAGGTTCTGAGTCCATAAAGAACTTCTGTTGCAGATACTCAAAGATCACTGAGGCTGGAACATTTCAGAACTATTAGAGAGGGAGGCAATACTTGATAAGTCATTAAAAGGATTTGAAATTTTATTCTAATAAAATGGGAAGCCACTGAATGGTTGTTTTACATATATATATATGGAATAAGATGATCCAATACATATTTTAAGAAACCCCTTTGATTGCAAGGCATAAGAGAAGAAGTAAGGTGGACAAGTTAGAAGTTGTTTCAGTACCAAAGTCAAGAAGTAATAGGGATTGTTACTAGTACAGTACATTACAGGAGACAGAAGAGTTTGCTTTGTTTTGGATGGAGACTCAGCAAGACTTATTAAGGGCTGGAGAAGAGTAGAGAGAGAAAAGGCAGAGTTAAGACCACATCAAGGTCACTGTGCCTGGACTTCTTACTTGAGGTATTAGATGTGCCATTCACAGTGATGAGGAGGAATGAGGGTAGAATTGAGAGTCCTCTTTTGGACACGTCATGTGTTAAATGTCTCTGAGATATTCCAATGGAGGTGACGTGTACTGAGACGGAAAAGAAATTTGGAGTGCAGGGACTTCTGAGCTGGAGATATGAATGAGGAATCATTATCATAAACAATGGTAAAATTGAATGGCTGTAGGTAAATGATGGAGGAAGGGCCATTCTTCTAATAATAAACAATCAGAATCTTTGGATTCAGCCCTTTATAGTATTCAACTGAAAAAAAAAAAAAGCACAACCCGAAAGTTGAGAATTAAGTTTTATTCAGAGGACATAACTGAGAACTTAAGCCTGGGAGACAACCTCTCAGATAGCTCTGAGGGACTGTTCTGAAGAGGTAAGGGAGAGGCCAGGATATATTAAAGTTTTCGCAAAAAAACCCCAAGTAGTTGAGCAACAAAAGATTGCTGCTAATTAAAGAAAAAAAAGACATCTCAGGTTAATGAATTTATTGCTTTTCTATGTGTGGGAAGATGTAAGAATCTGGGCTCATTGAAATCATTCCTTTGACATGCACCTTAACCATCAAAGGCCAGTATCCTGTTTTTCTACATCCTGAATCCCCTCAGGGTACACAGTTGGGGCTACTGCAGTGGCTGAGGGCTTGATGGCCACAACATCTTTTGTTTACTGATATTCTTCAGGTGACATTCTTCATCCACATAGTGTATCAAATTACTTAACTTACAGTATTCGCTATGTGGTTACAAAAGGGGGATTAATATAAATTCCCAATGGGTTTTGCAACGTGTTGCATTTAGGAGATGGGACAATTAAATTTAGTGTTTATGATTCCATTAAAAAAATAAGCTGGTCTAAATTAACGCTAAAAGGCTTCTAAAATTTTAGAGGTCCCTGGAATTACTTGTTTTGGCTTGCTTATGGGTAACACTATTAAAATGCAGGATGTTGATTTTATACTAAATCTGGCACATAGAGGTGCCCTTATTATCATATTTAGTTTACTATTGATTGAGGACCTACTATGTGCTATACGTAGTAGACACAAGGACTGGGGAGGCAGAAATCACCTGTCTTCCCACAGAGTGAGTGTAGTTGGGAGAAGACAGACACATGAGCAAGTAATTACTATGAAATGTGGTAAAATGCCATATTCTGGGGTGATATTAAAGTGAAGGGACTGATCAACTTTTAAAGGCTAGAAAATATTTTATGAAAAACCTGATGTTTAAATTGAATCATGAATGATGAACAGAGATTTCTAAGAAGACCAGAGAAGAACAGAGATTTCTAAGAAGGCCGGAGAAGGAAACCTGATATTTAAATTGAATCATGAATGATGAACAGAGATTTCTAAGAAGACCATGAAAAAGATCTGTGCAAGGTAGAGAAAGTAAAGCAGTATGAGAAATGTCATGTGGATGAATCTAATGTCGAGCGTAGCACTTAATATGCCTAACATATATCAGGCATTCAGTAAATATCTGTTGAATGAATAAATGAATGAATGAGCCCAACAAGTTTACTCACTCAATACAATTTACTGAGCTTCAGTTTTCAGGCAAGGGAAATAGAAGGACTCCTTATGTTTAGATTTTATGTATTAATATGAGATATAAACTATATACTTCTATATTATATATATGCATATATATATGTAAACTATATAACTATAAACATATAATCGCATGTGAAATTCCTAGAGACAATTGTAAACAAGTATTTGATAATGTGGTAAAAATGTATATGTGTGTGTGTGTTAGGAGAGATAGAGAAAAAAGAAGGGAAGGAGAATAAAAAATAATTTTAAAAATGTATCTTGAAAGAAATGAGCATTAAAGGAAATTGCTCTAAGTTGACACAAGGCAAAACCTGTAAAACAGAAACCAGGACGTATTGGGCTCAGGAAGGGAAAAACATACCTGAGTAGTGGTTTTATCCAAAAGAGCAAGACACAAAGACTGCAGTCAAAGCTTGTGATAGGAAGTCAAAATGAGAGACTCCATCAACCAAGGGAGAGCAGGATACAGTTTTATACACGAACCAGGCAAGATTATCAGTATCTGGGAAAACAGAAGTCAATAGGAAAATGGGGCTTGGAGCAAATCAGGATTTAATCCAATATAATTCAGTGCCTGATTCAGGTTTGAATTTGAAGGGACAGGTCTTAGCTTTCTGAACCAGCTGCTCAATGTCTTAAAGGTGCAACTGAGTCCTGCCAGAAGTGATGGGCAAGGCATGGCTAAGAAAAAAGTGGAGTCTTTTCAGGAAGCAAAAAATAAAGAGGGAGAGATAAAGACACTGCTGAGAGTGGAGTGGGGAAATTCTGTTAAAATTCATTTGCAAAAGGCAATCATTCACAGGAGGTACAAGTGACCGAGTTCAACGACAACGTTGATCATGTTTGAAGAGGAAGCTCTAGAGTTTGTTATTCTTTAAGGACATCACGTTTTTGTTGAAAACCATTCATGTGGAATGTTTTATGAGGTTTCAATTAAATTTGTCCAGGGTTAAATGTGAACTTATTCCTTGTTTTCACTTTGAGAGAATTAATACATAAAGCTTTCCCTAACCTTAGAAATGGGCAAGGTGAATGTCATCACTCAGTTTTCTAGTTTATGTTTGTAGGAAAGTGAAGAGTGAAACTGTTTAATTCCTGGAATTCTTATAATCAGAATTCTGTGGCTGTAAACGTTATTGTCTATATTTTTTATAAATTTGATTCCACTGTGTTCCTTACACTCAGCGCTTCAAAAGAATGCTTCACAGCATTATTTGTGAGATTTAAGACTTATTCAGATATTTCTGTAACATATCCATGCTGATCAATGTATACACTTTTATAAATGGGCATTTAAAAGAAATGATTCTCACTTCTTAGCTTTTAACTAATCAAATATTTCCTGATGCCTCTGCTGCAATTCTGATTAGTTTCCCAAAAGTGGATATGCTCTTGAACACTGTTGAACATTTAAATTATATGATAGATGATTTATAAAATGTTAATGATGGTCCTCATATATTGGATATGCTAATCTAAACAGGAAGGCATGCTTTAGCTTATGTTGTCTGAATACATTCCTTTTAATGAGTTACCCTACAGTGCAGAAGGGAAACATGCCAATGTGCTGGTTGAATGTTAAGGTACTGCTTGAGAGCTCCTTGAATCCATCTCAGTATTCATGGCGTTCAAGTGAACCTGAAAAAAACTGTAATTGAATATTTTTTAAGTAATATTTATACCATCCTGCCCATCAAATATTAGTAATTTTGCTAATAAGACTTCCTTATCACTACCTGCCACATTCTTCTATTATTTTTATGCCTGCATAAACTAGTTCATAATATTTCCTCTTCTTGGAGTGTTCTCCCTTTCTGGCCTGAAAACTCCTACTTATTTGTCAGGACCCAGCTTGGGCCTCTCCTCCTTTGGAAAGTCTTCGTTGATAAAACCTTCAGGCCCACTGTCAGCAGAGTTAAACCTTTCCTCATCTGCATTCCTTAGCACCATACGCCTTTCTCTAAAGGGCGAATCATTTTGTTTTGAGACTGTACATTTGAAAGTTTTCTTCCCCACTAGACCACAGGGTTCTTGAGGCCAGTGATCCCATCTTACTCTTTTTTTGTATGCTGATACCTAATGCATATTCTGGTGCGTAGTATGGCTCCCTAAATATTAGTTGAATGAAATCTATTGGAAAGGAAATCTCAAATGGCTATTTAAACCTTGATTTACCTTCCCATGCATTTATATCTTGACTTCCAGTGGAATTACAAGCTCTGTTAGTACAGAGACTGGGTCTCCAGTTTCTCCATATCCTCTTGGGAACACATAAACAGTACTTTTTATATTTAGGTAATCAAATAATGATTGTCAGTCTTCTCAGTCAGTCTAATACCATACAAGGCATGAAGTGATCCTATATGTCGTTTTGTACAAGTTTAGCATTTATTGAAATAAAGCAGATGCTAGATCCATTTTCTCTTTATCCAAGGAAATCTAGTATATTTTGTGGTAACATAAGTACCAAAGAAGGCAAAGATACTTTGTTCTTCAAAAATGCCATTTTATAGATGTGGCTGTAATTGGCTCATATACAATTCAACAGTTGGTGAAAATTTGGCAACACTTCAAGTTATGGCCAAAGTTGTTGGAGATTCCTTTTACATCTCAATTATACCATCAGTTCCCTTCAAATCCATACATATTAATTGAATGCTTCCTATGTGTTATGCATTGGGCAGCTTGCTGAGTGTGAAGGTATAATAGAAATGCTTTGAAGATAAGCAGACTGGAATTCTATTCATTTCTAGCTCTTTCTCTTACTATCTAAGTGATTTAGGGCAAATTACTTAACTTCTTTGACCGCAGATTTTTAATCTGTGAAATGAAGAATATGGATCTCAGTGGTGTAGGAGGTTATAAAAGAGACAGGGCTGGCACAGTGTTTGGAACCTAGTTGGCGCTCAACCCATGTTAACCTTGTTATTCACCTAAAAGGAGCACCTTTTTCACCACTTCGCCATTTTACAGTAGAGGAAAGAAACACGAAGGATGCCTTAAGAAGGCAGGTGCCAGTTGCAAAGAGACAGTGGGCCCATAGGTTCTTTCCAGATGTCTCTATTTTAATAACATTATTATGTGTTGGATTTTTAAAGTAGGATGTGTGCCAGGGCAGTCTTATAATTCAGTTTCAATTACAGTAACTGTTATGCGTAGCAATCTAGCCAAAGGTTGGCAAGTTCCCTGTGCCCAGGTCCTGAATGTAATAGCAGCAATGGCTTTGCAGGGCTTCATCAGCTCCCCATTACTGTCTCCTTTTGATTTAGTGGCAGCCTTCTCCCCTGAGGTAGAGTATTGATGCCATCTCCTTGTGGCTCAGTTTTCTGGGAAGATGTTTATGCTGCCTGGGACCTGCCAGAAATTTATTTCTGATATTTCCTATTATTAGATATGTCTTATATAGATATAAGACATAGTTTCCTATTTCTTTTTTTTTTTCTTTCTTCTTTTTTTGGTAACTTCTTTTGTAAAACAGAGCTGTTTTACAGAAGCATTCCTTACACTCTGGATTCTATTTTTAGTAAGTCACCAATGAACATTTATTTATTAAAATTATGATAATTATTCATGTCTTTTATATTTAAAAATTCTATTCAGAAACCAATATCAATATTGCTGGTGTATTTTGTAGAAAAATATATATAAGGGGGAAATTTTGAAATTTCCTCTCTCCCTTCCTTCCTTCCTTCCTTCCTCCCTCCCTCCCTGTCTCTCTCGGTCTCTCTCCCTCTCTCTCCGTCTCTCTCTCCCTCTCTCTCTCCCCCCTTTCCCTTTCTCTCTCCTTCCTTCTCTCCCTCCTTCCTTTTTCCTTTTTTGCTTTCTTTCTTCATACTCCCGTTCTTTCTTCTTCTGCTCTCTTTCTCCCCTTTCTCCTCCCCCTTCTTTTATGTTTTACTACTCAACTTAATGAATCCCTTTCCCAAAGTCCTCTTCTTATTGTCTGCAATGTCACATTTTATTCCATTCCATTCCTTCTAGTTCTATCTTGTAGCACACTTCAAAGTCCTTTGTATTACCCGTATTTACAGTCTCCCAATATTTGTAGATTCTTATCATATCCCTCATTGTCACTTAGCCGAGTAATAGGCACTTATCTCCTTTAATATGGCCTCATAAATCAGACCTTTCTTTTCTCTAATCATTTTTTTTTAATCATTCCCTAAATGGTTTCCAATTTGTCTGTGTCTTTCTGAAATGGAAGTGCCTCAAATGTAATGCAGGGATCCAAGGCTGAAACCTTACTGGCTACAGTTTGCCATTCTTTCTGAACAAACATTTCATAGCAAGTAAGTGTAGTATGATTCCTATCTTGCCAATTTATTGTTTTGCAAATTCATGTAATATGTCCTTACTGAGGTTGTCTGAAATAGATAAAAATTGCATTTTTCCCAGGAGTCAGGGGGACAAGTGTTTAAACCCAGATTCAACACTATTAGTGACACTTGCCCTTAAATTCTGTGTACCTAAATTTCCTGATATCTAACACAGAATTAATGATATCTCCTCTCATGATGACAACCCAGATTAGGATGACATGAGCGAAGTGTGCAGGACACTTATGGGACCCTGAGAACGAGTACCTCCTTAAAGTTTGCACTTTGGTGCCTCACTTGCTTCATTTTAGTTCCACCCCTTCTCATGAGGATAAAATAATATAATAGGTGTGAAAATGCTCTGAAAACTGTGAAGATACAGACAGATATCAGGTATCACCATCATTGTTCTTCACCAGTTCAGCTCAACACAACCCATCAACACTGGAATAATCACACATATGGAGCTCCCTTTGCCAAGCCCTTCTCTCTAGTGTTATTAGTTCACTCTTCCAAGTTTATGTGGGTGCCCTGATTATGCTAGCCCCTGCATACCCAGGCACTTCCAGCCCCAAACTCACCCAGTATACTGTTCAGATACAGGCCTTATTATTTCCTTATCCTGCCATCAGAATTTACTCATCTAGATTCCCATTCCCCCAGAGCTTTGCTTATCTGCTTTCTTGAAAATAACAAATTTAGCAGATGAAACTACATTTGTTGTTGTATCTATAAGGAAGTACTGGCTTAATGTGTAACCCACTTAAGGTGACAAATTTGTAATTTCATTTAGGTATTTTGTAGATATGATGCCTTACTCTCCAAGTGCTCTAATGTATGTTTTTTTAAAAGTATTTGATCATGAACTGCAGTTAAGAAGTGTATTTTTGTCATGACCTAGAACACATAAACATAATTAGAAAAGAATTCCACAAAATACTACAGACCCTCTCTACTTTCAGATCATTCACCTATTCTCTTCTCTTCTCTTATCCTAAAGAATGAATTTCATTCCATTTTTTTCTAGTGTACTCAATTCAATATTAGTTTGTTCCATTTTTAAAAAATTGTTGACCATGAACCCATTAAGTTGATTTTACTATTTGTTAATATGAAACAATAATTAGCAAAAAAACACAGACATAGAAAACAATACTGTGGTTACCAAAGGGGAAAAGAGGGGGGAGAGACAAATTAGGAGTTTAGGATTAAAGGATCCACACTATTATATGTAGAATAGATAAACAACAAGGACCTACTGTATAGCACAGGGAACTGTATTCACTATCTTGTAATAACCTATAATAGAAAAGAATCTGAAAAAGAATATACATATATACATATATACACATATATATCACTTTGCTGTACACCTGAAACTAACACAACATTATAAATCAAATATACTTCAATTAAAAAAAAACACTCAGAAGGATCGTTTTTCAGTGGAACTCAGTGGATTGCTAGGGAACAGACTTTTAACTGATTGTATATACGACTGTGTGCATGCATGTATCTGTGTATGCCTGTGTAGGGTGGTAGAAGGCAAAGCTTGTCTGACTTCACCACGGGTAGAAGGGCATTAACCTTGACGGGTCATCCTTATCTCATGTGTACTGATATTTAACAGGTTACTAGGTAACTCAAGGATCAGACAAATTCCTCAAGAAGTAGTAGGCTCATATTGTGTGGATAGCTAGATTACCACAGTGGGACACTGAGGAGAAGGCAATCTCCAGAGACCCAGGGAGGTAACCAGTATTTGGGACTTTCTAAGCAAAAAGAGGAATTCTGGTAAATGGTAGACAGGTATTAGAGGTAAGCTATGGATTTAAATATAAAGGAAAGGGCTTCCCTAGTGGCGCAGTGGTTGAGAGTCCGCCTGCCGATGCAGGGGACGCGGATTCATGCCCCTGTCCGGGAATATCCCACGTGCCGCGGAGCGGCTGGGCCCGTGAGCCATGGCCGCTGAGCCTGCGCGTCCAGAGCCTGTGCTCCGCAACAGGAGAGGCCACAACAGTGAGAGGCCCACGTACCACAAAAAATATAATATAATAAAATAAATAAATAAAAAGGAAAAACTAGTTATTCACTGGATCCTAAGATCACAGCAGGGCTTCAGTCATTCTGTGCTACATAATGTATCTGTTGCTTTGTTGCTGCTTAAGTCTATTTTTACTTCAGAGGTAATTGATCCAACCAGATGCAAATGGGACCAGGTGATCACAGCTGCAAGCAAAGCCTGTCTGAAGGAGCAAGAAAGAACGGTGCCTGGTAGATCTTGGGAAGCAGATGGGCCTTGGCCCCCTTTAAACTTATCTTTGGCATTTCCCTCTTTTTGCCTGTGAGGAGAGCAGGGCCTGAGTACCACATAAGAATTTGTACCTCCCTGAATGTCTTTTAATGTATTTTTTTTATGACTTACTTCATAAATTCTCTCTTCAAATTGGTCTGGTATATTATCTGCTTAGAGTTGCAACTCATTCTTCCCAGGTATGCACAGCCATTATCAAATTAGTAATATTCCAGAGTTGATTTTCTTAACAGGAAGAATTATATTGCGTTTTCTCCGTTGCTTATTTAAGGCTTAAATATAATTTTTTCTTAAACAATTCCTGATTGAATGACTCCATATTTCTGAAATCTTGGAAAAATATAAGCTCTAAAGGGTTTTTACTAACCCTGTGAAGTTACAGGATTAAGTCCACAAAGAGAAAAATAAGCTTCTCTTTATGCCCAGGATCTTTAATAAAGTGAATCCCAAGTTCATGTAGAAACTTGCAGTTGTAGGGACACATATCAGTGAGCACTACAACAGTAACAGGATTTTAGAACGAGAAGAAAGCACAGAGTAGTATGTCATTTTCTTTTCTGCTATTTAGTGGTACAATAGTAAAAAAGTACTTTAATACACAGTGCATAAGTCTCAAAAATATAAAAGTAAATAACTGATATATAGAAAAATGACCTTTTCAAAATCCCATTTCTAACTTTCCAAGTCAGGAGCTTAAGGGAATGGTGAATCCAAGATGCTTTTTCCAAATGGAATAGAATTGTAGAGGCTCATTTCTACCCTGGGTAGCAAGATGTTAATTATTAGGATTGCTGTGACTAACAATGATGCTGTGAATTGAACTTCTAATTATTCTGGTAATGTAGGCAAGGATACTGCATAATTGAAATTCAATGATAATACAAAAGGCTTATTCTAACCATGGATTTCAACCTCCTTCCCTAGCAAACCTGTGCATAAGTCAATGAAAAGTAGCCATGTTGCTCTCTCCTTTGAAAATCTCCCTTTTTGGTGATGCAGTTTACAAGACAAAGTAGTTTAAATATGATGAGAAGAGTCTGTGCCTTTTCTGTGAGTTGGATAAAGCTTGAGTTATTTTTCATGCTAATGGCAGTGAGCACACTAGTGGGCTTCAGGCAGACTTTAGGTTCTATTGCCTTTATGCATGAGGAAACCATTTGCAGATGGAACCTTGGCCAGCCACGCCAAGCTTCAGGAGCCCATATTTGCTGGTTAGCCAGGTATGACACTCCTGGTGAGGTGAGAGAGACAAGCGACCATGGGAAGCTCAAGCCGTTACCAGGTTACTCATCAGCAGGGCCCACAAGGCATCTGCCATGAGAGTCATCTGTCATTTTCACAAATGCTTACCAGTAAACATATGGTTCTAAAAATCCCATTCATTCTCATTCTCACTGGTACAGAGGATTGGAAGGTTTGAGCTTGATAGTAGCCAGAATTTAAAAGGAATTCCCAAAAGGGGAGCTAGAAAATGTTTGAGCAAAGGCAGCATCATCGGAACCACTGCATAACTTTCCCCCACAGCTTCTTTGAAGGGTAAAAGACCCATTTGGATACACAAGTTCTGACAGTAAATACTCACACATACATACACTTTCTGTTCTTTATAGTCATACTTTATCAACTCATAGATAAATAATAGAAATGAATGTTCTATTTATTATATTTTTGAAATGATCTAATTGTTAAAAAAAAATGCAGTTGATATAAATACATGTTTGCCCATTTGATTTCCTCCATGAATTTTATTGCTTTTCCCCCCCAAAATATAGAGAGTCATAGAAAAATGATGAAAGTGTTTTTTGGACACTGAGTAACGAACAGATTTTCACAATTTTATGTTAATTAATCAAAATGATTTCTATGTTTATTAATGAAAATGTGTTGATTAACTTTATGTTAAAGTCATTAGGGTTTAAAAATTATGAAAAAGAATCAGTTGCCACGTGAATTGAGAGTTTGATCAAATCCAAGATTACGTAAAAACAATTTGAAATATGCGGTACCCCAGACCAAATGCCAGTTTTCTCCTCTTGCTAATGACAAGCATTTCCATCTTACAAGACACCTTTCCAGTGTCTCTTAAAAGCTGGCTATTCAAGAAATATGAAAGTCAGAGCAGCTCATAAGAAAAAAGTGATGTTACCGATGAGAATACCGTGTCGGGCAGTCCCTTGAGTCCCTAAAGAAAGGGAGTATATGAAACCCTAAGCTAGTTGTTCCCAGAGCAGAAGCTGGCCACTGAAAAGCTGGCTTGATAATTTGGGAGCCTGCATCCGTCAGTGTGCATCAATGAACTTGATTGATTGCATCAACCACCATTGGGGTAGTGGCTATTAAATTATTATTTAGAAAAATAAATTTGGATGTTCAGTACAGTAAAACCTTAACAAAGACTAAGGAAGGCACACTTTTTCAGACTAGTGATTGTCTTAGAACCTCTGGACTGTCTTAGAATGTTCTGGATTTTCTTAGAATGACTCTAGATTTTCCAGTTCAACCAGCTGTTCTATTGGATGAGTTTCTATACCTGCTAATAAACTGGTTCTTAGATACATATCCTTCTTTATGTATTACTGTCATCAAGCATCAAATAGCCATGTTGCCAGTGGTCTCACTTTTCTTGCACAAAAGTAATGAAAGGAACTCTCACACCAAGGTGTTAGTGATTAATGTTTTCTGCCATTCAAGTTATTTTCAGGACATGAAAAATGATATAATTAATGGTGGGATTCTAGGCATGGTGATTCTTTTTCGGAGGGTTATGCATCTGGCTTAAATCCTCTTTGTGCCCTTCCTTCCTTCCAATCCTCCTTCACTTACTGCAACATTTACTGATCAACTAATGTATTCTAGTCACATGGATAAGTACTGATGCTAGAAAGATTAATAAGCTATGATTCCTCCTTTCAAGGACTCATTGTTTCATAAAGGAGGTAGTTATGCCAACCAGTTCATAAATCTTGAAAGGATCATAGTTGAGATAAGTACAAAGCAGAAAGGAAAAGGGGGTCAATCTTGTCTGGTTAGGAGCTTGTGAAAGACCCCACCCAAGTGAAAACACTTAAGCTGATTCTTAAATTATGGATAATAATTTCTCAGAAGGAAAAGGAAGCAGTTGGAGAAATAAACCTGGTATTTTGGCTACAGCAGTAGTTCAGCATGACTTGAAGACAGATTGTTGGGAGATGAGGCTGGAGATCTCCTCGAAGGGTTGGAAGGAAACTTGTATGCCTTGCTGTGGTTTGGGAATTTCATTCTGGAGTCAGTGAGATACCACTGAAAATTGAAGATGGAGAATGACATGTTCCTATCACTCTAACAACAGTGTAGACTGAGGGTACATCAGAACGGGGAAGATAGGCTTAACAGAGTTTTAACAGGCACACGTTGAGTGGATGTCATAGGCCAGACATGGCACTAGATTCTGGGTACACCTTGGGAGCAAAGTAACTATAAACACCCACCTCATTCTAGGTATAACAATAACGATAACAACAGTACCATTTCTTTTCTTTTTTCTTGGTACTTATCTGGGTTGCTTCACTTGTTTTAAGTATTTCGACTCAGAAACTCTGATTTGTTATTACTATGTATATTTTATAGGCAAGGTAACTAAGGTTAAGAGATGGTATCTTCCCAAAGCTGTGTTGCCAATAAACTGTCAAATTAGGAGTTGCACCCAGGCAATAATTTCACTGTGATCTATTGTGATGGGAGTAAAAGAGATATCTGTAAAATTGGCCATGACCACAGTAAGAACAGAGCTAGGCCACAGTTCCTTGCTATAAGAAGCAGGAAAAAAAATCTAGTCTATAAAGAATCTATAATGAAGGTAATATGGAAGCTATAGCATCAGGGCACCAAACATGCTACTCTTCACCCTTTCCTAGATTGTTTTCTCTGCTTTCTGCATGTCAGTGGATGAAGCCAGCTGGTCAATGTGCAGTCTAGTGCCAGAGTGGACAACCAAAGTGCAGCTGTGGCTTTTTCTAGCCATTTTCACTTCTTGCTGCACTGAGTGGCTGGCGGACAGCTTCCACTCCAGGACTTCAAATCTGTCTGTTGGTTCCTGTGCATTCCGCAGCCAAATGCCTCATAGCTCTCTGCTGAGCATCCTCCCAAATTTAGTTTGAAGAAAAATAATAGAATAAAAGTTGTCTTTCAGCATCCCATAACCACAGGACATCTGAAATGCTATTCAGAAGTTAGAGTAGAAATATACTGTGGTAGGCAGAATTCTAAAATGGCCACAAGATTCCACACCCTGGTGTACATGCCCTGTAAATTCCCTTCCCCTTGAGCATAAGTAGGATTTGTAACTATGATATCTGTGGATCTGTGGTAACTATGATATCTAAGTAGGATTTGTAACTGTGGTAGTGATATGGTATTAGTGCCATAATTATGGGACTGTATATGGCAGAAGTGACTTTGCAGTTGTAAATAAGTTTCCTAATTAGTTGCCTTTGAGTTCATCAAAAAGGGACTATCCTGGGTGAGCCTGACCTAATCAAGTAATCCTTGAGAAGAGGTCAGAGAGATATGAAACATAAGAGATGCTTTCCCGCTGGCATCGAAGGAGAAAACTGCCCTGTTGTAGAGGGCAAAGAACTAAAAAACAACTTCTAGGAACTGAGAGTGGTCCCTGTCCAACAGCTAACAAGAAAATAGGGACCTCAGTCATACAATCACAAGGAAATGAATTCTGTGAACAACCAGTGTTTGCAAAAGCAGACCCAATGCTTCAGATGTGATCATAGCCCCAGTCTACACTTTGATTTAAGCCTGAGTGGAGGACTCAGAAAACCCATAACCAGACTCTTCATCCATGGACACTTTAAAATATTCAATTTGTGTTTTTCGAAGTCCCTCAGTAAAATATTAAATTTGTGCTTTTCTAAGTCCCTCAGTTTGTGATCATTTGCTGTGCAGCAGTAGAAAACGACTACACTAATGCCACAGTGCAGAGAGGTGCCTTCCTCAGTTATCAAACTAGCAGGTCATGCTGGACTAGCTTGTTCTTATGCCCCTTTAAAAATGTTTTAAGCTTTTCATGGCTCTCTATATAAGTTTAACATAGTATGCCATCAATTTTATATAAAAGTTAATCTTTTTAACTCTTTGAGGCCACTTTGTGTTGTTTAATGAGTTACATTTCCATTGCGCTGATGATCATTTTTCTTTTCAGTGTGGTCCTACTAAACATAAGTCTTACGTGTGTGCTTCACATCAAACGTAAGCTTAATTATTATGCAAAATTTGATTCTTGCATGATGTCAATATCATGGCTAGTATAGTTGAAATATTCCTGTTGAAAAGCAAGTTTATTAAAAAGTGATTAAGTTAGAGTTGTTAGTAATTAAACTACAACATATAAGTAGCATGAATAATTGTCAAGGGGATTGTGTATTACTTCTCATATTTTGTATTTCTTCGGTGCAATAAAAGAATAAGCAATTTTTATACTCTATTACAGTGAGGAAGTACAGCATGTCAACTGTAATGAGGAATGATTGGTTGGAAGGAACAATATTTGGAATGAAATCTGGCTAAATATGTATCTGCAACTAAGATTTCCATTAAGCAGGGCTAAAAATCTGTAGAAATTGCCCTGGGTTTAATGATCACATAAATAATCCTGTTTCCATTATTTGAGTCTTACATGATTTCATAATAAATGAATTATGCATCAGACAACTTTGTGTCTTTTGTTACTTTTATAGTATTGTTTTAGATAAAGATTATCCCTGGCAGAGTAATGGGAAAAGGCTCCTTGTGGCTGCTGTTTTGTTTTTTAATTAGATCTCAAACTGAAATGTTACTTTATCTAAATCAGCTTCACACTTCCAAACATTGGCATCCATCAATTGCTATTTATTTCACTTTGCTTGGTTATTGAGACAGCTGCATATCAGTGTTCTCCCTCACTTAAGTGATTACATTTAGAGCTAAAAGGAGGATGCTGTAGAGATAGATTCAAGATGGAAGCGAGGATATGTAACAATGCAGAGAAGTGTGGAACGGTTTACAGTCTTGTTTCCATTTAAGTTTGCATCTGAAGTCCCTTGGTGAAAGAAGTTGTGATGGATTCTGGGAATGAATCATCAAAAAATACTTTTGACAACATGGTATGGAAACTTGTATCTGTTCACAAATGATTTACAACTATCTTACTTCTAGTAGAAAAAAAAAAAGACTTTCTAGACAAGTTTGAGAAACTGATGGAGCCCCTGTCTATTCTTAACCCTGTCGAGTTTGTAAAATGTGTGACTCTCAGCTAGTTTTTAATAAGGTAGGGAAATGTCTCCCTGGAGGCTGTGTTACTTACTGGGTGAGAGTGTTTAAGCAGATTAATGCAGTGTTTCTCATGGTGTGGTCCAGAGAAGTCCTGCATTAGAATCATTGGACAGTTTGATAAAAATGGAGATTCATGAGCTCTATCCAAGACCTATTAAATCAGAATCTCTGGGGAAGGTCTGAGGATTCACTTGGAAGAAGATTTCAAGGTAATTCTGTTGCACTCTAAATTTCGAGCACCGCCAGTTAATATATATGTATAATTGTTCTCTGTTCTCTCTTGCCAGTCCTGGATAATATTGCTACTATTTACAGTTCTTTCAATTTGTCTTCAATCCTGTAAAGATGCACTAATATACAGCTTCAAAGTGTGTCTGAGTCATGCCTGTTTTTCCTCTGTTTAACTACCTTCACCCATTGAGCAGACTGCCTTTGCTATTTATCCTGAGGACAAGGTTGCCTGGTGAAGTCTGGTGCAGGTGTTGGTCCCTGACCATCCAGGATATCTAGTCATGGAATGTGAGTGTGATGCCTAGGTGGGGCTGATGAGACCGAAGGGGCAATGGAATATGTCCTTGAAAATGAATTTCCTTAGCACATGGCAGGGCTCTGAAAATCCAGTTGAACCTGAGCCTGTAGTCTGATGCCACACTAACACCTCACTGTACCTGTTCATTCTGTGGAGTGTTCCAGAATGGAAAGTGATTAAGATGTTCTCAAAAACCAGGGCCCAGGAAAGTTTCTTCAATGCTCTTTACATTTTTTTTCCTTTGCAACAAGGATATCTAGATTTCCATTTTTCTTAAGAAGAGCAATTTAAAAGTCAAGTCATTGTAAATGAATAGATTATCCTCATATCACTTGTGATGAAGATGATGGTAAACCTGATGAGCGGGTATGAGCAATGTCTTTTCTTTAGAATTCCAACTCAATTGAAGATACCCTACTCCTTTTTTTTTTTTAAGATTTTTTTTTTTTGATGTGGACCATTTTAAAAGCCTTTACTGAATTTGTTACAATATTGCTTCTGTTTTATGTTTTGTTTTTTTGGCCCCGAGGCATATGGGATCTCAGCTTCTGGCCCAGGGGTCGAATCAGCACCCCCTGCATTAGAAGGAGAAGTCTTAACCACTGGACCGCGAGGGAAGTCCCAAAGATACCCTACTCCTTCTTATCCACATGGTGTCTGGGAATAATAATAGTATTTAACTAATTGAGCTATTTGGGTTTATTGAGATAATTTGTATAAAGCAATTAGAACAGCACTTGATGTATAGCAATGGGCTCAATAAGTAATTACAATAACACTTACCATTCATTGAGCATTTTCCATGTGACAGTCTGTTCTAAGTGCTTTACATGAATCATCTCAGCAACTTTGCTCGAAGTCAGGAAGCTCTGATGTAGCAGAACGGGGATTTGAACCCAAGCATGCTCCTAACTTCTGCATTATCCTACCACTTCCATAAATGTGGGTCATTATTTCTTCACATTAATATTGATACATTTCTCATTTGATGCCTCGCTGCTTAATTTTATTTCAGTTCATTTATCCTCCCTATTCACTCAGTCATAGGATTTAGCCAGGAATCTCTTGGTTTGAGTAACTGCCAAAGGAGAGGAAGGAGTTAAAAGAGGCAGGCAACTGATGCTCATTTTGTGTGTCACAATGGGCAACGGCCTGAAGGATGCCAGGAACTTCATGGGGGTGTCAGGGCAAGTGATTTAGCTGGCTTTGAGTATTTTCCAGGCTCTGGTTGAATTCTCTGGTAAGACTAGTGTTATTCTCCACCGGTCTTGTAATGAAGACTGCCCTTGCTCTGAAAAAAAAAATGCCACTTAATATGTGTGTATGGTTGTGTATGGTACAAGCCAGATGCAGTGAACTTGATCTTGGTTCCATTCTCCTCCCTCCCACTCAGGTCTAAGTGGGACCTCCCACTCTCATGGTACTTTCCATACTTCCTTAAAGGCTTTCACCAGATGCTGCTGTGCATCTAAAACACTATCTGATCATGATCTCTGTGGAGTCACGCCTAGGTTTAAATCCTGGCTTGGGTATTTCCTGATGTAATCTACTAAGCCCCCTATTCTTCAGTTTCTCCTGCACAGTGGAGATAATGGCACCTACCTCATAGGGTTTATGTGAGGATGCAGTGGAAGAATTCATATAAAGTGCTTGGTTCACTAATCTGTCAAATAGTGATTATCCTAAAAATATTAGGCACTATCATCTAAATTTTGTTTTAATAGATTTTAAGCTTTGCAAAGACTGAAGATAGGGTTTTTATTTCTCATACCACCTTGTATAGTACCTGGACCATAAATCTAACAAGTGAATGAATGCATAATCAAAAATATATGGAATGAAGTTTGGTTTTTGACCAGGCTAACTAATTGAGACTCTAGAACTAGGGTATGGAGAAAGCTCTTCCAGCCCACCCCGTTTAATATCATCCCCAACTCGGAATCAAAAGACACAGATACAGGGCTTCCCTGGTGGCGCAGTGGTTGAGAGTTCGCCTGCCGATGCAGGGGACACGGGTTCGTGCCCCGGTCCGGGAAGATCCCACATGCCGCGGAACGGCTGGGCCCATGAGCCATGGCCACTGAGCTTGCGCATCCGGAGCCTGTGCTGCGCAACGGGAGAGGCCTGCGTACCGCAAAAAAAAAAAAAAAAAAAAAAAGACACAGATACAAATAACTAGAATCCCTTTGTTTCCTGCCTCAGTTCATCAAAGGGCAGCCTCATCTCTCATCTTGGAAGGAAACATTGTTTTCCTTGCAAAAGCCATATTGCTGAAAATGAAGCAGAAATGGGTTCATTCCTTCCAGTAACTGGTGATTTTGAAAAAACAGTACTTTAGGGATATGCTGTGAAGTGCAAAAGTATCTCTAATTCAGTGTTCATTTTTCTGGGGACAGGCCAAGGAAACCTTGTAGTGGCAGCAGAGTCTGAGCGACTCCCCCAAGTTGCTTTGTTGATGTTTCTTTTAAACAGATACCCGACTCTGCCTTTAACCCTCCTCGTTAGCTTCTTGAGAGTATGTCATGGAAAGCTTTTGGTAAACAATCCTAACAGCATCCCCTTTCTTTCACCACTACCTCATGCTCACCCCTCCGCCTCCAACCACCCCCAGGGCAGGGGCGCAGAACTTTCCTGGGTCTAAAATCACATCAACCCAGAAAGGGTAAGCCGTCTTCTAAAAAGTCACCATAAAGTGTTGGTTATTTATCCCTGTGGAGTTAGTGAAGGAAAGCATGTGTCAAGCACTTAGTGTATATCTGGCCACTGTCAGTGTATAGCTATCAGCTTGACTGGCCTCTGATGCTTTGGGACATGGGGCAATGTACCAATTCCACCTAAAACTCCACTTCTTCTTCTGTTTGATGAGGATGAAAATCTTTATCTTCTTCAGAGTGGTTGTGAGGGCAGGACAGTCACTGTGCTTAGCCCTGTGTTTTGGCAAGTTATGTGCTCCATGAGCCTAATTATCATTTACGAATATTATCGCACCTAATCCTAACAAAACCCCCAAGGGAGGTATGTTGGCCCCATTTTGAAGACCAGCAAACTGAGGTTTAGAGAGTTGAAGTCACTTGAGGGAGGTCAAAGGTCTGGAGTCTGTGCCCAGGTCCCTTCTTTCTATTGATTACTCTAGCTTTTCTCTTGTAAAAGGGAAGGCCAGGCTCTGTAGGAAGAAAAAACATTGGATTAATGCTTTAATTTGAGTCCAAGCTATGAATCGAAGCTAAGAGTTATTGACAAAGTCACTTTACCTATTTAGACTGCAGTGTTCTTCCAGCTGCAGTCAAAGGATGGGAGTGGATGCCATGCGAGGGTCTTCTCACCCTCCATATCAATGGTGTTCAGGTATTTTGGACAGGGACACCTTCTCTGATGCCTTCCTTGTATTGCTTTCCTTGGTCATGTTGTCAGGAATCACAGGTACTACTCACGTTAAACACAGAAAAGAACATGGCCAAGACGTTTTGGTGTGCAGGTGCGTGGCTCACCTTAAGGAGAGGTACCAGCAGCACCGTGCTGTTGTAGCATCCTAAGAGAGTGTGCAGAAATCTTACAAGAATCCCCAGGCAGACTTGGCACTCTAGATAACAGAGAGTGAGGCCTTGGAATCAGTGAGAGAGCAGGTGGCTTTTAGGGAAGGCGAATGTATCGGTTACATTACTCATTCAAAAGCTAGTCACTGCCTCTTGTGTGCCAGGCACTATGCTAAGTTCAGGGATATCCCAGTGAACAAGATGGATAAACATCTCTGCTTTCATAGGTAGGAGGTTATATTCTAGTAGGAAGAGATATTATATAAATAAGTAGACAAGTGATGACAGTGCTTTGGAGGAAAATAACACTTGTTCAGAGAGTAGTGACTCCAAGGTCTGAGGGCTGGTGTGCTGTTCCACATACTGCAGCTAGTGAGGGCCTCTCTGGGATGGGGCTTTAGAGCCAAGACCTAAATAAAGCCGCTTATTCATGGAGCAGTCTGGGAATAAGCATTCCAGTAGAGGGAATGGCGAGGGCAAAGGCCTGAGCGTATGAGGTAAACAGTCTGAAAGGAAACCCCACAGGCACTGGGAAGAACAATTCAGTTCCAGAGGAACCCATAACTGTAACATCCAGACTGGGTGGAAAGATCCTTATTCGGGCACTTTTCACTAGCAAACTGCCTACACACAGTTCTCAGTACAAAAGCATCAATTTTATTTTATTTTAATAAAAATTACATATATTTAAGGTATACAATACGATACTTTGATATACATATACATAGTGAAATGATTACTATAGTCAAGCTAATTAACATATCTATCTCCTTACATAGTTACCTTTTTTTTTTTGTCATGACAGCACCAGAAATCTGCTCTCTTAGGAAATTTCAAGTATACAATATGGTATTGTTAACTGTAATCATCATGCTATACATTGAATGTCTAGAATTTATTCATCCTACATGACTACAACTTTGTACCCTTTGACCAACATCTGCCCACCTGCCCCACCTTCCCACCCCTGGTTACCACCATTCTACTCTCAGCTTCTATGAATTCAAATTTTTTAGATCGCACATAATAAGTGAGATCATGCAGTACTTGTCTTTTTGTGTCTGGCTTATTTCACTTAGCATAATGTCCTCCAGGTTCATCCATTTCATCCGTGTTGTCACAAATGGCAGGATTACCTTCTTTTCCAAGACAGAATAATAGTCCTCTGTGTGTGTGTGTGTGTGTGTGTGTGTGTGTGTGAGTGTGTGTGTGAGGCATTTTCTTTATCCATTTATCCACTGACAGATACTTAAGTTGTTTCCATATTTTTGTTGTTGTGAATAATGAACGTGCAGGAATCTTTTCAAAGTACTGATTTCATTTCCTTCGAATATATACTCAGAAGAGGGATTTCTGAATTATGTGGTAATTCTATTTTTAATTTTTTAAAGAACCTTCATAATGTTTTCCCAATGGTGGTACTAATTCACAGTGCATAAAATTACCCTTTCTCCTTATCCTTGCTAATACTTATCTTTTATCTTTTTGTTAACAGCTCTCCTAACAGGTGTGAAGTGGTATCTCATTGAGGTTTTGATTTGCATTTCCCTGGTGATTAATGATGTTGAGCACCTTTTCTCAACCTGCTGGCCATTTGTGTGTCTTTTTTGGAAGAGTGTCTATTCAAGACTTTGCACATTTTTTAATCGAGTTGTTTGTCTTTTTCTGCTATTGAGTTGTATGAGTTCCTTATATATTTTGGATATTAATCCCTTGTTAGATATATGGTTTGCAAATATTTTCCCCCATTCTGTAGGTTGCCTTTTTATTTTGTTGATTCTTTATACTATGCAGAAGCTTTTTAAATTGATGTAGTCCCACTTGTTTATTTTTGCTTTTATTACCAAGACATCAGTTTTAAATGTGAACATAAAAAACTCAATCATTGAATTTTATTTATGAGGCAAATTGAAGGGCTCTACTGAGTTCCCCGGGGGTAGAAAAACATAGAAAAATCCCATCTGAGGACCACAGGTTGTGTGTGTTTAAGTAAGTAAGAATAATCCTGTGAATGAGCAGGAAGGAAGAGCCATGAATTCAGTTAACTACTAGTTTGGAAACTTCTCATGTTGCAAAGTTATGGGGGTTAATGGATTAATTAGAATGTCACGAAACAGTTTGGGAGGGTCATTTGGGGTGTAACCTTCATTCCTGGGCTGATAAGTACTTGTGCCAATGCTTAGATTTTTATTTCATTTAAAGCTGTGTGGAATAATGGGAAGAAATAATGGACTTTGAGTTGAACAAATCAGGTTTGAATCTTGGTCCCATCACTCAACAGCAGCATGGCCTTGAGCCTGTTATTTAAATTCTTTTTTTTTTTTTTTTTTGCGGTACGCGGGCCTCTCACTGTTGTGGCCTCTCCCATTGCGGAGCACAGGCTCCGGATGCACAGGCTCAGCAGCCATGGCTCCTGGGCCCAGCCGCTCCACGACATGTGGGATCTTTCTGGACCGGGGCACGAACCCGTGTCCCCTGCATTGGCAGGCAGACTCTCAACCACTGCGCCACCAGGGAAGCCCCATGTTATTTAAATTCTATGAGGTATAGTGTTTCTCTGTAAATCTCATCTAATTATATTTATTTTCAGAGTAACTAAGAGGGAAAAACAAAGTAAAGCATCTGGTATGTGGTAATTACATAATTAATGGTGACTGTTGTTATCCAACAAGTATCTATACCGCACGTCTATATGCCCTCCATGGAGGCATGTGGGGAGCTTAAAGGGAAGGAAGATGTGACTTATGCCCTCTAGAAACTCACTCTTAAGTTGTGAAGATGTCCACCCAATTGGCTATAATATAAAGTACTGTAAGAGAAAAACAAGTACTATAAAAACACAAAAAAGGAGAGATTTCTTCCAATTCTGCTTGGAGAAGTTTCATGGAAGAGTTTTAGGAGCCTGACAGGCAGAGTTAGTGTGGAAAGGATTTTCCAAATACATGCAGTATTTTTGAACAAAGCCCAGAGATGGAGAAGCTCAGAATGAGTCTGGAGGAAGGAAGCTGAGCTGTCAGGTAGAGTGAATGAACAGAAGTAGGGCCAATGAGGTGCAGTCCTCAAGCTGGGACCAGATCATGTAGCGACCAAGACGCTGTTCCAAGGATCTTGACTTTATTCAGTAGGCAGATAGGGAGCCATGGAAGGTTTCTGATTAAGGGAACAATAAGATGAGGGTTGCATCTCAAAGTAATTACCCTGGCAACTCTACGTGGTATGCATAGAGCATGGAGAGACTTGTGATAGAAACAAGAGCCAGCAGTGATTGAGCACTTACTCTGTTCTAACAGTATTACTCATTAATCCCCTCAACAGTCCAATGAGCTAAGTGCTACAGCCTTGCCCCCTTTTACAGATGAGGACATTAAGGAATAGAGATGTTAAGTAACTTACCCAAGGTCACACAGCTAATAAGAGGTCAGTCCTGAATCCAGGCAGTCAGACTCTGGAGTCCATCCTCCAAACCATTACTCTGTATTGCTTCAAAAACGGACCAGGGGCTTCCCTGGTGGCGCAGTGGTTGGGAGTCCGCCTGCCGATGCAGGGGACGCGGGTTCGTGCCCCGGTCTGGGAAGATCCCACATGCCGCGGAGCGGCTGGGCCCGTGAGCCATGGCCGCTGAGCCTGCGCGTCCGGAGCCTGTGCTCCGCAACGGGAGAGGCCACAACAGTGAGAGGCCCGCGTACCACAAAAAAAAAAAAAAAAGCTGACCAGAAGTTAAGGATGCCTGCATGCTACCCTGCCCTGCCTCTGCCTGATGTTTCTTCCTCTTCCTTGCTCCTCAGTTTGCTCATCTCTGAAATAGGAGACTTGAATTGGGTTTCTGAGATGCTTTCTAACTCTTGGGGTTTTCTTTTTTGTTTTTTTCTCTTTTGTTTAAATTCTGTATTTGAATGTGGGCCTGATCTATTTGATCAGTACAGTAATGGAGGAAACACAAACGTGAAATGGTTGTGCAAGTTAAAGACAGAAACTCTAACCAAGTTTTGTTTCTGATTGATTTTTTTTTCTTCTGAAACTTTCTCTTGCTTCAAATTTACTCCAATCAATTAAAAACATACAAACAAGCATAGAAGGTACACAATGAAAAAGAATATGTACATGTTTTGGTGTATTGAATGGCAATGAGCTAATACATAAGGGAACTGCTCAACTCTAAGATTTACAAACACTAAGAATACTTACTAATTTATCGTAATCATGCTTTGAAACGATGTGATAGTTACTACTCAAACCAGAGTATTAGTTCACAATGACTCACACAGAGCCCCAGGATAAGGCAACTCATTGAAAAAAGAAAGTCAATATTGAACAAGTCCCTTAAGCCGCATTTCTCTCTGCGCTCAGCTAGTTGGGACAAAATACTGCTTTTCCTGACTAGTAAACAAGGTTTCTGAAGCAGCTGAATCCAAGCTGTCATTTCGCCTCTCAGCATTTTCCGGTTTTTCTTCTTATTTCAAGATGCGGTGCTCTGGTCCCTGTCTGCAGCGGGAGTCCAGACTCTGGTTAGTTTCCGTTTCCAAGGCAACTGACCAGCCCAACAAAGCCACAGCGGCGCCGGGCGCGCTGGTCCCGGGGCCGCGGAGCCATCACTGCCGTGCGTCCTGTTTTCTCCGGACCTTCCTGGTGATCTCCCGGGTCTTCGGGTGATCTGCGCTTTACTTCATGCGTGGCTGTCTCTTTGTGTAAGAGTGATAAAGAGGAAGCTGATAATTCGACAGGCCCGACTTTATCCGACTGCCACTTCTAGCCTCTGCTACAATAGACAGGATGAATGCATTTTCTCTCATTCACGCCCTCTCTCCATCTCGTCGTCTCCTCGCCCTGTCTCTCTCTCTCTCCCCCCCTCCTTCCCTCTCTCCCTCCCTCCCTCCCTCTCTCCCTCTCTCCCTCTCTCCCTCTCTCCCTCTCTCTCTCTCTCTCTCTCTCTCTCTCCCTCTCTCTCCCTCTCTCCCTCTCTCCCTCTCTCCCTCTCTCTCTAGCTCTCCTCCTCCCCTTCTCCTCTGGCAGTAGCCTTCTTAATGTAGTTTAATGGCTTTACAAAGAAAGCCAGGCAGAGGAGCACTTCTCAGTAGCTGTGGTCGGACCATGACCTAGCTGACCATGAACTTGGAAGGGCTTGAAATGATAGCAGTTCTGATCGTCATTGTGCTTTTTGTTAAATTATTGGAACAGTTTGGGCTGATTGAAGCAGGTTTAGAAGGTAAGGGAGTGCTTTTTAGTGACTTCTAAAAATTCTCTGTTTTGCAATAAAAATTTCTTAAGCGAGTATAAGAGGCACCTGAAATGAGATCAGAGAAATGTTACTCTGGGGTGGACATAAAGAGAGGTGGGTTTTTCAGGATAGGAAAGATTAATAAAATAAACTTTCTGCAAGTTTCAGTAACGTTTTCAGAGCAAAAGAATGTTAAAAGTATGAGAAACACTTTGAATCAAAATGTTAGAACCTAAACTGAGATAAAATGTTTATAATTGGTATGTCTGCTTATATTGAGAGTATTTAGTCCATATTGATGTTATATTATTTTATCTAATATCCCCTTTCATTGTATCAGCAAATTTTATTTGGATATATTGTGAGGTCCACTTGTTTATTGCTATGTAAATGCATTCATCAAATCGAAATGGTTATACATTGATTATAATTTCTTGTGGTTTAAGCTTGGAGCCTAAGAATGATAAGCTTTTTATACGGTGTCTCAAGAAGTATTTATAACATTACTTATTTTACATCCCAACGGAGATTCTAAGGGGCAGAGTCCCCAATTCATATGACAGATCTTAACATAGATTCCAAAGAGCCAATTGTTTTTCAGGTGTTGCTGTTTACATTCATCAGATGCTCATTCCCCTATTCTCCTTAACAATCTCTCTTTCTTTAAAAAATAAGGTGTGTACTTGCCTGTATCTTTTCCTGAATTTGATGTTTCTCTGAGTAAATTCAGATGATTATTTTCTTACTGTGTGGAACACATTTGAGAGTATTTTTGCATATGGCCAGTAATTGTTTCTGTAAAGTTGTCAGAGCAATTTTAAAAGCATCCCTAGGTGATGTTTGAAGTAGTTATGCTTTGATATTCTTCTTGTTTCAAATTTTAAACTTGAGTAAAAATGCAAATATGTTATAAATGTATTTACATTCACAACTAATTCAGTCCTCTGGAGAATGACTGCCACATGTGACATAAATAAGGCTGCATTTACAAATAGCCAACGTCAAATTACAGTAAGTGTGTCACTCAGATGTAGGTTATAGAAACCTACATTTGTAATTGGTTGTGTGGGGGGATAGGGTGGAAAGCAGGGTTTGTTGAAGTAATTTTGAAGTAAGTTTGCAGAATGCTTTTTGCAAGCCCTTTCTGATGGCAATATTTGTAGTTCTAAAAAGAGGATAAAATTCTGAATTCTGGGAGTAGTGATTGCTCTTTAAAATTGCCTTTATCTTTTGCATTGTTGTGATAAAGCAATAACTTGGTTTGGCTTCTCTGCCCTTTAGTGTGTGTTATTTTCCTGGCAAATGTGATCGGGACCTCCCATTTTAATGCCCTGGTTTTCATTCTCTCTGAGACTGACAGTTCCTTGGAGTAGTGTTGGTATTTCTAGCTGTGTTGAGGGACTTTTTTTTTTTTTTTTTTACCTGAGTTCATGGATGATTTGTGGTCATTCTTTAAACTCTTTTGACATTTTACTGTGCATTTTGTGATTGAAACCTCCTCTGATATTGGTTTTGTTTTAGGAGCACGAACATTTACTCTCCCAAATGATAGCATGTGTTTCCTTCCTCTAAGGACTGCTAACCTTTATGAAACTATTTTTTCCTATTTTTTATTATATTTCAAAATATACTAATTTGCATGAACAGTTTCTATCTTGTATTTTATATTTTACAGTATCAGCATTTTCCAGGCCAACATTGTACTAATACTATGGAGAGAATGTGCTTTCTCATAAACTTCAATATAAACCCATATCTGAATTCCAGGTTTTAGAAAGTATTTTGAAATGGTAAAATGTTAATGACCACCTGAAGGAGGAATTATACTCAATATGTAAAAGTTGATAGAGAAAGAGAGCAATAGTGCTTTCGATTTTGAGGTTTGTATAAGACTTATCGCCAAAATCAATGCTAGAGTCAGAAAACCTTCAAAACAATATTTAAGTTGACCACACACTTTGTTTACTGGAGCTATAAAACAAATAAACAGACTGATAAGCTCTAATTCATTGAATATAGTTTGAATATATAGATCAGAATGCGCACACTTTAAAGTTACAACCTAGTTTTAATGAATAAAAAGTATAAAGAACATTTAATATCAAAATAACATCTTCATAGATTTTTCTGAAGCTTTCTTCAAAACAAACACGGGTGCTCCTTTCATTCAGATTTATTTTCAAATAAGAGTTCTCTTCCTCCCCCCTCATTTACATATCTAAGTTGAGGATAATGATTTCTTTCACCTTCCTTATTTCTGTCTGCTCAAGTGACCTAGTAAAGAAATTTGAGTATTAAGTAGAAAAATTTGAACCTAGGTTAAAGCCCTATGAGGATGATTTTGAGGGTTTTTTTTCCCCCTAAACAATTAAACCTTTTCATCTAAACTTATAACTGTTTTATAGTGTAGTCATCATTCAGAATGTAGTTTTTTTGTATTGTTATATATGCAACATGCATTATGTCCTCAAGGGCATGTATAATACTATGTTTGCATAATATAGTTATTATCTTGCTTTAAGTATGTATAGAAAAAATGTATTTCAAAATAAATTGGTAACATTAAAATCTGAAATATTTGTATTTGCTTATCTTTGAGTACTTTGAGCTTCCATTCTTTGCAGGAGACTGTGGAGTGGGTCCTGGATGTCCTGGGTCCTTCTCTTCCAGTCTATATATGATATGCATAAACACATAATGCTACACATAGATCCATGGCATGTATTTATAAACAAAAAAGTTTCATTTAGCAGGTAACAGTCTTTAATATGAGAAAATAAGACAGTAGTAAGAGTACAGACTCTTACCCCTCCTTTGCCACTCTCTTGCTTTCTAACCTTGGGTAAGCTACGTTACCTCTTTAGTTGTCTAAAATGAGAAAACTGGACTTGATAACCTTCATGGAAGTTTCCATTTAAAAAGTTCTATAAGTCTATCAGGTAATTAAACTTTGATCATTTATATAACACATATCCTTTTTTATGAAATGGGTATCAATGGCCTACTTTGGGATTGATATGCAGTGCTGTTACTAGGCTGATCTTTCCTTCTCTTCCATAGTGGGATAATTCATCATACCTCAGGAGATTTTCATTGTATTTCAGGAGAATAGAGAAATGTCCTTTCCTGTAGCTCTAGAATTTGGCATTTGGGGCTGCTATTTTAGGCATCCGTGTGATAGAGTTTCTCAAAACTTACATGGGATTTCAACAACAGATAAACACATCATGTTATAATTTATTAATATTTCATAGTTCAGTTCTTTTCTTTCTTTTCATTTTTGCAATTCAAAGTTCAATATTTCTTTTTAAGAAAAGAAATATTAATACCAGGTCAGTATGCATGCAAATAATATTTTTAACTTGAGCAAAGTTTTGAGGATAATGCACAATGCCAGAGTTTTGAATTCACAGATTCTCTCTACTTAGTGAGGAGTTCAGGAAGCTCCAGGGTTATGCTGGTTTGGAACACTCCTAAAACCTCACAAGAGTAAATTACCTCTTTTCCAGCTATAAAAATGAAAGTGGTTTTCTGTTGACACATTCCAGGGAGAAATTGAATCAAAATTTTAATGGCAAAGCTATTTCATTATCTCTATATGCAACACTGGGCTGTGAAAATATCTACTTTTCATCCAAATATGTATTAAATCATGCTGAAGTAGTTACTGAATTGAGAAAGAACCATTCTTCTCCCTACTACTAACCTTGATAAAAGGCAAAATTTTACAAAAATGCAATAACACACGTGACTTGAAAAAAAAATCTTTTATTGGTAATCCTCTTTGATAAAAAGACAAAAGAAATTAACTGATAATCTAATCCCTTTGTAGAATACACATTAGAATTTCTTTTGTATTTATTGAGCTCACTTTATTTAGCAGATATCTGTGATGCTGTAATACAGCTTCCCCAAGAGGTCTAAGTAAGGCATTAGCCATATACTCAAAGATGGATTTTCAGAACCCTGGTTCTTAATTCTGCTGTGCTGTTGACAGAATTGTGGGTGTGTTGGGTCTGTCAATAAATTGGGCCAACTGGAAAACTGTACTGACTGTGTGACCATTCCATGATGTTTAATGAGGACCAAGGGACTGGAGACGACTGGGAGGGGGTTATGATTTCTATCTCGGATCGCTTAATTGAAATTTACAAAGCAGACTTCTAAAATTCTCCTAGAATTCTGCTTCTCCAGATGCAATGGGATACCAAAGCTATGTGTATTTCAACTATCTGGAAAGTCTTTCTAAAGTGAAATGTTTAAGAAAGGTAAAAGAGTTTATAGAGATATTAGAAAACTTAAATTATTTTTTACACAATCTCAATGTGGAATAAAGGGAATACTCATACAGTTTGATCTTCTTTGGGGTCTTTTATAGTTAATATTTCAAAAACATTAATATTGACAAAGGGGCTATTGGAAGAAGAGGATTTAGTGTGGTCAGAGATTATATTCAGAGGATCCAGAATTATTTTGCTTGGATTCTAATCACTGTTTCACCTCTTAATAGTCATATGATTTGGGGCTGTTACTTGACCTCTGTAATCCATATTTTTTATCCATAAAATGAAATAATGATAAATAATATTAATATCTTGCTTTATTGAGGGTTACCAATATGCAAGGCAAGTTTTAGACGCCAGTATGATATTAAACTGTGTATTAAAATGTTCTCTAGGATAGTATAGAATTAGTATTAATATTAGTATACTAATATTTAATCTTCACCCTGGTCCTCTGAGGTAGGTACTATTGTTCTCAGTTTAATGATGAGAAAATTTAGAACTATAGAGGCTAAGTAACTTGGCTCAAGGTTACTCAACCAATAAGTCATAAAGCTGGAATTCAAACTCAGGCCATCAGGTTCTATATCCTATTTGTTAATTTCCTAGACATTACAGCATGATGGCAATGGCAAATAATTTGGTGAAGGGGAGAAAGTGTTAAGTCAAGTATCCATTAACTCTTTCTACAAGGCTTTCTTGAATACATTCTCTGTGTGAACACTCTCAATCACTAACATTGTTTAATAAGCAAAAATGTTCATACTGACATACTGACTGTAGTATTCTACGCATAGCATAGAGAATATTATAAAGCCCCTATCTTATAAATTAGACATAAAATCTTACAACATAAATGAATCTTCATTAAATTTCAGTCTAATCAAAGACAGTATTCAGTTGGGCTCTGGGGTAAAAATTGAGAAGAAAGTCGATATATGTGTTCTGTCTCAGACTGAGCCCAGTTTCTGTCTGGTTTGTCTGTGGGTGACAGGTGGGACTGCTGGAAATAGGTGGGACAGAGAAGGGCTGGTGAAGGAGAAAACTCTATATATTATGTTACGGTGTAAAGATGAGACCCTGAGTCCGGGAAGGGGGTTATTTATAAAAGGGTCTAAGATTTATGAGCAGGAATGATTGGAACATGGATAAAGGAATAGATGATTCACACTGGATTTTGGGTCAAGTGCATCCAGTGTTGGTTTCTAGTATAAAACAAGGGTTTTAGTCTTGATAAGCATGGTCATCAACAGAAAACACATACTCCAGCCTTTATCAGCAGGTATAAAGCATGAAGGAACACAGTTCTAGCTATGGGAAACAGAGTTCAAGGGAGGAAGGAAAGCTTAACTTAGCTGAGAATTCACTACTAGGCAAACAGAGTAAGAGGAGTGTTACATATACTATGCCCTGGAATTATCTTATCCGGCAAGTGAGATTGTAGGTGTTATTTCTGTTTTGCAGATGGATGAAAATGGAGATTCAGAGAGATTAATAATTTGCTCGAGGCCACAGGGGAATAAGTGAAGGAACCTGAAATAGTTGCAATACCTTCATGGTGGTACTGATCCAAATGACATTCACTATACTACAGAAAATAAATATTCAGAAATGGGATACATTTTACACAGATAGATAAAAGCCACATTTAATATAAACTTTAATACAGACTATCCCTAAAAATTGTTACTTTTCAAAAATTTGCCTTATTTTTTGTTTTACTTCTGCTTCTATGTAGAGGCATTCTATGTGAAAACACAGCTATGATAATGAACAAAAAGAAAATGAGGAAGAGGAAAAAAGGAAAGATACATTTATAAATCACGTAATTGAAGCTCTGATTTATTAAGGCTTCATAAAATGGAAAATACTTAGAAATTACCAATTCCAAATCAATCATTTCATAGATGAAGAAACTGAGTCCCAGAGAGAATAAATGACTTACTGAATGACTTGATTTTGACAGGCTTGTCTCTGCAGAGAAAAAATCTAATGGATTATACTCAGACAGTAAACTTCAAATATAATCTAAATTGCACCAAATATTTATCCAAATTATAGCTCTCCTTAATTCTGCTAGTGGAGCAATCACTCTAAAGTTCAAGGATTCTAAGATGTGGGTGATGGGAAGTGGTTTTGTGCCTTAGCTTTGTCATTAGAGACAGGTGCCACCACAAAGAATCCTTAGGCTGAGGGACTTGGTCATAAATTGAGGTGTTTTCCACCTTGATGACTTGTCTGAATAAGTTAGTTGTAGAGAGTCATTACCCCCTGACAGTCATTCAGTGACCCCAATGGATGAATTTCTGGAAGGCACAGGCTTAATAACCAGTAGATACATTTACAAGTCACAAGTGTACTTATCCTAATTGTTCACCATTCTGATTATTAAAAACAAGAAGCACCTTGTTTATTGCCTGCACCGTCTCGCACCCATGAAATTGGTGAAATTTACCCCCACTGTCCAGGCGGTTGGGGGCAATTATTTGAAAAGCATTGAACATCATCAAGATGAATCTTACTGCTAAAAATATACCAATAGTATGGTTCAGCTGTTACAGGGAGGCTGTAGAGTATAGATGCTAAGAACATACTCTGAAGCCAAAATAATTGGAATTAACAATATTTAAGTTCTGTCTCTAATATGTATTAGTTGTATGATTTTGTATAAGCACCCCAACCTTCTGTGCCTCAGTGTCTTTATATCTTAAATAAGAATAATCATAGCACCTCCCTCTCCTGTGTGTTGTACAGATTGAAATGTTACTATTCGTGTGTGCTTAGAGCCAGCTCTAGAATATTATAAATGATTTGTGTGTTTTGCCATTATGGCCACGCACATCATCTTTCTTTCCAAAAAAAGGAAACCACCACTCAATATCTAAAACCAAAAGCTGAATTCATTGCTTGCTAAGCAAGTGAGAACCGCACTTGTAGGATACAGTTGTTCAGAGAAAAACACTGCTAATGTTATTTAGAGTTTTCAGCTTTCCAAAGAGTGGTTATTATTAATGGGAAGTTGTCATTGATCAATTGAGTTGGGTTTAAAACTGGTTCTGGTGCTACTTGTTAATATAATTGAAAAATGATCATTCATTTCCTTCCTTGAAACTACAGTACAGGAACTTTTTATTTTCACAGTAAACAACATTTAAGATTATTTATTGAGCACCTCCCAAGTATCAGCCGCTGTTCTAGACACTGGAGATGCAGCCTTAAGGAAAGAGACAAAATCTTTGTTCTTGCAAGCTGATCTGCTAAATTTTGAGATACAAACTATAAATGCTACAGAAATGTATGGAAGACAGAGTAGTTATAGTATAATTCATTCATTCATTCACTAAATATGTGTTTCTCTACTATGCTTCACACATAGTTCTAGGCACAGTAATGAGCACAGTCCAAGTCCTTGTGGAATTTATATACTATTGGGGAAACAAGACAAAAAGATAAAGAAACAAAGGAATATATAATCTGATATTTAATAGAAACAAGCACAAAATGTAATAAAGGGACAGAAATAGGCATGTTATAATAGAGTGGTCAGAAAAGCCCTTTCTGAAGAATTGATCTTACTGCCAATAACTGAATGAAATGAGTGTATGTGACATCATAGAGTCTGGAACAAGAGGATTACAAGCAAAGGGATGACCAAGTACAAGGGCCTTTGTTTACAAGTGTATTTCTTGTGTCCAAGGAGCACAGATTTGCTGGTGGAAGTGGAGCAGAGTGAGCTGGAAGGTTGGTGGTAACAGTGGAGGGATGGGCAAGGGCACAGCATACATGGCCATCACAAGGACTTTGAGTTTTGTTGTTTGTGTACTGGGAAGTCACTGAAAGATTAGGCTAGGAAGTCTCTATGAGTCCCCTATTCCAGCTTATTTTCTGGGCCTTGATATTTTTCACACCATATCTGCCTGCCCCAATGTCAGCAAAGGGTAGGCAGACACCTCTTTGCCCTGCCCCAGACAACTGCCAGGACATTGACTCATTACCTTTTGTCAGACTTCTTTTATCTGGAAGAACTTCCTCTATTTCCCATGACCGATCTTTAGCATATGCTGTGGACTAAATATTACGTTCTTTTTGTTGAGCTCGATCTGCCCTTTTACCAGCCCTGTGAGGTTGGAAAGCAGGTCTAGTCTTCATTTCTCCTTACCAGGCTGCTTCAAGATCCTAGGATACAAACCCTACTCTTAATTACATCTATAAGAACAGTGTAAATTGTCTCAGTAAGACTTCGCTAGAGAAGGTATTTTAAAAACAATCAAGTAATATTGCTTGAGCACCTGCCATAGTGAGAGTGTTAAGATAGTGGAGGCAAAGAGGCAGATTTCACAAAAAGGAAAGCCATGTTGTTATCCTTTGAGTAACTCCTCCTCTCCCACATATTAGCTTCAAAGATAAATATTCAAATTGGACACATTCCATATTGAGATGAGAATAAGATCCCAGATATTTGTACTAATGACATTTTTTTGGAACTAGCAAGAATTATAGACACTGTAGTCCAACCCCCTCATTTTATGAGTAAATTGAGGCCCAGGAAGGTTAACTGACTTGTTAGAAATGACAAAACTAACTGGTAGCATTAGATACCATAATAAGTATACAATCTATGATAGAGTGATAAATTACATTCTAGGTGAGAAGCTAATAACTTTACATTTTATAGTATCTAATTTTACAAAACCGTGTAAGAATAATCTTATTAGCCATAATTACAGGAATTCTGGCTCTTAAGATTGTATTATGAACATTTTTTCATTACATTGCTATTTTCTGGTGTTTTGTCTCAGGAAGATGTGGGGGAGGGGGAGGTTTCTGATACACAGGCAGAAATAAGTCTCCTGAAAAAAACTGGTGAGGTGTGCCAACACGTGATCCACAGTGGTGAAGACACACCGAATGCTTAGTGCTTGGGCATTCAGGCAGGCATCACATGAATATAGGAGTGGGGCCTCGAGTAGGGAGGTCCCAGAGCGGTGAGCAAGAAGTTGGCATCAGATGCTAATAATACCAGTAACACCTGAATGAGAGATTTGCGGAGTCTGTGCCAGGCACCATGGCCAGCACTGTCTGTGCATTATTCATGTTGACAACAATTTTTATGAACCAGTCATATAATTGAAGATTAAAGAAATGAGAAAGTATATGCTGTGGAAGTTTCAACACTTGGATCATATACCTAGAGGTGGTCTAGCTGGGATTAAAATCCATGCTGTCCACTGGAGAACACAGGTTCTCAGCCACCATGTACCTGCCTCTCAGGTAGGGCTAGGTCATGGTCAGAGACAGAATTACCTTGACGTAAATGAAGGTTAAGCTATAGATTTCCTTAAGTATGTGGGCCCCTCCCCATTCCCATTGTAAATAAATATTAACTTCCACACCAAATTTTGTATATGTCATTTTTCCCTCTTTTTTAAAAGATTCTTATCTTCCAAATTATATAAGATTCAGGCCTGACCTAACCAAGATCTGCCCCTACTGTGAGCTTAGAAAATCTTGCATTTTCTGGCACATGAAGTCCGTAGCTGGGGATACAGAAATAGAGGTTCATCCACTAAGACAGGAAGCTGGATACAAACTTCCCATTAGGGGTCCCCATGTCTCTCTGTGAATCTCCATGGCTACCCAGGCTTCACGACTGGCCCGATAAGGAAGAGACCATCTGGCAGCATGACATCTCCAGGTGTGGCTGGCTGTAGGGGGAATGAAGTCCAGTTCCCCACAGAGTTGACTCAGGAACTAGTTGTGCTTGAACCTGCAGGAAGGTCCCAAGGGCTGACTAGCAGCATGGCTGAGTGGAGAGAGCACGGACTTTCACATCAACAGATGTGGATTTGAGTCTGACCTCCTTCACTTACTAGTTGACCTTGGGCAACTTACTGGATCTCTTTGAGCCTCAGTTTCATCATATGTAAATTGACCATTTTCGTGAAGACTAAAAGAGAAGAATGGACAGTCCCTGGCTTTATTATGGTGCTCTATAAATGTGGCCAATTATTGTACATACAGTATAAAAGCCAGGTAGGGCAAAGACTGAGGAAAGGAGGCATGGGTAAGCATCATCTATTATTTATTTATCATTTGTTTTATATACGATTATCTAGCTGTACGCTACAGATTCGGAGTGCCACCCTAGAAATCTTTGTGCTTACCTTTGCCCTCCTCTTCATCTAGGACAAATGGACCCTTTCATGTTCATAGGTATTCATTCATTCATACATACATTTATTTAACCTATACTTACCAAGCTTCTACTGGATGCTGTTCTAGGGGCTGGAGATATGACAAGGACAAAAACACTGAGGTCCCTGCTGTTGCAGAGGAGTTGGCCTTGATTGCAGCAGAGACTCTCCTTCCCTGTATTAGATGCTGGGGAAGGCAGAGAATATGGATGTAAATGTTGGTGCATTCATAACGGGAAGCTGAGAGACACTGTCTGATTGCTTTCTTCTGTTAAAATGAAGCAGAGTGAGGTAAAAAGCATTTGTGGGGTGGGGAGTAATGGATGTTTTAAAGAGAGAAAGTATAGTATAGTCTTTTCAGAGCTTGGGGGAGTGACTTTACTGAGCAAATGTGAGACCATTGCTGGGCAGTGCTTAGTGCCCATTTGAGATCTGTGGTCATCATTTTAAAAGAAGACTCTCCCTGGCTGGGATACAGTAAGCACTCTTTTGGGTACATTACTGCTGGATCATTCTTTCCAGACATGTTCAAAGAGAAGGGCAGAACGGGGTAGCAAGTGGAAAAATGAGAAAAATAGCAAGGGAATTAGAGGGAATATGGTTAATACAATCTCCAAATATGCAAAAACAGATATAGTGGCTCAGACTGTGGAGGTCCAACTATAGAAGACTTGAAATGGAACCAGGTGAGGATTGTGTCCTCCAGCTGTGTGATGAGGTGGAGACCAGTGATTGAAAATTTTATTTCTCAATTCTGTGGCCATAATGGTGTAGTATAAATCAAAACAACTAGTAAAATTGCTTGAGGTAGAGGATCCAACACAGTGTTTACAAATATTAGTTTATTTGTTATGGTGAAAATGCTTGAGAAAATACTCTCAGACTGCTCTTCAAACAACAGATGAATTCCTTAAAGTTGTGTATTTAGTGTTCCTTCATAAATGGAGTAAAATTCAAATACACAGAAAGGAATTTTCTGCTTAAATTCTGAGTTTGAAACAAAGCTTTATTCATCAAATATTTTTAGTGATGATGCATTTGTGCTTTTCTTGTTTCCACAACTTTTAGCCACCAGTTTCTTCTTAGCTTTTGGGAAGTTCGATATCTGGTAGTTACTAATCTGATGCCCTACCTTCAAAACTGTGTGTTCAATGACTATTAAAATCAATGAGGTATGTAATTTTGTATGTTCATGTATACATACACACTTGTACCCAAATATGTGTTTGTGTAAGCATACACTAGACTCATGAGTGCACACACTTAAATACTTCACACACACGTGCACACAAATACACAGGCACACACACACTCCCACAACATAAGCCATGAAGTTTATCAGTTGATATGATAAGCTGTTGAGCTCTTTGAAGAACCTGATTCTTGATTCTTTTGCACCAAGACATATGAAGATTCCTTGGGAGATGGACTTATACTTAACCATATGTACAAGAACAAAGGCATAATGAAAAAGAGCACTGGAGGGAAAATGAAGCTTGACTATGGGTTGAAGTGGAATATGCCATATATCTTTGGAATACAAACACCCTGACTGCAGTCTCTAACTAGCTATGTGATCTCAGGCAAGTTATTTCACCTTCCTGATCCTCTAGATCTAGCTCACAGACTATTGTCTGCAAACAGTACATTTTTAATGGACATAAAGTGCTTAGAAAGACTAGTTCTGGTCGCTAGTAAGTGCCCAGGTAAATGCTTTTACGTCTTCCCGGTTTTTGCTCACCAGGTCCTACCCCTCCCTCCTTGAGTTTGGAAAGGCCCTGTCTTGTGGTTTCCTGGATGCCTCTTGTGGGTTCAACTTGCTGCCCTTCCTGAGCTTGGATTCCTGCCTCACCCGATCAGTGTCACCTCTCTTGGCCATGCTTCAGTTCTGAATTCATTCAGTGTGGGCAAGAGCCCCATTTCATTTGCATGTTGACACATTCTCCCATTTGCCTAGCATATGTCTTATGAGACTGTCAAATACCACTGTGTTGAAAAGATGTTTAGAACACATTTCTTAAGTTAAAAGAACAAATTTCAAAACAGTATGCAAAATGATGACCCCATTTTAAAATGTATACACAGGGTGCAGAGAGAACAAACGCTGGCATTTTTGATTTCTCCTTTGAACTCGTCTATTTTGGGCTTGTGTTTTTTTTTTTTTTGGTTGTTGTTTTTTTTTTGTTTTTTTTTTTTGCGGTACGCGGTCCTCTCACTGTTGTGGCCTCTCCCGTTGTGGAGCATGGGCTCCGGACGCGCAGGCTCAGCGGCCATGGCTCACGGGTCCAACCGCTCCGCGGCATGTGGGATCCTCCCGGACCGGGGCACGAACCCGTGTGCCCTGCATCGGCAGGCGGACTCCCAACCACTGTGCCACCAGGGAAGCCCTGGGCTTGTGTTTCTATAATACCTTAGAGGTTACTTTTAAAAGGAAAAGAATATTAATATGAAATACACATTATTTTTTTCCAGTAGGAGAAACACAGTACCCATTGGAACACAATCATTTATCAATTTAAAAATTAAAAACTCTTTTTTTGATCCAGAAAACATATTTAAAATTGAGGAGTTCTGTGTTTATTTATCTTTAAGATCCTTCAGAAGAAACATCTTGGAACTTGAAGGTCAGATTTTTATACTTTGAAGTCATTTTTCAACTTCAAGTCAAACAATTTCCACAGTGGTTGATAAAGAGCTATCTCTATAGGTATTCATATGTCAAAGAAGTTATCAGAGGCCTGGGATATTGATATTTTACCTAAGAGCCTCACTTATCTAAAAGAGGAGCTCATTTTCTGCACCTTTTACAAGAAACTGTAGTTTTACAACTCTGAGGAAGAAACCGTTTCACTCCATTTATGTGTTTTGCTTCATTTCCTCTGAAAGGGAAGACTGGACTGGCTGTGTGATAGTGAGAAAGGGCGGGGCAAGCAAGGACAGTGCAGAGGGGGAGTCTGCTGCTTCTTGGCAATCCTTGGCTTCCCTCACTTCTGAGCTAAAATAATTCTCTTTCCGGACAGCAGCTTGCTTGCGTCTGAGTGGGCACCATTCATGCGAAAACCTAGGTACGAATTATTTAATCCGGGGAAGAGATTGAAAGGAAAGGAGTGATATAAAGAGGCTTCAAGAAGTAGAAGGAAGCAGTTAAGACCATTGCAAAGATTCCACTGCATGGCTCCTTAGCAAGGAATTCTAAATACCCCTCATACATTTTTTTTTTCTTTCAAAAGTACTTTATAAAATTTGGCCATAGGGATGATCTGCATAATTTTCCTTTTTCATTACTAGATTTTTTTTTCTTACATAATGAATGCGAAGAAAACTACACTGACCTTGATTCATATTGATGCAATTTGGGGGAGGAAAAAACTCTACATTGAGGCTCTAGGCTCTGATCTGGGAATATAAAGAAAGTAACATAGGATCTGCACTTTGACAGAACTTAAGTCCAAAAACAACTCCCCTGAAATGATAGCATTGTGGAAAGAACACAGCATTGGTTTCAAACAATCTTGTTTTTATCCAGACTCAGCCACTAGCTAGTTATCTGATCTTAGTTTTCCTTCTCTGACAAGTGGGGATAAGACTGACCTTCTAGCATTCCTGTGAAGAGTAATGAGTTAATATATGACAAAATCAAGGGCAGTAGCCAGCAGAGGGGGGTCATCGAATCAGTACTTTTACACATTGTATCATAGATGGCCTGATGGTGTTAATAGTCTGACACTCTGGAGTCTGACAGCTTGAGTTTGAAACCTAGCCCCGGCACTTACCTGCTTTGTAGTCTTGGGCACACTGCTTATCCTTTTTGTGCTCCAGGGTCCTCATCCCTGGAGATGAGTAAAAAGATAATAATATTGATAGTAGTGATATCATAGGGTTTTGAGGATAAATGAGTTAAGATATGTAAAGCACCTGCAGTGCCTGGTGCAAGGTAAGCACTGTGTAAACATTTCCTCTTATTATTTTTAATAATTATTGATTCTTTTTCAAAATCTAGTCTAGGGGGTTTGTCCATTTTTTCCTCTTTCTTTTTTATCACTATTATTATTGTAATAGTGATAGTGGCTTCTGTTTTAGCTTAAGTCTCTTTCACTTTGCATTGTTTTGGATGTGTTTTGCTTATGGTCTGTGCACACCCCTGTGCATGGTTAAAGCCTCACAGAGAAACAGGCAGGTTGCAGGTACAGTTAGCACCTTGGGGGATAGCTGTGCTGTGAGCCAGTACTGAGTTTGCAGCTTCCCCTGGACTGGTCATCATATAGAGGTGCATATGCCTCTAGTAACAAGGAAGACCTCACGAGAGACTGTGCATGAATCAACACTAATCCTGCCACGGGAGGAACAAACCCAACTTCTGGTAGTTAAACATCTTTCCTCTTCGGTAAAGCCAAGCATCTTTTTTCAGGCAGAAAGAGTTTGAAACTCATGCTTATATCCCCTGCAGTAGTACTTAATAGAAACTCCACGAGTGGATAAGAATAAGGAAGTAAGACAGGTGACTGTAAAATACGACTACTTTTACACTGCTAAATCAAATTTTATAGTTTTTTATTCTGAAATACTTTTAATATTATATACGTATCATATTTCCCAAAAGTTCAAGAGGAGGAGCAAGTAGGGGTGGAAAGTTAAAGAGGGGAAGTAAAATAGGAAGAGCCCTTATTAGTCTTAGGCTGCAGAAACCCTACAAAGGCATCTAGACTCCGTTGCAAAACAGGTTTAAGTGAGGGTCATAAACAGTATGGAATTAATAAAAAAAACATTTGGTAACAAGATTCTGCCACACACCTGCTGGGGCACTGGTAGGACTTCTGAGAAGTAAATTAACCTATCTGTGTTCCATGTTCCTCATGTATCACATGGAGATAATATTTACCTCAGGGGGTTGTTATGATGATTAACTGAATTAGTACAATGTCTGACCTTACATAACTTTGTTTATTATTGACTTCTTATTACACAGTTCTTCCTGGGTAACTGCTGGAGATTGGTTCTAGGACCCCCTTGGATATCAGAATCTGAGGATGCTCAAGTCCTTCATACAAAATGACAGTAGTACAATCGGCCCTTTGTATCCGAGGGCTCTGCGTCCGAGGACTCAACCAAATTCCATCAACAGTTGGTTGAACCCGTGGATGCTGGACCCGAGAATATGGAGGGCTGATTATAATACTCATCAGACATTACATGAATATAGTCTCATTTTTGCCTTTACATAGTGATTATAAGAGATATGGGACTTTGTTTAGGACATTTCTTTTCATATATTTATAAATACGTTCTAATGGAAATATACATAGTATTATTAGTATTATTTTAATAGTATTATTTTAATTCATATAAACGATGCTTTGTTTTTTCTTTCCCAAATTAATGCAAGCTTGTAAAATTTCAGGCAATGCAAAAGTCTAAGAAATAAAAAAAAACTTAAGCCCTTTCGTTTGCTATTCTCTCTTGTCTCCTGCTGGGGAATACTACCAGAGTAACCAAAGTTTCTAAAGCGTTTTCAGTAGAGTTGACGGTCAGGCAGGAAAAGGCGTCTATGATCATGGAATTTTGGAAACACTGTGCTGCAGCCCCCTTTGGAGACTCCGAATATACCTGGCCATATTAAAAGTGTTGAGAAGTCTTGTAAACAAACTGGCCTGCTTTTACTGCACCTTAAGCAAAGCCTGCCTTCTATTAACATTCAACAGAACACATTTGGGAAATGGTGTATTAAGCTATAGGCAGCATGAAAGAGTGGAAAGAGCATGAACATCTGGGTCAAAAAGGTCTGGATTTGAATCCAAGCTCTTTCTTTTAGTGAATCTGTGTTATTATTTTTCTTTTCTTTTTTGCTTTATTTTTAATTTCTTTAAGTGTCAGTTTTGTTGTCAGCAAAGAAGGATAATATTTTATCCTCAAGTATTCTTTGTGAAAATTAAATAACAGATGGAAGGCATAACGTATGTCATAAATATTACCTCCCTTTCCTTCTCCAATGAATGGAAAGAAATTTACAGAGAGGTATCTGACATACATCTGGAATCCTTAGGGAAGTGTCTTGCAAATTGCTCATTGAGGAGAAATGTTTCTGGCTATGGTTTAAAATAGGATATAAGATGCCTCATTCTGTGTGATTCCTTTTCAGAGAAAATACTTCCAGAGACTTGGTCTCTGACTCATACTTCCTTTACCCCAAAGCAATATACCTTATCTCCCCATTTTGTCACTTCCAAGGCTTAAAATGTAGCCAGTTTGGGATGCCATTTATCACATAACATGCTCAAGCCATGTTAATTTTCACCTGCTCAACCGATTATTGTGTCATGGTAATAGGGCATGGCAGCTTTATCACACGCAGCCATCCAGGGTAGCATTTTATTTTCTACGTGAAATGCATACACACAATGTCATCTAATCAAACATTCTATTTACTCCAAATGTCCTGACCTCTTGGCTACTTATTCTAAAGTTGGGAGCTCTGAGACTGGCTTTCAAAATAGGTAAAATAAGAGAGAGTAGAGGAAAGAGAGGGATGCAAGGTGAGTGGAGGACATAGAAATCCCCTGTATATCTGCGTTTAAATAGAAAGGATGCTGAATTGGGGGGGCAGGAGAGAAATGGATGAACATAGGCTCCAGGGGCTCCAGCAAGAAATTTTCATTTAGAGTTTGTCATTCCTTATAGATAGTGCTTGGTGTTATTGCAATAAGTCATGCCGTTGTTGAACAAAGCCAACTCTTTTGTGCAGTGCTAGATGGCAAGCATCATGTTATGCTTTGGTATGTTTGTTTGATTTTTAGGTTGTAATTTCTAACATCAGATTCCACTTGCCTTTATGATTTTATCTCTGATAAAAAGAAAATTGAAAATACATAGTAATTTCTCCAAAATTCAGACTGACTCATTTGGAACGTGTAGTGATTGGAGCAGTGTCTGAACTGAAGTTCTAAGCAAATCTTTATTCATAGAATGTAAATGTGTTACTCTAACAAAAATTTGGCATGGAGAGTATTTAAAATGCTGGAAGAAGTGAGCTGTTTTCCTGCAACCTCCAAATTCCTCAGACGCTATTTAAATAATGCATGTAATTAAAAATTATTTTTATCTATTCATTAAAAGCAAGATTAAAGAAGGGTGTCAGATAGGCTTGACTTTGTTATCCTAGTTTGAATTAATATTTAATTTAAAAATAAATGCTAATGGATCAACCTAGGCTGTAACAGAGGCGTTTGTGCATTTGTGTGTGTGTATGTGTGTGTTTGTGCATGCTTTAAGGGCAAAACATAACAAAATGTGATACTGAAGAAAAAAGGTAGAGTTAAGAGCACTGATGTAGAAATCAGAATTATTGGGTTTTAATCTGAGGTATACTTTTTACTAGGGATGTGATTTGGGCCAAGAGCTATAGTAGATGAGGTTGGTGTCTGGTCAGGTCTCTTGGAACCCCTCTTCCTGGTGGGTGTGTCCATCCCCCAAATGTTGACACTTACTAAGGGCTCACACCTGAGACCTGCTCTGGAGGATTACCCTTGGGTGATTGCAGCCAAGGTGCCTGGGAGTTACACATACACACACACACACACACACACACACACACACATACGCACAAACACAATAGCTGGGACACTGTCAGTATATACCTCCTTTTGCCTCAAGACAGGACAGGCTCTGCTCTCCTATTTATCCTCCTGAACTCCCCATGGATTAGACTATAGCTAGACTTCCCCTGGAGGTATCCTAGCTCCTTCCTCTTTCCTCTTTTGCTTCCTACATCTCATTTCTAGTTTCTCTTGAAAACACTCCCTCCATAAGCCATGTGCAGGGGAAATCTGCCTCAGGCTCTGCTCCCAGAGCACCCAACCTAAGACAAGTGGCTGAACTTCACTGTGCCTCATTTCTTTTTCTGGAATAATATCCACACAATGAGAAACACCTAGCACCATCACCAGCCCAAAGTAAGTGTTCAGTAAAGTTAGTTCTCCTGATGTTTCTGCCTTTGCTGCTGCTATTATTATTATTCCTTGAATTAGTAGCTGTTATGATGAGGTATTGAAGTACTACTTAAAGTTAAGTAAAAAGGGTCAATTTCAGATTTCAGAGCAGCCAATTTAAGAATAACCACTACTGGGCATCTCCATATGTGTTTTTTATTATGGTTAACCTTCCTTAAATAGAATTGCTTCCTATACTTAGAGTCAACAATATTTATTTTTCCATGGACTAGTCCAAGGTATAGTTTGTGTCTTCAAAAACTTACAGTCCAGTAAGGATATTAGACAAGTACTCAAATGAATATAATGTAAGGAAGGGTTGAAAGGCAAATGACTAGAGTCCAACATATATAAAAACAAAATGGTGTGCTCTTTCAAAACAAGGACAGGCAACATTCAGATTGAGGCAGGAGAGAAAGACTCTTCAAGGAAAGAAGGTTGGGTGAGTGAATGGATAGTTGGCTGGGTGGCTGGCTGGAATTTTTAATAATTTTATTGAGGAATAATTTATATTCCACAAAATTTACTCACTTTAAGTACACAAATCAGTGAATTTTAGTAAATTCACCATGTTGTGCAACGATTATACCCATCCAGTTTTAGAACATACCCATCGTCCTAGTAGGATCCCTTCTGCCCATTTTATGGTTAATCTCCACTCTCATCCATTGCTCCAGGCAACTACTAATCTACCTTTTGCCCTTATAGGTTTTCCTTTGGTGATAATTTCATACAAATGTGTTCATAGAATATGTGGCTTTTTGTACTGGCTTTTTAATTTAATGTTTGAGATCTGTGGATGTATCATATATCAATAATTCATTCTTTTTATTGCTAAATAGTATTCCATTGTATGGATGTAGTGCATTTTGTTTAACCACTCTCTTGTTGATGAACATTTAGATTGTTTCTACTTTTTGTCTATCTTGTGTGCAAGTCTTTGTGTGGAGGATAAATGCATTTTAACAGTTGAATATGAGCTGGCAGTGAAGGAAATGCCATGAGTGAAGAATGGCGATGAAGTTTGCGTTGTGATCGAGAGGGAGTGACTGCTTATTTAGCAAAAGCAAAGCGTATCAGAGAGGCATGGAGGACTATGGAAAGTATTGAAAGCAACAACACAACTTACCAATATAAATCAAGAGAAATATGTATCTTCCAATCTATTCTGCCCAGAAAAATATTTCGTGCTCAAAACATTTTGAAGAACACTGGGTAACATATGCCCTTATGGGAAATGCTTGTTAGCATTTTAAATGTTCTGAGAAGTTCTGTAGTAAAACTACCAATTTTAAAAATACATTTTAAAACATCTAAATTTCATTTAACCTAGAATTTCACATGCACACACAAAAAAGTAAGCATGGATTCTGTTTTTACTAATTAGCAGTATTAATACTTTGTGAATCTAATGTTCTATGAAAACACTTTGATTAATGCGTATAAAACAGGTACATACAAGGTTCTGCCTTGAAGGCCAGGATAGGAAATATGAAAAAAACGACTATATATAAAAGATAATGTGGACATTTATAAAATTAATGTAGCTCTTTGATTTCTCCCCAACCTGTAATTCATACTTCTGTTGAGGCACATCACATTATGCTAGCATTTAAGATATTAAAATGAGGGTAACACCACTCTATCCCATTCCTCCAAGTTGGTGTTTTACACAGTTAATGGTCATATGCCATTATTGGTTGAGACATCATTTTTGTGGGGTCTTACCAGTATTTCTAATGAAGTAGAAAAAACATTCCAGATGTGGTTAAGATAAGTATTGTTTTATGAAACTTTTGTTTCAGTTGTGTGTGTGCATGTGCATGTCTGTGTGTTATCCCAATATGTGGTCAGTGAGTTACAGTTTAATAAAAAAATGAAAATCTTTTCCCTAAATTATCCTTTCCCAAAGTTTAAGAAAAGTATCATCATGATGCAAGATGCTTTTAGGTGATACATGGACAATCATTACAAATATTGTATTAGTAGGGAGTTATTTATACACTTCCTAATCCTGGTTCAATCCTTTGATTATAGAAATGAGATATTCTCCTTTTGGTGCCAGTCTTTAATACAACAATTGTTTGTGTCTTCTTTGAAAAGAGATGAAGTCCTGAGCTCAGACCTAAAACTTGAAAACGATGTTGTTTCATTATATTTATATTGTAGTTACCTCTTTATGGCAGTTGACACTTATTTGCCATTTGGTAGTGATACAATATTTCCTTTAAAAATAATATATTTAAGTGAATTACGTTAAGAAAAATAACACTAGTGTAAGTGAAATATAGATTTTGGTAGATATATTAAAGGTGATTGTGAATAAATGAAATCTGGGAAACACATTTCTAACCTCTACCTATGCTGAGAATATCTTTTACTTATGAGAACTCCCTTGATATTTAAAACATTTTTTAATTGTTTCACGTATTTTTGATGATCATATTCTCTTACCTGGGAATCAACTATTTTAGAAGTTAGTCAAGTAAATAATATGCAGTGGTATAGAACTGAAGGTTTGCTGGTGAGAGGGGCAGGCATGGCTTGAAAACCACTCTTTTATATATAGAATTTCTTTTTCTTCTTTCTTTGCTAAAGAATCTGCAGAAAGTTTGCAGCCTGTGATGAAGGGCCCATAGCTGTTTCCGTGTCTCTATCTCATTAGATGTAATCAACTTAGTTAGTTGGCAATGCCACAGTGTTTCACTTAATCTAATACTCAGATCAATGGGAAGTTGCCATATGTACACAGATTACCAATTTTCAAATCATTAGAATGCAATAAAAATAGACCCAATGCTCTCTTGACACTGTATAATTTAATCTCTCCTTGTTGAATCACAATTGAATTCAGGGTCTCAAAGACTACAGAGAATATCAATTGGATTTATACCATATATGTGCAAAGATACCACTTAATCAAATTGCAGTTTATTGGTTGCCAGATGAGAGTTTACTTGAGCTCAAGTGTATCTACCACCTTCAAGATGGGCCTGCCACTGTTCTAAATTTGACATCTCAAGTCAGTGTCTTAATTCAATGCCATGTGTGTCTCCTTTATGTCGGGTACTCTTACTACATCAACAGAGGTAACTAGTTTGTGCTTAGAGTGATAGTTTAAGCTATTCCAGGGAACATAAATTAGATCTTGTAGAATCAGAGAGATGATACGTATGGATTTAGAATTATAGGTGTATTTTCTGTCTTGTGTTTAACTAGATAACAGCATAATTTCCAGGACATTCTTGTCTCTAACTCGTGTTTACAAGGAATCCAAACCACTATGGCCAACATTGAACTTCTCCTCCTAACTTCCCCAAAAGTCCTTATTCATACCATTTGTCCTGGATCCCAGGAATAGATTGTTTTACAATGTTCGGATTGCTTTTTATGTCTATTTTAACACCTAACAGATCACAGAGGGCAAGGATTGAGTCATATGTGTGACCTAAGTCTAACCGGTGATTGATTGATTCTTTCATTCAGCACATGCTTTTTGTAGTTTACTGCAGGGAATTTGGCCTTTTGGGGAAGAAGATAAAGGTTTGTTCAGATGTTATGATATGGCTTGTATTTTTAATGAGTCACTCTAGCTGATGTCTTCATGGGCAAGGGAGCAAGGCAGAAGTAAGGAAAATCAGTTTGGAGGCTTTTGCAATTACCAAGATGAGAAGTGATGGTGGCATAAACCGGGGTGGTGGAGGTCGCAGGTGCTTGTTTTACACTTTTCAACGTGCCTGGTATGTTTCTGTTTTCAATATATTGTTTAATAAATAAGTGATACTATATTCTTGTCTGCCTATACCTTCACACTTTCCAAACTCTTGACCTTCCAATAAATATAAAAAGGGCTTGTCTCTGCATATTTACAAAGTAGTCTCAGTATCCAAGCTGATGGGTAGGGAATGTGGTGCATTATGTAGTTGCTGTGTTCAGCAGAATCATTCTTTTGCATCATATGCAGTTGAGTGCATTTCTATTTTGAATAGTTTCATTAGATTTTTAACATAGGCAGGGAAAAAGAATGGAATGGTTATGGTTTGCATACTCTGCTGATAACAACATCAAAAAACCTGCACTATTTAGACAAAACCAAGTGACTAGATGCAGAATTCGTCAATCTGCCTGGTAGCACTAAAGACAAATGTGGCAGTCGTTTTGTGCTGTTAATGGCCTTATCACTAATAGTTCAGTTTGTTGGTGCTAGAAATGATTGTGAAATTAACCCTTTGAATATTAAAATGGTACTTTTTGGAGCTTCCCTGGTGGCTCAGTGGTTGAGAGTCCGCCTGCCAATGCAGGAGACATGGGTTCGTGCCCCGGTCTGGGAAGATCCCACATGCCACGGAGCGTCTGGGCCCGTGAGCCATGGCCACTGAGCCTGCGCGTCCGGAGCCTGTGCTCCGCAACAGGAGAGGCCACAACAGTGAGAGACCCGTGTACCACAAAAAAAAAAAAAAAAAAAAGGTACTTTTTGAGATTATTTCTTTAGCACAGAAAACTTTTAATCTGGACATGTCCTCAAAATTCACTTTTGAAAGAATGGGCAGGTAATATTATGCCCATTTTACAAAGGAGGGAACCGGAGAACAAATAGAATACATGACTTGGCCAAGGTCATGCTACCCCAACACACCCAAAATAAAAGCTTGATGTCAGCATAGTTTTGTCTATTATGTCCACTGCTTATCCCGAAGGCTTAGTCTAGTGCTGGCTGAATAAATATTTCAAGAGCAAATGACTGAACGCGTGGATAAATGAAAGTCACAGAACCAAGATTATAATAAAGACCTAACTGAAAATACTGGAAGGGGAATAACTTGATAAAGGTGTAGAAAATATGCCCTACACAGTCACAGTAGTGAAAAACTAGAAACAGTAGCCAATATGTATGACGTTTAAAAAATTCTGTATGGTGAAACAATAGGCCAATACCAAGTGATCAGTTTTCAAAAGGTAAATCCAAAATCAAATAGTATTATTTCATATTCACTTTCATCAAAGTGATAAATGAACTAAAATATAATAAAGGAAATTGTACCTTAAAGTTGTGACCCCTTCTCACAACAGGAAAACATGCAAATAAGATGAGAAACCAAAAACCAGCCGCGTGAGACTCTACTTCTGAATTCCTCTCCCTAGATGCAACAGCTTTGAACCTTTGGACTGTTTCTTCTACTATAGACTTTTATAATAAGTTTGTTCTTACTCACATTTCTTGACTTTTCAATTTCAGATATTACCTGTAGTCTTCCTGGCATAGAAAATGAGGATGACACTTCCTTACAACACCCCTTTTTCTACACCAAAGTCCCCTCCTCCATTCTCCCAAAGTTTTCACTCAGCATTCAAGAGCTTACCGTATACTATTATTCAAAGCTCTTCAAGATAGTAGACAGCAACTGCTTTACTTTCTCATTTTCCCTGGAGTTAATAATGGCTCCTTTCTTTTTAGTTTGCCTAAACATTCCATGGAGGTATGGTTTCCCAATCCCAATCTCAATCTCAAACTGTAATTCTCCTCTCAGTACAAATAAACATATTCAAAAATCCCCTAAATCCATTTTTCCCCTTGGGAAATCCCTCCTTGTTCCAACTTACAGCTCTTGTTCTCTAGATCTGTTGCATAAGCCTCCGCTGGAGTCTCACTTAGAATTCCTTTTGCTTTCTCTTGGGTTGCATCCTATGGCCTCTTCTTGTTTGCTACTCTCTCCAGTTAGAGGAGTATGCCCTCCATCACTTCCTAAGACAGAAAGAAGTCATTTTTTAAAGAGATTTTTCATTCTCAATTTCTTTTTTTTAATTTTGTCATTCCATGTGACCTATAGTTTGTGTTGGAATTCTAGGTTGGAGAACAACTTCCCTCAGAATTTTAAAAGCTTTACTTTTTCACTCTTCTAGTATCTTGTTTAAAAGCCCACTGTCATTTTTTAATCTAAAGAGTTTCTTTTTTCCCCTCTGGAAGGTGTTAGCATTTTGTCTTTATTCCTGAAATTCTTTATGTCTTGAAATTCCAAATCCTGTTTCTCTGTGTGGGTTTCTTGCCTCTCACTGCTTTGTGCCTTTGGTAGGTCTTTGTAATCTGAAACCCTAAACCTTCAATTCTGGGGAAACTTTCCATTTTATTGGGTTGAAATGTATTTATCTACCAATGATTCTATTTTTTCTTTTTGCAACTTTTGTTAGTCAGATATTGAGTCTTCTGAATTGATCTTGTACTTTTTTGTTTCTCTCCTATTTTCCAGCACTTTTTTTTCATATCTCTCTATGTAAGAATCTCTCAGATTTATGTCTCTGTCTTTTTTAATGTGTTCCTTTTTATGTCTGCTAACACATTTTTTTTATTTCCCAGAGTTCATTATTATTCTAATTATTGCCTCTTTTACAATGGCTACTTGTTCTTGTTCCATTTTTGTGACCTTTTAAAAAATTTTATCTGAAGCTATCAAATATATTTTTTTAATTTATTTTTATTTTGTTCCCTGTACTGAATGTTTCTTCTGAATCCCTTTTATCACTTGTTTGGCCTCTGCCTTTCCATCCCAGGCTATCTATGAATATTTCAGAGTGAGATAATAACATACTGTGATTGCATCACCTGTGTGACTGAGCAGACCTTGTGTATTAGTGGTTTTCACTTTCTGCTGCTCAGTTAAAAATCCAGCCATTTCATCAGAAGATCCTGAAATGTTCCTATCTGTGGGTCTTTTCTCTGGGGCTAGAGCTGATTTCCTGTCATTTATCAGTTGGATAATGGATTAGGCTGTAGGAAACAGAAATATAACTCCAGTTGCTTAATCCTGTGAGCCTTTTTTCCCCTGCCCTCTCAATAAAAAGCCAAAGGCCTAATCAAGTTGTATTTTTACCACCACCAAGCTTAGCATATGGTTTTTATCATCCACACTTATCACTCATGGTCTCAACATCGTTGCTCCAAATTCAACCTCATGTTCATGTTACAAACAAGAGGGAGAAGAAATATTGAAGGAGGAAAGGGTAGCACCAATATTAAAATAAATGAATGAATGAATTAATAAATAAACATCCCAGAAGTCCCTAGCAGATCTCTTTGGTCAAAACTATGCCATAAATCCATTTCTAGTTGTAAGGGAGTCTGGTCTATAGCTGGACCACTGTCATCCCGAACAAAATCAGGCTTCCATTAGAAAGGAAGAAAGGAGGATGGATACTGAATAGGAAAACTAGCAGTATTCACTACATATAAAATAAAATAAAATAAAATAAAATAAAATAGATAAAATGCACTGTGTCCAAGGTCAAGTTGAAGAGCTTCAGACCCAATACACTGTGTGTCCTATTATTAATTCAGGATCCAGTGATACAGGATCTGACTTAAAAGGCATGAGTATATTTGTGTGCTTACTCTAATAGTAAGGTTAGGAAACATTTATCCAGGCAAGACTCTGTTAGGTGCTCCGTTGTGCTTCCCAGCTCTCCTTAGAGTTAGCAAACTCTACTATAACTAAACTGTAATATTGTTAAGTATGGTAGCTGAAACTTGTTCATAATTATAAATTTAGCATCTAATATCTTTTTCTGACCAAGAGTATTTGATAAGTAAAATGAACACATCAAAATATGTCGTTGCTATATAACTAAATTTTTTATTGTGTAAATGATCATTCATTTCTTGTTTTTTTTACATTGAGCATTTAAAGAGGAAGGAAAGAAGTGAAGAAGGAAGGAAGGAAGGGAGGGAGGGAGGGGAAGAAAATGAGAGAGAGAGAGAGAGAGGAGAGAGAAGGAAAAGAAAGAAGAAGGAAGGAGGAAAATTTTGATCACTAGCAGCCAGCATGGTTTTATTTAAAAAAGGAAATCTTAACATCCCATAACTTTTTGTTGAAAGGCCATTGAATTAAAGTTGAGGGAAATGCAATGAAGGAGTTGATTTAACTCCTGCTAAGGCAGCATCCTATAGTATGTGCGTATACACACTGTGATATCTGTCTGCCCAGGTACAACCCCAGCTGTGCTACTACCTAGCACTGTGACCTTAGGCAAATTGCTTAATATTCTTATCTCTCAGTTTTCTCATCTGTAAAACGGGGATAGTAATAACACCTGGCTCATGTGATTGATGTGAGGATTAAATGACCCACATATATAAATACCTTTGGTCAGTAAGCATTTAATCAAAGTTAGCTATTTTTTAAGCATATGGATACAAAGAATATTGCAATTAGATTACTCAATAAGAAATTTAGCAACTATATACAAAAAGGGATAATTCGAGTGATTATCAGCTGTAATTAAGATTCCCAGTGGGCACCATCTTCGCTCAGGCATTGTATTAGTTTTCTAAATCTTTCATACCAAGTACCACACACTGGGTGCCTTAAACAACAGGAATTTATTGTCTCACAGTTCTGGAAGTTAGATGTCTGAAATTAAGGTGTTAAGGAGTTTATTTACCTCTGAGGGCTCTGAGGGAGGATCTGTTTCTTGCCTCTTTCCCAGCCTCAGGTAGCCTTGGGCATTCCTTGCCTTGTAGTTGGTGTTCTCCCTGTGTCTTCGCATCATTTTCCCTCTACATGTGTATCTCTGTGCTCAAATGTTCTCTTCTTATAAGGACGTCAGTTATGTTGGATCAGGGTCCACCCGAAAGACCTCATCTTAACTTAATCATAGCAAAGATTCTATTTTTAAATAGGGTCACATTCATAATAATGTTAGTACTTTAACATATTGGTGGGCAATGGGATGCAATTCAACTTATATGAAGCATGACTCAGATGAGGCCATAGCTAATATTTTCACCAAATCTGTATGCAACCCAGGTGCTTTCGTGGCCTTTGAGCAACGGATGGGGTTGAGGCCCTAGGCTTCAGAATGATACCTGTGGATTCTTACTGACTTTTGCTCTCCTGGCTCTGTGGATCTCAGGCCATTACGTCCTTGTGGGCTGCACCGTGCCTCACTGACCCACATGTGAAACTCATCATGTCCTCAAAAATGATCCACTAACACAAAAATATCAGGGATCAATGCTGGCTCCAGTGAAAATTTTTGAGAGGAGGGAGAATTTCTAATACACACCATACAGTACCCGGGACACAACTTGTGAAAACTTCACTAAAACTTTCTTCTCTGCCAAGTCTGCTTCAGCCCCTTGTCCCTGAGGGAATTTTTTTTTTCTTGGTCTATCCTCACTCCTAGATTTTCACCAATTTTGTCCCCAGATATCCAGCTCTTTTCTCCTCTTTTAGGCAGAAAATTTTATTTCTCTCTGATTCCTAGATCTAAAATTTATATACAACCTCATCAAATAAACACCTCCCAGAAACTCTGATGCTCTCATTAATGAAAAGTCAGGGTGTTACATGTTATTTCTTACATAGAAATTATAGAGGGAAGTGAAAAACAATGCCAGGGATGGAAAAGTTAGAAAGAAAAAAAAATCCACAAGGGGATGGAGTGGGAGAAGAGGAATGCTGAATTTAGAATGATGAAATTTCACAGAGATATATGAAATAATAAGTAAGATTTATGTTATGGTTACTGTGGAATACACACTCAATGATTTTTCTTGTGTGTGAGAAAAATGTACCTCCATCAGTCCTCACAAGAATCTTAACTTGCTCACAGTCACAAAGCTAATAAGCAAGGTGGGATTTACACCCAGTTACTAAAAATCCTTAGACCGTTTAGGACCATAGGGTCCTAAAAAATACAAAGTGAAGGGTCCTCAGCTCATGAAAATGACATTAATTTTTACTGACGAGTAGGTTCCTTTTGAGTGAAGAATGTGATTTTACTCTCAGAAAATATGATCTTAAATAAAAATATACTGTCCAGGATACAGAAATTATAGTCCTGCCCTACTTCTCTTTGGTCAGAGCAAGCCGTGGTGATTCTATTCATTTCTTGGCACTACACTCTGAGAGCGGACTTAGGCCAAACTGGACCAAAATCCCAGATCCATCACTTATTGGCTGAATGATTCTGGGTAAGTGATAAACTCTATCTGCCCTTGCTTTCCTCGTTTGTGAAATGAGAAAAAAAAATTACCTGCTTCATGAGAGTGAGAGGATTAAAATGGCATATACTGCAGTGACAGGTACTCAGTGATTCCACAGTGAAAGAGTTCTGTGGATATTAATCATTCTATTTGAATGAAATAATTGATTAGAATGAGTCACTTTTATTGATAGTAATTCAGCGTCGATATTTAACTCTTCCACTGAGCTGAACTCAATTTTGAAAAAAGAATTCTTAATTTTGTTTCCCTTTTCATACTGCCTGAGGTTTTTTCCACTTAGCCAGAGGCCAGCAATATTTTAAGGAAATCCAGTGAAATGGATAGAATTGCTGTTTAGAACAGTGGTGCAATAGAGTGACCATGAGTGCGGACCCTCAAGTATGGCTGCTTGCATTCAAAGCATGAGTCTGGCACCTGCTAGTTGAAAAATTTGGGCAAGTTAATGTATCCCCCCTGTGCCTCACTGTTCACATGCGTAAAATCAGGACAGCTGTGCCTGATACTCAGTAAAGGCATAAAAGACCCATAGTTCCTACCGTGTGGTTTATTTGATATTTATTTGTTTAAATATATTTCTTTGCCTACCCAAGGTACTGTGGATTTATGCAATAAACCACATTTGCTTATGAAAGACTTAATTTTTTTTATAAAATCACTGGCACATTTTATATTTAAAATCTCAATTCATATATTAATATAAAAAGTATTTTCATAGACCATATTTCATTGATTGTTGATTTCAGATACTTAATAATTGTAACATGATAATGAAAGAAATACTACTGATTTTCAGGAGTAAATGCATACCAAGATCTTTACATTTTATTTAATGCTTATAATAACCCTATGGTACAGGTTTAGGCAGTTGCCTACGGCTGTTAAGGACTGAGATTCAGGTCCATGTGGCTCCAGACCGTGAAACCTTCCAGAGCAGGTGTTGAAAGGGGAGCAGAGGGTTGAGAGAAGCTGCTTCCCCCAGAGCCTTCCCCAAGGCCACCAAACTCAAGGTCTCACCATCACCCAGAGCAAGCTCAGCTCCTCACCCATTCTGAGCTTCTTTCAGGTTTCTTTCAGATCTGATTTATTCCTAGCTGAGATAACATTTGGAGAAGAAACCAAAACATCTTTTACTTTCCCTGGATGGGAAAAAATATTTTTCACTCACAGGATTGTTGGGTTAGGATGAAGACCTACCAGTATATGTACACTTGTAAATGACATCTTCATTCTGTTTTATAATTCCAACTTGGACAGAATTCTTCCCTGGCACAATAAGATATCGCGGCCTTGTGTTCTCCTCACCCTTTCCTCACTGCTAGTCTCCAGAGAGCACAGGGACAGGTAGGAGGAAGTTGTGCCAACACCTCTTCGGCTTCCTGAGGACCATGGTGGAGGGTGGCTGTGCGCTGTTCACAGTGATTACTACTTTTGTGGAGTACTGTGCTGTACCAGTTGGGTTAAGCGTAGTGACACCATTCACAAATGTTGCAGGAGGGAAATAGTCATCAACTCATGCTGCTCCCTTGTGCATTAAGAGAAGGCTTAAGCACTTGGCTTTCTACAAAGTTCATGAAAAATGCCCTGCTGTGAATTATGTTTTTTTTTTTTTGATGTTTTGTTTGTTTTACAATAGGAGGGAGAAGGAGACAAGGTGGATTGTGGAAATATCAGAGAGAATAGAGTTTGAATCCTGTCCCAGGCATGTATTGTCAAGTTGTACTAGAGTTACCTGCTCGGACGGAGCCCCTCTCATCTTTTTTTTTTTTTTTTTTTTTTGCGGTACGCGGGCCTCTCACTGTTGTGGCCTCTCCCGTTGCGGAGCACACGCTCCGGACGCGCAGGCTCAGCGGCCATGGCTCACGGGCCCAGCCGCTCCGCGGCATGTGGGATCTTCCCGGACCGGGGCACGAACCCGTGTCCCCTGCATCGGCAGGCAGACTCTCAACCACTGCGCCACCAGGGAAGCCCCCTCTCATCTTTAAATGAGAATAACAGCCGTGACCACTCATAGGATTGTTGGGAGGATTGTGTGAATTCCTGTGTTTCATTGGGACCTGGCCTACACTAAGATCATAAATATATGGGAGTTATTTTACCAACTTTCATAACTCTAAGTATGAATACTTGTAGGATTTGAGGGCCCATTTGTTCATTCTGTTTCACTAGGCTGAATTCTGTGAGTTCAGATTTGTTTAACACTGTGATAAACATTTGTTTTATACATATTATACATTTGTTTTATCATTTGTTTTATACATTTGTTTATCACTGTGATCTAATGTGGCCAATGGGATTTAATAAGGTCTCAGAAAAGTGTCTGTTGAAGATGGATGCCCAGGAGTATGACTGTCTAGGATGCAGTATCTCATAAGATAAGGAGCACTGGATTGAACGTCAGAAGACTTGGATTATGATCACGAATCTGCCATAAGCCAACTGTGAGAATCTGGGGAGTCTGGGGAAAGCATTTTCCTCTCAGGATCTCAGATGTTGTCATATATAAATTAGAAATCCATAGATACAATTGCTGATCCATGAGTCTGCAGTGTGTGCCTATTAAGCATACAAAATCCTGGGCTTCATCCTAGACCAACATACTCTGAATATTAATGGCATGGCCTAGGCTAGTTTTCTTTTATGAATTGTCCTAAGGTTGGGTACAATGGGACGTGGTGATCAAGTTCTTTTAAATTTTGGTATTCTGTGGACCTAGATTATCACATTTAATTTTTCAAAAGTTCCTTAAAAAATCACTTGTTAAAAGAAGGAAAAAATCGGGCTTCCCTGGTGGCGCAGTGGTTGAGAGTCCGCCTGCCGGTGCAGGGGACACGGGTTCGTTCCCCGGTCGGGGAAGATCCCATATGCTGCGGAGAAGCTAGGCCTGTGAGCCATGGCCGCTGAGCCTGCACGTCCGGAGCCTGTGCTCTGCAGCAGGAGAGGCCACAACAGTGAGAGGCCCGCGGACTGCAAAAAAAAAAAAACAGAAGGAAAAAATCAAATTAACAGTCTTCATAGTGAATGTGAAATAAGATCTTCTCCACCTTTTCTAGAAATCAAACAGAAATGGGACATCTAAGAACAGAAACCACAGCTGAGTGAACTTGCTGGGGTCAACAAATTTAAAACTCATGCCAAGATGTTTGAATATTTGGACTTTGGGCTCCAGAGTTCTTCAGATGCTGGGAAATTGTGCTTAGAGAGACTGTATGTATTTCCCAAATCATTCACAGTATTTGAGGAAATATAATGATTTTCATTAGAATTGAAGACATTATAGTTCTGTGCTATTTTAAGTAAAAATCCCATTAGGAATCTCTAGTAATTGAATTTTTCCATTGTAGTAACCTTTTAGATATATAGCATTGTACATTAAAGCTGGAAGTGATTAGTACAAGTGTTCTCAATTTCATCTTAGCTCTGTTGGTCTTTAATGATTCTAAATTAATTTGTTAAATGTCATATCCCAAAGAGAGAAATAAAGTTTCTTCTTCTTATCATTAGATTCCTAAACTTTTCCTCAAATTGTTGACTGTTAACTGAGACATGGTTTCCCAGAAGTACACATCTTGGAGCGTTTTCCAGGGTAGTTTTTCCTTCCTTATTCCTCCTTAATTAGATCTACAGTATATTAATCTCTCACACACTGGCATGGTCCTTTATAGCATATAGAAAGTTTTTACAAGTAGTTTGATTTTTACAAGAACATATGTTTTATGGGGCATACATTATTATGTGTTGTTTTTTTTTTTAAATGACGAGTAAATTTAAGCAGAGAGAAGTTAGGTGATTTCTCCAAGGTTACCCATCAACTGCTTACTCTAAGCACCTCCTATCCTACCATGTACCAGGAAGTGTACTATGCACTTGAAATTCAGATATAAATAAGACCTTGCCTGTGGAGAGCTCCAGTCTAACGGAAACACATACACACACATGCACATACACATACATATATGCACACATACATACATACAGTGTGGGAATTTCAACAGTAGAAGTAAGCACAAGATACAGCTGTAGAATACAGAAACAGTAATCAAATCTCCATGGGGGTTTGGGTGTAGTAAGAGGAAAAAGTTGGTAAATCTGTAGCAGCCTTAGCTTTTCAGTAAAGGTGGAGCTTAGTTGCCCTACAATTTGGATAGAAATAGATGTTACATTGTTTGTCTTAAACCTGTTAGAAAAGAATTCTACGTAAGATTGAGAAAATGTCAATTATCCAAATCACAGGATACAAAGAGTTTGCTGACGCCACTAGGCACCCCTTTTCAGTGTCACTGTCAAAAGATGACTCTCAGATTCCTGGCTTGAGTGACTGGTTGGATGGAAATGGCTTTCACAGAGATAGGTTAATACAGGAAGGAAGTAATAACCCTATAGGTAATACAGGTAGTACAGATAGGTAATACAGGAAGGAAGGAATACTGCTGAATTCTCTCCCATAGAAGATACGTAATCTCTCCATTGCATCACGTTGCTTCCACCCAACATGCTTTCCATTAGTAACAATCCACAGTAGAAAGGGTCTATAAATGGACTGATTAGGCAGGCACTTGGGATGTAGTGAGGCAGACACTTAGATTACATGGAATGAAGTCAAAGGGATCATGTACTCTTAGGAGAGGTCAAATCAATAAGGGAAATGTTTATTCAATTGTCTTTTTCAGCTTTTGATGTACTATTAGTAATAATTAAAAGTAAGAATAAATAGTGGCAACTGTATTGTCAACAGAGCAACAGAATCTTCCTGTATCGTCCTTGGCAATGACACAATGCGATGAGACACTGTTATCTAGCCATGTTATTCATAAAGCTATTGCCACTAAAATGCTTCATCTAAAAAAGGTGATACTGTTAAGAAAATATGGAAGTGAAACTTGCTTAGTCTTACAATAACTGTGCTGTAGATAATTGATAATTGGCAGTAAAGGAAAAATCAGAGGACCTTAGAATTCCATTAGCATATATATGCTTCCTCATCCTAATGGCAAAAAAGAAGACTGTATAAAATATTTACATGTACAAGTCGCCTAGTAAAATAATGACATTAAAGTGAAATAAAATGAGAGCAGTGTCATGGCTTATGGAGGTATGAATTGTTGAGCTGAATTAAATAAGAATAGCATGCCTTAATTCTTCTTTCCTTGGTTTAGCTCTTTTTTTAAATATACAAAATATATTCATTTCTATAATTGTTCTACGAGATGAAGGAAATGTTTGGAATTATTAGAAAAGGGAATACAAAATTCATGTTCAAGAAATGGTAAAGCACTTCCAGCTTGGGTTTAGTTGCTGAATTTCTTGATCTGGAATATGGGGATAATTATACATCTATCTAATAGGTTGCCATGAGGATCCAATGATATACTTGCATACAGAATGCTATCTGACTCAGAGAGCACTCAAAAAACACTAGTTATTATCATAAATTTAGTGTTATTTTTACATATGAATAAATAATAAAAGCCAACTCTAATATAGTATTTATGTCAGATACTATTCTCAGTGCTTTTCATGTAATAACCCATTTGCTCTTCCAACAACCTATGCAGTATTACTCTTATCCTGAATTATAGATGATGAAACAAAGGCACAGAGAGGTTAAGAAAAATGTCAAAAAATATCCAGTTGGGAATGGAACCTAGGAGTCTGCCTTTGAGACTGTGTGCCCGACCACTATATGATAACCGTCTCAAGGTAAATTGCTAGTAATTTAATAATGCTGTTTGACTAAGAACTGGCATTCTTCATATTCTACAGTCTCTAGGAGATGATGGCTCTTTAAAAAATAGTAAAATAAGGAAAATGTATGGGGTGCTGATGAAGTGAGTGCTTCTAATTGTTTTACCTCTCTGTCTTGCCCTATCTTAAGAGCTTTTTTGATTGCTAAATGATTTGCTTTCCCATTCTTGATAAATTACTGCCAAAGTACTTGATAATTCTTTTCCTTTCCTGTTTTCACCAATAGTGTCTGTCTTGTTTTCTTTCATTGTGAGCCTTTTAGCAACCTGCTGATTTATTTATGGAAAGATTTTATTTCTCCCATTGACCCTAGGCTTCCAGAGATAGTGCTTAAAAGCACCGTGCAGTGATTATGAGGCCAAGACCACTTTCACGTTTATACCTCCTCTCCTTACCCCTGTGATCAAAGACAAAAAGCCCCCCTTGAGGTATCTCCTTTTGGCTCCATCAGTCCTTCAGAAAATGTTAGTATAGTTGCTTCCAAGAACTATTTATAAGCACTGGTACCCTGAAAATCATAAATAACGCATGTTAAGAGCTCATGAACACAAGTTACATGAGTAATGACACATCCTCTAAGATTCTGTGTCTCAAAGTATGAATCAGTGTTTTTGACTGACTACCAACAGCTTTTGATTTGTCTAGAGAGCAAGCTCAATATTTAGAAATAGAAAGCAATTCTTTCGTATCTGATTTTCTCCATTCTACCTGGAAACACAAGAGCAGAACAGGAGCTCATCAAATGTCTCAGATTCACCTGATCTCGAAAAACAAGAATGAAAAGGCTATGCCATGAATCTTCCAGACTAAAGATTCTAGACTAAAGACCAGGTCATTAGTGTCTGACCATGACCTGCCTGACACCGTTGCAGAAAAAATAAATAAATAAGTAAACGTTAGGTTAATGACCTCATAGAAGGTCCTATATGCCTCAGCTTTCGTATATTAAAATCAGATGACTAGATTAAAACATTGGTTCCCAAACCATATTCTTGGGAACTATCAGTATTTCAAGCTGAACCAACCTGCTTTTCTCTACCCTAAATTGAATAATGCAGGCATTTCCCATTTTTCAGGGGAAAAAAATGTGGATAGAGCTTTTTCAATTTTAAGTTTCCTTCTATAATGTATACTTAAATTATTGATGTATGCTGAATAGCTCTGGAAGATGATAAATTGAATGAGCAAATAGCAAATATCTATTAATGGAGGAACCAATAAAGAGTGGCAGGTCATATTTTAATGTCTTCGGATCTCTTTGTGCATACGGGTAATTATTTCATGTGCAGTAGTCTTGCTTTTTACAATGAAATTGACATTGATCCACTTGACATAATTAAATTTGTGAATATTTTAAACTGTTGTACTGTCAGTGGCATGGTTTCTAGGTGCTCTGTCATCTGAACACTTTTAATTTGCTATCGTCTCCTCAGCAAAAAGCCACCTTTCAGGTCTATGAATACAGGTGTGCACATCAGCAACACTTGTGAGTTCTGCTGAATTGCTATTTCTTGGGAGATGGGAGTGAGGGCCCATTGGCCGGGCCCTCATGCCTCCTCAACCAAAGCACTTTCATCCTTTTCATATTTGGCATTTTGGATTTCCATGTAAGTGCTACTTTAATTTTAAAAGATTAAAAGAAAAAATTGAGAACCACTGCCCTAGATAATGTTTAAGCTCACTCAGAGCTTGAAACGTCTTTGAGCCTATGATATTCCTTGGTGGCTAAACTGTTTAACTAGAGTATGAAAAGCTGCCACCCACATTCCACACCAACACCTGATTTAATTATTGGGTGAGGCAGACGCTCAACATGATAAACTCAAACAAGCTTTGCTCAAAAACAGAAGAGTGTGCTGTGACAGGGCGAGAGAGAGTCATGGGCATATACACACTAACAAACGTAGTGAGGTAGATAGCTAGTGGGAAGCAGCCGCATGGCACAGGGATATTGGCTCGGTGCTTTGTGACAGCCTGGAGGGGTGGGATAGGGAGGGTGGGAGGAAAGGAGACGCAAGAGGGAAGACATATGGGAACATATGTTTATGTATGACTGATACACTTTGTTATAAAGCAGAAACTAACACACCATTGTAAAGCAATTATACCCCAATAAAGATGTTAAAAAAAAAAAAAAAAACAGAAGAGTAACAGGGCAGAACGGAGGTGCATTCAATTTAGGTTGTCTTGCCAAACTGTTTCTTTTTAGGTCACATGCAAAACCAAGGACAGTTCTGAGAGTCATGCAGCTGTTGCAGGTGGTGCTTAATTTGAGCTCTTGAACCCCAGAGTCCCAATTCTTTCCATGCAGCTTCCATCTATTTTCCTCCTCGAACTTTTGAGCCATCTATTTTCTCTTTCCTGCTTGAAAGTTTCTAATTTAGTTTATGTGAGTCATGGCAGTATTCACCCAGACCACTCTAAAAAAGAATGGGAGTGAAGGAGTCACAGTGAAAATGTAATAAAGGGATTCACTGGATTTGTTCAGACAGAGGCAGTCCCCTAACTTGTGATACCTAATCAATCATCAAACCATTTCTATTAGACATACCGATTATCTTTTGATCCAATACATCTTTTCTGTCTCTTCTATCACTAGAAAATCATGTTTCACTTAGGTCATTAAGGCAACCTTCTAAGATGTTTCTCCATCTTCTTCTTAGCAGCTTTCTAGTCCTCCTTCTTCACTATAGCCAAGTTATGACTCTATCACCCCTCTCTATAAAACCACGGCCAGGCTCTTAAACAAGGTATATAAGTTCCCTGCTCATTGTTCTGGTTTAACCTTTTGATACCCCATCTCGTGAACTCTACTTTCCAGCCATAGTGAAGTACTTGTAAGTTACTAATCAAGACGAAATATGCCAGTACTTGGGCATTTGCAGATACCATTTCTCCTGCCGGGTAGGCACACCTCATCTCCCCCTTCCCCAATTCCCATCTACCTTCCTCAGTTTTCACATCTTAGCTCTAGCCATGACTTTTGCCCAGGAAGCTCTCCCTGACTACCAATCTCAAGGCTAGACTAGGTGATCCTTGGTTGTCATCCCAGGGCACCCAAACTGGACTTTAATCACCTGTTTCCTATTCAAACTCCCCAACCAGACTGTAAATCCCTCCAGGCAGGGGCTACTGTATCTTGTGTATTCTCTGATTTCCTGCCTTCCGATACCCACCGCATACCTAAAACACTGCCTGCCATAAAATTGGTATTCAGGGCTTCCCTGGTGGCACAGTGGTTGAGAGTCCGCCTGCCGATGCAGGGGACACGGGTTCGTGCCCCGGTCCGGGAAGATCCCACATGCCGCGGAGCGGCTGGGCCCGTGAGCCATGGCCGCTGAGCCTGCGCGTCCGGAGCGTGTGCTCCGCAACGGGAGAGGCCACAACAGTGAGAGGCCCGAGTACCGCAAAAAAAAAAAAAAAAAACAACAACAACAAACCTATCTCATTGGATTACTGAGAGGACTAACTGAGATAATATATGCAGTTTGCTAATATAATGGAAATGAGCAAGTGGTCAAGAAATTCTAACAATTATTACTATGGTCTTATTGAATTAATTCACCAATAATTATCTTATTTATAGACGTTTTACACAGTTTCTTAGCCCTTACAAATATATAATTGTCTTTTCCATGTTCCAAGCAGCATAAAAATTGATGGCTTATTCCGTGTGTGCAAAAGGCAGAAAAAAATGGCATGTATTTAACTGCCCTTCCACTCATCAAATGGGTGAAGACTGTTGGCTTTTAATTTGGAGCATTGATTTCTGATTGTGAAGGTTATTTTTGATTGTGCTTCTATCTCTTTGCCTCAGAGGTCAATATTTTCACTCAAAAAAAGCTACTACAAACTTGACCATTGCAAGCAAAATTGGTTTGTCTTTTGCTATCATTTACCAGAAATCTCCTTTCCCATAATAGTTTATTCTTTTTGGCCCTTGCCACTCTTGCCTGTCTGACTCCTGCAGGCCAGTAGGTGGTTTCCATGTTCCCAGCTCCACTCAACAAAATCCATCCTCCACACTGTGGTCAGAGTGATCTTTGTAGATTGCAAATCTGATCACTAAATTCTTGCTTAACGTTCTCTAAATGTACTTCATCAGTGATGTAAAGTCAGAACTCCCTTTTTATCCTATAAAGCTCTTGATGGCCTGACTCCTCTTAACCAATACAATTATATCTCACCACGCCTCTTTTCTTACTACCTGCTCAAACACACTCAGGTATATATACAAGCAGCTTCTCATCTGCCAGACTTGGCCTGTGTTGTTCCCCTGCCTGTCCCCACCGCTCCCCCCACCCCTTATCTTTCCTTCGTTTCTTTCATTGGTGAATTCTAAATCATCTCTAAAGACTCACCTCAAACCTTACATCTCTGTGATCCTTTTCTGGTCTTTGTAGCTTCACTCTAGGCTGAATTAAGTATTCCCTTCTGTATGCCTGTAATGTCTTGTGTCTATTTTATTCTAGCTCTGATCTCTTTGCTTTATTTATTGAACAACCTTATATTGGTGTTCATTAGGTGTCAGGCATTATTCAAAGAAATTTGCAAATAATAACTCATTTAATCTTCAGGACAACTCTGAGGTGGGTGTAGTATTTTTATCCTCATTTTATACATGAAGAAACTCAGGCACAGAGAGATTAAGAAACATGGCTAATAAGTAAGACATAAAGCCAGCATTCAAATTCAGCACTAAGCCTACTGAACATAAACATTAAGTTCTACATTATGTTCTTCACCACATGCTCTCCATCTCTATTCCCACACTGGTGTTGGAAGGACTCTTTCTGGTTCCTATTTTGCTGTGTCTTTCTCATATTAAGAGCCTATTTCCTATATGTATATGTTGGATACATAGAAGTAGTCGAATACATTAATAATTCAGTGCTTTTCCTAAATCATTCCCTTGGCTTTTCAAGCCTTCCAGATTGTTGTCTCCTTAGACCATAAGACCAAAATTTATTCTGTGAAATGGTTGTGGGTATCACAGCAGCTCTTCTAAAACTCCCGTCCACCCATACTCTTCCTCTCTAACCTCAGAGTCTTTAACATTTTTCTTGGGGCATAGAAAGCAAAGACGTTTCCTTACCTTTAGTATCCCTTATCTTTAGCAGAAAGTGGGCTATAATTTGTGGATCAGACAAGCCTGTGCTAGATTACCGGCTCTGCCAAGGGCAGAAGTGGTGGTGGCATTTTAAACATCAAGGCCAGCAGGAGCTGAGAAGTTGCTGGAATAAGTCATGGCATTCTAGGCTTTGGCATCTATTTTAAAGCCCAAAATATCTATTTTCAAGGCTTACTCTTTTCACTTGATTAATCCCCAAGAGGATGACTGACGCTAAGCAAACCCCACGTAGGACAGAGGCAGCGTGATAAGTTAAGGGAATGTGTTTCGGAGTCAGACTTGAGTTTTAAGAGAGCCTTCACCACTGATGAGCCGGGTGACCTTGTGCACATTCTTTAGTTATGAAATTTAATTTTCTCTCCTGACAAATATAGATAATGTACTTTCCTCGCTAAGGTGTTTGTTAGCATTTAATAAGATGTTGTGTCTCTACCTGACTACCTGGCACATAGTAAACTCCTAAAGGATAATGATATGTTATAACAACTAGAATTGTCACATAGACAGAGTACTCGTGTCAGCATGACCAAGACATGCTGCCCTTTAGTCAAGCTCCATGAAAACCTGGAGCCTAATCAGAAGCTACTTGATGGATGCCATGGAAACCAGAGAAGAGACAGGTAATTCATCCTGGTTGAAGAGCAGCCTTGGAAAATGTTTTGTTATTTATTATTCATTAAACAAATATTAATTATGCAACTACTATGGACCAAACACTGTGCTAGGTGCTGGGGATATACTAGTTAAAGCGAAAGTTACAGTTCTGCCCTCGACTTGTTCACAGTCCATGGGAGATAAAGATAATAAACAAGTGAACAAGTGACTCAATCTATAAGAACAGCTTTTGACACATGCTAGAAAGAAAATGAAAGGAAGTGAGGTGCATTGATGGAGAATAATTGGATAAAAGTTGGGGTAGTCTTGCTTGCTTTCCCTGAAGCAGATCCTCAGGTGAGATTTTGTGTCAGTGTAATATATGAGAAGGTGCTCCCAGGGAAATGTGGCTGGGAACTGGGAATAGGTCCATAAAAGGAAGGCATGCAATATCAAGCAAAGACTCTCAGAGGGCAGCTTTGGCTCAGTTCTGCAGGAGAGCTGTAAGGGAGTTGTAGTTCAGCTTCAGAGTTGGACCCATCACAAATCGAGCATTTATATTCCTCACCCATCAGGCATTGGTTAAGGCTGTGCTCCAAGGTGGAGAGGAATATAAATCAATAGGCACTTCCAGCTCTCCAAGTACAGTCAAAGCCATTTGGGAAGCCTGAAGTTCATCCTCTGACAAAGAGACACAGATGCCAGCAGTTGGGGGTGAAAGCACACTGGGAGTTCATGTTTGTGAAGATAAAAGGGAGACGCAGGGTAAGATGAGCAGAGTACTGACAACATCTGCTTTGGGGGGTGTCGTGATAAGATGATGTTAAAATCAAGACCTGAAAGAGAAGAAGAATCCAGCCTTGTGAAGAACAGGGAATCACATTTTCCAGAAAGAGGAACTGTTTGTGGGAAGACAATGAGATGGGAAAGAGCACAGTGAGTTTGATAAATTGAATGGACCTGTATGCCAAGAGCACAGTGAGTGAGAAGAAGAAGGTTATGAGATAAGACTTAGGAAGTATGCAGGGTCCAGAAATTTGTAGGCCATGTAAAGGAGTTAGGATTTACTCTGGCTGCGATGATTTCCATTTGCAGGTTTCAAGCCTTGGAGTGACATTATGTGGTTCTGGTAGTAGGAAAATCTCCCTGACCGTTGTGTGGAATATAGATTGGAGCAGGGGAAGAAGAGAAGAAGCAGGGCTGCCATTCTGTAGTTTATTGTTTTAGTTGAGGTGAGAGGGGATAGTAGTATTAACCAGGGTGGGGAAGGAGTGGTGACCAGGAGAGGAGGATGGAGATAGCGTATATTGTGAACGTGAAGCCAATAGGACTTGCTCATGCATCGGATGTGAAGGTGAGAGAATGGAAGGGGTTGAACGTAATTCTTGGGTTTCTGGATGTAGTAACTGAGAGGATGGGGTGAGACTACAAAGAATAAAAACCAGTAAGACAAGTCAGATGGGGATAATGGGGTCGATGAATAACCTTCATGCTGTGTGAAGATGCTGTGTTAAATCTAGGATTCTTTTTTTTCCCCGGTACGCGGGCCTCTCACTGTTGTGGCCTCTCCCGCTGCGGAGCACAGGCTCCGGACGCGCAGGCTCAGCGGCCATGGCTCACGGGCCCAGCCGCTCCGCGGCATGTGGGATCTTTCCGGACCGGGGAACGAACCCGTGTCCCCTGCATTGGCAGGCGGACTCTCAACCACTGCGCCACCAGGGAAGCCCTAAATCTAGGATTCTTAGTGATGTTCATGACAAAGGAGTGTAATTGGTTCAGTGGAAGGTGGTGACTTTAACACAAGGGATTTCTTCTTGATGTATACTCTAATCTGGCTCAGAAACGACACTGATGAAACCATTCTAATTATCTATGTGATGTGTAAGCAGAGCCATGTTAAACATCATCTTGAACAAATCCTTTTTGAAAAATCTTGCCCTTTTCTCTCAGCAATGGATCATATTTCAGTTTCTTTAGTGTTTGATATTATAATCAAGTCTTATATGGAAACAGAAAGAATAGCCCCTGCAAAAAAAAAAATATATGAATAGGAGCAGACAATTTTAAACACAGGGAAGTGCAGTTGGCAGTTAAATTCTAGAATCACTGTGGGAGTGGGAAGGAGCTCTGCCAGTGAAAACCTGTTGATGTTAATGTTGATGAGAAAGCAGCTGAGAATTCAATCAAAACTCATCCCCTTGCCTCACACGATTTCCGTACCAAGCAGTTGGGCTAATGAGTAGAGGCAGCAAGTCATCTTGGCAGTAGTGGCAACTTGACTACTGACCTGCTTGACCTTGGGTAAGTCACAGTACCATTCTGAGAGCCAGTCTTGTCCTCAGTAGATGAAAGAGTTTGATTTACAGTGGTATTGGCAAATAGATCCAATGTCATGGGCCCACTCATATCCATCATCAGTGAATGCTTGAAGCACTGTGTAGAGAAGGATTCTTAGACCATTTCTGGATTCTACAAAATAATATACCCTTGTAGAGAAGCTCTATCTACCGTGGACATCAGAAGCGTGTGTGACAGCTAGAAGATAGTGGTTTGCCTTTTCTCAGAAATTGAATACTGTACATGCCGTTTAAAGTACTAAAGAACATTAGGCTGGTAATAATGAAAATGTCTGGCTTAAATCAATGTATTATAGCATAAGGCAGTCCACAATATCTACTTTATCAATAGCTATATGTGATCCTCTAGAGAAGACCTTGCCTCTCCAGATTGTCCAAAAAAGTAAAAATATAATCTTGATCTCATAGTTTTAGGATAGGGGCTTTTTGTTATAATTCAGCGATACTTTGAAACCCCAGAATATTTCAAATAGACCTTCTAAGAAAGCACAGTTAGGCATAGCTTCTTAAAGCAAGAGAATCCTTAGAGGGAAATAGGATTCATACAGGATCCTTGCCTTTTTGGAGGCAAGGTCAAAATCTCAGATTTAAATGTGTGGCCATCCCATCTTCTTGACTTAAATTATATGTAGTTACCATAAGTCTTTTTTTCTGCTTCGTAAGCTTTAAACTGGTTGCTTGTACTGAGGTATGATAGGAAATAAGGATTTCTGTTCCACATAGCTTGCACACATGCACACGCGCACACACACAGGTTTGTCTTTCTTCGAGCACTCTGCCAAATGTCCAATCATCAGGATGGTGGTCCATTAACTAGAAGTAGAAGCAGGAGACTTTTTTTTTTTTTTTTGCCAGAAAGAACCAGGGCAGCTGACACCCAGGGTGACAGATAAGACAAGTTGCAAAGAGCTGAGGTTAAAATGTAAAAAGAACAAAATGCCTTATTTATTTACATGACTCCCTTCCCCACCTGACTGTAAGACCCTTTAGGGAAGAGACTGCTTTCGTTGATCTCTATATTTCTCATGCTTAAAATGGACCTGCTATGTAATAGGAGCTGAACACGTGTTTTTGAAATTACAAGCGTTCCAACATCTGAACCAGTAACAAGAGGCAGAAAATGACATGGGGGGAGGGGAGTGGTGGTGAAAAACAAAGATAAGAGATGGGATTAAATGGTATGAAAATCTGAGATTGCCAACAACCTTTATGGAAGAATTGTGGCATGGTTGTGATTAACCTTCGAACCAGGAAATTGAAGGAATTTTTCACTTTTCAACCAGGTGTATTTATGCCCATGTGGCTTAACAAAGCAAATATTTAATTCGAGTAGACCTGTTGCCTTTGACCATATGAACTAAATGAGTCTTTTCATTGCCTGAACCATTAACTCTGAATACAGGCTTCAAGGGTGTGTTGGTAATTGTGTTAAGGGAGTGAGAGTGGAAAAGGGGTTAATACCACAGGTTTTAAAGTCTGAAATTTCTGGGCTCAAATCTCAACTAGTAACTATGAGTGTGATTTGGGAGGTTATTTATACTCTTTGGACTATAGTTTGATCACCTGTAAAGTAAGGACAACAGTACTTCTCATGGGGTGGAGAAATGTTACCATCCATGTTAAAACATAGCCAAGTGGCTGGAACATTGTAGGCACTCAAAAAATGCTTGCTATTATTAGTGGTATAATTATCAGCATCATTAATTTTCAGTAAATTACTGAATGAATGTACTGAATGAATGTACTGAATGGATGTAACTACGAATGAAATAATGCTCCCTCGTAGGTTTTAAAACCAAACAGTTGTGTCTAGGTTATTCTAAACTAAGCCAAGTCAGATAATGTAGTTTGAAAGCCCATTGAAAATTCTACAGGTTTATGCAAATAGGGAATGTTTCATTATCATCTTCTGCCTAATGGACTAAACGCAGTAGGAGAAGGAATGCATTTCAGGTTTAAAATAAAGAGACAGGTGACATTGGCAAGAAACAATCTCAGCATGACAGAGATGTTGCCAATTTTTTGCATTGCTCAGGTAATTCAAAACAGAGGTCAAAATACAAGAACATGGAAACACTTTCAAATGCACAATTAACTGTTAAGTATGAGAAGAGTAAAGCATCAAAAATTATAGAAGTCTATATTAGTTATACTCTTAAAGAGCTAAGGAAGAAACTGATTAGTCAACTTCAGATTATAATTTATGTCTCCCCCCAGATTCCCATGTTGCTGGATATTGGGTCTGGATAGTGTTGCCAGATGTGATGAGCTGATTAATGGGTCTCCAATTAAAGAAAAGAACAGGATTATATATTATTCTGTTATATTTCTCTCTGTGTGTGTGTGTGTGTGTGTGTGTGTGTGTGTGTGTGTGTGTGTGTATGTCTGGCTCTGACTCTTGTCTCTCTCATTTTCTCCTTTTTTTTTTTTCTTGCTAAGGTTTGTCTGCATTTTCTTGCAACCTACAGAATCTGTTTGAGGAATTATTCATTCAGTCAATGAATATTTATCGCACATCCATGATGTTCTAGATAGTACCAGAATATTACGAGGAAGACTTGAAATTGAGGCTTATTCCCACATTCACCAACAATGAATTTTTGTCTCAGATCTGCCTAACCTTATTGTGTGATAGTCAATAAATCATCTAACAGGACCTTGGCTAAATATGTTCATATGTGATGTGAAATTTCATCTCTACTGTTTCATAGCTCCTCTGAAGCTAAAATTAAATGCCAGATGAGAAAGTGTTTTGAAACGGTAGAATTATTTTTGGAAAGTTCTGTTGTTACTATTGCTATATAATTTTAAAAAGTAGGAAAACATTTGATTCTGTGGACAAACAAATTAAAGCAGCTAAGAAAGGCTGACCAATAAAAGGAGATTTGACAAGAGGCAAGGAAAAAAAAAAGTCAGAAATGTGCTAGTTTGAACAGTCACCCCAAACTATTTTCTGTTCAGCTCTTTCTGATGACTATATCTAACAGTGTTTTAGACCAGTGTTCTCAGACTTGCATGCATCAGAATCAGGAGGAAACCTTGTTAAAACACAGATCACTGGACCCCTCCCCTAGGGTTTCTGATTCACTTGGTCTGGGATGGGGCCCGAAATTTTGCATTTCTAAGAAGTCCAGGTTAAGTTGATACTGTTGGTCTGGGGAGCACATTGGGATAATTGAAGGGAACACCTGCTCTTGCTGAGCTTGCAAATCAAATGGGGAGAAAAAAATTGAATGAATTAAAAAAAAAAATCCTAGCCCTGAGATCCTAAAATGGAACTCTTGCTTTCCACCCACAAACCTCTTCTTTCTCCCAGTCCTTGGTTGAGGACGCACTCTCAGCCCAAGTGCTCAAATTAAAAACTTAGTGGTTTGGGCTTCCCTGGTGGCACAGTGGTTGAGAGTCCGCCTGCTGATGCAGGGAACACGGGTTCGTGCCCCGGTCCGGGAAGATCCCACATGCCGCAGAGCGGCTGGGCCTGTGAGCCATGGCCGCTGAGCCTGCGCGTCCGGAGCCTGTGCTCCGCAACGGGAGAGGCCACAACAGTGAGAGGTCCGCGTACCGCAAAAAAAAAAAAAATTAATTGAATAAATAAGTAAATGAATGAAGCACTATAATTAATTGTCAAGATCTTCAAATCACTTTGAAGTTCCTTAACATCAGTGACCATGTCAATTTCATCTTTACACCCCAGTGTTTAATCTAGTGCTATACATATAGTAGATGCTTAATAAATGTTTGCTGAATGTCCGTAAATAAAGTAGACATTTCACTTCCTTGTGCCTCTGTAATGACATCTTGAGCTCAATATTATTTCTTCTGTTTTAGAGGTAAAAATTCTGAGGTTCAAAGAAGTTTTGAGTCTTGTTTAAGTAGAGGCAAAGAACAAGAGAACTCAAAACAAAACTACAAAGGCTGGGCTAAGGGCGGGGAGAGTTTAAGAAGATTAAGTGTCACGTGAGCAGATGCTGAGGAGGTACTGAACATTGACAAATGAATTTGGCCTGAAGATGCATTTTGATAAATGAAGAGAGCTGCACCAAGGGGAGAATAGGGTTAAGGAGGAAAGTGGTAATGAGGAAATAGAGGAGAGAAACAGGAGAGATTGTTGGAGAAAACAGAAAGAGAACCCTTTTCAAACTCAGATAATTTTAGTACTTGGAAATGGTGGAATTTAAATATATTTAAACAAAGGTGAGATTAGAGCTAGTGAAGAGGGAGAGTCCAGGGTGGGGCCCGAGTTTGGGCGTGAGAGTGCTCAGGAAGTGAGAAGGGGTGGGGTAACAGCAAAAGCTGCCTCTCCCTCTAGAGTTGTGGGAAAGATGGAGAGAGGCAGGCAGGAGGATGTGATGCGGAAGACAGGGCAGGATTAGAAGAGCTTATCCAAGACCTATTTGGTCTCAGTGAGATGTGATGAGCAAAGTTGAGGGGTCAGCTTCCCCTGAAGTAAGAAGGCCTAGAACCTTCAGGAAAAGATCACTGAAAATAGTGGTTCCTTTGTTGATGAGTCCAGGAGTAAGTGAAGGTGATCATTTGGTGAGTATAAGAGTGCTTAGCATTCCAGGGGCCATATTAAAATATAGAGCAATGGGATAAGGAGAGGCCAGGACCTGATGACTGGAGGGAATAAAGTAAGTGTCAAGGAGTAAAGTGTTAAAAGAGTTTTTGAGAAAGATAAACATCAGTTTGGTTATTGGTTTTACCCTTTTCTAAATATGTAATTTTTTTTTTTTTTTTTTTTTGCGGTACGCGGGCCTCTCACTGTTGTGGCCTTTCCCGTTGAGGAGCACAGGCTCCGAACGCGCAGGCTCAGCAGCCATGGCTCACGGACCCAGCCGCTCCGCGGCATGTGGGATCTTCCCGGACCGGGGCACGAACCCGTGTCCCCTGTATCGGCAGGCGGACTCTCAACCACTGCGCCACCAGAGAAGCCCTAAATGTGTAATTTTGAGCAAGTCATTTCTCTCCTCTTGGCCTTAATTTTCTCTTTTGTGAGTGAGAATTGCTATCATTTGTAAAGATTAAAAGAGGTAATGTGCCCTAAACGCTTAGCAGAGGATCTGGGTCCTGAGTGTAAGGTCGGATCTTAACAAACGGCACCGCGAAACAGAGGAAAGCTTCAAGTGAGCTTTATTAGGGAGCGCTCCCGGGTGAGGTTCACTGGTCCGAGAGAAAGGGGCCAGAGAAGTCACACCCGGGCGAGGGTTGGGCAAGATTTTATAGGGAAAGAAGGGAAAGGGGTGTGGTGAATCCGGGAGGGCGCAGGGTATTCCAAATTTGGTGGTCTTTTCGGGTATCCTGGGGGCCTGTTAGTCCCGCCCCTCGAAAGGCGGGAAGGCTGGGCCGGGTTCAAAGTCCCCAGGTCAGTTCCTGGAACTGGGTGGTCCGGAATGTCTCCAGGGCAGTTTCTGGAACTGGGTGGTCCGGAGAATTTCGGTCTGATGCAACCTGTGAATCTGATTGTGTTCCCCTGCCTCGGGCCAGTTGGCCTTACACTGAGAAAGGTCAAAAAATGATAGGTGAGGAAAGGTCCAGAGAGGGTTTTAGACATTGTTTTAAAACTTAATACATAAGAATTAATCACTTGAGAAAATGATTTTAAATGCCTAACCCTACCCTATCTCCCTGCTATGAGGTTCTGAGTCTGTAGGTCAGCGGTTGGGCCTGGGAATATGCATTTTAACAAGCCATCACTCTAGTTGATGCTCTTATAAGCAATCCATGAGTCACTCAGAAGAGCCTTGAGAAATGCAGTGGTGATCGATGGAGTCGCACAGAACAGAGTCAGCACTTTACAGTTGCAATGGTACTGATATCATAGCCATCTTTGACCCTCTGGATCAGGGGTCTTACTCAGTAAATACCTGGAAAACTATTTATTCATCCATTCAATCATTTACGTTTACAACATATATTCACCACTTTTCAAACATCGCTCTGCAGAGGCATCAGCAGCCTCAGAGATTCTAATTTAACTCATCTTGTTAAAATCATCCAGGTGATTTTAATGTGGGACCAGTACTGCAAACTTCTGCTCAAGGTGTTGATTTGAAGAAAGATTTAAATTGCTATGAGATTTCAGCACTATTTAGCAGGCAAATTCCTTTTCTAGGACTGATATAACATTCCTCTATAGGACTTAGTGCACAAGTGCTACTCAATAATGCAGGATGGATAGCTGGAGAAAGAGCTATGATTCTAGAAAAAGTCTGCATGAACAATTGGTGTGAGTGAATTAGTTCTGTTCTGCCTCAAATGCAGCCATAGCATAAATAACATCCTGGAATGTATTCTACTGTGTTTTTTTTTGCCCCAGAAGATTGCTTTCTAGCAATGCCTAAAGAGAGAGGTAGGGGGTAACATATTTTATACCTGTCGGCTGAACAACGCAGCTGAATGAGCCAAAAATGAGCCTCAGAGACCCCTCACAGTGATCTGAGAAGGGACGTCGGGTTTTGTCAAGGCTGCATGTGAACAATGTCCACATAAAAAAGAAAAGAAATTCCCATGGCAATTATTTTAATGAAAAGGACACTCAGTGTCAGGCCTATACATTATCCTATCCAGGAACCGTTCCCTGATGTCTCAGAAAGGTAAGAGCGTGTCCTTTGATGTAAGGCTTTGTACTTCTGTAAAAACTTACTTCTGAGGTTCAAAGTGCTTTCCACAGACTTCCTCAGTCCTTTCAACCCCTTTATGGGGGTGGATGGCAAGTGTTATTCTCATCTCGCCGAGGATCGGAAAGCTGAAACACAGAGAGGTTAAGTGGTGTGTTCAAGGCTTATCCTTCCACCTTTTAGGATGACACTCAAGGCTCCTAACTTCCAGAGTTCTGAGAGTTGGCCCTGTCACCTCTCTGCCTTTTCATCACAAAGTTAACATATAATAGTTACTAAAACAAAAGAAAAAGTATCTACCAACGTAGAAGACAGATATTTTCAATTTATTACAGTCAACTTCCTGAACTGAGTTTTGTCAGGGTCAGGATATCATTACTGATTCACAACACAGGTCAATTTTTCACATTCATTTTTTTATTATTATTTTTGTTGGAAATCACACAGTTGCATTGATTTCATCAGTTGCACTTATTTCATCAGGGCTCCATAAGGTGCTATCTTTAGGTCGTGGTGTGAAATGGTATACTTTCTTATCATATTCATCTCACTCTCACAGAAGGGGTATTATAAAGCAACCTTGAGCATGTAGTCTACTTAAAAGATAACTGAGATGTGATCATTTTTGAGTACAAGATAAATATTTTTCACCCTGGGCAAAATTTTAAATAATAATGTTGGTTTGATCTCTCAGCACTCTAGTCATTAAACTTTATCCTAGGACACCAGAATCACATGAGGCCCACAGTGTTCTAATACAGAACAAACATCAGAACATTAGAATTTTGAATTTAAGTTATAAAAGTAATACATGTAAATACAAACTGAAAAGAATAAAATTTAGCTCACAGAAAAGGATTTAAGATGAGAAGTAAACACCTTCTTCTCTGTATCATTTTGCTAAATTTTCTGGTTTATACTACAATATACCATATTCTAGCAATATATCTTGGATAGTTTTTCTTTAATCAATTTCAACTGTATAAATGTAACATTTGCTTTCTAATACTTACATAATATTCCATTGTTTGGCTAGATAATAATTTATTTAGTCAAATCCCCTAGTGTTGGACATTTAAATTGTCCCTCGTTCTTAAATAATTTTTTAAAAAGCTGTAATGACTGAACAGTCCTGAACATGAAGAATTTTATGTGTCAAAATAAAGGATATGTTTGTATATAAGGAATTTCTAGGAGAAAGTGTAGGTAGAGTTTGTATATTATCTTTTAAAATGTGTATACATTCATAATATATATAGGTATAAATGACTAAAAAATATATATATAATACATATTACATATATTCATATATTTTAACCTATGCTCGATATATATTGCTACTTTTTCCTGAGAAGATTTAAAACAAAAAACATAACCTCTTAAGCCCCAGCATAAAGTAGCCACTAGATCAGAATCTCCTAGGGTGTTTGCTGAATACAATTTTTTTTCTTTCTAAAGCCAAACAATTAATTCTGAATCACAGCTTAGTTAAATTCTCCAGCCTATAGGATTACCAGCCAAAAACATAAAGATCTCTTTCCAGTCTATAATCAATGTAAAAAATCTAACTTTTAAAAATCGTAAGGAACAGATCTGTTTTTGTGTATATTTGATACAGTAGAGAGGGCAGCATGAAATTTTCAGGTCACATTGTTCCTGAAAAACGAGCAGTAAAATTCAGCAAAACAGTAGGTTTCTGCTTCATGGGACAGAGATTTTTCAGTGACTGGCACTTATTGGAAGGATTAGGTATCCACTCAAGCAGAACACTGGTTGTCATTATTACAGATGGAAGTTTCAGAGCTGAATGTGAGAAGAACTGAGCTAAAACTGTAGAGAAGAGTTTTCACAGAATTTCCAAGTCTATAGAATTTCTGTTCCTTATTTTTATTATCAGCAATTTCATGCAGATATTAATATTTCTTAAGAGTTCTGGGATTTTGAGCAGGAGTGGAGTTGTCTGGATGCTTTTATGACTACCTGTGGTCTTGCAGAGAACTATTCCTAGAAAACAAAAATGTAAGAAAGAAATGAGTTGCTTTAGCCTTTCTGAGCAGTTTACTGCTCCCTTTACCAGTTTAGAAAATGTATTGCTTGGATAAGATCCCTTCTAAAAAGCCTTAAGGGATATCAAGAAATCACCCCTCTGAACCCTTCCTTATTAAAAAGTACGTAGGAACCAGTTTTGTCACAAGACAGTGCTCTTGGTTATCGGGAAGTTATTACACTTGCATAGAAATAATTAAACTGCTGGCTATGAGATTACTGAATACTTTGAAGGAAAAAAATTATTTCATAGAAAAATATTGCACAAGCCTTAACGTAATCCATATTACTGCCATATTCAGTTTTTCATTCCCAAAATGTTGCTACATTTTGGGGCACCGTGTTGATTTTAAGAGCAATTATATTTAAATAAAAACATTTGTGCATATTCTAAATGAACAGTCTCATATAATCCTATTATATTAATATATTTAATATATATTAAATTAAATATTATTATTTTATTAATTTTGTATTAAAGAACAAAATGTTGTGGGGTGGAATATTGGAGCAAAGGAGAAAGTAAATATCATCTGAGAAGAAATACTAAATTATTTCATGTTTCACTGTCAAAAGTAAAGGGACAAGTTTAAGAATTTATGGTGCCTGTAGTTACCTTGACTGAGGCTAAGGGCCAGCTACTGTTGTTCTTTACTGCTGTGCTCAGGTTTAGGCTTCTTAGCACAGAAACAAATTCATCTTCAAACACTACAGTTTATTAGACAAGTTAATCTGGGACAAATCATATAATCTCTCCGTAGTTCAACTTCATTGTCTATGAAATGGTTAAAATTATGGCAATGCTCTCACAAGATTGCCAGGAAGGTTAATTATTACTGGACATGCAAGTTCATTATTGGACTTGGCACAGTGTCTAATACTAGGAAACATTCATCATTATCCTTCTAACTGGGGGCATCTTTGGACCCATTGTGGTTAGTTAGCCCTAAGAATTCTCCCCACTCCCCAGGCTTTGAAAGTCTTCTATGAGCAGAGAAACAATAAAGAGAAAAGCAAAGGGAAGAAGTGGTATTTATGGGTATCTACTCTGTTCTAAACACTCTGCTAGGAACTTGATAAATATTATTTCATTTAATCTTTTCACCAATCTTTACAAGGTCAAGAAAATAAGGCTTATAACGGTTATTATTTGCCAAAGTTCACAAAGTTAGCAGGGTATGGAGCAAGTAATTGAAACTTAGTCTGTCTGCAAGGTTGGAAGGAAAGACTCAATACTCATATACCATTGACTTCACCCTGCTCCAACCCAGTGCATCTCCAACACCATCACTAATTTGTAATGAAAGGACCTGCAACTTTGAACTTCGATACTTCCATTTCAAACTATAAGCTTTTTTCCTGTTAGTTTTCTATTATCCAGATCTGCTTTGTATATATGTATATATTACCACAGTGGTGGGATACCCACTGTAGTAGAATAATTACCCCAAGTTCTGAAAAATCAGCCTCTTTCCTTCTATTGAGTTGACCTCTGCATACAAGATATCAGAAAATCTAGACATTTCTACTCTAGACTCAAAAGAAAATATGATTTTATAGTCTAAACTGAAAAGAAAATCGTGATCTAGATTGTTCGCTGTTGTATAGAGAAAGTATGTGGTACGTACTAATTTTTCACTAGTTGACCACTTGTGTTCACATCATAGGGAGATACAATAGCAAAAACATTGACTTTAAAATCATTATTATCTAGGTTCCAATCACACTCAACTACTTAATGGACGTGTGACTTTGAAAGTTGTTTAACCTATTTGAGCCTCAGTTTTTCAGATGAATTTGAACAGTAATAGTACCCATCCCATAGAGTGACCATTTGGATAAATGGGATAATGTATATAAAGCCCTTGCACTGTGCCTGACCTTCATTAAGCCTGTTAAAATGGTACATGACATCAAGAACTGCTGAACACTCCACTTGTAGAAATGGGCTCCTTTAACACCTATAATAAGGAGAGATTAATCCCAGAAGGTAAATTAGATACTCCAGCACTGCTATAAAAGGGAGGCCATAAGTTCACGTATACCATTACCATGCCATTTGGCTGGATAAAAAATGAAGCATTTGGAAATTCCTCAGTTGTCAAGGTTTTGAGCAGTGTAGGCCATCACTAGTAACAACCAGATATTCAGAAAAACACAGTGAACAAGCCTATGCAAATATCTCCAGGGGAAAGGAGTGAATTTAAGCACAACTCATTTTAAAGATGTTCTTCATATATTGTGTATTTGCTAATTGGATGGACAACTTACTCTAGCTCTGCTCCTATGAGGCCAGCAGCCAAGTGAAGAGCTTCAGGAAATTTCACAAACTCTATATCGTGATATCTTTGGGAAAAAAAAAATCAGAAGCTCTAGCAGCACTGGGCTCATGTACATACAGGGGAATATTGAGGCAGGGCTGAGTATGGCTGTGCCTTTTTAAGTGGGGCATTCAGCCTCCGGCAACCACAGCCCTCAACACAGTGTTGCATGTGCACTCACACCATGCACAAGCCACCCTTTTGTTTGAAATTCTCAGCTCCTGCAGGCATTTGAGTGTCTGACCCACCTTAGAGCTTATGTATATATCATCCTGCTGTAAATGTCCTTTGGCCACACCTTTCCTCTCCATGCATATTGAGGCTTATTTCTAGAGAAGAATACCAGGATTAGAATACCATCTAAACTTTTTTAGCTCCTGTAGGTCCCTGCACGTCTATTCCAACATCTTTAACCCTTTGTTGCACCCTCCAATAGACTGAAGAGCCCTAATGAGCGAGAACCACGGACGGTTCTGGCTCACAAAATCACAGCACCTTGCCCAGTACTCAGTTCTGCACAGTTAGGGAATAACTGGTATGGAATGGCTAACTGAAGGAATGGTAAATAGAATGCGGGGTGGTTTAGAAATTGGACCTGTTGGTGAGAGCTGTGAGACCTTACAGCAAGTCATTCATCCTCCTTCTCTTATTCTATATATAATGTAAAGGTTGGATTAGGTCTCTTCCAATTCTAAAATTCTTGCATCCAATGAAATACCTCATCTCCCTTGTTCATTTTGTCTCTATTTTAAGCTCAACTTTACTGACTCGGGGTAAGCTACTGAAGTCTGTACAACCGGGATATTAGTAATATCATCTTTATCTCTTGGGATCCCTGCAAGAACTAATTAATAAATAATGTAGAGAAACTTAGATAAAAGATAAAAAGAAATGGGAAATTACATTTTCATAATTGCATTTTAAATGGCAATTGTTGTAGGTCTATGTTTCACTTAATAACAGAACTTTAGCTATTAGTGCTTATAAAAAATTAGTTCTAATTTTACATTCTCTTTTCCATGAGGAACTAATTTTCCTTTCTTTTTTTTTCAACTTTTACGATAATTTTTTTAATCACCAATGGATCTGTTGCAGTAAACATGTGAACCCTGCATCCTTATTTCATGAGAATAAAGGGTTTGCAATATGCTTCTCCCTCCCAGTATCCCAAAGGCTAACAGTGCCTGGCAAGGAGTAGGTGCATCAAAGCTGTCTGACACTTGAGTGAAAGAAGAAAAGCAAAAATAACATCAACAGAAAACAACTCATGGCAACTGTATGGCCTAAACTGATAACGGATCGCCTATGATTTTAGGCGTTATGGCTTCAAATATTTTGTTTTAGCACCCGTAAGTATTTTGCAGGATGCCTCAAATCCAAATACTCCAAAACTAAGCTGTAGTTAACAAAATCAGCTTAGGCTTAGAAGTATCTGCAGGGGAGCGGTGTTCATCTCTTCCACTTTGGATTGAGGTAGTGGCAGCTAAGATCAAGGCTGCCAGGCAACCTGTCTTCTGGTCCTTTCTGGAGAGAGGAGACTAGGATGTTTGAAAGCAGAGAACTTCCAGCAACCAAGAACTACAAATTTCTGCCACCTCTTTGTAGGGCAGGACCTCCCAGAGCTGTTGCACTGGGAGTCTGCACACCCCTGGATGACAGGTCACTATACTACAAGGGTGACTGTGGCCCACACATGAACTGGGAGGATCAGAATTCCCAGTCTTGCTCACTTGCAGCAGGCTTAGGTATGGTGTCCCACACAGAGCTAGAACTCCCTAAGCTGGAATAATTCTTTCTACTTTATATGATACCTCCATCTAGTTACAAGATTTCTGCCATGCCCAAGAACACTTCCTCTTCATTAAGGAAACTCCTCAGGGTATTTGAAAAAACTTCTATCCTTGTGCTCCCTTTGCTGGTTTTTATGTAACAATTCACAATATCATTAGGGAAAATACTGCTACTTGCTTATGATATTCAAGCTATGTGTTATTTTTGGATCTCAAAGTGATGCTATTGACACATACATTATAGCTTTTGTCATTAGTGATAAAGGATTTGCACTAATCTTTGCTCATCTCTTGTGATCAAGACACATTTTAATACATTTGTTTGGGGCGAAGAGCACAAGGCTGTGACTCTCAAGTGGAATAGTGTTATGTAGTTCACAAGAAAATTGTAACTAATATTGCATTAATGTTGCCCATGGCCCCAAGGTCTGGCCCCTTTGAGACGAGTTGGAGCTGATCTTAAGGTATCACTTCATGAATATTTTATGGCTTTAGAAAAATCTGATATGAATTTTTTTTTTCTCTACCTGCACATCTTTGAACCTTTGGTTTTGTTTCTTCTTTGCTTCTATATCTTAACCTTGATTGCTTAGTATTAGTTTTCTATTTGTGTAACAAAGTAACACAAACTTGGTGGCTGAAACCATGCACATTGATTATGTCACAGTTTTTGTGGGTCGGGAGTCTGGGCACAGCTTAGAGGGGTCCTATGCTTAGGGTCTCACAAGGTAGGAATCGAGCTGTCGGCTAGGAGTGGGTTCTCATCTGCAGATTTGTTGAGGGAAGAATCTGTTTCACTGCTCATATGGTTGTTGGTAGCATTCAGTTCCCTGTGGCTGTACAGTTCATGGCAGCTGGCTTCTTCAAAGCCAATAAGAGAAAGAGAGACTCTAGCAACACAGACATTGCAGTCTTATATAATGTAAGCATGCACATTGCATTGCCTTTGCCATATTCCCTAGGTTAGAATCAATTCACGGGTCCTGCCCAAACTCAGGGGAGAGGATTACATGAAGACATGACTTTCAGCAGGTGGGAGTCACGGAGGGAGCCACCTAGAGCATCTGTCTGCCACATGATTCCTTCAGGTGCTCTCATTCTAGTGTGGCCTCAGTTGCGCCTCTTGAATTTCTGGTTCCGAGTCTGATGTATTCTACTTTTCTCATCTGACCTCCGTTATTAGTTTTAGATAGTATTCCTCCCTCAAAACCTTATCACATATGGTCTACAGGGATTTTGTGTGTTTGTTCACTCAGCAAGTGTCTGTTAAGCACCTACTATTTGAAAGTTATAGCAAAAACATGGAATAGACGAAAATGAGCAAAAATAATGCACCAAAACAAAGACCAAAGGTAAGCAAAATACTGCATTCATAGAGCTTACACTCAGAGCTCCTTGCATTTGGGATACCTGTCTGTTTACCCAAGTCATAAATGAATAGAAACAAAAGAGCAATTATAATTCATTCTAGTTCTATAAGGTGTGTGAAGGGGTGTGATGTAATCAGGGCAGTCAGTGCAGGCCTGGGAGCAGAGTGAACCTTCAGAAACCAGTCCCCTCCTCATTGCCTAGAAAAGGCAGGGAAAAGGCATTTGTTTTCTAATTTTAACCTCACAGAAAACTAATAAGGTAGCACTAGTGGCCGCATTTAATAAAAAAAAAAAGAAAGCTGAGGTAAATAAATCAGCCATAGGTCAAATAATTTGTAAGTCATATGTAAGATTTGAGACCAGATCTTCATTCCACTAATAGCAGTGCCCCAGAATGTAATTCATATAGGATAGAAAGGAATTTGTTTCTTTTTCTACTTTCTCTTTATTTTGGAAGTAAATGTAATAGATGAAATAGATTTAAGTAAATTATCAATCTACATTGACTTCTGATTCAGTAACATTCAAGATTTTCTTCTAAAATAAATGTTAATTTTAGTAGTACGTAAACAATATTCAGTTTGTCATTTTATTAGTAATGAGATGGAAGCTTTAATTATTGTTATTGAGGACTTAGCAACTTAAGTAATCAGGTCTCAGTGATGTGTCTCATTTAAATGTTCATTTTAATAAAGCATTTATTCTAAAAGGTGAAAAATATTCTAATAGTTTCAACTAACCTCAAACTTAAGTATTTGGTGATGCATTAAAAGGAATGTTTTTAGAATCAGAGCTCATCAACACTGGTGCAGAATTAGCATTCTATGTCTCAGTTTGATAGAGAACTCAACTGGAAAGACATTCTCCTCTCCGTGAGATTTGTGTGTTTATATTCAATATTATAAATAGAATAGATTCATAGCCAACTGCAAATGGCTTCTTCCAAAATGACCTTTTTCTACTGGTATAAACCAAGGCTATCTGTCACTGTGATATAGCATTATAGCTAGTAAACATTTGTCTATTCAAAAAGCAAAGATAAAGTATTCAAATTATCAACCAATTTATGAAGAAGCTACTTTAGGAATGACTTTGATCTTTAGCCATCCACAGCCTGGTTTTGGTGGAAAGTGGTATAAAGGGAAACTATTTATTTGCCAGCATTTGTTAGTCTTCACAATTGAGGAAAATGAATGAAAAATTAAAATGAATTTTTTATTAAAGTATTAAGCTAACTAAATGAGCCAGTGAAAAGTGTTTCCCTCATCTGGAAAGCCATTTTGGCAAGTGGTTGCCTCAGTAACAATTCATCCGTGTTTGCTACAACTTGCTAAATCTCTCCCTATCTTAATGAATTTAGTGATCCTGCAGGAGAATCTACACTTCTTGCCTATGGGGCTTGGCACATGTAATTTTCTCTAATAAACTGACCACTGATTTTCTCCAACCAGCAAGGCCTCTAGCAATTCATGCAATAAGCACGCTAACGAACAGAGTTTTGTTTTCGTTTTGATTTTGTAATCATCAGTGACTCTATGTTCAGACAATAAAAAAATACAGGCAGGTTTTCTAAACTGGTTACCAAAGGACCAGAGTAAGTAATGGATTTCATTGTTTTTGTTTGCATGTTGTTTCCTGTACTGCAGAAAATATTTAAGGCAACTAATAATTACAGGCGGAGAGTTGCTAATTCCTGGAGTTTTTCCATGCAAAGCTCTTTTAAGCTTACAGATGACTTCCATGTCCTACTCTAATCCTGAGACCTGCAGGTTCTAACCACTCTGTGATGCATTGAGGATAGACCCCCATTATAAGGATGCCAACCTACATTCTTAGCAGGATCACTTACAGCTTTGATACATAATGCCATTTGCTTAGTAATTGTGATTAAAGATATTTCCACAGAAACATTAATTTCTTTCATCATTTCTATCTCTAACAGTAAAAATATCTGTTTGCTCCATATGCAAAACTATTCTATGAAAGGTCCTGAAATGACCAAAGGCTCTCTATTTTTAAATCATCATTGTACTTTTATCACCATAAATGAGTAAAACTATCTTCTAAAGAGTGGGCGCTATTCTGAAGCAGTTATTTTTGTTCAGAGAATAAATACATCTGAGGGAAGCACCAGCTACTTCTATGAATCACCCTGAGAAGAGTGACAAATTCATAGAGAGTAAAGGGTATAATATTGATGTTGATAACAGTAATAATAATAAAAATGGCTAACAATAAGCACTAACCTATGCTAGACACCCTGCTTAGTATTTTATAGACACATTCAATCATTGTACCACTCTGTGAAGCGGTGACTATTATTATCTCCATTTTACAGATGATATCAGAGTCTCAAAAACAGTTTAATATTTGCTCCAGTTCTCACCTAAGTGTAGTATTTACAAATTGCCAAGTTTTCTCTTACACAGGATTGTTTGGTTAGTTGTTTGCTTTGGATTTGTGATGTATAATACATACTGAGAAAAGCACTTCACATTTCTCTGTCCCTTCCAACAACCCTGAGAGATTGCAGGGAAGCCATCCTTACACCCCACCCATGATATCAAGAAGCATATCGCAGTTTCAGTAGATAAATGCCCTGCACCACATCTTACAGTAAATTCATGGTGGGAAGCTTAGAGCTCAGCCTGTGCAGATTCTAGTTGGTACCTCAAGGCCTACTTGAGCTTAAAACGAAACCAAACAATGGAACACACACACAAAGCCTCAGCCCATCTCAGAGCATGACGCATGCTGCACAGTGACTTTCTTCACGGTAGAATAAAAGCCCCACTGGCTGATTGCCAAGGCCTCTGTGATTTATTCCTGTTATTTCTGAACAGAGACCCTCACCTGCCATCTGGCTTGTTTGTCTGCAAAGACCAAAGTTTGTTATAGGCTCCATTCTGTGCTCTGCCTTTAGTCTGCACCTTTTTCACCTATAGGTCTAGCCATAAGCCTCTGACTTGGCTCTAACCCGCCACTTATGTATCAGAGGATGAACCTGTGGCCTCTTCAAGAAGTGTTCCCCACTCAAAAGGAGACGCTTTGACAAAATAACATATTTTTCTGATTATAAAAGCTAACTCAGGGCTTCCCTGGTGGCGCAGTGGTTGAGAGTCCGCCTGCCGATGCGGGGGACACGGGTTCGTGCCCGGGTCCGGGAAGATCCCACATGCCGCGGAGCAGCTGGGCCCATGAATCATGGCCGCTGAGCCTGCGTGTCCAGAGCCTGTGCTCCGCAACGGGAGAGGCCACAACAGTGAGAGGCCCGCGTACCGCAAAAAAAAAAAAAAAAAAAGAGCGTGTATACGCCTGATCTATTTACGTTGCTATATTAGTTTCCTAGGGCTGCTGAACAAATGACCACAAACTGGGTGGCCTAAAACTATAAAAATGTATGATCACAGTCTAAATCTGAAATCAAGATGCCAGCGAGATCATGGTCTCTCTGAAGCCTCCAGGGGAGAGCGTTCCCATTGCTTCCTAGCTTCTGGTGGTTGTTGGAAATCCTTGGCCTTTCTTGGCTCGTGGCTGCATCACCCCAATTTCTGCTTCCATCTTCACCTGGCCATTTTCTCACTCTGTGTGTTCATCTCTCTGTCTTCAAATCTTCTCCATATAAGGACACCAGATAGATTTGGGGCCCATTCTCCTCCAATATGAGTTCATCTTAACTAATTTCATCTGCAAAGACCCTATTTCCAAATAAGATCACATTCTCAAGTCCAGGACATGAATTTTGGTGGGACTTAATTCAATCCAGTTCAGTTGCTAGACGGCTTTATTTGAAATAATGGTTGGTTAAATGACTCTTAGCCATACCCATCGAGTAGCCCTCAGATGCCTGTGAGTATACAAAGATATCTGAGAGACGAAACCACAGTTAGACACTCGAAATTGTGTCAAGGAGCAAAATCAAAAGGGAAAAAAATCAGATAGGCATAAGTACCTGTCTGTCAAACCAGCCTTTTGAATATTAGCATTATAGATGATTCCTCATTTACTTTTTAATATTGTTAGTGTTTATGTTTGCTTATCAAGCTATCTTGTTTGCAAGAAGTGTTTTGCTTCTTGACACTTGTGAGTTATATGTGTCCCCTTCCTGAGTAGCCACCCCTCTCTCTCACACTTTATTGTCTATCGATTTGGCCTGTCTATACCTCCTGTGTGCCCCATGTGGTGGTTTCCTGCCTTACAACCTTTGTCCAGGCTGTCCGCATGCCTCTCTTGGGCTTGCTTATCTTTTTTTTTTTTTTTTTTTTTTTTTTGCAGTATGCGGGCCTCTCACTGTTGTGGCCTCTCCCGTTGCAGAGCACAGGCTCCGGACGCACAGGCTCAGGGGCCATGGCTCAAGGGCCAAGCCGCTCCGCGGCATGTGGGATCCTCCCGGACCGGGGCACGAACCCACATCCCCTGCATCGGCAGGCGGACTCTCAACCACTGCGCCACCAGGGAAGCCCTTGCTTATCTTTTTTACTCTCATCTCTATTGGCACCTCCTAAAGAATGACTCCCTGGACATTGTTCTTACTTTTATTCTGAGCTAGACATCCTCTCTCCATCTGCTGTGTTCAGTGCAAAACACCCTCTTTATACTTACCAAACAGCTTGATAATTACCTGTATCTGCTTTGTCCTGATGCACTGTGAGTTTGTGGAAGGCTGGGAAGGTATGGCCAGCACATAAGAGGTTCAGAAAATTCTATATAAGCAAATGAATAAGTAAATTATTGACACAGTGGCAAACCAAGGCACAGTGGTAGGTACCTACTAGAGAGTGAACAAGGAATCAATTCTGACGAGAGAGAACTCGCATGGATGGTGGATAATTGCCTACAAATCACCGTGTTTTGAGACAGACAGTCTCAAGTGTCAGAAGAGAGGCAAAATGGAATACATTAGGAAACTGCAGATTGAGTGATTATTCCAGCTGTAGTACAATCTCTGGAGATTTCATGATAGGCATGGGATTCAAGGTGGGCATTGAGGAATAGCTCTTTTTTGTGGAGATGGTCTGGTGGGGCAGGTGGGACCACTAGGGAATAGTGAAGGGTGGGGAGAACTTTAAGGCGGAAGGGAAATAAAGCATGATTGAAGGCATGAAGATGTATACTTCTAGGACCCATTGAAAACCAGTAAATAATTCAGCTTTGATGCAGGGTTGCAAACATGATTAGGTAGTTGTGATGAAAACAACTGAAAATTAGATGGGAATTAGATCACAGAGGCCTTGGGGGCAGTGCAGAAAGGAGACATTATAGGGGCATAACAGAAGAAAGATGTGTTCAAAGCTCTGTCTGCCTTTGTGTGGTGAGCTTTCACTGTCCAGTGAAGACAGGCTCTGAAGAAGCATGAGAGGGGCTCAACGTAGAGCGTAAAGATAGCACACTGCTGAGGAACAGGCCCTTATTGGATAAGGGGCAGAAGGAAAAAATGCTGTAAAGGAAAGGCAGAAGTGTGATTTGAAGGGTGAAGGTGACCAGATCTAGTAAATCTGACAGAAGTAAAGGGAAACTAGACTTGTAAGATGGAGGTACTTGTTGGCCTTCCAAAATCAAAGGTGGAGGAAGAAGAGAACTAAAAAGTGGGTCCCAGTGTGACTCTGTGAGATTGCTCTCATGCCCCAGCCAGGATGAACTGCATACTCATCTGTGTTCCAACAGCATTTATTTTCGTTTTTTAACTAAGTGCTACCCAAATTGTAGTCTGCGGGGTAAAGGCTGTTTTGCAAACTGATAGTTGCCCATCTGCAAGGATAAAATACAGAAGTTGAGCGTAAGCATTTAGTAACTATGGTGGCAATTTGATATTGTCACAACGTCCGTAAGTACTATTTTATATTTTACAAATGTACCTGTGTACCACAGATTGGGGAAACAAAAAACGAATTGATCCTTCACCATAGACAGTTTGAGAAGCTCTGTTCTATAAAACCAGTCAGTTTCACTGAAATAAAGCATAGTTTATCTGTCTATTCCTCCAGTAGCTTGCCAGTTCAGTGGAGCAAATGGAGGGACGTAACTGCATCGTTCGAAAACCCCAACTTCAAGCATGGGTCAGATCACAACACAAGTGATCAATAAATAATTAGAATAGGATTGATCTTGATAACTAGTTGGTCATTTTTCACCATTGAGAGAGCAAGCAGGTTCAGGTTGACTGCTTGGGGTAGAAGTCATCGAACTGGAACTTAGCAGACAGGAATAGACACAAGCAGGGATAAATTCAAATACATAATCATAAGTAAGCAGGACACAGTTCCCATAAGATGCCACAAAAGAGAGAAGAGCCATGAAAGGGAGCTAGAAAAGGTAGACCATTTGTGCGCTTCACACTTTGGGGAAGAAACCCTTAGAAAAGAGTGCGCTGAAGATGGGGACAAAGAGGCTGAAACTGACACTGTCTTCAGAATCGCAGGGCACAGTGAGATCTGGCTGATGAACACACTTTCCTTCTGAGACTATAGCTTCTCTCTGGATCAAGTTAAACACCTATTAGTGCAGAATTGGAAAAGTGCTTCCAGTTTTCAAAGTCCTGAGCATGATCCATCCCAAAATAAGCAGCCTGGTGTCCTTGACCCAACAAAACTCTGCTTTCAGTGATGACTTTCCCAAAGAAAAACAGGTGATTACTGATCTCACTGCAACATGCGCCGTGCTGTCGACAGATTAAAGCCGTTCTAAGGGTCTGCTACAGGTCTGTGTAAACCTTCGTTGTTACACTTAATCTACCTACAGGATTTCAATTAGTTTCCATCTGTGAAATATCAAATTGAATCCTTCTGAATGCCCTGAGCTCTTTCTAAGCACCAGCCTGTGTTGCCAAAGTGACAGTTCGCATGGAATCTAGGCCATATTTCAGAGAATCTGGTCTGACCAGAGAGTCTGGTCAAACTTGATAGGATGTTAGTGACAGTCTAGCCAAGCTTCCATTTTGTAGAAGGGTAATTAAGTCACAAAGTAGTAAAACAACTAGTTCAAGTGCACATAATGCGCTATTTCAGATCAACTAGAATGGAGTTTTCCTATCTGCAAAACCCCTCACACTTTCCACTGCACCTCAGTGCTTCTCTGTCAACTGTCCAGTCATCGCATTATGAATTTACCGTTGGTTACAACAACAAAAACAACAAAACTCCCAGACCTTGAAACCAGTTGATTGTTCTTGGAAAATAAAAAATTCTAATGTGTGATTTTTGTCACTCTGCAGGAACTACAGAGGGCCTCCCTGTGTCTCCAGATATTGTAGCATTCCATGGTGGTTAAGAATGGAACTACTAACAAATAAGAGTTAACATTGGCAGAATAAGGTCCATAAAAATAAAGCAACCTTTACAATGAAGAAATACCTGTAAATTATTTAGAAATTTTAAGGACATTTTGAATGCTCCGCTCTGCAAATACAAGTTTTAGGTTTTCAATTATTTCACCAAAATTCCATGTGACCACCAAAAGTTTATTAGGAGGCAAGAGACTGGATTTTGACTACATGAATTTGCAAATCTCTTCTTCACAGTGAGGTGTTCATAGTACCTACCTTCCAGGGTTCTTATAAAAATGATTCAAGGTAATAAGTGTAAGATGGCTGGCATGATGTTGTAGACATGGTACGCACTCTACAAATGTTAACCACTGATATTAATAATTAACAGATGGTCCTGCAAGGAGGTTTCAGTATATGAGAGGGGAGATTGGACTTGATGATGAGTAATATCTTTTCTGTTGCTGAGCTTCTTATGACTTTGGTGGTCCTTCCTAGATTTAGGCCACTGGCAAGTTGACTAAGCCTGTGTCTCCATCTCCAGCAAAACACTACTTTTAAATACTTTCTTCCAAATCTAATTAATCAATGGACCGCAGTCTGATTGCACTTCTTACCTTGGTTTTAAGGTGCTCAGTCATTATTGAAAAGGAAGGAAACTAACCCAGAGGGAGCATCTACCGTATGCCATGATCATTACTCATGTTACATGATCTATCCAGCATCGTATGACAGGGGTAGTGTCATTGCATTTTGTAGATGAGGAATAAACCCTCAGACGTATTGACTCATCAAAAGTCCAAATCAGAGTGACCATACAATTTATTGTATAAACCAGGACACTTTCAAGAGTAAAAAAGGGACATTATTAATAATTATTCTGGGTCAATGGTTAAAAATCATGACTGTCCCAGGTCAGGTGGGGCACATGGCCATTCTCCCTGTGGATAAAATGAAGTTATAGAGCCAGAACCCAAACACCAGACAACCTCTAAATCCTGTGTTTCACTACAATTATGTTGAAAAGATCTTCCCTGTTATGATTTTATTATACTGAGCTGGCAGCCAGAGCCCAAATACAAGTGAAAACTGAGATACTAATACGAGAACCTAGTAACCTGAGGTGGATATAGGGGTCAGGGCATCAATAGCCCCTGGAGCTGGTACAGAGTCAAGAAAGCTGTTATACGCTGAACGTTGTTGCTTATGTCCCCAAAATGCATATATTGAAGCCCTAGCACCCACTGTAATGGTATTTGGAGGTGGCATTTTGGGGAGGTAATTGGGTTTAAATTAGACTGTGAAGGTAGGACCCTCGCAGTGGGATTAACGTCTTTGTAGAAGGAGGAGGAGACGTGGGCCTCTCCCTCTCTCTTCCTGCAAGCACCCAAAGCAGGCCACGTGAGCCACAGCAAGAAGGTGGCTATCTACAGGAAGCAGGCTCTCACCAGACACCCAATCTTTCTGCACCTTGATCGTGGACTTCCCAACCTCCAGAACTGTCAGAAATAAATTTCTGTTGATTAATCCACCCAGTCTGTGATAGTTCGTTATAGCAGCACAAACTAAGACAGGAACAATTATGAAGGCGTGATCTTGAAGCACTAGGCAGATCTTTAGAACTGAGGACAAGGCAACTGATAGGCAAGTCAAAGAGGGAAAGAAAGAGAGAGAGCAGATGTAGATAACTGGCACCTAAAGGTAAACCAGAGAATAAATTTGACTGGGGGCTGTCTCTCCTTCCAGCAGATAAGCTAGCCAGACAGTCCAATTGAAGAATGTTATACAAAGAAAGACACACACTCATACCTGATTTTGGTCAACTAAGTAATTTTGGGAAATGTTACCAACAATAGGTTGTATTTACAAATTGAAGAATAAGAAAGGGATCATTAATGTCTATTGCATTTGCTTGGTCATTTATACTTGACCAACAGTTAATGTTTGTTGAAGCCATAGGACATGCCACTCACTGCTCTGCATGTTTTGTATGTATCTGCAGATTTCAGCTATGCTGTGAGGCAGGTACTGCTTTGTTTTCCATTTTACAGACAAGGAAAGTGAGGTATAGAGATGATGATTAACTCGCCTGAGACTTTTCTTATACAGAGTGGGCAGGTTAGTTTCCCATAGCTGGTGGATCAAATGACCATACACAGAGTGACTAAAAGCGCCACAAATTTATTCTCTTATACATAGTTCTGGTGGTCAGACATCTAAGATGGGGTGGCAGAGCTGTTCCTTATGGAGGCTCTAGGGAGAATCTGTTTCCTCGTCCCTTCTAGATTCTAGAGGCCACCTATGTTCCTTGGCCCACGGCTTTATTCTCCAACTTCAAAGCCAGTAGCATAGCGTCTTTTAATCTCTGTGTGTGTGTGTGTGTGTGTGTGTGTGTGTGTGTGTGTGTGTGTGTGTGTGTGTGTGTGTGTGTGTGTGTGTGTGTGTGTGTGTGTGTGTGTGTGTGTCTGGGCTTCTTCCATCATCATGTCACCTCCTGCCTCCATTGCTTCCATTTGGGCCCACTGAATAATCCAGGATAATTATCCCATCTCATGATACCTAATGTAGTCATACCTGTACATTTCCTTTTACTTTCCATTTCCATTTTCCTTTTACACGTCCTTTACTATGTAAAGTGACAAACAGTATTCAGCCTTCCACGGCAGGGTTCAAGCCCAAGTCTGGCTGCAAAACATGCTGCTATAAACTACTGCACTATAGTGCCTGAAAACATCTCAACAAATATTTATCTTCATTGTGTGCTGTATGCCAAGCCCTTGTCTCACGTTGGGCATGTGATACTGAAGACACAACTATGATCCTGACCTCGTGTGCAATACTGGTATTAAAATATACACAATCCCAAAGCAATGAACAGTGCACTATGGAAAAGAGGAGACAGGGAAGAGAAAAAATTACAAATTAGAGGTCAAGGAAGACTTCTCTAAGGAAGTAGCATTTAAGCAAAAATCCAAAAGATGAAAAAATTTACATAGTGTGTTCATATAATATTTGAAATAGCTTTCAAAGGGGATTGATGCTAGTTATGTTAAGAGACTAAATCATGGGTAATTCCATCCTTCTTTCTGTTTCTTTCTCTTAGTTTTCCAAACTTTTTTTTTTTTTTTTTGCGGTACGTGGGCCTCTCACTGTTGTGGCCTCTCCCGTTGCAGAGCACAGGCTCCAGACGCGCAGGCTCAGCGGCCATGGCTCACGGGCCTAGTTGCTCCGCGGCATGCGGCATCCTCCCAGACGGGGGCACGAACCCGCGTGCCCTGCATCGGCAGGCGGATTCCCAACCACTGCGCCACCAGGGAAGCCCTAGTTTTCCAAACATTTTTAAATGATGAAATATTACCTTTTTTAGAAAAATGAAAGAAACATTTTATGAAAGGGGTGGAGTGTGTGTTGCCCTTTAAGATTGAATCTGTAGAAAATTTTCTCAGTCAGCTGTGAAAATGAATGCCAGACCTGTTTCCAAAGTTTGTCCGTAGAAGACAGTGTCTCTCATTCAAATGCATTAAAGTTTTCTTTACGACCAGTGCTTCCTTAGATTGCAAATTTCTCTTTATACTCAGCATCATGCTGCTGTGAGAGAAAGTGGAAAGTCAACCCTCTAAAATACAACAAAAGTTGGAAAATACTTGGATGTTTTAAACATTTAGCTTTTTCAGATTATACTATTTTTAATTTCACGCTTGCTTATGTTTTGTGTATGGGAAGGACACTGCCTTACTGGAATTCCGTTCTAGTCAATTCCATTGCTCTGGGAAACCCGTCCAGTCTATATTTAGGACAATGGACTTAGTAGAGAAAGGAAACAGGCTCTTTCATCAATGTTTGATCTGATTGATGCCTCCAAATGCTGGTCAGTTTTCCACTGAATGTTACCATGGACAACAGTTTTAAGAAATTTATATGAATAAAAGAGAACAGGATACAAAAATACTGTATGAACATTTGTCTGTGTGGCTATGCCCATTTTATTCATGTGGCTGTCTAGATTTAGATCTTAACATGTTGCTGATTTATTTCTCTGAGCCCTTATGCATTCTCCCCTGGAATACTGAAATGCATACCTAATTGGTCTCCCTCTCCATTCCTCCTTATCCCATCCCAGTCTTTCAACCCACTTGCTGCCAAAGTAATCTGCCAAATGATGCTCTCACCACATCCCTCCCTGCTCAAGAAGTCAGTGTAATGCTAGACCTATTTACTATGTGACAAGTACTAAGCAAGGGCTGGGGAGTTACCCTTTACAATCTAGTAGAAAAAAGAAACATTTGAACAATGAGCTCTAATACAGGGCTGGATGACATCAGTGTCAACTGGAGTGTAAGAATCAGGCTTCCAGAGCACAGAGGAATGAACAATGAATTATCTAAAAACCCAAGCTCTAGCTAAATAGAGTACTTCTGAAGGGCCTTTGTTTCTGGTTTCAATCCTTCTACATTTAGCCCGTTCTTTGCATTCATGAACTTTCATCTCTACATTTTTTATAAGCTACTAAAGAATATTCTCCGTTAGGACTTTTCTAAAAGGCAGGTTTATAAAATTCATATCATACCAGTTAAAATAGTAATGGGAATATATTAATTCATATACGTGGAAAGTTTAGAAATAATTCTAAACTTTGAGAAACTATCTCAAAGTGAAGCTTCAGGTGAGGCTTAATCCAGCAATTAAAATATCACACCTGAGTTCTGGTTTCCTTCTTTTCTATGCCTTCCAGGCTGAGGACCCCTGGTTATTCTAGGCTCATTGTCAAGTAGCAGCAGAAGGGCTTAGTTCAGGACCCCAAATCCTCCTACCAACTGCAAAAAGGAAAACAATTCCTTAGGAGTCTAACACAGTTCCTAAACCTTATTTTCATTGACCTGAATTGAGCCACGACCCCATTTATGAATCAGTTATTGTCACTGGAACATTATATCGATTGTCTTAACCTAATTTGGGCCCATCCCTAGAGTTGATAGTGGTGTTAGCTATTAGCTGATAGTGAAAATGGGGGAAGAGTGCTTACCTAAAAGGAGAACTTGGTACTGTTTTACCAAAAGAAGGGTGAATAAACTGGATGGTAAAATAAATAAGAAAGGAATGAATGAATTGAAAACCAGATAAATAATTAATAACGTTCTTTAGCCTCATCATTCTTGGACAGTATTTCCATAATATCTTCTTAGGCTGTTGAAGGAATCTCCAACTCAAACATCGTTTAAATTCAGAAAGGCTACATTATATATTGTGTTTTCCCAACAAAACCTAGCATAGCATTTTGCATAAAACTAGCATTCAATAACTTTTTCATTATTCCTTATTCCAAAAATTTCCACTCCACCTTTCTACTAATTTTTTTTCTTGAAAGTGACCGATGTTCTAATTTTAAAACCAAAGTGTCTTCCATGTCTTTTCATGGCTTTATTTCTTTTTAGCTCATTTATTTTCAGCACTGAATAACATTTCATTGTGTGGATGTACCACAGTATGTTTATACATTCACCTACTGAAGGACATCTTAGTTTCTTTCAAGTTTTGGCAGTTATGAATAAAGTTGCTACAAACATCTGTGTGCAGGTTTTTGTGTGCACATAAATTTTCAGTTCCTTTGGATAAATACCAAGGAACATGATTGCTGGATCATATGGAAGGAGTATGTTTAATTCTGTAAGAAGCTGCCAGACTGTCTTCCAAAGTGGCTGTACCATTTTGCATTTCCACCAGCAATGAATGAAAATTCCCTGTTGCTCCACATTCTTACCAGCATTTGATGGTGTCAATCCAACTACATTTTTTGAAACCAATTTATCGTATCAGTGAAAACAATATTTCTAGAACTCCTAAAAACATTGTCAAGATTTGCAGTAGCCATCTCTGGAATTTGGACTCCTGATTTGTGTGCTTCGAACACTAACCTCTCCAGGGTGTAAATTAGAGTTAACTATATCACATATATATATATATATGAGATATTTTATTGAGATATTTTTAAATCAACTGTATGAAATATAGCAGAGGGCTTCCCTGGTGGCGCAGTGGTTGAGACATATGTTCGTGCCCCGGTCCAGGAAGATCCCACATGCCGCGGAGCGGCTGGGCCCGTGAACCATGGCCGCTGAGCCTGTGTGTCCGGAGCCTGTTCTCCGCAACGGGAGAGGCCACAACAGTGAGAGGCCCGCGTACCAAAAAAAAAAAAAAAAGATATATATATATATATATCGGAAACCCTCAATTTAGGTCCTTCTCAAGGTTTGCAGTCAGATAAAACACTGACTGAACCCATAGATTTTTATCCCAAGTTCCATGGAGACTAGTCCATGGGCCTCAGGGTATCTGTGAATTCTTCCTAATTGTGTGAGAAATTGCAGTGTGTGTGCCTTTTTCTAAGCAGACAGTTTATAGGTCTCCTCATCTTCCTAGAAGTGTCAATGCCCTATTAGAAATAAAGAACAAGTTCTTCATCATGGATATAAAAACTGAGACCCCACTTTCTTCATCATTCATTCATTCACTTATTCATTCCTATGAGCAGCATGCATTGAGTGCCTTCTATATGCCAAGCATTACTCGGAAACCTAGGAATACAGTAGTGAACCAGTTGAACAAATTCCCCACAATCATGGAGTGAAGAATACAGGTAATAAAAATAAAGATAACTGTACATGGCATACATAATTTCAGGCACTGAAAATTCTGCCATCAATTAATCAATGTATACAAAGTGTTAGTAACCAGAAGCTGCTTTAGATACACTGAGTAAACATTAACCGATCTCATATTACACAGTTCTGGATCATTCCCAAATCTGCATTATTTATTAATCCTGTCTTTTCCTCTGATGCGCTAGGCTCAGGCACACAAATTTCAAAGAGCCTGCTGGACACTGTCAGGTGTATGTCACACTGGCTCCTATAAATCAGTTTCCCAAAACCTGGTTGATATTTTCCTCTCCTCACACGCTTCCATGATTTTTGACTCAGCTCCAGCCCCAACCCATTTTTATTCCTTTTTACCCTATTTTTATTTATGTTACCACCAAATCCTACTCACCCACTTAAGCTCAATTCCTCAAAACTTACTTTTTACTCTTTCTTTACCCCTCGCAGCTCATATCCAATCACTTTCCAAGTCTAGCTCAATGATCTCTCACTTCGAAATGTGAATTTTAAATGTGCATTTTAAAAGCTGGCTTGTTACTGGTCCGCTACAAAAGCTTTATGTTTCATGATCGCTTCTTAAATCAAGGTCAGACTCCTTCTGACCTTGATATGTGTGCACTTTGTGCTCCCAACTTGCCTTTTCACACATACCTCCAACCACTTGGAACACTAAGCCTTCAGCAAGGGCACCGTGAAGACTTCTTTGAAGTCATTCTTGGTAACTGCACTTTTGTGCCCTTGGAAATAATCTGACTGATAAGTGATAGCAGCCTTCATAATTATTACTGAGCACTTATTGTGGGTCTGACACCTGGCTAAACACTTTCCAATTATGAATGGTAGGTCACGTAACACAAAGAGTGTGGGCTTTGAATGTCAGCTCTGCAACCTATTTAACTGTGAGACTTGGGCAAGTTACTTAAATTCTGTACCTTAGTTTTCTGGGATATTGAATGAGACACAATAACATCCACTTCATAAGTTGTAGTGACGAGTCGATAAGATAATGTAACTTCTCGCCCTGCCTGATGTATAGTAATCACTCAGTGAAATGTTGATTGTTAGTATTATCATTAAAATTCATAACTGGTATTCAGAATAGTTATTATTATCTGTATTTCTGTATGAGACTCACTAGAAGGCTAGATGCTGTATATTCTTCTGTTAGACAGTCTCATTCTCACTTCAGCGTGTCAGAAATATTTGCAGATTCCTTGCAACCTTCTCCACGAAGCCTAACATTGATTTTCCTCCTTTAATATCATTATTCTTTGTTTATACTTGATCTAGGATATTCTTCACATAATAGGGATATTTATATATGTACTTCTTCCTGAATTGGATAGTTTTGGAGACAATATAGATAGAAAAAAAGCAAGGCATGGAGTAAAAGGACCTGGTTTTGAACTCTGACTCTGCTGCTTCTTAGCTGTGTGACATTGAGAAAGTTACTCAACCTCTCTGGTCCTCAGTTTTCTAATCTCTAAAATGGCAACAATAATACTTTCCTTCTGGGCTGTTTATGAAAATTAAATAATCTGGCATAAGAAGAGCACCTAGTACTGTGCCTGGCATGTAGGCAGGGTCCAGTTCAGAATAAATTCTCCTTTTACAGTCACTTCAGGAGGACACATTTATTCAGCCTCTTATTCTTCACAGAAGTTAGCACACTGTCATACATATATTCGGTGCTTAGAAAATATTGAATCAAATTAAATTATTGTTACATCCAGTGACAGCAAATGATCATATAAACAGCAAGGACACATTGCAATATAAAGATATTAGCTGCATTTGTAGTTGCTATAATATTTTCTGTGATTTAATAACTGCGTATCAGAATGATCCCTGGGGTTACCTCTTACAATATCTCTTACAAATGGCTAGTCTGGAGAACTGATCTTTGTGAATTCTTCACCACCGTGAAGTGATTTCTCGCTAGTCTGTATTCATCACACTTTGGAGATAGCCTGGTCATAGACTTTAACACTTGAGTTACAATTTTTAGTTCACATTTCTGCATTTCCTACTAAACTGAATCCCTCAAGGAGAGACTCCCCTCTTCTTCATCTTCCATTCCTAATCCCTGACACAGTGCCTTACCTGCAGAAATATGCCAGGCAGTAGCCTTGGTCCTCAAAATACTGAAGAGATGGAAGATCATTATGACATATAATTATGACCCTGGTGTGTGTGGAGTTCCAGGTGAGCGCAGAGGAGGAGCCCCCGACAGATGTAAGGAGCCCAGGAAGGAATTGATGCGTGTCCAGCGTCTCAAAAGATAAAGGAGAGGAAAGTGTTACTAAGTAAAGATCACTCGTTTGGTTGCATCAATGAATGTGTCTTTTAGTTAAATCTCAAAAGAAATGTAGATTATAGCATTGACTATTGAGTTCAACCATATAAAGGCTCACATTTTTCATTACAACAAAGCTGCACCACTTGCTAATTGAAGTATGTACATTGATTGAGAAAAAATATACCAAGGGAAGGAAGATGCTTTACGAGCCATGCGTTATGAATCAGATGCTTTTAAACTACTCTAAGATGCTCTGTTGTTTCAAGCTCATCCTTGAAGTGATCAAATAGGTCTCCCTGAAGACCTCCAAAAACATGTCAGAGTGAAGATAATACATTCTGTTATCACTTAGTTAATTTGTGAACGAGTAATTAGATCAATTGGCTGTCAATATGTACCTATAGCGCTATTGCAATTCTACAGATAAGGGCTGCCAGCACACACTGCACGGGTATCAGTGCATATCTTTCTCACTGGTATTTGGGTGCTGGTGCTCTTGGGACTCATAATACAAGGTCACAAGATAAATACTAAGAATCTTTTCAAAAAGTCCATCCAGGGCATTTGCTAAAAATTAGCCCTGGAGCACTGGGAAGACTGTAAATGAATCCCCTCCTGCTTGTCTGCCCCCAGAGCTCAGTCTCAGTGTGTGAAAAGGACTGATAATAACTGAGAAAACAGCATGAAAAAAAGCAACAAGTGTGGACTGTGGAAAACAGGGGCTGGGGTAAGTTTTTAAGTTTTTTTTTTTTTTTTTTTTTTAGTTTTTAATTTTTAAGGTAGATTTCATATCAAAATGTTTGCAGTGTATTCAAATTTTAAATTGATAAAAGATAAATTTGTATACAATGATAAGGATTTATGCCTTAGCTTCAAGATATGTGGATAAAAGATATGTGCTGTATCTCTTTTTCATATATAGTTGGGAAGGCTATATTCATACAAGTAATCAAACTTGTAGAAATTATCTATATTTGTCATTTAACAAAAATTACCAAAAATCTTTGTATAAACAGTACAAACAGTATAAACAGCACAACAAAAGATGCATGAACCAGGGACAGAGTTAGAGGAGAAGAGGCAGGGATGCAGGTGGAACTTTTTGCAGGAGATGATATCTGAGCTGTGATTCATGATTTTTAATGGGCACACAATATGTATTGTTAAAAGTCTAAGGAGAGATTAAGTTAGTTGTTGAAACTATCTATTCTCATCAAGTAAACACCTCTACCAGCCAGGCACAGTGCTAAATGTTTTACATATTTTCTCCTCCTGGCTGTAAGGTGAGTACACATCAGTATTCCCATTTTACAGATGGAAAAACTGCAATACAAGAAGAGGCTAAGTCAACTGCACCCAATCATAGGTTGCAGGGTCAGGGTTCAAATCCAGATCTCTGTAAATGCAACATCTGGGTTGTAAGGCACCCTGTACAGGGACATTAGACCATCCATCCCTAAGGAGAAAGAAGATGTAACCTGGATAAGGCAAAGATTTCTTGGAAGAGTGGAGCCAGAACTGACTCCTGGGAGATGGATGGAGGGAAGAATGGCAGAGCATGATGGGAGGGCATTTTTTGTGGAGAGGAGACATGGCTTGCTCTTGTTTGATTATTTAGAATCATGATGGTTTGATCTGGCTGGTTCTTCTGGACTTGCATTGTACTGGATGTAATTTCAGCACTCCAGCACAGGGATTGAAAAGTGCCACGAATCTATCCCGTGCATTCTAGGATAATATATGATGATACCCTTCATGGCTGAAGCAGCTGAGAAACGATTTTGACTTGGTTCTGACCGTGACAAGAACTAAAGTCAGTATAAATTTAGTTCACTATAGTTGTATTATTCTCTTCTTTGCTGCTGTTTCTCAATCTTTTTTCATTATTATCCTCCTAATTAGCCTCTTTAGAATTTATTTTCTAATCACCACTGATGATATTTTAATACCCCGGATATGTTGTGTATTTGTTTATTTACTATATGCATATCTTTGCTTTATACATAAAAAGAATAAGACTTTTCACCATGAACCAATTTTCTCTCCCTTGGGACTATATACAGCCCCAGTGACAATGAAGGCCTTAAGCTATGCTGTGTTCCCTGTTTTGCTTTCTGTTGTAATAGGACAAGGGCGACTGTGGAAACAGATACTTTGGAATCAAGCTAGCCTCCAAGACAAGTTACCTAACCTGACTGCATGCAAATTTATTCTGTTAAAAAAATGGTGATAATAATACATACCTTGGGAATTCTTATTAACAGATTAGATAACCCAGAAGCAAAGACATAATAGGAACTTAGAAAATATGACTTTTTTCTGTTTCTGTGGTGTAGTTCCTTTTTAACTCAGCCTTTATACTTTGTTTTTCATCTTCTCATTTGCTCCCTTGTCTGAGAAGATAGAAGCAAGGAGGCAGAGTAACCACAGAAAAGATTGAATACATGGAAAAAGTAGGAAGACGTCACACTGGGAAAACTTGTGGAACAGGTGTACTGTCAGGGTTGTCTAAAGAGGGAGCATCTTCTGTCCTTTGTCTACATTGATAGGCAGGAACCATCTAAACCTTTATCATGGGGGTAGATTCCTCCCAGAAGTGGACTCTCACTTTTATCAGTCCTGTAGCAGAAGAGATTTTCAGTGTCCTATGGTGAAGAGGACAGTATTTGGAGACAATCTAGGATTGAGCTAACTCTGGTATTTATGCTCTGACCTAGACAAGTATTTAACCTGTTTGAGCTTATGTTTCCTCAATCTGTAAACTGGATTTAAAACAAGCACCTAAGTTAGAGGCTTATTTTGTGAATTAAATCAAATAATGTCTGTATAAATGTCTAGCACATTTATAGTGCTAGACAATGTAAGTTAGTATCCAATGTAAGTTACTACAGTTTCTCTCTAATCAGCTTTTTTCTCTGAAATGTCATAGGGTACAATTATTCCATATACACAAGGGATTAAAACATGCATACTTTGTATAACAGTAAATATGAGGATATAATAACTTATATTTCTGGAGTATTTCATAGATGTAAAATATTTTCACATTCCTATTCTGCGAGACCACTTGGTGAAATAAGTAGGAATGACATTATTATCCCTACTTTAAAAGTCAGAAAACTCAGATATCATGTGACCAACACAAGATCACAGAGCAATAGATTGTGTAGCTGGAATTCAAATCCAGTTTCTCTGATTCTAAACCTAGAGCTAAACTCCACTACTGCTTAATATTGCTTACAAATCCTCACTTTTCAAGCATAACAGCTAGTGAATGTTTTAAGGTTCTTAAAAGTATATAAGTGGGCTTCATTTTGTTTCAATTTTATTAATTTTCCATTGATAAAGGTTAAATTTTTGGGCATTATTTTGGTGATTCCTGTTCCTAACTTTCATTGAGATCTCCTTAGGTCTTTAAATAAAGCTGGAAATTTAGTTGAATTCTCCATTAAAGAAAGGATTTGAGAAAACACTATTTTTTTTCATGGACTTAAGGTGGAAGGATTGAAAATTGTAGCCTTTTTGGCAGGTACTTGGAAGGAATACTAAAACTTTTTATAATAATACACAGTTTTGCACAGAAGATGCGATATGGGGCAATAATGATAGAACTGATTTATTTTGTTTTTAAAACCAAAGTTATTACATAAAGTCTACCCTTAACGATTTTTCTGCAAATGTCTCTTAAAAAATAATTTTGCTTTAAAGGACAATGCGAATAGGAATGTAACTGGTAATTATTTTATATGGAGTGTCTTCCTTTCTATGCCTGGATTTCTGCAATAGTAGACTTTTAGCTTTCGATGACACTCAGAGCTTATTTTTAAGCTGCATATTAATTCTCTAGGCTGTTTTGATGGTAGAAAACCTCACGAAGGGAGGATGCAGATCAGAATACCAAATTACAAAAGTACAACCCCTCCTTCCCTATCGGATTTGGCAGTTTAATAAGAATAGCAGCTAAGTACAAAACTGCCCAGAAATATTTAGAGCAGTAAAAGAAATGAGGAAACAATTCTTCATGAACCCACAATCTTTAGCAGGCAGTTAGTCTACTTAAGATAACTCTCCTATTATTCACAAGTCTTTGGGGGCACCACAATATAGGGTCCTTTATTCATAGCTCCCCTGTCATCCATTATTTAGGCATGACTCCATATTAAATCATCAATTTGTCAGTTTCCTAAAGCAACACACCTCAGAGTTTTAAATAACCACTTGACAGGAAGTTGTCAGAGGAAGAGCTTATTTTAACTAGTTAAGCATTTGAGCATGAGCAATGCTCCATTCAGAGATAAAAATATAAAATAGATGAAACATTAATTATTAAAGTTTGTTTAATTAGAATAATCTTGTACTTAAAAAATTTGATTTACAAATGATGGAATTGCATTTATTTGGTGGAGGATTCAATTCAATTAGTTATCATGAACTTGAATGTGATTTAGAGAAATTTTGTCAAGCATCTGCTATGTTCTCAACACTGTACAAGACACTAATAGGGATATAAAGGAAATACACGGAGTTCTTCCCTTTCAAAAGTTTACAGTCCTGTTGGAGAGCCACAGTTTTATATATATACATATATATATATGTATATGTGTATATATATAAGTATAAATATATATAGTTATATATATAACTTCATATTATATGTAATATTTTATATTATATAAAATATTTTTTATATTATATATATTTATATATTTTATATATTTATATTTTATATATATAGCTATATATATATATAACTCTCTCTCTCTCTCTAGATATATATATATATACACACATATATATATCCACATATATATACATCCTAGAGAATAATTTAAAAAGTCTCATTAAATGATAAAATAGATGCTAAGGATTTGCATTACTAAAGGATAATTAAAAAGAGTGAGTTCAACATGCAAGGTAATTGGAGAAGGCTTTAAGAAGAGATCTCACTAGAAAGGAGATAAGCAGAAGAGAAGATGAAGACTGTCATGGGCCAGAAAAAAACAAGAATCAAAGCACAAGACCAGAGACTCAGCAAGGCATGAATATGGGATGGAAAATCTGGGAAGGTAAGAGTCTAGGGTAATGTGCTTTGATGTAAAAGTAAGAGAACCAGATAATGAAGAGATTATTTTGTAACTATCTTGGAAAGACCCTATAGGTAATGTGGAAATCACTGTATGTACTCAAAACTGCATCTTTCCCACATGATGTGTCTTAGAGAGACTAGTCTGGTGGCATTGTGTCTATGGTTAAGAGTCATGATTGGGATTGACATATATATACTAATATGTGTAAAATAGATAACTAATAAGAACCTGCTGTATAAAAAATAAGTAAAATAAAATTCAAAAATTCAAAAAAAAAAGAATCATGGGAAGAAGGAAGGGCAATTGAGAACCTGCAATAAATCAGGAAAAGTCTAGGCATCCTGAATGGAGGACAAAATAAGAATAAATAAAGAAGGATGCATTTCATAAATTGCAAGTGTTTTTAATTGATCCACTTTAATTGATAGAAAGTAAATACAATTTAAAAAATGGGAATAATTAACTGATTGAAATAGGCTCTTCCCCTAAAGACTTCCTGTTGTATAGCTATTTAGGAGTTACATTACTTTAGGAAGACGTCACACTGATGATTTAATATGGAATGAGGCTGAAATAATGAATGACATCAGAGACATTAACAAAGGGACATATATTTTTTGATGCCACCATTGCCTAGGAAGTTAATCTAGTCTAGAAATTTGCCACAAAGTAAATTGCTGTCTTTGCTTGATGATTTTGTTATTTACTTGCCATAGGTATGTATATGTGTATGCATTTTTTAAAAAAATATTTATTTATTTATTTATTTATTTATTTATGCCTGCGTTGGGTCTTCGTTGCTGCACGCGGGCTTTCTCTTGTGGCGAGCAGGGGCTACTCTTCATTGTGGTGCGTGGGCTTCTCATTGCGGGGGCTTCTCTCGTTTCGGAGCATGGGCTCTAGGCACGGGGGCTTCAGTAGTTGTGGCTCGCGGCTTCTAGAGCGCAGGCTCAGTAGTTGTGGCTCACGGGCCCAGTTGCTCCGTGTCATGTGGGATACTCCCAGACCAGAGCTTGAACCCGTGTCCCCTGCATTGGCAGGCGAATTCTTAACCACCGTGCCACCAGGGAAGTCCCTGCATTAATTTTTTTTAGTACCCAAGTAATGAATATTTACTTGGAAAAAGTTAACAAAGTTTCAAAAGAGAAAAGAAATGAGAAATTCTGCAATCCCACCATCCATGAATAAATAGTGTTAATGTTTTGGGGTATTTTGTTCTTGTAGATCCTCTAGGTATGTGTTTACTTGTTGTAAGAAGCATTTCTAAGAGTAATCTTTCTTCAACCATTTCTCCCTCCCCTGGCTTATTTTATTTATTTATTTTTTTTGTGGTACGCGGGCCTCTCACTGTTGTGGCCTCTCCCGTTGCGCAGCACAGGCTCCAGATGAGCAGGCTCAGCGGCTGTGGCTCACGGGCCCAGCTGCTGCGCGGCATGTGGGATCTTCCCGGACCGTGGCACGAACCCGTGTCCCCTGCATCGGCAGGCGGACTCTCAACCACTGCGCCACCAGGGAAGCCCCCCCGGCTTGTTTTTAACTCTTGTTTTCTCTTTTTGTCTCTTATTTTAAAATACACTTATTCTAATACGTCATAATTTCTAAAAGTAAAATCATAACATTTCTCTTAGTCCCGCAGTATGGAAACACAGAGAATCCCCTACTTTCTGTAAAACTTCAACGTACCCTTATACACACAGCCAGACAACCTGACTAACCAAGAATATGTCTAATTTCCAGAGTCTGGGAAAGCAAATGTTGTCAAAGAAACAGTCACTCAGGTTGCAATGGGCTGCCAAAAACCGTGAACATTTGACATTTTTAGGAGATAAATGGGAAGAAGGGGCAACAACAAAATGCACCAGGTCAAAAGAGACAATGAGTACAGTTACTAAATTGCAGAGCTGAATGGCACTGGAAGGGGCACTGAAATGGTGAAGGGCACAGCTTTTCCACTTGGACAGCCCCGAATGTGACTTAACCTCTCTAAGGATCAGCTTTCCCTTCTGTAAAATGTCAATAAAAACATGCACTTCGTAGGTTTGTTTTGAAGAGTAAATCAGATAATATATGTTAAGCGCCGGCCGCGACGTCATCCTTCAGTTTTGTAGGAACAACGATGCAATGCTGATGCACTATGACCCTTAACGCAATAAAGCAACTGAGCTTCTGAGGACATAAGAGACTTGCTCAAGATCACGTAGTACGTCAGTGGCAAAAATGAGACTTGAATCGAGGTCCGGTTCTCAGTCCAGTACTCTTCCCACTTTAGCAAGAAGCCATTCCATTCCATTCCCAATAGATGGAGTTTGCAAGAAACATTCAGAAAACCTCCTTATGCCATTCCCCCAAATCAATGAACTGTGGACCTCTAAATCCTCTCCATGATGTACTTACAACTATTTAAAGCAAAAACCAGCCACCTCTCAACAGAGTCTGTTTGACCCTTAGGAAGGGTCACAGCCACTTAGTATGACTAATTTGGGCTCGAACCTTTTTACTATCTCAGTATTCAGAAATAATTTATTATCCTGACATTATGTAAAAGAAGTAAATGCAAAACAAATATTCAAGCTGCCATTTTAAAATATGTCAGTGGAGCGGATCAGAGTCCCCATTCTTTACTTTATATCACAATGAACCTGTTTGGTACCTGTTACTGAGTGAAGCTTATCTAGATGAGACAGGATGCAAAGATTATCTTTAACACAATGGAAAAGGGCAAATGAATGTTAATATTTAATTAAAGACACAGGAACGGCAAAGTGTAGGTCAACAGTGGAAAGACTGGTGTGTTGGTGCTTTAAGGAGGCTGGGTGAGCACAGAGGTGCAAAATCTGTATACAGACTGTTGAATTAGCTCTCTTCGTTTCACTGAAGTTGTATTACAGTTGTTTGTCTTCAGAAGAGAGCACACCGAGGAAGAGGCCATTCGGTGCAGTGGTACCTATAAGGTCTCTGACGTCAGATCTAGCTGGATTTGAGAAGAAGCTCATGGACTGGTTACCAGCAAAGTTTGGGAACCAGACTGCCTGGCTTCAAACATCAGCTATGTACTGTTTACTAACTGTGTGCCTTCAGGCAAGTCACTGAGTCTCTGTCTCTTTCCTTCATAAAGGGGAACGATACTAGTATCTACTCATACAGTAGTTAGGAAGATTAAACAAAAGAGTTACTATTTGTGAAACACATGGTAAGTGTTATATAAGTATTTGTTAAATATAGTCCTGAGTCCCAGTGGTACCACTTACTTGCTACACACCTAACAGAAGTTACTTAGCTTTTTAAGCCTCGGGTTCCTTATCTGGGAAATGGGTCTAAACACGGGGCCTGGCTTACTTAGTTGTGAAAGTTAAATGGGACCATGCATGCAAAGAATTAATATCTTGGTATTTACTTCACCAACTAGACCAGAAGCTCCCTGAAGCAAATGCTCTATCATGTTCTTTGGATCCATCTTGGGACTTTCTGTATTAATGTTTGTAAAAAGAGCCAAAAGATATAAAGACACCTATAAAATACTCTATATGCATGTAGCACAGAGCCATTCATGTCCAAACTTAGAACATGCCCTCGGAAAAGAATCACATGGACACCCACTAAGACATACGAGATATACATGGAACTAGACTCAGAAAATTGTGAAACAATGAAGTTCAATCGGGTAGTCACCCAACACAGTGATATTCTCTCTTGCATTCTTGACCAGCTTCTTATTGAAACTTCCAACAATCCATAAGTAAGTCTTTCTTGGATTAAATATATTCCTTTTTCTCTTACATTCAGGTGGAACTTTTAAGAATAGATCTGACATTAAATAGAACACTCTTAAAATAGATAACACTACTAAAAACTCCCAGTTGTAGTTGTTCTTGAGCCTGTGTCCATTACTGAATGGTAAGTCCTCTGAGACAAAGGATAAAGGGTCACCAATTTACTCCTCTTTGTAGCTCCCAATTCCATATGGAGTATCCCTATGCCCCTAGTAGATGCTCAGTAAATATTTATTGAGCAAACGAATTAAATGCTGAGGGGTCCCATATTATGTTTCCCTTCCTGAGGATGTGGCTTATTTTAAGTAAAACATCTCCTACTTTCAGTCTTTCCTCTGTTTACGTATAACTTATTACATTTAAAATCTTAAAATCTAAAGAGATCAGTTTTCATTTCCTGACTCAGGGTTGAATTTAGACTGTTTTTAAATATTTGACATTTTAATTGAATGGATTACTAGACCTCTAAAGAAAGTCAGGTAGGGCGCCTACCTGGCCCACTATAGGATTTATAAGTAAATGCCTAGGAATCTACTAAAGTCCTGGGAGCATGAAGGAATATGATAGAAGAAGCAATGTAAACAAGTGGAAAGAGCAGGGTTTGAACGGGACAGATCTGAGCACTGGGCCCTGACCTGACACTTCTTAGATCTGAGAACTTGTACAACCTACTGAACTTCTCTAAATCATGTCTCTAAAATGAAGCTTAAATTTTAACCTACCTTATAGAATTATAGTGGAGGGTAAAAATGTGAGTAGCATGCCCTAAGATACTTCACACACACAGTACGCATTTTATAAAGGTAGTTATTTTATAGGTATGAAGGGTAATGAGGAAGTAGATCTTACAACATAGAAAAGACCTAGGATGAAGTGGGAACTATTGACCTCAGAAAGGTCAAGATTAATTGGAAGGTGCTGTCTGCTGAATGTCAAACAGAGTAGATATTTCTGTTCTGAGAAAACCAATTTGCCTAATTTCTTAATGCAAGTAAAAAACATTTTCCTCTTTTTAAAGAGACTGTGATGAATGGGCAGTAGATGCTCACAATTCATGGTAGTGGGCAACTGTATAACGAATGAAAACTTGGGAGCACTTAGGAGTCCTGTAGAATTCAGAAGTCTGAATTCTTCCCTGACATTTAATCATGTTTCCAGTCCTTATTTTCGTATCATTCTCATTCATTATCCTTCACTTGTCCTTTTAACTTGAATGTTTTCAAAGCATGTCAACCTCTGTACTGCAATAATTAAAAGATTTGAGTTAGCTTTACACTACATTAGTGCCTCAGTGTAAAAGCATTTGGGCAGTAACAGATATTGCTAAAACAGAGGTCTGCACAAAGCTCACATTGGAGACTGTTACATCGACATCTGCAATCTCAAGTAAATCCTCAAAATACATTTTATAGTAAAATGATGTTACATATATGTTTATAGGGAGAAGAGTACGGGGAAAAGCCCATATTTGGAATGAGAAAGATCTGACCTATTGTATATCAGCCCCTCTCTCACTGGTGACCTTGGACAAGTCACTTAACCACTCTTTGACTCAGTTTCCTCCTTTGTAAAGTGGGCACAATATGCTACCTATCTCATAGATGTGTTATGAAGATTAATTTTTAAAAAATGTTTATAAAGTGCTAAACATCATGTCTGGCACAGTGAGAAAGCCCTCGATACGGTCACCCTGAATAAATAAACATTCATACAGCCCCAAATATTCTGAAATTCTACTTGCCTATATCCTTCTTTTTTTTTTTTTTTTTTAATTGAAGTAGAGTTGATTTAAAATATCCTGTTAGGGGCTTCCCTGGTGGCGCAGTGGTTGAGAATCCGCCTGCCGATGCAGGGGGCACGCGTTCGTGCCCCAGTCCGGGAAGATCCCACATGCCACGGAGCGGCTGGGCCCGTGAGCCATGGCCGCTGAGCCTGCGCGTCCGGAGCCTGTGCTCCGCAACGGGAGAGGCCACAACAGTGAGAGGTCCGCGTACTGAAAAAAAAAAAAAAAAAAAAAAAAATCCTGTTAGTTTCAGGTGTACAAAACAGTGATTCAGTTTATATATATATATATTTTTTTTTTTTTTCCAGATTCTTTTCCCTATAGGTTATTACAAAACATTGAGTATAATTCCCCGTGCTATACAGTTGGTCCTTGTTGGCAACCTATTTTATGTATAGTAGTGTGGTGTATATGTTAATCCCATCCTAATTTATCCCTCCTTGCCCCTTCCCCTTTGGTAACCATAAGTTTATTTTCTTTGTCTGTGGGTCTATTTCTGTTTTGTAAATAAATTCACTTGTATCTTTTTTTTTTCAGATTCCACATATAAGTGATATCATATGATATTTGTCTTTCTTTGTTTAACTTACCTCACTCAGTGTGATAATCTCTAGGTCTCCCCATGTTGCTGCAAATGGCATTATTTTATTATTTTATGGCTGAGTAATATTCCATTGTATACATGTACCACATCTTCTTTATCCATTCATCTGTCAATGGGCATTTAAGTTGCTTCCATGTCTTGGCTATTGTAAATAGTGCTGCAGTGAACATTGGAATGCATGTATATTTTTGAATTAGAGTTTTCTCTGGATATATGCCCAAGAATGGGATTGCAGGATCATATGGTAACTCTATTTTTATTGTTTTAAGGAACCTCCATACTATTCTCCATAGTGGCTGCACCAATTTACATTCCCACCAACAGTGTAGAAGGGCTCCTTTTCCTCCAGACCCTCTCCAGAATTTATTATTTGTAGACTTTTTGTTGATGGCCATTCTGACTAGAGTGAGCTGATACGTCATTGTAGTTTTGATTTGCATTTCTCTAATAATTAGCAATGTTGAACATTTTTTCTGATTAAGCTGTGTCTCTGTGTTCTTATCAGTTGTGAACAGAAGGGAGCATTGATGATAGCAGTGGTTCTTCAGGTTAAAACTCTCAGTGGTGAATTCCTTCTGACAATGTTAAGCACATGAAGGAGGACTTTGGGGGAGAGTTGAGGAAACATGCCAAGCTGGCATTATTTTAAGAAGTAAGAACAACATGATTGGAAAATTTTACTCTTGGAATGCCAAATGTCTGCTTTATGCAGTAATTTGGTCTTAATATCCTTACCTGGATTTTCTGGAAAAAAAATATAGTACTATATATAGGAGAGAAAGGTCTCTGTAGAGTTCCACATATTTTTAATACTTCTTTAAAATTATTAAATACTTTTAAAGTACTTTCAGTACTTCTTTTAAAGTATTAAATACTTCTTTTGCAAGAGTATCTTGACTTTTTAAATGAAATTGTTGAAGTTGTGATTCCTTACTCTAATATTTGAGGCATATTTGTGGTGAGGTTTTCTTTACTTACTAGTGAGACCCAAGTATATTTGTGCTCCTGGGATGATGGTTCTGATTGAATCCAAAGTCATTCTTAGAACTAGAAATAATAAGTAACTTTAACAAAAATGTTCCTAAAAATATAGATTGCTTATACAGGTTTTTGTTTCTAACTGGCAGATACTCACAGTTCAATATCTATTTATGGAATAGTTATTAAGCACTTACTATGCACCAGGCACTTGGATTGGTGGTCTACTGGACCTTTCTATGCCTTTTGTTCTATGACTACACTCTAATATATAAGTTCAAAAAATGCAGATAGGTTACATGTCAATAGAAATTAAACTAGTATCATAACTAGATTCGATGCCATTTACTAACCTTGAGACTTTGGTCTGGTTGTAAATTCTCTAAATTGCAATATAGAAAAATATCTGTAAGTGTGGAGAGATTTTTCAATCTCAAAGTGTTGTAAGATTGATAAAAACAAAGCACAAACAAGAACAACAGAAGATTCCATTAATTATGTAAGATTAATATGAATTAATCTTACATAATGTTGCATAATGTTAATTATGTAACATTAATTATGTAAGATTCCATTAATATGAAGTTCAAAAACAAGCAAAACTAATCTTTGGTGATATGTCAGAATAGTGGTTACCCTTGATATGGGGAGACACTGTAGGAAGAAGTATGATGTAGTCATATGACGGGTTGAAAATGTTCATTATCTTGAAATGGGTGGAAGTTACAAGTGTGTGTGTGTATGTGCATATAAAAATGCATCAATATATACATGTAAGATTTGTGTCCTTTATCTATTTTCTACCTCAATGTTAAATTGAATAGGGATAAGACTATACCTGTTTTCTCTGAATAATGAGCATTGTGTGAAATTTGGGCCTGTATCTTTGCTTTGTATTAAGTATTTGCATAGAGATAGGGATCAGTGTAAAATGAAAATACAATCCCCTTGTTCAAGTATTATTAAGAATTTCATGATGGCAAGAGCAGAACATTAAACCAAGTGTAGGAATCTTCTAAGCCCGGGCCCTGATGCATGCCCATGAGGTCAGTCCTGCACAGAGATAACACAGAAAGTATCTTCAAAATTGAGAAAGACTTTCTAAGGTCAGGCATCTGCATGGTGTAAAATGAATGTTGGAGATTCCTGGTTTTTCTAGGAAAGCATAGCTTTGAGTTAAAAGGGTTATGTCCTATTGGGCTGGATAACTAAGGCATAGTTCTACTCTATTGAAAAGGCAACAGGATAAATACTTATTATGGAAAATAAACTAAAACTGAGATTACATGGAATGCTTTAATTAAGAGGGAAAAAAATTTACATGAGGGTTATGAATAGAAAACATGTGTTCTATTAAAATGAAATATTCGGGACTTCCCTGGTGGTCCAGTGGTTAAGACTCTGTGCTTCCAGTGCAAGGGGTTCAGGTTCAATCCCTGGTCCAGAGACTAAGATCCCACATGTTACATGGTACAGCCAAAAAAATAAAAGAAAACACAGTCAGAAGGCACAAGATATGGAGTCTCAGAATATTAATACAAGAACATAGAGAAACCTTCAAAAGAGTGAGAATGAATGAAATATAATCTTATAAAATAAAATGAAATATTCAATGCTCTCCATGCCAGGGAAGAAATATTGAAATGGTACAGTGAGAATAAGCTAGAATAGCATGCGTATTGTGATAACTATTGTTTCCTTGATTGAGAATTTTTAATACTCTATTGTATTTCTATTACTTTAATCATTAAATATATTGAAATTCTTTGGGAAATCCATGCCTCCAAGGTGAAGTATTTGACATAAGACAGCAAGATTAAGAGATCATGGAAACAAAGTATAGGAAGCATAAAGGGAAGCTGGGAGGCTTGGGAATGCTCAGGTAGCTGGTCTCTGACTTTGTTTCCTTACAAGAGTGATGCTTACTCCCTACTAAAGTGAGAACCACCCGGCAGGTGTGATGATGCAGTTCCTGCCTTTCAGAAACAGCATCTCCAGAGTCCAGAGGGTTCAGCATGCTGGAGGATGAGAGTCTACCTGAGCAGGAAAAAGTCACATTATTCTTGTTTTTTTGTTGTTTTTTTTTTTTTTTTTTTTTGCGGTACGCGGGCCTCTCACTGTTGTGACCTCTCCTGTTGCGGAGCACAGGCTCCGGACGCACAGGCTCAGCGGCCATGGCTCTCGGGCCCAGCTGCTCCGTGGCATGTGGGATCTTCCCGGACTGGGGCACAAACCCGTGTCCCCTGCATCGGCAGGCGGACTCTCAACCACTGCGCCACCAGGGAAGCGCCACATTATTCTTAATGAGGCATTGCAACCTGGCTGTTCTCCGTTGGAATCCAAGTGAGGGAAGTTGTCTTATAGATGGCAAATAACTGTTAACTTTGAGAAATAAATCATAATAAAACTAAACTAATCGAATATAAACTAAACTAAACTAACTGTTTTTAGTTGCTTTGGATTCTTGAATGGCAGTTAATATTCCCATTTATATCAATGCCTCTTTTTCCTGCACAGGTGATCAATAAGAACTTTTTGAAGATCCAGTAGCATAAAGCAAGCACACTATTAAAATTAAGGTGTGATGACTCTGAGCTGCTTGGATACACAAGTGAATGTGGACCTTAAGACTTTTAGTAAAACTTTTCTCTGTTCCTTCATGGATGGCTATGCTGACAATAAGTCTTTCATTCAGCAAACATTTGTAACATGAACTTTCCAAGGGGTAAGAAAGCTGCTGACATAAATGAAGCTTTATTTGTATGAACATTTGAATTTATCCCCACCTGCATTGTACTGGCAATCACCTCCCTCAGTTATCTCTGGGTGTCCTAAGATGTGTGTCCTAAGTACTCACCTGCACTTCTGCCCTGGCCTCCTGCTGGATGCCCGCAGCTCCTGAGGCCACTTTGAAGTCTGTGCCTTATCGATGACCTTGGGGACTGAGACACTGTGACACTGAAGATTCCCTGGACAAGTGCCAAAAGGGAGAGTCATATGATACTAAGGAGAATGCAGAAGAGATGTGATCCAGGCAAGGGAGGAAGAAAAGTTTCCCCTAAGAAGTGACATTTGCACTGAGATCTAAAGGATATGTGGGAATTAACACACATCAGAACAGGAGGAGCAAAACCCTTTGGTGGGAGGGAGCTTGCTGTGGACAGGGGGAATATGTTAAAGAAAAAATGGGTGCTATAACGATAATGACAAAAAACAAAACAAAACAAAACCCCCTGAAATATCAGTGCCTTAACATAATACCTGTTTATTTTTTACTTACATAGTCCAAAATTGCAGCAGGGGCACTGCATCACACAGTCATTCAGGAACCATGGCTGACTGAGGTTCCACCATCTTCAGTGCTTGACCTTCAATGTCCATTTGTGCATTGACAGTCCAGCTGCAGAAGGGAAGAGAAAGAGCATGGAGGATAGTGTGGGGAGTTCCTGGGAGCCAGGTCTGGAAAGGGAATATAACCCTTCCACTCATATCTCAAGAATATTGCCACAAAGGATGGTCAAACCCATGGAGGAACTGCAATTTTAAGAAAATAATTCAAAGTTCAGAAACTTTTCATCGATTATAACTGAGGCTATTAGAATCCGAGATTGTTTATCACTTGTGGCTGAGTTGAAATATATGCTCATCCCTTTACTCATTTATTCACTCTTTTATCCATTCATTCTTTGAACACTTCTCAGGTACCTATACTGTGCCATGCCAGTAGTCAATAAAGTGTATTTTCATGCAGAAATTAATAGGGTGAACAAGGTTCCAAAAAGAAACATCAAAAGGAAACACGGGGGCTTCCCTGGTGCCACAGTGGTTAAGAATCTGCCTGCCAATGCAGGGGACAAGGGTTTGAGCCCTAGTCTGGGAAGGTCCCACATGCCGCGGAGCAACTAAGCCCATGCGCCACAACTACTGAGCCTGCGCTCTAGAGCCAGCGAGCCACAACTGTTGAGCCCACGTGCTGCAACTACTGAAGCCCACGCGCCTAGAGCCTATGCTCTGCAACAAGAGAAGCCACTGTAATGAGAAGCCCGCACACCACAACAAAGAGTAGCCCCTGCTCACAGCAACTAGAGAAAGCCCACACGCAACAACAAAGACCCAATGCAGCCAAAAATAAATTAAATTTTTAAAAAAAGGAAACATGGGAAAACTTTAATTTCACATTTTTGGTAATCATTTAAGTAGAAAAATGTAACTGCTCATTGGTGCTTACATTTTTTTTTTTTACATCTTTACTGGAGTATAATTGCTTTACAATGGTGTGTTAGTTTCTGCTTTATAACAAAGTGAATCAGTTATACATATGTTCCCATATCTCCTCCCTCTTGCGTCTCCCTCCCTCCCACCCTCCCTATCCCACCCCTCAGGGAGTTGATCTCCCTGTGCTATGAGGCTGCTTCCCACTAGCTATTTTACGTTTGGTATTGTATATATGTCCATGCCACTCTTTCACTTTGTCACAGCTTACACTTCCCCCTCCCCATATCCTCAAGTCCATTCTTTAGTAGGTCTGTGTCTTTATTCCTATCTTACCCCTAGACTCTTCATGACATTTTTTTTTCTTAGATTCCATATATATGTGTTAGCATACGGTATTTGTCTTTCTCTTTCTGACTTACTTCACTCTGTATGACAGACTCTAGGTCCATCCACCTCACTACAAATAACTCAATTTCCTCTCTTTTTATGGCTGAGTAATATTCCATTGTATATATGTGCCACATCTTCTTTATCCATTCATCAGATGATGGACACTGAGGTTGTTTCCATCTCCTGGCTATTGTAAATAGAGCTGCAATGAACATTGTGGTACATGACTCTTTTTGAATTATGGTTTCCTCAGGGTATATGCCCAGTAGTGGGATTGCTGGGTCATATGGTAGTTCTATTTGTAGTTTTTTAAGGAACCTCCATACTGTTCTCCATAGTGGCTGAACCAATTCACATTCCCACCAGCACTGCAAGAGTGTTCCCTTTTCTCCACACCCTCTCTAGCATTTATTGTTTCTAGATTTTTTGATGATGGCCATTCTGACTGGTGTGAGATGATATCTCATTGTAGTTTTGACTTGCATTTCTCTAATGATTAATAATGTTGAGCATTCTTTCATGTATTTTTTGGCACTCTGTATATCTTCTTTGGAGAAATGTCTATTTAGGTCTTCTGCCCATTTTTGGATTGGGTTGTTTGTTTTTTTGTTATTGAGCTGCATGAGCTGCTTGTAAATTTTGGAAATTAATCCTTTGTCAGTTGCTTCCTTTGCAAATATTTTCTCCCATTCGGAGGGTAGTCTTTTGGTCTTGTTTATGGTTTCCTTTGCTGTGCAAAAGCTTTTAAGTTTCATTAGATCCCATTTGATTATTTTTGTTTTTATTTCCAATTCTCTAGGAGGTGGGTCAAAAAGGATCTTGCTGTGATTTATGTCATAGAGTGTCCTGCCTATGTTTTCCTCTAAGAGTTTGATAGTTGCTGGCCTTACATTTAGGTCTTAAATCCATTTTGAGCTTATTTTTGTGTATGGTGTTAGGGAGTGATCTAATCTCATACTTTTACATGTACCTGTCCAGTTTTCCCAGCACCACTTATTGAAGAGACTGTTCTTTCTGCACTGTATATTCCTGCCTCCTTTTTCAAAGATAAGGTGACCATATATGCGTGGGTTTATCTGTGGGCTTTCTATCCTGTTCCATTGATCTATATATCTGTTTTTGTGCCAGTACCATACTGTCTTGATTACTGTAGCTTTGTAGTATAGTCTGAAGTCAGGGCGCCTGATTCCTCCAGCTCTGTTTTTCGTTCTCAAGATTGCTTTGGCTATTCGGGGTCTTTTGTGTTTCCATACAAAATGTGAAACTATTTGTTCTAGTTCTGTGAAAAATGCCATTGGTAGTTTGATAGGGATTGCATTGAATCTGTAGATTGCTTTGGGTAGTAGAGTCATTTTCACAATGTTGATTCTTCCAATCCAAGAACATGGTATATCTCTCCTTTTTGTATCATCTTTAATTTCTTTCATCAGTGTCTTATAATTTTCTGCATACAGGTCTTTTGTCTCCTTAGGTAGGTTTATTCCTAGATATTTTATTCTTTTTGTTGCAATGGTAAATGGGAGTGTTTTCTTGATTTCACTTTCAGATTTTTCATCATTAGTGTATAGGAATGCCAGAGATTTCTGTGCATTTATTTTGTATCCTGCTACTTTACCAAATGCATTGATTAGCTCTAGTAGTTTTCTGGTAGCAACTTTAGGATTCTCTATGTATAGTATCATGTCATCTGCAAACAGTGACAGCTTTACTTCTTCTTTTCCAATTTGGATTCCTTTTATTTCCTTTTCTTCTCTGATTGCTGTGGCTAAAACTTCCAAAACTATGTTGAATAAGAGTGGTGAGAGTGGGCAACCTTGTGTTGTTCCTGATCTTAGTGGAAATGCTTTCAGTTTTTCACCATTGAGGACGATGTTGGCTGTGGGTGTGTCACATATGGCCTTTATTATGTTGAGGAAAGTTCCCTCTATGCCTACTTTCTGCAGGGTTTTTATCATAAATGGGTGTTGAATTGTGTCGAAAGCTTTCTCTACATCTATTGAGATGACCATATGGTTTTTCTCCTTCAATTTGTTAATATGGTGTATCACATTGATTGACTTGCGTATATTGAAGAATCCTTGCATTCCTGGGATAAACCCCACTTGATCATGGTGTATGATCCTCTTAATGTGCTGTTGGATTCTGTTTGCTAGTATTTTGTTGAGGATTTTTGCATCTATGTTCATCAGTGATATTGGCCTGTAGTTTTCTTTCTTTGTGACATCCTTGTCTAGTTTTAGTATCAGGGTGATGGAGGACTCGTAGAATAAGTTTGGGAGTGTTCCTCTCTCTGCTATATTTTGGAAGAGTTTGAGAAGGATAGGTGTTAGCTTTTCCCTAAATGTTTGATAGAATTCGCCTGTGAAGCCATCTGGTCCTGGGCTTTTGTTTGTTGGAAGATTTTTAATCACAGTTTCAATTTCAGTGCTTTTGATTGGTCTGTTCATAATTTCTATTTCTTCCTGATTCAGTCTTGGCAGGTTGTGCGTTTCTAAGAATTTGTCCATTTCTTCCAGGTTGTCCATTTTATTGGCATAGAGTTGCTTGTAGTAATCTCTCATGATCTTTTGTATTTCTGCAGTGTCAGTTGTTACTTCTCCTTTTGTATTTCTAATTCTATTGATTTGAGTCTTCTCCCTTTTTTTCTTGATGAGTCTGGCTAATGGTTTATCAATTTTGTTTATCTTCTCAAAGAACCAGCTTTTAGTTTTATTGATCTTTGCTATCATTTCCTTCATTTCTTTTTCATTTATTTCTGATCTGATCTTTATGATTTCTTTCCTTCTGCTAATTTTGGGGTTTTTTTATTCTTCTTTCTCTAATTGCTTCAGGTGCAAGGTTAGGTTGTTTATTCGAGATGTTTCCTGTTTCTTTAGGTAGGATTGTATTGCAATAAACTTCCCTCTTAGAACTGCTTTTGCTGCATCCCATAGGTTTTGGGTCGTCATGTCTCCATTCTCATTTGTTTCTAGGTATTTTTTGATTTCCTCTTTGATTTCTTCAGTGATCACTTCGTTATTAAGTGGTGTATTGTTTAGCCTCCATTTGTTTGTATTTTTTACAGATCTTTTCCTGTAATTGATATCTAGTCTCACAGCATTGTGGTCAGAAAAGATACTTCGTACAATTTCAATTTTCTTAAATTTACCAAGGCTTGATTTGTGACCCAAGATATGATCTATCCTGGAGAATGTTCCATGACCACTTGAGAAAAATGTGTATTCTGTTGTTTTTGGATGGAATGTCCTATAAATATCAATTAAGTCCATCTTGTTTAATGTATCATTTAAAGCTTGTGTTTCCTTATTTATTTTCATTTTGGATGATCTGTCCATTGGTGAAAGTGGGGTGTTAAAGTCCCCTACTTAATGTGTTAGTGTCGATTTCCCCTTTTATGGCTGTTAGTATTTGGCTTATTGAGGTGCTCCTATGTTGGGTGCATAAATATTTACAATTGTTATATCTGCTTCTTGGATGGATCCTTTGATCATTATGTAGTGTCCTTCTTTGTCTCTTTAATAGTCTTTATTTTAAAGTCTATTTTGTCTGATATAAGAATTGCTACTCCAGCTTTCTTTTGGTTTCCATTTGCATGGAATATCTTTTTCCATCCCCTCACTTTCAGTCTGTATGTGTGTCTAGGTCTGAAGTGGGTCTCTTGTAGACAGCATATATATGGATCTTGTTTTTGTATCCATTCAGCCTGTCTGTGTCTTTTGGTGGGAGCATTTAATCCATTTACATTTAAGGTAATTATCGATATATATGTTCCTATTCCCATTTTTTTAATTGTTTTGGGTTTATTATTGTAGGTCTTTTCCTTCTCTTGTGTTTCTTGCCTAGAGAAGATCCTTTAGCATTTGTTGTAAAGCTGGTTTGGTGGTGCTGAACTCTCTCAGCTTTTGCTTGTCTGTAAAGGTTTTGATTTCTCCATCAAATCTGAATGAGGTCCTTGCTGGGTAGAGTAATCTTGGTTGTAGGTTTTTCTCCTTCATCACTTTAAATATGTCCTGCCAGTCCCTTCTGGCTTTCAGAGGTTCTGCTGAAAGATCAGCTGTTAACCTTGTGGGGATTCCCTTGTGTGTTATTTGTTGTTTTTCCCTTGCTGCTTTTAATATGTTTTTGTTGTATTTAATTTTTGACAGTTTGATTAATATGTGTCTTTTTGTGTTTCTCCTTGGATTTATCCTGTATGGGACTCTCTGTGCTTCCTGAACTTGATTAACTATTTCCTTTCCCATATTAGGGAAGTTTTCAACTATAATCTCTTGAAATATTTTCTCAGTCCCTTTCTTTTTCTCTTCTTCTTCTGGAACCCCTATAATTCGAATGTTGGTGAGTTTAATGTTGTCCCAGAGGTCTCTGAGACTGTCCTCAGTTCTTTTCATTCTTTTTTCTTTATTCTGCTCTGCAGTAGTTATTTCCACTATTTTATCTTCCAGGTCACTTATCCATTCTTCTGCCTCAGTTATTCTGCTATTGATCCCTTCTAGAGTATTTTTAATTTCATTTATTGTGTTGTTCATCATTGCTTGTTTCATCTTTAGTTCTTCTAGGTCCTTGTTAAATGTTTCTTGCATTTTCTCTATTCTATTTCCAAGATTTTGGATCATCTTTACTATCATTATTCTGAATTCTTTTTCAGGTAGACTTCCTATTTCCTCTTCATTTGTTAGGTCTGGTGGGTTTTTACCTTGCTCCTTCATCTGCTGTGTGTTTTTCTGTCTTCTCATTTTGCTTATCTTACTCTGTTTGAGGTCTCCTTTCTGCAGGCTGCAGGTTCGTAGTTTCCATTGTTTTTGGTGTCTGTCCCCAGTGGCTAAAGTTGGTTCAGTGGGTTGTGTAGGCTTCCTGGTGGAGGGGAAGTGTGTTCTGGTGGATGAGGCTGGTTCTTGTCCTTCTGGTGGGCAGGTCCACATCTGGTGGTGTGTTTTGGGGTGTCTGTGGACTTATTATGATTTTAGGCAGCCTCTCTGCTAATGGGTGGGGTTGTGTTCGTGTTTTGCTAGTTGTTTGGCATAGGGTGTCCAGCACTGTAGCTTGCTGGTCGTTGAGTGAGGCTGGGTGTTGGTGTTGAGATGGAGATCTCTGGGAGATTTTCACCATTTGATATTATGTGGAGCTGGGAGGTCTCCTGTGGACCAGTGTCCTGAAGTTGGCTCTCCCACCTCAGAGGCACAGCACTGACTCCTGGCTGCAGCACCAAGAGCCTTTCATCCACACGGCTCAGAATAAAAGGGGGAAAAATTAGAAAGAGAGAAAGAAAGAAAGAGGATAAAAGAAAATAAAATAAAGATAAAATAAAATTATTGAAATAAAATATAATTATTAAGAAAAAAAAAATTTTTAAGTAAAAAAAAAAAAAATCGAAAGAAAAACGGACGGATAGAACCCTAGGCCAAATGGTGAAAGCAAAGCTATACAGACAAAATCACACACAGAAGCATACACATACACACTCACAAAAAGAGGAAAAGGGGAAAAAATAATAAATCTTGCTCTCAAAGGCCACCTCCTCAATTTGGGATGATTCGTTGTCTATTCATGTATTCCACAGATGCAGGTACATCAAGTTGATTGTGGAGATTTAATCCATTGCTCCTGAGGCTGCTGGGAGAGATTTCCCTTTCTCTTCTTCGTTTGCACACCTCCCGGGGCTCAGCTTTGGATTTGGCCCCGTCTCTGCGTGTAGGTCGCTGGAGGGCGTCTGTTCTTCGCTCAGACAGGACGGGGTTAAAGGAGCCGCTGATGCGGGGGCTCTGGCTCACTCAGGCGGGGGGGGGGGGGGGGGGGGGGAGGGCGGGGCACGGAGGGCGGGGCGGGCCTACGGCAGCAGAGGCCGACGTGACGTTGCAGCAGCTTGAGGCGCGCCGTGCGTTCTCCCGGGGAAGTTGTCCTTGGATCACGGAACCCTGGCAGTGGCGGGCTGCAGAGGCTCACCAGAAGGGAGGTGTGGATAGTGACCTGTGCTCGCACACAGGCTTCTTGGTGGCGGCAGCAGCAGCCTTAGCGTCTCATGCCCGTCTCCGGTGTCTGCGCTGATAGCCGCGGCTCGCACCTGTCTCTGGAGCTCCTTTAAGCAGCGCTCTGAATCCCCTCTCCTCGCGCACCAGGAAACAAAGAGGTAAGAAAAAGTCTCTTGCCTCTTCGGCAGCTCCAGACTTTTCCCCGGCCTCCCTCCCGGCTAGCTGTGGTGCACTAATGCCTTCAGGCTCTGTTCGCGCCGCCAGTCCTCTCCCTGCGCTCCGACCGAAACCCGAGCCTCAGCTCGCAGCCCCGCCCGCCCCGGCGGGTGAGCAGACAAGCCTCTCGGGCTGGTGAGTGCCGGTCGACACTGATCCTCTGTGCGGGAATCTCTCTGCTTTGCCCTCCGCACCCCTGTTGCTGTGCTCTCCTCCGTGGCTCCGAAGCTTTCCCCTCCGCCACCCGCCGTCTCCGCCCGTGAAGGGGCTTCTAGTGTGTGGAAACGTTTCCTCCTTCACAGCTCCCTCCCACTGGTGCAGGTCCCGTCCCTATTCTTTTGTCTCTGTTTATTCTTTTTTATTTTGCCCTACCCAGGTACGTGGGGAGTTTCTGGCCTTTTGGGAGGTCTGAGGTCTTCTGCCAGCGTTCAGTAGGTGTTTTGTAGGAGTTGTTCCACGTGTAGATGTATTTCTGACGTATCTGTGGGTAGGAAGGTGATTTCCGCGTCTTACACTTCCGCCATCTTCCCCGTTAGCCGGTGCTTAAATTCTTATCAGTATAGAACAGGTAGAATTAGGGAGAGAGTTTTGTTTTTTAATTTTTTAAAATTTTTAATGGCTCTTTATTGGAGTATCAGTGCTTCACAATACCTTGTTAGTTTCTGTTGCACAACAAAGCGAATCAGCCGTATGCATACACATGTCCCCATATCCCCTCTCTCTTGAGCTTCCCTCCCACCCTCCCTATCCCACCCCTCTAGGTCATCACAAACCACTAAGCCGATCTCCCTGTGCTATGCTGCTGCTTCCCACCAGCCAACTATTTTACATTCGGTAGTGTATGTATGTCGATGCTACTCTCACTTCGCCCCAGCTTCGCCCTCCCACCCCATGTCATCAAGTCCATTCTCTGTCTACCTCTTTATTCCTCCCCTGCAGCTAGGTTCATCAGTACCTGTTTTGTTTTTTTTTTAGATTCCATATCTATGCGTTAGCATACTGTATTTGTTCTCTTTCTGACTTACTTCACTCTGTATGACAGACTCTAAGTCCATCCACCTCACTACAAATATCTCAATTTTGTTTCTTCTTATGGCTAATATTCCATTGTATATATGTGCTACATCTTCTTTACCCATTGATCTGTCGATGGACGTTTAGGTTGATTCCATATCCTGGCTATTGTACATAGTGCTGCAGTTTTCAAATAGGGAGTTCATTATTTTTCTTGAAAGAAACAACTGATAAACTAAAATTTGTAAAATTGTCTTTAGTGCAATTCCGTTGTTCCATTCTTTCAAGTTTCTCTGTGCTACTAGATGTCCCAGGCATACTGTACATAAACCACCCGTTTTATGCCTTGAAAAGCTCAGGCGTTTGAGTTGCTTTACTAATGGCCAAGGAAGATGTTAAGAAATATGTAATAACTTTGCCATTCCCCTCTTGTAGTTTTAAAATAAAATTTTAAATTGCAATATGTGGTCAATACTGAATGACTACCAGAGAGGGATTTGCAGATTCACAAATTACCCAAACAGAGGGAAATGTGAGATTTCTTTTCCATATTCTTAACTGTTTGGAGTCAGTTGGCTGATAAAATAGTTTTCTAAGTATGACCCTATTTAAACACCATGCCAACCATCTAATAAATCCATTAGCTTTGTTTACATTCACATTTGAAGAATTTGTGAGTTTTACTTTCTTCTTGGCTCAGCTGTGGCACATAAAGATAGATTTAAAAAGAATGTGAGTAATTAAAGCAACAAGCAATTAACTAATTGATTCTTAAAAAATAGCTTACCCGACACCAATAGCATAATTGCAGCCATCTTGTGGAGCAGCCCAGGCTATGATCATTTATGGGTCTTTATTGTTACTCTTTTGTAACAAACAAATAGACAAAAAAAATTTGCAAAAGCAAATTTTCACTGGTACTTTGAACTTTTTTACCCCAAGTTGTTATATCTTACCTATGTCCCTTTTCATGTTCCACCTACCTGGACCTGCTTCTCTCTGCAATCCTCCCATGTGAACTAACAGATTATCCATTACTTGTGAGAAATCTTCCCTTACCACCTTTCCTGCCTTTCAGGAGTCCATTTGGACACTTATTTTGGGCTTCTGTACCTCCCATTCTGCCACTTATCATAGCCAGGACTAGTTAAATAATCTGCATGCCTGTTGAAAAATGAAAATGCAGAACCCATGTTAAAAAAGTATTAAGACTCTAAAAATGGCAACATTGGAGCATTAAATTAAGCCTGAAGGCCTAATGAGCATGGGGCCCTGTACAAATGCAAAGATTGCTTGCCCATGAAGCTGGCCCAGATCACAGTCCTATCACGTGATTTCTGTGATATTTCCCTACAAAACTACAGTTGTACAAATCAAGAACCATGTGTAACTTGTTCTCCGTATTGCCCCAGCAACGAGTGCTGACCATGGTAGCATTAAGTGTCATGATCTATAAGGCATTATGTAACCTGGACTCTTCAGCTTCTGTGATTACATCACCTCCCTCTCTCTAGCCAACTATCCTGGAGCCACACTTGCCTTCCTGAATATTCACTGTTTACCTCTGTCTCAGGGCCTTTGCATGTGCTTTGCTCTTCCCCAACAGAACCATAGGTTTCTGCAAATCTTGTAGGTCTTTATTTGAATGTTTCTTCCTTAGAGGGATCTTCTCTGGCCACTACTAGCTCAAGTAGCCTTAGTTTATATTCTAGCACTGACTAATATTTGAATTTATGTATGTTGGATTTCTACTCTCTGTCTCCTGTCTCTAAAATGTAAGGTATATCAGGGCAAGGACTTAGTCTCTCTTGATTTACACTATATCCCCAGAAGGAAAATAAGATATAATGCCTGATACCTACTAAGCGTACAAATGAATGAACAAATGAATGAACAGTTCTAAAACTTCTTCTTGCCTAATCTTATTTATTTGACAAAAAATTAAGAATAAAAACTGTTTTTCTGTCCCCAAATGTAAGGGGTCCACAAACTACAACCCAACAGCCAAATCCAACCCACCTGGTTTGGGTAAATAAAAATTCACTGGAACATAACTGTGCCCATTCATTTCTGTCATATCAATGTCTATTTTTGTGAAACAGTGGCAGATCTGAATAGTTGCAACAGAGACCTTATGGTCTATGAAGCCTATTTACTCTCTAGCTTTTAGGGAAAATGTTTGCCAACCTCTGGCACAGAGCACATACCACTTGAGAATGTAAGAACAAATCATCTGTCAAACAAAATCAGTTCAGAGTCATCTGCATTAACAAAACAAACAAGCAAAACATAAACCAACTGTGAAAAGCCATTTAATTTTCTTCTTAAAGAATTCTCACATGTACCTGCCTTTAAATGAACACCAGCTCAGTCTGAGTCTGTTCAATGAATATGATGAATCAACTGGATGCTGTAGCTAATGGTTATTTAAGAATGGAAAGGGCAGGAGAGGGGAAAGAAAACAGTAAAAAAGAAAAGGCAAGACAGAAAAAAGATACAGCTGTGCAAAGAGCAGGAAAGATGGAGACTGAAAGGACATTAAAAGAAGAGCAGAGAGGAAGACAGTTTGGTGGTTCCTCAAAAAGTTGAATATAGAATTACCATATGATCCAGTAATTCCTCTCCTAGGTATATACCCAAAAGAACTGACAGCAAGAACTCAGATACTTGTACACCAATCTTCATAGCAGCAGTCTTCACAATAGCCCCAAAGGGGGGAGAAAAACCAAATGTCTTTCAAGAGATGAGTGGATAAACAAAATGTGGTATATACACACAAGGGAATAAAATTCTGATACATACTACATGGATGAACCTTGAGTTGTATTTTGGGATGATGAAAAATTTCTAGAAATAGGTCATGGTGATGGTTACACAACATTGTGAATGTACTTAATGCCATTGAATTTTACACATAAAAATGGTTACAATGGTAAATTTTATGTCATATATATTTTACCACAATAAAAAATTCTTAAAAAAGAAGAAGGACAGAGATTGGCCACAGAGATCCCAGGCTCCTCTATGTCATGAAAGCCATGGACAATTCTAGAAAAAAGGTACGGAGCCTGAAACAATGGCTTATGGTCACATTTTTGTGGAAGGTAGGACTGGTGAGTGATGAAATTGGATATTTAGCTGCGAAGATTTCTAAGTGAAGTGCTGAAGAAGTGGTTTGGTTCCTCTTGACTGCTTATAATAAAATGCAAGATGAGAGAAATAAATTGAAGACAGAACTGTCAAGTAAAAAGGAACTAGAACTTAAAGATTTGGAAAACTCACAGCCTGTCCATGTTACAAAAAAATGAGAAAGCGTGTTCAGAAGACAAGACCCAAGGTGTGGAAGACTTACCATTCGATAAGGAGATTCATGTGGGTGTGAACTGAAGGGGAGGGAGATGGAACCTGATGAAGGAAAGCTGTGGGTGTGTGCTATCCTTCAAGGAAAGGGAAGAAGGACCCTTAAGGCAATCCAGAGATCATCAGGGTCATAGCCTAGGTTTCAACAGGTCACACAGGCTGCACCAGAAGTGCTTGGGGAAGGGCCACTCAGAGCCATGGGGCACCATCCCCAACAGGCAGAGAGCTGTGGCATGGCAGCATCCTTCCAAGTTGTGAGGATGGTATTGCCACCCCAGTGAGTCTAGAAGGTAGAGCATCGAGCCAGAGAGGATAACTTTCCAACCTTAAGATCTCTGGAGTTTTAGACTTTCTTGGGACCTGTCTTTCCTATTTCCTTTTTTCTTTCCTATTTCTCTCTTTTGAAATGGGATCTCTATCCTACGCCCATCATTGCATTTTGGGAGCATATAACTTGTTTGATTTCACGGACTCACAATTGGAGAGGAATTTTACCTGAGATTAATTGTACCTGGAGTCTCACCATATCTGATTTAGATGATACTTAGATAAAACTTTGGACTTTACACTTAGGGTTGATGCTGGAACAAGTTAAGATTTGGGGACTATTAGGATGGAATGAATGTATCTTACATGGGATAAGGACATGGGTTTTGGGGGTACGGGTTACAAACATTAGATCCACAACATTTCACCAGAATGCTATGGATTAAATGTTTGTATCTCCCCACAAATTCATATGTTGAAGCGCTAATGTGATGGTATTTGAGGTGGAACTTTTGGGAGGTAATTAGGTCAAGAGGGTGGAGGCCCCATGGTGGAATTAGTGTCCTTATAAGAGAGGAAGAGAACTAGCCCTTTCTCTCTCTTTGCAATATGAGAAAATGAGAAGACCACCATTGCAAACCAGAAAGAGGGCCTTCACCAAGAACCCAACAATACTGGCCCCTTGATTTTGGACTTCCAGTCTCTTGAACTGTGAGAAAGAAATTTTTGTTGTTCATGACACCCAGGGTATGTTATTTTGTTACAGCAGCCTGAACAGACTAAGACAAGAGTCAACCGGAGACTGAATAAGATGAGAGCTGTCACTAATAAAATGGGTGTAATTAGGCTCAGTATTAATTGTCTTTTGATACTATAATTTTAAGTTACATTAACAGAACATAAAGGTATGTAAGACTCTATACATTTAATTTATGCTCACAAGTTACTATCGTTTTCCTCAACGGGGAAGAAAAACACAGTTTATCTTAGAATGTTTTTAAAATCAGGATATGATTTATAATTAATCTGTACATTCAATAGAGTGTTTTTCTCAGAAGAGAAAAAAGTTGAGACTAAACCGGTGATGTGAACAAAATTGATGTCATCATAGAATTAAAGCAATATAACATTTTGATGAAACTATTTACCTGTAAGAAAATGCTGACATTACCCTACACACCCGAACTGTAATAAATTTTCCCTCTGAGTATAATTGGATGGCTGCTTGTAAGTTATAAGTCTAGAGGAAAGGATTCAAAATCAATTCATGTCCTTAAGAATAATATAAAACAATGTGAAATGGATGAATAGGAGGAAGAGTTATAATTAAGATCTCTATACAGAAGATAAAAATCATGTGTTGAGGTTATGTCATTCTAGCAAGAAAAATAATCGTAATAGTAACACAAATAAGATTTCTACCATTCATTGTATTTCTACTATGTGCCAGGCTGTGTATGCTCTGCTTTACAGATGTCCAAATAGTCAAGGATGAGGGTATAAAGGAACTGACAAATCAGGAATAAAAACATTGCTTCCTTTTAAGTATTTTAAGCCATATTATTTGAGACTAACCCTGCCACCCTTAAATTGGTTTCATCCCTCTCTTAAGAGCCTAAACTGATCTCTGGAAAAATCTGTCTCATCCATGAGGGATTGTTCATCTTCCAAGAGTGATACAGCTGTGTTATATTACTGGGCACTGGCCGTGGTAAATGTGGATCCCTGGTCTTCATTTCCTAATTAACTAGCATTCTGTTGTCACACGTGTGACCACCATCTTTCAGCACTAGGGAACATCTCCCTGACATGCTCAGAATGGGATTATTTGGTACCAGTAAAACAAATTGGCCCATGGCAGCACCCAGTATGTGGTTTCCTTGTAGCTTAAAAAGCTTCAGAAGACCTGTGTCCACCTTCTATCATTAAGCTGTATGTGGTTGATCATTTATGAATTCTTTCCGGGCTTTCTATATAGCAGCATAAGATCCCAGTCTCATATTCCTTTAAAATATCAGGTGCACCTTATCAGACATTTTAACATTCAATAAACATGATTTTTTCTTGCTCTGCTCTCAAATACACAAAACTCTCAGATGAGGTGACTAAGAATGCCAGATAAGTAATGTGTTATTTTTACCCCCATGTTTGTGCATGCTATCAGATTCTTTGTTCAGAATATCTCTGTGCTTACTGCAAACAATTTTCTTTTGAACCATTTTGCTTCTTACTGTAATAAATGACAGAGAAATTGAATGCATAGAGGGATTGATCGGAAAAATGGTACTAGCAGATTGAATTTCAGGGTAATGCTATTATTTTTGAAAGCCACAATTCTCTGATTTACTAGGGTTTGCCTTTCTTTCCCTATCCAGGGAAGGATTACTGCTGACAAATTGTAACTCCTTTTCAAAATATTTACTTTTTTCTTTCAAGGTTTCCCTATGAAAACTTTGAAACACACAAATAAATGCTGTGAGGAAAGAGTACCAGAGCAGCTGTGCCACCTAAATGTAATTACATATTTAATTTGCATGGGAATTGGTAGGTGGAAGACTATGTAAATAGATTCTCATCTCCATCGGCCATTAGGATTTCTTTCTTCTGGTCTTTTTTTTTTAAGGAGAGCAAATAAGGTACGAATGTCCCTAGGTTTACTTTTAAAGCCTGTGTAGTTTAGGATGTTGGTTGTAACTATTTGCTAACCTTTCTCTTTTGGTTGCTGTTCATCTTTCCTTGAATCTCCAGCACCTGCTCCCATGCCTGGAACATAGGAATTCCTACCCACCCCCAAGTCCCCTAAAAAAGAAACAAGGAGAAATTGCACTTAGTTTAATATGGTAAGATGGAGGTTGCACAGGCCACATTGTGTTAGGCAGTGCCTTCCTATAGACCTGAGGTCATGTTTCCAGTATGGCTAAAGGGCTAAAGCAAGATTAGCTCCATGGTTTCCATAGTTAGTTAACGGACAGGGCATGCGGTCTGTGGTTGACAGGCCCCAAGATTGTTTAGTAGATAGTACTTAGTAAAAGAAACAACAGCAATATAACTGATTAAAAGTACTAAGAAAAAGCCAAAAGCCCTTTCTCTGTTGTGTCCTCTTTCTGGGAGAACTGCAGTTTTAGAAGGAGCAATGTTAGTATCGAGAAGTGTGAAATGGTCAAAGCCGGTAACACTGACAAGGAAATTTTGAAATCTTTGACACTCTCTTCTCATATTTCTTAAGAATCGTGTTTCCTCACAAAGATCACATTCGATGTTTTTCTTCTTCTTCAATGTTTAACAGTAGGAATGGACTTGAACTACGAGGTTGTAGATACTCAGGCACATCAATGGTTTGGTGATGAACATGTTTGAATTGTCATTGGTGTTGCTCAGGGCATAAAATGCAAAAAGAAATGCAAATTTTAGAAATAAAATGAAGGGGAAAGTGAAATCCCAGAATTTCGTGTTTCGCTAGACCTCTGGCATTTGAATAAACCTTTTATAAACCTAAATAAGGACTGAAAAGCATAACTTCTGTAAACACAATCTTTCCCTCTCAAGTGGTAAAAAATAATTAACCAAAGAGAATAGGAGAGCTGAATTGATTTGCTTTCAGGAGCATTTTCATTTTACATGGCAACTATTCGTATGTTTTGCTTTCTTATATACCTTTCAGATGACAACCTCATGTTGAAGAAAGTGCTATCCTTAGTGAATTATCATTGGGCTTTTAAAACATAAGTAGGTTTTGTACACACTATGAAAAGCATTTTTATATTACTAATGGACATGAGCTGCTGCTAGCAATAATATATTTTGTTCTTCAAAATATTGATTGATAATAGGTGGAATCTTAAACAAATATTACATTTCATTGACATTACCTTTGGTGCTGTAAGCTCCTTTCTGTTGAAGTGTAAAAGGGACCAGGAAGCTGGATGTACATTTCAACAAGGCATATGGGGCTTCCCTGGTGGCGCAGTGGTTGAGAGTCCGCCTGCCGATGCAGGGAACGTGGGTTCGTGCCCCGGTCCGGGAAGATCCCACATGCCGCGGAGCGGCTGGGCCCGTAATAAGCCATGGCCGCTGAGCCTGCGCGTCCGGAGTCCGTGCTCCGCAATGGGAGAGGCCACAACAGTGAGAGGCCCGCGTACCTCAAAAAAAAAAAAAAGGCATATGGATGGAATTGTGAAGTGGGATGGTGGGGAGGGAGTGATACCTTTGAAAGCCTGGTCCTCATCATAACATTAAATAATTCATTTTACGTGTATTCACTATCTAATAATCATGATACTGACAGCAATTATTTATGAAACACTTGACATGTATCAGGTACAATCCTATGTGTTTGATATATGTTTTCCTTTACTCTTTACAATAGTGCTACAACATAAATAGTTTTCTCCTCATTTTATTGAAAAGGAAATTGATTAGGGAACTTAACAATTTTGCCCAAATATGCAAAGTGTAGGGTTTTATCCAGATTCAAATCTAGGTCTTTCTAAGTCTAAAGCTGTCTCCTCAGCATGGCCCGTTCTGCCTCTCCAAACTTTTCTTGAGGGTCTGCTATGCGCTCAGTTTCTTTCCAGTTTCTAGGGATGAAGTGGTGAAGAGGTGTGACTCCTACTTTTAGAGATATTCCTCTTAGTGAGTTAGATCTTAAATAGATTAGTAATTAATCCATTACCACAGTGATTAATGCTGTGAAGGAAAAGTCCAGGCTGATAGTGTGGGCAGGGGGATGGCACTCAAAAGAGACAGAAGGAAGTCCTAACATACATATGAAGGGATGATCATTACAGATGTCAGGAACCTTTTTTTAACTTAATTTCAAAAATCATCAATTCAAAATATTCTTCCAATAATGTGTGTTTAATTTGCTGAAGACTGAATTGAATGTCTTAGCAGTTCTCTATAGATAATATAGTCATTTTTTTAGAAACCATAAGAAATGTTAAATATATTATTATTATTTTCACCTTCAACATATTTTCATGCCAATTGAGAAGAAAAAAGAAGCCATACTTTGATTCAGTGTCCTTTTGAGTCAAGTGCTTGTTTGGGACCTCTGGCTTGCTGCTGTGGATTTAGCAGTTTAAGTGAGTAAAAGCAGGATAAGTTAGTCAAGAGGTTTTTGCTTTGAAGATTTGCTTTTCCCCTGCTGATTTTTTTCTTCAGCAAAAAACTGTCCCCTTTTATAAACCTGCGTCTGTAAGGCAATTGCAGCAGGAATTCTTTGGAACAGTGTTGTCACCATGCAAAACTCATCACGAAGATAAGCAGCTGACAAAACTGTTAAATATGACAAGTCTTTCCTCCATCTAGAGAGGTAATATTTCCTGGCTGCTAACCAAGTGCCAGGTGCTACATGATTGGTAAAGGTTTTCTCATTTTACTGTGACACCAACCTGATGAACCAGAACTGGTGCCAATGACTATTGTTGATACTGTTAGACCCATTTGACAAATGAGAACACTGAGGCTCAGAAGAATTGAGTGAAATTCTCAAAGTCAAAGGCTAGTATGGTGCATAGTCAGGTCTCGCTTCTGGGGCTGTTGGCTGCAGAGCCTATCTCGTTCCACCCTAGCCGGGAGGTTATTCGGTGCGAGCTGTCATTCTGTCTCAGGCTAATTAGAGTAGGAGCAGTATGTTGTCAGGATTATCAAGCATAGAGTGAATGATCTGCAGGCAGAGCTATAAACTTGTTGAAGAAGGAAATGCTAGAGAAAGAGTAAGGAAGATCTACCTGCCCAAATGCCAGAGTCATCAGGGTGCTATAAAAGGCTGACCTGCAGGTAATGTGTTCCTGGAAAATGGTGCTCCTTTGTTCTTTTGAGTAATCAAAGTCCTGTTACATTTCTCACTTAGTTTCCTCTGTCTCTAGCAGGGGACAAGCACACATACTTAAAGAAAATAAAAATGCATTTCAATAAAGTAGGTAGACATCTTCTCAGTGAGGATGAATGCGCGGGTCTTACTCTTAGAGGTTATACCCTTTGCAACTTGCAGCAGTCTCTTGGATGTTCCTTTGCCCTTAATAAATAGCAGTGATCTTATTATATATTTATTACTTCTGCCATTAGAAGGTCCATTTGAATTCTACTGTCTGTAGTCACACATGGTTAGCTTCCTTGGAATTTCATATTTGCTTAGTTTGGAATGAGAAACTGAAATGTTTATATAAATAAACATATAAAATCACTGTTTGAAAAATAAATATCATGCTATGGTTGAGGATTGTCAGAAGTGGACCATGTAAATGATAACTTTGACATTTATTGGCTTCAGCTAAGCTGTCCCTTAGAGGTGTAACAAAAGAAATGAATTGCTTATTGCCATATTTCCCTGAAGAAAATGAAACAAGAAAATACCCATGTTGCCTTAAGCCAAACATATGGAGTCAAGAAAAATAAAATTAAAAGCCCATGCTACCATAAAATATGATGCTTGGTGGCTGTTTTTTCCAAAACCTAAGTTGGGCTATTTTAAAAAATGGGTTGAGAAAGGCAGGAAGGAAAATTGCATGTTTCATCTAAGTGCATAATGTGGTGCTGGTTTGAATATTATCTAAGTCCTGCTTTAATAAGTGAAATTTTAAACAAGATTAGGAATTTTGAACTAATTTCATTTCAAGATGCTTGATAAAGTGATATGTGTTCTTCAGGAGAATTTATTTCATCTGCCTTCTCTCTTCCTTACTTCTACCTTGGGCCTGCTACCCACTTCCCCAGAGTATATGGACATTAAAAATCCGCCGATATACTGCAGTGGTTCTGTGACCACAGCGGGAGCCTTTGCCGGAAATGTTTGTAGATGTTGCTACGTCTTTTTCAGTATAAGTTGACGGGGTATATACTTCCCTCATGAAATCACTGACTCCTGGGACTTCCCTAGTGGCGCAGTGGTTGAGAGTCCGCCTGCCGATGCAGGGGACGTGGGTTCGTGCCCCGGTCCGCGAGGATACCACATGCCGCCGAGCGGCTGGGCCCGTGAGCCATGGCTGCTGAGCCTGCGCGTCCGGAGCCTGTGCTCCGCAACGGGAGGGGCCGCGGCAATGAGAGGCCCACGTACCGCAAAAAAAAAAAAAATCACTGACTCCTTATCACAATGTGGCTGTCATCTTTAGGATAATAAAAGTTTGGAGCAGAAAATTCTTAAAAGAGTAAGAGAATAGCAGAGAGAAAGGAAAGAGGGGATAAATATTTTTTCAGAGGTATTAAGGTTATACTTGATAAAGTGGACATGTGAGCAGGAAAGCAAATTAGAGGTAGATCGTTATTCATTTGGAAATAAGAATTAGGCTATTTTTTTTGGCTTCCCTGGTGGCACAGTGGTTGAGAGTCCGCCTGCCGATGCAGGGGACGCGGGTTCGTGCCCCGTTCCGGGAAAATCCCACATGCCGCAGAGCGGCTGGGCCCGTGAGCCATGGCCGCTGAGCCTGCACGTCCGGAGCCTGTGCTCCGCAACGGGAGAGGCCACAACAGTGAGAGGCCCGCGTACCACAAAAAAAAAAAAAAAAAAAAAAAAGAATTAGGCTATTTTTGTTTGATATCAAGAAGAGAAGGCATCTCTTAGTATTCTAGACAATAGAGAAAAATTGTGTTTTGAGCCTGCATTGAAAGATGTTCTGAGCTTTGAACAATTAGCAGTGTAGTTAAAGGATCAGAACTAAAGAAGACATGAAGAAAAGTGACAAAGACTTTGTGTTCAGCCGGTAGAAATTATTCTTTATGATGATGCTTCTCATTGCTGTCTGCTCGTGTTGCAGATGGCTAGTGTGGTCCCATTTGCCATTTGCGGAAATGAATGAAAAAAGAAACTCCTCTCGTATAAAGAAAATGAACTGGAAGTATTTTGCTCTTCAGGATTAGTTGGGAAGGTCCATGAGGTTGTTCATGATAACGATCACCTACCTTTTACTCAAGATTTGACAAGCTTTCACATTTGCAGAAACTGATAAGTTGTGTATTTCTATCCCCTTTTCACTGATAAGTAAACTGAGGCAGGCAAAAGCATGAAGCTATGAATCAGGGAGGAGAAGCCAGGTAAATGTCCAAGGGAAAATGTAAAGACTTTTCCTGGAGCCCAGAAATCTGTGTGACTTACTGAGAAAAATAAATGTTTCCTTAAAATGAAAGTCTGAGTCACAGGAAGATGAAGTTCTCTCTGAAATCTGAGTACAAATTGAATTTTAGAGAAAACCAAATATTGCCTTAAAAGTCCAAATCAAGAGTGATGTGTACTCTGAGTTACACAAGATTTATGTTTCTAGACATTATACGAAATGAAAACAATTTTTTGCAACTCTTGGCAATTTTGTGTATAATAAAATTGCATTTTCCTATTTGGATGTGCTTACCTAGTACCACCTGGTGGCAGCTAAAAATATTTCAGGAAAAGAGGAGACAACATTTTCAATTTCTCAAATTCCAACTTCAGTCTCAGGGAGATGTCAAGCCCTGGAAATATTATTGGTGGGGTCATGTGTGCTAGGTGGTTTTAGCTCAGTGGAGAGCTTAGTGCTGAAATCTCTTGTCATGTTGCCAATGCCAAGAATCACCCCACTATTTATAAGGAGAGTATTTTCTGGTGAATTTTCCTCAGCTATAATTGATAAATGATTATTTCTTCATTTCCTTTCTCCCTGATTCCCGGCATTGATACAAAAGACAGCTGACTAGCAGTAGGAAATGCCAAGTGAATGATCACTGCAAAGAACCAGCCAAAGTGGAATATACAAAGGTGTCAAACTTATCACCTTGGCCTCATTAGTATCAGGTTACAGCTAACTGTGCTAGCAACACTTTCCAGTTTCTCCCCCATCATTATGTAACAATGACTTTCTTTTCATTACTGATTTAAATTGGTTTTTTAGATCCAGTCCCCTGAAAATTTCTTATCTTCCTCGAGGCACTCTCCTATAAAACATTTATTCAACTAATATTGATTGAGTATCCACTATTGCCAAATGCTATGCTAATTCTAGGGATTTAACGTTGAACTAGAGAGAGCTAAATTTTGACTCTTATTGTTCTAATGCAAGGAGACAACTACTACTACTATACTCCTATTAATTTATTTAGTGCTGCTCTATGCCAGGCTCTGTTCCAAGTGGTTTATTTTGATTGATTCATTTAATTATCACAACAGCCCTATGAGGTAGGTACTATTTTTAGCCCAACTTTATTAATGAAGGAATTGAAGTACAGGGAAATTAAGTAACTTGCCCATGGTCATCCAAACAATAAGTGGTAGGGATGACATTCAAAACCCAAGCCAACTCGAGAGTCTGTTCTTAACCACTGCTCTCTACCGCCTCTCAGTAAACAAGAAAACAAACAATAGACAAGCCTACTAATAAACAGATTTACAATAATTTTAAAAAAACAATTACTTTACAATTTACTATTATTATAAAATAATTTACAGTAGCAAAATGAGCCATAAGGAAAATCAAATAAAACAGTAGGGATAGATTGGGTGTAGTGGTCTGGGAGGAAAGAAGGGAGGATGATAGAGGGGCTCCTGTAGACTGGATGGCCAGAGATATTTCTGAGGAGATGATGTTAGAGCTGAGATCTGAATAATAAGAGAGAATCCATTCTGCAAAGATCAGGGGGAAGAGGCTCCCAGGCAGAAGGAACAGCAAGTTCAAAGGCAAGAAGACTGTTTGAGAAGGTTCAGGGAGGAGACGGATGGCTCTTGCCGTCGGAGTGTAGAGAGAAGGATGTGGAGGGGATGAAGCTGAAGAGGTAGCAGGGTCCTGATCCTGCAAAGCCTTAAATATGAAGGCAAAAAGTAAGAAACTGTGTTATCTGTTACTGCAAAGACTCCGCCAGGCCCTCTGAAGAGACTCATTGTATTCGCAATGAGAAGCCACTGGCTGGCTTTGAGCAAGGAAACGATACAAACCCTTTTGTTATCCAGATTGTTTCTGCTGAAAATGTTTTCCCTATTCATAGCTTCTACATTTCTCAGGATATTTCACCACGTACATAGGTGACCTGCCTCTAATATCCCAAATGTCTTCAACTTATTTTCTCATTGAAAGATCAACAGCTTTCTTTCTCTTGAGTATTCTTTTCCAGACATTCTTCTTTCTAATTGGTCTAAATGTCCACTTACAGCATCCAATATCAGTGAAGGTATAGCCATAATTTTATCTCCTCTGACTAAGAGCTACAGAAGAGGCATTCTAACAGTGCTGAAAGCAAATGAAATCATGTTTTACTGCTAGAAAGTGGAGACTGTTTGGCATTTGGTAAAGCAAATGTTTGACCCAAGGGCACTATTGTACCAATGTTAGTCATGAATCTCTTCTATGTTTGTTTTAAGTTTCAAGGGTTTACTCTCTAATGAGTAATGTTCCCACAATGCTAAAGGCCCAAAGAATTATGGTGTCTATAGTAATATATGTAATGAGTGCTGCGAGGGCAGAAGAAAAGCTGCCAGCTGTCAAAAAGGAGGCACAGCACATGCTTCTTCAAATACATGGAGTCTGAACGTCCTCAGTATTCTGCCTGTACCTATGTCTTAGGCTTACGTATTAGAGCAAAAACTCTCTAAGCAGAGAAGCTTTACAGCTTTTTATTACCACAGCATCAAGCATGAAGCCTTGCAATTTACAAGGTACATATGGTTAGTTTGGATGGATGGGTGGGTGAATGGATGAATGGATAGATGGTTGGACAGGTGGATGAACAGATAAATGAGAATTCAAAGATCTTGAGAGGCAGAGTGCAGTCTAAGTAATGCTCTCTCCCACTGGGGCACTTTGGTGATAATCAAACCAGATGAGGTAACATGTGATCTGAAATATTATTGATAATCAGTTTTAATATCTAGGGAGTGGCTGATTTATACCTCTCCTATTTCCAAGTGTGGAGCAAGACAAGGACATTTAATCAAATGATATTAATTGACAAAACTTGTCAGTCTCTCCTGATCCCCTTTTAGACTGGCTAACTCTTTAGGTCTCAGCTTAGATGTCTTTAGGTCACTTTTTTCAGAAATATATTCCTAACCCCCAAGGCATGTTGAGTGATTATCCCAGGTGCCTCCATTGTACATGAATATACTATAATTGCTGTGTAAATGTTACATCACATTGTTTCAAGTTATAACCTCAGTGTTTGAAACCTAGTATATACTAAAATTAGCAAAGGGATTGCCTCTGAGTGGAAGAAGTCACTCTACCTGGAGTTCAAACTTAAAATAGATCCTTTTCTTCCAGTATAAGTCTTTAAATATATCCCTGTAAGCAGGAGATTAGGATGTTACTATCATCACTTTGTGGTCAGTGTTGTATTCACTACATAAAGATACTATAGATAGAGAGATATTTGCATTTTTAATTGATAGGGGATATTTATGAAGACATAGTCATTCTTTTATGTATTTGCCTGGAAGTATTCAGAGTGGGAAGGTGTGGGGGGCACTTGGAGGAGAGAAACCATTGCAACTTGCCAACATTAGAAAAATTATATTTTAATATTTCTAAAGTAGAATTCTAAGCGTACAGTTGCAATATCAATCGTACGTTCTTATTTTTAAGCACTATAAATAAAAAAAATGTTAGTGGAATTCTAGTCATAAACTCTGGAACTGGAAGTCTTATTCACATAATTAATCTGGACTTACCTTAAGAGCATTTTAGGTATTTGTTTATGGATTCTGGAAGGATGCAGGAGTCAGGATTATGAGAGTTTGGGTGATTGTGTTTTTAGGCACTTATTTAAAATGTTGCCATCAACATTTTTAATACTTCCTGCTTGAGTAATTAGATGCAGTGGAAAGAGTACTTGGTTTCTTAGCAGGCTGTTACAAGTCCTTGATGGAAAAAAACTATTTATTGTCTGAATAGTATCCCAGCTGCCACTATCATTATCACCTCAGTGACCTGCTCTGTACTTTGCACAGTGCGTGGCCCATAGTGGAGGCTCCATGAATTGGCATTGGGGTGAATACTAAATGAGCTGAAAAAAGTGGAGGTAGATGATGTAGACTGTACTTTAAGGAGATGGGTAGTTAAAAGAAAAAAATGAGATGTCATTTAGAAGAGGACATGGTACAATAAAAGCATTTATAAATGCCATTGTTTTCTCACCCATTATACAAGCAGCAGAAATTTGTTATAAGAAATTTAGAAAATTCAGAGAAACTCACAGAAAATTAACGCCCCCCCCCCGGTCTCTCAAGCCAGAAATGACATTCTACTCTTTTCCCATTGTATGCACCCACATGCCCACACACCCACATACTAGTTTATATGATTCTTAAAACAAATTTGAGATATTTACTCATGACTAAGCAGTTTCCCATGTCATTTGTTATCTATCTAAAACATTCCATCATTCTCGTCCCCCTCCTCTATTTCTCCATCTCCTAATTTATTTAACCAACCTATATTCTTGGCCATTTGGGCATTTTCTAATATCTGTTACTATATTTCCACAATGGCTATCCTCAAGCAAAAATATTTAGACACATCTCTATTATTTCCTTAGGGTAGATTTAATGGAAGTATGATTTGTGGATTGAATATAGCTAAAACTACTTTCAGGGTTGAGGCAAATAAGGAGTGAGCAGAAAGTTAGAAGTTTCACTAAGAGAACAGAGAGTAAATAATGGAGCAAGGGCTGGTGGAAGATCAAATGAAATGGCTAAACCATGACCTGAGAAATGTGTCTTTAAAAGGATCCAGGATCTACTTCCTCTAAGATAGAAAGGAAGAAGGAAAGATGGTGGAAAATATAGATGTTGGGTGTTGGAAGAGGGAAAAGCAGAGGGAGTCCTGATAATCCCTCTTTTCAGTGACACAGGAAATATGCTCATCTTATGAGAATGCGAAGTCGGGAATGCAATTGAAGACTTGAGGAGACAAAACTTTAGAATAATCCACGTTTGGAAGGGGAAGTAAGCAAAGTAGTACAAATACTGACACTTTCTGAATACCAATCATGTGCCAGGAATGGGGCTTGGACTTTAATTGTACTGTTATTTAATTTCCTCACCAACCCCCCAAAATAGGACTACAGATGAAGAAATTAAGCTCATGGAACTTGAGTAACTATTATAGACACATGGTTACTACACCTGGAAATAAACCTAGATCTATGAATCCACTGCCCTCGTATGAACTCCTCATATAACAATAATGGAACTGATACCAGATGACACTAGGTGACACCTGGAAGGTACCATCGTCAAATTTGAAAAACACTGCTCTGGACAAGAAGTGAAACTGCAACAATAAAATCTTCATTCTATCATATTTATGTTTTTCAACTAGAGAAAAAGGTGAAAACTTACACTGACTTGCAAGCATATTTTCTAACTTATAATTGCATATATAATCAAAAGTAAGTCTTGAAACTACCTTATCCCCTTTGGAGCCCCCAGACTAACCACTTTCATTAAGAGGTAGGACCTTATTTCTAAGGCAGATAATTAAAATATGTTGTAATGAAGACAGAAATGATAATGTCTTATGCTAAGTCAGTCCACAGGGATTTGTAGCTGAACTAGGTTGAGGCTTTAATAGTGAAAAGATGTTTTTGATAAACCTGCCTGGCTCATGCTAATAGACAGGTCCTATTCAAGCTAAGGTTAAAAGTTGAATGCTGAATTTAATTTGGAAAAGGTAATAGCTTATGAAATGTGGCAAAATTATTGGAAACTTTGTTTAAAGTTTGCATTCTGGATGTACTATAATGTTAATGCAGGAAGTATTTTTAAAATATTCACTCGTACATTTAATAGCCATGTTTTAACCCCTAATATGTACAAGTTGCATGCAAGGTGGAGGGTCAGAGAGAAGAGATATAAAGATGAGCATAAGCTTCCCTAACCTTGGGAATCTCATAATCACCTGTTACCCGTAATGTATGATCTGATAAGACATCATGCACATACTTTATGCTTAAAGCATTCTTACTGAACTAGAACTCCAGAGAACCCAACCAGCCATTCCACTTTTTAAAATTTAGTATTCTAAGAATGCTGAGTCATGGCAAATATCTTCCACTCGATTGCATTCTTATGAGGTCAAGGGCCACTTTATTTATTTATTTATTTTTTGCAGGTACGCGGGCGTCTCACTGTTGTGGCCTCTGCCGCTGCAGAGCACAGGCTCTGGACATGCAGGCTCAGTGGCCGTGGCTCACGGGCGCAGCCGCCCCGCGGCATGTGGGATCTTCCCAGACTAGGGCACAAACCTGTGTCCCCTGCATCGGCAGGCGGACTCTCAACCACTGCGCCACCAGAGAAGCCCCAGGGCCACTTTATTTTTACTCTACCCTCAAACACTTATACAATGTCTGCATACAGTAGGCGCTCAATAATTTGAATAAATAAGTTAATTGCAATAGTCATCCTAGTCCAGGGATCTGGAATTACCACCACCGAAGTGATTTTCTTTTATGGATTGGAAATTATCTCCAAAGTAGAGCCTGTAAAATGTAAATATGTATTATCTTAGGGGTATCTACCCACTGGATGCCTGTTTATCAGATTAATATATGAGAGAGCTGAAGTTTTGAAAGCAGCCCCCAAGAGAAGGAAAGAAGTGCTGGATTTGGTTTAATATCCTAGGAGGGGGTTTGAGGTTTGGGAAGAGCCTCAAAATATTAGAACTAAAAGAGACCTTAAAAATGTCAGAATGCAGTAATTTCACATTTTTCTAGCTGTAGCAGTACCTGTCTCCTCCTAAGGAGGTCAGAACAGAAGCCCACTTTATTTTATTTTTTTGTTAAATGTAGATGATCTTGGAACTCCCACGTAGGCCCCTCATGATCCCCCTTTCTCTTGTCCGTGGAGGCTTGTGAGAGATCTGTCAGATTCAACTATGAAGCCAGGAATGTAGTCCAACTTTCTCATTTTTCAGAAGAGCAGAATTCAAAGCCATCTGAGTTAGATTATGTTTGCAGGATAATGCCCTTCTTAGGATAAGAATTCAGGCTACCATCTTGGACTTAAATCCCCTCTCAAGTCCATATGAAAGGAGCACAAATGATCTGACACAAATCCTAACTTTGCCTTGACTAACTGGGTAACTTTGGGCCAGTGTAAAAGAAAAATTTCACCGGACAAATTAAACAGTCGAGGAAAGTTTTATTCAAGAGTATTGCAACAAGGGTCAAGATTACTGCAATAGAGGAGAGAGATTAAACTCAACTCCTCTGAGATAAAACGTGGAAGGATTTTTAAATATTGGGATAAACTAATGGAAAAGTCCTGGAGAATATTACGGGGAGTGATTGGTCGATGTTATTAGGCCATCTGTGTTTGGTAATTGTTGCTTATGGAAGTCGGGCTCCTATTCTCCCACAGAGATTGGAAATAGAAGCCCTACCTTTGTTGGTGATTACATTTCAAAGAAAATGTAATCAGGTCCTTGAGAAGGACATTTCTGGGTTGTAGAAAATTTACATCTCAAAGAGTCAGAGAAAAAAATCTACAATCTTAAGTTTCATAAAGTACATGCTCCAAGAAAAGGGAGGTCAGGAGCCTGTAGTCAGGAAGAAACTTAAGTTTAAAGTTAGTATAGACTTAAGTCTAAAGTTTAGTATAGCTAAGGCAATGTTCATTGACCTTATCTGTAAAGAGGAGGTAACAAAATTATATCTTAAGAAAGTTTTTGAAAATTACATGGGTTAATATTACTAATGCATTTTATACATATAACTTAATGTCATACAAATATCAAATACCAGAGAGCCAATGAGAGCTTCTTAGAGGAGACCAGCTTTGGTTAAAGGAGTAAATGAAATAAAAGGTAAAACTGATCATTTCTCTTGCATAACAAGTCCCTAATAAATGTCAAGTACCTACCTTATTTCTAATCCCCTACGAATTTATCATTATTCTAATTTTGTAGAGAAACAAATTAAGTCTCAGAGACTTTAAGTCTTTTGTTCAAGGACACATACCAGCAGGGGTAGAGCTCTGATCCAACCACAGTACTGTCTAACCTTCAAGCCCTTGTTTTTTCTAAAAGAACAAACTTCTCGAAACTTCATCATGCCTAAGCCCAGAGAAGGCACACCTATATAGTCACCCTGTCTAGAAAACAGAGTGGGCAACCTTTCCATTCTTTTGTTCCCAATTTTGTTGACTGTGTGTGGGTGTTAAAATGAGAGGCAAAAATTGAGTGGGCCCATTGACTGGACAACAGAGCCATTCAGCTAAACGCCAGCTAAGAATTATAAGGGTACAATTTGACATTTTCTGGGACAGGCCATGTGAGCACTTAAAGCCATCAGTGGCCCATTAAGTAGAAGGCAGGTGACCTTTTCTTTCCCTGCCTTCTATACTTGGCATTAGCAGGAAAGAAGTGGTGTGTGCAGACACAAGGACAGCTCTCTCATAAGCAAGAACCTTTTGCCTCCTTGTGCACAGTTGGGCAAGAAGTATTCTATGAGGAGCCGCATACAAAACAGAAGCTTTTCTTTTTGCTCAGATTACAGCGTGTGACTTTCTCTTCTCTCCTGCTCGTCTTGTCAGTTCAAAGAAAGTTTATTCAACAGTTCTGCTGGAGATGTGATTTAGGAGGTGAACCCACCCAGTTGAGGTCAGCAGCGCTCTGCAGACAGTACTGGACCTACTGCCACAGGCTTGGGTTTTAAGCTACTTTCAGTAAGGCGTTATAACTGTGGACAAAATTTTTTTCTCTGAGTCTCGGTTTCCTCCTCCATGGAAAACTGTAACTAAATCATTCCTAAAATTGGTTTCTTACTGTCTTGTAATTAGAATTCTAGAAAGCTGTCCAAATGATGTTACTTCCCAGGAATCTTTTGGCATCACCCCAGCCAGGAGAGAGCCTTCTCCCTCTGAGCTCCCATCCTGCTGACTGTTTGGACCTCTCAGAGGTACCGTCCTATTCTTTTTTGTGTGTGGGAGACGGCCTGGCTCAGCAGAACAACACCCAGAGCCAGGCAGATCTATGCCTGTATGCTCAGTGTGCTGCTTGCTACACACGTGTGATGTGGAATACATGATCTAACCTCAGCCTCAGTCTTCTCCTCATCTGTAAAATGCAGGTGTAGTGGATATTTTCCAAGTGTTTTTTTTTTTTTCCCTTGCCTAGCACTTTTAAAAATACCTTTCCTGTAATTGGAGAACCCCCATCTTATGAGTATTCCTCTCCAAATTTACACCACAAACTTACTTTGCAGCTTCCCTTGCAACCAGGATTCAGACGTCTGACCTAATCCTCTAGCCATCAGTCATGTACCATCGCAAGACTTTGACTTGAATGTGAGGAAACAGGTGCTGCTAAGAATGCCATTCTGTAAAGGGTGGTGGTGGTAGAGTCACTTAGGTTCCAAGAGAAGAGGTGGGCATTTAGATGCCCAGCATTAGCTGTACAAGCTGCCGTGCTGCTCCCAGCAGCAGTCCCGGAGGTGTGGTTGAGCATTGAATCTGACCAAGAATCACTTCAGAGTGATGTTTCCACTGTCTCAGAAATTCTTACAGCTAATAACTATGTTTTAATGGATTCTGTTTTTGCTCTAACTCACTACAGGGGGGTCTGTGTCTTCAACTGGAAACGCTGAGTTTTATATGTGGGTAGGCACAGCTATGGTGTAAAGTCAGTTTGAGGATTAAACAAGGTCAGTAATGTGCTGAACCTAATATCTGGAACAACGTGGGGACTTTATAAATGGTGTTATGTTTTATTATCTTTGCATATTCAATCTCCTCTAATAAATGGAGAGCTTCTTGAAGACCAGTATGTGTGCTATGCCAGGGCACCATGTTGAGTGCTTAGAGGGCTTCAGAGAAGCATTCATAATTATCTTTCCCTTAAGGACATTACATCTCAGTAGGAGAGGCTGTAGAGCGTTTGCTCCTGTGTTAGATTATCTACATTCCAATCCCATCTTTTGTAGCTCTTAGATCTCCCACTAATTTTGCAATACAACGCAATTCTACGCCTGTGTTATTTTTCTCTGTAAAGTAACATATTAGTTCCTTCCTTATATGGTTAATGTGAATATTAAATGAGTTAATGCAATTAAAACATTCGCAGTAGAGCCTGGCACATAGTAAGTACTCACTAGATATTCGCTCTTAGGAAAGTTAGATAGTTACTCTAAGTGAAGTTTTATTTATTAAGTGGTCAGAGTTTGTAGAGCAGAAGTTCCCAGTTGCCCAAAGAACTGAGACAAGCCCTTGCAGAAATGTCAGCTAGCTCCCAGTGTCTCAGAAATTTGTGAGAGCTAGGCGCTCTAAGCCCCTTGCACATGCATCATCATATTTATTCTTCCAAGGAATCTTGGAGCTGATGACTGTTCCGACTCTACAAGTAAGCAATTGCTTGGTGACCTGGCCAAGGGCCCCAAGTTAGAAAGATGAAGGATCAGGACTTGAGTCCAGGCTTTCTGACCCTAAATCCACATTCTTAATCCCTACACTGCAATTTTGTGAGGGTCCTGGATTCTCCTGACCGACTGATTCTGAGTGAATTTTGATCTTCTCAACCCTTCTAAAAGTGCATTTAGTATTTATGTAGTATATGGACACTTGTTCGTGCCAATTTGTTTAGAAATTTTAATGGTTTGGAAACTGCCCGTTAAGATGATTCATGTTTGGCTATAGCTATCTGGGAGCAGCCCAGCTTTAGGACTTTAAGTGTCTCTAACAAAGAGAAGGAATCCTCTGGCAGCACAAGGCACTGTTTCATTTTACAAAATTTACTTTCATTAGGTTTACATAGGTCACCATTTGTCTAGGAGCTTGTTAACAGTTGTTTTAGGAAAACGTTGACTGTTTTCTCCTACATAGGACCTCTTTACTCCAGTGGTTTAGATAAAACTGACTTTGCAATGGATGCAGTTGGATTTGGCCATTTAGTACCTGAAAGCATAATTAGAAGTTTGCGAAAAGAATCAATAAAGAATATGGAAGCATTTATGTAGATTTATTTGTAATTCAAACCTGGACCAGTTGATACCTCAGTTGTTGAGGGCAGTTGAATTGAAAAATATTATTATCTCTCAGAATTACAAGTTAAAGCTAAGGAAAGCAAAATAGTTGGCATGTTAAATCAAAGCTTGTTTCTATATCATAGCCCATTTTTTCCACTTAAATATTAAACCTACTCTCAATTAAATACAGCAGTTGGAGATAAAGGAATTATCTGACGCAGGGAATTGAAGAATTAGAATGATGAATCAAATTTTCATATCTGGAAAAGGGGAAATTTACCTTATATAAAATGTATTTCAGCTGATATATAAGCCATAGAAGTATTATCACAAATATTATAAATGTATTTTAAAATTAATTTTTGGTGTTCTATTTTCCACATGTCAAATAAAATCTCGGCAATTTTAAAACACACAGAGCTACAGTGTATACCATGTAATCACAATGAAGTTAAATGCAGGTTTCACTAGATGTCCAAACTACATTTATTACAGTATTGGTTTTTGCAGCCTCTTTATTCTCTGAAACCAATGGTCTTCCCTTACCCTGCTCCTACTCTGCCTCAAATCCCAGGGATTACTTTTTAAAAATTAAAATAGAGAAAATTCATATTTGGGTAAAATGATTTTATGTTTATTCAGGGTCCCAAATATGACTTTTTCATGCTTATCTAAATTTTCCAGAGAGGTCTGGGGGCTTACACTAGTGGCTGACCACCCATGCAAAATTTCTTCAAAGACTTCTGTTAGAAACCCAAGCAAGCAAAGTATGCATTTTATTCCATAGTATACTCGTGGTTATGTTTATTACAAACAAAACAAAATGAAACGAAAACCTGTCCTTCATCCTGCCAAAAATCGCCTGGTAAAATTGATGCTAAAGAAAGATCTACCACGTTTAACCTATGATTTTAAGTATCTCCACACAGAACTCCATGAATGGGGAATCAGGGCAGTTTACAAAAATAAATCTCACTGGTAAAGCTCTGATAAATATAATTTAATATTTCCTTGAAGGTATTTTACTCTCAAGATTCCTTATTTTTCTCTACAAACATTCTGTCTGTTTGAACTCCTAGTCAGTTATACTCTGAATAAATAGAAATTTTATTTTTCTCTCTATAGAAATAGGATAACAAGGTAGGGATCTTCCTCTATGGTATGTGGGGGGAATATTTGCAGGCATTATAGAATAGGCCTAACAGGGGTCTAATTGCTTAAGAGAATAAGGATTCTCCTAGAAAATAACTTAAGGTGAGAAAGCATAGAGATATACAAAAGACTTTAAATCCAAAAAATCAGGGCCAGAGGCTGAGAGAGTGTTTCAGTACCACATGGGGCCAATCATTCTGCTCTTTCAATTTAGGACTGAGTTCTTATATCGGAAGCCTGTGGAGAGAGGACTGCACTAATGAAGCAAATCTAAAACATAACACCACAAAAAATAAATAGAATCAAACAAAAACCTTCCAAGTCTGTGACCAAATTTAGCAGCATTGGGCTAGCATTTATGCGAAGAAATTTTTTTCCTAGTATCTATTTTGCCAATAAACCATCTGGTAGAGTTTGATAACACTCTTTGGAGTGCTTAAGTCACTGCCTCTGGAGTTTTAATTCCTGATTGCCATAGGCGTTCAAAGCTATAGATATAGGCTGACTTACACATTCATGCATCAACTTCATGTAAAGAAGAATTTTTACATAAATGTACTTGCTGTGCCCAACATTCCCAATGCTATTGGCAGAACAGAAGTTGTTTAGGTGTGTTTCGTGACTGTCGCCAGCTCTAATAACAGTCATGGTTGAAAGGGAGACAGCAAAGAGTAAGAAACTGTCAGGTGAGAGGATTGCATTTGTGAGTATACTTGAGATATACCAGAAAACTCCCCGAATACTTGCCAAGTCATGTTTAAAAGAGGTGGTATTGCCATCCTACAAGAGGCAATGAGGGCTGAGGCAGATGTGCTATTTGATCATTTTTGTCTTGATCCCACTTTCTTTTTCCCAGGTTACTGGGATCCTGAGATATAGCGTTTACAAATACAAACTTCCTAATTGTGTTGGAATTAGGGGAAGTAGATAATGGGGACTCAGTAAATACTGTTATCTTCCTAATCTAGCAGAAGTTGTTCAGTTCTTTTCTGAGAATGTTTGAAATTAAGCCTCCATTTACTTTACGATAATAGGCCTCCGGAGGTAGGAGAAAAATCGAGATGGTTTCTGTAAAGCTGTCTTTCCTTTATTTGCATATCCATTTCTGTAGCCTGCCCAGCCTAGGAGTAGAGACCCTGCCTACCTTTGCATAGTCTTTTCTAGGTATGGGCACCTCTCTCGGGTGCACCTGAGGCTGAGAATCTACCATAGCCATCCACTTTCAGGAGGTATTGGATAGAGTTCAACACTCTTCATGGAGGGCTACTAAGGTCAGAAACTCTTGATTCCCTGACACCACCTCTAAGGCTCTCTTTCTAGTCATTATATCCGTGTAGATAAATATTTCCCAGTCAGTACCATCCCATCACCAAACATGGCTGGCATAAAGGCAATGATTAAAGCAAATTGCTCGAGTATATAAAACTAGTCTTCCTCCCTTCCTTCCTTCTTTCTTCCTTCTTTCTTCCCTCTTTCTTCCTTCCTCCCTCCCTCCCTCCCTCCCTCCCTCTTTTTCTTTCTTTCTTTCTTTCTCTTTTGTTTCTTTCTTTCTCCTTTCTCTTTTTCTTCTTTTTCTTGGAAAAAAATTATGTTCTTCTGATCTAGCAAATGGCCAAAGAACCCCTTTAGAAGAACACTCTTTATTTAAAAAAAAAAAAAAAAAAAAAAAAAAAGCATTTACTTCCTGAAAGGCAAGGTGGTTTAAAGCAGCCCAGCTTTGTAATGATAATAGCTACAGCCTGACAGGACACTGATTTCCTGAGGACGTTGAGGGCGCCTCATCAAATACCAGCAGTCTTCCCCAGGACCATGAATCACTGCATAATTTCCATCTAAGTACTTTTCCTGTTCACAAAAGAACATAAGTGAATGCAATTGTCAGTAAGAACTGGAAAGGGCAGTTCATCATCTTTGTCACCCTCAGCTTCATTGTTAGGAGGTGAGCAAGAGGACGTTCATTTTGCATTCTGCACTCTTGGGTATAATTTGAATTCTTCTTAGTCATAAGCATGTGATCAACTTATAATTTTGTAAATATTCATTAAATAAAAGTGATTACTGACGGCAGTGACTCACTAATCTTTGAGGGAAAATAACGCTTTGAATGTCAATGCTGAAGAAAATATCAGCAAACATGCATTTAACATATAATCTGTTTATGTTCACACTTTTTTTAAAAAAGTGAATTTTTAGCATTGGGAAGTAGAGGGACACTAGTTGTTGCTGCAGACCAAAGCGATCTTTAGCCCTCATACAAACGCTTGAGTGAACAAAGGGAAGCAGGGAATTTGATGAATCTGTAATATATTTTGAATAAGGAAAAAATCCTAAATGATAATTCTTTTTGTTTTATTTTTTACATTAAAGCATATTGACATGCAATAAACTGAACATTTTAAAAGTGTTTAATATGACAAGTTTTGATATGTGTAAATACCCATGAAATAATTTCAAGCAAAATAGTGAACCTATACACCTATCACCCTCAAAATATTTTTCGTATCTCTTTGTAATCTCTCACTCCTGGCCTCCCCACCACCTTCCGCAGCAACCACGGGTCTGTTTTCTATATAAACTATATTAGTTCATTTCTTTTGTAATGTTAAATAAATGGGATTATGAAGTCTGTACTCTTTTATCTGGCTTCTTATATTCTGCATGATTATTTTGAGATTCCTTATTGTGTGTATCTGTAGCTCATTCCTTTTTACTGCTGAGTAGTATTCCATTGTGTACATATACAACATTTTATCGATTCATTTCTTGTTAAATATTTGGGTTATTCCAATTTGGGGCTATTAGGAATAATGCTGATATGAATATTTGTGTACCAGCCTTTGTATGCCCATATGTTTTCTTTCTCTTGGGTAAATCTCTAGGAGTGGGTTGGATGGATCATGTGGTAGGTATATGTTCAACCTTTTAAAAAAAACAGCTAAATTGTTTTCCAAGTTTTTCTAGCAGCATATGAGAATTCTAGCTGTTCTACCTCCTCACCAACACTTGGTATCATCAGAATTTAAATTTTAGTCAACTTGCCAGGAGTGTCAAGGTATCTCATTATCATGTGAATTTGCATTTTCCTATGACCGATGATACTGAGCATCTTACCTGTGCTCATATGCCATCTGTATATCTCTTTGGTGAAGTACCTGCTCAGAGCTTTTGCCCATTCTTTAAATGGGTTGTTTGTTTTTTTATTAAGTTTTGAGAGTTCTTAACATTCTGCATACAAGTTCTTTTTATCCCCTATGTATACTTCATAAGTATTTTCTTCTGTTGGTGTCTTTCAAAGAGCACAAGTTTTAGATTTGATGAAGTCCAAATTAACGTTTTTTTTCTGTAATAGATTATGCTTTGTTTTTATATCTAGGAAATCTTTACTGAATCTATGATCACTAAGATTTTTTTCCTCTAGAAATTTTATAGTTTTAGATTTTACATTGAAATCTATGACCCATTTTGAGGTATTTTTCGTGTATCATGTGAGGTAAAGACTGAAGATATTGTTTTTCTTATGGATATCTTAGTGTGTTCGTGTCATTTGTCAAAGAGACTCTGTTTTCTTAATTGATTTGCCTGCACTGTTCTTAATCAATTTTTCATTTATTTGGTCATCTATTGCTATTCCATTGATCTGTCTACTGTTACTCCCATGCCACACTGTATCTATAAATTTAGCTATACAGTAAGTTTTGAAATTAAGTAGTGTTATTCCTCCAAATTTGTTCTTTTTAAATTTCCCTGGCTAGTATAGATTCTTTGAATTTCCATATGAATTTGGAATCAGCTTGTTCCTTTTTACCAAAAACAAACAAACAAACAAACAAAAAAAGCTCTCTGGGAATTTGATTTTGATTGTGTTGAATTTATAAGTCTTCTTGGGGAAAACTCACAACATTATTTAGCCTTCAATTTGTAATGCTATTATAAATAATATTATTTTATTTCAAGTTTTGTTGTTCAACATCAGTATAAAGAAATGCAAGTGTTTTTTATATTGATGTAATAACAACACTAAGTTGCTATTATTTCTGTTGGCTTTTTATGCAGATTTGATTGGGATTCATGGATAGTTATGTCATCTTCAAGTAAAGACAGGTTCACTTCTTTATTTTCAACAACAATACCTTCCTTCCTTCTTTCCCTTCCTTCTTTCTTCCTTGCTTGCTTTTTTCCTTTATTCCTTCCTTCCTTCTTTCTTTTTGTTTTCTGATTGCACTGGCTAGAAGCTTCACTATAATGTTGAATAGAAGAGGTAAGGGCAGATATCCTTCTCTTATTCCTCATATTAAAAGGAAAGCATTAAGTCTTTCACCATTGAGTTAACTGTAGGTTTTTCAAAGATACTTTTGATTGGGCTGAGGAAATTTCCTTTTGTTCCTGTTTGCTGAGAGTTTTCATTAGGAAGTAATGTTGGAGATTTATCAAATGGTCTTTCAGCATCTATTGAGAGGATCACTTTCATTGTAGTGTTTTTGCCTGGCTGTGGTATTAGGATAGTGCTGACCTCATGGAATGTATTGGGAAGTCTTCTGTATTCTGCAATTCTCTGGAAGAGCTTGCTTAGAATTTGTATGATTTCCTGCTTATATGTTTGGTAGAATCAACAGTGAAACTATCTGGGACTAGAATATTCTATGTTAGAAGGTCTGTAATTACAAATTCAATGACTTTAACAGATACAGAGGTATTCAGATGATCTATTATTTTATAAATTTCATATTCAGGTATAACTGACAAATAAAATTGTAAGATATTTAAAGTGTACATTGTGGTGATTTGATATACATATACGTTGTGAAAGGATTCTCCCTGTCTAGTCAATTAACACACACATTCATCACGTCACACATTTCACATATCTTTTATTTCTTTTTTGTGGGAACATTTAAGTTCTATTCTCTTAGCAAATTTCAATGATGCAATAAAGTGTCATCAACTGTAGTACCATGTGTTACTTTAGATCTTCAGGCTTTATTCATCTTTTAGTTGAAAGCCTGTACCATTTTACCTGTTGTGTCTTCAAGTTCACTTATCTTTTCCTTCTACAATGTCTGATACGCTATGAAGAATATATACTGTATTTTGCATCTCAGACACTGTAGTTTTTAATTCTAGGAGTTTTATCTGGGTTTTTTTTTTACACCTTTCATGTTTCTACTTAATGATTTGAAAATATGAAATACATTTATAACAACTATTTTAATCTTATTAACTGCTTTTGCTAACCCTTGTGGCAGCTCTGGTTTAGTTTTAATTGAATAATTTTTATTCTCATTATTGGTTGTATTTTTCTGGTTCCTTGTATAGAACTGGTACTCTTTGAGTAAACACCAAATATTGTAAATTTTATATTGTTGTGTGCTGGGATTCTTTTCCTTCTTGTAAATATTCTTATGCCTTGTTCTAGAATTTAGTTAAGTTGCTTAGGATCATGCTTTTTTTCCTTTTGGGTCTTTCTTTTAATATTTGTGAGCTAGGATGAGAACAGATCTTTGTCTATGGTAATTATTTCCTACTCTTGAGGCAAGACTTTTCTGAGTAGTCTACCCAGTGCTCTAATTGATGCTCCATTAATTAATTATGTGTTGTTGCAATCACATAATTTAGAGAACAGTTACTGTAAGTTACTATGTCTGGTCCTGTGTGAGGTCTGAGTATTGTCCCCTCTAATCTTTTGAAGTGGTTCTTTCCCCACAGTTGGTTCATTTCTCATACACATGATGATCAGAACTCTAATCAGTAATCAAGAGAAATGTTCTGCACATCTCTGAGTGTTCTCTCTGTACAGTTTCCTTTTCTCTAGTACCCTGTCCAGCAAACTCTGGCTGCCACTCTCATATCTGTCTCCTTAATTCAGCAAGTCCACCTGAGTTCCTACTCCCTGCACTATCACCTGGAAATTCTTTCAAGTAGCAAGCTCGGAAAATTGTAGGGCTCATCTCTTTCGTCCATCCCCAGTGTCTCAGAGATTGCTATCTATCATTGCCTTATGCCCAGGGTCTTCTAAAATGTTATGAAGTAAATTTTGCCTGTTTCTGTTTTAGATTGGAATGTAAATCTTATCCTTATTACTCCATCTGGGTCAGAATTAAATAGCTAAATGGTGATTTCTTTTATTATGGACTACTAGAAAAAATGTGATGAAATGCAATATATTGAGTGCAGAGAGGCAGATATTTTAGTCGTTTTTTTAGTTATTGTGTTTTTAGTGCCTGAAATGATGTCTTGCATATAGTTGGCATTAAATAAATAGTTCTTGATTGAATTACGTAACCATCTACTGTATACTGAGTAATTCATTAGGATTTCCATCCTTATTTCTAATATCTAGAATCATCCTAAAAAGCTGGTGACCTTATCTGTCTTTTGTAGAGGAAAAACTAAGGCTCAGAGAGGTTATATGTCTTGCTCAAAGTCATATAAGTCATGGTCTGGTCCAGGTAGTTCTGACTACTCAGCTCTTATACTTTCCTCTAAGTCATACAAGACCATCAATGAGAAAAACTGAGAGGGCAATTAATTATAAATTAAACTTGAAGCAAAATATTAAATCCAAGATCATTCAGTTCCTCAAAGCAAATGTTACTTTTTAAATGAAATGTATATTACCATTAGGAATGCATATTACCATATTATCTGGGGCTTTGTGAACATGGACTACATGCCTTAAAATGCAGGGTTTTAGAATTTCTCTCTAACTTATTAAAAAACAATAGCAACAACTGTTCATAAATTTATATAAAATGGTGGTGAAATTGAGTAATCGTTAAGAGTATGGAAACTGAAATGATATAACCCATGATCTAATCCCAGTTCTGCCACTTAATATCCTAGGCAAGTTACTTAATCTTCTCAAATCGTGTTTCCATGTGTATAAATGGTAATGTTAATAACACCCTCTATATCAGTTAGAAAAGGCCACATTTGGTTCAAAAGTATCCACAGCTTAAGAAAATTAATGTATATTTCTCATTTATGTCACAGTTTGGATGTGTCAGGTGACTCGCCTGAGTAGCTCTTTTCCATGCAATCTCTCAGGGATGCAGTGTGTCTCCAACTCATTGCTTCATCATCCCCTAGAATCTCTTTGGAGTTTACCTCCAGAGACCCTATGTTCAGCTGACTGATAAAGAAAATTCAAAGGGTATCTTCTGCACTTTCTTGACCACTTTGACCAAGAAGTGATAAACAACACTCTTGCTCACATTAATTGGTAAAATCCAGTCACAAAGATTCACTAAAATTCTGTAGCTACAAGGAAGTACAGCTTCTAGCTAGCTTTTTCCCAGTAGCCATTCTATACCATTGAAGGTGAACTTGAATCTTTTGTGGGAAGTTGACCTTCTCTGCCATACATTTTTCATGGGACTGTTACCAGGACTAAAGGGAGAATATATGTAGAGCCCTTAGCAATTGGCATATACTATCCTCTTAAAAACTGGGGAGATATTATTATGAATCAGTCTATTGATCTGGATACAATAAAGAATATTTAGCTAGAAACTGAGTTTTCTTACCTATTTATTGAAAGAAATAAGGAAATTCAACTAAATGATATAAACTTATGTCAGATCACAGATGATTTTCTGGGTTTTGGAACAGTCTTTATTCTGTTGAAATAAGTACAATATAGGAAATAACATATAGGTGAACGAGGCAGCTAAAAATAACTATGGAAGTTATAAGAGCAGGGGTTTATTACCTGTAGGTATATTGGGCTTCTTGCTCCTCGCCTAATACTGACATACATTTATTTAACGAATACTGGTCTACGTATTCTGCTCCTACCTGTGTTACATATCTCAAAATCAACTTTTTCTTCCCGTTGTCATTTCAAACTTTCAAGCTTTCGCCTTCCAGGATTATCAGCATGGAGCTACCATATTCCAGTCCAGAATACATTGTTAACAAATGATTCTGAAACATGGCTTTCTGATGTCCTGCAATTGCTCTTTATTACCTGTTGAATCAAATTCAACTGTTCAGCCTGACTTCCAGGCCTGCAATCAACAGTATCTGCCTGATATTACCAATGAAATAATATCTATCAAAATGTATTTCTGTAACCTCCACAGCAAATTCTTCACTTCAAGCTTCTCTCCTAAATGTTTCCTTGCAGTTTGCTCCCAACTACATGCTTTTGTGTATAGAATTTATCCTCAAAAGAATATCTTCCAAGGTTCTTAGGCAGAGGTAGGATGAACATTTTCTTCAAGGAAGATTTATTAGTTAGAATTTGTTTGGCTGCATATAACTGACAACTCAAAGTAATAGTAACTCAAACAGTTGGATATTAATTTGTCTCTCATGTAAAGGAAATTTTGAGGCAGGTAAGAAAGGGCTGGCATGACAGCTCCATCATCGAGAGGAGCCCTCTACTCTTTCTCTTCCACCAGCCTAGAGCAGGGCTCAGCAAATTACAACCCACAGGCAGATATAGCCCACAGACTGTTTTTGTATGGCCTATCAACTAAAAATGGTTGTTATATTTTTAAAGGATTATAAAACAAAAAGCAAACCAACAATGAAGAAAAATATGCAATGAAGACCAGACGTAACCCGTAAAGCCTAAAATATTTCTCTTGCCCATTTACAGAGTTTGGTAACCCCTGCCCTAGAGCATAGTTTTCATTCATAAGCTCACCTCATGGTCAAACATAGCTGTTGGAGTTCCAGCCATCATTCTCTCAGTCTAAGCAACAGAAAGGATAAAAGAGGAAATGGCAAGAAGGGCATGACTTCCAGGTGAAGCAGAGGGAAAGGAGCATTCCTGAAGTCTTACACATCACATTTTACTACACATGGGATTGAACTTTACCATGTGTCAGATCAGGCAGCATCAAATCTGGATACATGGATTCTTTCAGCTGAGAACAGTATCACTCCTAATAATATCAACATTCTGTTATTCAAATGACTGTCGTTGGATAAGCAAATATCCATCTGTGTTGCAGGTCTGATAATAACTCATTTAAGCTCTCGAGGTTGCTGTTTCAACATTAATAAGACTTGTAGCAGTAATGAATCATACAATGCTTGTGCCATTAATGTGAACTGTAACATAATGGGTTGATCACAATTCTGAAATGAGTTGAAAGCACAACAATTAGTGACTGTTCAACATATACTTTGAGATCCAACTTACTTTGAATTTCTTGGTGCTCATGTATAAATATGCATTTACTCTTGCTCAACAGTCCCACTGTACTCTGAGCTCCTTTAAGGGCAAGGCCATATCTTATCCATCTTCGTGTCTCTAGTGCCCTACAACTGTTATAGAGACAAAATTGAGATTTGGATTTTTGTTTTAAAGTAAATCCATTGAGTCACCTTACTTTAAAATCTATACCATAGGGAGGAACGTATCTCTTCACTAACAAATAATTAGTGAGCACATACTGTGAGCCAGGTAATGTACCAGGGGATACGGCAGGAAACAAAACAGACAAAAATCCCCACTATTATGGAACTTATATCCTACTACAATGGGAGAAAAATAAATGTGTTGGTAATAAAAATACATATTGTGTTATATGGCAAATGTTTTCACAAAACTAAAGCAGAATAAACAAAACAGGATAGGGAATATTGGGGGGGGGGCAGGGGCTTAACAATTTTTAATAGGTGTTCAGGGAAGGCCTTAAGGACAATATGTGATATGAGCAAAGAGGTGAGGGAGGAAGGGAGAAAGCCACATGGCTAGCTGGAGAAGTACTCAAGACAGCGAAGACTTCCCATGTAAGGCTCTGAACAGTCACATGATGGACATGTTCAAGAAACAGCAAGGAAACTACTAGCATGTTTAGAGAAAAAGAAGTAAGAAAGAATAAAGTGAAAAATTAGCCGTTGATGTGAACCTTGTAAGCTATTATTAGGACTTTGAATTCTGCTCTGAGTGTCAAGGGAAACCATGGGAAGGTTTTGCACAGAGGAATGATATAATCTGGCTGATGTTTCAGAAGAATCACTCTGATTGTTATGGTGAGAATATAGAGGAGGTGTGCCAGATTGAACCAGGGAGATCAGTAATCTGAAGAGAGTCCCTAGTGTCCAGGGCAAGTTGGTGGAGACGCTAGTGGTGAGAAATGTCAGATTGTAGACACACAGCTTTCTATATTGTTTGAATTTTGAAGCGCGGAGTTATTTCTTTTTTAAAATGAGATAATAGAAGGGAAGGAACTAGCGATAATGAATGTAAATGTATTACTTAGGGTAATTTGCTGAACTGGGGAGTAAGGAAATGAAGCAATAAACTGGAGGAGGATATAGAGTCAAAAGGTCTTGAATTTTTATTTTATTTTCATATTTATTTAAAAAAAGGAACACTCATAGTATTATGTAGACTGATCCAGCCTACATAAGGGGAAAATTAAGGGTGTAGAAGAGAAAGGGGTGAATCCTTGGAGTGATGTCGTGTGCAGGAAGAAATCCTGAGAGCCAGTGCATGAGGGGGTGTGGGTGGCCTTAGATAGGAGCCCTTACCATTCATAGGCAGGAAAGGAAAGGAAGAAAAGTGAAGGGAAGGCTGTCATATAAGCACAGAGGGACTGCTGTGGGCTGAATTGTGTTCCCCCCAAATTCCTAGGTCATACTAGCCCTAACTCCCAATGTGATACTGTTTGGAGGTGGGGCCTTCTGGAGGTAATTAGGTTTAGATGAGGTCATGAGGATGGTGCCTTCATGATAAAATTAGTGCCCTTATAAAAAGAGATAAGAGAGAACTTTCTATCTCTCCATCATGTGAGGACAACTAGAAGGCAGCCATCTGCAAGCAGGAAAGACAGCCCTCACAAGAACCCGACCATGCTGACACCATGATCTCAGACTTCCCAGCCTCCAGAACTGTGAAAACAAATTTCAGTTGTTTAAGCCACCCAGACTGTGTTATTTTGCTGTGACAGCCTGAGTAAACTAAGACAGAAAGCTAAGGGCCAGATGTGATTGTGGAAACCTGTGGAAGTCATTAGTTACAGTTCTAACTTTACTAAAATCTTCATAGTTCTTTCATACAAATTGAATTACTTAGAGTTTGATCAATGATGTCAGTGCCATTAGGATTCATAGTTAAAATCAATCTCCTGTTACAAACTATAGGTAAGCCTTTAAGGAACAAAGGTTTCTATTGCAATTGTTCTTGCAAAGACACTTTGACACACATTACTAGTCTTAAGTTTGTCTATAGTGCTTACAACTATTAAAAAGAAACTTTTCAATATTACAGGAAGGCTCTCTGTCCTTTCAGGAGGTACATTTTTAGATAGAAACATAGGTCTATGATGACAAGGTACAGAATGCGTGTAGAGATGTAACTTAAATGTTATGGTAACAGGGCTATAAATTTTGTATTCATTAGCTTATGTGTCGATTAACAAGAGTAATGGCACGCTCAGGGCTCGTCTTTTCAAAGCACTAATTCAACAGATTGCCTTTATTTGAAGCCCCTTCATTAACTGTTTATTAAGACTGATAGTCTCTAGATTCAGGTCTAATTTTCTACCAGGGCAGAATTACAAAATATGGGGCTTATAAATTTCTGATATGATTCAATTGAACTCTTGACAATTCTCTTCTTGAATGGGTAAACACACACACAATTTTAAGCTCAAAAGTTGTCTTCGCATAGTAACCAGTTTAATCATGTTGTTATTTTTTGCTCTCTTTATAATTATTCCCTCCCCAGTGCACACACGCACACACACACAATCGTGCAACTATATTGCACACTCCTCCAAGACAAGTGGTGATGTCTTCTACCAAGTTCTCAGTACCTGGTCTGAGTCCCGAGGTTGGGACCAGGCTAACTGAGATCATAGTTCAGCGAGCCCTCCCAGAATATGAGTCAAGAGTGGCTTTGCAAGTGATCCAGCATAGATGCTTCCCTAACTGGACCCCCTTCTTGCAGTCCTGCCTCTCTCCAAACCCATTTCCACAGTGTATGCAGAGCACAAATAGACTCAAGCACTACCCCACCTAACACTCCCATCATTCTTACATCAATCCCAAACTTCCCTGAGCTCTGTATGTCCTAAGCATTGGCTGGAGCTCGGCGCTTCTTGAAACGCGGAGGATTGGCTCCAACTCTGCCATGTGAAAAGTCTCCTGCCTTCTACAAGGTTTCTGCAGGTCCCAGAGTCACCTCTCACTCCTGCATTCTCCCTCCACCAAATACTACTTACTCTACATATTGATTCTAGCAGGAGTTCTGTTAGTTCATCTCTTCCCTGATATCACAACAGATGTGGAACTTGAATTCTTTCTTTGATTTTCCTAACTACAGAACAAAACACTACAAACCCATATATGTCTTTTGTCTTTGTGGAAGACAATAGTGAATATTTGGGGAAGGGTGATAAAAGGTCATTTTCAGCACAGTAAAATAATCGAATTAAAATCCCCATTCTTATACCTTCTTGTCCTCCCTTCATATTTCTATTGCTACTCTTTTTTTTCTCCTTGCTTCTTCTCAGTTTCCTCATGTCCTCAAACCGTAAAATCCGGTTCATTTCCAGCGCAGATCAATTAGCTTTCTGTTTTCTTGCTTTCATTGTTTGCTAACAGCTCTCCTCAGAGTCTTATCTCCCAGTCCAAAATTTGGATATATTCATAAACAAAGCTTGTTTTCTTCCGCACAGGGATTCTGGGGCCAAATACTAATATAATGTATATTTTTTTCACCTCGCTATTCTAAAACTTCTTTCCTCATCTTACTTTATGTAAACAATGCCTTCTTTCAAAACTTCTCTCACATCTTTGTTCCTGCCAAACTCAACTTCTTGAAATTTCTGGAATGGTCCAGGGCCCTCCCATCTCTAGACCTTTGAAGATGTTGCTACCTCTCCTCGGAAACTCCTTCACTTGTGACCCTTCTCTGTTCACCTAGACCATTCCACCTCATCTTTCAGGACTCAACTTAGAATTCATCTCTCAGTTTCCTGAAGAATGAGGCAGAGTTATGTGTTTCTGAAACAGTCACTTAGAGCCCTTTCAAATACATGGTAATTCCAGTTACTACATGGAATATTCTGAATACTTTTCTCTTCTTTGAAGACAGGGAGGTTTCAATACCTAATTCCCACTTCCTTGAACAAACTTTGCACATAACAGTATTTCAGTAAATAGTAAAATGCATAAATGCATGAAGAGAGACTGAAATTCAAAGTTTTGCTAAATTGTTTAGTCTGAAACTATAAAACCTTTTCTAATTCACTGCCAATGTCTTTGATCAAACTGAGTCTTTCTCTTTGTATAATCTTCTAAGCCATTTACTGAGTTTAGAATTTCAAGAACATTTCAAATATAGGGACCAAGACATAATCAATTACTATTTTAGTTTGCACACTTATGAAATTCATATTAAGCAAAGTGTTTTGGTTCAAATAAAACTACTGGAAGGGTATTTCTAACTAACAGTTCTTCTTTTAACGCAGCATACTCAAAGCCAGTTTAATTCACATCTTCTTTTATTGTATCCAAATCTGACATGTTAGAAGCAGTGCAGTTTTCCATTCAGCGAAGTTTGAGTGTTCATCAAAAGAGATCATTCGTATTGCTGCTTAGAGATAAATGAAATAATTTAGCAAATTGAATTGTACTGTCTTTCTCAGTAGGGATAAACTGTCTGTTATTTTCTGTGCTTTGTCACTTTACCTGGCCTTTTTTAATGTTATTTACTTCTGCTACTTTTTTTTTTTCCTGAGTTTTCTCTTTTAGGAACAACACTCTTTACTGAAAAAAGAAAAATCAATGAACAGTGTATCTTGACAGCAGAAGTTTAGCTGTTTATATTTAAATATGTTAAAAATTAGTAAAATAATTATCATTTGGTAAAAGCATTATATGGAGGAATGGTGTAAGCATGCCTTGATATTAAATAAAACACAATTGTCATCATCAAATGCAAACACATTATACATGTAGGAGAAAAGTGTGACATTAATTTGATCATCCAAATGTGGTTTTGGTAATGTCAGTATTCCATATTTCCATATTATTAACTCCACTACTCACCTTCTTGTCCAGGATCTCAAATTGTTGATACAAGCATATTCTATTTTTACTCTCTGAAGGTTATTTTGGGATAGATTTTTCTTGTATAATAAACAGTGTTTAAGAGCACGTGGTTTCTTAGTCTAAGAGCAAACAATACAATACAACAAATATAAACACTGTCATGGATTTAAGATACTGAGCAAAATGCATTACATCAAAAGTTAAGGCATTTGGCAATAGTTTCCCAATTTTTATACTCTGACGAGATTAATATTTAGTCTATGATTTGGAAGAAAAAGTTGCTAATAATTTGTATGGGCATAAATCTACTTAAATGCCAGAATTCATAGAAATATTACTTGATTTTCCTTTCCTCTTTTTTAACGGTTTAATCTATAACCTCAAAAAAAAAGTCCTGCCATAAATCTATTTTGGAAACAAATTAGGAATAGGTACATCTTTTAAAAATCTTTGATAATAGAGGAAGTTAAATTTTATGTTAGAAGCTAAACAACTTTCAGGCTGTTCATCAGCAAAAAGCTTACAAGTGGTAGTAACATTCAGTAAAGATATCTGTCAGGGAGTAAATATATCCGTTAACAAATCATGAAAGGATGGAACAGGGGCACTGGGTAATTTGAGAAGAGTTTAATAAAGGAACTACTTACAAAGGGTATAGGGAAGCCATAAGAAATAGTTTAGTCTCTCAGGCTTGTAACAGCAGGACCAAGTGGATAATCCTGAGACCTGGAGAAATGAAGGAGGAGCAGCTGCTGGAAGTTGGTGAGGGTTGAGATGGGGGTTGTCTACAGAGGGCTGACAGATGGAACAGTGACCTTTAGTAAGAAGTACACCCACCTGCAGCCAGGACTCAGGGAAGGAGCCTACACACTCCATCTCCCTCTCCTCCTGCTTATCAACCCAAGCCAGGGCACCCCAAGGGCTGAACCCATCCACAAGCTAGAGGGCATGGGAGCCTTTAGCACTTCTGTCTACCTCCTGAGCCAGAGAGCAGAGAGGGGCAAACGGAGACACACCTCCCAGTGAACACGAGAAACAGCGGAATGTGTTTTGCTGGAGTAATGAACAAAAAATATTTATTTACAACTCCCATTTTGCTTAATATTAAACCACTGCCTAGCTTGTTTTGCATATATTCAATAAATTCAATATATGTTTTTATTCTGCTATGTTTTAAAATCTTATATTAGTTTCTGGAAGGAAAAACATTCTTTCACTGACAATATTTTCTTTTTTTCTTAACTTCTCAGAGACTTGCCATGTGTAAATACATACCTCTGATAATAAATTTGCTTGGAGTTACATCTATGGGTGGTTATTCGGGGACTGTGAGACTGTGCCATAAAGTGACAGGCAGATTTATCCTCATCGTTGTAGAAATACAGAGGACTCTCTAACCTGCCTTTCATTTGGGGTGGGCATATGTGGTGGGCATATAAGTATAATGCTGGTAACAGATAGTCCCTCTCTGGACGACACTACCTTGATTCTTCATTTCAGTGTCCTATTTTTAAGGAATTTTCTCTTTCATAGTATCTGAAAGAATTCTTTTAATAACGGATTTTACAAAGCCAATGTATAACTGAGAATGAATTCACACTTTAAAATGCATTGTATGTACTAAATTAAACAGTATAATTTAAGCATAATGATATTAGCAGTACATTGCAAATAATATGCAGACATATTTGCAGTGTGGTCCTGATGCTTATGCCCAATCTCTTCTAGTTAAGGGCCCAGTGAAATCTTCAGTTGGGTGTGGCTATTGGAAACATCTTTTCCGGGTCCTGTCTGACTTCTCTTATACTTGAGATTCATTGCTCATCTCCTCTGAGTACCAGGCCATTTTCTGTGCTGTGATGATCCTCATAAGGCTGATTGCTTTACTTGAATCAAGGCCAATGTAGTTATGAGAGAAAAGCAGTTGCTTCGATTTCAGATTTTAATCAGAGCCCTTTTCACCTGCATTTTTTATGGCTTCTGCATTTCTTACTGTGCCCAGGAAATGTTGGAGGACTCCATTGCCCTTTGAGAGCTTAGCCCTTAGGGTCACTTTTCAGGTAGTTGAGTTAGAGCCGTGGTTTTCAAACTATAATTCATAGGCCAGCTGCATCCATTTCACCTACAGAGCTTTTTTTTTTTTTTAACATCTTTATTGGAGTATAATTGCTTTACAATAGTGTGTTAGTTTATGCTTCGTAACAAAGTGAATCACCTATACATATACATATATCCCCATATCCCCTCCATCTTGCATCTCCCTCCCAATCCCACCCCTCTAGGAGGCCACAAAACACCAAGCTGATCTCCCTGTGCTATGCAGCTGCTTCCCACTAGCTACCTATTTTACATTTGGTAGTGTATATATGTCCATGCCACTCTCTCACTTCATCCCAGCTTACCCTTCCCCCTCTCTGTGTCCTCAAGTCCATTCTCTATGTCTTTATGCCCCTAGGTTCATCAGAACCTTTTTTTTTTTTTAGATTCCATATATATGTGTTAGCATATGGTATTTGTTTTTCTCTTTCTGACTTACTTCACTCTGCATGACAGACTCTAGGTCCATCCACCTCACTACAAATAACTCAATTTCATTTCTTTTTATGGCTGAGTATTCCATTGTATATATGTGCCATGTCTTCTTTAATCATTCATCTGTTGCTGGACACTTAGGTTGCTTCCATGTCCTGGCTATTGTAAATAGTGCTGCAATGAACATTGTGGTACAGGACTCTTTTTGAATTATGGTTTTCTCGGGGTATCCTGAGAAAACCACAGAGGTTGTTAAAAGAACAAATGCCCTGAAGTCTTATTCAGGATGTTGGGCCACAGTTCAGGAATCTGAGTGTTTAAAATCTCCTGGATTTGTAACCTTTCCCCACCTCCATGAACCTCTGAATAATTCTCTGGACCTCTCATTGCATAACTTATTTCCTTTACTAAGAGTGGGGAAAGATTTGACAGTGGACTGGAACGAAGTGTAAGTTTTAGGGACCCTCATTTGCATGGCCCCTGTGAATTCTCTGGTTACAGGAAGTTTAGAGTGGGGAGGGGGCCAGGTTACAATCAGAAATCATTACTATGTAAACATTACTGGTAAATTGCCATAAGAGATTGCAAAACAAAAGGACATGACACTTTAAGACTCTGTTAGTTCGTTATGATTTCTTTTCTCATTTTGAAGAAATATCTAAATTTATATTCATAACATATTACTATTTTCTCCCTAAAGATGGCCCTCCAAATATTAGAAGTGTCAGGCACCCATCATTTGGGTCTGGCCCTGTTTGGGCTGCTATTAGTGTGAGAAAGAATGAGGATGATTGGAAGCAGAAACAGAAAGTGGAGGTGGCTACAGAAGAGACGGTAGTTGCTGAATTCACAGCATTTGAAAACCAGTTGGATACAGGGAGAAAGGAAAATGAAAGGACAAAATGGATTTATGTTGTAAAGCTTGAGTGATTAGGAAAATGTTGGCATCGAGAATGGACTAAGGAGAAATGTCTATTTAGGTCTTCCACCCAGTTTTTAATTGTTTTTTTTTTTTTTTTTTTTTGATATTGAGCTACATGAGCTGTTTGTATATTTTGGAGATTTATCACTTGTCAGTTGCTTCATTTGCAAATACTTTCTCCCATTCTGAGGGTTGTATTTTCATCTCATTTACGGCTTTCTTTGCTGTGAAAAAGCTTTTAAGTTTAATTAGGTCCCATTTGTTTATTTTTGTTTTTATTTTCATTACTCTAAGAGGTGGGTCAAAAGAGATCCTGCTGTGATTTATATCAAAGAGTGTTCTGCCTGTGTTTTCCTCTAAGAGTTTTATAAAAATCTACAAACAATAAATGCTGGAGAGGGTGTGGAGAAAAGGGAACCCTCTTGCACTGTTGGTGGGAATGTAAATTGATACAGCCACTATGGAGAACAGTATGGAGGTTCCTTAAAAAACTAAAAATAGAACTACCATATGACCCAGCAATCCCACTACTGGGCATACACCCTGAGAAAACCATAATCCAAAAAGACACATGCACCCCAGTGTTCACTGCAGCACTATTTATAATAGCCAGGACATGGAAACAACCTAAACGTCCATTGACAGATGAATGGGTAAAGAAGAAGTGGTACGTCTATACAATGGAATATTACTCAACCATAAAAAGGAACGAAATTGGGTCATTTGTTGAGATGTGGATGGACCTAGAGTCTGTCATACAGAGTGAAGTAAGTCAGAAAGAGAAAAACAAATATCATATGTTAACACATATATGTGGAATCCAGAAAAATGGTACAGATGAACCTATCTGCAGGGCAGGAATAGAGACGCAGATATGGAGAATGGACGTATAGACATGAGGCAGGGGAAGGGGAGGTGGGATGAATTGAGAGATTGGGATTGACATATATACACTACCATGTGTAAAACAGGTAGCTAGTGGGAACCTGCTATATAGTGCAGGGGGCTCAGCTCAGTGCTCTGTGGTGACCTAGATAGGTGGAATGGGGTAGGTAAGGAGGTCCAAGAGGGAGAGGATATATGTATACATAGAGCTGATTCACTTTGTTGTACAGCAGAAACTAACACAACATTGTAAAGCAAATATACCCCAATTCTAAAAAAAATGAATGGAATAAGGAAATTGGGAAGGGTGTTGGATTACATAAAAGGAGATGAGTACCATTTGACATTGGAAAGCTGTATGGCAGGATGGAAGAAGGGGTAGCCCGAAATTATATTGTGTTAAAATCTCAGCTTCAAGATTCCAAAACTTTGTGCCTTTCAATAAATGATGTGATACGTCTGAGTCTTCATTTCCTTATTTTAAATGGGAATGCCTTTTACCAGGATCAGGGATTTGGTGTGAAGACTAGATGAGAATTTAAGTATGGCATTTAGCTCTCTTCTTGACCTAAATTATGAGGTAAATAGATACTTGTCCCTTCCCTATAACTTTTGGATATCCCTGAATGGATCTCTGTTAAATGATACCTTTTAAAAGAGGGTAAAAACACGACTTTTATACAGATACAAAATGAACACATGTAAAATATTTAAGTCATCAATGAATAAGGTAAGCACTAGGATGTTACTACTGGATCAAAAGAGAATTTTAAGCACCACCCATATATAGGCAGATTTGGAATGCTGTAAGGAATTTACAAACAGAGACAATACTGACTATTCCATGAGGTAGAGGGAGATTGTATTTCTGATGAATAAAATTCATTTGCATTTCTCTGGACAAAAGTCATCTGTATTATTATGTTATCTATGACTTACAGAGCTGCTTAAGAAAAATGAAAGTCTTAAATACACTAGAAAAAAAAAAAAAAACCCAGAAGATAGACATGCATTGTGTTAGTTTTCTATTACTGTGTGACAAATTACCACAAACTTTGTGGCTTAAAACGTAGCCATTTATAGCTCATAGTTTTATCAGGCAGAAGTTGAGCATGGCTCAACTAGCTTCTCTGCTTAGGATTTTACAAAGAAAAGTCAAGGTGTCATCTAAGCTGGGCTCTTATCTGGAAGCTCTAGGGAGTAATTTCCTTCCAAGCTCACTCAAATCACTGGCAGAATTCAGTTGCATTTGATTGTAGGACTGAGATCCTGTTTCCCCGCTGACTGTTAGACAAGGGCCACTCTTTGCTCCTGGATCCCACCTGTATTTCTCCTCATCTTCAAACCAGCAGTGGACCTTTGAGCTCCTCTCCCCTTTGAATCTTTCTGCTTCCTCTTCTGCCACGAACCTGAGAAAGATTCCTGCTTTTAAGGGCTTCTGTGATTAGATTAGGCCCATGTGGATAATCCCCATATTTTAACGTCAATGGATTTTGGACTTCAATTGCATCTGCTAAATCCCTCCATAGCAATTCCTAAATTAGTGTTTGATTGAATAACCAGGAAACCGGAATCTTGGGGGGATGATATTTAGCATTCTGCCCACCACCCAATAATCCTTTCAGTCCATTTCAGTGTCTTTCATCATTTTTTCTTATATACCAGTATAAAGAAATTGCTTTCTGTTGTTTAATTTTCAGGATCCATTCTTGTGTGTTTTAGGTAGATATGAACTAAACATAGTAAGAATATAGTAATTACAAATGCTTCCTTCTCACTTATAGTTTTAGTCTCCATGTGTAGCACCAGTTTTCAATATCCAAACATTAAATGTCATCCATAATTTTCACAGTTTAATCCCTTAATCCTGAAATCATTCCATGGCATTGGGGTTATTGTCACTTTCTAAATAGCTGTGACATATTTTGCAGGTGTCTACACACATCTCATTTCTGTCAGTAGCTGCTGAGAAAGCCTGACAAAGGGATGGGATGCTGGTGAGACAGCAAGGCTAGGAGATGGACCAGAAGGAATCTAGCACGTCTGACCTCACATCTTTACTGCTTACCCTACAGCTCACACATCCAGGAGCCAGCAGTGCCCTAGGAACACTGGTGGGAAATAGCATTTCTGCAACAGCAAGTTAGAGATGATTGGATAATCTTCCCTACCGAATCTCCAACATGGGGTGGCAAATATACAGAAGCTCGTTTAGCCTCCAGCAGACTCTTTTCTCCTTATCAAAACATGTTCCAATATCCCTCAGCCCTTGGCTGCCTTCTTTTTTCTGTTTTGTTTTTTCTTTTTCTGTCTTCTGTTATTCTCTTGTCCTGAAACACTCTACACAGACCTAAATACCAGCACGTTTTATCCCATTTATATTTTTTAATGCCCTAAAATAAAATTTTCTTGTCAAATCAATTCAGATTCATTTGAACCACTTACTTTCCATTGAAATACATTCATGGAATAAAGTGTGCCTGCCAATAAAAGACGGGGCATGCTTCTCCTATTTTTTTACTACCTGACTCTTTTGTGGTAAGTGTATATTCAAACATTTAACCAACACAGTAGACAACACAAATACTATATGGAAACAGGGAGTTCATAGCCTACAATGAAGAGGCAAAAATCTTCCTTATTCTTATTTTTCTTCAAATCATAGCTGATAATTTTTCTCAACCCAAACAAACAATACAAAAAGTCATCATGTAAATAGTCATTCAATGAAAATTAATATCTAGTTATTGAATGTGTATGATAAGAATAATCACCATACTCCTCACTATGGAAAAGGGGCAACAACCAGACCCCTTGAACCTCAGGCACTCAGAATCTAGTTTACCTACATGCCACACTTGACCAAGAAGATCAGTAGCAATATGCAGTTATTAGGAGCAAGAAACAAGTGATTGTTCCAAATAATACATGCTGGTGGGGGCAGAGAGGGAGGTAGGCTCTGGAGGGCAGGAAAGGCTTCATGGAGAAAACTGGGACTCCGAGGGCCTTAAAAGTGATAGAGGGTAGAGAGGAATTTTCCAACCACGGCAACTAACTCGAGTTAATGCACTCTTGCAGAAAGGACTATGTTAATTTGGCTAGATCAGCGAACATTGCTGGGGGGGAAAAGCCAGAAAGAAGACTGAAAAAGTGGGTATGAGTCAGATCCTAGTGGCTGTATTATTTCCTAGAACTGCCATAACAAAGTACCACAAACCAGGGAGCTTAAACAAAAGAAATTTATTGTCTCACAGCCTGGAGTATGCAAGACCAAGATCAAGGTGTTGGCAGGGTTGGTTCCTTCTGAGGGCAGTATAGCAGAATCTATTCCTTGCCTCTTTTCTAGGTTCTGGTGGTTTGCTGGCGATCTTTGTTGTTCCTTGGCTTGTAAACACATCATCACCCTGATCTCTGTCTTCAGGTTCATATAGCATTCTCTCTGGGTGTGCATGTCTTTGTTCAAACATCTACTTTTCATAAAGACACCAGTCATATAGGATTAGAGACCCACTCTACTCCAGTAAACTTACCTTAACTAATTATACCTGCAATGACTCTGACACTCACTCTCCTGCCTTCTTCTTTCACATGTGACCCTTATGAATTCAATGAGCCCACACAGACAATCCAGGATAATCTCCCCAACTCAAGATTCTTAATCACATGTGCAAAGTCCCTTTTGCGGTGTTAGGTAACATATTCATAGGTCCTGGGGATTGGATGTCTTTAGGAGGCAGTTGTTGTACTTACCAGAAGGATGTAAACCAATTATGAGAGAACAAGAGAGAAGTGATTTACCTCTGCCCAGGAAGGTATTGGAAAAGACTTCAGAATTTGAGCTTTTAGGATTAGTAAGTGATGCCTAGGGGGAATAAAAATGAGGACAGACTTTCTTGGCAGAAAGACCACAGCATGAGAAAGTATATGTATGTCTGGAGAAATACAGAAATATATTAATTTTGTCATTCAAAGCAAGATATAAGTACAATAAGAAAAAGTCAGATGGGAAAATCAGATGGAAAAGAGAGCATTTGAACTGAGTTTTGAGGAAATAATAATATTTAAACAATTTGAATGGGATCCAAAGGAAGCAGGGGTTAGAGGAAATTGGAAATACAAAGAAAATTCCAGAAGGTGTCAGAAACAGTACCAGCAAAGGCATAGAGATAGAGATGGCTAGGCATATTCATCTTGACTCCATCCTAGGGAACGCAAAGGATGTACTGGGAAATATGGTTATCAAAAATTTCTGTTAGACCCAAAGTTGATGCTTCAGGATTCAAAACCAAAACAAAACAGGTAAGGTAAAGGGGAAAACACTCATTTAGGGAAAATACATTTTTCTTTAAGTGTTATTTCTAAACATGGTCATACCAACATTCAAAGTTTTCCATTATTATAGAAAATTTTCCTGTTGCTAAGTTTCCCATTACTATGTCAATTATAATTATCCTTTATCAAGTTCTTATGTGCCAACATAGCAGTTAGTGCTAAGTTAGGAAACGTTATACCCATTGAACAGCTGAAGAACAGAGGGAGAGCCCGACAAGATAAAACATTACTTTAAATAACACAGAGGTAGATCCAAGATATTTCTTTAAAAACAACTTTATGATAAGACTATATGAAGCTAAAATATTTTGCCAATTTGATAAAATGCAGAAACAAAAGAAGCCGCTTTTCCCCCCTCAAGATATGTATCTTCAAATTTGTAAAGTATCACACACAAAATAAATGAAAGAAGGAAAAACATGGAAGAGTGGGGGGGAGAGAAAGAATCCCTTCTGACTCCCCTGATTAGAAAGCTTGAAGAATCAACTGTTGAGAGTTGAGAGATGCCTCTTTACAGGCATTAAGTGGTTAGGCTATTTGCCATCTCAGGAAATGCCACTAACTGCTGCTCTCTTTTGGCTGAAAGGGTTACTTTTTCTCCATGAAGATACAGTGATTTGCATTGTGATGGGCAGCTCTTCTAGTGTACCAGTGAGTAGTCAGGTACCCGAATTTTAAGGGGACTCTGAGGTCTTTCTGCCCTTGAAAATTCACCGTGAGTGTTGATCCTTTACCATGCTCCACCTTGATCATTATTCCTAGAATATTTCACCAAGACAATGGGACAGAAAAAGGAGACATTAACCTGATGTATTTGTTAGCTTAATAGGATGATCAATGGAATGGAACACAGAGGTCAGTTTTGAGAAGGGGCTAGAAGTTCACAGGGTGTTGGCTAAGGAAGAGCATGGACATAGCTGAGGTTGTATAGATTAATAGTATGAAGTTAGGAGCGGTCTCGGAGAAGGTGCTTAAGGAGAAGGGATAGTGGCCACTGAAGACACGTTTTGCCAAATTACGAGTTTTGGGCTGAACCAATTGTTCTCCCTGAGTGGTATCAGGACTTAGGGGTCTGACTGAATCCTGCTTTCTCTACCAAATCTGTAGATTCCATACTGCTGGAACCCTCCAGCAATGGTACTGAACTTCATGAATTGGTTTGGATTGGAAGATGACTCCCTAGCATGTCTCTTTGATATATGGTTTGCTGAACTGCATCCCAGGAGAATTGTAATTGACCTAGGTTTCCAAGATGGAGGAGAGGAGAGAAACCATATGGAACATTCTGGTTAGAGCCCATCTCTAACGGTTGGACAGTCTCCTCAAGATTCAGCACACTGAACTTCCAGCTGACAAGCCCCACAACTGCCCAATCCCTATTTACTACTGAACTAATAGCACATTTCAGTGTGGTGATGCTTGAAAAGAAGGATGCATGCTTGAGTCTGTGCACTTTGCTGCTTCCATTGTTCCTTCTAAAAAATATTCTTTGCTAATTTTCCCAAAAGATTACTAGCTTCCTCCAGTGGTTATTTGTTCTTCAGGCAAGTCATTAGGTGGGGAACAGAAGGTCAGAAAACAAAACACTTTGTACCATAGGCCATTAAACAGTTGTAAATAAAATTAAAACCCAGAGATATGTTGGGACCTTGGGGCAAGGCAAGCATCTGGAAACATTTTCAAGGCTCTGAAAATTTAAGACATTACTTTAAATTACACAGTTAGTGTCAGAGCCAAGGCTATACTCTAAAAACAACTTTCCCCAGTCACCTACAGAGTATATTTTAAACCTGTGGTAAAATAACTTTGTTTTGGAATATATAGTAAATTCTGCTACTTAGGCTGAATTATAAATTTAATGGTAACAGTTAAGATTTACTGACCATTTACTTTGTGCCAAGGACTGCTAAGCACTTAATATGGGATATTTTAGTTATTATTTATAATAACAATATGAGGCAGATATTATTACTTTCCCCATTTGACGAGAGAGAAAAGTGGAGCTCAGTGATATTCAGTAATTGACCCAAAGCTAATAAGTGACATAAGCCCGGGCAAAACCTGTTGTGTTAGGGCTTTTGAGCCGAAGTTTGTCCTCACCATGCAGTACTCTTAGTATGCAAATATTCTGAGTAGTCACAAGCAATTACTGGTATACTTGCAAAAGTAAGTTTTCAATTAAAAAATTGTGGGGACTTCCCTGGTGGCACAGTGGTTAAGAATCCGCCTGCCAATGCAAGGGACATGGGTTCGAGCCCTGGTCTGGGAAGATCCCACATGCTGCGGAGCAACTAAGCCCCTGCGCCACAACTACTGAGCCTGTGCTCTAGAGCCCGCGAGCCACAACTACTGAAGCCCACGCACCTAGAGCCCATGCTCTGCAACAAAGAGAAGCCACCACAATGAGAAGCCTGTGCACCGCAATGAAGAGTAGCCCCCACTCACCGCAACTAGAGAAAGCCCACGCGCAGCAACAAAGACCCAACGCAGACAAAAATAAATAAATAAATAAAATGTATAATTATATATAACTAAATTTAACCTTCTTTTAGGATTCAGAAAACTGTTTAGGATTTTGCACTGTATTGAGGTAATAATCTTTGATAGCACTTAATTATCCTGCAAAAATGCAAATATGATGGCTAATAGAAAGTTTGGCACTAAAACATTGTGACTAATGCTTGCTGAAATATGTGATATAGACCATATGCTTTATTAATTAAAGATCTATAAAAATAAAAATAAATACTAATTAGTGAAATTAGGCACGGGACAAATACTGCATGATTCAGCTTATATGAGGAATCTAAAATAGTCAAACTCATAGAAACAGAGAGTAGAATGGTGGTTGCCAGGGGCTTTGGGAAGACGTGGAGAGTTGCTTTTCAATGAGTATGCAGTTTCTTTTACGTAAGATGAGTACGTTCTAGGACTCTGCTGTGCAATATTGTGCCTGTAGTCAACAATGCTGTATTGTGCACTTAAATGTTTGTCAAGAGTGTAAATCTCATGTTTAGTGTTCTTACTACAATAAGAAAACTGGTGATTGATTGCACATCTTTTCCATAGTGGTCCAATAGATCCTCATTCAAATTAGTTTTTTTACATAAGAATATGTATCATCGCCAGTGAAGTCATTTTAATGACAGTAGTTATCTAGCACCAGTCCATATCATCTTAAAAGCACTGTTCCTTCCCTCTTTGACCCTTAACCACATCTCTAATTTTAATTGAGGGGAATAATGCTTTTGACCAGCAGAGAGCAGCAATGATATACTTTGTAAGAGCAAGTCTGGTGAACCTGATCATCTTTTCTAAAATGTCCACTTTGTGAGATCCACAAAGATTCTGTCTTTAGTGATCACAGTCTTTGAGCGGCTTATTGTTAAAAGATCCTGGGAATTCCCTGAACTCAGCGTAGGAGGTTGTTGCTGCTGGCCTAGATCTCCATCTCATGGTATAGTCCTGCTGGTACCAAGGGAGGCATCAGCTCCTGCTTACAGCTTTGCCTCCTGGTCCAGCTTTGCCTGCTGCCAGCAGGGACCAGACGCCTGGGTCAAGAAGTCTCACTGCATCATGTGGTTTCTGTCTTTATTGCCCATCTCTGTTCAAGGCCAGACATTGTGGTGTGTCATGGAGTTTGTATGGTACTCTATGTTGATCCATAATGTGGCCTTCCTATGTAAAAGGCTGTTACGGATCTTCAAGGATAATGGACGGGATCACATTGATAAAGGAGGAGTAGACAGAAGACATAGCTTGGGGGTGTATATTTTCAGAAAACAAGAGTAGAGGAGATATCCATTGACAGAGGAATGGATAAAGAAGATGTGGTACCTATATATAATGGAATATTACTCAGCCATAAAAAGGAATGAAATTGGGTCATTTGTAGAGACGTGGATGGACCTAGAGACTGTCATACAGAGTGAAGTAAGTCAGAAAGAGAAAAACAAATACTGTATATTAACACATACATGTGGAATCTAAAAAAATGGTATAGATGATCTTATTTGCAAAGCAGAAATAGAAACACAGACGTAGAGAACAAACGTATGGATATGAAGGGGGAAAGGGAGGGGTGGGATGAATTGTGAGATTGGGATCGACATATATACACCATTGATACTATACATGAAATAGGTAACTAATGAGAACCTACCATATAGCACAGGGAACTACTCAGTGCTCTGCGGTGACCTAAATGGGAAGGAAATCCAAAAAAAGAGGGGATATATATATACATATAGCTGATTCTCTTTGCTGTACAGTAGAAACTAACACAACATTGTAAAGCAACTATACTCCAATAAAAATTTTTTAAAAAAACGAATAGAGGAGATAGAATAGGAACCTACAATAAAGGAAGAATCTGTGAGTAGAAGCCAAGAGAAGAGATCATTTCAAGAACAGGAGGTCCAATTTTTAAATCCCCTTGGTGATGGTGAAGGTGAACTTAGAAAAGTTGTTGACTTTGGAAACAAATGGTTTGGGGGGACCTCAACAACAAATAAGTCCTCTCATTTTGAGGACTCCAGCTAGATTACATGGGGTTAAAGGGAAGTGGTTTATGGAAGAATTGCACAGAAGCAAGTTGGTGTTAAAGCAACTTAGGAAAGAGGAGGGAAGTAGAAAAGTATGAGTAATAGCACAGAGACTTTAAATTAAAAGTAAATGAATGGTCTCAATCTGCTCATTAAAGCAAAAAACCTTAGCTTTCTGGTATATGTGTGCTTGTTTCTTTGAAGGTTGGTGTCTTGAGAGTAGAAAATAGAAATTGTATGAAATACAATTTAATAAAAAGAATGATGAATAGTCCCAAGAGTTTGGCTGAGATCATATAAAAAGAGATTGTGTTAGAATCAGAAAAAATTGTAATCATATTGTCTTAATTTCTGCGACTTCCAGTATTCAGAAGAGAGTGGGTGGTAAGATTTGCTGAGTCAGTGGCATTGATTAGGATGGTGGAAGATCAAGGAGGCTGATGAATCCAGGGAAAGGATGGTTGAATTGCCTAACCTAGGAGTTTAGACAGAATACAAAAGAAGAATAAGTGAGGCACCACAATGGACCAGGGAATATGAGTGTGAGAAAATGAGAGTCCTATTGGGCTCCATGAGATTATGGGATGCAGAAGATACTGTCCTGATTTTCCAATTGCCTCACCAGTCTGCCTTGATCCTTTTAGTATTTGGCACACAGGAGATAGTACATATTGCTAAATCAGTTGATAATTATTGTTAAACCCGTCTTAGCATCATGTAATAATTACCCGTGAGGCAATTAATGAATTCCCATCCCTAAATAAGAGATTATTTTGACATTTTCCAAAACTTCGTATTCTAACATCCTATCGATCGCATCTGCTGCATAGCCAGAAACCCATACAGAGGCTTTTGCACTTTACCTACTCTGCCTGTGGAGTCCAGGGTCACATCTTCAGAGCTACTGAGGTCTAGAAAGCTAAACCTGGAAGATTCCTTGGGAGCAGTGAGCAGTGAGACCACATAATTTACTTTCCAAACCAAGACACCTTTGAAAGAGGACACTTTCAATAATTAGCCAGATTGTAATTAAAAACTGAGAATGTCATCTAGTGCAACCCCTTGTTCTACAGATGAGAAATGAAGGCTCCAAGAGGGTAAGTGAGTTATCCTAATCTAGTGTCTCCATTCAACAAGTATGAGGATTTGGGTAAACGTTGGAAGCCTTAGATGATTTGCTGGGTGCTATGTTACAAAAGCAAGCGGCAAATCCATTTCTGCCAAATGTCCAAGCATCTAATAGCAAGTGGTACAAGAACAAGGTAGATGGATACAAGCTGTCCCTACACCCTTGGTGAAATTCTGGCTCTTGGCCTCTTATGCACCTGATAAACATATTGTGTGAAAAGTTCTGAAAGCGTGTGCAACAAAGTCCTCTTATTTTACATTTTAAATGATTTAATTTGAAATATTTTCAAACTCAGAGAAAGCCTACCAGGTCAGCATAAAGTCCTATCCTTCATTTTACCCAGTTTCCCCATTACCTCTCCCCCCCTCCTTCCTTCTCTCTCTCCCTCCTTCCCACTTTCTGAATCAGAAATCAACACTGATCAACACTGCCATGTAATCCACTGACTCTATCTGAGAAACCGTATCTGGAAGACAGATTCTTCAACATGTGAACTAAGTGTTCCTGAGCTTTAGATTGAGGTTACTTCATATACAAGTATACGTCATATCATTTATGCCAAAGTACTTTTTAACGTTTTTTTTACTGAAGCGTAATCTATGTTCATAAAAGTACACGTGTCCTAAATTTACATCTTGATGGATTTTTACAAACTGGACACACTTGTGTAACCGTTGACTAGGTTGAGAACATAACCGGCATCTCAGAACCCACCCTCATGCTCCCTTCCAGTCATTATGACCTCCCACTATGGTAACCACTGTCCTGATTTCTAACAGCAGAGATGATTTTTTTACTTTTGGTTCTCTATGTAAATGTGAAACATACAGTATGTACTGTTTTGTTGTTGGCTTCATCTGCTCGAAATTATCTTTACTGCATTCATGCACATTGTTGCTGCATGGTAGTCTATGTGTGAATTCTAGGTCGTAATCATTTTATCTATCCTGTTATCGATTCTATTTAATTTTTCTACTATTGATGGTCATTTTGGTCATTGTGGCTATTTAAAAATGTGCTGCTGTGAACGTGTATATGCATTTCTGTTAGGTATATAAATAGGGGTGACATTAGTGGGTCATAAAACATATGCATATGTTCAACTTTATATACTGTAGTATTTTAAAGCTACTTACAGTGGATATAACATCAGTTATACTACAAATCTACAAATAGACAAGTACCCAGAGCTATTAACCCCACTCTAATAATCTTTTCATCATTCACTCATTTATCTTTTAACATATTTATATATAGCTCCTATATGGACAGTTATAGGCACTGTAGATACAAAAAGCAAACCACTTCCATCCCATGTCTTCACTTTCAAGGAATTAACAGTAGGGTGGAATCTATTAAGGATTAGGGTGAGCCATAGAGAATTTTTTTTATTGAAGTACAGTTAATTTACAATGTGTTAATTTCTGCAGTACAGCAAAGTGATTCAGTTATACATACATATACATTCATTTTCATATCATTTTCTATTATGATTTATCACAGGTTATTGAATAGAGTTCCCTGTCCTATACAGTAGGACCTTGTTGTTTACCCATCCTATATATACTAGTTTGCATCTGCTAACCCTGAACTCTCACTCCATCCCTTCGCCACTCCCCGTCCCCCTTGGCAACCACAAGTCCGTTCTCTATGTCCGTGAGTCTGTTTCTATTTCATAGACAAGTTCATTTGTGCATAGAGCAATTTTTTAATAAAAGGAGGAAGACCTACGTTACTCAATGGAGAAGCTTCTTGGAACTGATGCTTCTGAATTGCATTTTGAAGAATGGCCAGGAATTACACAGATGATAAAGGGAAAAAAAGGAATTTTAGTTGTGCAGTGGTTCAGAGGCAGTAAAACAGTACAGTAATTCACAAACCTAGTTACACATTAGAATCATCTAGAAAATTTTTAGAAATATGATGCTTGGTATCCATCTCAGACCAATTAATTAAGAATCTCTGCAGGTAAGGCCTGGATATCTGAAATTTTTACAATCTTGCCAAGTGATTCTAATGTAAGGTCATGATTGAGAACCACTGGCTTAGTGGATTTACAAAACTTCAAGTCGTTCAGTATGGTTTATGCATAGTATAAGAGGGAGGAAATAGTAATAAAAAATCTTAGAACTGAAGATCAATGAGCAGGCTATTATCCAAGGCTTCCTCCTTGGTCAAAAGTTTCGACAAGAAAAAAAAAGACAACATTGACACTTTATGTAATTCAGCTAATATAGCATGAAAAATAGGTAGAGGAGTGGTGTTTACAAAGTCTCCAAGTCAGGAATGTATAAAACCTAATTGACATTCAAACTGGTTTAGTTAGCATTTCTGCTTCAACACCAGTTACATTAGCTCACGTTTTTTGACACATTTGTCCCAAGAACATCAACTTATACCAAACAAACACGTTTTAAAATAGCGAACTTTAGAGAATCTGACCCTAAATATTTTACATTTATAATGACCCTAGGTCTGTGTCTCTCTATACTGTGAAGTGAGAAAAATTCCCCAGTGTTGAGAACCTCTGTAAATTCACTGTTTCCAAGGTCACCAACAGCCTGTTCACTGCTTGGGAAGTGGGGATTTTGGACACCAGCAGCTGCTGTGTGTGAGTGAGGGAAGCCAAAGTCACGATACGTGAGGTTTATACCTGAATTATACTCCCCGCACGAGAACCAGTGGAGTGTGGAGAAAAAACATGGTTTCTGTGGTTCGAGAGACCTGAGTTCCTGTTTCCTGAAATCCCAGTTTCATCAGTTCCCAAAGGGGTGAGCCTGGAGACAGTCGTTCAATCCTTCGGAACGATTTTCTTATTTGTAAGATGGAAGGGTAACCAATATTTTATTGAGTGTGAACTCTTTCCCAAGCATTGCATGTATGCTTTTAACAAGTACAACCTTATTTAATCGCCCCAATGAGTGAATTACTATGAAGTAATTAGCATTAATAGCCCATTTTACATATCAGGAAAAGGAAGCTTAAAACTTAAGTGACCAACTCCAAAACCTGATCTTTTACTTACCGCATAGCATTCACTTCTTAACACAAAACATATCAAGAAATTGCATATTCTCTGTTTTTGTGGAGGCAGTAAGATATGTAAAGAATGGCCTCCAGTCATAGTGCCCCTTACTGATCATATATAAGCAAGAGATGGGCTACATTGGTTTGAGTATGTTGCTAGTAAGAATCATTTCTCCCAGAAAAAATGCCAATAATTATGCTTTCTATCTTTAAACGAAGTATTTATTGAGCACCTACCATATGCCAGGTCCTTTTCTAGGCACTGTGTATGAGAAGGGGTTGGAAAATATCCATATTCAGTACACGTTTGTCTCTTAGAAGGCAGGACATTTCAGGAAATAGCATCTTCATCCTCAGTCCAGATAGCTTCCTTTATGACTTGGTAGAGGGGAAAAAACTGCTAGAAATGCTCTTTTTTTTTTTCTTGGGTGGTATTTATTTTATTTTATTTTTTAATAAGTTAATTTATTTATTTTTGGCTGAGTTGGGTCTTTTTTGTGGTGCGCGGGCTTCTCATTGTGGTGGCTTCTCTTGTTGCAGAGCACGGGCTCTAGGCGCATGGGCTCAGTAATTGTGGCTTGTGGGCTAGAGTGCAGGCTGAGTAGTTGTGGCACCCAGGCTTAGTTGCTCCGCGGCATGTGGGATCTTCCTGGACCAGGGATTGAACCCATGTGCCCTGCATTGGCAGGCGGATTCTCAACCACTGCACCACCAAGGAAGCCCCAGTATTTGTTTATTTAAAAACCTGTTAACAGAAATATAACTATGTCATGTTTTGAAGCGTTGCCTGCTTCCAGAGCAAGTACTAAGTTGAATTTTGCTTTGAAAGTTTTTTTTAACCAGGGGGGAAAAGATCCTGAAAGTCATGGGCTTCTGTTATCTTCATTCCCTGTGAGCATCTCTGTCTGGGCTCTTTTCCCTCGACTTCCCCTCTTCATCTCTATGAAAGATGTTTGCAGCTTCCTGAGTTTTTATGTTGTTGTAGCTTCTCCTTGAAGCTCTTTGTAATACAGATGATTGAACAAGCTAGTATGATTTATTCTAATTCCCCAGCTTATTAAATCAAGCACTTGAAGGTCAGTGTTAAACAGAAACACAGTGTTAAACAGACCAGGAGTTCTTTTAATAAACATAGATGGTTATGCAAGGCAAATGTGATAGGAGCCAAAGGAACAGAGGCTTCTGTTTTAGGTTGTCTTTAATATACTCTTATAAATATAGATTGAGGTGGATAATGAATTTCTTTGCCCCAGAAGTCTGGAATGATTTGTATATACCTTTATAAACTTCTGATTATGCAGGACATCCCGTTTAACATAAAGTGACTGATAAAGGAGAGGCTACAAAAATGGAAGACTGATGGCCTCTAAGTGGGAAAAAAGCAAATGGAGAATGCCAATGATTTAGTAATTGAAGAATATAATCTGCTAGCCAAGATTTCTCTACATTGACATGTTGGAGAGTTCCTGATATTCAGCGTCTTAATTTATTCATTTCATTTATTCAACAAACGTATGTTGAGCACCTATTTTCTGCTGGGAGATATTCTAAGTTCTGGGGATATCGCAGGGAAGAGAACAGGCAAAGTCATGCCATCATAGGGTTTATATTCTACTGGGCCTCTGGTGGGGTGGAGGATGTTGGGGAGGCATTGGAGGGTCAGATAAGATGGCAGTGCAGATGATAAATAAGTAAACAAATTATGAATAAGGTAATTGTAGATAGAAGTCGATGAAAAAATAAACAATCATGAGGAACAAGGTCAAGTATGACTTTATGTTCGGCTTGATGCAAAGCAGACCTTGAGACAAAGAACTGGAGGCAAGTGACTTATTTTGGAGTTGATCCCAAGAAGTACAGTGAGAAAGTAGGGAATTGAGACAGTAACATGAGGAGAGCCAGTTGAGACCAGAAAACAGCCTTCCTCTGGCAGTGGGTTGCAGAGAACCATTGCTCTGTCTGGGGACTGTCAGCCTGGGTCCTCAGGACAGGTTGACTAAACAGCTTTTGCAGATATCAGAGTGAGGAAAGACCTTTTGGATGGTATCCTCTGGAGTTGAGACCTGAATGGTGAGGAAGACTTGGGCTTGTGAGGATCTGAATGCAGAATATTCCAGGTAGAGGGAATAGCAGATGCAAAGGCCCAGAGGTAGAAACAAGCTTGCCTCTTGCAGGAACAGAAAGACCAGTGCCTTTGCGGTAAGGGTGAAGATTTTGGATTTGATATTTATACCTGACCTTGGTAGAAAGCCCGTGTGAAAGCCTAGATACCAGTCTTCTTTCCATACTGATGGTTTGCCTTGGCAAGAAATAAACCTACTTTAAAAAATTTCTCTTTTGATTTAAAGGTGTCAGAGCACCATTATTATTTGCTTTGTGTCTGTAAATAAACTATTTGTCTTCTCTGGACCATGATTTTCTCATGTGTAAAATGGGACTATGGACCCGTTCCTTTCCAGAAACATGCTTATTCCTCTTCACTAAATTGTAAGCATCAGGAGAGCAGGAACTTTTTTTGCTAGCTTCTCTCCCTCTTACACAATGTTGGTGCTCAATACATATCCATTGACCCAAGGTTGCATTTTTGTTTCCCAAGGGCCATGAGCTTCAGAGTCAGATATACAATAGCTCAAATCTGCCTTCTCCTTGTTTGAGCTGTGCTCCCTAGCACAAATTCTGTCATTTCTCAGAAACTCCATTTCCCTGTGTGTTCCGTAGGGATTTTCTTTGTAGTGCTTCTCTTAACAAAAACCACCAGAATTACATGAGATATTGTATGTGAAACCACCTAGCCCAACACCAAGTGCTTACCTGATTTATTACCATCCCATCTTTTGGCCCTATAAGGCCAGTAAGGGCTTACCCTGTAGCCATGATGGTCTCCAGGAAGTGCTCTGATTACAGTCCTGGGCTTCCAAGGAAGATCACCATTTGGATAACATAATAGATCACATTTATTTTAATCATCAGAGTCTTTGATGTTGTGTTTATACTTGGTAAAAGGTCATGGAAAACTGAAGCTAAACTTAGACTGGAAAGGTTACAGGCTTGTCTGCTCAAGACAATTGCAGGGAATCTATAAACTCGAGTCTGAATCATTAACTGAAGCCCCCTGTTCACTCCAAATGCTTTATATCTGAACCCTAATAACTGAAAAGGAATTGTCCAAATTAAGGAATCAGCCATACAGTAACCACTGCTATCCATCTGGGAAACCCCCCCTTTCCTCAACCCAAGAGAAAGTAAAATAACAAACTTTTAAAAAAGACGTTATGATTAGTGTGCTCCTTATGGAATCTCCCCTCAGAATAGCTGTGCTAAAGTATGTAAGGAGTGATGTGACCCTCTTACTTCATTTTTAATAATAAGAGGTTAGAATGAAACAGACCATTATGTTGGGGAATGGGGGTTCGAAGTGTCGTTGTTTTGTAACCTGATTGTAGAGACATTCAGAGTTCAAAAGCCTCGTTATTTCCTTTCAGCTCAAATCACTTGTAATGTCTGGTATTCCAGTGGTTTTCAAAGTGTGGTCTGAGGTCCAGCAAACTGGACCATAGGATCACCTAGGAACTTGTTGAAAATACAAATTCTCGAATCTCACTGCAGACCTATTGAATTAGAAACTCTGGGAGTGGGCCTAGAAATCTGTTTTAACAAGTCCTCCTGGAGGTTCTGATGCACACTGAAGTCTGAGAACCACTGCTTTATTCATTTATCAAAGAGTGGGGAAGGAGAGCTTCTCTAGAGCAAAGGGCAGGGGCAGGGGCATCATTTGGGACTTGGGGTCCCACCATCTTCAGGTGGGGCAGACTTGCATGGGGACTCCTGTTTGCCTCCATCCTTTAGGTACCTTGGATAACTCTAAACTATCAATACTTCACTTCTGACTTCACTACCCCAAAGTCTCACCACTTCCTTTAAGACTTTGGCTTAAATGACTAATGTCAGTCATCAAGGTTTTCCAGGATAAGAGTGCTAAGGTATTGAGAGCAGGTGCATGAGATCATGCTGATAAGGGAAGGGACAAATAAATATGTATATAAAAGCTGCCCTTCCCAGTCCATTCTGGTGCCAAACATCCGTTGACAATACTAAGCCAGCCTCACAGTCAAGGTGGCATCATTGAATGATCTTGGGCTTTACTTTGCCAAGAGTCTGTAGCTTTTTCATCACTGAATGTCATAAAGACTCCCTTCCTTTTTTTCTAGCTCCGTTAGTGCCAGGCTCAGAAAGATGGGGATAAGGGAAAATCAAAAGAAGAAGAAAAAAATCCATTCCATTAAAATATTAAATCACCAACTTAGAGAAGGCAGACAGCAAGGAATGTCATAGCTAGAAAAGATTCTGGCCATAAGTTAATTTGAACCACTTGTTTTTAGGTGGAGCAAGCAGAGGCTAAGAGGGGTGAAATAACGTCTGAAGATCACAGATTAGAGCTCCGTTTTTCCAAATGTGTACTTTTGCCACTACCAGTAGTTTTCGAAATGGAGACCCTGAATTTCACTACAGGGGTCCCTGAGATCATCTTAGAGGTCCATAAAGTAAAAAATATTTTCATAGTAATAATAAAACCGTACTTACCTTTTCTTTCTTATACTCTCAAATACAGAGGAGTTTTCCAAAGACTGCATGCTATTAATACCACAAATTAAATGAAGAAGCAGAGATGAAAATCCAGCTATTCTATTAAACCAGACAGAAAAGAGATTTGCAAAAATGAAAACCAGTGTCACTCTTCTCACTATTTCTTTGTTTTAGAAAATATAGTTCTTTGTCGTAAAATATGTTATTTGGGGCATGTAATGGGTTTAGTTTTGTTTTTATAAATAAATAATGTTTTTAAACCATTAGTTTTCACTTTTAGTATAGTAAATACTGATAGATAAAACCTACATAAACAAAAGTTCTTTGTGGTCCTTAATTTTTAAGAGTGTAAAGAGGTCCTGAGAGCATAAAGATTGAGAACAGCTACACTCTACCATAACATTAAAAATAAATGGTTGAATCTCAATACAGTTAGAAAAAGACAATTTTGAAATTATAAACTTCGTGAGGGAAGAGATATTTGTCTTTATCTGCTCAGAATTGTTTTCCAAGTTCTTAAATCAGTGTCTGGCATGTAGTAGGCATTCAATAAATATTAACTGAACAAATAAAATATATTTTATACAAAAGTCAACAGTAAGTATTCAACATAGTTTTAAAGTAATTCAGAGACAAAATTCTTTCACAGGAACTGCCCCATCTCTAGAGTCTTGGAAGCAGAAACTAGAATCAGTGGCAGATAACCCCAACCTCAATAGACATCCTGATGTTCCAAAATCAGCATAAAGCAAGAAGTACCAGGATGATGTGCTATAGCCCCTTTTCACTTGTGTTCCCTTCTCAATTCCCCTTCTGCCTCCCCATCTTCTACATAATTCTGTTTTGAGTACCAGGTTTATCTTAAGATGCAGAGAGGTGACCTGGAAAATTATAACTTAGGGAATATGAAGTTCTGGCCCCATTTCCATTTTTATTGTGCTCAGAATCATCAGATGACCCTGAATAACTGGGGGAAAAATATAGATTTATAAAAATTACACACTGATATATTTTCCTTAGGCTACAAGTTTTGTTTGGTTTTGTTGAGAAATAATTCCAACAAGAGAAATGTTTAATAAATTAAACCTACCATTCCAGCCCTCTGTAAAGTGTCAGGATTAATGCTTCTTCTCCAAAATGGAACTCTTCCTGACAGAGAAAATGTTTCTGTTTCATCATCAGAGTCTGCTGTGTACAAGACAGAGTGACTCTTTTGGTTTTAGTATTTTGCATGCATTGTCCTCTTGATTGATTGTGTCAAGTCCAAAGGTTGGCCATTATCTTAATCCATTCAGGCTGCTATAACAAAATACCATAGACTGGGTGATTTATAAAGAAAAAAATTATTTCTCACAGTTCCAGAGGCTGGAAATCCAAGATCATGGTGCCTGCAGATTTGGTGTCTGGTGAGTATCCACTTCCTGGTTCATAGATGGCCAGCTTCTCCCTGTGTCCTCACATGGCAGAAGGGGCAAAGGAGAGCTCTGTGTTGTCTTTTCTTATAAGTGCACTCATTCCATTCATGAGAGTTCTACACTCATGACCTAAGCACCTCCCAAAGGCCCCACCTCCAAACACCATTACACTGGACATTATGATTTTAATATATGAGTTTGGAGGGTGGGGCACAAACATTCAGACCATAGCAACCATCATCTCCATTTCAATATCCAAAAGTCTGAGGCTCAAAGAGGCAAATTAACTCTGAATAAGACCTCAAATTAGGGTTACAATCCAGGCTTTTGGAGTCCTTTTGCAGGACCTTTTATTTTCATGACAGTATATTAGAAAGGTCTGACTAAATCATATTGCCACTTTCGTAGTTAACCTAGAGAGGAGAAAGGCTATATGTTGGACAGTGTACTTTTGTTTTACATGCCATACTTCACTTACTTCTTCCCTTACATTATGACATTTTAAATAATCAGGAATATTCAGTTCAGAGAAGTTAAGTAACTTGCCAAAGGTCACACAGCTGGAATTAGAGGTAGTATTTTAGTAAAACATGTTTTCTTTCTTTGCGGATTCCATTACAAAATAGTACCTTCAAAATGAGAAGTACCTTCAGAAGGAATATTACCTTTTCAGGTATAAGATTCTTTTTTTATGTAATAAGACAGTGCTTTAAGCTTGGGTGCATGATTACCCAGCATCAAACAACAAAATAAAGAAAAGCTAAGATGATTTCAAACATTTAAGCAATTTAAATTGCCCAGCAATCAAGAAAATTAATGTTTAATACACATTAAGAATCACTAGAATGCAATCTCTAAGTATAGGCACCACACAAATGCTTTTCCACCTTTGACTTTCAATTCCATCTCCTGGGGAACAGGGCAAGATAGGAGTGGAACAGAGGGCAAATTGTGGGCAGGAGACATCTGGGGTTGAATATGGATTGTAATAGCTTCTGAGATTGTAATTTCTCTCACCTTCACTGACCAGTTTTGCTGAAGAATGGGGGTTATGAAAGCATTTGTACCATTCCAGAATAAGATGGCTTGTGTATTCATGAAAAGCTAGTTTGTTATTTTAAAATAAATAGTTTCCTTCTCTATAAAATTCTCCAGCAGGCTGAATGGGCTGAATTCTATGCCCCCAAAATTCATATGTTGAAGGCCTAACCCCCAATAACTCAGAATGTGACTGTATTTAAAGATCAAGTCTTAAGGAGGTAATTATGGTTAATGATGTCATTGGGGTAGTCCTTCATCCAATATGACTAGTGTCCTTATATGTGAGGAGATTAGGACACACACAGAGGGAAAACCATGTGAAGTACACAGGAGAAGACGGCCATCTACAAACCAGGGAGAGAAGCCTCAGAAGAAACCACCCAGCCTGGCACCTAGATCTCAGATTTCCAGCCACTAGTGCTTAATCCATCCAGAGAGTGGTACTTGTTCTGGCAGCCATAGCACACTAACAAATAGGCCCAGCTTTTTTATGAGCACTTTGGCCTCTGTTATGGTCTGAATGTTTGTGTACCCTCAAAATGCATATGTTGAAAACCTAATGCCCAAGGTGATGATGTCAGGAGGTAGGGTCTTTGAGAGGTGATTAGGTGATGAGGGCAGAGCTCTCATGAATGGGATTAGTGCTCTTACAAAAGAAGCCATAGAGAGCTAGCTCACCTCTTCCACCAAGTGGGGACACAGGGAGAAGTCAGCAGTCTGCAACATGGAAGAGAGCCTGCACTGAAACCCAGTAATCCTGGGACCCTGATCTCATATCTCCAGCCTCCAGAACTGTGAGAAATAAATGTCTCTTGTTTATGGGCCACCCAGTCTGTGGTATTTTGTTCTAGAGTCCAAACAGGCTAAGATAACCTCTTATAACTAGATATTGGCATCTAAGGCTCCCAAGCACAGATTTGCCAAAGTCTAGAAACAGGGCAGACTCCCACTGCCACGGCCACCTTGGTGCCTTCACTGAAAGAAAAGGTGGGGTCAGGATCCGGAAGGCTGGGACAGTCCCGGAGGTGACTGCTTCTTCATCCTCTCCCCGGAAGTTCACACCCCACTCAGCACCTTTCCGTTCTGCTCCCTTGGGTGTCAGCCTTTTCTCCTCTGTGTTTTTAAACCACACGTTGGGTTGTCAGTGCTGACCCATTGAATAACAACACTTAATTTACAAGCACGCACTACTCTAGCACCTTTTACTAATGAGTTTACCCCAGCTTTAATTTCCTTTGACTCTCAGTTTCTAAATTCTAACTAAACCTGCTAATTACTTGTGCTAATTCTACTGCATTCTTCTAGAAGAAAGAAAATAATCTTTAAAATACCCATTTTGGAGATAAAGAGGGACAGTGAATTCAATAAAGGACCCAGTTTCTGATTAAGAAATGTAGGTTAGGTAGTAGGAAAAGACATTTTTTTAATTAAATATTCAGGCTTAATAAGAAATAGTTTCTCTTGGTGTTTGGTTATGCTTTTTTTAAACCCCTCAGACACATATCTGATAATTGTGGAAATCCAAAAGAACTTCATCTTCACATCCAGGAAGTTATGAGTGAACTGATGTCAGTGGGTTGGTGTGAAATGACCGGGGGTGCATTACAGCATCTTCCCACCCACCGAGTTGGTTCAGCCAGGGAAGGAATGGGGTGTGGTCATAGTGCTGACCTCTGTATTATCTTTATCTTATCTTCCTTGGTTAATTTCAGGAGGTATTTGTGCTAATGGCTCTGGGTTAGAGGGAGAGTAAAAGTGCGCAGTATCAAAACGTTTCTCCTCCTTCTTGCTCGAGACACCATCTCCTCCACGAATCAGGCGTGGAGATCCTACCTCTATCAGAGGAAATATGGAAAAAGGAAATATGTCCTTTCCTCCAAACGTCTGAGTAACCAACTCAAGTTAGCACCACTTAAGTAGTGAACTGGACCAAAATATAACTCTGTTTTCCCGTAACTGAACTTGACTTCTATCTTGAACAGTCATTCTGTCCGACCGTTAAAAAGAAAAACTCACAATTTCCAGGTAAATTCCATAGATAGTGTGATTTTTCTTATCTCAGATATAAAGGTGATTAAATTCATGAGTTCATCTCTCTTTTGAGATTGATGCTAAGGTCTGAGGTTCTTACTTAAACACCACTGTGACATTGGCAACAGGTCAAGTCTTTGCTTCTTCAAGTTGATCTTTCCGGATTGGATGCAGGTTCCAGTCACCCTTTCTGTCATTGTGACTGCCACCTCCCTGAAGACATCATAAGGGGGAGGCAAGGGGATTTCAAGGAAACACATATAAGAAGGCTCACCTGCCTGGCTCTTAGAGTGGGCTCAAAATTACAACACAGCCCCCTTCCCCTTGCTCTGTGGAAATAAATGAAGACTATTCAGTAAGAACAAATAGGGGTTATTTATTCAGAGCTTGCTGTATCAAGAGTCAACCACCACCACTTGTGTTTGGCAGTGACTCAAAGGCAGGCAGAGGAATGGGAAAGCTTTATAGGGAAAAAGGGGAGACTTCAGATGTGCTCTGGTTGGAGGTTGTTGGCATGGAAAAGCTGGAGGTGGGCTAACTAAAAGCAAGGTATCTTCTGTGACTGGTTCGAGAAGCATACTTAGCTTTTCTTCTGCTTGGTTCTGAGTTGCAAACAGGGACAAAAGTTAGGGAAGCTGACAGTCATTGTCCAAGTCCTGCCTGTTCTAGGTAGATTGCTGCAGAGGTTGTTTTTCGGCTGCCTGCATTGGTTGCTACATTATTTGTGGATCAGAGTCTCACTGTCATCCATGGTCTTGCCATTGTCTGTTTATATATTCGGCTTCTCAGCCCTATGAGGAACAGGTAGGACTAGTTGAAGAAGGCAGTGGTTCTCAAACTTTAGCACGATCAGATTGAATCACACACCTTGAGAGACAGACACACACACACACACACATATTAACAAACAAGTTAAAACTTCACAACTCAACCTGCCTCATTTGTCTACACGCCCTCTCTCCAAGGTTATTAGCTCTTCGGAAATTTCTCTTAGTCATTCTCTACTATCAGTTTAGTGACTAACACATAGCAAATTGGTGCTTGATTGGTATTTATAGTTTTGTCTAGGTTCTTTTATCTATAGCTTCAGGTTGACTGTGACTAACAGAAAAGATTTGACCCCAGAGTAGGAAATAAAGGTCCTGTTGCCTGCTCTGCTAATTGCTTAAAGCTCTGTGGTTCCCACTCTGCAGCGAAGGCAAAGCGAGCAGGGACGACACATTAAGGATAATAGGGTGAGGGAACTGGAGAGCATAAAACAAAGAAATGGACCAAGGAGCCCATTTGAACAGCTTAAGTCGGTTTGATGTGCTCTGTCGCCTCCCCATTGTGGACCCTGTCCACATGAAAAAGTGAGTTGGACTGAGCTGGTCATTTACAGAATCCGTTCACTGCCTCTCTCTGGGAAATAGCATTAACTCTTTGGCAAGTGGTCTAGTCAGGGTAAATCAATTTTGACAAAATTGGTTTCATGATTTTCTCTGAGTGGCCAATAAAATGTTACAATTATTTTTATTTAAATGGATCTGTCAGTCCATACTTATTTTAAAAAATAGGCAATGAGGAGATAATGCATTAGCTTGTCCATTAACTCAGTTATAACCTAATGGTTAATAACTTACTCTGTAGAGCAGCAGTTACATGCTTGGATGAATATTAGAATCACCTCAGGAGATGATAAAAAAAAAATCGTCAGATCAATAAATCAGAAACTCTGGGGGAGGGACCCAGGGTAATTAAAGCTCCTCAGGTGATCCCAGTGTCCAGCCAAATTTGAAAGTGCTGCTATAGAGTGAGACTTTCTGATTTAAATCCCAGCAACTCTGCCTATTAGCTGAGCAAGTTGCATAATATCACTGAGCCTCCATTTCCTCATCTGTAAAATGGTGAAGGGAATAGAATCTACTTCAAAGGTTTTAGGGAGGATTAAGGGAGATAATACATGAAAATGCTAGTACAGTTCCTGACACATAGTATGTTGTATATTAGCTTTACTATTATTTTAATCAATCATAATGATATTATTTCTATTGTCATTAAGCCCTATGGAAACACAGAACTAATAAAATATAAGGAAATATTTAATTATAATACTGAGCAGAATTATACTTTATGTAGCTATGAAGATAAAATCATGTGCTATGAGAAAAAGAAAGAAAAATGTAAAAGTGAATCTATGGAAGGTATCGTTGAAGTAGGACCAATTTAGTTGGATCTCAAGTCTTTTCTTCTAAAGATTTGACTAATTAGAAGAAAATTTTATTTGTTAATAATTGAGTTGAAAACTTTATTTTAAACAGATCAAAAAGAACTGATTAGTTTTGTTCGTGAATTAATTTTTGTCCTTGGTGGGTTGGGCATAAGTGGGGCAGGTGAGGATAGATTTAAACGTTGGGTCATATTACCCTTTTGGAAAATTCCAGAAGAGAAAAGCAAAACTGGTTAAGTTCCTAATGTGCCTAGCTTCCTGGGTAAGTAGGGATGAAAGACCATATCGAATAGCTCAAAGATTGCCATATCTAGTTTTTTTCCTGAGGGAAACCCTTCTACCCACAGTCCCTGCCAATGATATTTTCTGCACAGGTGGTCTGGTTCTGTCCATATATCTTCACGCCCAGATATCCATTTAGCCAAAGCAGGGCATGTTATCAGTCGGCAGCCAATCTATGGCTGGAAAATGATCTTTCGGTTGATTAACTGTGAAAGCTTTGACCCACCAGGAATAACATCAGTTATAACAGAACTAATCACTTGCTTATCTTGGGGATGGTAAACGCAAGATAGGATGAACTACTCAGAGCAAAAATTGTAAGATGAATGGAGCCGACCACAAAGTTGCAGACGATAGTAAAGAAAAGGGAAGTGTGATATCTTCAGTTATTAGTGGCAGAAGCCATAGAGCAAGAGATAGGAAGTTACAGTCATTATAGAGGTGTAAGACCAATGATTTCTACCTGCCAAGGAAGAAATTAAATATCTCAATGCCTAAAGCTTCCCTTTTCAATCTTTTCAGTTCAGAACTAGGTCGCTAGCACTGCAAAGTCTAGAGATGTTCCGATGCAACCTGAAGCCTGACTGCCTGAGACTATCTTGCTTATTTCCATGTTTCCTCACAAGTCCTTCCTCCTCCCCACATGACAGGAGACAAGGAGAATGTGTCTCTGTTCCTTGGAGAATGAATGAGTGAATGAATGAGCCTCAGATAACCAGAATAAAGAAAATCTTTGCCAAAAGGAATCTTAAAAGTCTCTTGGATTTCAAGGGAGTGCATGCTTATGGTCAAGGGGCTAACCAAGATTTGTGGGACCTGAAGTTTAAACAGTTTGGAGGGCTCTCCTTAAGAAAAAGGGTTTAAATAATCTTACCTGCTATATATAAATGTAGAGAACTAGATGGGGCCTGAGTAAACAGGAAGACCTAAAGCTTTGGCTTCACTAGCTTCATGATGAGTCTGGAATGAAGTAGAGGGAACAAGAGTGAAAAGGAAAGTGAAGTATTCCAACGTCATCTGTTTCATCAATTCACCTAGGCCTGACCCTGGCCGAAACTTTGGAAATTCTTTTTATTTTTTGTCAGTGGTTCTAAATGACTTTATGACTTTAGCAGTTGAATTGATCCTCCCTCAAAAACTTTTGGTCACATGTGTGTCCTTAAAAAGCTTCTATCTGTTAGAGTTATTATTAAACATCAAGCATTCATTTATCTTGCTGAGGTTCTAATACATCTTATTTCATGCCAATGAAATATAGCATTGATCGTAAAATAATTTCGTCCACTCACTAGAGGTAGCTCAGAAAAACTTTACCTAAGTTTGCTTTTCTCCTTGGTACCCATGTATTCGCAAAGACTAAAAATCCAATTTATTATTATTGATCTTTCAGCATAGTGCAGACATCTTTTGGATTAGATTTTTTTCATCTTTTCTTACTTTCGCTTTATATTTAAACTCCTGCTGAATCTGAATTGTCAAACATCTTAATAAGTATGAAAAAATATGTGCTTAATCTCTTTCCTACTATTTTGAAGTGACTTAAACCAATGTAAAATTTCTAGAAAATTCATGTGGTAATATTTTATTATGTTTAAAATTAGTTCTCATTTATTCACTTAAACAGTAAGGATTTATGCAGAGCTTTCTATGAGGTTAATATTCTGTTTTCAGGTAAAAAGACAAATTGTGAATCCATAGACCCTGATTTCAACGGATAAGAGTTTATTTTAGATAAAATATGAATGTAAGCTACATGAAACTATTACCTGTGGGAGCTAAAGTATGGATGTTCACTCAGATTGAAACTATATTAAACTGTGTGTGGTTAGAGACGTGACCTGGAAGGTAGCATGCAGATGGAGTGACAGTGGGATTATGGGAAGAGAGGCAGGAAATGCATTTCAGAAGACCACTTTAGGGAAAACACGTGAAGGAAGGAGACAGAGGATCACTGAGCCACAGCAGGAACTTTAAGGATAATGGCCTGGTAGTGTGGCGGACCCCTGTGGAAGACTGGTGAAAATAAGGATTAAATTAACAAAAAGCAGCCAGATCACTGTAAATCTTTTTTTTTTTTTTTGCGGTACGCGGGCCTCTCACCGTTGTGGCCTCTCTCGTTGCGGAGCACAGGCTCCGGACGCGCAGGCTCAGCGGCCATGGCCCACGGGCCCAGCCACTCCGCGGCATGTGGGATGTTCCCGGACCGGGGCACGAACCCGTGTCCCCTGCATCGGCAGGCGGACTCCCAGCCACTGCACCACCAGAGAAGCCCAGATCACTGTAAATCTTAAGGTTTTTTGTTCCCCTGGTGTAGGACATGAAGTCATTGATGATTTTATTAAATTATTTCATGAAATTTTGATTTCAGTTGCATATATGAACTTAATTATTGTAGGATATATAAAAGAGGATGTAAAATGTATTTCTCTCTTATACATCTTTTCATTATTAAATATATCATATACTCATAAAAGTACACAACCATAAATGTGTGACTTTTTTTTTATTCTAACATTCTGTTTTAGTTTAACTTCAGAAGTTTCAAAAGCACATTTATTTCAGATTATTTTTAATATTTTTGGCTCAGAGATTAATATTACATTTTTATTCCCATTGATGATTCTTGATTGGAGGACTGACTTTGTTGTGTTGCCAAAGGATTAATAGCTCTGAATTTAAAGTCAAAGAGACATATGTTCAATTTATGTCTCCAGGACTTACTAGCTGAATAACTTTGGGCAGGTTCCTTAGCCTTCCTAACCTGAGTGTCTTCATCTGTAAATGCTGGTATTAATGGTCCTGTATTTCATAGAATTGTTACGAGTTTTTAATAAAATAACAATTAGTAAATATTTAGTATTGGTATCTGGGGACATAGTAAACACTCAGTATATGATAACTTTTGTCATGATTTCAAAGTTAGGATCTACTGCAGTTAGTATTTCAGTGCTCATACTTACCTAACTGGGAAGACAGTGAAGATTTTTGGTTTTGTTTTTAAAATATATTGAGTTTAAGACAAAAATGGAGCATGGAACTAGATATTATCAATAAAAGAATATATGCATTTTAGGTCCCATTATTTTATTTAGGTCCCTGGATAATCCAGAATATTGTACCAGTCTGTGGTACAATAGATGTGCGTGCTGTGAATACACATGAAGGGGAAATGAAGAATTTAACAATTGGCAGATTAATCTTGGTCCCAATTTGACTTTTGCTTGCAACTTAGAAAGCATAGATGGATTGTGCTTGTTTATTTAAAATGAGGCCTTTTGCTGATTGCATTGGCTCAGAGAATAGCAGAATCCATGCTGGGAAAGGCAAAGAAGGAATTTGTATGTTGAACACAGCACTTCTGCCCAGTTACTTTATCATATTTGAAGCTGGCAGGGTAGTTTTACAGATTATGAAAGGAGATCTGATAAGGTTGAAGTGGGAATAGGGAACAGGCTACAGATTGCTCTGGACCACGTCAGATTCTCTGGCTTCCCCATTTTATCCTGATCAATGTGGCCAGCCAAAAGAAAGGCAGGAAAAAAATCTCAATTCTAGACTTAGATCAGAATTAACTAACTTTGGGTTTTTGATGGAGGAATGAACAACTTATGAAATATTAAACTTAAGTCAGATGTCCCCTGTTTTTTAGTATTAATTCAGATACCTGTGTATGTGTGTGTTCTTTTCTTTTTTCAATTAAAATATAGTTAATTTACAATGTGTTAGTTTCAAGTGTACAGCGGAGTGATTTATATATATATTATATATATTTACATATATGTACTTTTAAAATTTCTTTTCCATTATAGGTTATTATAAGGTATTGATTATAGTTTCCTGTGCTATATGGTAGGTCCTTGTTGTTTACCTATTTTATATATATTAATGTGTATATTTGGTGTGTGTTTCTTTTTAATGACTGTGTGATTTTATTTCATTTTACACAAGCGTTAATCAAACACTCAGTAGTCAGGCACACACCAGCAGTATAAGACAAATTCTCTAAAGAGGTTACAAGCAGAGTTTCTCAGATTTTTAGTGTATCTAAAACTTCAGAGTTTATTAAAATGCAGATTTTTAGGACAAACCTCAGATTTTAATTTAGTAGGACTGGGATAAAGCCTAAGAACCTACAAATTGTTGACCAACTCAGTAACTCTGATAAGAGATAAAATATTACTGTGGAGTTAAGTTTGCCCTTATTTCTTATTTGAACTGGATAAATGGATGATGGGTAAGATAAGAGGAACATTATTAGGATAACCAAAGTAGAGTCAAGAACAAGCCAAGGTATTTTAGCCTAGCTTAAGAGGTTCTGATTAGAAAAGTTTACCAGGATCAAACTAAACAAACAAACAAAAAAACAAAAGCTGAGGATTAGAATCTTGAAATCATCTAAGGTTTCAGAATAGGGGAATAATCATATAAGAATGGTTTTTAAAGGAATGTTGATTTGATTGGATGAGTTGTAAAGCTGGAAAGTCAGTTGAGGTTTAGGATGTCACCTTGTGTAGTAGTTTTTGTCCCTTTTTTACTTTAAAAAAAAAATTCAACCACTAATTCGGATGTTACCTGTGCAAATATTGAGCATCAGTGAAAATTCTCATGGCTTACGCATGCTTGAATTCAACCCGAGGACAGTTCCATATGCTGACACATGGGCTGGAGCTGTGCAATTGTTTTCAGTACTTAAAAAAGACCTGCTGAGCAATCTCTCTCCCAAATTGTAGAGCAAAATTGTGATCTTAGATCTCTTAGTCTAGATTAGGCCCCAGAGAAGCTAACTGAAGTGTTTCTTCCAGCCTCTTCCACCGAGTACGTCTTTACCTTTCTTCACAGATAGATACAATCTCTACTTTATATTTCATTCAGTCTTCAAAAGCAAAAGAGAAAAGGCATACCATAAACAGGGAAAGAGGAATCATTTTCTCAATTGAAGTAGCAAGGAAATGACTTCCCCTGCTGTTTGCCTCAGCTGAATTACAGCCCCATGTCTGTGTGAAATCCAACTTGATGAAACTTTCTTTGTCACTGGGGTTGAAAGAATCTGTTTCTTGAGAGTCCTACTTAGAACTAGATTGTGCTGTTGCCACCTGCAAAGTTTCTCATCTCTGTGTGTGGTCAGCAAGTCTCACTTTCCGCCATCCTTCTGCAGCTCCTTTGTACATTATCAGATATTTATTTCCCTTGAATTTGGACTCAGTGGAAGAGGTATTGTCAAGCATGTCAAAAATCTTATTTTTATGTTTTAAGTATTGATAACATTTATAAAATAGCATAAAGTATAGAAGGGTTTACAATTAGGGAAGCATTAGAAAGCAAACACAGTCAGATCTTAAAAATGGTAACAGATTGGCTATTTTAATATCAGTGGGATGAGATTCTGTTTTTCTTCCATGGCTGTTAGACAAAAAGGAAAGAAGAGGATGACCATTTATACCAATTCCTAGGGGCCAGATGAGTAGGAAATAAGCTTCCCTTTTCTGTTTTCCTATTCAACTTGAGGCATATAGACTACAGGTTGTATTTAGCGGTCTGGTAGGCAGTCTCAGTGTTCTAGATGACTGAGAAGTAGATAGACCTGGTGAAGTTCAGATGGCTCTGATTCTAACCTCAGCGATCCAGGAACCACTCACCAGCAGACAGTCGGTATAAAGAATCCCAACATTGATTCCTTAATTGGAGATCTCTTGATTATAAACAGAACATTCTCCCCTTTCTTCTTTTTGTGGCAAGCAGTCCGTGTCCATCTTCTAAAGTGACACAAATGCTTCTCCTTACTTGGAGGATATTGGAAGTCTGGACCTCCCGTTCCTGGCTCACTGTTTATCTCCTTGAACTTTATCCACAAGCAAAGTGGATAAATTGTATCCAGTGGGTACACTTGTATCCACTGGAGCAGTGGACCATTGTACCCAGCCGTGCTTCTGCGTTAGAACTCTAACATGATGACTATTCAGTATTATCAGGATTAAAACCCCAAAGTCCAACACTGTAGAAAATTCAGAGGTAGTCAGGGCAAGGCAGATTTGAAAGGATATTGATCTTAGGATCCCTCTAACAGCTGCTTTTCTCCTAGTTCATTTTATCCTTTCAATTTTCATCCTAAAAGACTTCTCGTATCTTAAATTCTATTACAGGCTTAATTTCCTCATGAATCTCAGTTGATCACAACTTCAGTTGGATGGAGAGGTAGATGGACAGATTTGTGGTTGTTTGTTTTTACTTTGTTTTATATAAGAAACTTTATTTCTATTTTAACCTCTCATTCCATTAGTTATTAGAAATGTGATTCCGTTGAGTTAGCATGCTCCCTCCTCCCTTTCCTTTTACATGGAGCTTATGTAGTGCAAGGACCTGGTGGGGGCTTGTGGGTATGGGGTTGGGCTGTGGATCATGTCTGCGCCTTCCTCACCTGCCTGCACTGTCCCAGGTCCTGCCTCATTCCTGCCTATAAGAGCTCTTCAGGTCTGTGCTTCTCTGAGTCATCCCATCCCAATGCCCCACTGCAGGGTACACAGAAAGCATTCTACTTCTCCTGACTCCATTGTGGGCTAGAATAAACCCATTCTCAGAGCCCCTTTTGGGCATCAGGGAACTCCTTTGGTGCCACAGAATATGAGAAGCTGAGAGACTGATTCAGGCCAGTCCACGGGCGACCCCAGGCAGGATTTTTTTTCTGTTCCCACCTGTGCTAGATGAAGAGAACCCCAGGGGATTGCTGGTTCCCTGGGTTTTACTTGAAGGTAAAGGTCAATTTCCTCCTAAACCTCATTCCCTAAACCTGTCTGGGACTTATACTGTCTCCCTTACTTCCCCACCTTTGAATTCAATCCTGTGGAATTTTGGCCTTGGTTGAGGATGGGAGTAGAGTGCAGGGACACATTTCTCTAATCATGCTATACATTCTGTTCAATCTTTTGTCTATGTTGGAGCTCAGCTATTTGAAACTCGAAGGCAAGGATCAATTCTTTTGTTCTTTCTATCTCCTATGTTCTCTCTTCTCTGGCTGCTGCCAAAAGTCGGGAAACAAAACAGAATTGATTAATAAATCAACTTATTATCCCTCTATGGTAGTTACTAAGATATCAGCAAATAAGAGCAGTTTGAAAATTCTGATGATTGGAGTCATTTTAATACAAAAATTCCATCAGACTCAAAGGGGCAAAAGAACTAACATTTCATTGTGATTACTTTGTCTTATGATGTGCATTGTGTAAAAAAATGAAAATATTAATGATTCCCCTTAACTTTCAAAACAGACTTGCAAGATATATAATTATTGTTCCCAATTTAGAGATGACATACTTGAGACTCAAAACAGGAAGTAGTTCGCTTCAGGTCACACAACTAAAATGTGTTAGATACAGAATTCAATTTCAGATATATCAATCTGGCCTCACAGTCTGAGCTCATTCCCTGGTGCCACAATGACTAAGAAATGTCTAAGTTAGATCCAATTCAATTGGGGAAGTTACATTTGAAGCAGTTGCAAATAACTTTTTAAGATGGGGATGTATTTCATTTTGTGAACTAATGGTTTTTGGACATTATTATGTGCATAGCATTATGTCAGATAATGAGAAGGAAGAAAGTTATAAGATACCATCCTTGTCATGAGAAATCTCGTACAAGAGTGACAGAGATGACATGGAAAGGATACACGTAAGGAGTTGTGATAGGTGCTACTATAGTGGTACAAGTTTGTGAGCAAAGAGAAATTGATCCTAAGCTTTATGTGGACGGGATGGGTGAGGCACAGAAAAGTCTTTAGAGAGGAAGTTACTACTGAACTGTCTTGGACAATAGAGCCAACTAAGCAGAAAGAAGGAAGGGTGTGTGTGGAGCCTAAGAGCTGTGACGCCATGGAATCTATATGTTGTCAGAAGTTTCTAGAATACATTTAATAATATTAGCTATATTAATAAATGTACTTAATTATATTCTGAGCATTTTGTAACATTTTTCTGTAGTTTTCACTTTATTTTGCATCAGTGTTGGTATCTACAATCTCACCAGCAAGATATGAGGCAGGAGTCACAAGAAAGCAAGCTTATGTGGTTCCCCAGAGTCTTTTGTGAATTATTTAGAAGAAGGCAAGAAAACCATTCCCCCTAAAGGGAGCTGCTACTTAGAGGTGAAAGAGATCTTGAAAAAATTTTAGTTCAGTGTTTCTCAAACTTCAGAAAAGTACCAACCTCCTTTTAAAGGACAAAGTTCTCTAGAATGGCAAATGTGAAATTATATTTAATAAAATGTTATTTAAATTCGTACAGAGCGAAAACAAAACTCTTTATGTTTACAGATCTTAACCCAAGAGCCTAAAACTCATTTATAAATGAAATGGTATAAGCAAAGTGACAAGACCAGAGAATAATGAAATAACTGGCATTAACATGACAGAAGGTTATGGTACTCACTGCCAAGAACAGGTTCAAGTTTGACATGTTTATTGCCACAGGTCATATATTAACTCAATTATTCTGTTGTTTTTCTCCTCCCAAACTCTAGCCAGACTTTCATGGGTACAGTGAGCTGTAATGATGTCTAATCTTCCTTGTTGTGGCTGCATCATTTATATACATCTGGTCCTTTCCCTCCTTCCTAGCCCTCACCAAGTGAAGTAGCATTACAAAGGTGACCATAAAGATTGAAATCAGATGACCATATTCAAGTGGTCGTCCTGATGATGCAGATTATGGTTACATTCATTTTTTGGTACAATCATCAAAATGAAAGCCCCAAATCTAAAATTCTCATTTAAAATAGCAATAACCAATACATTCCTGGAGACCTAAATTCTAATCTGATTACTTTACTTTGGAGATGGAGCTAAAATGATAGGTTCCAAAGGATTAAATACTTTTATTTTTTATTGAGGTTACATTGGTGTATAACATTATACAAATTTCATGTGTACGACTTTATATTTCTACTTTTGTATACCATGCAGTGTGCTCCCCCCGGCCCCTTCCCCTCTGGTAACCACTACTCTCGTCTCTGTATCTCTGTCTGTGCTTTTCTTTGGTTTGATTTGTTCATTTATTTTGTTTTGCTTGTTTGTTTGCTTCTTATATTCCACAAATTAGTAAAATCACATAGTATTTATCTCTGTCCCTCTGACATTTCACTTACCATAATACCCTCAAGGTCCATCCATGTTGCTGCAAATGGCAAGATTTCATCTTTTTTTATGGGCAGGTATGTATCAAAAGAGTACGAACTCACTAATTCAAAAATATATATGTGGCACTTCCTTGGTGCTGCTCAGTGGTTAAGAATCCACCTGCCAGCGCAGGGGACATGCATTCGAGCCCTGGTCCGGGAAGATCCCACATGCCACGTAGAAACTAAGCCCATGTGCCACAACTACTCAGCCTGCGCTCTAGACCCCGTGAGCCATAATTACTGAGCCTGCATGCCACAACTACTGAAGCCCGTGTGCCTAGAGCCTGTGCTCCACAACAAGAGAAGCCACTGCAATGAGTAGCCTGTGCACTGCAACGAAGAGTAGCCCTCTCTCAACACAACTAGAGAAAGCCCACACAGCAACGAAGACCCAATGCAGCCATAAATAAATAAATTAATTAAATAACTTCTTTAAAAAAAAAAAAAGAAAGAAAATATACATGCACCTCTATGTTCAGCACAGCATTCTTTACTGTAGCCAAGATATGGAAACAACCTAAATGCCCATTAATGGATGAATGGATAAAGAAGATGTGATATATATGTGTGTGTGTGTGTGATTCAATATTTGACCCCAATGTTAATTATTAGAAAAATGCAAATCAAAACTACAATGAGGTATCATCTCACACCAGTCAGAATAGCCATCATACAAATAATAAATAATAAATGCAGAGGGTGTGGTGAAAAGGGAGACCCTCCTACACTGTTGGTGGGAATGTAAATTGGTGCAGCCACTACAGAAAACAGTATGGAGATTCCTTAAAAAACTAAAAATAAAGTTAGCATATGATCCAGCAATCTCACTCCCGGGCATATATCATGAAAAGACGAAAACTCTAATTTGAAAAGATACATGCACTATTTACAATAGCCAAGACATGGAAGTAACCTAAATATCCATCGAGAGATGAATAGATAAAGAAGATGTGAGATGATATATATATTTATATGTATATATATAAATGAATATTACTCAGCCATAAAAAGGGATGAAATAATACCATTTGTAGCAACATGAATGAACCTAGAGATTTATCATACTAAGTGAAGTAAGTCAGACAAATAGCATATGATATCACTTATATGTGGAATCTTTAAAAAAAAGCTATAAATGAACTTATTTACAAAATGGAAATAGACCGACAGACACAGAAAACAAACTTATGGTTAACAAAGGGGAAAGGGGGGGAGGGGTAAATAAGAATTTGGGATTAACACGTACATACTACCACATATAAAATAGATAAACAACAAGGACCTACTGTATAGCACAGGGAACTATATTCAATATCTTTTAATAACCTATAATGGAAAAGTATCTGAAAAAGAATATATATATATATATATTTAAAACTGAATCACTTTGTTGTACATATGAAATGTTGTAAATCAAGTATACTTCAATTTTAAAAAGCCAGTAAAAAAGTCATTATGAAACTCAAAAAAAAAAAAATTTGACCCCAAACTACGTACTTATCAGTAGAGCTGGAACTACAGCTGGAAGACCTCATTATGTTCAAGAACGTTTGGTGTTTTCTATGTGATTAATTTGTGTATTTTAAATAACTATATATATATATTAACACTATCATCTGTTTTCCTTATATATTTTCTTAAAATTTAAATTCTTGCTTACTTCAAAAAAGAGTAGTTTCAAGTAAGTAAGCAGTGAGTTTCTAAAAGCAGCTAAGATCAAAAGAAGGGAAGATTAGAGCAAAATAACACACAGAGGACAGTAGGAAAAAAAACACATTTCAAGCTGCTCCAAAAAACTTGGCTACATTGAAATTTTGTGGGAGATACATCTGAATAATGTCTTATCTGATTTAAGATCTCATTAGATGTGGAAAGCAATGGTATAATTAAAAGACATCTCCATAATTATCCTGCCTACCATCTACTAAGGATAAAGTCAGCAACCAATTTACTTGGGTTTATATATATTATCTTATGCAGCTCTCACCAAAACCCTACTGGGGACATAAATGAATTTAAATTTTATGGATGAAGAAACTGAATCTCAGAGAAATTGTGTAATTTACTCAAAATCATAAAGCTAGTTAATGGAAAAGGTATTATTTAAGTCAAGCTTCACTTGACTCCAGATCATGGTTTTGTCCCCTCAAAATCTATCTACCCCTGTTTGATAATATTTTAACAGCCCTACAAATGAAATGAATATTCAAATGCTACACAGCAAGAATGAGTGAATTTACATTGAATAAAAATAAACATTTGGGGGCTTCCCTGGTGGAGCAGTGGTTGAGAATCTGCCTGCTAATGCAGGGGCACGGGTTCGAGCCCTGGTCTGGGAAGATCCCACATGCCGCGGAGCAACTAGGCCCGTGAGCCACAACTACTGAGCCTGCGCGTTTGGAGCCTGTGCTCCGCAACAGGAGAGGCCGCGACAGTGAGAGGCCCGCGCATCGCGATGAAGAGTGGCCCCTGCTTGCCACAACTAGAGAAAGCCCTCGCACAGAAACGAAGACCCAACACAGCAAAAATAAAATAAATAAATTAATAAACTCCTACCCCCAACAGCTTCTTAAAAAAAAAAGAAAAAGAAAAAAGAAGCATTTAATAAAGGAAAATAGTTATACTATTTTTCTTTTTTCCTACTAGTTCATCTGTGGATTGACTCGTATTTTCAGATTGTGGGTGCCTTAAAAGGAATATATTGTAGAAAAGTAACCAAATGAGATTAGAAGGAGAAATTAATAACTGCAGGGTGAGTCTGTCTCAAAGAGACTTTCGCATGGTTGAAAGTAATTGGAGAGAACAGCAAATATTCTCTGAGCCAACAAAGGCAGCTTTATTTACAGCTACTATTGTTCTCAAAGAAAATGCATTATGTTTGACGATTTTGGTAGGCTTTTAATCAGATTTAAAATCAGAGCCAAAAATTGAACTACTTGGGAATATTTTGTATATTATTTAAAAGAAATTGATTTGTTATTGATTTTTAAGTCACAGACACCCATGAGTTAAACTACACTGAAAACTTCCAAATTTGTGTTTGCAGTCCAGAATTCTACACTGAGATGCATGCTGGACAGCTCCAGTTCCTCAGAGTGAGGTCCTCTTAAATTCATCGTGTCCAAGACCAGCCTTATTATTTCCTACTCCATACTCCAAACCTGCTTTTCCTCCAAATTCTCTCTCATAGCCCATGCCCCATTGCCCCTGAATGATAATATATCGTGGATGTTTAATGTTTCAATGTATAGATAGTACAGTAGTTCTTTTCTTCCTCTATATAACAGATATTTGTTGAATGTCTACTCTGTGTCAATCAGCAGAGCTGATTCAAATTTCTGCCTCAGCAAATGTAGCATATAAAGCAATGAGATACAGGTAAAATTTTCTTTCTAATATCGTACAAATGCTACACACATTCATTTTTAAAACCAAACAAACACCAGAACCCTATATGGTATTACATTATGCCAACCTCCCTCCTAAAGAGATTTTCTAGTTGCTCTCCATGAGGGTATATAAAAGTGATGGGTCTGCATAAGGAGTCGCAAGGCTCGTTCTTGTGATTTAGGTGCACTTGGGCTTCCTGAACCTGGCCTTTTTTTGTGCCTCTATGTTTCTACTTCCCTTAGCTTTCTATACATCTTCTTTTACCAAACATCTTTAAAGAGGAACTAACTTCAGTCACTTAAAGATAAACATAAACTTAAACCACAGTTTCTATGTTTAAGCCACCTCTCTCTGTGATCTGAACCATATGTAGATTACAGAATTTCAGTAACCATAGTAGTGTTAGTTTTATGTTTATACTGTATGTTTTAATAGCTTTACTGAAATGTAATTTGTATACCCTGAGATTCACACGTTTAAGTGTATAGTTCAGTGGATTTTAGTATATTTATGTAGTTGTCACTGCAAACTAATAATAGAACATTTTCATCACCTACAAAAGAAACCTCATGTGTATTTAGTTACTGCCTATTCCTCCACCTTCCCCAGCTCCAAGCAACCATGAATCTACTTTCTGTCTCTATATATTTGCTCTTTTTTTGGACATTTCATATAAATGGAATCATATAAATGTGTGGTCTTTTGTGTTTGGCTTCTTTTCGATGTTTTTGAGGTCCATGTGTGTTATAGCATGTATCAGGATTTTGCTCTTTTTTATTGTTGAACAATGTTTCCTTGTGTAGGTATAAGACATTTTGTTTATTCACCTGTTGATGGATATTTGGGTTGTTTCAACTTTTGGGCCACTTAGAATAAAGCTGCTATGAACATTTGCCTACAAGTATTGGTGCGGGCATGTGTTTTCATTTCTTTTGAGAAGATACCTAGGAGTGAAGTTGTTGAGTCATATGGTCATATTTTAAGTCCATATTTAACTTTTTAATACATGCTATTTGTTTTTTTGGTAGAATTGTGTGTTGTTTTGTTTGAATTTTGAGGTATTTGGAGGTTTATGCCTGAATGGAATTTGACAAAAGCTTTGTAGAAAGCGTGTCACTTTGTGGCATTGTTTGTTCAGCTTTGAATTGGCTGTATGCTCTGGGGACTGGCCAGGTGTGCAGACAGAGCACCCTTTGAGTACCCTCATTCATTCCTTCTCATGAGATTTTCCAGTCGGGTTTCATAGCTATAGAGTTATTGCACAATGTAAAAACTGTAAGAAGCTTTATGAAACAATTAAAAATTGTGTCTTCTTTTTAATAAAATTATTCTGAGACAAACATATCAAGAGAAAATCAAATACATATTTATAAATTTATATATTTAATGTATTTAATGTATGAAGTATAAAATACAAGGAAATCCATTTTCTATATTCAAAAGAACTATTTTCAAATTAACTCCTGAAGAACTAGCTTCAGTGCTTTGGATCATGATGCTTGTTGGTTTCTATAATGAAAATTATTATGTTTGGTGTCCAGATGAGGAGATACCTGATTAAGACAACACACAGCGAAAAAGAATATAAAAGTTTAAGAAGCCTAAAATGAGTATAGCCTATTAAGGAGCCTGTTACCTGCATAGTGAGCATTAGGGTCCATTTAGAAATAAAATGTGACTATTAATAAAATACGGAAACAGTAAACAGCTGCGACTGAAGATAAATTCAGGATTCAGCAACATATTGATTTTTAGAATCTGATTTTTTCTTCTATGCAAGTGACATAGGAACAAAAATGGCGTGGCACTAAGAAATAACAGTAAGTCATGAGATTGGCAGTAAATCAAGACAGGATGGTAGAACAAGAATATCCATTCATTACCAATAGTTTGGTTAATTACATTGTGCTGGCCCTTGTTGGGTAAATTTTGTTTGTCTATCATAAAAGGAATTCAACCTTCCCTTGAGCATTTTTGTATATGGTAAATGTAAATCTCCCCAGGGAGTCTGTGAGTTTTTTAATTTTGTTTTAGTGAAACACAAAGACAAGCCAAGTGACATATTCAGATTTGCAAGCATGGATATTGTAGTGTATACATTATGTATTAGGATTTGTCCAATTTCACTTTTGCTGGTTTCCTGGGAATTTTTGTTGTAGCATTATGCTGAATTTTCTTGGCTATTACCTGCAGCAGTGCATTACAACTAAACAGTTATGAATACATACAGGACTCTTCAAAAATAACACCTGTGACATCTACCTTTTCATAGATCCCCATAGAGAGAATCTTATTTATTAACGTGACTAACATATTAAAATGAAATAAAGTCACATACGTTTGTGGAACAAAAAAATAAAAAACTAACATTTCTCTTAGTGGTTACTAGCCATGAGAGAAAAATGGAGAAAACATTAATTCTCAAACTAGAATATTTTTTCTCACACACTAATGAAGCACAGGGTATACATTCAGAGTAGTCGTTTGTATTCCAGTTATTGCAAAGCAACTGGTCTAATTATTTTTTATTTCACTGACCTAATTTGACTGGATTTTACTTAATTGATATTTCTTTTTAAAGAGTCAATTTTATTTTTTTTAATTTTAGATTTTGTCCATACCTAGACTGATTGATAAAGATAAGATATAGTCAAAAAGAAATGGAAAGAGGAAATTTCTAATCTCCAGAAAGAGGGCAGTATAAATATTTTCATTTGAGAGAAGCCATCTTTTAATCATATGTTAGTGGAATGAAACCTCTTTGGAATTCTCCTTGCCTGGGAAAACTCGAATCAGGCATTTCCCAAACTAGTCCACTCATTACATTCCCTGTGTATCTACTTTACTCTCTAAACTTTACTCTGTGAGTGATCACACACACACATACATTTGTGAACACACCTGACTTCCTAAGCTGCTAGTGTCTGATACCCATGTTAATTAACAACCCTAATATCCTCCCTGTTATGCATATTTGAAATATTAGATCCATTTTTAACCCTCTCCTTGCCCTCCCTAATGCCCCCATATCAAACTGGTTTCTGAATTTCAGCATTGTTTTTTTTGTTGTTATTTTTATATTTCATGCAATTGCTAGTAACTTTCCATCCTGTTTCTTCTATCAAGAGACAGTATCATGTAGTGGATAAGGACACAGACTCTGGGTTTCTAATTCTACATCTGGCACTTCCTGTTGTGTAAACGTGGGCAAGTCTCTTATCCTCTGTGTCCCAGTTTTGTACAGTGAGTGAACTGATGCTGGCTGTTGGCAGGAAGCTTCAGTTCTTCTCCACATGGACCTTTCCACGGGACTGCTTGAGTTTTCTCACAACATGGCAGATGGTTTCCTCCAGAGTAAGTGCTCAAAAAAGTACAAGGCAGAGGCCACAATATCTTTTATAACCTAGCCTCAGAAGTCAGACAGTGTCATTAATGTAATAACCTATTGGTTATATAGATCAGTATGGGACCCCCTCACACAAAGTTGTGAATACCAGAAGGTGAGGCTCATGGGAGCCGATGTGAAGCCCAGTTAGCTATTCTCATTAACAATGCTTTTACTCCAAATCTGGCTTCCCTTTCCTCTTCTCTTGCAGTGTACTTCCAATTGAGATTTCCTTCATACCTCTCAAATCTCCAACAGTCTTATAGCCATTACCAAAACTTTTCCTTATCAATTTCAATGTACCTCTTATACAATTCAGATACTAACTTCTGTCATATTAGAAAATATCTTCTTTGATCGTACCCTTTTGTTTAGTTAACAATTTTCTTTGTATATGAGGCAGTTTTAATCTTTCTGTTGTCAAATCTGTTAGTACTTTCGTCGTGATTTCTCCTCTCATGCAAAAATGTATATTCCTCTAAAAAGCTCACAAATATTTATTTCTAGTTTGGACTAGAATATTACTTAAATAAAGTTTATTTTTAAATAAACTTCTGACTCGTTTGGAATTTGTTTTGCCATCTGCTATAAGGTATAGATCTAAATTAATTTATTTTAAAAGCTTTTTCTTTTCATTTTTGTCATACCTACTCTACCTTATTTTCATTTCATATGTTCCACTGGTTTGTGTTTTTTAATTTTGGTAAATATAACATTTGTTATTAAAAAAACTTTGTCCTATTCTTTTTTTTATTTTAATAGTTTTGAAACTATTCATATATATTGGATAAATACATGTATATATTAGATAAATATATGTATTTATTTTCTGGTATAAGTTGGAGGTTTTTTAAATTACTGAGCTATAATTGACTTACAATACTATTTTAGTTTCAGGTGTGCCACATAGTGATTCAATATTTTTACACATTACGAAATGATCACCACAATCTAGTCACCATCCGTTGTCATACAAAGTTATTACAAGACTATTAACTATATTCCCTATGCTGTACATGACATCCTCCTGACTTATAATTGGAAGTTGGTACCTCTTAATCCCGTTCACGTATTTTGCCCATCTCCCCACCCCCCACCCCCCACCCCCCGTGGCAACCACCAGCTTGTTGTCTGTGTGTATGAGTCTGTTTCTGTTTTGCTATATTTGTTCATTTGTTTAGTCTTTCAGATTCCACATATAAGTGAAATCATGCTGTATTTGTTTTTCTCTGTCCGACTTACTTTACTAAGCCATAATACCCTCCAGGTTTATGTTGTCACAAATGGCAAGATTTCATTCTTTTTTAATGGTTGAGAAATATTCCATTATATATTTAAATATGTTTATATAGATATCATATCTTCTTTTTTCATTCATCTGTCAATGGACACTTAGGTTGCTTTCATATCTTAACTATTGTAAATAATGCTGCAGTGACCATTGGGGTGCATATATCTTTTCAAATTAATGTTTTTACTTTCTTTGGATAAATACTCAGAGGTAGAATTCCTGGGTCATGTGGTAGTTCTAGTTTTTATTTTTTGAGGAACCTCTATACTGTTTTCTGTAGTGGAATAAACTGTACCAATTTACATTCCCACCAACAGTGCAGGAGAGTTCCCTTTTCTCCACACCCTCTCCAGCACATCTTATTTCTTGTCTTTTTGATAATAGCCATTCTGATGTGAGTGAGGTGATATCTCACTGTGGTTTTGATTTGCATTTCCCTGATGGTTAGTGATATGAGCATCTTTTAATGTGCCTGTTGACCATCTGTATGTCTTTTTTGGAAAAATGTCTATTCAGGTTCTCTGCCTATTTTTAATCAGGTTAGGGCTTTTTTGATATTGAGTTGTATAAGTTCTTTATACATTTTGGATATTAACCCTTTATCAGAGATATCTTTTGCAAATATCTTCTCCCATTCAGTAAGTGGACTTTTAAATTTTGTTGATTGTTTCTTTCACTATACAAAAGCTTTTTAGTTTGATATAATCCCATTAGTTTACTTTTGCTTTTGTTGTCCTTGCCTGAGGAGACAGATCCAGGGAAATATTACTAAGTCCAACATCAACGAATGTCCTGCCTATGTTTTCTTCTAGGAGTTTTATGCTTTCAGTTCTTACATTTAAGTATTTAATCCATTTTGAGTATATGTTTGTATACGGTGTAAGAAAATATTCTAATTTTCATTCCTTCACATGTAGTGTTCCAGTTTTCCCAACACCATTTATTGAAAAGACATAATGAGTTCTTTCCTGGTGCTTTCAGATGATTTCAGCCCATATGTCTGCAATAGTACTTGTCATATTATATTATATTTAGTCATTTGTACCACTGGTTCCAGACTAGGTTGCAAGCTGATGCTTACCTGAGAAGTTTCCAGGGACCTGGCTAGTCATTGCTTGAGCAACCTCGCTATTTAATTCTATCATGAAGCTATGCTCTCTGCCATTACTTACAATGCCCTTCATGGGGAACCTTGAGGCCTGATGCTGAGAGAAAGGAACCACATTGATTCCTCCCTCATTGGCTCTTTCTCCTTCTGCTAGAAATGTCTACATGTGGTTGAGAGTGGCAGTGGGAGGGGATGAGTCACAACAGAAATGTAAATAGATGGCTCTGATTCCAGATATTCACTCAGGTTCATTCTTTGCCATAATAAATATTTGCGAAACAGAGTGGATAGGAAAGAAAAAAGAATGTTGACTGTTCTGGGTTTGGAACATGCAATGAATTGTATATGTAATTTGAAAATGGCATATTTTCTGGCTGATGAATAATTAAGCATATATGACTGTGCTTTTTAGACTGACCTCTGCTGAGAAATATAGAGACCTTAGTCCTTTAATTCTCCATCTTTGGGACAGCAGATAGTGCTCAGGATACTACTGGGATAGCAGGACCTACCTATTATTTTTGTGAGGATTACATAAGTTGATTTATGGGAAATACCTTTAAGTTAATTCATAGGAAATATCTCTAAGGAGTGCCAGGTACATATCAAATGCTCAATAACTGGTAGTTATTTATGATAATTAAATTATTCCACAGATACATGGGATTGAGTGAACTGGAATAGATAGGAAGCTAGCGAGTAGAGACACTGCATAGGTTTCAGGATTGGACAAACCAGAGTTTGAATACTGGCCCTGCTGTTTACACGAACTACAGCTAGGCCTAGAAAACTGGAAGTTGGTTGAGCAAAATGTCCCCAAGGATATTAAAGATGAATAGCATTTTCCTCTATATGCAATTATTCCTAACACAATTACATGTGTCAAAATCAAGTTTACTTTCACTGCCATTGATGCACAAGATGTAATTGGCACTGATTCTATTAAAATCAGTCTGGTTTTGCTCTATAATTTTTGTAAATTTAGCATAGTAATATTTTCTCATTAGTCATTCACCCAATATTTTCACAAACATAGTTGAGAAAAAAATGTGTTTGTAATGTTTTAATCTTGTAGCTCACATTTTATTTCAAATCTGATTACTTTTCAAAATAAAACATAACAAATGTTACTGAGGTCCATTAATGCATTTGTGAGAGTTTTAAAAAAATATTTTTTTGGAAAAAATGAAATTATTACACTTAAACAATGATTAAAATAATTTGAAAATATCTGGAAGAAAAATAAAACAATAAAAAAACTTTTTTTTTTTTTTTTTTTTTTTAAATAGAAGGTCCTAAGTCACCTGACATAGTACAATGTGCATTGTCCTTAAACACATCCTTTGGAAGGCAAGTCTATCCCTTACCTAACTTTTGGGGATATATATTGCTCCTTTTCAGCAGCACGCAGTGCCTCAGATCTAACCACTGGGTTTCTTATTGTCCTTGTTTTGGCAAAATGTGTCTGTTCCATTGCCTTATTCATTCAATAGATAATCGTTTAGCTACCAAATGACATCTTGATAGCTATCCTTATGGTACTCAAATTTCAGTGAAAGAGACAGGCATTATACACGTAAAAACACAAGTAAATATAGATTAAATCTTGAGATGAGGGCCACAAAGGAAGACAACAGGGTGTATGTTTGAAAAAGAATAATGGCAGAGGTGGAGGCTGGGGGGACTGTTGACTTACAATGGTAGGATCACAGAACATCTTTCTGGGGAAAGTATGTTTATACTGAAACCTGTAAGTTGAGGAGCTAAAGAAGCAGTGAGGACAGTGAGTTGAAGAACAGTCTGGGTGAATGAAAGAGGTGGCATATTTTAGAAACTATCAGAAGAATACAAAGTAAGAGGAAATGCGTGTGATGTGACACAGAAGAAATAGCGGGGATGAGGTCATGCAGGGGTTTGTGTAGTGTAATCGAGTCTGCATTTTGAAATGGTCACTCTGGATGAGTGGAGAATGAACTGGAGGTTGAAAAATGCAAGGGGAGATACGAGTTAGGAAACTACAGCTTCAGTATCTCAGGAATGAGGTGATGGTTCCATGGACCATCACCATGGAGGTGATGGAGGAGGGAGTGGGGAGTATGGAGAAAAGTATGTGGATCTGATATATGTTTTGGTACTTATTGCCTTGTGGTCTTATCCATTTTTTCACTTTTTAACATCTGAAAGCTGGATGTGTCTTTTAGTCAACGGCATTTCATGGTTTATTTTCCAGCATTATTTTTCTTTCTTACTTGTACTTAAAATAATGACAACAGTTACAATCGTTGAAATCTTATTCAATGGAATATGATAAAAATTGCTAAAATTTTGTGAGGGATAATGACCTTAATTTCCTTTCTTAATATAGTTTCGTTTTTAACTAAGATATCTATTACAATTGGATGTGACAACATACAAAGAAACATTCTATTTTCAAATGTGTATTCATTCATTTCACAAATATCTGTTGCATTCCCAGCACTGAGAGGGGGCCTGGGGATACAATGGTGAGTAAGAGGATAAAACAAGAACACAGGCTTCTTGGAGCTTCTAGTTTGGCTGGAAAGATAGACAATGAACAAATAATCAATGCTGCTGAGTTCTGTGAAGAAGTGTAGCTTCCAACAGCAGGGAGAAAAATATGTGCCTGATCATATCTGGGAAAAAAGGAAAAGTGTCTTGAGGAAATGACATCGAATCTGAGACCTGTTAAGATGAAGAGTTAATATGGGAGGAGGAGGAAGGAGAAATCATTCCAGGCCTGTTTCCTGACACATTTGAGTAACGGGAAGGTTAGTAGTGCTGGAACACAGAGGGAGAGAGAGTGATGAAAGATGAGGCTGGTAGATGTGTGTAGCCCAATATTAGTGGGTCTTATAGATAATAAGAAGGGATGGAAGAGCTTTATATAATAATCATGTTTTTCATTAAGATCTTGTGGTCACAGTGTGCAGAAAGTATTTGGAAGGTAGGGGATGGAGCGCCAGAATGGATTCATGTACCCTTGTAGTGAGACAATAGTGGTAATCCTGGGCATGGAAATAATTGGACAGCTACAAGACATTTTTAGGTGGTAGAGTCCACAGGATTTGGTGCCATGTGTGAGGGTCACCAACCATCCTGATTTGACAAGGATCATCACAGTTTTTGTACTGAGAGTTTCACATCCCAGGAAACCCCTCAGTTGCAGGCAAATAAGGATGTTTGGTCATTCTAAGTGGAAGAATGAGAAATCATGTAAGACTCTTACTTCTCTGGCTTGAAGAATGAGGTAAATTATGATACCATTTCCTGTGTCAGATCCCTGATGGAGGCCAGTTTTCAAGTAGCAATAGCTTGTGGATTTGAGTTGCTAGTGAGACAACTAGTACACATTTGATTGAAAATTTCTGGAACTTAGACGTAAGATCTGTGCAGTGATAGACATTTAAGATTTTGGATTTAGGTAACCAGGAAAGCCATTGTATACAAAAAGTGAGCTACTGAGATTATGTTGAGTGAGAAGAAGAATATGAGTCCTGAGGATTTTCAACTTTAAGTGTCTAATAAGGAAAAGCTTATTGAGGAAGAGTGGCTACAAAGAGAGGAAGAATAAAAGGAGGCCAAGACACTATGAGTGTTTCAAGGGAGAAGTGAATTGTGTTGAGTGTCGCTGACACATATATATGATGGTAACTGAAATTTGTTGTATTTTGAGAGATTTTTGTAAGAGTTGTGTTTGTATATTACTAGAAATAAAGCCTGCTTGTGCGGGCATTGCGTTGTGAACTCAGGGAGGAGTAAGGAAATGGAGGCAGCAAGTGAAGTGGAGACATTTAAGATTTTGGATTTAAGTAACCAGGAAAGCCATGGTTTTCAAAAAGTGAACTAGCTGTTTTGAAACTGTAACAAATACAAAGAGGTTGTCACCTGAATGGGGTAAAGAGCATTTCCTTTCATGGTTTGAGAGAGACTTGAGCCGGCTGATTCAAGGAACGTGAAGGACTTAAAAAGAGAAAGCATAGGGTCTTAAGAAGAAAAAATAAAAGACAGAGGATCTAGAGAATGGTAGAGGAATTTCTCTTAGCTAAGAGAAGGACCACTTTCCTAATTGTAACAGGTGGAAAGGAGGAAAGGGAAGGTGCAGGGATGCATCTCAGAGTTGTGTTATATGTAAAAGTATGCTTCATAGGAAGCATTTCATTGAGCATTAATGTGTAAAATCATGCTTCATGAGAAAAAGTATAGCAAGCAGCCCAGTGAATGATTATGTATCATATATTCATAATTGCATCTATTATAGCTTTACTATCTGAATAATTCTTTAAAATTTTTAAATTACATTCCTTATAAGCAAATGTATTGTAGATCTAATCATTGCCAGGCACTCATGGTGCAGAGATGGCACTGCTACTGCCATCGAGGACTTGCAGTGTAGTGATGGAGACAGGCATTTAAACAGATAACTGCAATACAACCTGACAAAAGGTGGGACTAGAATGTGATGGAAGTGGAGAGCAGGAAACAATGTCATATGAGAATCACGTGGATTAGGACATGGGTTTAGCCATGTCCTTATTTTAGTCTAAATAAGACTAAAATAAGTTTGACTTTACAATGTAGAATCATTATGCATCTCAAGGGTGGGTGGGTGGGAAGAATAAGGCTGCTGTGCTCCACCAAGTCATGCAAGGATCTAGATTTTTATAACTTTGTTATTCCATTAAATCTGTATGATGGAACCTGGCTTCAATAACCATGCTTCAGTGCACCAGAAGGGAGCAGAGGTGATGGAGGGCATGATCTGGGTGTTGAGCACATAATTTATGCTCAAATCCCATAGGCCCAGCTACACCTGGAGAATCCCTATGAAGGGCAAACCAGTCATATATGGCACTGGTGGGGACATTGATATATATCTTCAAGAATATGAGGAGTTTTCAAGGACGAACATATAGGACGTCCTTGAATAAAGGACGAACATATGTAAAGGACGAACATATGTAAAGGCAAAGGTAATATTTTAAAGTTTTAAGAATCTTTATGACACAAGTTTAAAGGAGACTCCTCCAGTGCCTCTCTCAGACCATCTCTAACATTAGCAACAATTTCACAGGAGCTCAGACTCACCTTGCAATCTCAGGGTTTTACTTCATTGCTCACTGCAATCTTTCTGAGTCAGCCTCCTGGCCTAGGGTGGTGTCACTGGAGCTCCCTTAGCCTGTCTACAAATGCAGCCTGAAAGTGGCAAGAAATCAACAAACTCAGTCATTGATGGAAGAATCGAAGCTTTATTTTTCTGGATACATCTGGGAGCATTCCATAGGCATCTCAGAAGTCTTAGTATATGTGAACTTCTGATTTCTCAGCAGCAACCTTGGCAAGTCACATTTATGTTGGTTTTTCTCCATCCTTGTATCACTCTCACTGCTTCCTCACTCCTGCTTCCTGAGATCACCTCTCCAATTAACTACTTGTATCCAATTCGTTATCTCAGGCTCTGCCTTTTGAGGAGCCCAAACCAATCAATCAAATAAAGCAGATGCCCAGATCAATCAGAACAGATGTCTTCCAGTTTGGGCTCACCAGTGCATCCCTACATTCAAAGCCTGTTTCCTGACACATTTGAGTAATGGAAAGGTTAGTAGTGCTGGAACACAGAGAGGGAGAGAGAGTAGTGAAAGATAAGACTGTGAGATAAGTGGGGCCAGATATTACTGGACTTATGGACAATGAGAAGGGACGGGAGAGGTCTATACAGTAATCTTGCTATAGAGCCAAGAAATTGGTGATTTCAAAAAAGCCATGAGAAGTATGCATGGCTACAAAGCAGACTCCAAAGAAAAGGCAGAGGTAGCAGCAGAGGTAGATGGGGTTCAAATTAATATATAGAATATATAGTTTTAATATTGACATTATTATTATATAATATAGATAATTATCAGATATAGATGTAATATATTTAAGTGTGTGTATATGCATATATAATTATATATATAATTATGCATATTATTTACATATATATATAATGAAATCTATATTTAATCCTGTGGGTGATAGGAAACCACAAGTGGTGACTTTTTCTGTATGTGGTCTTTATGTATTTATACATTTTAATAGAGGAATTATATGTTTGAGTTGAGTTTCCAGAAATTTTGTGTTAAGGATTTCTGTAGAAAGAGGGGTCTCCGAAGAAGCAGTTTTGGACATCCAAGTGGGAAACAAGGATCCAAACAGAATCAGGGACTGGAGCCACATCACTGGGGATGGAAAGAAGGGAATGTCTATTCTAGAGAAAACGGATGAATTGAAATGATGTTAAAAATATTTGACAGCTGGTCCTACCAGGTACCCACTAGTAAAAATGGACTTTGACTGTAAAGCCCCAGGATGGTGGACCTGGTGCATTCTGGGCAATTAGCTGCCTGGATGTGGAGGACCCACACTGAAAACCACCCGATCTATTCCCAGATCTGATTTTACTTCTCATAACTTCCCAACATGGGAGAATATTCCCATGTAATGCCATTTAGATTTATGTATGCCCTGCCATTCCCATTTCTCTCACGTTTTAAAGATGTCTGAAAAAATCTAGTTTAATATATTAAAAATATGTATGAGTTTATCTTTGATGACTAAGTCACGATTGACACCGCACTCTGAGACTCTCCACATTCAGCATTGCACCTCTTACCTACCTCTTCTTTTCTTCAAGTTACAAAGGCTGGCTAGTTCTGACATGCCAATGCGTGTCAGAGCAGTCGTTAGCGTGTCCAAGAGAATTCAGGCAAGAATTAACTCTCCTCTCAGAATAAATTAAAATAAATAAAAGAAAATTTTATTCCTTCTTGAAATTTCCTGTTCTGCTGGAGCCACTGCAGTCAGGTTGATTTGCTCAACAAAAATCTATTGATCACGGGCTATGTTCCAGCAATCAGTAGATTACCTTGTGGGACAAGAAGGTGGAAGAAGCCAGTCTGTGAAACCGTCAGGAGTTTTATAGGCTTATGCAGAGGTAAGATGCACCTATATTTCCTAAAGTATATCTGTATTTGCTATTACTTCACAGGCTAGAAGTCAGCATTGTGCTGTGTTTACACTGCAATTTCCCCTGCCACCGATTTCAGAATTTTAAAAGAGGAGAGTTATAGTAGTTTCTGCGGCTGTCACAACAAAGTACTACAAACTTTCTGGCTGACAACAACAGAAACGTATTTGTTCACAGACGTGGAAGCCAGAAGTCTGAAATCAAGGTGTCAACAGGGCCACACTCCCTCCAGGGGCTACTATAGGACAATCCATTCTTTGCCCTTCCAGCTTCTGGTGGCTCCAGGTGCTTCTTGGCTTGTGACTGCCTTACTCCAAGCTCTGTCTCTGTGGTTGCATTACCTCCCCTTCTTCTGGTATCTCGTCCCTCTGAATCAAGAAACTCAGAGGGAGACAGCTATCTCTCTTTTATAGGAAGATGTGTGATTACATTTAGGGACAATCTAGATACTTCCCAATAAGCTCCTTCTCTTAAAATCTTCAACTTAATCACATACGCAAAGACCCATTTTCTGAATAAGGTAACAGTCACAGCTTCTGGGGTTAAGACCCAGGCATATCTTTTGGGAGAGTCATGATTCAATCAAAGGCTAGCTGTTTAGGGGGAGAAGGAAGGAGAGAGAGAGAATGAATCGGAATTCTGCGTGGGGATAAAAATATTTGATTTTGTGAGGCTAAGAAGAGTCTTCACGGGTAGTCAGTTCTTACCTTTGCCTGAGTAAGAAACAGAGAGAGAAGTAAAGAGGAGAACAAAAGAATGACCAATGTGATGTAGAATAAAGACCACAGACTTTGAAACCAATGAGACCTGCATTCAAATCCCACGTAAATGACTTACTAGCTATGCTACTCTGGGAGTGCCTTTAAAGTGGCAGTGGAAATGTCTAAAACATCGTTACTTGAGCACTTACATGAAATTATCTATATCTATAATTTTTATATTTATTTATCTATCATGGCACAGAACCTGGCACACAGTTAGGAACTTCACAGTCATTTCTCTAAAAACTATTCAGTGCACATTAGTTATAAGCACATTTTCCCCCAGAGGAGACCAGATTTACAGCCACTTTCTTCAGCTCTAATTGAAATGGTAATCTTGGCTTCACTTATTTCACATCATTTCTTCATTTCTGATAATGACTTTATGTAACAGTTTTTTTTCTATAAGACTTTATTACTTCTGCCTCAGATGCCCTAGATGCTGTAAATCTCAGTGGTATCCAAGAGAAGAGGAAGTAAGACTACTCTTTAAGGCAGACGTCTGTGATATTGATGTGATAAAGCAAGTTGTTGGGTTAGAATATTAGAGGCTTGAGTTCATCATAACTCATCATAATCCAAATGATCTGTTAGTGGGGTTGCTCCCTGAGTGATATATCATTTTAAAACATGGGGCAAAGCGTACATCAAAGCCTTTACAGAAAATCTCTGGGGTGTTTTTGCTTTTAGTAGCTTTCTTTGCTTAAGTGCCCCTAATAACACCCGCCAGTGGAAATGGAAGTGTTTGGCTAATGCATTATCAAAATGGGAGTTGTCAGCTCTTAGGGGAGTCTCATGTGTCTTGATGAGCTATCAACCTTTGTTTTCCTTTAAACACTTAAAAATCAGTATGAGAAAAAATCATTATAGTTATTTCTAAAACAGCAAAGAGAAATTGAAAAAAGTCACACCAAAGGCTAAACAAATCTGAGAAAGTCAGTTTCTGCATTAGCAGATCAATTCAACCCACTAAAAAGAGTAGACTTACCTAATAAGTCACGGGCGTGGATGTAATGTACAGCATAGGGAATATAGTCAATAATATTGTGACATGGAAATATATGGTAACTAGACTCATAGTGGTGATCATTTTGTAATATATAAGAATATCAAATCACTATGTCGTATATCTGAAACTAATATAATATTGTAAGTCAATTGTATTTCAATAACAACAACAACATAAAAGAGTAGACTGCGTATCAATGACAGTATCAGTGATCTCCCTTCTGAAAGGAAAATTAATTTCTGAGTGTGAAATGAGTGGCATCAGAAAGGAAGATGTATCTCTTCATTTGACGTAGTAGAGCTTTGAAGAGTTTGCAAACTGAAGACACAGTTCCTTCATTTATAAAGGATGCTCACTTCAAATATTTCTTCAATATCTTAATGTATGAGCCATTATGGTTTTTG